>NC_140589.1:486205607-488605607 GCF_964204655.1 Triturus cristatus | reverse complement strand
GCTTCCCGAACAGCCGATCATGTTTGCTGCTCACCCCCTCTATCTGGTGCTCCAGCTCCCGGTCGGAAAACTTGCGTTTTCTCTTGCGTGCAGCTTCTGCGCTGGATGGTGCTTCTTTCTCCATCCTGCTTGTGTAGGGTGGTAGTCCTGTAAGTTTAGCTTCAATGGGCTCAGGCAGTCTCCAGTACCAGCTCCTGTTTGCTCCTCTGGCGAGGCAATGAGGGTGGGGCTGCATTATTTTCTGGAGGTGATGTCATCATGCCGTTTCGGAGCGACCCATTATTTCACGTTTTCGCTAATAGCGATTTCGCTAATAACGATTTCGCTAATACCGAAATCGCTATTAGCTAAATCGGTGATTCCGACTTCGCTTTTTGTTAATCAGTGTTTTCCTTACTCGCTATTGTATAATCGGTAAAATATAGCGATTTTTAAAGAATCGCTATATTTTACAGAATCTGTTGATGCATTCTGTAAAGCGATTCCTTGATACCGATTCCTTATTTATCGCTATTAAGGAATCGCTTTTGCTTTTGTTGATGCATGTGCACCATAGTGTCTTAGCCGTGTATCTCAGTTCCTAGATCACGGTCTCCGGGGCCCTGAACCAAGTCAAAGTAAAAGTAAAAGTCGGTGTATGTCCGGTGTACCAGATGTAAATAACCTGGCCCAGTCCAGCCTCTTACGGCCGCAGACGGGCGCAGACGGGCCTACCCTTGGCCCGGGCTTCGCGGGAGCCCGTGGCTGCTTTTAAAGTACCTCCTGATGCTTCTACGATGACGTGGTGGTCTGTGCGCCACACACAGCAAGCTGGAGGTTGCGGTCCCCCTGGACCATGGCAGGTGGAGGCAGATTTCAGCAGCCGCCCTGCTTGGGCTAATCTTTTTTATACTACAACTGTCAGCAAGAGCTTTGTAGTGCTGACCCTGAAACCCAACAATACTGCACAGCACGTCTAGGTAGTTACATTGCAAAGAATTATGTCTCAAATTTCATGACTGAAGGATTGGAAATATGTGATGGCATTTGGGGCCACATGAACAAAAGGTTTTAGCGGTTGCAAACGGAGAGTCAGGATGATTGCGACAGCTAAATAGCCTTTTGACATGTATTAACGCTAGAGTTGGTAACCCATTACCGAATCGCAAAATAGGGTTTATGAGTCGGTATTAAGGAGGGGAATGCATGAGCAAGTCATAGGGGATGCATTAATGTTTTGAGACCGGAATGCGATCAATAAACATTCAAAATTTAACACCAACTTCAAGTTGGTGGTAACCCATTCGCATATAGGAAGGGGTCCCCAAGAGACCCCTTTCCATTTGCGAATGTGGGCGCAATTTTTTTTAAAAACAGGCAGTGGTCCTACGGACCACTGCCTACTCTTAAAAATGAAAAGAAAACTTTTCATTTTTGATTTTCAAATGCATCCTGTTTTCCTTTCAGAAAAAACAGGCTGCATTTCTCCCCAAACAATCACTTTATTGAAAATTCAATCCAGACATGGTTGTCTGCTGACCCCAGGAGGCCACCATCCCTGTGGTTTGAGGGTTTTCCCAACCGGTTTCAAATTACGACCTGCCTCTTGAATATTGATCGGGCAGGTACATATGCGACTGACTGTGAATCACAAACAGCGTCAAACATACTGTTGTACATTGCAATTTGCGATTTCCCAATTAAGAGTCGCAAAATATAGCAATTAGGAAGTGGCAAAATGTAGTGACTGTACATGTGTCCCTAAGTTCCTTTGGTGTGAGTGCCTCACTAGTAAACTATGTGCTACAACTGTTAACTTCTTGGAAGACCCACGTCTGAGTCATGTCAGATGATTTTGAAGATGTCAAAGTCTTAATGGTGAAGCCAGACCATTAAGTCCCTAAGGCACTATGCAGAAAATCTTAAAATGTGTGCACTGACACTCTAATTAACAGTACAATTTTATAACCAAAGGAGGCTATTATCAAAGGATTTGAGTAGATGGTTGACAGGTCTATGGTACTTATTAGCAAGCGGATTCTGATCTGTATTTATACTTTTGGGAGCAGCTGCGGTGAGCCTTGTAGGGAGTATACTAGCAAACATCTTATCATCACTATTCAATATCGATGGGGTCTTTATGAATCACCTCTCTTCCTATATTTATTAGGTTTTAATGTAAGAACTACTGTGGCTTCCTTCAGGTAAGTGGTATCTTGGAGCTACATAGGCAATTTGAACTAAACATATTCTTCCAGATAGGGAATATGAAGTTATACTTTTGGTCATGCTACCTACCAATATTTAACATTTTTTATTTACTCTAAAATGTCTTATGTGGTAGTTCTTTCTGCTAAAATGTGTTTTCACACCACTAAAAGGATCAGAAGATGCCTGCCCTTCAGCCATGTTCTTAACTTAGGGAAGGCAGGGAAATTGGTTTCTGTATATAGAGAGCCAAACATCTTGCACAAACACACTTCTGGATCCTCGGTATTTATTTGAGCATAAGCATCAACAGCTGATAATTACTGTGATTTATTTTTGTGTTTGCTTTGTTTTTACATGCTAAAAGGGCTCTGCTTGTTTTGACATATTTAAACAGCCGGCTTTTTTTCACACAATAGCTCTGAAAATGTATTGTGCAGTTACTAACTTGTATTTAAGATGATGCATGATGTCTTTAAAATGTCCCTCTTTTAGTTCTATCTCAAATTAGCTAATTTCTTATTTTTCATTTCTGGCTCTATTGACTTTGATTGTTGGCTGTTTACAGAGAATCCCTCAGATAAGTTACTTATACCTATCCCACACCATACCCTATTACGTTGTCCCTAAGTGAAATTAAAAAACTAATCACGGTTATCCCTGGCTAGCTCTTGGATAAAATCTAAATCTAACAGCAATGAGAGGTGTGGAATCCCCTTATGCTGCAATTTTGTATCAGGAACTTAAGAGGCAAAAGACTATAGAGCTATATGGAGAAATTGGCTAGTGTATGTATGACATCTTTAACTTTGTCTGATAGGGTGCTGTCGAGGACAAAATAATTTACTCTAAAGTAGTGACTATATTTCTTACTGTGGAATGTATAGTTTCGCAGAGACCCTTTTTTTATTGTACCAAATGCTGCACAGGCCATAGTCCTGCAACAAGTTCCTAAATGTGTTACTAACCTTCATAAAATGTTGCTTTGTAGAGCTGTCAAGCTCCTTTTTGAGCATTATATATATAAATCCCCCTAATCAAGGTAGCCATGTGCCACTCCAGTAAATTTAATGCTATAGTGTTGAGGGACCATAATTTGGACTGTAAAATCCAGTGCATTTGAGAGTTATATGATTACATCTGAGATTACAAAGAATCCATCTGCCTGGGGAATCAGTTTTATAGTCCATGAGTCTATCCTCAATTATTTATTTTTTAAATTAATGCAACCGCTTGACAAATGTCCATCTGGTCTATACTTGCAAACTGATGGAACAATCTTTGTTAAATCATGCACTGCACTCATAACAATTCAGGTGAGTTTCTTGCAATATAAACATTTGTGCTTCACAGTCTTCTATATACTGCAAGATAGTACTCTGCTTTCTTCTAATTTTGAAGGACATTTATATTCCATGAAATAACTTTTACTACTTTAACCTTGTTGCTTCAAAAGCCATATTAATTGACTGCCATACTTTGCTAGATTGCGTACTGATTGTGTTTTTGTTAAACATTTTCACATGAAACCTGTTTATGTCAACATCAATCAATAAATCATGTACGTGTTAAGCGTGACTACTCACCTGTAAGGGTCTCAAGGAGCTGGGGAGGAGGGCAGGTGCAGGTTCCAGTCCATCAAGGAGGAAGTCTATCAAGCAGTCAAGTTTTGAGGTTCTCGTGAGGATGGGGAGTGATGTCGTCTCTCTGAGGTGGAGCGGTAGGGCATTTCAGGCTTTGGCAGCGAGGAAGGAGAAGGAGCCACCTCCCGATCTGGTCTTTCTGGCATGGGGCACCATGGTGTAGGAGAGCTGGGCTGATCGTAGGGTCCTTTGGGATATGTGGACTTGGAGTCAGCTGTTCAGGAATGCTGGTCCGGTGTTGTGGAGGGCTTTGTGTGCATGGGTGAGAATCTTGAAGGTGATTCTAGCCTCGATGGGGAGCCAGTGGAGTGTGTGCAGGTGCTGGGAGCTATGGCAGTGTCTTGGCAGATTGAGGACCAGTCGTGCAGTGGCGTTCTGGATGTTTTGTAGCTTGCAGCTGAGGTTTTTGTTTAATCTGGCGTAGAGTGCGTTGCCGTAGTCAAGTCTGCTGGTTATGAGGGTCTGAGTGATGGACTTTCTGAGCTTGAGGGGATCCATTTGAATGTCTTACTTAGGAGGCGGAGGGTGTGGAAGCGGGAGTATGCGACGGAGTTGATTTGGCGGTCCATTTTGAGCTCGGAGTCCAGGATGATTCCGAGGTTGCGTGCGTGGTCTGTGGGGGTGGGCGGGCTTCCGAGGACAGGGGGCCACCAGGTGTTATTCCAGGTGTCGGGGTGTGGGCGCATGATGAGTACTTCTGTTTTGTCAGTGTTGGGTTTTAGGCAGCTGCTTTTCATCCATTTGGCGACAGCTTCCATGCCTTCCTGATAGTTGTGTTTGGCTGCGTTGGATAGGGAGGAGATGAGTTGGGTGTCGTCTGCGTATGAAACAATGTTGAGTCCGTGGGTTATGACGATGGGGGCGACTGGAGCCATGTAGACCTTGAAGAGCATGGGTGTGAGGGAGGATCCCTGGGGGACTCCGCAGGTGGTTGGTGTAGGTTCCAAGAGGAAAGGAGGGAGTCTGACCCACTGCGTTCTGCCGGAGAAGAAAGAGTGGATCCAGTCGAGGGCCTGGTCCCAGATCCCTGCGTCATGGAGTCTGCGTGTTAGGGTGCGGTGAGAGACTGTGTTAAAGGCCGCTGAGAGGTCGAGGAGGATGAGGGCTACTGTTTCTCCTCTGTCCAGGAGGGAGCAGATGTTGTCTGTTGCAGCGAGGAGGGCGGTTTCTGTACTGTAGTTTTTTCTGAAGCCGGATTGGGAGGAGTCGAGGATGTTGTGCTCGTCGATGAAGGTGGCGAGTTGGCTGTTGGTGGGTTTCTCGATGACTTTCGTTGGGAACGGTAGCAGGGAGGTGGGTCTGTAGTTTTTGAGGTCGGTGGGGTCCGCTGAGGGCTTCTTCAGGAGGGGGTTGATCTCGGTGTGTTTCCAGTTGTTGGGGAAGGGTGCGTTTGCCGGTGAGTGGTTGATGGTGTGGCGAAGTATGGGTGCGATGTTGTCGGAGGCTCTGTTGAAGATGTGGTGGTGGCAGGGGTCTGTGGGGGCCCCGGAGTGGATTGTCTTCATCATCTTCATTGTGTCTTCGGTGGTGAGGACTGCCAATCGTTGGCTTCAGGGTGTCAGGGGTGACTGGTGAGGGTTCAGCGTGTTGGCTGTCTTCGTCAAAGTTGTCGTAAATGTTCTTGATATTGTGGTGGAAGAAGGTGCTAAGTTTGTTGCAGAGGTCTTGTGAACATGAGGAATATTTGAACTATAGGCTCCACCTTAGGGAGTCCTTCCTTTTTGTCAGGCATAATCGAAATGCCTATTAGAGCTTTTAGCAATAGGTATAGACCTTTCATTGTGAAACAAAATTTTAAGTGCATGCGTTTTTCTCCTCTTCTCCCCTCTCATTATTGATTAAGGTAATTCTAGGTTAAACCTCTACCTCATGTCACTGGTTACTTTGGATACACATATCTAATTTATCTACATCTCCTATGTTGCCTAAATTGTGAAGCTCCATATTATTCTCTGAAAAGCCATAGTTATTATTTGCACCTTAGCCCATTTCTTCTGGAGCTTATCCATCATATTTCCAAATTCTGAATGCCACTCTTATGTTGTCTAGCATGAATCAGACCTTATAACATAAGCAAAGTCATTGCATGACAGAGGGTCTGATTTACATCTTGCCAGATCAGGTTCCGCCGTCGCTTTTTCAATGGGCTTCCTGCTGCCAACTTGGCGGTCCGTCCGCACCATATAGATGTTGGCTGGTCTATAGATTGAAGGACTGCCAGATTTCCGCTGACCCTGCCAGGATCTCAAACGTGTCGACTGCGATATAGGCAAAAGCAGCTGTTGGGGTGACTCCAGCCCAGATCCCTGCTGTCCCAATTACTATGTGCCTTTCCACTGTGGTGGGAATCCCTCCTTCTTGAATTTGGCGAAATAAAAAAAAAATTGGTAAAAATTCACCTTTTTTCCTTCTTTCCACTTCCGTTTCCATCGTGTATCCCATCGCCCAGGTCCCTCCTTTGGCTCACTGACTCTACCACGACGCCAGATGACTCCATTGTTGAAGAGATCTACTGGAAACTACTTGTACAATTGGCCTATGTATCATGTATTGACAATTGGTGTAGCCTCATGTACTTCTGCATTGCTCTTACATGCAACATTTTTCTTAGGTGTAATGCAGTAGTGTTCATTTTCCACCTCATCAAGGTAAAATGAACTCAATCCTAATTTTAAGACTTTCTGTATTCACAGAAGGCATTTAGGAGTCCTAAAGTTAGGACTCCTAACTTCTGTGAATACCGAAGTGAGTAAGTGTCTTCTGTGAATACCAAAATGAGTAAGTGCCTTCTGTAAATACGAAAACGGTAGTAAGTTTAGGATTTTGTCTTAAGTTAGTTCTGTGAACCGGGCCCTATGACTTGAACCTGGATACCGAATTCAAAAGCAGACAGCTCTGGCCGTAAATGTCAGGGTAGAGCAGAGACGAGCAGAAGGGCAGAACATTTGGTGCCTGCTGCCTGTGTCCTGGGTCATACATAGCTGCCAAGGTTTCAGATTGCTCATGTGTTGGCATTTTCATAATTTCAGTGTAATTATGAGTGACATTCGGCGACTACGAGTGACACTTTTTTGCAAGCAAAATAAAACAATGAAGACGAGGGAAGCATATATAAATATCAGGAAATTACACTCATTTGGATACAAGAAACCATAAAAAGATTTTAAAACTGCTTTAAAGTACCAGAAATGGAAGAGCATTAGTGACCTTGCATAATCATTGTAGTTAAACAAATGTATAACCATGATATTAACAGACTGCAGGATTGGTGATGTGAGAACAAGTAGGAGGATAAAATATCTTCTAAAAAATGCAAATCTGAACTGCAGCATGAAGTATAAACAAAAGTTGCATTACAGATTTCGAATACGTTTGAAAGCTGGGTGCACACATGTGAAGGACAGGGAGTTAGACCTGAGCTGAGGGCTATAGAGCAACATTAAGTTGTGCCAAGGTAGGTAAACTACTTTCCAAAAGTAGCCAGAATGTGTTACATTTTCAGCCATTTTTGACTTTTCTTATCCAATATAAAGTTGCATTCTGGGATATATATAGTTTAACTTTTCTTTGTACTGTTGACTAAAAGGCCAGACCTTTCTGAAGATGTTCGATACGACAGATTATGCAATGATAAATAAAAGTTGCTTTAAAGACAAGAAGACATGTAATGTGTTCCGTTATTTGCAACATGATGCCCTGCACGTTGTGTGCTCATGAGAGAGCCTATTTGTACATGTTGCTGACGCCGTGCATTGTAGCTATATCTTTGTTCTTTAAAGCATGCGTATCCCTTATTCTGAGAAAGAATTCAGCCAACATGTTCTTATTGCTCATGCATGGACCCTTATTACCGAATTATCTCCAGCTAGGTCTTTGTGTTATTAATTGGAGTACACCGTTCTCCCTTCCTGCACATATAACATCACAGACAGGTCACTGCCCTTATACATAGGTGCGACTGCTTGCAACCCTTGCTACATCTGAGGCACCTCTCACCTTTCTAGAGGTTGCAGAAGTATCCTGCTGTTGGGGGGCTACATATGCGTACGGACTGGAACAGAGTTCTGATGAAGGATTCGGTCAGGTGGAGCCAGGCCGCGGGGGACCCAGTCCTCCACAGTGGAGGTTCTCGCCTCTCTGAGGTGAACAAGGGTTCCTCTAGACCATCGAATGGCAATGGATTAGGATACAGGATCATACATCCTGCCCCGGCAGCACCTACTTCGACAAAATGAGGGGGTGCTACATTACACAGATGATTTGAAAGCAGAGGCTGCACGCACTGCGTCCCCTCCCAATGATCAACTGTCACTGACTCCTTCTTCTTCTGGGCTCACCCCAGGCCTCAACAGTGTATTGGGGCACCACAGTGACCAAAATCACATCAGCAAGCCTTGCCCAAAGGAATATGTAGCTTTATGAAAGACACAGGACCCCGTACCTTGACACCAGAGGAAAATATGTGAATTAAAAAAGGAATTACATTACAGAAAGCCACCAGGATCTGAAGGTGTAAAATCACGTACTTGGGGGACCAGGTTGTAGTGCTAAGACACCAGACCACCACTCCAGCAGCGGCCGCGAGTAAGCTGGGAGTCCGTATGGGTGATCATTCTGCTGCTGGGTCCTGTCCGGCTCTAGAGGTACGATGCAGTGGGAGTTGCAGCACTGGCAGCAGGCTACCAGCTGCGCTGGCAGGCTTCCAAAGTTAAACTATCTTGCTCCTGCAGCCTAAAGGTGCGGGTCTCACACAGTGTGCCCTGCAGGGCTTTCTCAGCACAAGCAATTGGGCAATGGCGCTTATGACGTCTTAAGTTAATCAGAATTGCTGTACCAGAATGTCGGGTGAATATCATGTTATACTTTGTAGGCAGCTGAATGAGTTAACTAAGCCCCCAAGCCTGCCACAAGCAGTGCAGATGCACTGCTACCAGCTAACATGCTTTACTCTGTCAGTGTGATTTAATTTGCAGCGTTCAAATCCGGCTTGCTAAGGAGGCACTATAAATGCATGACAATGAATTTCAGTGAGGACCACCACACTGAAATGCGTTAGTCTAATGCCTGATGCGTGGTATTTGGATGGCTGGCCACATCAATGTGAGGCACTTAGCTGTTGGTCTTTGTGTATTCCTCCCAGTGAGACAAGAGGGGATTATGTGTTGGCAGATTTGGTCACCCTGCCAGGATGGTTGGAGGCAGAGCCGTTCCCTGCCCAACTACAGTTCAAAAGGCTGTCTCCAGAATACACAGTAAGGAACCTGGCACTGGCCTTTTTTCACCCCAAACTTCTTGGAGCCTTGGTAGGTTAAGGGAAGACCATTACAGAACCAGATGTGGGGGTAACATGGCAGTGGTGGCTGGTGACATTTGAAAGTGGTAGGGCGTAAAATGAGTGGTGGAGTGCACCGCGGCGAGCGAGCGCAAAAAAATAAGGGGCGTTCGGCGGAGTGCTCCCCTGAGACAATTTCGAAAAAAGAGTGGGCACATGGTGCATTTTCAAGCCAATTTCCAATGTTCCACTTCATCTGGGAAAAAAGTTATACATGTGACGAATGGCAAAGGTAAATTAAATGCATAATTATTTACTGCCTGAAAAAGCCAGCCTAAGAGTATAAAGCAAGCCACCCATATCCCAGACCTTGCTCCACAAGTCGCTGTGCAAACCATATCACAAATTTCCCACACCAACCCCCTGTGGACTGTTATGTCAGCGTTTCTAGATTCATTTATTTGAAATACGTTTTGTTTTTTACTCGTGCACATGCACTACAGGACTGAATATCTTGTTTGAAAATTCATGGTTTTTTTTCTTGTTATAATGCATGCAACATCTATTTCATTTTGAAGAAGTATCACACTCCCACCTCGCCCATGGTTGGAGCTCCCATTGATATAGATTTACAACATTGCTATCATTTCTCTTTAGCAGTCCAGTACATAGTACTCATCACTCCCCCGCATTTCCACCTCATTCCCGTCATACACCTACACAAAAACATGGACAATGGAGCAGGATAGAACAGCACAAGAGGAAGAGAGGCACTGACAAAGCGACAATGAGGACTGAACATGGACCAGGGTGCATGCATGGACACACAGACAGAGACACAGAACCTGTCTGACACATGGACAATGAGACACAGACCAGGGTGCATGCACACACAGACAGAGACACAGAACCTGACACATAGACAATGAGACATAGACAAAGACCAGGGTGCATTAACACACACACAGAGACACAGAACCGGAAACATGGACAATGAGACAGGGACACAGACCAGGGTGCATGGACACTCAATGAGGCATGAACATGGACAGGGACAAGGATGCATGGGTACACAGACAGGGAAATACAGAACCTGAGACATGGACGGTGACTTACATAGAAACTCTCCTGAGTGACTGTGTACTTAGGGTAGATGCACGCCTTTCATTTAGAATTCCTCCTCTGTTGCATGCTAGATAAGTAGCCAGCTTCACCACATGCATGTCACACCTCACATGGTTCTTCAATTAAACAAATACGCCTTGCCTCTCAATCATTCATTGATGGGTGCGTGGGAGCAGGGCCTACCTCCAGAAACATTTCTATCTACAAGACTTGTTATTTTTTTAAAGCTAGGCCCTGCTGGCAGTGAAATGCACCTCTGAAAAGCATACACACTGCGTGCCAGCAAGGCCTAGCTTCAGAAACGTAACATTACTTGTAGATAGAAATGTTTCTGAAGCATTTTTAACTGTCGCGGCCAGCATTACGGGCGGGTGGGGGGAGATGTAATTTGAAATAGGGTCATCGCGCCGCACTGGGGGGGGAGGCGGAAGGGGTTTAATGGGAAAAAATATATAAAATAAAACTTACCGTCCCGCCCCATCTTTTGGATGGGTCCCAACGTCCGGTCCTGACTCCTGGGTTTTCGAATTCCGGGCCTTAAGGCTGCAGTTCTCCTCGCGTCATCAGGTAAGGCATCCTCCCTTCCTTCCCTCCTCCAATCACAACTGGTGAGGCGACTCTGAGAGCGCCCCACCCGGGCCATTTTCTCTATGTAGGCTGCTGCATGCAGCAGCCTACATAGAGAAAATGGGAGAGTGGGCGGTCCTGCTCGAAGGCAGGGGGGGTGTGGCCTGCCCACTGTTGCGCATACTGACTGTTTGGTCAGCCCCAGGGCCGACCAAACAGTCAGTATGCAAAACAGTGGGCAGGCCACTCCCCCCCTGCCTTCGAGCAGGACCGCCCACCCCCTACCAGGCACTTCTGCTTTCTCGTAGTGCGAGAAGCGGAAACATAAATGGTAGTTATTACTATTTATGTTTCTGCCTTCTCACACTGCGAGAAAGCAGTGGGGCAGCGCCCAAATGCTCCAATGGAGGAGCCGCCACTGTAGCATGGGGAATTCCCCCACTTCAAAGGCTGGCAAAAGGTATAAATATTGCATACCAAAACACCTCTTAAGTACATTTCTGAAAATGTGGAAGAATTCAGAATGACTTCCTGGACAACTAGCGGACCAACCTGCTGCTTGAGGACTGTATTGGTTCCCGGAGGTCTGCACTGCTGCTACCACAGGACTGCTCTGCTGCTTGAGGAATGCCTTGCTTCCCAGAGGACTTCCCTGCTGCTAGAGGCCTGCCTTGATGCTTGAAGGAGAACTGGACCATCTCCGTGAACACAGGACCACCAGACATGAGACCAAGGGATAGTTGGCTGGCCTTCTGTGTGAGCTAGAGAGGCATAACAAGATCCAGAAACCTTGAAATCTACAACTCATCTTTGCTGGAGTGAGTGTTAATCCCTCCCCCACTCCCCCACCAAATGGGGCCTTCCAGGTCTTGCACTCTTGGAAGCAGTGTTAAAACTCCTGTTCCTGCCTAGCCCTAAAATGTGGGTCTTAGAAAGAGTTTAACTGAAGGAATTGACAGAAGACAAGGAGCTACCTGACAGATGATCTTCCCAAGGAGAATTTCCAGTTGGTCTAACTTTGCAGTAGCTCCTGCTACATTATTCCATGCAGGAGCAACTCCTGTGCACCAGGACATCTCAGTGACAGTGTCTGGCCTGATGCAGCCCTCTTCTGCTATTGATTGTAGCTCTGTCACACTAGTGGTTTCCGGCTTCCAAAACCTTGTGTAAGTCAGAGGGTAAACATTTTCACCGTGCTTGATGGTGCCCAGCTCCCCATTGATGACTACAAACTCCTCAGCCTGAACATCCTGCTTCTTCTGCTCAGAGCTTTTTCCTGCCATTGTCAATGGCTTCACCGAGACTTCGTCCAGCGCTCTCTGGCGATGACGACTCCTCTTTGGATGCATCCTGCTTCCTTGCCCTGGTGAACTCCACCATCTCTTTTCTTCAAAATGTTATCTCAGTCCAAAGTTTAGTCAAGCCCAAACCACCCTGTGTTTATGACTTGTGCTCCATCATGGTCAATCTTAACTTTTGACTTTGTCCTGGTCTCACACAACCAGATATGCGCGGTTCGCATTTTGGTCTTTTATGTGCTAGATTTCACTGAAAACTTAAAAAGAATCTGGTTGTACTGGTAGGATTTAATTTTGTTTTGGTGTTATTGTATTTAATAAAATGTATATTATTTTTCAAAATTGGGTTGGGATTTTTCTTGTGTTGTGTTTTCACTTTATTACTGTTTGCTGCATAAAAACTTTACACAGTGACTTTAAGTTAATTCTAAAAGCGTTTGCTCCACACTACCAAATGGCTAAGCACAGGTTAATTCAGTGAGTTTTGTGGTTCATGCTGACAAGGATTCTGGTTGTTGCTTGAGTAGCATTTCATCCAACTCAAACAAGAACCTTATTTCTTACAGTATAGTAACTCAGTAAAAAGACATTCTACTGCTGCTTCTAAAGAAGCAGGGTGATGACCAATCCATATTCTTACACTAACATATGTTCTTCACTACAGCTTGAAGCCAACATGCTTCTTCCATACTGTTAGAAATGGGGTTTCTGGCTGGCAGAGGTATACATCCTGTCCAAGCAGGGACTACTGTCCCATTCAGGGTAAGGGTAGTACACACTTAAAGTTTACCCCTGCTCACCCTCTGGTATCTTGGTACAGAGCAGTCAGGCTAAATTAAAGAAGCAATGTGTAAATTATTTGAACACAGTAACACAGCGAAAACATCACAAAAGTACTCCACACCAGTTTAGATGAATGAACCAATATTTATCTGAGTAAAACAAGACCAGAACAACAAACATCCAACATTCAGAAGTCAAGATATGAATTTTTCAAGATTAACTCAAAATGCAGTGTCTAAAAGTCATTACTTCCTCGTAAGTCTTCCATGCCACCTGAGTTACACAGTGAGCTTCAGCTCCACAGCAGAACCCTCCAAGCAATTTTACACTCCAATCCTCCCATACCTGCCCAACATGGACAACCATCTTCACCCTTGATCCAGTACAAGAGGTGGCACAACTCACCCCACTTCCTCTACACCTACCTTGCCCAGCAAGCAACCACATGAAGTCGATAGTCAAACAGGGAGGGAGGGATGAGAACTCATGTGGTGAGGAAGACTATCCTCAGAGTAATAAAGATTACAGGTAAGTAACCGGAGCATTACCTTCTTGTAAGTCTTCGTCGCCACCTTAGTTACACAGTGAGCATATACCAAAGCCAAACGGCTTCAAGGTAAGTAACCAGGGCAACAACTCCAACTGGGGCTATCAAGTCGCCCTTATCTGATGCAAATCCAAAAGTTCTCTCTGACCGCGATGATTGCGGGCCAGAGACAGGAGTCACGCAGACCCACTGACAGTACCTTGGATACATCGATGTTTGGGGACCATGTGATGTGCAATGGAAGAAAATGCATCTTGGGTGCAGGTGAAGTGTCGGTTCCAGGGGAATTGCAAGGTCTTTGAGGTGTTGTCACTCGTGGGCAATGCATTGCGCAAAGAAGGTGATGCGCCAGTTGTGGGTGCAAGGCTTTGGTTTCCAAAGGCGGTGCAGCATCAGTAATGTGTCAATGTTAAGAGCATAGTGAGTCAATTTCATGGTGTCGTGGTCGAACCGCTGGGCTGAAAGCAATGCGTCAGTCGACAGCCACGCAGGGCCGGGAATGCATTGGAGTCGGGACGGTGCACGGATGTTGGTGATACGGTGTTCCAGACACACGCAAAAGCAGTTCTTAGGAGGTGCTGTGCAAAGCCAGGGATCCTTGAAACTCACAGTCAAGGTCGTTGTGTTGTTCACTCGGTGAGCATTGTCCACGGCTTTGGTGCAGGCAGCAGCAATGAGTCAGTTTTGCAGGCATGTGCAGGTTCCAAAATGATGCTTCGGAGTCGTAGCCACGGATGGGGGGGCATGGCCCAGCCAGGCCATGATGTGCTCTTGCCCCCAACAGAAAGCCCAGATATTTCCATTTCTGTTATTTGATAAAAATATGGTTAAGCATGACATTTGTGAAAGTGCATGTGATATGCGTCCTCAACTCTGCCTGCATTACCAATACTGAAACTGAAAGAACCGTTGCTGTCTCCAGATTAAGAGAGTGAGGCAAGGAGACAGACAGATGCAATGGGGGCTGAGCTAAGGCTGTCATGCATATCCTGGTGCACTGAATGATAGTAATATGATTTATGAATCATCAGAACTGCCTCTCCTGGAGCCTCACTACCATTGGTGAGGGCACTGCATGCAGGCAGCAGGATGACATGCAGCGTGAACACACTGCTTCTGGGCCTCTCTTATCTGTCCAGCAAAGACCCGGATGGTAGAGGAGTCAATCATATTTTAAAGCATAGTCAAAATGGACAATTGGCCAAAGCCCACACAGGGTGGCCACCTGATATGTGGTCTGGACAGACATCATCAGTCTTCTATATAAAAGCTGTGTTTTTTTTAAATAGCACATCTAAAACAAAACAGATAAAATAAAATACTGGCACTGACCCTCTGTTGCCAAGCCATTGTAAGAGTTGACATGTTGGGCTGCGTATGTGTATTAGGTTTCTATTGAAGGTTCAAGACATGTGCACATTGCGTTTCCGTCCGTAGACAGGCTCATTAAAGAGCCAGTACTACAAGACAACAATGGAAGAACAGTGTATATGTACACGGGCCTTATGAAACCCTCAATCACTCTGCTGATCTCACATAAATAGTATACTTCATCCAGCTCTGCCATAAAACAATCAGGCAGACATCTTTGACAGCAGTAGCAGTAGGATCCCAGTCAGGCTAATGGGTTGGGGTCTGGGCCTCAGCTCAATATGTTATACCAGTTTGGGCAAGAGCCATGCATGACATCTTTTAATTTTACTTCCCAATCTCGCATGGAACCTCCGTACAACTTTCCCTACAGACTCCAGATTTAGACATTTACAAAAAGGAAAATATGGACAACCATGCACACAGACAAAATACACCTGTATGGACAGAACCACACACATAAAGGTATCCGTGCACACAGACCAACATGCAGTATTTATATTCACAAATACCATCCATGTAGACTAACAGATACAGGCCCTATGCACACTTGCCAAAAGTCTGATCAATGTGTGCCCATGTGGCTGTATGTAGACTGCCTCTGGTAGCAATTTCTTGTGGAACTGGAAGTGGTATTTAAAAAACTTCAACAGTCATTGTTTCTAAAGAATAGACACATTGTTTTGAAAGAATGCATACTGGTAAAGGGGAGTGTTGGTTTAAAGTTAGAGGTCCCTCTGCCCATCTATGGATTTCGATCTTACAAACACCTAGAGCTAAAATCTCTTCTCTGTTAAAATCTAATAAATGTCATAGATGGGGGATACAGTATTTCCTGTCAATGAGAGAAGGTATTTATGCTTGCTGCTGATCAATAAACATACAGACACTCATGCACGCAAGCGTTCAGACACACAGGCTCCATGTGCACAGACCAACACCCATACATACTATTTTGTTCTGCAGAAGGCTCTGATGTCACCATATGCATATCTACCTTTGGACATTAAGGATGTGCATATCAGCCTGTGCTCTCTGCTCCAAATCACACTATGTCCTCCAATGTATACCAGTCTGTGCCCCTTACTGGTAATCACCCTGTCCTCCTAAATGCACAGCATTCATTGCTCCCAATGTACATCGGCTTGCACTTACCTCACCTGAAGTATGCTATCCTGCACTTTCATCTTGCAGAGTACCAGTTAGTCGTTTGCTGCATATCATCTTTAGGCCTTTGTTGCACACCACACTATGCTCCCCTGATACACATAGCATTTGCCCCTTGCTCTTAGGTGCACTCATATTCTTCCATATCATTATGTGAGAAATTGCATTAGTTCTGATTATTCTTGGATTTCTGGTGCTTGTTGCAGGTTAATTTTAAGGCATGGGCAAATTGGCCGATTGCCCAAGACCTCCAGCATCCAAAGGGCCCCCTGTTAAAGATATCAAGATAGCCAGAAGCACATATTCTTATTTGTCTGATGGACATGCACGCTTCAAAGAATCGTAAACCACATTCCCACCTACCCCACCTTCACCCTCATGCCCCCAGGTATTTTGTGGAAATTAAGTTAAAGAATAAACTTTCTGTCTTATGTCTCTCTTTCAATCATCAAATCACCTCTTCTATCTTATCACTCTCTATTCGCCCATCTACCAAACCCTTCATTATGTACCTCTATAGTAACTCACTGTCTCACTGAATCAAAGAACACCCTTATGGGGCCTAGCCTTCCTCTCCCAAGTGTGTCCTACCTATCTCCCAGAAATACAGCAATACACAAATCTGTCTGGGTAGATTCCTCTACCACCTCATGTCTTTACCACATATGCCTGGGTCTTCCAAAAGGGAACCTAAGGTCCTCCATTACAGACAAGCTTGCACTCAGTGCACGTACAGAGCCACACTGTCCAGCACTGTTACCTCTCTCTAGTGTAGCTCTACAGGGACCCATACAACCAGCATACACATTCACCATGTACACACTGCAGAACACTATTTCATTTATGTACTGTACTTCTTGTGGGTACACATGTACCCAGTACATGCATTCACCATGCATGCACTGCATAGCACTACATCCTTCATGTTCTGTTCTCCTCGCAGGTACACACACACCCAGCACACACACTCACGATGAAGCACTGCTCTGCGCTGCCCTATCCCTGTATTGTACACTACCAAGACACACATACACCCAGAGAGGAGTCATAACTTTTGTGCTGTGTAGCACTCCCACATCTACCTGATGCAGGGTAAGGGTGAGTTAAGCACACAGCTGTGGAACTTTTAAAAAGGCGAGTTAACCTGTAGGCCTCACTCTAGTGACAGGGAAACAATTTCTTGTTGACTACTGCTGATCACTACACGGTATACTGTCACCACCGCGTAGGGCTGCTTTATTCCTGGTGAAGGTGGTAGCATTCCATCACTATGAGGGTAGAGCTTTGGGAACCCCATGTCCAACAAGACCACAATTTAGGAGACAGGCATGCACGTGTGATCCGTGTCTACAGTACAGTTGGGCCCTCAGGATAGGGGTACAAGTCCATTACCATGCAAAGGACTTTTCTGTCCCAACAATTTTCTTTTCAGATATGATATAAAATGCTGATCTGGTATTTTGTGCTTTATTTAGCATGACATTCTTACATTCATTTTCAGAGCCCATATCACAATGAAAAATAGTGAACATTTGCATGTGATGTGAGCAGCCACTAATGTTCTATTCATTCACATTGTTCCCATGCTCCCGCAATCAAATGAAAGCTGAATATGCAACATTGTGTAATACTTTAATCATGGGCATTTTGTGGAATTAGTTTGACGTTAAATGCAGGAAAGTTTGTGGAATTATCCCACTGTAAACTAAGTTTTTCACTTGCCTACCGTTCACCCAAATCAATATTATGAGCCTTCCTGAGATAATTAACAGTACACATTGTCATTAGCATTTAGCGCTCACTCTGGGAGTCATTGTGCACATTACAAACCATATATTTCCATACTGACCTTGTTGAGATCCTCCAGTCAAAGCTCTGACACAGAGATGGCTCACTTCATAGGTGTTCATGACGTGAATCATTAGACTTGTTCCAATTTTATTCAAATAGTCTAAAGTTGTACAGAACTGCTTTAGCACCACAATACCTGACCCTCATTGTGACATACAAAAACTGCCTGTTTGGCTATGCTATCACATATGGACTATTTATGTTGCATAGATCGCTGACACACTTGCACTCTGTTGGTAATCAGTGGTCTGAAAACATAGCCTGCACCTCGCTGTATTCCAGCGATTGAAAGCAAATTACAGGTCCTGCATCACACTTATAGTGTGATTACACAACCAATCACCATGCAGCTCAAGCCACATAGTGGTTTACTATTTCACATGCTCTTGTACTGTCAATCGCTCTGTAAGTGATAGAGGGTGTCCCACATGGCTGGAAGAGAAACTTAAGTGTATATTTGCAAGGGGATATCATCACCAGAACGGCACTTTCAGCAATGTTCTGGTGGCGATACACACATATCAATATTTACAGCGCAGCGTTAAGCCACTTTTTGTGGCTTAACCCCTTGTGTGCCCATGACGAGCTGGACTCGTCATGGGCCGCGGTTGCGCTGTGCCCATGACGAGTCCAGCTCGTCATAAACCCCGCCCGCTAATGTAACGGCCGGCACAGGGCGGGGAAAGGGCGTGGCACACAAGGGGTTAACGCTGCTTTGTAAATAAGGCCCCTTTACATGCATCACTTAGCGTGAAAGGGGTGTGCAATGGCTGTTGCTGTGGGCATTCAATCACAACACCCATTGCTTTTGACCCTGCCCTAGATTTACAAGGAGGTGTAAATCTGAGGCAGCAGCAACAACTAACGCCATCCAAGAGCAGGCATTAGAATGACAAAAAGAGGAGTAAACCTTTTATTTCTCCTCGCTTTTTCTTTTTCTATGTGTGCTGCAGCACACATAGAAAGAGTAAAACGACATTAATGATTGTTTATGTGCAGGAAGGTGTCACTTCCTGCACATAAACAATCTTTAAATAATGACGATATATGAGTAATGGCAAATTGCTGCTTCTCTGTGTGCTGGATTCTGCAGCTCATATAGTAGTAACACATTGCCATTAATGATTGTTTATGTGCAGGCAGGGACACCTTCCTACACACAAACAATCATTCACTGCAATGCAGGCATGCTTGCACTATGGTGCAAGGGTGCCTGCATTGACATTAGGCATCTAAATTTAGCGCCTCGCTAGGGAAAACACAGGGGTGCGATGTATTATTGTGACTACTGCATGACCCTGCTCTGAGAAAATGTTAGAGCGCTGCGCTACCATAATTTGGCGTATCTCTGCACTCTGACATTTTCTCGTAAATATGCCCCCAAGTGAGAACCAAGAGGCAACCAGAGCAGAACTCTCAACACGGTAAGTGTTTATATATATATATATATATATATATATATATATATATTACCTACTGGCGGTCGCCAGTAGGTAGTTATAGTTAGGACCCTGTTTCCATAGGAAAACCGCAACATTCTATGTGGAATAACTTTGGCGCCGGTTGACGAATCCTCGCGACATTTTCAAAACGAATGGGGCGCTACGCTCCGCTCCTACCCTGAAAGTCTCGGGGGGATTCGTCAAGCGTGGGCTGAGAAAAAAGGGGGGTCCCAAAATGCGTTTTTCCCATGCATTTTTCCATAGGACCTTTAGACACAGCTACAGCCCGAACGGCTGAACAGAGTTACTTGAAATTTGGCAGAGAGGTAGTCTACAGGTCAAGGAAGTGCCTTTTGTAGGTCTGGTGTAAATCTGTTCAGTTGTTCCTGAGAAAATAGCATTTAAATCAATATATATATCTGTGGCAGCTTACGGTGCGCTTACCGTGCGCTTACGGTAAGCTTACCATACGCGTACGGTGCCGTGCGCGAGCGCGATTCTGATTGGCTGTTAGATCTTAGTAAACATTCGAATCGGTCGAAACCAGGAAGCGGCAGCCGCCATTTTCTCTCTCGCACTCTGAGGGGGGGAGGAAAAACAAAGGGTGAAAACATATAAAGTGGCAGGTTTGACAGCTCCCAACCACCTAGCCTTGATTATGGTGTCCCAAAAGAACCCCCAAGGCAAAAAATGTAATTTATTTTTTTTTCGAAAAAACGCCGATTACGCTTACCGTACGCGTACGGTAAAAATTAATTATAAAAAAAACAGCATCCACACTTTCCCACCCCCGTGTGCAAAAGGTGCCCGCAGGGTTACTTTTGTGCATGGCACATATTTTCCAAAAACTTTTAATTGATTACCTTTCATAACGAAGCGCATAATATGTCCTCCGTGAGCGGACGGTGCGCGAAGCGCATCGTGCGTACATTGCCCATCCAGCGTAACATGGGCACGCGGTGCGCGTAGCGCACCGCGTGCCCACCGTGCGTGCACGGCACTAACTGCGTAAAGTGGGCGCGCGGTGCGCGAAGCGCACCGCGTGCTCACTGTGCGCGCACGGTGCACGAAGCGCACCGTGCGCGCACGGAACGAACTGCGTTAAGTGGGCGCGCACGCCACGAACGGTGTAAAGTAACTTAGCATTTAAAAAACCGTACAAATTCACTGAAAAAACCATAGGTTTCACACACGTTATAGTTAGGAATTAGCATTTAAAAAACCTTGCAAATTCAGTGAAAAAACCATAGGTTTCACAAATGCTATAGTTAGCTGGAGATTTTACTCATAAAAAACCAATGAAATTCCCCCGTTATAGTTAGTGCAGGCAACTATAACTCACGCGACCGCAATCCTCTGCTGATGACATATGTGTCTTTATGAAAAAAAAATATTTGTAATATATGTATAGATAAAATTTAATGGAAGAAGTCATGGGCAAATAAGTGTCTAAATACAGTATTAGCATCAGCAGAGGATTGCGGTCGCGTGAGTTATAGTTGCCTGCACTAACTATAACGGGGGAATTTCATTCGTTTTTTATGAGTAAAATCTCCAGCTAACTATAGCATGTGTGAAACCTATGGTTTTTTCACTGAATTTGCAAGGTTCTTTAAATGCTAATTCCTAACTATAACGTGTGTGAAACCTATGGTTTTTTCAGTGAATATATATATATATTTACTTAAAAAAACATAGGTTTCACACATGTTATAGTTAGCTGGACATTTCACTCGTAAAAAACCAATGAAATTCCCCCGTTATAGTTATTGCAGGCAACTATATTCCGATCCGTTAAAAGAAATTACTGTACGACTTGTATCCGTATTTTTTTACGTACGAATCGTACGAGTCCCGTACAACCGGTGAAGTACGATTCGTACGTGAAAACTACATACGAATCGCTTTGGGAAAAGTCTACGAGACATACCCGGACAGTTTTACATACAAAACGTAAAACTGAAGTCCGAGCGCGCAAGTACGATCCGTACCACCCTTCCGAAAACACAAGCGTATGGAAAACGTCCCATACTGAGCGAACTTTGTACGACCCCTACCCCGGGTACACTTGTGCCCGGGGAACGAGTCGTACAGCCCCCCAGCCTCCCCCCACCCGCGTATGTCTGCACTGTATGCCCCACCCATGTATGTCCGCACCGTACCCCTACCCGCGTATGTACGGACCGTACCCCAGGCGTACCCCAATCCTCGCGTATGTACGGACCGTACCCCAGTTGTACCCCAATCCACATGTATGTACGGACCGTACATACGCGAGGATTGGGGTGCGCCTGGGGTACGGTACAGACATACGCGGGTGGGGTGTACGGTGCAGACATATGCAGGTGGGGGGGTACGGTGCGGACATACGCGGCGTACATACGCACTGTTGGCCTATGTACGGTGCATACCCCAACAGCGCATATGTACGCACTGTACATATGCAATGTTGGGGTACGCACCGTACATGATGACACGTACGATGTGGTTGATGGCGTGTACGTCGCGTACCGGGCCCCCTTTTCGTCGTGCATCGCAGCGTACTTAGCTTTTCCGGCACTTTTTGGCTCCCGTAAAAAAATAGACGTGCGGAGTGCTGTATGTACAAATCGTACTTGCTGGTCCGTAAAACGCTGCCTGACTCCGTGCGGACGTCGCGTACGCGCTGTCCAGGATCAGAATAGTAGGTATTTTTTAGCCGTACGGTGTTTTTTACGATTCGTACGGAAATGGTATTTCTGTACGAATCGTACTTGCTGGTTTGTAAGGTGGATTTCCCGGGTACGAGTCATACGGAGAATACGCTCCATACGACCATTCGTACCCGGGTTTTACAGGATCGGAATCGGCACCATTGTAGGTCAATTAGCCACCTTTCCTTCTAACCATCCTTTCGCTCATCCATCCCTTTACCCACCCACACACCTTTTTATCCACCTAACCACACTTTCACTCATTTAACATTTTCATTCTTTTAAACTTCCATTCTTTCATTTTTTCACTCAAGCTATCAATGCTCTTTATGTGAGCTTCTTGTGAGTTGCAGATAGAAGAGGCCATAATAACTCAAGCACTTCTGCAGCTGGTAAAGCAGGGGGGATTCACAGTCACTTGTTGTAGCCCTGGTACTAGCTAGTGAGTATAGAACTTGCAAGAAATTATGTGACTTACTTGTACCCATCTATGCTGCAGCTTATCCACCTCCACCTGATTTGTCTCCTCCTTCAGCAATACTGGAGCTAGCATCACTGGTGATCTGTGTGGTTAGAATAAAACATTATACATATTTTGGATGCCAGATGTGCCACCACGAATACAATTGTAAGACATCACTACTGTTCAGTTAGCACTGCAGTATCTTTTAACAAAAATATCACCCTGGGCATTTGATTGTTTCACAAAGGTAGACAACCCAGGTGTGTAAAAATGGTCAATGAAAGACATATGGTGTTGGTTGTCAAATGAAATGGGAGTGGGACCTTAAACTTTTTTCCAGCCATGTTGTACTGTCATGGGAAACTGATAGTGTGCTGTATAAATGAATGAGACAGCAGCACACTACATTGGAGGGGGTGGTCCATGATGACCATCACCACTCTCTCGTGAACTCAACTGTTAGAGAATGAACAGGAGATAAAAGCATTCGCTCAACAAGCATACATGGTAAATATTTTTTTATAATACTAGGTTCCTTGAGCCTGCAATCTTTATGCTTGACAGTGGAGTACCAAAATGTGTTATTCTTAATCTTACAGTACCATAAGATATATTTGAGAAAGGAAAATACTACCAACAAAGCACAAGATAAGTGAACTAGAGACTAGAGTAGAGACTGGAAAAAGTCAGCTACCAAAAATGAAAAACATTTAATATTTGGAAAAAAATAATGCAGTGATAACAGGAATCAAATAAAAATCAAATCCATTGTGCTTCACATGAGCGGGTTCATATTCCATCCTAATCGCCACATGGAAGGAAGATGGTAGGTAAGGTTGTCAGAGAAACTTTACTTCTCACCAGCAACAACAGCCTCCAGGCAGCAACTCCCACCCTGGAACCCAGCACCAACAATCCAATACCTCAAGATTCTAGCCCAGGCCCACCACAACATTTAAACCCAACATTAGGGAAAAACCAATAATAAATATCAGAGCTAACTGGGATCAGTAGAGCCCTCTGCAGTAGAGCTGGTGGTCTACGCCTCCTGACCAGTTCTCCCAGGCCCTAGACATGTTCTTCTTCTTGCCCTTGGGAGATGATGTAAGAAATAAAGAAGGCAAAAAATAGATTAGTGATTCAGTTAATCTCCATAGAATTGTTATGACAGGCAAATGCAGAGACATTGTAGTTCTCTAAAAAACAAATCGCCTATAATACTAGTTTTGAGTTTATCGACTATTGTCGAGTTGCCCATACTAATCCTGAAACCCTATTTCAAATTTGTTTACCAAAACCACATTTGGAACTAATGCATTGCAGTGAATGATCTTTGATTCTATTTCCTTTTCTCAACTACCTTCATGGACCAACTCAGTCTCCTTTTTTTTGCAAGGCATAGATGAATACTACACATTGCTGTGAAATAACTTGGAACTGTATGAGCTACATAAACAAACTAGGTCACAAGGAGAGCACGCTACTCACTGATATCACTGATACACTATAGTGATAGGAGAACAGCCTGCAATGGTTTCTTAATTAATCAGCTAAAGCGAGCACCTATGATGAGTACGATTAGGTAGCGCTGAGCACCTGCCTAGCAGAAACTAGAAACTGGATCACACAATAATATTCATAAACATGAAAACTAAACATTACTTACCTCTGAGTGTGAGCAGCATGCTATTCGGAAAACAAATGTTAGCACTGTAGAACACAAACACAACCAATACATTATTAATAGTCATCGAGTCCAAGGTTCATGATGCCTAGCAGGTTGAGCAGGTCCTGCTCCCAGTCCAGGATATCCACCCAGTGGTGCATCAGCTGCTGGGCGGCGTGCTGAACCATGCGGTTGCACCAGAAGTACCGGTGCACTAACCCCCAGTGCCACTGATGCACCCACAGGGGATATCCACTACCAGGCCTGCCACCTGCTGCCAGCATAGAGGGGAGGCAGCACTGCACAATAAAAGACATTGCTGCCACCTCCTCCTCACCGAAGATTGCCCGGGGCAACACTCATAGGCGGAGGCGGCTCCCACAATGTACCACCCTGCCTCTGCCAGGGCGTTGGTGAATGTAAAAAAAAAATGGAAACAGAGGGGAAAGGAAAGAAGAAAGAAATTAGGAAGTACCGGATCTTCAAGTTGATCCCCACCGAAATGAGAAGGACGGTCACCCAGGCCCTCGTCAGCAGCAGACTGGACTACGGAAACGTGCTCTATGCTGGAGCCCATGGCCAAACTCCTGAAACGGCTCCAATGCATCCAGAATGCCTCCGCACGCCTGATCCTCGACATCCCACGCCGCAGCCACATCACACCCCACCTGAGAGACCTGCACTGGCTCCCTGTAAACAAGAGGATAACCTTGAAACTCCTCACCCACGCACACAAGGCACTCTACAACACTGGACCAGCATACCTCAACAGCTGACTTAGCCTCTATACCCCTACCCACCAGCTCTGCTCCGCAGACCATGCCCTCGCTGTCCCCCGCATCTGAAGAGTGGCCGGCGGCGGCAGATCATTCTCCCACCTCGCCGCCAAGACATGGAACACCCTCCCCATCTGCCTAGGGCAGACCTTCTGACCTTCTGACCTTCAGAAGACTCCTCAAAACCTGGCTCTTCGAACAGTAGCAGCTTCCCCCCCCCCCAGCGCCTTAAGACCCTCAAGGGTATGTAGTGCGCTTTACAAATGCAATGATTGATTGATTGACTGGAAAGAAGCAAAAATAATTCCCAAAAACATAAAATACACCAACACAAAGACACACACTAATATAAAAATAAAAATGAGGGGTAGGTTAGTTTTAAAGGAGGAGTGCTTCACATCTCCTCCAGGACAGGATGGCCTTCCTGGGTGGGAATTTTCAAAGGCAATGCCATCTTTGAAATCCAACCCAGGAACCTCCAGATAGTGGGGGGAGGCCAAGCCCCCTTTCCTGCTTTACTTTTGGAGGGAGCATAGGCAGGAAAATTAGTTCACTTAGGAGGAGGGTCCCCAGTTAGCCTGCACTATCTTTAGGCTGGGGCAGGCAATGTAAAACCCTCTCTCGACATTCCACCATCTTAAGATGATTAGAAAACCTCTAATCAGGGCTAGAGTAGTGCCTCTTCCCACAGGAAGTGGTCACTAGAGGGTGTAGACACCCTAAAGGTAAGTAGCTCATTGGCTACCATCTGTCTCCCTTTGTAATGCTGGGAGATTCAATATGTAGGTTGCTCCCTGAGACCTAAACCCCAGATTCATTGGACCAAAGCACACCAGGACCAAGAAGACCAGCTGCAAAAAAATGTAAGCCCAGAAGCAAAAAGCCCCAAGCTCTGCCGCATGTACCAAGGACTCGACAATCACTCCCTGCTGTGTTGTCCTGAACCATCAATGACTCCAAGAACCCGGAGCACCTACAACCTTGGAGAAAACACTAAGAAGCTCCCTTGGAATTAAGTCATCATTCCCCTGCACACCGCAGGCACTAATCCTGTGAAGTCTGATTTGTGTTCCTGCTGCTCCCTGATGACCTCCATGCAGCACCAAATCAAGAGGAAACACAACAGCTCGTGAGAGTCAGATTTCAATCTCCACCAAGTTGGGGGGGGGGCAGGACCTAACAGGCCCTTGGCATACCAATACCCAGGTTACCGGACCCCAAATGATAAAAACCAAGAAAAAGAGTTCAATCTAGACTTCCAAAGCACCAGAAGCAAGCACCAATCAAGAGATGTTGAGACATCCGAGACCCACTTCCTGAATCCTGGATGGCCCAGATGTGCCAGGATCACCTCTCCAAGTCTCCTGCTCCTGACTGCAAGTACCTCAAGGAAGCACAATGTCTGCTGACCTGTTTGTTCTGCATCCAGCCCCACTGGCTCCAGTACTGTACAACTAGCCCTTCTTCTCTTGTTCCCAGGCCATACAACCTCCTCCCTCCAAGGCAACACACAGGACTTCCCTAGAAGTTTATGTGTGCAGTGCATCTTCAAGTTGCCCCCTTTTTCTTTGCGCACCAGTTTGCAAGACCCTCAGCAGTCTGCTCCCACCTGATCCAGAACATTCCTGAACTTCTCCAGATAGAACTTTGGACCTGGTACTGATAGCAACCTAAAATGAGAAGGTTAACTTTGTGAAAGCAATGCCTGATTTAATATGCATTTTTTCTCTTTTGCCCCACTGATTCCTATGGTGGGTAATTGCGCACAAATGTGATATATATTCCGAACTTTGAAACATCTGTGTTCTTGGTCTTAAAAAATCATAAATTTGGCTTTATTTTTAAAAATTGGTCTCAGATTTATTATTGAGTGTGTGTATCACTTATTACCTCTGTGAGCCCAACAAATGCTTAACACTGCCCTCTGATAAACCTAACTACTCACCCACAATACCACAAAAAGAGCATTTGAATGTTCTGCTTTTACCTCTGTGTAACATTTGGGGATTCTCTAGACTCTCTGCATAGTGTACTTCCTTTTAGCACACTATATAGAGAGCCAGTTTCCTACTGCTTGTCTTTTTAGCTCCCATATGCAGTCAGTCAGATAAGAAAAGCAAGTGACGCTTTGGATTTGAAGCTATGGTACTTTGCATTATTGGTCATCATTTTCAATGAATCCTAATGCAGAGTGATTTTTGGATGCATTTACTAGGCCTGGGCACAGTTTGCGGAGTTCCTCTATGTAGAACTCTGCGAAGTGACCCAAAAACTCCACCACGCTATGCGGATTTCCACGAGCGGGTGGAGTAACAGTATCTCAAGCTTCAGTTGTGGGACAAAAAATAGAAAGTCTCTGGGATGAGAGATTAAATCGGCTGAGGAGCAAAGCAATGTTTTATGATTGCATTTTCCTGTAAAAAAAACATGGCTGAAAAATAATTAGTACTCATAGCTGGTTAAGGTGAAAGTGCATTTACTTAATGTGGTGATGTTCATCCTGCGGCAGAGGGCTGGTCCTGGGGCGCTGCTGGTGCTGGCAGTGCTGATGGTGCAGGGTCTTCTGGCTGGCCTGCCTATAAGCCAAAAGCATTTGTTGTATCAAAGCAGAGCTGCTACCAGCTAAGCCTGCTCGGGCCCAGCCTCAGCTGTGGTGGGAAAGCCGGAAAAGCTGAAGCTGGAGGCATGGACAGCGGGGCGAGCAGGCTTGTTGCCTGCCATTAACTGAAGCCAAAGGCATTGTTTACTGAGAAAAGATACAGCTCCTTTGCAAAGAGCTGCGATAACAGGGGCAACGGCATGTGGGACTCGGCCGTCTCGGGCCCAGCCTGCATCGAGCTTGCACTGGGGTGGGGAATCCGTAAGAAGTGAGGCCTCTTGTCACAGCCCCTCTGCTGGGTGCTGCTGCTGCGAGTTTGAAGTCTCTGCTAGAGGGAGAGGCGAGCTGGAGGGAGTGGCTGGCTCAGCCTTGCGCCGCTCCTCTGCACTGCAGATTAAGTGGCAGAGCGGCCTGTGGGGTCAGTCATATCCCACTGTGTGGAAGCCAAGGTGCGGCACAGCTCATAGTGACCACACCGTCATCCGCTTCATTCAACACGCATGCACAGACGTCACCCAAGGATTACACTGACAATTTCATTGTGGGTGAAGAACTGCTGCAGGTTTATTTCATACAACATAAGTATGACGATAAATGGGTTATCTTACGGGCGATCCAGGGCAAGCAGCCCCTCGCTGCTCCGCCCGCCTGGTGAGCCAGCACGCACGGTGGGTCGATGCCCGGCAGTGCGGCACATATTTATTTTCAGATCATCCACTGGGTCACGTGATCTGTCTCCTACTCCCGCCCCTTCTGACAGGGGCGGAGCGTGTTGTGGCACACCCCCGGTTGGTCAGGCCCCCCAACCGCCCGAAGGACTAACGGGGCGCCGTCGCGGTCTTCCCAGAACCCCCTTCGGCTCGTGGACCTTGGCTCGGGCACCCTTACTGTGCCTGACAGGGGTACCCTTACTGTACCGCCTGTCGCAGAGGTACCCTTACTGTACCCGTCTGCCTCCAGATCGCCCTGTAACTCCGCCTGCAACGCAAAAGAAAAACATTAAAACATTCCAATAACGCGCTGTCTCTGCCACGCAGGGTAAGCGGAAAGGGTGGGAATACGCGTGTCCGGGCAGGAGCGGCGCGCAGGAAGCAGAGGAGGAACTGGGCGAGAGGGACGCCTATGTAGGGGGGGGGGGCTAGCCTCGCCCCCCCTAACGGCCCGCCTCCACCTACACACTCATTGGGAGATCTCCTCCCTGGGCGCGGCCTCGCGCGCGAAGCAGAAGGAGGGGGAAGGCTGCGACGGGCGGCCACTAGAGAGCTGCCCTGCTGATGTCCCACTGCGTGGGACGCGGGCAGCGGCATAGTGACCACACCGTCATCCGCTTCATTCAACACGCATGCACAGACGTCACCCAAGGATTACACTGACAATTTCATTGTGGGTGAAGAACTGCTGCAGGTTTATTTCATACAACATAAGTATGACGATAAATGGGTTATCTTACGGGCGATCCAGGGCAAGCAGCCCCTCGCTGCTCCGCCCGCCTGGTGAGCCAGCACGCACGGTGGGTCGATGCCCGGCAGTGCGGCACATATTTATTTTCAGATCATCCACTGGGTCACGTGATCTGTCTGCTACTCCCGCCCCTTCTGACAGGGGCGGAGCGTGTTGTGGCACACCCCCGGTTGGTCAGGCCCCCCAACCGCCCGAAGGACTAACGGGGCGCCGTCGCGGTCTTCCCAGAACCCCCTTCGGCTCGTGGACCTTGGCTCGGGCACCCTTACTGTGCCTGACAGGGGTACCCTTACTGTACCGCCTGTCGCAGAGGTACCCTTACTGTACCCGTCTGCCTCCAGATCGCCCTGTAACTCCGCCACAGCTCTGGGGAGGCTACCGTCGCTGCCAGAGCCCCCCCTTCCTCCCTTTGCTGTTATCTGTGCCCTGCCCCTGCGAGCCAGCTTATAATGGGCTAAATTAGGGGACCTGTTCTGTAACCCGTAAAAGACGGCATTAATTTGCAACATTACTCAGAAGCCCAGGGCAGACGAACAAAGGATGTCTTTTGGCCCCACTGCCGTAAGCTTAGTAGTGACTGGTGTTCCTAACCTTCTAAGCGAAGCCACAGCATATCATCCTAACGTATTTATGGGAAGATCTAGCACCTGCATATGGAGCCAGAACTGAACCATAGCTGAATTCCTCAATCCATCGCTTCCCTTCATATCCTAGCACGAAGGTTTTAATTTCCACTCTATCTACAAGGTGATGTATAGATAGCGTCATGGTTCCTGAGTTGCTGCTGCTACTGCGGGGATTGCATGATTTCTCGGCTGGGCAAAACATTTTTAACGCCAGTGCTAATCGGACGCCGTTTATCATGACTCCCGATAAAGCCAATAAGACTGACTGAGCTGCCGAAGACTACCTCTCTCAGCTCGGGGACCCAAAAATGTGAATGATTCCCAACTCCCTGGCTCCAAGAAAGGCATGAGCGGGAAGAGCAACACCTAAATCTGTTTCTCAGGCTGGGAAAATGGCATTGGTAACAAGGCATAGGTGAATTAGGCACTATGGACCTGCAATCCTATTAAGATTCTTCAATTGGCCAAATTAAGTGCCTTCCTGGCTTGTAATTGTGTTCCCAACAGCTACATCACAACAAGCAGGGTGAAGGTAGCGTGTGAGTCAGCCACTTTACCTACGTATATAAACACAAGCTGACATCACGGGTATATAAATTTGCTTCCTTTCACATGGAATTATCCTATTGTTTACTGCAAACTGACCCATATCTTAGCAACATCTCCTCGTTTTAGCCTTTCTACTTGCAAATTAAGTTACATTAAATTGGACGATAGAGTCTTATACTAGTCCCGCTGTCCATCCCAATCTTTTCTTGCTCTCCACTGGGCAGCGTATCCAATTGCCTCGCTTGATGAATAGAAGCTAGCTTCGGACTTTATTGCTGCTGGAAAGGGTCAATAGGTGTGCCTACAGTCCTTGTTATACCGGTGTTGCTGTGCTATAGGTAATTCGTGGTGCCGCCATAGTGGCTTGAAAATGAAACGTCTTATTTTATCAAATGATTTGTTGTGAGCCCCAGTTATGATTTCGTTCATATCTTCATAGTTGACAGTGTCTCTATCTTGCCAATACCTGGGGCACGTCCGCCTTAAATGACGACATTACATCTGGCTTTTCCGCTAGCCTTGCCCATTAACCTGTCAAATGTCTGTGGAGAGCAGCACGTCTCTGGTCATGCTCATGGTCGCTCTCTGCTCTCTCAATTATTACTATGTAGCTGAGGGCATGCCATACACGGGTGTCTGGTTGAAGTATGCACAGGTCATTGACACTCTCCCACGTGCAGTGCTGTGAACCGTTTGAAGTAGTTCATCAGATTCAGCCAGCCACCCCCTAGGTGGAGGCTTGCACTCCCAAACTTCTGCTCGTGTAAAACCCGGCCCACCTCCAGTTCAGTGAAATTTAGTAATTCACGACACTGACAACCCCAGGGGCCAAATACTGGGCTGTGTAAATGCGGCCCAAAACCACTATGAACAATTAGCTTGGAGTGGATGGGCGTTAACCTAGGCTGGCTGAAGGCAAAACCTTTGACCATCACTCCTGGCAAGATGTGCCAACGCAGGTAGAATAAAGAGTTATCCAGCCCTCCTTACTTCCTTTCCCAGTTCGACACAGGTCGAAGAAGAATGCCCCTTCCAGAAAGTTCATGGCCTTATCCCTGAAGCCTATCCATACAGCATTCTACCGGAAATCTACAGCATTGCTTTGTAAAGCGTTTTCTGGTTCCCCAATTATTTGTGGTCGATATGCTCTCCCTCAGTTTGACCAAAATCTTAGCTAATCGTACGCCTGCCTAATTCCCAGGGCTGCCTGGCTTAATGCTTTCGCCTGGAATTGCCCCCCCAAATGTGGCCTTGCACTGAACCTTAATCTGGCCCTGGCGCCTATCAAACCACAGTGACAGCCTCTGTCACCTTCATACAATACATAAACAAACCTCACAAGGTCGCAGGAGCGGCAAGCCAGGCTAAGTCTCGGTCAACCATGTCACTCCGTGCTTTCCCTGGCCTCCCTGTGGAACAGGGAGAATAACCTCAAAGATGTTAAGTATGATAGACAAACCCAGGCCTTCCGCCTGTCTCAAAACAGCTCATGCTGCTGCCTTTCCTGTATAGGCTAAGCTGCCACTATGACTGAGTTGCAGAAAATATCACACCAGCTGTTTCCTAATAGCAAGGCTAAAGATGAAAGGCCGCCGCATCTCTTGACTTAAGCGTGGAACTACACAATACCTTCAAGATGTTATGTATGATACACAAACCCAAGCCCACAACTTGCCTCAACACAGCACAGGCTGCTGACTTTTCTATATACGCTAAGCCGTCACTATGACTAATTTGAGAAACCTTACCCCAGCTGTTTTTTAATAGCAAGGCGAAGATGAGAGACAGCAGCATCTCCTGACTCAAGCGTTGAACTTACATTAATAACATTGGTCGCTCAATTTCTGTGTTACACCTTTCCACAAGCTGACCATTGCATCATGGTTGAGACTGGGATTTAGGCTGAACCTTGACATATTTGTACACCTGCTGCCAGGGGACATATATCTACCTATAGACCTGCCCTTATCCTGTTGCACGACTTGGGACACAACTTTGTCCATTCGTACCCACCGGCATGGAACTAATGCCAACGAGATTCCCCCCTAGTACCGGATAATCCTAATAAATGCTTCATTTTGGGACAAAGATACCAGGGAATAAATGCAAAGGGGGGGGCTCTCGAGTGCGTGTGAACCCATGGCATTGCGATTAGTAACAGTTGCTCTGTTCGAGCTAGAACCTGCGACTTTATTCATTTAATCAATTAATCTGCAAAGCCTGCCATTCCCCAACTTGTGCATACACACAACCGCCTCTAGTGTCCTGCAATACCAGCTATTCCGAATCTGGCTGACGAAAACTACCATTGGCCAAGAGCTAAACTAGTAAACTACTATACCATATGTTTCTCAAAACGCTTACCATAAACCGTAATGAGTACAGACTGGTCATAGATCACCCTGGCCCCCCCAAACCTTTCCCAGGGAACTGGAGAGAAATGAACTCAATTGCGCAGGGCATGAAATACCAGAAGTTAATTAGTTATATAGTGCCACTCCTACCAGTGTAGGGTGTCCGCGACTTTGCATCTCACATAAAAAACCGCCGAGCCAATCAATCATATGCATATGAGTCAGTGTATAGGAAAGGTGACCTGAGCCAAAGGACTCAAAGTGTAGGCAATTCATGGCCTTCCCCACTGGCAGGCAGTATAGTTTAAGGCTGCTTGGAGTGGAGAAGCACAAGCTCGGTCGAGTCAGCCAAATTAACCCTCTTTGCAACACTAATCAATGTTCTAATGATGTCTGCTTAGTGGTGTGTATGCAGCTCTAGGATGGGCGTTCGTAGCTCACGGTTGACTATTAGGGCTGTAAGATCTACATTGAAAGTGACAAAAGGGGCCTCCTTTGAACACAGTAACCTGCTGACCTCTATACATCTTACACTCTGAAAATCTACTTCGCACACGTTCTTTGCAGCGGGCCTATTTAACCGTCTGCACTACTACACTGAAGTCAAAACCTCCACTATACAAATTCTTGATCTTTCTCCAGGAAGGTAACGAATCGCACGAGTTATCCTGACATTTATGTGGGGCCTGGAATTGCCGCGGAAAGAAACGCAGCATCAGGTGCTTCAAAGCAACATTAAAGACACCAACATATCCCGCCTCTGCATGCTGGGCAGCAAAAGGCAACCATTCCAGTACGTGTAATCTAGAAGCACCAAAATGTGTATGTACGACAAAAACCAGCGCAAACCGTCTTTCAGCAAACAAGAGCCTCAGAGGAGTCCTCCAGCGGACATTGTAAGCGAACCTCCACATTTCCATAGTGCAATGCAGACCACAGGTAGTGCCGTCCATGACATCGCGCCCGGTCCCAAACGGGTGTGGGGGGGGGGGGGGGAGGGGCATGGCAGCATTCACACAATGGCGGGGGCTGGCCCGAGCTCCGCCGGTTGCACCAGCACGAAGCAGCGCCCCACGGCTGGCAGAACCCATCACCAGTTCCAGAAGCCCGACACCCGTGCACACCAGCGGCGGCCGCCCGAAGCCGCGGCGGCACCCATGTCCCCCACGCCGCGAGGCTGGCGCCTGCGCGAAGCGGTTCAAGGCCCCGCATGCAAATCCAGCCTCAAGCACGCCCGGCCAGCACCCAAGCACCGACTGTGGGCCCCCCCTCAAGAAACGCAGCATCCGGTGCCTAAGCATAATAAACTTCCAAACACGGCAGGAGGAGACAGCAGGGAACTGTGACGGGGGACAAGATAGCTGAACATGGTGGCATGTCAAGAAAACAGAGATCGGTGGTGAGCCCCTGAAAGGAATAACTGTCTTATGAGAGCAGCGCCTGCTGGGCGTGAAGGGCAGTGCGCAGCCTGCCCTCGTATGGATCCTGTCCGAACAGTGTAGGGGGGTTAGCAGTAACGTTATGGAAGGGGCATATAACAGCGGGGTACACTCAGCGGCACCGGGGCAGTGACGTATGACCGTGAGCTAGAAGACGCAACCCTTTCTACGATAATGACGGGTTCCTCCCCCCCCCCCCGCACCCTCATAACGAACGTAATCTCGGCGGGGTATGCACTCCATTATTCAAAGGCCAACAACATCAGTACCATCACGTTGCGAAACAAAGCAGCTATACCAAGCGCCTGCCCCCATTCCTATCACGTGGTAAGAGCAACTGTGTGGTGGTGCAGAACCACGATGCAGATCAACCACCGGAACTCCACAATAATGTCCGCCAGCGGTGTGCATGCAGCTCCAGAACATCCAGACTCCCCGCCACAAATTGCAAGTAACAAGAAGGACGCCTCCCTTGAAAAACAGCAAACCACGGGCGCCAATCCACTTGGTTTCATTTCCTTCGCCCAGCAAACCATGCTTTCAGTACTGGGGACAACCACACAACAACGCTCCTCGTTTGCTGTCCCGCAAACTCTGACGCCACATAACAAGCAATGTAGAAATCCCGATGCACTCCCAATGCACCTTCTGGCAAATGGGGACTGAAACCAAATGTGTGTTGCAGCATATCCATTCAACGTCGGAGCATTCAACTGCAGTAACAGCACCATCCTTCCACACTAGAGGCACACAAGAAATCCACAAACGAGCCTGAGAGCTAACACACTGCCAAACAACTCATCCAAAGTAATGATTGGGAAACGCTGGGAAACAAACAGCAGTCGCCAGTTCTGTGTAATGGAAACCACCCATGTCTGCTGCGCTGAGCCTGCTGTTCGTAGCGGCATGTCTGCACCCAGCCTGCCCGAGGACACCGCCCATCAACCCTCTGCCCAACTCCACCGAAGATGAAACCTCAAATATCCACGGCAGGGTGCGCGCAACGGCAATTCCAGGACCGACGCTTACATTGGGAAACAATTCTCACTGCGCCCTGAAGCCACCTCCAGTGTGGCTGAAGCGCCATTACAATCGCACTGCCTAGCCGTGCACGCGGGAGCATAGCACCGGGCCCTGGCCAGGATACACAGTGTAGGAGCAGCGCTCCCTGGCTGGACCGTGCCTTGTCATGGTTTAAACCGGACTCGGGTGACAAAGGCAACCAGAAGCGGCTTTAAATGAGCCGGTACCGCCCGCTACGGAGTACTGGCACTTTTATTTATTTACACCCCCGAGTCTCTTTAAGATTTGCACAGATAAGGAGCGGGGGTAGGGGTCTCTTTCTCTGAAGCAAACCCACAGCGAGAGGGGGCCCGAGGGACCCAGGCTACAGCGCCGCATGAGAACACGGAATGGACTGTGAAGATGCACCATCACTGGGTGGGGAGCCTGGCAGTTACCACCTATGCTCGCTTTCCATGAAGACCACGAATCACACCCAAAAGCGCAGAGTCGACCTCCAGCCATAGTAACCCTCCTAGCAACATTAAACCCAGTTCTAATGATGTATGCTTCGCGGTCTGCATGCAGTTCTAGACGGCGTTTGTAGCTCGCTGTAGAATACCGGGGCTCCAAGTTATAAATCGCAAGTAACAAAACGATGCCTCTTTTTTAAAAAACAGCAACCCGCCGACCCGTTCACATAACACGCACTCTGTAATCTGTTCTGTCTTTGCGGCAGGCACAGTAACCCTTTGCACAAACACCACAAAAGTCAAAAACCGCAAATATACAAATCCCGCTCGCTCCCCATGACGATAATAAAACAGCGCGAGCATGTTCGGGAGCACACTGGGGCAGTGTACGGCCTTCTGCCATACCACACATCGAGGGGGCATCCTTGTCTACCACGCTTCCGAAAATATTCCCCCGGGCGCCCTATGGGCTTGTGCACCCACCCCTTACTAACGGTGCTGTGTGGCTCAGTGAGCTGACCCACGCTTGGGCCTGTGTCTCTGGGTGTGAACACGGTTTGGGGCACGGCCCAGCTGAGTCGCAGCGGCGACCTGGGATAAATAATGACCCCGACCGGGACAATATATCGCCCCGGAACCCCCCACGTTGGGCAGCCCGGATTGCGGGTGGGAGGAAATCACGGAGGCCAGGATGGTAAAATGTCTTCATCGGGTAGACACCTCTCCTTCACACACATTTTTTAAATTTTTGGAGTTTCATATGGCGCGAACTCTAACTGAATTTATCAGAGCGCTTTACACGGGCACCGGTTCGGTCACGGACACATTCATCGTTAGGCAGGGGAACATTAAGAGCCCAGAATCACAGGAATGGTGCGCACCCTGCCGAGACTCGAACCCGCTTTCCCAACATCAAGGCCCGCCGCTCTAGCCGTTGAGCCACAGCCTCTCCCTGCTCCCTGACTGGCCGACCCCCGGAGCCCCCTAACCCGGCCATGAACCACGGTGCTGCTTGTTTGCGCCAGATCCTAGGGCGGCAGCTGAAATGTGGCGGGTCAGGGGTAATGTCTGTAAATTGGAGCGAATCCAGGCCAGGACTCCGACCCCGAGCACTGGAGGTGCAACCCGCGATTCCCCACCGACCAGACGGCGTGTCCAGCGATCGCCTGTCCCCGAAAACTGACCACCACCCAAATTAATCAAAGTGACTTCACATGCCGCGCGCACTGATGCTCGAACCCGGGACCCCCGGACGGTGAGCCACCCGCGCTCCCAAGCACCTCGGCCCCCCCGTGGTGTCCGACCACGGGGCCCCTGTACTACCTGGCTTAAACCAGGGACGGGGCCGGGAAAAAAGGCAAGAGCATGGACATACCGTAAAGCTCAGGTCGACGACGACCACGACCACGACGGCGGCGGCCAGGAGCGACCATAACGCGTGTCCGGGCAGGAGCGGCGCGCAGGAAGCAGAGGAGGAACTGGGCGAGAGGGACGCCTATGTAGGGGAGGGGCTAGCCTCGCCCCCCCTAACGGCCCGCCTCCACCTACACACTCATTGGGAGATCTCCTCCCTGGGCGCGGCCTCGCGCGCGAGGCAGAAGGAGGGGGAAGGCTGCGACGGGCGGCCACTAGAGAGCTGCCCTGCTGATGTCCCACTGCGTGGGACGCGGGCAGCGGCAATCTTGTACTTGTACTTGTGAGGCTGCTCAGCTCGTGGTAGCCAATAGCCATGGCTGACATCTGTGCCACCGGTGGCCATATGTGGCATTGCTTCAAACAGAAGCACTTCCGTTTTCTGTCTCGCTGTGAAGGTCAGTGAAAGTGGCCTGCGCAGCACTGGTAAACTCCGCTAAACGGTGGTGGCAGATTTCTTTCCATACTTCGCACTCCAAGTGTGGCGCGGAGTGACAAAAATTTAATGAACTCCACCACCGGAGTGGAGTTTAACGCCCAACCTTAACTTTTAATCTTTTTAGTTTCTTAGTTTGTTTCTTTCTTGCTCCTTCAAACCTCATACATTTTGTATCTCAATCAGGCAATGGCCTGGCAAAACTGCTTTCTTTTTAGACTACTATTTCCCTACACTTGAGGTGTATTCCTCCTTGGCCACTTTGCTCCTAATACCAATCTTACTTTGAAATATAATGCCGTCTGTCATTAGATAACAAGAAAGTCTAAATTAAAATGTCAGTAAGCTGCTTTATTTTCCCTGGGGAACGAAGTTTATCTGGCAATGGAAGACATTCAGCATCAAGTGTGTGGAGTGGTAAATGATCATGAATCATACTAGACTGGTACATATGTGAGGGTATGTAACCCCTTTCAGGCAATGTCAGCTGCCTACATATGGCTTTCACTAGCCTCATGAATCCTACATTAACATCTTTGCTACCCAAGGAGGTGGCTCTAGCAATACGTGCTATCTAGCTCCTTTGTTCGCTAGAACTAAAAGGCTTGCAGTAAAGTGGACCAACACCTATCATGGATTGAAAGCGTCTGCTGGACTAGCCGTTTCCTTAGCATGCACGCTTGCTTGCTCCCAGTCAGGTTTGGTCTGCAAATAGATACTTTACAGTTCAAGTTATGCTATCTGTGCACCCTGTGAAGGAACCACAAGTTTTCATCTGCGATCCCCAGTACCCCAGTACTTGCCAGTGCCATGTTTCTCCCATGCCAAACATCTTTTAGTTTCACTGCCAAACTGCGCCAAAATCCCAATATTTCAGCGTTATACCCCTACTGTTCCAGACCCTAGCCTCTCCCCAAGCCATCCTCCCCATATCAGAAACCCTTTAGGAGCACTGGACCACCCCTTTCCCCTTAGCTGTGCATCTTGTCATTGAGCTACTTATTCTTCCATTAACCCTCAACCATGCCTCTTTTAGGACCCACCCCCATCCCTGGGTGTCACTTCATAACTACTTGTCTTTCTGTTTACCATTTCTAGCCGACAGAATGCGGCACCTTGGTACATCACTTCCTGCTGAGTCTTAACCCATGCATTCTTAACAGAAGGTGTTACGGCTGTTAAACGGCAATTTCATCCATCACCCACAGAACACTGCCGATGATCTCTCATAGAGATATGTGAAAGTACTGCAAAGATAATTGATAATCCTGGGTTTACCAATCAGTGCAGTGATGAGAGACTTTTCACATCCATGTGCAATAAAACTTGTAACGTATCATAGAGAGGACGAAAGAAAGATAAGCCACTTCAAGAAACGTGTGTCAGGGATTTCCGTGTGTTTTGGCGTGCTCACACTTGTCTTCAGGTTTCCTTCCTCCCAGTGGCATGATAAATCTCAGTAGCAGTGTGGATGGATAGCATTTAGGTTTATTGTTAATCCTACTGGCATTATACCGAGCAGCAAACATTCTCTCAGCTTGGAGCTAAAGCTAGCATGCAGAGTTTCCTCAGAGTTGCTGTTATCATTCCCGTATTGACAGAGAATATCACGGTGCCGCAGAGTGTGTGCCACTTCAAACAATCTTAGAAGGAATGGCCTTGTGTCTTCAGATCTCAGTAGTTGGTATTCCGTGCCTGTGCTGCACCGGAGCTCATCTACTGTAAATATTAAAGTATGCCGCAAATAACGTGAAAGGATTCTGCAGAAAAACAGTGATGCAATGTCAACAGCTGACGCTTGACTTGTGGATGTAACAGCAATTGAATGGGTGGGACACAGAAATAATATACATTGGGTTGCTGATCTAAAAAAAATGAGACACGCTGCCGTGAAAAAGCATGGCATTTTATATGATCGAGGTGTGTAAAACGAAGTGCTCTTTTTGATCTCTAAAGTAGATAGTCAAGAGTTTCGATAGATTAACAGGGCACTCAGATGCAACTCATTTCCAGACTTCACTGCAACCAATGCCTGTTCATGGATTGATAAAGTGACCAGGGCCGGCTTTAGGGCAGTGCGACTCGTGCGGCCGCACGGGGTGCTGACCTCAGCGGGGGCACCGTGTTTAGCAAATATAAGTTAGGAGAGAGGATGGGGACTTTTGCTCTGTGGTAGTGAGAGAATCCGAGGAGGCGGTCATGGGACATAGAGGGCGCCAAAAGTGATTGTCGCACCGGGGGCCAGGGCTAAAGACTGCCCTGAAAGTGACACTACTAATTTGTGATGGAGATGTGGTCTAATGGCTCAGTAGTTCTGACTCTTGATCTTAACTGTAAACCGTGTGATTCTGAGCAAAGCACTACATTTCCTCGTGCTTATAATTGTAAAATATATATATAATTGTTATAACTGTAAATTGGGTGATTCTGAACATATCATGTAATTTTACCTGTGCCTATAATTGAAATGTGTAACAAAGTATTGCATTGCTAAATATGTGTAATCTACTATCATTGACAAAGGTGAAGGGTGCCTGTGTTGTAGGGAAGATTGTCTTTCTGTAGGAAGGGGTACCGTCCTGCAAAAAAACAATACTGAGAGGCTTTTTCTTCTTTCTATGTGTACTGCAGAATTCAGCACACATTGAAAGAGGGAACAAGCATTTGCAATGCAATAGGTCTGGGTTTCGGTAGAGTTTAGGCTATTGGCATTGTAAATGACAATGCCTTTCATTTATCTATTTTGATAACTAACACACAAATTAAAGTCATTGCCATTCCCAATGCCAGTAGCACAAACTCTTGTAAATGCGAGACCTATTTAATTTCAAAGAAGCGGCCGCCTTTGTCTGAGGCTGCTTGGAAAGTGAAAGCGCGCATGGCACACTGAATGCTGCATGAAAGCATGTTGTGCCTGAAGTAGGAGAAAGTCATTAAAGAAAGTAAGGCTTACAGACTAAATAAGACATACCATGTAAGAACAGAAGTGATAGGGCCAGTCCTCATGGGAAGTTACAAATGAAGACAAGGCGGTACTAAAGAGGAAATAACAAGCCTATTAGCAAATCAAAAGCCAGCATTTACAAAGGACAGTGACACAAGCCAATGAAAAATATGGGCGGAGAGTGGGCGGAACTTCTTGTCCATACTCTAATACAGCATGCCTCGCAGAGCAGCACATGCTCTGCCCAGGCTCGACCTAAAAAAGTATTATCTCTGTGGCATAAGTGCACCCATCTAAGGAAAAGACATAAAGTAAGGTTCAGTGTAGCAAACATTTTGTAATGTAAAGCAGAAGGACACACCTCACTGCCACCAACCACCTGAGACTAGGCAAAAATGGTATGATGACACCCACTTACACCATGGGGCATGGCCATAGGACTGTTGCTGCTTCCATTCCTACTTGTGTACAGTAACAAAGCATAGCAGAGAGAAGAGAACTATTAGCTTAATTTGTAATACTGAACTACAGTGTGGAAACCATCTACCGCTTAGAATCATTGAAACAGAAGAGGGAATTTTGAAAATCAACAAAAAATTGCCCAATGGTCCTCCAATATGTGAAAGAGAATTAAAGGCTTACCTCTTTAAAGAACACTACATAGCTTTAAGTTTACAGTCAACAACTCAGCTTCCTCTCCTATTACTCACTGACTTTAAGATTGCCTTTGATCATATACAGCGCTCCAATACCTTTTGGCTAGGTTTGCCCCTATTGAAAAATCATATACATACACACACATTTAATTTGATTTTTGGTCAAAACCTGTTCTGAACGGTTTAGCAGCCCAAAAGTAGATTTGCAGTTTTATTACACAGCCACTTAAGTAATTGAAGCCTATTACATACATATTTATGAATGCACATCACCATTTAATATGAAGAACATACAGTTAAGTGATGACCATTTAGTTATTGATGCAAATATGATTTCATGGCATAATGTTTTAAAAATGTTGACCAATCAATTAAAATTAAAAGTAGGCTAAATCGTTACATTCAGCAAATTCTTGAAGATACTATACAAATATGACTAATGTAACATGCATGTGCATTTTGGCCGGGGCTTCATACCATGGAGAAGTGGAGAAGAGTGGAGAAGTGTGGCTCAATGATTAGAGCGGCAGACCCTGATGCAGAGATCTAGCCTGGGACCAGGGTTCAATTCCCCGCCTCGGCGGGTCTTGGGCTCAAAAATTCCACGGACCTGATAATTCTCGCCTCGGTGCCATTCCAATCATGGAGTCCCACTCTGCAACTCTGGGCAATAGCTTGCTTAATCTCCACAACGGCCCCCACAACGCTAAGGATGCCTGGCCTCCACCTTGGGGGTGCCCAGGAGTGGACGCCTCACAGGGAAAGCCAGGATGGGTTCCACAGCGGTATTTGTACAAGCGCCTTGAGACCCTTGCGGGTGAGTAGTGCGCTATACAAGTATCAATTTACATTTACTATACCTTGGTCAGAGGTAGGGCAAATAATGCCTGGACAGTCACTTATTCAATATTTACTAATACTCTGAGCCTAACAGCATTAGTGCTGTAGGATTTGTATATCTGGAACTGTGAAGATTGTATTGTCTCTCTTTATGCTTTAATCCCACTGGAAAACCGAGGCTATTCACCCTTAAAAATCGCCTCCCGACACCACCCTTTTTTTAGTGGTACTCAGATTTTGTAGAATAGTTTTCATATGAGTGCTCTTTATGTCTAAATCCATAACCAACAAGCAATATGATTGCAGTACAATATACACTGCCATTATCACAGGAAGCCAACACACCTCCAGTAGCCGGGGTCGGACTGGCCTATAGGGCAATCAAGCTCTGCCCAACTGGCTAGTCTGTCCGGTCAGTGTGTGGGCCAGTTTTGTTGCTATTTGTGAGACTATTTTATGGTCTGCTGGGCCACTTTTTAATGTTGATTTCCCTGATATCAAAAGATACCTTGCTGTAAGAAGCTCAAATACATGCAATCTTTCAAAACTTGCAAAATACTTCTACAGCTTGTCTTTACAAGTTCAAAACTGCCCCATTTTGTAAACACGGGCCACCTTTTTAGCTTTCTAATTTGAAAATAAGGGCCACTTTATTTGGATGCCGAGACCAATTTTCTGTCCAAGTTCGAATCTGCTAATATTCAATATTTGCACTTTCATTTAACATCCAATAGCCCTCTGTAGACATTGATAATACCACACACCATCATTCCAATCTCACCTTCACATGATTATAATCAATCAGCATGTGATATAACCCACTCAGAGTCATGCACCAAAGACCACTCCAAAGCCACATAGTTGGCCGAGAGTGGCCAAATCAATAGCACTGTTTTGCCCCACTGACATTGACCCTAGAAATGTACAGTATATTGGCATAAGCATAGCACTACCTTGTTCAGAATGTTGAATCATAAGGCACTGGTTTGAGTTATGATGCATGTATGTGAATAACTGTACTCTTTCCAAGCACCAGGCAGTTGACACCACTGTGGAATGAAGAATAGATGGTCCTTCGGCACCCCGACTGATACACATAGAACACACTTAGATCCTCCTCTATTGGAGTTATTTTACAGTCACTGTAACTCAGAAACCATTTTGAATCTTGACACTGCACAAGCTCTCTACTAACCACAGACGACCAGGCCCAAAGAAAATAAAAGATATGATAAAGCAACTGTTCCTCCAGCCCAACTGGAGACTCTCCTAGATCAGGAAGAAAGGGCACCTAGATAGAGAATGCGCCATGATGCCAGAACAATAATAGTTAGTGCTGTAAAAATGGTAATTACATAGCAAGAATTATGAGTAATTGATGGAAGAAAGGGATTATGCTCATTTTAGCCTCCGGATGGGGCTAATATGGGCCTCAGCCACAGAAAGAGAAGAAACAGTACCAAGCAGATGCCCAGCGTGGTCCAGTTAAATGATGGGGCTAGAATAGAAAAAAAATATTTTCTGATATATTAATACGAATACCATACATCAAAGGGTAGGGCTGTTGTTTTTGGCATGGGAGGACTGGTTTTTCAACTCCCACAAAAGAATGAGAAATTAATGTTTGAGTAACAAAGTGTGAGAAGGCACAGACAATGGGTGTGCGGGGAGGAGGAAGAAGGCACAGCAACAGGAGTGCGTGCAGGGGGAGAAGGCAAGGGCAACGGGAGTGCGGACAGTGGAGGCTGAAAAATAGTGCTCTAAATAACACATACCATACAGTGTAACACTCAAAGTAAAGGGGTCAATAGCCATGGGAGGGCACAAATGACAACATGGCCATAATAAGGCAGGACTAACAAGCCTCATAATCATTCAGAAGACTGAATTTACAAAGGACAAAGACAGAAACAAATGAAAAATATGGGCGGAGAGTGAGGGCAGCTTGTCTTCCATACTCAACTACTGCATGGCTGTCAGAGCGAGTAGTGCTTGCACGTTGCTGCTAAAGCTCGACCTAATAATGAGGAGAAACAAAGATATTTCTCCTCATTACGCCTCTCCTGGGGAGGCGTATTGCTTTGATGCAGTCTAGCTTTACAAGTTCTTGAGAATGTGTCAAAAACCATGGGAGTTGCATGGGAACACCCAGACACCCATGGAATGTCTACATAGGGAAGAGTAATGCAACACAGCGACTTGTGCTGCGTAGCATTACCCCTTATTTTTATAGCCACCATAAACCACACAAAGGGGCTTTGTGTGACTTTAAAAATATGACTTAAGATTTGCATCCCTTTTGCACCACGCTGCATAATGCAAGAAAGATGCAAACAGGGTCATAAATATGGCCCTTAGTTCCATTCCAGCTAGGTCCACCCTTTAAATAATTTTAAAAAGAGACATGCATGCAGACTACATTTTAACATTACGTATGGGAAAAGACATTTATGTTTAATTCGATGAATGAGCATGACCAAATATTGTGAATTTGACCGACTAAATATGTTACACGCTTTGGGATTCACTTAGAGTTTCTTGAGATAGGAGAAATACCGTAAATTGCAGGTTCTGATGCTCAGCCAAATGTGTGGTCCGCGTAAATAAATTGTAATAATAGCTGAATGACTGCAGGTGGAGCCAAGGTCTGCTCTTCCTACAGTCAATCAAAAATAAAAACCCAGCAACCACACTCACGTTACATGCACATGGAGGACCCCTTTATTTAGGACAGCCATACAGGTTTGGATTTGTCTGCTATCAACATGGCAATCCACTTAGAATTCAGCTCTGATGAAAGTGCATCTGCTACAGCAGTGAAAGCAATTTTATCAAAGAGATCCCCCTCTGGATATGTGGCTTTCTAAGTAGGCATGTGGACTGCTGTTGGGTAAATGGAGGAAATGCCTCTGCCACGCTGATGGTCCCTTCCAAAGCATAGCACGGAAATCTCTTTAATGATAAATGAACTAACGCCAGACGCAGTCTTTCTAACCGAAACCTGGCTTAACCCCGATTCCGAGCCGGACCTGATACACGCACTCCCCCCCGGTTATCAAATCTCACGTAGGGACCGTACACAGGGGAAAGGCGGAGGACTTGCAATTATTTACAAATCCCTATATCAGTGCCACTGTATCTCGGACCCCATCCCAGACTGCGAAAGCATGTATTTTTCCCTTACGCTCACCCCTAATGACAGCTTCACAGGAACACTTGTCTATCGCCCTCCAGGCCCACTGAACCAATTTCATACAACTCTACCCTCCCTAGTAGCAGAACTAGCTCTGTCCCCCTCCAACTTTACCTTGTTGGGCGATCATACATTCATTTTGACAATAGCTCAGATAACACAGCAAATGATCTTACCACGATCCTGGCCGCAGTACAACTGGAGCAACTAGTCCGAGCCCCCACGCATAATAAAGGACATTTGCTGGACCCTGTATTCAGCAACTGCAACAACCTTAGTGTAGGCCCCATCACTCCTCTCCCATGGTCCGATCACTTTCTTATCCCTCTCACCTGGTCTCTATATAAACCTGTTTCCTGCACTCCCCTCCCACGAAAAATGAGAAACTGGTCCAGGCTCCCACTAGAACAGTGGACTAGGTCCCTGGCAGCCTCAAGACCCTCATTTTCTCAGAATCCCTCGTCAGACAGCAGGGAATTTGACAATTGGATCCGGAAGTCTATTGACTCCATACTCCCCACTCGCAAAATCACCTTAAAGAGACCTCGGGAAACAGCCCCTTGGTACTCAGGTGAACTCAGAGTGAAAAAACGACTCTGCAGGAAATTTGAGAGGAAGTGGCGTCTGGGGTATGCCACCGCAGACAAAGCCATGTATAGGGAAGCCATCAGAGCCTATAAAACTGAAATAAAAACGGCACAGTCCTCCTATTTTAGTGTAAAAATTATGAAGGCCAGATCTAAACCGAGAGAGATTTATCAAATAGTAAAAAGCCTCACCAAGCTGCCCCCTCCCGTAGTCCAAAATGACAACCCTATCGCGCGCTGCAATGACCTAGCGGAAATTTTTTATCAGAAAATAAATAAAATCTATGTAACATTTGCAGCCCCAACCTTGGAACCCCCCATGGTTGAAGCTCATCTCCCTACTGGGGCAGAGTGCCACCCGCGAATAGCTCTGGATCACTTCCCCCTAGTGGACCTAGAGTCACTAGAACCCTTGATACTACAGGTAAAGTCAGGTTCCCCAAATGACCCAACCCCACCCGCACTATGACCGCCGCCAGTAAAGTTATTCTTCCGACTCTCATTGAGCTTCTTAACAACTCCCTGATAAAAGAAAGTGTGCCACAAACTTGGAAGCAAGCTATGGTGCGAGCACCCCTGAAAAAGCCCAACCTAGACCCCAATAACTATAACAACTACCGCCCCATCTCCCTTCTGCCTTGGGTGAGCAAGATCCTGGAGAGACACATTAACCTCCATCTCACAGGGTTTCTCGAATCTAACCATCTACTCGATGCCTCACAGACAGGGTTCCGCCCCAAACATGGGACAGAAACGGCTCTGCTGGCCGTGACAGAAGAAACCAGGCGGATCCTGGATCGAGGGGGGTCAGTGGCAGTCATCCTCCTGATCTGAGCGCCGCGTTTGACACGGTATGTCACAAAACTTTGCTGTGCCGACTTCTCGATCTAGGAGTGTCAGGAGACGCTCTGGCCTGGCTAGGATCCTTCTTGAGCGAAAGGACCTTCCAAGTCTTTGATGGAGATGTCATCTCCACAAGCAAACCATTGGACTGTGGGGTACCGCAAGGCTCATCACTAAGCCCCATGCTGTTCAACGTGTACATGAGGCCGCTGGCTGAGATCGTCCGTCCATATGGCATTAAGATCATCACATATGCGGACGATACTCAGCTATTGGTCTCCCTCGCACAGAAGAACAGTGAGCCGGCACAGGTCAACCTAACGACCTGCATGGAAGAGGTCAGGAGATGGATGACGGCATCCTCTCTTAAACTCAACGGCGATAAAACCGAGCTCATGTTGCTCGGCCCTCCAGCTCTGTCCACCATTGACCGTCCGTGGCTCATCACCTTAGGCATACCCCCAACTCCGAAAGACAATATCAAAAGTTTAGGGGTCTGGCTGGACAAATCCTTAACCCTCAGCTCCCAAGCTACAAAAACATCTGCAACCTGTTTCGGGATCATCAGGATGCTGAAAAAAATCCTGCCACTCCTGCCCTTTGAAGCCAAACAAATTGTCATACAAGGCCTTATCCAATCCTGACTTGATTTCAACAATGCCCTTTACTTAGGGGCGCCGGAATACGTGCTGCAAAAACTCCAGCGGACCCAGAATTGCACTGCATGCACGCTGCTGCAGATTCCACGCAGAGTATCAGTGGTGCCCGGGCTGAGGACCCTACACTGGCTCCCTGTCAGGGAGAGAATACAATTTAAAGTCATGTGCATATCCCACCAAGCCTTCTGGAGAACCGGCCCCAAAATTAACCACTCCCTGCTCTCCCGCTACATCCCCGGCAAACAACTCTGATCCACCCACGCATTCCTAGCGGTAGCCCCCCGGATCAAGAGGTCAAGAGCAGGAGGAAGGTCCTTTACGCTCAACGCCGCTAAGCTGTGGAACTCCCTCCCCTTACACCTCAGATCGAACCCTAATCTGTCATCCTTTCACAAGGAGCTTAAAATGTTCCTCTTCAGCAACTAACTCCCCCTAGCTGCTCTCCCCAAGGCACTATCCTTTCTATTAGCGCTTGGACGCCTAAGGGGAGCAGTCGCGCTTAATAAAACCCCTTTTCATTTCATTTCATTAAATTTCATTTCATTTCATGGGCAGGTACTCAGCCTTTAAGAGTCTATCAACAGGAAATCACCCTCTTTGTCTTTAGAAGAGATTCCAGTTAAAGATTTGACAGGAAATGAAACCACTGTTTAAACTATGTTGATCTAAACTTTTTCCACTGTTTTATACAGCACTGACATCTGGAGTTATACCAAGATGTTTACACCGAAATACCCCTGTGGGCTTTGACAGGGGACGGGGGAAGGAGAATTAGTTATAAGGGCAGACTGTTTGCGTACTTCTGCAGTAATTCATACACACAAAAAGAGCATGTGCCCCAGAGGCCTATCTTTTTGGGGACTATCACCCCTATTTCATGAGGCAGTTCTCAATCATCTGTAGTTCTCTGTATCTGCCCGGTTATTGTGGTGTCCCTACATTCTCTCACAAAAAATGACAAGATGGCCTCACACACCCATGGGTGTCATGCTTCATCATTGGCCATCCTGAGCTAAGCAAAGAAATCTCTAGTGGCGGGCTGCCCTTTCTCAATGTGTTTTAAGAAGGATATTTGGGGGAACAAGGGGAGGGTTGTCTGAATAAAAATCCCTAACTCCTGCCAAGATATATACTTCAAATTGAATTTGTGGTGGAGGAGGGATGATTAACAATGTAGAGGGACAGATGAGACTAATTAGGTACTCCTGTCCATTCTTGGGCGACATGTTTCAGCAACGCGTGGCCTTCAAGGTCTCCTTGGCATTCTTCAGGACCGATAAGGAATCCTACATGGCCCTATAGTATTCCAAATTGTCTAGCATACACACACATACTCGTGCAGGAGTATACAATACCAGAATCCTAATTTCTGGCTAAGTTCACTCATAGGAATTTTCTTCTCTGTTTGTACGTCCTACACAGGAACACAAAAATACATATATATTAAAAGCACTTGACAGGAATGAAAAGTACATGAATCATAAATATGGGCACAAGGGATACAATACATATAAAGCATTAGATACATGGATCCATTTAAAAAATACTGCTCACATGCTGTTGGCCAGTATATGTGATCAAATGTTTCCATATTTGTACTCTACACAGCAAATCAAAGCAAGTGCCTGTGATCACCATCATATTCCATGTCTTATATATTTTAAACATGCCCAGTCCTCCTTCACAACCACTCGATCACAAGCAGCCTTACTCTAATTTTGGGGGTTATTTTCCCCATGGAGGAATGGAGGGGGAGATCTGGTAGTCACACACTATTGAGATAAAGGATTGGGTTTTAATACAATGCATCAATCGTTACTCAGGCTCCCCTGTGATTTTGTGACTCATGCTTTACTTACTTAGTCAAAGATTACCCTCACACAGTAACCTAGTTGTGGCTCTATTCGTCTCCCGGCGGTGACTGAGCCAAGTTGGAGCCAGTTATAAATATGTCCCTGGTGATGCTGTGTCACCGTGCAATGGAGAGAGGGCTTCATGGGAAATGTAGTCCGACAGGTGCGTGAGTGTCGCTCATCGGATCTACAAGCACCGCATCTACTGGAGATGGTGGATTGGCGCTTGATAGAAGTGCATGTGTGCACACATTTTCATACTTGGCTACACTTTATGGCCAAACCGAAATGTGGATGGAGACTTTTATGGAATGCATGTGTGCACACAAAAGGGGTACTAGGATCTACTTTTGGGCAGAATGGCCTGTGGAGTGTCTGAGGGGCTTGGAAATGCCCAAGTATTCCATATACATTATGCCAAATGAGGTGCATCTTTTGCACTGTAAGAATCACTTTTGTGTACAAAAAAATATTTCTTGGTGTTGTGGGACATGGCTGGCAACCTGAGGGCATGGGGGGGTTATTGTGTATATATACACTCTAGATCTGCAGCCTGGGTATGTCATCATTAAGGCCTTTGATATGTGTTCTCAAATGGTACACCTACTGTTGCTCTCATTCAAGCAGTCTCTGGTTAAGATTTTTGCTGGGGCGACTGACTAATGCCTCCAAAATTACCCAGGTGAGTTCTTTTCAGTTTGAGTTTGTCTAGGAAGTGCTTTGTCATGCTAGCTGAGATTCTCATAAATCTAATGGTGCTGCGGTGTTGACTGATTCTGAGTTTAATCTTATGCATGGTCATGCCAATACATCTTTAGCCTCATGGGCATGTGGTCATATAGATTATGTTTTCAGTGTGCAATTGGTATGCTGTTTCATCCTCCATGGCTGATTGTATCCTATATCCACCTCCCCATATTGTTTGTTAAAAGGACAGGTAGCACAATTACTGCACGGAAAATGTCCGACTACGGGGGAAGACCCCAAAGCATCCTGGGTGCTGGGTGTATGTCAGTGTCCCTAGGGGGGTGAGTGTGTACCAACCTAGCCCTTACATTTGTGCTGCATTTAAAGTAGAATAGGGGTGGTTCACAGTCTTATCCTGCTTTTCTCAGAGTGTTCTATTGGTTAGAATGTATCTGTTTCATTTTTGGGGGTTTAGGTGAAAAAGTGGTTATGCAGGTCAACCAATCTATATCTTCCTTAGGTTGTGGTTCAAGGAGTGCCTCTGTTATGATTACAGGCTCTTTTCCTTGCTTTTGCCACTATTCTTGTGGGGTACCCACATGCTTTCAGTCTACCTGCTAATCTCCCTGCTTTTTCGTTGAAGGTCAGTTGCAGTTGCAGTGGTCCAGTAAAAACTGTCCAAATGGAAGATTTTCTATCAGCGACTTAGAAAAGGTGACTGTCAAAACGTAAAACGCTAATCCTCTCTGTCGGTTTCCCATGGACCTTCATGATCATTCTGTCTCCTTCAATAGTAATATTGAGGTCCAAGAATTTGATGGTTTTCTTGTCAATGGTATAGGTGAACTGTAAGAATGGATCCTTGCCACTGATCCATTCACAGAAATCAATTGCTGAATCTGGATCTCCCCTCCATATCATCAGAATATCATCAATGAACCTATGCCACAGGTCGATGTTATTTCTGAAGGGATTGAGATCATGATGGATGTGGTCACACTCAAATTGGTGGACTAATTGACATGCCGGACTGGGAGCGAAGGTACTTCCCATAGAAGTGCCCTTCACTTGGTGGTACAAATCTTACTGGAGTGATGGAAACCACCACTGTATATTCCAAAAGAGGTATAGAGGTATACAATGCCTCACTGTCTAGTGTTATAAGAAGGTCTGTCTCAGGGTCAATGTGCAGAGTATGGAGAAGACACAGGACATCCTTAGTGTCCTTCAAGTAGGAGGGTATTTCCATCACAAGTGGTCCAAAGAACCAATCACAAAATTGTTATAAACTTTCTAAAATGGAGATGATCCCTGAGACGGTAGGTTGTCCAGGTGATGGTATTTTATTCTTATGCATCTTGGATAGGAGGTAAAAAGAGCCCCTTATAGGTGTAGTTGGAGTGAGAAATCTGAACTACTCTGCTGTGATCCAAACAATATGCAAGGCTTCTTCCACTAAAGTTTTTATTTCACTGGTAAATCACATAGTGGGGTCTTCATCTAAAATCTCATAGCTGTCTCTGTCAGAGAGTAGTCACTTACATTCACTGTCATACATTTCTATGGGGAATATAACAGTAGGTCCCCTTTTGTCAGTTGCTTTTATGACAATGTCTCATGTCCGATCCAGCTGGTCGAGGGCTTTTTGCTCCTCATTCGTCAGGTCATTAAAGGAGGTATTGATATTCAAAGCATCAACCTCAGGGAATCCAACCACTCAAAAGGCACTATTGCTGAGAGGGAAGTGGTCTGTGTGGGCTGTAGGAATGTGGATGTTGCTTTCAATCCAGTGTTTTTAAACACCCCCTCATCCCCAAGGGATATGGCAAAAAAAGGCTTTCAGTCTAACTTTCCTGAAAAACTCAGCTAACTCTTCTAAGCAAGAATCTATCTGTCCAGGGAGTGGGTACGAACCTGAGACCTTTGATGAGGACTTCTAGCGTTGTTTGTGCGAATGTTATAGTGCTAAGGTAAACTACCAGGGATCTGGCTTGTACTAAGCTGTTGGGAGGGTCTCCCCCAATCTATCTACGGTGACTTCCAGCTTGGACCAGCCTGGTTGGAGTCCTTGGACATACTCCTTGTTAACCTCTGGTGAGGTTCTGACCAGTGTACACTTTAGTCTCCTCTTCGTTTTGTCTTCTTCTGCTGTGTATGTGGCCTCTCCATAAAAAAGACCTGCCATATTGGAAGGGACCTGGGGAAATGCCTGGGGCCAAAGTCCCATTGGGAACCGAATGTTGGGTGGACCTTAGTAATGAGGGGGGTATTGATTCTCCTCCTCACTACTATAACCGCTGTTGCTGCCTGAGCTAAAAGACCACTTCTGGGTGTAGGTCTCTATTTATCTAGCGCTTATTTTTGTGACCCTGTATTCATGGGTTCCTCAGTATACTATTCATCAGTTGTGTAAACATAGGTTTTGATAGGGTTGAATTTCTTAAAATCCTTCTGGAGATTGTTGAATTTAGATTGCATAAGGAATTCCTTTTGTTGTGTAATCTCTTTGTTAATCTCCTCAAGCCGTTTTATATGTACTTATGAGTACGTGGTCTTCAAGTTATTCTCACTGGTCTGGATCTGAATCAACACCTTATCCAAGATTCTTTTTGCAGTGCTGATAATCAGAACCAAACAGTCCCTAGTACATTCAAACTCTGCATATGACCATTCTTTGCGAAAAATGATATAGTGAAGGAAAATGTGTGGATCGCTTGTAACAGTGATTCCTGGTGGTGCTACTTTGGCTTTTAAATATTCAGTTATCATAGCACTGTGTGGTGCAGTTTTCATCTGGTTACGTTTTAAATGTGTTAATGAGTCGTAATCACTGACCTGTGCCAGTGCCTGTACTACGTTAAGGTCTCCCAATAATGAAGGTGTCAACAAAATTGTAGCGACTGGTTTGTCATTAAAAGCCAACTCATTTTGTTCAGCTATGGTTTCAGATGGTGTGGGACATACCCTAAAATGACTTCTATAAAGCTCTGATTCACCATCTCCAATAGATGCTGCGCTTGTAGATCCATCGAGCGAAAGTGATGCTCCGTTGGACTACATTTCCCATGGAGCCCTCTCCCCGTTGCACGGTGACACAGCATCCTCCACTCCTCCATGGGAAAATTAACCCCCAAAAAGGTTGTTTGCGATAGTGTGTTTGGGAAAGAGACCTAGGCATGTTTTAATATATAAGACATGGGGTATGGTGGTGATTAAGGGTACTTGCTTTGATTTGCTGTGTTGAGCACAAATATGAAATATACTGGCCAACAGCATGTGACCAGTATTTTTAAAATGGATCCACGTATCTGACACTTTATATGAATTGGATCCCTTGTGTCCATATTTATGTTTTATGTACTTTTCATTCCTGACAAGTGCTTTTAATATATGTGTATTTTTATGTTCCTATGTAGGACGTACAAACAGACAAGGAAATTCCTGAGTGAACTTAACCAGACATTAGTATTCTGGTATTGTATACTCCAGCACAAGAGAGTGTATGTGTGTGTGTGTGCACGTGTGTGTGTGTGTGTGTGTGTGTGTGTGTGTACGTGCGTGTTTGCATGCATGCATGTGTGTGTGTGCGTATGCTAGTCAATAGGGAATAATATAGGGACATTTAGAGTTCCCTATTGGTCTTGAAGAGAGCCAAGGACCCTGTGAGGACCACGCATGGCTGAAACATGTCGACCTAGAATGGACAGGAGTACCTAATTAGACTCATCTGCCCCTTAACTTTTTTAATTATCCCTCCTCCATAACAAATAAAATTTGAAGTATATACCTTGGCAGGAGTTAGGGTTTTTTATTCAGACAACCATCCCCTTGTTCCCGCAAAGACCCTTCTTAAAACACCTCGAGAAAGGGTAGGCTAGCCATTAGAGAATTCTTTGGTGAACTCAGGATGGCCAATGATGAAGCATGACACCCAGGGGGTGTGTGAGACCATCCTGTTATTTTTTTAAAGAGACTGTAGGGACACCACAATAACTAGGCAGATTCTAAGAAACACCCATCTTGAGGACTGCCTCACAAAGCAAGGGTAGTAGGACAACAAAAATGTAGACCTCTAGAGCACATTCGCTTTTTTTTTGTATGTTATACCAAGATGCCCTTGTTAGGGGAAAATACATTTCTTGGACTTCTGTTTTGCCTACCTCAGTCCACTCAAACCTACATTTTACATGAAGAACCTGGGAAAGGTTACCTCTTGGATTTAATATCATTACATCCTTTTGTTAAGATGGCTTTTCATCTGGTCTAATTAGGAGGCTCACATAAATAACTTAATTGTGAGAGACTGTTTGTAATTGAAGGGCGGTACAACTAAACTATACCATGGTTAAAGTACTTTCACAAGAGCTTTGCACAACTAGGTCGCCCAGATTTACTCCTTGCACTGGACAGAGATGCATATTTACGAGAGGAGTTGCTGCGTTATTGCACCATGCAAAGTGGTGCAAGCATGCTGCAAGTCCTAAATTTCATTTATGAAGCCATGCAAGGCCACCTTGGGCGGTCCTGACTGGCTTTGTAACTCTGGAGTAAAGCAACACTGCGTAAATCACTGCATTGCCTTACTCTGTGCTAGACAGTTGTTCCATGGGCAGTGCATGAGTGTCCCCACTCAACTCCTATGGTTTTTGACGCATTCCCAGATTTACTAGAACTGATAAACCTGGGAATGGGCTAAAAAGATTGATACGCCTTCCCAGAGACTCATAACGAGGATGAAATATCTTTATTTCTCTTTGTTACTTCCTCTTTCTATGCGTATTGCATTCTGCAGCACACATACAAAGATGAATTTGCCTATCAGGATTGTTTTTTTGCACGAAGGTACCCCTTCCTGCACAAAACACTTCTGCATGCAACACAGGCACCCTTGCACCATGGTGCAAGGCTGCCTCCACTGACGCTAGGCAGCCAAAACGGCGCCATTGCAGCACATGGGGCAAGAATTCACCATATTGCCTTAATTACAGCACATTCCTGCTCTTTCCCTGTTGTGCATTGCAGTGTAGCAAGGTGACTTGCTGTGCTGCTTGACTTTTTCATAAACCTGACCCATAATAACTTACGCAGATTTTGTTTGGACCAAAGAAAACTTCTAACTTCAATGCATGGAGAGGAGTGTATTGGATAAATTACAAAAAGCACTCAGTGCACGCTCACGTGATTTTAAGAGCTACAGCATCCATGAAACCTCCCCTGACATTCGTCACAAAAATGAACCATCAATTCGTTCCAACTAGATTTACATTAAATCTAATACACACGGCGTTAGATCGCCAGCATCCATTCCACGGAGAAAATTGGATAGCTTACCGGTGTGCTTGTGCAATAATTTTTCCAGTATGGATACAAATCACATTGTGCTATTTTGTGAGCACTTAATAGAGTTACTCAAACAATTTATTCTCCGCCTATTGAGTGGGAAAAACTTACTTTAGGTCAAACCGGCTATTTTATATCTCCAAATGCTTTCCACCAAGCATAATGGCTTAGCATTGCAAGCACCATATTGGGAGTAGTCCGCTTAAGCACGCGTTTGTTGTGAAGGGCCAGTTAGGCAGTAGATTTATTTGGACCAATGGAGGGCATGGGGCTTAGGGATGCGTAATGAGCTACTCTGTTTGGTTTTTGCACTACCTAGGCAACCATACTTCCGTGTATCTTTCTTCCCTTCACTCTTTTTCGTAGGGATGAATTAGAGTCACCGTTAAAGCAGCCACAAAATCCCGTTCGCAAATAAAAAGATTTAGCAATTGCATGACCAATCCCTACGGATCTACTTTTATAGACTTATGTCAACATCAATTATAATTCTATACATATGATGTGATGAATAAATCTGATTGATGTGTTTTTGCTGAATATATGTTTTTATATGCTATTGGAGGTTTTAACTGTAAGGAACTTTTATGGTATTTTTTTATTTATTTTATATTATTTTTTATTTTACTGAGTTTTATGTAGCGGGAACTTGACCAGAAACGGGTATCTGAACACTTTACATAGCACCAGTTGCGTTACATGAGGACACATTCATTTTTTTTTATTTTTTGTTAGCCACAGGTAGATTAAGTGATTTGCCCAAAATCACAGGATGTTCAGCGTCATTGCCGAGACTCGAACCCGGTTCCCCAGATTCGAGGTGGACCGCCCTAGCCTTAAGATCAAAAAAAGTATATTTGATACCACTAAAAAGTGTTTTGCAATAGCGATAAAATTCATACTTGCACATCATTGAAGCAAAGGTATTTTGTCACTTTTGTATGTTGTAAACTAATACGCACAGCTTCCCTATTATATTAATCAAGATATTTGCCAGCTGATCCTAAGGACCAGATAGATTTTGTTAAGCCGACATCAGAATGTATTTTGGGGAATCAAAGGCTAAGTGTTATGACAAATAGACTCCTGGCTAGGTTGAATCTATCAGAATTAGATGAACCCTTGAACATTCTGTTGTATGAGGGACTGCCCTCATGGAGGTAGCAACCGTAAGAGAAAGGGACCTAGAGCAGAGCCTTCTCGGGGTGCTGATTCGCGCTCACTGCCAATGTAAAAGGGCACAGTTTATTAAAAACACATAGTCAAAATTGTTCATTAATTTCAATTGTTTAAAAATATACATTTTGACAGCTCACCTAAGAAGGCTTATTACCAGTTACAATCTTTTGAGTACCGCCACCTTTTCAAAAGCAATGTGCAGCACTGTTATAACAAGATACATTGTTAAAGGTTGCACAGTTCATAGCTATTTTTCTGTATGCCATGCTCTCAATATTTCTATGCCCTCTTCCAAGCCATATATTACATCGAATCCCAGAAGTATCCGAGACAGCACAAACTGTCTTCTGCTAAAATACTCACTATCAACTTCATTTCCCAACAACCACCACTACATCACTTTAGTGGCATTTGGCATTGCGAAGATAGAGAGACCAAAACATAATTTATTATGTACTAGGTCTTGGACCATCCGAGTTCTTTACATATAAGACAGCAAATAATATACTACGCTCATACCATAATCAGACAAAAGAAAACTGCGGAAAGGACCGTGACTGATACGTTGGTGTGGAATTAAAAAAGTATTTGTTGAGGAGAAACTCCCTCATATGTTTTTTTAAATTTGGAAAACAATGGAAAAGAAGCTATCGTCCAGAATTCTAGGGGGGCGACAGAATTTCAGAATCTTGGTAAGCAGCCAGAAAACAACTGCTTTAAATTACATTCTCTCTTGAAGGCAGGGACTTCAAGAAGAAGCTGGACCGTACTTCGGAACTAACCACATCCACCACACAGTTTCATTTTAATAGTCCGATAATGCGAACGATCAAAGTTTATAGATTTGTGGACTAAGCAGGCATCTTTGAACATGGATCTATCTTCCCTCAATGAGTAGCCAACTGAAGCAAATGTGGTTGGTCTGGCCAGTCAGGTCGGCACCTGAGGCCAGGTGCGCTGCTGTGTGAGGGGAGGCTTTGCTAAGATTTAAGTTTTTTTGAGAATGTCAGCATTGTTAGTGCGTCCGTAGTCAGGCCTTCTGAGTGTCACTGCTTGGATGACTCCTTTCAAATCATGTACAGGAAGAAAGGGTTTTTTATCCCCCGTTTGAGGTTCAGTTGAAAAATAACACTTCTTGCCGTTGAGCGCATACAGTTGTGGAACTTAAGCTTTCTGTCCAGAAAAAACTTATAGATTTTGCATTGCCAGTTAGCGGTTACACTCTGAGAAGTAAAGACGTGTAATACAGAGCTCTGTGTGTGGTGTAATTCATTTACATTGTACTGGGCTGGTAAGGACAAAAAACAGCTGACAATGAGATAGGGGAGATGTAAACCCAACAAACCGAAGAGTCAAGATTGCTTTCCGGAGAGTTTGCTAAGGTTCAGCAAACTGCTCATGCGTTCCACATGCACCTCAGTCGAAGTGAAGAACCAATGGTTGGTGTTAGAAATGGGATTCCTGATCGGCTGAGGTAAGCACCCAGACCAGGCAGGAAACACTACTGTAGTCAGGGTAAGCTATGTACACACTAAAAGATAACCCGTGCTTACCCTCTGGTAGCTTGGCACAGAGCAGTCAGGCTTATCTAAAGAGGTAATGTGTAACTTATTTGTGCCACACACATCCACACAATTGAGAACATTTTTCTGAGCAAAATGAAAACAAAACAACAAAAATCCAATTAGTAGGAGTTAAGATATGAATTTTTAAAGATTAAGTGCAACTACAATGCTTAGAAGTCACTAGTGGTCAAAAAGTTATTTGAGGTCATGAGGGACTCGGACAAATCCAAAGTTCACGCCGACTGCAATGGAGGGCAGGCCCATGCAGGGTTCACAGAGAAAGTACCTTGGACTGAGCAAGCATTGACATTGTGGGCAGGGTGCATCGATCTTATACACACAGTCGGTTGGCTGCATCATTGTTGAGCCGCACAGAGCATCATTGTCAGGCTGGACAGGCTGTAGAACAGCTGTTGTTGAACAGCCTCTGCGTCGAAGGGCTATGCATCGGTTCCAATTGGCACAGTGGTGGTGATGCCTTGGTTTTGTAGCAAAACAGCTGCAGAACCCACATCTGAGGCCCATTGCTTGGAGAGGTCACTTCAGGCAAGGGTAGGACTCACTGAAGGCAGAGTCAAGCAGCACCTGCAGAATTGCAGGAAGTCATTCATGTCCCTGAGACTTCAGAAAACAGGAGGCAAGCCAGACAATCCCTTTAAGATCATTTGGATGGAAGGCAGAGTCCAGCTCTCCTTCAGCAGAGTCAGGGAGCAGAAGGCATCAGGGCAACAAAAGTGGCATTTCTAAAAGAGAAAGGTTAAATCCAACTTCACTAGTAAAGAGGATTTATCATTACCATTCCAAAGATATGAAACATGAAAAAACGACTCCTCTCTGATCAGTAAAGTGTATTAAGAATTCCTATAACTGGCCTAGGAAAGGAGTAGGACTAACAGTAGTGAAAAGTGAAATAGTCTGTTTGTCACTACCAGGACATGCAAAACAGAAAGGTACTGGTCCTACCTTTCATTTACATAGCACCCTGCCCTTAGGGTTACTTAGAACCTGCCTTAGTGGTGACTTATATGTAATAAAAAAAGGAGTTTAAGGCTTGGCAAGTAGTTTTTAAATGCCAAGTTGAAGCAGCAATAAAGTGCCCACAGGGACACTGCATTGGCAGGGCTGAGATAGGTTTGAAAAAATACTTCTGTGAGTGGCACAATCAGTGCTGCAGCTGATTAGCAGCAGTACAGGCCACTGGGTGTATGGTATACAATCAATCAATCAAGTTTTATTTGATTTAGTTTTTTACTGAGAACAACAAATATATGAAAAAATTAAAAATGCAATTGTCATTAAAAGTTACTTAAATACTAGATGATCGTTCTAATACAAATTTAAAAAGGAATTAAAAAAATGTAAACATGTTATAACACACAAATTCATTAGGCGATGATTTAAGAAGCAAGATCAAGTTCTGGATAGAATTAGTTTTACATTTTGTTTGGATTGGTTTTATGAATAGTTTTCTAGCATCCACAATTGTCAAATTAGGGCAAACAAACAAAAAGTGTTGCAGATCTTGCACCCCACCATTGCAGAGATCACATGTGCTGCTGGCATTTTCATTCAGGGTCCAATTGGCAGTAAAAGCTTTAAAAAGGAGAATCCTGAGCCGAAGTAATAAAATGCATTGTGTGACTCCATGCTTTAAGTTGAAGCGAGTATACTGTTGCACTTGTTTTTTTTCTCTTGTCTCGGCATAACGTTTATAATGATTTAATTTGATACAATGTTGAATATCGAATTCAACACTTATTCTTGTTGTTAAGTGTTTTAGAAAGAGCCTCATTTGTGCAGGAGTCCCGGATTGCAACAGGACAATTGAAACCTTTGATATTTTAAAAGCAATTGAGAGGTTTTGAGTAAAGACATACTTTGGTGATCTTTGATCAAGCGTCTCTTCTTTTAGTAGAGATCATAAGGTCCCTTGTTCTGCATGCACAAGATTATATGCCCACCTTATGATGTTAGTGATGCCTCTGGCATATAAACTGACCAAGGAAATCTCAAGTCGGAGAGCTTGAACCAAGTGCATACGATTTATGGTATACCATTTTACAAGGAACTTACCAGTACAACAAATATGCCAATCAGGTATACATTAATATGATTATGTTAAAGGGAGAAGCACATGGACTTTAGCATTGGTTAGCAGTGGTAAAGTGCTCAGAGTCCTGAGGCCAACACAAAGAATCAGCAAAACGTGGAGGCAAAAGGCAAAACGATGGGGGAAGACAGCCCTAAGGATACCAACCCGACAAAAGACATCGTGAGCAACTGTCGGAAATGTTCAATTTTCAGCTCTTCCATGGCTGGCGTAGAGAGGGCCCGATACGGCGCTGCCACCTTCCTAAAACCACTGTTCATTTTCGATGTTGCCAAGAAGCTGAATTTTATCACTAGATGGACTGTCTGGATCAAAGCTTTGATGATTGCATTGATGCGCTGGAAGAAGCCGATGACAAAAAGATCATCAAATATCTATACAATTTAGCAGGTGACAGAGTAAAGGAAGTGCTATAGAAAATACCAAGAGGTGAAGAAACATCATACCATCAAAGTAAAGAAGTGTCTAACACCAAATTCAAGCTGATGCAGAACATCCACTATGAAAGCTACATCTTCAATCAAGAGAGACAGAATGCTAGTGAAATGATTGATGAATTTTTTGAAAGACTTAAAAATCTCATTCAAACACTGTAAGTTCAAGCCGAATGCTAAGAGAAATGCTCAGTCTGTAGGATGTGCTCATGGCAGCCAGAGCTGAAGAATGTGCCAACAAACAAGCTGCTGACATAGAGGCCGGAGGAGCCCATCGTAAGTTGGTGATAAGTGTGAAAAGCAAGAAAAACCACAATGTAGAACAATGCAAAGTGATATTATGTTGTCTTAAAAAGGCTTATAAAGGGTTCATATACCCAACATTAGGCATATTGGCGCTAGTGCCAAGAACTCTCAGCATTGTCAATAATCAAATACATCCTGGGTGATTTTAGTTTTCCCTTAGAATGTTTGGAGGATAAAAATACAAACCTTCTAATTGATAATCTCATAAGCTTTGATTTTAAACAATTAGTTCAACAACCAACTCACTCGGCTGGCCATAGATTGGATGGTATTCCAATCATTCAAACATTAGAATTGACAAACTACTGCCTTTGATCTGGATGGATCATAAGGTTATATTGTTTAACCTCAACATCCCTATTCCCCTAACTGACCAAGTCAAAACTCAAGTGGTGAATAGTAAGAGGGCATGGAAAAAATGTAAGACAATGAAAGTGCAGTACCACATTATTGAGGACATTAGTCCTATTACTTTATGGAATTACAATTTCATCTACAAGAGGGTGTTGAAAAATAAACTGAGAAATTGCTATAAACATGATATCATTGATGTAGGAAGCTGGCTTTCTATATAGAGTACTAAAATGAACCACACTGTGCAGATGGTCCTGTGGGTCCCTAATTGGTTTACCGATCAAAAGTAGATAATAGTAACGCTCTTGTTTGTGGTAGTGTGGGTGAGCAGGTAGGCTGATCAGAGGGTAGTGCTAAGCATTTGGTTGTACTCACAGAGGCAATAAATGGGACACACACTCAAAGAATATTCTGAGACCAAATTAGAAGAATAACGCTTCTTTTTAATATATGTTTTAAAACCAAGAACTTCGTTCAAAAGTAAGTACTGTTTTCGTTTGCAGAATTCACAGGTAAGTAAAACATTCAAACCTGTGAGCTTTTACCCACAATGCAATTCTATGGCAGGAAAAGTCAAAGATGCATAAAGGTAGGTACAGTCAGTTTCAAAGTCTCAACTTCAGGGTTTGGAGTTTTAGCGGCCCAAGGTCCAAATTTCTACCAGCAGGTCTTATATAACCGGGTGGGTTCTACCGGGAGCAGGGCTCTGGTGAGGCTGGCAGCTAGCAGGGTGGCCACCCAAAAACATTCAAATATCTCAAATATAATTAAAATTCCCTCCTAGAACTACAGACCCTTCCGACGAAATCAATAAATCATACATTTGTTGCAATGCCTCAATATCATCAAGTACAGAACCATAATAATTCAATAGGTTCAAAACTGCTTCTGAAACCTTGACCTTAAGCCAAATCTATCTAACCTTGTTGATCCTGAATAACTTGCTCCACTACCCAAGCCTGCCTACTAGAAAATAATATCCCAACCCCATGAACAGCAGAACTTGCTGATGCAAAGTAGGCTTGAGTATATTTCTTAGGCAAGGACAATTTAGGAGTATTCAAATTAAAATGGGGTTTCTGAATGAATATAATCTCAAGGGAGAAATACTACAACCAATTTAACAGAGGAGCAGCTTTTCTATTATTCAGCAATCCATTCACATTATACATGATTATCCTAGTGTTCTGCATCATATAGTATGTTTCACAAAACATGCTTTCATTATATTATTCATATTACTCATTTTACTCTTGCTTTGAATAATAATAAAGTAAAAGTAAATATTCTGCTCTTCACCTACTCTTTTTTCCCTGCAACCCAAAACCCTTTCCTCCCACTTCAAGGGGTGCCATGGTGTTGCACCCAGTGCCCACACAACCTTAACTACCCCCTTACCCAATTCATGCTGGTCATATCCTACTTATCAGTCACACCTTCAGCTTTTGATTAATTTTAAGAAGGCTTGCACTTCTTCCAGTGAAACAAACAACTTAAATTGACCATTCCACAGAACTTTTAGTTTAGCAAATAGAACCAAAGAAGCGTGGCCTCCTAAATGTCTGAATTCATGCACCAACCCTTGAAATGCCTTCCGGCGCTGAGGAGGCACTGAGGAGGTGCTCGAATAATTGTTACATCACCTGGAGCCAAAGGTAGAATGTCCTTTTTTTTAAAACTCTTTTTATTAACAAACTGTAGTGCACCAATTTACATTCTTCTAGAAACATGGTAAAACCACAACCAACTAAATTTACCTGACTGGTTAGGACAAATTAATAATTTTTATATTCTTTAGAACCAAAGGCAGGGCACTACTCTCCCCACCCAACCGCTGGCTTTAATCAGTTACCAGTCCAACCCAGTCCTAAATGGTAAAACCAGACATGTTCGTAACAATTCATTGTATTCTCATTTCCAATTCTGAATGTAATCCATCTTTCACATGAGCTTACTCACTTGCATCGACTTTCCATTGCACATCACCCTATTTCAGCCCTATATGCCTCCCATGTGGACCAGATCATTCCCCATTTTCCTGGGCATCCTCTACTCTGATATACCACTTTGTCTGCCAGCTGATACCAGTCTAGGTCCTCTCCCCAGTCTTTAATCTTATGAGGTTCTGCACTTCCTTAATTTCTGGCAATATTCCTTTTAGCAACTCCTGCTGCTAACATCAACCACTTATTGGCGTGAGTGGGCCAATTAATTTCTCCTGTGACACCCACTATATGCATCTTGTTTCTAGTCGTACCTGTTGCCCCACTACCCTCGTCATGATACGAACAATCCCTTTCTAGTACAGTTGCAGTCTAGGACACGTAGAATAATGTACCCCAATAATCAAAGAATTCATTAGCTGTGGCACGGTAGGACTTCTCCATGAGTCTCACTTCTTGCCAGAATTCCAGTAAATTTGAGTGCCTTGAGTGATTTTCCATAGACTCCAGCTTAATCTCTAGCTTACAAACCATGCTTATCTCAGAGGAAACATGATTCTGAAATTGTATTAGCTTAACTTCTATGTCTGATATTCTTTGTTCAGCTTCTTGTGTGCACTTAGGTAATAGCTTAAGATTTTTTTCCCATCTTATTCAGCCTTTTATTCATCATTGCCATATCTAGTGTCTGTTAAGTCTTTAAACATCATATCTCAATCAATCAATCAATCAGGGGAGTGTAAGTGCACTACTCACCCATGAGGGTTTCAAGGCGCTGAATGGGTTGGGGGTTCCGCAGATCTGTTAGCCGAATAGGCAGGTCTTGAGGGTCTTCCTGAAGGTGTTCAGTAAGGGGGCGTGTCTGATGTCCGCCGGTAGCTCATTCCAGGTCTTGGCTGCAATGAGAGAGAAGGATCTTCCGCCTGCTCTGGCTCTGTGGATGCACAGGTTTTTGCCCAGTGCGAGGTTGGAAGATTGGAGGTTTCTTTTGGGTACGTGGAAGTTGATTCTGTCATTGACGTGTTAGGGTCTGTTGTTGGGGAGGCATTTGTAGGCGTGGGTTCGGATCTTGAAGGTGACTCTTTTCTCCTCAGGGAGCCAGTGGAGTCTTTGTAGGTGTTGGCTGATGTGTTTGTACCATGGGACTCCGAGGACGAGTCTAGCGGCGGTGTTCTGTTTTGTCTGGAGTTTTCCGAGTATGGACTTGTTGATGCCGGCGTAGAGTGCATTTCCGCAGTCCAGTCTGCTGGTAATGAGTGCGTGGGTGACTGTCTTCCTTGGCTAAGGAGGGATCCATTTGAAGGTCTTGCGGAGGATGCGGAGGGTGTTGAAGCAGCTGGATGTGACGGCATTGACCCGTCGGTTTTTGTAGAGGGATGAGTCAAGGATGATGCCGAGGTTTTTGGCGTGGTCCGAGGGGGTAGGTGGGCTTCTGAGGGCGGTCGGCCACCAGGTGTTGTCCCATGCTGTAGGGGTGGTTCCAAGAATGAGGACTTCGGTCTTCAAGCAGCTGTTGGCCTTCCAGATTGCGACGTCTTGCATTCCTTTCTGGAAGTTGAGTCTGGCAGTGTCTTTATTGAGGGAGAGGATGAGCTAGGTGTCATCAGCGTAGGATATGATGTTGAGGCCGTGCTGTCAGACAATGGCGGCGAGGGGGGCCATTAAGATGTTGAAGAGGGTTGGGATCAGCGATGACCCCTGTGGAACTCTGCAGGTGATTTTCATGGGATCCTTTGGCTTCTACCGGTGAGGAATGATCAAATCCAGTCCTTGTATGCCAGCGTCATGTAGTCTGGTGACTAGTGTGCGGTGGGTGACGGTGTCGAAGCCTGCTGATCGGTCTAGTAGGATAAGGGCTGCGGAGTGTCCTTGGTCCAGGAGGGTGCGGATGTCATCTGTGGCAGAGAGTAGGGCGGTCTCCTGCTGTGGTTGCTTCGGAATACGGACTGGGACAGGTCGAGGACGGTGTTGTCTTCGATGAATCATGTCAATTCACTGTTGACTTTTTTCTCTGCTACTTTGGCCGTGAACGGGAGGAGCGAGATGGGCTAGTAGTTCAGTTAACATTGCTTCTAATACTGTCTTTAAAGGCTTAGACATTGTTAGTAGTAAGAGAGGATAAATGATCCTGAACCTCCATCTCCATCTCAGTTCCATCAGTTTGCTGTGAACCCTGGGGAATAGTATTCAAGTTTCAGGGGTATGTGATAATACCAATGGCATAGACCTTTTACCCTGGTTCACTCATGAGCCCACATAATGCTGTAGCCATTGATGATACAGAGGCCCCAGGCATCATAGACAATTGAGTTGAATCTCCATTTGCAAAATCCCTACCCTATGCTTTGCGGTGTCGACAACAAGGGTACTTTTAGAGGGAATTTTTGGGCATACCGTGAAGATTTTGAACTTCAATGCAGGCTCTGGCTCAAATCCTTCATCTGCTTCTTCATGCCCAGTTGGAAATATTAGCCCTAGCTGACGAGTTGAGCCAGCAGACAGCTCTGAACCACTAGATGTTGCTTGTGATATTTGGGCTTTTTCTGTTGACAATTCCACCCTCCTTGATGTCTGAGATTAAATCAGCCCAACTACAACAGCTGCCTCAGCTGCAAGCTCTGGCTTCGCTGACAAGACTGCAACGCTTGAGGCATTTTCCATCTGTTTATAGGGCAAGTAACCAGACAGAAGTTATCAGGACCCCTTTCAGAGGGCCACAGAGCAAGCAGGGGTTATGAGGCCCAACCATGGGGGTTGAGGCCTTTTACTCCCAATTTCCTGACATGAGCAACTGGTACAAGTATGCCTTCAGCACTTGACGCTCCGGAATAGTGTTGTCTGAGCAGTCTTCCTCGAAGGGAGGGGAGTTGGATACAAGGGGTGAACACTGGCTCACAACTCAACATGCATGCAGCAACAGAAATACATTATTGTTTAGCCAAATACTCTTGTGATAAAAGAAGTATTATATTTGACTACAAATAACCCAAAGGGGAATATGACTTTCACAATCAACTACACATTACATGTGAGGTCAGGGCTCTAGAGTTTCTTCAGGTGGTTCCCTGTATTCCACTATCTCCTCGCGCCTATTGGTAGTGGTTATTCCCCATTCACTATCAGAATCATCAGGGGAAGCTCCACTAATAGCCTGAAACTCAAGAATCCACTTTGACTCTATATTAAAGTCAACAGTGTTCCAGCACCACAGTGCTATGTACCAAGCAAGTTTTCTTGGAGCTGATAGGCCTTAAATCAGTCTTACCTGCACCTGCTGGATTGGAGTGACCAAAGTTCCAAAATAAGTCTTTAGTCCATAGCACGGTGGCATGTCGTGGGAAGATCCTGGTATGAATCCTTTGTCTCGGTGCAGGTATGCAGGGGTCCTAATGGTGACCTCACTGCTCCTGCAATGATTCCGACCAGACCACAACCCAACAGGTGCAGCAGCCATCTCCTCACACCTAGCAAAGGTTGTAAAGTCAACAGGGCTCCCCACTGAACCTTGCTCCCACCAATGCTCTCCTTTTCCTTACAGGGCACACTCGTCTTGGCAAGCAGGCAGGCAATGGTGTTTCAGGCTTCAAGGCAGGTGGTCTTGAATTCCAGGGGTGATATCTCCTCATGCAGCAGGGATACTGGCAGGCCTTGGCCACCTGTCCCAGTCATAGGAAAAAGTCTTGCAGAGTTTTCTCTCCTCACATAGCCCATCTGGCTGCTTGGTAGTTGACCATTTTGGGGGTCTGAAGCTCCCCTCATTGTCCAATTCCAGAAACCAAGGAGCAGATTTACAAGCTCCTTGTGACACTTTTACGCCGCGACTCAAACAATGCGCCATGTGGCGACACATTTACAACGTGACGTATCTAGGAAGATGCATCACGTTGTAAAGCCCTGCTATATTGTACAGGTGTCAGGTATAATGTATGCAGGGTGGGCGTTCCGACGTAAGAAAGCCTCATAAAAGTGACGCAGTGAAATCTACGAGATCTCACTGCATCACTTCTACGACGCCACTGCGTCAAAACCATATTCCTGCTTGAAGCAAGCGTAAGGAGTGACGCAGCAGAATAGGAATAGGCCTTCTGAAGCAATGCTGGAGTTGCGTTGTGCTTGCGACACGACTCCAGCAATGCGTTGCCTTTACGCCAACAGATGCGTCATGCATCTGTCAATCCTTGCGCCACCGTGCGCCGCATTGTAAATGTGACGCATCCATGGTGGCACAAGGGTTTTTTTACGTGACGCAAATTAACTGACGCATCTCTGCTAATATGCAGAGATGTGTCAGTTCTTGTAAATCTGCCCCCAAATGTGATTTAGAGTCTGAGTCATTGAAGACTATACTGCTAGTGTGCTTCCTTTTGAAGTGCCCACTCATCTGCCCTCTCTTCCTCTTGAAAGCAGTCTGTCACAGGAAGAGTGACTCCAAATCTTATAGCCCCACAACACAGGCCCTGGGAGTGACTAGAGTTCACACCGGGATGTCAGCCACAGTGATATTTTTATCAGAAGGACAGCTCAGGACCCTAGCCTTACTCTTTATGATTCTCTTATCAGACCCATATCCTCTCTGAGATGTGTCCAGGCCCCTTTCTTTGTTACCTCTCTCTGGATCAAAGAGCACTCTAAAGTGTACGGGGATGCTCTGCTCTCCCCTCTCCAATATGTCCCACCTAGCTTACAGGAATGCAGCAATTCACAGTTCTGCAGTTCTGTCTGGGGAGGATTCCTCTACCTCCTCTCCAACTGTTTCATCCTGAAAGCCTGCATCTCCCAAAATAGAACCAAAAGTCTGTCATATATTGTACCATTCACAGGCTCACCAACACCAAGTACCTGCTTTTAACATAAATGCACTGTACAACACCATATCTTTCATCCACTGTACCACCCACAGGCACACATACACAGGGGCATAACACAGGCCCCTGCAGCCCCGCAGTGCTGGGGGGCCTGAGCTTCAAGGGCCCCCCTCAGCACACTACTCAAGTCTGAGCGCTCCAGATTAAATCCGGAGTGGGGGCCCCTCCGAGTAGATTGCAGGGGGGCCCCTTAAACTTTCGTTACACCACTGCATATACACCCAGTTTGTATGAATGAATACATGATTGAATTAAATATTACTTATAAATCATTATCACTCAAAACAGAGCATCCTGGTGCTTAGTCAGACATTGAAACATATGCAGCATGTCAAGAGCAGAATGTCCAGCAGAAAGCCCAGCATAGAAAAAAAATATCTTAGGCAATTAGACCATTCAATTCCATTCCTCCTCTGACAACGGCAATAGCCAGGATTTCAGGAGTTTCCTGTACGTACATTCAACATGCACACTCAGCATAGCAATACATCCTTTATGTACTGTACCACTCACTGGTACACATACACCGAGCACATTCATTTTATATACACACACTGCACAGTGATGAGTTATGCCTGTATTGGACCCTTCCACGGCACATATGCACCCTTTGCAGATACACCAGCATGCACTATGCAGAGCTACACATCAATCTGATGTAGGCCAAGGGCTGAGTTAAGCACTCAGGAGCTAAACTTTGAATGAGTGAGCCTGTAGGCCCACTCCAGTGACAAAAGTTAACAAGAACTTGCTCACTCCTACTGATCACTATATGGCATGCTCCACCATCACACTCATGCTGCCTAACTCCTGATGAAGGCAATATCCTAACAACATGGGGGCCGATTCACAGAACTAATCTAAGATAAAATGCTAAATGTACTACTTTTGGTACTCACAGAAGGCATTTAGTAGTAGTAAAGTTGGGACTCCTAACTTTACTACTACTAAACTGAGATAAAATCCTAAACGTACTACTTTTGGTATTCAGAGATGGCATTTAGTACTAGTAAAGTTAGGACTCCTAACTTTACTACTACTAAATGCCTTTTGTGAATACCGAAAGTCGTAAAGTTAGGATTTTGTCTCAGTTTAGTAGTAGTAAAGTTAGGAGTACTAACTTTACTACTACTAAATGTCTTCTGTGAATACCAAAAGTAGTAAGTTTAGGATTTTATCTCAGATTAGTTCTGTGAATCGGCCCCACTATGAGTGTAGAGCATTGGGTGCCCCTCCTGGTCCTACAAGACTGCAATCAAAGAGAAAGGCTGATGTCATGAGGCACATGCATGGTCCATGTTTACCTATGACAAAGAAGGCCGCATTAGGGATACAGAAATCAGTACAGTTGGGCAACTCTGTGTAGGGATGCATGTCTTTTTTACGAGAACTCCTCCGTACTAACAGAAGTGGAAAGATTTCATGCGAGCAGAGAGGTAAAGTTGTTCTGTAAGGGCATGGTAAGTGGTGTAATCTTGAGACAGAATGTGTGGTTTCTGGATTAATAGACAAATTAAAGATGTAAGTTAGGCTGGAAGTAGGTTCAGTCAGGGATTTATTTGCAGCACATAATTTAGTGGAAAGTAGATCAAGAGAACCATATCTCGAAAGCTAACTAGTGGGGGTCTTATTTCTGAGGCCTTGCAACACTTTTGCGCCGATGTTGCATCCCTTTTTCTGACGCTCCAGTGGTGTAAAAAATGCCCCATGTTGCGCCCTATTTACAAAGTGAGGCAAATAAGCAGATGCATCACATTTTAAAGACCTGTGCTACATTATAGCTGCAAACACAAGGAGATGATGGACGGAGTCCTGAAACTTTTCAGACACTCACCCCCAGTCACAGATCTGGGTTGAATCCATCAATGTTCTTTAGCTCACTTCGCCACCTCCATTCAGACCCACCTATATGCAAATCAATCTTGGCCCTGTGCCTCATGGGAACAGTCCAGCCCAAATTGCCAAGCCAGGTCTTCCCTGAACCAGAAACAAGTATCCTGGGACCAGTTTCGGGATAAAACCCCTCACTAGCCAGGCTAGCTTGAATCCAGTTGCAAGCTGAACAAGGGACCCACGTCTGGGTATACCCTGCCAACTTAGGGTGAACAAAGCAAACGCAAGGAAATGATGGATGAAGTGCTGAAACTTTTCAGGCACTCACCCTAGTCACAGATCTGGGTTTAATTCATCTTCGTTCTTTAGCTCACTTCACCACCTCAGTTCAGAGACAGCTATATGAAAATCAGTCATGGCCCTGTGCTTCATGGGAACAGTCCAGCCCGAACTGCCAAGCAGGGTCTTCCCTGAACCAGAAACAAGCATCCTGGGACTGGTTTTGGTGTAACACCCCTCTTCAGCCAGGCTAGCTGGAATCCAGTGACATAGTGAGCAAGGCACCCACGTCTGGGCACACCCTGCCAACTTAGGGCAAACAAAGCAAACACAAGGAGATGATGGACGGAGCACTTTTCAGACACTCACCCCCAGTCACAGATCTGGCCATGACATTAAAGCATCAGCGATCGCGATTACCTGGTGATGAAGTCTGCCAGGCCGTATGAAGAAACGTTGCTGACCTGTGTGAGAAGACCGCCTGGTGCCCCTTGGAACTGTGAACGGTAAAGGTGCTCCTGAGCACCAAGATAGGTAGGTCTGCATCTCATACTAGGTGCCACTGGGGTGCACAGAGGGGATTACCAATGGTGGGCCACGCCTATCTGCATCACAGGCCAGAGGATGTTGTGCTGGTCGGGCACTCTGGAAGGTGAGGCTCCTGAGCTGCACCAAACTTGTGTGGCGGGAGCGCTGCAACCTCACGCCTAAAGGGGCCCTGTTGCATCACCTGCATCTGGAGATTCCCTAGCGGACTTGGCGGCGAATGCTGTACCCAGGTTTGTGAAATCCCGCCTGGCTGAGGCCCCTGCTGGCTGAGTCACAGATTTGAAGAGAGTGCAGCAGATTGCACCATGGTGTCAATATCCAAGTGAGGAGAAGGTGGTACTCATTGCTGAAGAGGCCCGTGGGTTGAGTCGGGCCCAGGCCTCGCACCTGTGGGTGGTGGCTCATCCGCTGTGGTGGAAGAGTGTTGCCCCACTGCTTTGAAGCAGTGCAAGAAGAGGCAACATGTCATGATGATAGCTTTCTAACGTACTCATGCCTTTTCCTTTGCGGGCGGGAAGTTGAGTGGGGCTGCTCTACTCACGAGTCTGACCTAACACCCTCTTTAGTTGGATTTAGGGTGTATATGATAGAGAATGATTTACTTATATGGGGTTTTTAACATAACACGCAGTGGTGCCGTTTAAGATGCGGGGTGAGGAGTTGAGAGCCCATATTTGCGCCTTAATTGTTCAGATTTGTTCCGGTTGCTTTATTATTATTATTCCCTTTTTATTTTGTCTGCTTTGATTTTTTTGAATTATGTTTTAGTTTACCTGCCTGCAAGTGGAATTGTAGGGAGAGCGCGCCTCTGAATTTGAGTCTATTGGTAATATTTTATCCACTACCTCGGAGGACAGAATAGCTGCCATTACGATAGATTTTGTGAGTTTCAATACTACCCGAGAATTAGTCCTGTGTTTGTGTCTGTGATTCGGGGACGTATGACGTAACCACGCGCATACGTATTTACACACGGCCCGATAGGGATTAGCAACGCCAGTTCATTGAAACGAAAGGAGGAAATTGACGGACGTTCACGGAGCACGGTGGTGGTAAAGAGGACTAGGAAGAAATGTAAGTCCTGATCTGTTGATTCATCTGATAGACTTCACAATTAGGAGAGACTGAGTGGGATGTGCACGTACATAGAATTACTCGAGACCCAGATAATAGGTGTGCGTTTCTCTTTTGTAGTGACCTGAGATTACGAGGAGGTAACCGAAGAATACCAGGTCAACCCTAGAAGACGCAAGGATATTGAGGTTCGGATTTTAGCACTATTAGATCTTTTATAGGTCTTCTAAAAGATAGATAAGATTTGCTATGAAGTATCTATCCTCTATCTTTGTAGGATCCCGATACCGATGAGTGGGGCCACAGTAGAAGCCCTACGGTTTTTTGAAGTGTGAGACTGGGTTAACTTGGATGAATATACAGGTATTCCAGCCTTGAATCTGACTAGGATATGATGAATCTTGGGTAGCTCGGCCTTTTTGTCACAGCAGTGGTGTTGGTGTGCATGAGTCTTGAAGTTTCTTCTCTCGCTTTCTACTCACCAGTTTGGTGCCTCAGCTCCTGAAGTAATGTTACAAGTGAGGGCGCTCTATGATTAGCATTATTATTATTATTTGTTTTTTTGTATGAATAGCTTGGAGATTATATAAATATATTTTTTTGAGTGAAATCACATAACTTTGCAGATGTCTCCTCCCTTCTGAACATTGGATGGGAAAATAAGGGACAGAACACAGCATATGAAAACACATGGTTTTTAGAAGTTTATTTTAGTTTAATTATTGTTGTAGATTATATCCCCGTCCTGAGGAAGCCATAAAGAAAGTGGAGGCTGAAACGCGAACGCGTCGACACATGGATGAAGGAGGAGTCCACCCATTGTTGGAATTAATACATGAGTTTGTTGGCATTACAAATTAAGATAGAGTGCTAATACCCTTGTATTGCCTATAGGACGACCTTCGAATGTATCACTAGAATCGAGAAGTGTACATTTTTATGAAATATTTTTAGGGGAAAAGATTTTGGATTGAGTTACTCTACACATGAGTATGTATATATGTATTGTTTCGTAATTTATTTTTGTATTTTTGTAACGAATGTGTTTAGTTTTGTGTACCATTCGTTTTGATGCTCACCGATGGATATTTGTGCCTGTAAAAAATAATTATCAAAATTTGCCATAAGAAATAGGCCTTTTGCCAAGGTAATTAATAAACTCTTGTGCAAAAAAAAAAAAAAATGATCTATCCCTCTATACCATTTGTTTATATATTCTACTCACGGAGCAGGGCAGGGGCAGAGTGGTATGCCCACTCAAGTGCACAATGACTGTTTGGTCAGCCCTCTCAGGCTGCCCAAAACAGTCATGCGCACATCCCTGTTCGCAGTGCGGGCTGAATTACAACCTGCATGGAGAACATGCTCACCCCTCCAGCCCCTTACTGAATGCCTTGTCACGGCGCTCAAGAACAATCGCAATGCAGCATTGCTTCGCTGTGATTGGCTAAGGGAAGGAAGCCTGGCTGCCTGCTTCCTGTTCCTCGAAGCAGACTCAGGAGAGCAGGAGCACAGAAGACACAGGACCCAGCCATGAGGTAATAAATCAATAAAATATATTTACAACCCCATGCTTCCCCGCATCCCCACCCCTTCAGTGTCGTTTCCTGCATTCCTGCCTCCGAGCTATCCAGTCCCCCTCACAGCACTACATAATGGTGGCTGCTGTGCGGTCATGCACAGCAGGTGTACCACTGGTGTGCCAAAGGCAAGTTCATCTGCATCCATCCGCCCCTGGACTGCGCCCAGCACCAAGGACCCTTCCTCTCGGACTCTCCACTGCTACAACACTAGTACCCTGCTCGCCATCAACCCTGGATGCCACACCACCTGCCATATAGCAACACTGTAGAATTCTCTTGCACCATGTGCCTGTCGAAACTGCAAATGCGCCTTCTGCCACATCAGCACACCAGCGCCTCCTGCCGCCCAACAGACCAACAGCGCAGTCGACCAGCTCAACTGCATCCTCCTCAATGTGCGGTACCTCCACAAACAAGGAACAGAAATCTGGGACCTCCTCTGTCACCTCTTCAGACATTACCTTCTTCACGGAAACCTGGACTAAACTCTGCTAAGGACCGGACATTGCCATCACCATCCACGATGGCTACAAATTCACCCGCACATACCACCCCAAGCGGCTAGGAGGAGACATTGCCATTTTCTGAAAAAACACACTTCGACTGACCACCCACACTAATCACCCGACGGTGACAATGGAACACCTCTACTTTCAGATCTGGATTAAACCCTACACCACCCTCTGCAGTACCCTCATCTACAGGCCCCACTGGCCATGAACCCCCATTGTAGACATCATTGCACCCCAGGCTCTCCCATCCACCGACTACATCCTAATCGGAAACCTCAAGTTCCACCTGGACAACCACAGTAACCAGAACACCACCTCCCTCCTGGGGAACCTCCCCAACATCGACTCAAGCAGCTAGTCACCACACCAACCCACATAGCCTGACACACGCTCGCGCCCGTCTTCTCCACCAGTGGGAACTTCAACTACAGTCACACCACAGGACTCTCCTGTATCCGCAATCATTGTTTACATCATGCATTTACCATGCCCACCGTACACAATAGCCATCATTCCCCCCCATCGCAGCTGGATCAAGGATCCCGAAGAACTTCCCATCAAATCCCTCAGCACCACCACTCCCCCAATGCTTACAGACGCCATCACTGCAGCGCGCATCCTCCACCAATGGATCTCCAACTGCGCCGACACCCTGGTACTCCTCAAGAAAAGACCAGGCAAACAACACTCCAAGAATGCCAACTTGTTCACTCCTGACCTCCACTTGTCCAGCACCATCTCCAGACATATCTAGAAGAGATGGAGCCACAACATCAATCAACTCCGCAACACAGTCACCCTTGTGTACCCTTGCACCATGGCACAAGGGTGCCTGCATTGGCGTATGGCAGACATTGTGTGCCTGCATAGGGGAAAAAGACTGGGGGGCTTATTCATGAGCCCCTTCTGACAGTTTCACCTCACCGGTGCGTCATTTTCTTGTGATACTTGCAGCGTGATTCTTGCACCACGTTGCACCTTGTTTGCAAAGTGATGATATAGACATTTGCGCGTCCTTGTGCAGCTCAGTGCAACATTATGGTGCCGATTACGATCCTGTAAAAACCGGGTACGAACCGTCGGACGGAGCATATTCTCCGTCCGACGCGTACCCGGTCGTAACAATATACAAACATGGAAGTACGATTCGCACGGAAATACCATTTCCGTGCGAATCGTACAAAACCCCGACCAACGAAAATAATCATACAAATGTGATCCGGGAAAGCGCCGACGTGACGTCGGGACGCACGCAGCCTGCCATTCACGAACCAGGAAGTACGATTCGCACCGATGTCATCCCGCACGGACAATATTTTCCGGCAGCCAAAAACTGCCGGGAAATCAGGATGACGCGAACAAGGAGTACCTCTACGCGACGGACAGACATGGACCCGAACTTACGTGTCATCCCGGCCCTCATAGTAGTCGACCTCCTCTACAGGTTACGACGCAGACGCCGCAGAAGGTCAGAACAACAAAGGGAGAGGGGAAAGGGGGGGGCAGGAGCAGGGGCAGGCCACAAAACCCCCACCAAAGTCACACAGCACACATGCCCTGGACATACCTGACCCCCAGGCCCTGGTCACTACGAGGGGGTGGGGGCATGTCCAGCAAAGCCAGCGTCTGCCACAACGGAAGTGCTTGACGACGCGAACCGGCAAAACAACAATACAGGTACGTCCCGTACCCACGCCTTAAGAGCGTGGGTAGAAGTCGTACCACGCCCACACCTACATCACCCCAACAATGGCGGGACGGCTGTACCCACGTGGCAAAGACCTGGGTACGGCCCGCACAAGCATTCCATAGCGTGGGTACGGATATGTACGGACCGTACCCCCACCCCCGTATGCATGGAGCGTACCCTCCACCCCAACAGTGTAAGTATGACCCGTACCCTCACCCGCGTACGTATGGAGCGTAGCCCCCACCCCAACAGTGTAAGTACGACCCGTACCCTCACCCGCGTACGTATGGAGCGTACCCCCACCCCGACAGTGTAAGTACGACCCGTACCCTCACCCGTGTATGCATGGAGCGTACCCCCACCCCAACCGTGTATGTACGACCCGTACCCTCACCCGCATACGCATGGAGCGTACCCCCACCCCAACAGTGTAAGTACGACCCATACCCTCACCAGCGTATGCATGGAGCGTACCCCCACCCCAACCGTGTATGTACGACCCGTACCCTCACCCGCGCACGTATGGAGCGTACCCCCACCCCAACCGTGTATGTACGGACCGTACCCCCACCCCAACCGTGTATGTACGACACGTACCCTCACTTGCGTATGCATGGAGCGTACCCCCACCCCAACCGTGTATGTACGACCCGTACCCAAACCCTCGTACGTATGGAGCGTACCCCCCACCCCAACAGTGTAAGTACGACCCGTACCCTCACCCGCGTACGTATGGAGTGTACCCCCCACCCCAACAGTGTAAGTACGACCCGTACCCTCACCCGCGTATGCATGGAGCGTACCCCCACCCAAACCGTGTATGTACGACCCGTACCCTCACCCGCGTACGTATGGAGCGTACCCCCCACCCCAACAGTGTAAGTATGACCCGTACCCTCACCCGCGTACGTATGGAGCGTACCCCTCACCCCAACAGTGTAAGTATGACCCGTACCCTCACCCGCGTATGCATGGAGCTTCCCCCACACCCCAACAGTGTAAGTACGACCCGTACCCTCACCCGCGTATGCATGGAGCGTACCCCCACCCCAACCGTGTATGTACGACCCGTACCCTCACCCGCGTACGTATGGAGCGTACCCCCACCCCAACAGTGTAAGTACGACCCGTACCCTCACCAGCGTACGTATGGAGCGTTCTCCCCACCCCAACAGTGTAAGTACGAACCGTACCCTCACCCGCGTATGCATGGAGTGTACCCCCCATGCCAACAGTGTATGTACGACCCGTACCCCGACCTCGTATGCATGGAGCGAACCCACACCCGTGTATGTTCTAAGCGCATATATCCTGAAATAGGAGGGTTGGATGCAGAGTCTTCCCAGCAGTGCCCAGACACAGGAGGGGTGGGTGCAGAGGCCTCCCAGCAGTGCCCAGTCACAAGAGGGGTGTGTGCAGAGTCCTCCCAGCAGTGCCCAGACACAGGAGGGGTGGGTGCCTAACACTCCCAGCAGTGCCCAGTCACAAGAGGGGTGTGTGCAGAGTCCTCCCAGCAGTGCCCAGACACAGGAGGGGTGTGTGCAGAGTCCTCCCAGCAGTGCCCAGTCACAAGAGGGGTGTGTGCAGAGTCCTCCCAGCAGTGCCCAGACACAGGAGGGGTGGGTGCAGAGTCCTCCCAGCAGTGCCCAGACACAGGAGGGGTGGGTGCAGTGTCCTCCCAGCGGTGCCCAGACACAGGAGGGGTGGGTGCAGAGTCCTCCCAGCAGTGCCCAGTCACAAGAGGGGTGGGTGCCTAACACTCCCAGCAGTGCCCAGACACAGGAGTGGTGGGTGCCTAACACTCCCAACAGTGCCCAGACACAGGAAGGGTGTGTGCAGAGTCCTCCCAGCAGTGCCCAGATACAGGAGGGGTGGGTGCAGAGTCCTCCCAGCAGTGCCCAGACACAGGAGGGGTGGGTGCAGAGTCCTCCCAGCAGTGCCCAGACACAGGAGGGGTGGGTGCCTAACACTCCCAGCAGTGCCCAGTCACAAGAGGGGTGTGTGCAGAGTCCTCCCAGCAGTGCCCAGACACAGGAGGGGTGGGTGCAGAGTCCTCCCAGCAGTGCCCAGACACAGGAGGGGTGGGTGCCTAACATTCCCAGCAGTGCCCAGACACAGGAGGGGTGTGTGCAGAGTCCTCCCAGCAGTGCCCAGACACAGGAGGGGTGTGTGCAGAGTCCTCCCAGCAGTGCCCAGTCACAAGAGGGGTGTGTGCAGAGTCCTCCCAGCAGTGCCCAGACACAGGAGGGGTGGGTGCAGAGTCCTCCCAGCAGTGCCCAGACACAGGAGGGGTGGGTGCCTAACACTCCCAGCAGTGCCCAGACACAAGAGGGGTGTGTGCAGAGTCCTCCCAGCAGTGCCCAGACACAGGAGGGGTGTGTGCAGAGTCCTCCCAGCAGTGCCCAGTCACAAGAGGGGTGTGTGCAGAGTCCTCCCAGCAGTGCCCAGACACAGGAGGGGTGTGTGCAGAGTCCTCCCAGCAGTGCCCAGACACAGGAGGGGTGGGTGCAGAGGCCTCCCAGCAGTGCCCAGACACAGGAGGGGTGGGTGCCTAACACTCACAGCAGTGCCCCTGCAAAGAAAAGGATGGAGTACCCACAGATCCAATGCCCACAAATGTCAGTCAGGTGCACAAAGATCCTGCAGTACATGTACCTCATGTGTGCGAGGCTGGGAGTATACACATGCATAGCGCCAAAAAGAAAACATGTACACATGAAGTCATGGCAACAGTCTACATACACAAGTACAGTGACCACCAAGGATGCCACGAATGATGCAGGTGGAGACATCGCTCAGCATGCATGGCCCAAGTCTAACGAGTCCGTCACACACCCAGCCAATGTAGACACAGCTCAGCACCACATATTGGAAAGACCCTGCAGGGAAGATGTCAGGTTACACAGAGGAAGGAACACACCTTGGGACGATGACACCATGCAGTAACTGCTTACATGAACAAAGTTATGTAGCCAACAGCTTGTGATGGCACACAAATACCAGGATCCACCCTATGACCAGCACAACACTACAATTCCCACACACCCAACACATATTCACCACCCAAAATAATAGGGCAGGTCGACCAACAGCAATACCAGACAGACAGTAGTGTACTAAGGAAAACGAAATTGCTTTATTCAGCATCCAAAAATCTGTTTGTCCCTTGAAAGTTCAAAATGTACAATGCCCATAGGGCAATCCAAAGTTCAATTCCAGGTGGGGGACACAGTGGGACGCGTGTCCCCTAGCTTGCCTGCACAGTCAGACTCCTTCGTCTTCCAGAGCGGGGAGGGCATCATGTGGGGGGGAAGGACAAGGCACCGCAGGGACATGAGGGCGAAGGTTAGGCGTCGTGGGTGCAGGGATGGAGGACTCCACCACAGGGGGTGGGGCAGGGCCAAAGGCGGAGGCCACGATGGTGCTGCACACCTTAGCAAGGTCCTCCAGCGACTCCCCTGCACCCGAAGGAACCACAGGCCCCAAGGATGGGGGGGGCGGAAGGATGGGTCGCAGCGCCACTGTGGGAGGGTTTGGACAGGGGGGGACTCAACCACCCTGACCGGGGACTCCCTTGACCACTTGCGGGGTGGTGTCACTGTGGGGCTCAGGGACAGAGCGGCCATGAAGGAGTCTGTAATGCTTGATTTTCCTGGCCTTCTTGTGTTATAGAGCGATCAATATGACTTCAGTCTCTTTCCATCCAAGTCTAAGGACTAGAGTAGTGAATAGGGCCTATCTATTAGACACGTTGACACAATCCTGTGCTCCTACCCATAGATCAGGGCCTACATACATAGCCTAGGGGATAGATTCGTTAGCATTAGGGGTAATCTGTTCTGTAGTGAGGGTATCTAATGGAGCTGTGCTGCATTCAGGCCTGGTAGGCCTTAAACGGGAGAGACTCCATCTTTCCTCCTGCTCTGGCAGCTTGGGAAGTTTCCAGGTCATAGGCAGTGTTTTAGTTAGGAGGTGTTATTCGCTTGGAGAGAACCGGTTCAGGCCGGCCCTTATCGAAGGATTGTATTCTCCTTCATGCCGAAGACACTACATCAGGCCGGCCGGCTGGGAACGTGTCCTTGGCACGGGGAGGTACAGGAATTTGGTGGGCGGCAGGTTTCGAGCTGGAAATTTCCATGAGAGAATGCACATCTATATTAGTGAAAGTCTGAGGCAGACACTGGCACTTGCTTCTAGACCATAGGCGGCATCTGGCCGTTAGCAGAAAAAGCTACTACTTATTCCAGGGAAGACAGATGACGAACTTGAATCTAAAGAGGAGAAAGTAGCCGATGAGGAAGAGGTTCCAGTGACTTGGAGAGGGAGAAGGGAGTAGATCCGCGACTGCGGAGGTGTGACTTCCAGGCGAAGCCGAGGCACAGAGGGAGAAGGGAACCTAGATGACCATTGAGCACAGACTACATACAATCCAGGTGATGTCGACCCCTTTTTCTTTGAAGTGTATAACTTAACCCTTCACTTTCCTTGCAGGTTATATATATATATATATGATGTATTCTGCGAATGTGCATGTGGCATTTAAATAAAGTATTTAGCTTGTCGTGAGTTAGCATGTGTTGTGTATTTTTGTATAGGAGGATAGCCTATTCTTTTAGTCAGAGTTAACTCAACATGAACAGAGGTTAATCCTGGTCAGGTAAGTGGTAACTGGATGAGGGGGAAAACGAGCCCCTCGAACTAGAGAACAGGTTGTGCTCAACTAATAGTCTTTGTGTGATCTGATATATGGTAATCCCGATTCCCCTGTCATGTACTACGGTAACAATAGGATGAGCTCGTGCTAAGGCTGCCGTCTGGTAGGAGATTCTGGGTCTGTCTGAGGCCGCGAGACTATGGGTGTTGCTGCCGTCTGGTAGGAGATTCTGGGTCTGCCTGAGGCCGCGAGACTATGTGTGTTGCTGCCGTCTGGTAGGAGATTCTGGGTCTGCCTGAGGCCGCGAGACTATGTGTGTTGCTGCCGTCTGGTAGGAGATTCTGGGTCTGCCTGAGGCCGCGAGACTATGGGTGTTGGTGCCGTCTGGTAGGAGATTCTGGGTCTGCCTGAGGCCGCGAGACTGTGTGTGTTGCTGCCGTCTGGTAGGAGATTCTGGGTCTGCCTGAGGCCGCGAGACTGTGATTGCTGAGATTGCGAGGCTGTGAGGTCTTGATGTATATATATATATATATAATAGGAATTCCCTGTCCTTAGGTGGTACATATATATGTGGTTAAGAGGCTGTAAAAAGGCCCTAGGGAGGGGGTAACGTTCTGGTTTGGGTCAGGAGGGCTCTGTAGAGCGGGTTCCACCCGATCTGAAAACCCAAGCAGAACAGAGTCTTTGCCGGATATGTGGCCAGGAGAGCTGAGGGGAGGGGATTTGGAGGGAGTGGATTTGGTGGAATGCGGACTCCCACTCTGGCTGCGTGTCTTACGTTTGACCCCCGACCCAGTGGGTGTGCCTACTTCACCCTGTGTGTGCGTGCCAGGAGGTGTGCATTTGACCTTCCCTGCTGGTGTGGTGCCTGTGTCTGTTGTGGTGGGTGCATGCTGACGTCTGGGTGTACGTGGGACAGGCATGGGAGTGGGAAGTGTGGATGGGTCAGGGGTAGGGGGTTGGACGTAGCGCTGCAGGAGACCCACTGCTGCAGTCAGTGTTGAGTCAATGGACCTCAGCAAGTTGCGTTGGTCAGCCTTTGATGAGAAAATGCCCTCCAAGTATGCCTCCATGTTGTGCAGCACTTGGCTGTGGCCATGGAGGACATTAAGCATCACAGCCTGACCAACCTGCAACTGCCGCTGGATGTCCACAGACTCGGCATTGGCGGCAGCAGTGAAGACAGGGGCAGGGGGTGCGGTGCCTGGCAGGAAGGAGACATGTGGTGACTGGGCACGCTGGGAAGGGACACGAGCAACTGGGAGGCGACTGATGGAAATGGAGGGGGCGGGGAGAGATGTTGTGCCGCTGTCATCTGCTGGTGCAGCCTCCGCCCACTCGGAGAGATCATCCTCAGACCCGTCAGCTTCATATTCTGTCGTGGCAGTGGACAGGTCCTCGGCCTCACTCTCCTCCGCCTCAGTTCCACTCGATGTGCCAGGCACGATGTCACCGCTGGCACTGGTGCTCGGTCCCTCCGCTCCGTCTGTGCTCATGTCTCCCTCCGTGTCCCCCGACGATGCTGTGGGCAAGGTGAAGAGACAGCAATTAATCATACACCTGTATACATATGTCACATGAGTCCAATCTACATAGGTTACAGTGCATAGCCTGAAAAGAAAGATCAGTAACATCTACAAAACAAGGTACAGATGTAGGGCATGCAACACACAGTTGGTTGACCCACCATGCCACTGAAAAACTATGGAGAGCATGACACAATAGCAAATGACATGAAATGGAGTTTGACAGAGGAGCCAGGCCCTGGGGACAATCCAGCAATGCATCTGCACCACACAGCGTTGCCGAAAATAGGGATGAGCAGGGACCATATCCATGAACTTGAGGCACATGCTGCATAGGTAATACTGAAAACATGCCCACCATGACTGGCTCACTGCACCTTGAGTGCATGTGCAGACAAACATCACACACTGGCTAGACCTAGCAAGGAGATATCAGGTTTTGACATGTAGGCTTTGCCCGCACCAACCACCCCCTACATGAGACAATTTGTTGAGATACAGGAAGCACTTACATCTCTTAGTCTGGGTGAAATACACATGGGCTGGATGAATGCAAGATTGGACACCAAATACCCAAGGTGCGCCTGTCCAAATAATCATGTACAAATGGTCATCATCAGATGATTTTAACAAGATACACAGGCACTGGCCACCGTGAGTATGAACGAGGAAAATCAGGTCAGGCTGTACAGTGGACACTTGTACTACATTTTACGTCAATATACATGGTACCAGGGGACAATGGCACAGATCACAACCTATGCTGTAGACACTGAGAGTGTCCACATTTTGTGATGACACACATGACACCTAGGAAAATATGCCCCAGGGGACAGTAGTGGCCACAAAACTCCATGGTCCTGAATGGGAATGACTGCAACACACGCCACCATCCCTGCACTATGCGTATCGCACACTCATGCACATCATGTCACAGGCCACAACATAGGACATGCGTGCTCTAAGGCATGACACTTGAGAGACTAACTCCCATGTCTGGACTCAGCATCAGTGCCAACTGACATGGAACCTACAAGTACTGAACTGGACAGGGCACAGGCAAGGTCCCAAAACCTGTTACACACCACCCCCACACATGATGCTACAGGCATAGTTCAGGTGGAGAAAGTGCCAGCCTACATAACCTTGTGAAGGCGTGACTACACACAGACCAGGGAACACATTGCAAGGAGGGGAAGGGAGGCAGGAGAGCACCGCTATACTGTGGGTAACAGGATCTGCACAGCACCTTTAAACCCTGGCAGTGTATCCATGCAACTGTGCACTTACAAATGCTGGTGACACACAACAAACACACATGTACCTACCCCCTTCCTGCTGCTGCTTCTCCTGTAAGTGCCTGTCAAAGTCTGGAAATACCACCGCCAGCACACGCTTGTGGATGTGGGTCAGACGGCGGCGCCCGCGGCTCTTATGGGTCTCAGGTGAGTCCCCCAGCAGGACCCGTGCGATCCTCCACGTCCAGCACCGGATATCCTGCCAGCGTTTCCTCACCTGGGCCAGGCGCCGCTTGCGACCGTCCGTCCTCCTCACGGCACTGACGGCGTTCATCCATATCTGCTTCTTGGCAGAGGCGCCTACCTGTGAGGTTGAACAAGTGACACTACATCAATACACCTGGCACATGTCACAGAGACACATATTAGAACAAATTTGCTGTTTACAACAAGGCATAGTATGCATCCAACGCATTGCACCTTTGTCATAGGGACATGATCCTCTGGGGAAGGGCAAAAGCAGTACCTGCCATTGAAAGTACACAGGTGGAATGAGGGCAACGACACAATCAATGATCCAGGCTCACACTGTGCATCACAAGCTACACCAGGATAATGTGCAGCACCTCTAAGCAGTCACATGCCACAGGCCACTGACGCTACCTCAGCAGAGTACACAGACACACACAGGCACAGGACATTCACCTGCCATTGCCAAATGCAGCGACAAACCTCACTCTGCACATGTGCCACTAGACGGGGGGGGCTCACAGGTGTGGGGCTGGCTCTGCACGTCAGACACACAGCACTGCTCCCTGCTCACATCACATGGGCAGGGTATATCCATCCCTCATGCAGCCCGGGTGCCACACTCCACATATGCACCCACCCACATGACAGGGGACTTACACACACACCGATGTCTAGGGTACAAACACATCATGTGGACACTCTCAGCACAGGTACACAGAACTAGCACACATCTGTGTGTACAGTCACCTGTCACACTGGGCTGACCACATAATCAAATGAGGACTTTAGAGGCTACATTCCCAGGAGGACAAGACAGGCAGAATGTGGCATGCACCATGCAGTGATTGTCACAGTAAACACAATGCAAGTGAGGACGGCAGACATGCACCACAGCATGCTCTGGCTGGGAGACATCAGGCATTCCCCCCCTGGGACCCCCCCCTACAGTACATAGCATGTGTGTCACACCTGGACACAATGCCAGAAGTCACAGTCACAAACAAGGGACACAGTCTGTGCTAGTAGACTCTGTACTCACCTGATACCCTGGTCGCCCATACAGCAGGGGGTACTGTGGGAGGATCACATCCAGCAATGCCAGGTTCTCCTCCAGGGTGAAAGGCTGTGCCCTCTCCACAGACCTTGACATGGTTCCAGGGAATCAGTAGCAGCAGCTGGGTCGTAGAATCCAAAGATGTGCAGGCAAGTGCTCCCTCATGGGACCTTGCTGCCTTATATCTGCCTTGCTGGCCTGTTTCATGCACAGGAGTACAGAGTGATTGGTCACTCACATTTGCATCCTATGATTCCTCCAATCCCTTCAAACCTAGCACAGTCATTGGGTTCTTATTGTGTTTTTTTCATGAGCATGATGTCAACTCCAGAACCACATTGCAACAAAGTAGATTCATTCAAACTGACTACTGCTGTGCACCTGCTGAAAAAAATTCAAACTTTAAACTTGGTCTCCATGACAACCAGCATGCATGTAGGCCTTTATACTTGTCCCTCATGTGTCCCCTATGTAATTTGGAGTTTCACACACAGGTACGGTGCGTACCGGGGCCCTAGGGCACCCCAAATGCATAGCAACGGCCCGTACAGGCGTGTGTACGGTCCGTATCACTATGGGTGTGCTCGCGTATGCGTACCCATAGTGATAGTGAGCGTACAGGCGTGAGTACGGTCCGTACCACTATGGGTACGCATACGCGAGCACACCCATAGTGATAGTGAGTGTACATATGCCTGTACGCTCACTATCACTATGGGTGTTCTCGCAGATGCGTACCCATAGTGGTACGGTCCGTACTCACGCCTGTACGCTCACTATCACTATGGGTACGCATACGCGAGCACACCCATAGTGATACGGACCGTACACACGCCTGTACGCTCACTATCACTATGGGTGTTCTCGCGTATGCGTACCCATAGTGGTACGGACCGTACTCACGCCTGTACGCTCACTATCACTATGGGTACGCATACGGCAGCACTCCCATGGTGATAGGGAACGTACACAGGCCCTCTGAGCGAATGTACGGTGCCTTTCACACATCACAGTGGTGACAGGCAGCACACAGGAAGGAATAGAGCTGACATACTTGTCCATGGATGGACATCAAGGCATTGTCTGAGCAGTACTACATGTGTGGGGCACAGGAGTGAAAGGCTGTGATGTGGCACATTACTCCTGAGTCGAGAAGGCACCAGATGTATGATGAGATGTGTACAGATGTTATGTGCGACGGTGCAATGTGTGCCAGGCATGCCCTTCACTCCTTTGACATGTGTGCATGTCGTACTGCACACTTGGGATGAGCGTCACTGGCATGGCACAGTCAACAACACACGCAAGTGTCCCCTGATGCCCGCTACAGGGGTTACCACACCAGACATGTGACTACCCACGGTGCACGATGTGTCTATGTCATGTATGTGTGGTGTGTTCCCATTAGCTTGATGTTGGTGTTCCCTCAAGAGCATCAGCTGTTGCAGCAACCAACATGTGTCTGTGTGTAGATGGACATGGCACACTGTTACGCACACCAGGCCACATGTGGTATCGGATGTGAGGTGCGTATGAATGCATGGGACACGGAGTAGCGTAACAAGGACATGTCTGCATCCTCTCAATGAATGTGTGGTGAGTCATTACATGTACACCTTATTGGCAAGGTGTGTGGGCTGTCCTAGTGTAATGTCATGTGACCTGTGGCTCTAGTGTTCCGCTACCTGTCTCTGAAATCGACATCCTACTTCTGCTGATGTGTTGATGTATTTCACTCCTGTGTTGCTTCTGGCTGTTCACGTACACTGGGACACAGATAATCCCATGCCATGGCATGTGGAGGTTCACAATCTCCGTGTGTAGCTAGGTCTTGGTAGGAGTGTCACCTGGCAGCCATACGTGTCAAGGGCATGTGGCACATACCTGACTCCGTATGTAGCATATGTGTATTGACAGATTAACATGTGCTCAGTACAAATAAATTGTTGTTGTAGTGCACTCACTCTTCCTTGTCACTTCCAAATTACTGCAGAGCGTCGCCTCTTCCCCGACCAATTCCGGACTTGGCTGACATGCGGGAGAATGACTGTATACGCTGCTACCGCTTCCCCCAACCATTGATTGAGGAGTTGACGGCAAGGCTGGCACCACACCTGCAACCGCTGCACAGGTATCCTACGGCACTGACACCCAAGCTGAAGGTAATGGCAGCCCTACATTTTCTTCCCACGGGTACCTTTCAATATACCATAGCTCATGTTGGTGGCATGTCCCAGAGCATGTTCAGCCGTGTGCTGCATGATTTCTTAGAGGCCATGTTGCTTCACCTGGATGAGTTCATCCATTTCCCTACTCCTGAACTGTTGACTGGGGTCAAGCGTGGATTCTATGCCCTGGGAGGGATGCCCCATGTCATTGGGTCCATAGATGGGACACATGTGGCTTTGGTACCACCACAGGCACAGGAGGTAGCGTACAGGAATCGCAAGCACTACCACTCCATCAATGCCCTTGTGGTGTGTCTGTCCAACATGGTGATTTAAACAAGATATGGATAAGCGCACAACTAAAATTATAGCAGTTTGTAAAGTTGTGGCGTGCTACTGGGGTATCACTCTCTGATCCGGAGTGTTGAAACATATAAACCAAATGAAGCGTATCCTAAAGTTAGGAGACGTCCCCCTGTGCACAGCTCGAGGCCCCTATGAACCGGGGTTGATAAAGTTAAGTCATTCAATATTCATGAATTGTAAGAAAATAAGATGCAGCGAAGCTTTGGTTGGGTCTTTCAATTGATGTTTAGTAGATCATTTCAAAGAATATTCATCCGTTTTACATCCAAACGTTAAACATTTTGGAAAATAGCCCAATGCATTTCGGTCCCGGACGGACCTTCGTCAGGGGAAATATCTATAAATAATAACAAAACACTAGAGTCAGGAAGTCATTGAAAACGAAAATAGCTCACATTGTACAAAGGCGATAAAGATGTTCAAATGCGTGAGGCTTAATAAAGTTGGTCGGAACATGCACCGTAAAAAATGACAGCGCGTCAGTGAATCACAAAGATGTAAGACTATCACTCGGAAGCTGTACGGATTTAGAAACAAAGTGTAAACGTGTGCTCTTGTTAAAAAATGCTCTAAACTGTGATGGCGGTCGTGAACAAAGTTCGAGGTTGATAAAAACATAAAACAGCGAAAAATGAAAATTCAGTGCAGACAAACTGTGCCAATTTGAGTGTACTAAAACGAGTGAAAATGCTCAAACGCAACCTGTGCCAGTGTAACGAGCAGCGTGATTGTAAAATTAAATGTGACAAGTAGAAACAAAAATTCCATGCGATCATTGAGTCCGTTAGGCTTCATTGAGTTCAACAATTTGATCCAGTGATTTCAGCAGTGCCTCCTAAATTCATGGTACTTGAAACTGTAGAAGTCAAAGAAGGAAGAGACATTCACAATCTGCTTCTCCGCAGGGAAAATCACTTGATCAAATTGTTGAACTCAATGAAGCCTAACGGACTCAATGATCGCATGGAATTTTTGTGTTACTTGTAATCGCTACTGTTTCTTATGTTATCACACTCGTCTGTCAATTTTGTTTTCATTTCATTTCCATTATTTTACTTTTTTATCATTATCATTTACCTTTTGATAACCATACACACAACAGTCACTGTTTGTCAATTCCTACACAATTTGTCACTGCAATATGGCGCTTGCACTTGCTCGATTTTTATAGTCCTCTTTCTATACCCATTAAGCGCGTTATTTAAAACACCTTAGAAGCGCACTTCCGCGTTCACGTCTATGTCAACCACGAGACATTCGGAGCATCAAGAAAGCACTTAGCGTTTCGTAAGTTTGTTTCACTTTTTTGTTTCTACTTGTCACATTTAATTTTACAATCACGCTGCTCGTTACACTGGCACAGGTTGCGTTTGAGCATTTTCACTCGTTTTAGTACACTCAAATTGGCACAGTTTGTCTGCACTGAATTTTCATTTTTCGCTGTTTTATGTTTTTATCAACCTCGAACTTTGTTCACGACCGCCATCACAGTTTAGAGCATTTTTTAACAAGAGCACCCATTTACACTTTGTTTCTAAATCCGCACAGCTTCCGAGTGATAGTCTTACATCTTTGTGATTCACTGACGCGCTGTCATTTTTTACGGTGCATGTTCCGACCAACTTTATTAAGCCTCACGCATTTGAACATCTTTATCGCATTTGTACAATGTGAGCTATTTTCGTTTTCAATGACTTCCTGACTCTAGTGTTTTGTTATTATTCATAGATATGTCCCCTGACGAAGGTCCGTCCGGGACCAAAATGCATTGGGCTATTTTCCGAAATGTTTAACGTTTGGATGTAAAACGGATGAATATTCATTTGAAATGATCTACTAAACATCAATTGAAAGACCCAACCAAAGCTTCGCTGCATCTTATTTGCTTACAATTCATGAATATTGAATGACTTAACTTTATCAACCCCGGTTCATAGGGGCCTCGAGCTGTGCACAGGGGGACGTCTCCTAACTTTAGGATACGCTTCAACATGGTGATTTCACATGTCTGTGCTCGTTTTCCAGGATCAGCACACAATGCCTACATCATGAGGCGTAGCAGGGTGCCTGAAATGATGACGCAGCTGCGCAACGAACGAGCATGTTTTGTTGGTGGGTACACTCTGTCTGTCCTGTATTTTGCGTAGACTTCCAGCACGACCGCTTCTCCTGTCCTACTTATGTCCATGTGGTTTCCATGTAGGGGACGCTGGCTATCCCAACATGCCATGGCTGATCACACCTCTCCGCAGCACCATCACGCCGGCCCAGCTCCGCTACAACACCGCCCATGGCCGGACAAGGCGAGTGATAGAGAGGACATTTGGCCTCCTGAAGAGCCGATTCAGATGCCTCCACAAGACCGGCGGCGCCCTCCCATATGCCCCGGCGAAGGTCTGCAAAATCTTCATGGTCTGCTGCATGCTGCACAACATGGCAGTTGAGAAAGCTGTGCCACTCATCCTGGATCAAGATGATCAGGACCATCCACCCGTGGAGGACGAAGGGCTTGGCAATGGGGCTAGTGATGTGGAGGATGTGGTTCCGCAAGAGGACATCCGGAGTCGGCTCATACGCGACTTCTTTGCTTAGTGGTGCGTACCAGTGTCTGTGTGTGCACACATTGGTCCCCGTGTGGCATGTGTTGCGATGTGTGTGTCCATCTGCATGTATGCCACATGAGTCAGAGGTGTGTGTGGATGTGTCACTGGAGTGATGGTGCCAGGGATGAGTGTATTACCCCAGTCATAATTGTGACCTAGCATGTTATCATCCTTACATGTGTCAAGTACATGCACATGCAAGTGGCTGTGCTTTTTGTGTCTGACTTCTTGTGTGTCTCTCATCCCCAGGTACTTGCGCATGCCGTCTGCTGGTTGCATTGTTGTGGCACTGCTATTCCTCATCGACACGTCATCGTGTGCTGACTCAGCGTTACACGCACGGACAAGTTTGGAAGTCTCCTTAGGGTAAGGGATGCATCAGGGGTGTATTGGGTGTGGCAGTTGTTTACGATGTGTGCACACTGCCCCTGTCAATGTTTGGTTCCTCTGCAGACATGTCGCATCACCATGGGACACATGACATGTAGCTGGGTACACCTGAATAGATGGTCAGACTTGTTGCCAGTCATCTGTGATGGGATAGTGGATTGTGATGATGGCATCAATGTGTGTAACACTGCCCTCGGACACATACGGTTTGCATTTGCTTGACATGGTGTGGGACTTCCACATCAGAGGATCAATGGTGTATGGCAGCCTCTCCGTGAGCAGCAGGGGGTGTTTAGCTGTTAGCCGACACTTGTGTGCCAGTTCCATGGCTATCACGCATTTGTGCTGCAGAAGGGGGGTTCCAGTGTTGGACCCACATGTTACTCCACATGACCTGTTTATGTGTACTCCGAGTTGCCTCTGCATTCCCGAAGACATGAATAATAAAGGTGTCCCTATGCCTCCAAGGTGCCTCTTCTCAGTCAATGCTGGTGTGTTGCCACGGTGCATACGGCATGTCTGGCATGGTTTTCCCTGATAGTGGGTATGTGTCTATGTGTCGAGTAGCAAGATGCAAGCTGTTTGTGTGGGATTAGAATGTGTATTGTGCATGATGTCCATGACTGTGTGGGTATTGTGACATGTGCCATCCCCATGCATCCAACGTTGGGCAGGCCACCATTCTCTGCATCCACCTGACTCAAGCTTGCAGGACATGGTTCTGCCACCTGTCCACACATACCTGGGTGCCCCCCAGGACACTCCACATGATCCCTGACCTCTGCGCATGGCTGTCGCTGTACTCAATATGTCTGTCGGCACGGTTGTGCGGCCACCCCCTCAGCTGGTTGGGCCCATCACGGGTGTGTATGGTGCTCCATGTCTGTGTTGCCTAATACATTGTGACCCATGTGTGTCCTGCGCCAGACTCAGACCCCAGGGTGTGGATGGTTGAAGTCAAATGAGAACTCAGGCATGGTTAGACTTTACAAGACACATGTAAGGTAATAATGCAAAATGTAGGCATCATCTCTTAATCATGTATCTTTTTATTTTTGTTGGGGTACGTGGGGGGGGGTATGACATGAGGGGCTTTCCGGGTGTGTGGAATCCAAAGTTCACTAGGGGAGTTGGTGTCCTTGCCATTGGAAATCCTCAGAGTCCATGCCACAGTCTTTGTCAACATTGGTCAGACAGTGACCAGCAAGTCCATGTGGCAGAGAATGTCTTTTGCTGCTGTGCTGCTGTTGGTCCAGTGGGCCAGGTGCCATGCCAGGTGTCCTGGGAGATGGTGCTGTTGCGCTGACCCTCACGGTCTTTTCCGTGGACGACCCGCCCTCCTGCGGGGACCCTCAGAAGCAGGCCGTGACGATGTTTGGGATGCTCCGTCGGATGACTCCTCCTCCTCCTGATCCCTCCCTGTGGGTGGTGATGTTCTACGCCTGGTGGCACAGGGAGGGTTGCCCATGTTGTCGGCTATCCGACGGAGTGTACTGTGAATTCCCGTGAACACCGTCACGAGCTCAGCCTGTCTCTCCTCCATCCGCCCTTGGTGTCGCAGTAGACAGGCATGTTGCTCTGCATGTTGCTGGGCCTGCTGGGTCTTGATCTCCTCGAGGATGGACACAACCTGGGCCATGCCCGTGGTGTCCTGCCGGTATGTGTCCAGGATGTTTCTGACATGGGAATATACCGGTTCCGCAGCCAACTGGTCAGGCTCACGCCTCCGCCATCCTCCACTCCCACCACCCCTGCCCACTTGCACCTGGCCTGCCCTTGTGGGCACATCGGGTCTCCGGGACCCCTGAGGGGTGGCATTGGCATTGTCGCCTGCCTCCTCCTGGGTGCCCGGTACACTGTGTCCCTCCTGGCCAGCCTGGCTGCATTGTGGTGGTGAGTCAGTGATCCTGGGTGTCTCCTGGGATGTGGCAGGAGTGGGGGTGGTGGTTGGCCCAGTTGTACCTGACGCAGGTGCTGCAGGTGGTTGAACACCAGAGGGGCCAGGTTGGTCAGGGTCGTCCACAGTGTGGTGAGAGTCGTCGCTGCCAGTGGCTCCGTCATCCTGCAGAGCCGGGTCCTGTGAGTCTTCCCCCCCAGTGTTGGGGGGTGATCCACGACGTTGACCTGTGTGTGAGAGAGACAATGTCAATTTTGTTCCATGCAACATCCATGTTTCATTCGTTTCTAAGTTGGCACATTTCCTCTGGGAATTTGGATATGTCTTGCATTCCACTCACAGTGCACTTGTGCATGGGTATGTCCCTTGGCCACAGCTTTTTCGACTTTACCTATGTGTGGCACAGTCTTACTTGCTGCGTCAATTGTGACTGCAGTCAGCAGTGGAGTGGGCAGGTGTGGCGAGCCATGCATTGGCGCCTTCCGTGTTGCACTGTACATGGGCACATGGAGTTGTTCCACACACTTATATGATGCAGGTAGCTGTCATTGTGCTCGTGCACAGGTTGAGACATGGCCCAGTGTTTTGCTATGGAGAAGAGAGGGGATTCAGGCACTGGCCACCCTTGTCTACATGCCCGCAGTCCACCTGCTGACGAGCAGACATTCCCACATACCCCAAGGCTGAATTGGTCTCCCTGTGTGTCCCTTTCTCACTCCCTCTCTGTCCCCCTCTCCCTCCCTCCCTGTGTCAGCCTCCTCCCTCTGTCCGTCTCCCTGTGTCTCCCTCCCTCTCTCTCCCCCTCTCCCTCCCTCTGTGTGTCACCCTCTGTCACCTCAGCCCAGCTTCCTAGGCACACACTTTTTGCAGATCTTTGAATGGCCCTTGGCTTGTTGATGTGAGTTTGTTTCTGATCTCCAGGCACCCATTGGGTGTAGTGTCTGTGTCTGCGCTGCTGCTGTGGTGGTGTGTGCTGCCACTCTTTCACAGTGTTGGCTGTTCATTAGCTGCTGTCATGTGCACAAACGTGCCGTCACCCCCATGTCTTAATGCAAGGCGTCCGCCATTTGCTGGCAAGTCTTTCCTGTGTGGGGACACACTGTTTGTCTGGCTGTGACCTGGGCCATATGGGCAGAGGGCATTGTTGTCTGCTTCTGAGTTGCACTATGTGATTTTTGGGGCCCACACTCCCGCCATCCGGCTTACCGTGTCTTGTGTTGGTGTTTTCTGTGGCCTGTGAGTTTGCATTGTCCAGCTGGGTGCATGGGGCATGGTGGCGCCAGTGGCATGTGCGTGTTCATGGAGTGTGGTTGAGTCATGCGATAGCTTGGGGTGGTTGCGTGCCTGATTGTGAGTTTGGTTGTGGATGACGTTCCCCCCATGTGAGGTGAGTTGTTTGTGTACTCACCCGGGTCTCGGAGTCCTTCTAATCCGTCCACTGCCACCACCGGCAGTATGGTCATCACCCTCTCCTCCCAGGGATGGTATTATACGCGTCTGCGGGGCGGCCCTCCTCCAGTGATGATGGCCTGGTTGTGGTCGTCGGTCATTTTGGCTCGGACCCTCCTCCGCAGGTCATACCACCTGGCTTGGCATTCATGCCTGGTCCTTCTGGTGGACGCAACAGCATTCACGGCATCGACAATCGTCTGCCACATGGCTGTTTTTTCTGAAATGCTGGTCTGTCTGACCAATGTTCCAAAGTGGTGTGGCTCGACTCTGAGGATTTCATCGACAAGGACCTCCAACTCTCGGCTAGTGAACTTTGGATTCTTGTTAGTGGGCATGGTGAGGGGTGTGAGTGTGGATGGTTGTGGGTGTGTGGGTGTGGTTGTGCAGGTGTGTGTGTGAATGTGATGAGGGGGTGTTTGTGAAGGTGGGTGTGTGAAGGTGGGTGTGTGAAGGTGTGCAAGTGTAAGGTGTAGTAAAGGTTCAAGTATGGTGCTGTAGGTTGTCTGTGGGGTCTGGCAGCAGTGAGGCTGTTGCAAAGGCTCATGGTTTGTGTCTGTGGGCCCTTTTTATTGGTCCATTGGTGGGTGTGGCTGTGTTTGAACTTTGGGTGGGTGTGTTATAAGGAGTGGTTGTGTTTTGGGCCTCTGTTTGGGATTTTGCCAGTTGCAGGTCAGGTGTTGTTTTTGTGCTTGTTGGACATGTTTTGTGGCTTTGTGCCATTCGAATGGTGTATTCTTGTGTTGTTTTGCTTTGTCCTGGTTGTGTACGTGCGTTTTTAGAGTGTGTACGTTGTGTACTTCGAGAATTTTGTTGTACAGTGCTGTCCTTGTGTCTGGCTTGGTACGACTCGTACATGCGCGATGTTGGGTGAAGGTGCTGGTGTTGGGGCCTGGGGTGCGCTCCGTCCTTAGAATGTTGTGGTGGGGGTACGCTCCATACATATGCTGGTGAGGGTACGGGTCGAACATACACCGTTGGGGTGGGGGTACACTCCATACCTACACGGGTGAGAGTACGGGTCGTACGTACACGGTTGGGGTGGGGGTACGCTCCATACGTACGCGGGTGAGGGTACGGGACGTACATACACGGTTGGGGTGAGGGTACGGGTCATACGTACATGGTTGGGGTGGGGGTACGCTCCATACATACGCGGGTGAGGGTACGGGTCGTACATACACGGTTGGGGTGGGGTTACGCTCCATACATACGCGGGTGAGGGTACGGGTCGTACATACACGGTTGGGGTGGGGGTACACTCCATACATACGCGGGTGAGGGTACGGGTTGTACATACACGGTTAGGGTGGGGTTACGCTCCATACATACGCGGGTGAGGGTACAGGTCGTACATACACGGTTGGGGTGGGGGTACGCTCCATACATACGCGTGTGAGGGTATGGGTCGTACATACACGGGTGTACATACACGGGTGTACATACACGGGTGGGGATTTAACTCATACATTGGAGGGCTGGGGGAGTGTTGGGCGCGTATGCGGGCTCATGTCTCCATCGTTGCTATGGGAGTTCGGTGCGGACGGTGTTTTTTCCATACGGTTGTAACATCGGACGCACGGGATGGATCGTACTTGCGCGGTCGGACTTCACTTTTCACATTTGTACGGTAAATCGTCCGGGGACGTGTCGGACACATTTTCCGACCCGAGGACGTGTGGGGATTTATTCCCAATGCGATTCGTATGGACTTTTTCCCATGCGAATCGTACTTGGCAGTTTGTACGGCACTTGTACGATTCGTACGGTAAAAAGACCGGATACGAGTCGTACGGGGAATTTTTTTACAGGATCGTAATCGGCACCTATACCTGCATTAGGTATGATGTATGCAGGGTGGGTGTTCTCACTTAACAAAGCCTCATAGGAGTGGCGCAGTGAAATCAATCAGATTTCATTGCAACAATTGTAGGATGCCACTACATCAGTACCTTATGCCTGCCTCACGGCAGTGCCACCGGTATGGGGTGGCTTCATGCACTGCTGGAGTTGCGTCATGCTTGTGACACAACTGCAGCAATGTGTGACTTTAGCTCTGACAAATACTTCAAGATTCCAGATGTATCTGTCATTAATTGCGATATGGAGCGCCATATAGTGAATACAGCGCATCCATGGTGTCACAAGAAGGGCGTAGTGAAAAGGGTTACAACGCTGTTTTGTCGCAGTGATGCAACACTTTTCATGTATGAGACCAAGAAATGCGACATATCTTATTGATGGTGCTCATTTCTGCCCTGTAGTTTTGTTACAGGGCAGCGCAGCAACATTTCTTGCAGTGATGTTCAGCACCAACACCTTCTGAAATGAGGCCCCAAGTGTTTGCACCATTTTTAAGACCAGCTATTTTCTGGTCTTAAAAAACTGGAGTTAGAGGCAGTTTTTTTTGGCTTGTTTAACATACAAGGAATTCCTTGTAAATAGTGCAAAGTAGGGTTAGCGGCAGTTTTTGCACGGGAACGCCTACCTTGCCTCTCATTTTCGTTAAGTCCCGCTAACAGAAGTGGTGATCCTAAAAATTCATGTTAGCAATGGAAAACTGCCGCTAACTGCAGTTAGCAGCAACTTGTAAATAGGGCAATAAAAAAAAGCTGCCATAATGTCAAAAAATTGATGCTACGGCGGCGTTAACTCCTTGTACATATGCCCCATGGTTTTCTGAAAACTCTTTAGCCATTTTGAGTTGTATTTTCCCAACTCTTGTGAAGCAAAATATGCAAGACCACAGACAAAGAATGATGGAGGAGATGCATTAATTGGTGAAGATAATTTTACTTGGTCTGAGGTCAAGCTGCAAAATATTTAATTGTGAAATATTTTGCTGTGGATCCTGGGTTTCTCAGATACTTTAGCTGCCAAATTCTGTCTTCCCCAATTCAACTCGATTTTTTAAACTGAGATTTAGGATTTTTGAGAGAAACTGTAATCACCTGGCAGAAATATTATGATGTCAGGTGAAAAGAACTACAAAATGTATAACCACACACAGAAAGAGCTCGTAGTGAGCCTGCCCAGCAACAAGATATGTTGAAGGAGTTGAGTGACCCATATGAAGAAGAATGCCATCAAGCATGGGTGAGAGTCAGGGACCTTTTTTATAGTAAATGGAGATGATTTTCCTCTTAATGAAAAGCCATCTGCTGTATTTGAGAACATGCCATTGAGTTTAATCTGAGCTGATAGAAGCCCATGGTGTGCAGTGACAATTATATGCTGATAGAGCAAATTTCCCCATTTTGCAATTTAAACACATTCAACTGCAAAGTGCACATTTCTATGCAAAATAACACATGTCTAATGAATGTAAATTTGTAGTAGGTAATTACACTTAAGCATAAAAAGCACACAAACAAATGAACATATTGTTTTGACTTACGTTAGCCTAACTACTAATGCAATATGGAATGTAGAATTTACTCATTATGGTTTAAAGGCCTGTTTTTGCATTATACTGCTGTATTGCACAAGACACTTTTCTCATTCATTGCAGAGGCTGTAGCTTTCTGGAAGACTTCTGTTATTTAGTGAATAGGCATTTGTTATGTATTAGACAACTGATAGTGAGGTTCTCACTGGGAAGAGAGGAGATGGCAGGAAATGCGACTCGTTGGAAGAACTGTCTGAACCTCAAGATGTTATCAGTGTAACAATTCAAGGACTCATTTCTTTACTCCATTGTATAAGATGAGAAAAACAGGAGAGTTTACCTGTTTTCAGAGTTTGCTGAGTTTTGATTGGTTTGCGGTAACGGAGAATGTAAGATTTGTTCCAAATATAATTTTGGTAGAATTGTATTAGTTTGTTGCTTAGTTTAGTCAAGAGGAGAGAAGAGCTCATCAGAGCTTTTCCTTTTCTCACTGAGAGACTAGGTGCACCTGCTGATTTATGGCTGAAAATAGTTTTCATCTTCTGCTAATTTCCAGTACTTAAGTGCCAAGGCACACCTTTTAAGAGATTTTGAAAAGTATTCTGATGCGCAAACCAGAGAAGTGCATGCTATGCTGCTTTGAGGGACAGTCTGGAATTATGTTTAAAGCCAAATTGAAAACTTTCTGTAAGAAAGTGAATATTAGTAGGTGGGAAGATTCACCTTTAGCTAGTAATAATACCACAATCACTAATAGTCCAACTCAAGTTTCAATATATTAATCCTTGTTTGACTCTTGGTAGCTCATCAAACAAGCAGTCAGGCTTATGAGATAGGTATGTGTAAAGCATTTAATAATACCAACAGAGTAAATAGATAAAAGACACAACTCAATAAAAAATCAAACACCAATTTATAAAAATAGAGAGTACTTTTATCTTTAAAATTAGATGAAAATGGCAAAAATACAATGTACTGAACCGGAGATGTGAATTTTTAAACATTACATCAAAAATTGTGCATTCTAATGTCAAAAAAGCTTAATCTTTTTCTGAGAACTTTTCTCTCTACATCAAGTCCTCGGGTTCCTTGAATCCAGAGTTTCATACAACGGCAATGGCAGCCTGAAGCAGCGCAATGCCTCGGTGAGCCTCTGGGAATCTTTGTACTAAACATCAATGGCAAGCAGCTCTGGAGCTTTCAGCGGGACAAACCAGTGTGGTTAGGCTGAGCCACAAGTCAGCAATCACGGCTTGACTCTTGATGTCGAGCCGGTCTCCTCCTTGAGCTTTTTCAGCAAAACTTTGTAGAACGTTTCCAAACTTTCAGATCCTGTTCATTCTTGGTTCATTTGCGGAGAACAGTGTCCATTAGCAAAAGCCAGGGGTTCCGAGACTCTGGGTTGTCCCTTGGGGGCTAGGATTCAATCTCCCACAATGCACCTGCACAGTCCAGGGAAAATCCAATTGCCACTGGTCAGCTGGGGTGACTCTCTCTTTGGGCTTGAAGGTGACATCTGCCAGCTCTGTTGATCAGGGAGTCCAATCCCTTTCCTTTGAGTCAGACTCAGTCCTTCCTTTTTCGAGCCTTGAGAGCACAGCAGGTGCAGTCCTTTTGAGTGCAAGCCTTCTGTGGTGCAATTAAAGGCTCCAGCACGGCAGTCCTTCTTTTGTTCCAGGCAGTGTTCTGAGAATCTCTTGCAGCTCTCCAATTTTTATCCTCTATTCAGGCTAGCAGGAGGGATAGACAGTGACAACTCAACTAATAGGAATAAAGTTACAGCTCTCTGCTATGACCACTCACTGTGATGTGTGGTATATTTGTGACCCAGAAAATTATCTCCTTGCTTTGGGTGTAAACCCAGAGTTGTGGCTAATATCTGACTACACTCTTCTACCAGGGCATATGAAACATACTTATTATTGTCTCTGCATTTTATAACAATTGATCCTACCATTGTGTAGACCTTAGGGGTGACATATAATTTATAAATAGGTAGTTGGTGCGGCTTTCACTAGACACCACAGCAGTGCACACTTAAGTGCATGAAAGCCACTGGGGTCTATAAACCTCCAGGCCCTACCATATACTAGGGACTTACAGGCAGGCCTAAGCGGAATTCGTGAAGTTTTACTCCATGGAATTCTGTGGAGTTATAAAAGAACTCCTTGGGATTCCTCAGAACCCCATGAATGGACAGAAAAATACTCCTCTGACTCGTCATGCTGTTTTTTTCACACCAGTAGCACATTTTACACTGAAAATCAGTGTGAACTGCACCACGTAGTGTGCATGGGCACGGCCATTTTGTTTTTCCTGCTTTCTGCTGGTCCGTGCATTCTGCGGGCCCTTTCTGAATTTGTCTCATTCCTCCCCCATCTGATCTTTATCCCAATCGACCACCCCTATTTCCTTATTTTTTATCAGTATCTGTCTTTACATTCATGTATTTTACGTTTTTGTCTTTTTGATTACTTTTTCGTTCCTTTTTGTACCTTTTTGGCTTTTTCTTTCATTGTGTGACTGTCCTCATCTTCCTCCTGTTCCACTTCCTTTTTCATTTCTTACTACTTGTCCTACTTCTTATTTCAGCCGGCCCCATGGCAGAAGCAGACAGTAGCAGTAGTGCCTTTGCCACACACCAATCCTGTGGGTGCCTGTAACGTTCAGGGGTCATGCCCCACCCCCTTTTTAATGAGGTGGAGGTGGCGTCTCTGTTTTTTTCAGTCAAGTGTCACCTCCCCTCCATGGTGGCAACAGGTGACAGGCCTGGGAGAGGACATGCACAATCGGAATGTCAGCTGCTCTGGGGAAGAGTGCGTCAGTGTGTGTGCCGCAGCACATGGATTTTGCATACTACACAGCAGCTGATGCACCGCTGTGAAGTAACTTCCCCCACACATATTGTAGGAAATACATTGGACGAGGATGTTCTAATAACCCCAATCTGGGAGTAGAATCTCCTATTCACTAGGCTTGGTGATGACTGACCCCAACCTAACCTGACGTCTATCCACTTCCGCTCTGACTCCCACAGGAATCTTTGCGGAATACCTAACCCTATTTCATAGTTGTATTACTAATAAAGCTAATGATCTAGCCCCTGTAATACAGTTTAAGAAGCACAGATTTCAGCACTCCGCTCCATGGTTCTCTCTGATTGTAGCAAAGCAGCAGCTGCTATGCAAACAATTAGAACACAAAGGGTGGCAGGAATTGAATTTTGCAGACCTGCACCATTTTAAAACTGTGCAGAAACCTTATCATGCCCAGATCAAGGCAATCAAAAAACCTTATTTTAATGCTCAGATTGGAGAGGCCCAGTTTGATTCTAAAATGATTTTTATCAATCTGTTTTAAAACCAAAGGCATTTGTTAAGGAGATTCCCTCCTCAGAAACCCTATCTGGTGACCAGATCTCTTCTTTCTTTTGAAGAGAAAATACATGCCATATAACAGGGCTTCCCAACCACTAATTCCCCTTCTGACTATGTTTTACCAGATACTCTCTCAAAGGTGGGGATTGCAAATGTGGTAGCCTTTCAGGAGATCTAACTCTCACAGTCATAGCAGGCATTCCTTTCATGCAAATCGGGTTCCTCCAATGACCGCTGCCCCCCTGCCATTCTTCACAAGGTTGTTGACATTGTCAACCCTTCCATCACTAAAATTCTCAAAACCTCATTATCAACAGCTGAGGTCCCCCAAATTAAAAATTTACAGTTGCGAAACCCCTACCTTAAAATTCCTTCAAAGAGCCCACGACACTGACCAACCTTCCACCCATCTCAATGCTCCCTGCGTTAACCAAAGTCCTTTAAAAAATTGTCAGTTGCCAACTAACTTCCTTTCTGGAAAATTCCAATGGACTTCATCCTTAGCATGCTGGCTTTTGTCTCCCATACACTTCACAGAATCAGCTCCGTTGGAAGTTTCTCAGACCATAAATTTGACCTCGGCCGCAGGAAAAAATGTGGTGTTGATTTTACTAGATCTCTCTGCCACGTTTGATACTATCTCACACTCCATATTCCTTCAATGAATCAGGGACTGTGGTATTTCCTATAAAGCGCTGTCCTGGATTAAATCTTTTTTAACTGGTAGGTGACAAGTACTCACATTAGGGCCTTTTTCATCTACAGAAAGATCAGAGGCAGCAGAAGTTCCACAGGGCTCATATCTCAGCCCTGCCATATTTAATATATACATGGCTCTCTTAACCTCCCTGATAACTCCTTTTGAAATTGCCACTACATCATACATGGATGATTCACAGTTGATTCTACCACTGGCACAGAACTACACTTCCAAAAGTGTCTCACTGAAGTTGTTTTGTAGATGCAATCAAGCCATTTAAAATGCAACACAGTAAAAATGGAGATTCTGTTATTCGGTAAGTCAAACTGATTTTCTCCAATCCAATGGTGGCTGAAGTCTCTAACCCCCACCACAGTAGAAGGTGCAAGAAATCTAAGAATAAAATATGACACCTAACTGTCTTTCCACCCTCAAGCTCTTGCTGTGGCAGGGACATGTATCAATTTAATAAAATCCCTAAGAAAGTTTTTTGGCTTCCTCCCTTTAGCTGCCATTCGATTACTGTAATAGTCTTGATGCAGGATCTTCAAAACTACCATTACACAAACTACAAATAGCATAACATGTGGCAGCCTGACTTGTGCTTAAACTCCCCAGATGGACTTCTGTTTCCCCTGATCTAAAAAGTCTGCACTGGCTACTGGTACAAAAAAGGATCCTCTTTAAGAACATTATAATAGTCTTTAGAGTATTCATAGCCACTGATCCTAAATACTTAACTGCCATATTCACACACTATACACCCCAAAGATCCTTGAGATCCTCTCACATAAATCTTCACAATCTCCCACTATTTAAACTTAAAACTCCAGGCCTCAGATTGTTCTCGGTGCTAGGATCCAAGGCATGGAACCAACTCCCCAGTCCTTTGCGGTTCACAGAATTTGAAGCCATTTGCAAAATCCACTTACAGACATGGTCCTCAATTCACTCTGTTGCTCTCTCATCTAGTCATCTATACTCTCCAACTTACTTTTAACCTCATCTGGGTTATCAGATTCAAACTGTAGCGCCAGGATGCTCCATTGGGTGTTTAGACAAAATATCGGAAATAAAATATCATCAGACAGAAATATCGAGTCTGAAATATTGTCACACAGAAATATCATGTGGAAGAATATCTTTGTGAAAAATATACATTTTAAAGTAAGTAATATCAATTGTAAAAATATCAAATCCAATAATATAGTTTACAAAAATATCGTTTTTAATTATTTGTATGTATTTTAGTAAGTATTTTAATTGTATTTGTTGTACAGTGTTTGTTTAGTTATTGATAATGTTTTTTAATATATTTTTTTAATGTTAGTAGTTTTGAAATGTAATTTTATATATATATTTTATTTTTAGTACCGTAGCGGGTTGTGGGGTTTATAGAGGTGTAGGGTGGGAAGTAAATTAATTATAATCAAATATTAATTCATATTTTTCATTTAATCAATAATTAGTTATGTTAATTGTATAATTATTGTTTTTTTAACTAACATTCAGAGGCGGGTTGTGTGTTTTGTAGGGGTATATGGTGGGAAGTAAATTAATTATAACTAATTAATAAAAAACTTTTCATAAATATTAATTATTTAATTGATAATTAATTATGTTAATTGTATAATTTGTTTTTTATTTACTTTTCAGGGGTGGGTTGTGTGTTTTGTAGGGGAATAAGGTGGGAAGTCAATTAATTATAATTAATAGATGTTTTATTAATATTAATCATTTCATTGATAACCAATTATGTAAATTGTGTGAGCCAATAATTGTATTTTGTTGGTGTGCGTTGTTGTTTTTATGAGGGTAAGAAGTGTGTAGGAAGTTAACTATAGTAATTATTTATAATGTTAATTTATAATATTTATTGAAATGATAAACAATTAATTAAAATATGTAATTAAGATATTTACATTATAGTGTGAGTTATAGCATTTGTATAAGTAAAGGGTGGGAGGTTTATTGCAAATATTTTTTATAGTTAATTATTCATAATAGTTGTTTAATTGACAATTAATTATAAAAAAGGACGCAAATAATATTTTTCAATTTATATATTAGGTTGGGTTGTTTGTTTTGCATAGATAAAGAGAGAGGAGGTAATTAAATATAATTCTTTTGGTAATAAATATTTACTGTTACTATTTTAGTAAATATTTAATTATGGAACATGTGTAAATAATATCATTTGATGGATCAATTCTAGATATGTGTTGTGTACTTTGTAGAAATATAGGTTTGAAATGTATTTAAGCATTAATATGTTTATAAATAGTTAATTTATGCTTTGTAATTATGTTATTTATTTGTCAATTGTGTTGTGTTTTTTAAATGTAAATAACATTGTATTTAATGGTTCATATTATGTTGATAATATATTTTTGTATTTTAATTACAATAATACTTGTAATAATTTAACATATGTATTAAACATTGTAATATATATTTAATTTATTTAATTGTATACAAAATTTATATTTTTAATATTTAAATTTTGTTGTGGTTATTTAAGATGCGTTTGAATGCATGTTATTTTATTTCAGTTCATTTGTCTGTTTCTAATGTGCCACTAACTGGATTAGGAATAGTACATTTTACCCCTTGTCAATCTAACACTTTCCCTACTCATGCACTAATTGGAGTGGGAATAGTAGATTCCCCCCTCCGCAATCCAACACTTCCCCCACTCTTGCGCTGACTGGAGTGGGAATAGTAAATGTTACCCCCCTGCAATCCAACACTTTCCATAATCTTGCACTCGCTGGAGTGGGAATAGTACATTTTATCGCTCCATAGTCCGACACTTTCCCTACTGTGCAATGAATTCAATGTGAATAGTACATTGTATCCCCTTGCAATCCAATACTTTCACTAATCTTGCATTGACTTGAATGGGAAAAGGACATTTGTATCTCTCCACAATCAAAAACTTCCCCTACTCTTGAACTGACTGGAGTGGGGATAGTAAATGTTACCCTCTACAATCCAAGACTTTCCCTACTCTTGCACTGACTGGAGTAGGAATAGTAAATTAAATCCCTCCATAATCCAGCTCTCTCCCTACTGTTGCATTGACAGGAGGGGGAATGGTTCATTTTACTAAATCTAACACTTTTCCTAATATAACACTGGCTGCAGTGGGAATAGGATTTTTTTACCCCTCTGCAATCCAACACTTTGCCTACTTTTGCACTGCCTGGAGTGGGAATAGTACTTTTTACTCCTCAGCAATCCAACACTTTGCCTGCTCTTATATACATTTTAGTGGGAATAGTATATGTATTAATTTTAAACTTTTCTACTTTACTTTATATTGTTTAGATATATAATATTATGTTTTTATTTGAAATTATAACATTTATATATAATTAATAATGTTTTAATCATGTCATTTCCTTTTAGGAAAGTGTACATTTTATTTTGTAAAATGTTTATATGTAATTAAAATGGTTTTTTAAAAACATTTTTTGGGATTGGTGGACCACAACGTGAATGAAGAAATGCAGTACTTTATTTGCAGAAAATCAGTAAAATCATAGCACCCAAGTAAAATGAAAGCAAGTGCCCAGCATGACGCGTTTCGACTGCGTTTCCACGGTCTTGATCACATGACGCGCTGGACCAATTGTGAACCTTAAATAGTGACCAGACTCGTAGTTTGTACTGCTCAACCACACCTCTATGCAATAAACATAGTTAAGAGAGTTACCGGAAAATAAACTCTTCAATGTTCATATAATAAAAATAATAAATACAAATATAATAAATAAATAGATATCCACGAGTCACAATACATGCATGTATAAATACCGTAAAAACTGTAAAATTTGATTAAAAGGCACAAATATACAAATGTATTTGATTAATTTCATCATTATGATCAGGGTGCCAATTACGATCCGGTAAAAAATGTCCCCGTACGACTCGTATCCGGTCTTTTTACCGTACGAATCGTACAAGTGCCGTACAAACTGCCAATTACGATTCGCATGGTAAAAAGTCCATACGAACCGCATTGGGAATCATTCCCCACACGTCCTCGGGTCGGAAAATGTGTCCGACACGTCCTCGGACGATTTACCGTACAAACGTGAAAAGTGAAGTCCGACCGAGGAATCACGATCCTACCCGTGCGTCCGATCTCACAACCGTATGGAAAAAACACCGTCCGCACCGAACTCCCATTGCAACCATGGAGACATGTGCCCGCATACGCGCCCAACACTCCCCCCAGAACCCATACGTTCGAGTCGTACTCCCCGTGAATGTACACCCCCCCTGTATGTACACCCGTGTACGTGTCGAACCCCCACCCGTGTACCCACACCCTTGTACGTTCGAGTCGTACCCCCACCCCTGTACGTGTCGTACCACTGTGTATGTACACCCCTGTACGTTCGAGTCGTACCCCCACCCCTGTACGTGTCCTACCCCCGTGTACCCACACCCCTGTACGTGTCGTACCCCCGTGTACCTACACCCCTGTACGTTCGAGTCCTACCCCCACCCCTGTACGTGTCGTACCACCGTGTACCTACACCCCTGTGCGTTCGAGTCGTACCCCCACCCCTGTACGTGTCGTACCCCCGTGTACCTACACCCCTGTACGTTCGAGTCCTACCCCCACCCCTGTACGTGTCGTACCACCGTGTATGTACACCCCTGTACGTTCGAGTCCTACCCCCACCCCTGTACGTGTCGTACCACCGTGTACCTACACCCCTGTACGTTCGAGTCGTACCCCCACCCCTGTACGTGTTGTACCCCCGTGTACCTACACCCCTGTACGTTTGAGTCCTACCCCCACCCCTGTACGTGTCGTACCACAGTGTATGTACACCCCTGTACGTTCGAGTCGTACCCCCACCCCTGTACGTGTCCTACCCCCGTGTACCCACACCCCTGTATGTTCGAGTCGTACCCCCACCCCTGTACGTGTCGTACCCCCGTGTACCTACACCCGTGTACGTCAGAGTCGCACCCCCACCACAACCTCCTAAGTACGGAGCGCACCCCATGCCCCAACATCACAACCGCATGTACGAGTCGTACCAAGCCACACACAAGGACAGCACCGTACAACCAAATGGCCCATGTACACACCGTACACACGCTAAAAACGCACGTACACAACCAGGACAAACCAAAACAACACAAGAATACACCTTTTGAATGGCACAAAGCCACTAAACATGTCCAACAACCACTAAAATAACACATTCACTGACCTGCAACTGCCAAAAACAAACAGAGGCCCAATACACCACCACTCCTTATAACACACCCACCCAAACTTCAAACACAGCCACACCCACCAATGGACCAATAAAAGGGACCCACACACACAAACCATAAGCCTTTGCAACAGACTCACTGCTGCCAGACACCACAGACAACCTACAGCACCATACTACAAGCTTCACCACACCTTACACTTGCACACCTTCACACAACCACCTTCACAAACACCCCCTCATCACATTCACACACACACACACCTGCACAACCACACCCACACACCCACAACCATCCACACACCCCCCCACCATCCACACACACACCCCTCACCATGCCCACTACCAAGAATCCAAAGTTCAGTAACCGAGAGTTGGAGGTCCTTGTCGATGAAATCCTCAGAGTCGAGCCACAGCTCTTTGGAACATTGGTCAGACAGACCAGCATGGCAGCAAAAACAGCCATGTGGCAGACCATCATCGATGCTGTGAATGCTGTTGGGGACACCAGAAGGACCAGGCAGGAATGCCAAGCCAGGTGGTACGATCTGCGGAGGAGGGGCCGAGCCAAGATGCTGGAGGAACACAACCAGGCCAACGCCACTGGAGGAGGGCCCTCCCGCAGACCCGTACACTACCAGCCCTGGGAGGAGAGGGTGATGGCCATACAGCCGGTGGAGGCAGTCGAAGGATTAGGAGGACTCCGAGACCCGGGTGAGTATACAAACAACGCACCTCACATGGGGGGAACGTCATCCACAACCAAAATCACTAACAGGCACGCAACCACCCCAAGCTATCGCATGACTCAACCACACTCCATGAACACGCACATGCCACTGCCGCCACCATGCCCCATGCACCCAGCTGGACAATGTCAAGTCACAAGCCACAGAAGACACCAACACATGACACGGTAACCCGGATGGCGGGAGGGTGGGCCCCAAAATTCACATAGTGCAACTCAGAAGCAGACAACAATGCCCTCTGCCCATATGGCCTAGGTCACAGCCAGACAAACAGTGTGTCCCCACACAGGAAAGACTCGCCAGCAAATGGCGGACGCCTTGCATCAACACATGGGGGTGAAGGCACTGTTTTGCACATGACAGCAGCTAATGATCAGCCAACATTGTGAAAGAGTGGCAGCACACACCACCACAGCAGCAGCGCAGAGACACACACTACACCCAATGGGTGCCTGGAGATCAGAAACAAACTCACATCAACAAGCCAAGGGCCACTCAAAGATCTGCTAACAGTGTGTGCCCAGGAAGCTGGGCTGAGGTGACAGAGGGTGACACACAGAGGGAGGGAGAGGGGGACAGAGAGGGAGGGAGAGGGGGACAGAGAGGGAGGGAGACACAGGGAGACGGACAGAGGGAGGAGGCTGACACACAGAGGGAGGGAGAGGGGGACAGACAGGGAGGGAGAGGGGGACAGAGAGGGAGGGAGACACAGGGACACGGACAGAGGGAGGAGGCTGACACACAGAGGGAGGGAGAGGGGGACAGAGAGGGAGGGAGAGGGGGACAGAGAGGGAGGGAGACACAGGGACACGGACAGAGGGAGGAGGCTGACACACGGAGGGAGGGAGAGGGGGACAGAGAGGGAGGGAGACACAGGGAGACGGACAGAGGGAGGAGGCTGACACACAGAGGGAGGGAGAGGGGGACAGAGAGGGAGGGAGACACAGGGAGAGCAAATCAGCCGTGTGGTGTGTGGAAATGTCTGCTCGTCAGCAGGTAGACTGCGTGCATGTAGCGAAGGGTGGCCAGTGCCAGAACCCCCCCTCTTCTCCATGGCAAAACACAGGGCCATGTCACAACCTGTTCACGAGCACAAAGACAGCTACCTGCATCATATAAGTGTGTGGATCCACTCCATGTGCACATGTACAGTGCTACACGGAAGGCGCCAATGCATGGCTCGCCACACCTGCTCACTCCACTGCTGACTGCAGTCACACTTGACGCAGCAAGTAAGACTGTGCCACACATAGTTAAAGGGGCCAAAGTGGTGCCCAAGGGACACACCCATGCACAAGTGCACTGTGAGTGGAATGCAAGACAGATCCTAATTCCAAGAGGAAATGTGCCAACTTTGAAACTGATGAAACATGGATGTTGCATGGACCAAAATTAACATTGTCTCTCTCACACACAGGTCAACGTCGTGGATCACCCCCCAACACTGGGGGGGAAGACTCACAGGACCCGGCTCTGCAGGATGACGGAGCCACCGGCAGCGACGCCTCTCACCACTCTGTGGACGAACCCGACCCCGACCGACCTGGCCCCTCTGGTGTCCAATGACCTTCAGCACCTGCGTCAGGTACAACTGTGCCAACCACCACCCCCACTCCTGCCACATCCCAGGAGACACCCAGGATCCCTGCCCCACCACCACAATGCAGCCAGGCTGGCCAGGAGGGACACGGTGTCCCGGGCACCCAGGAGGAGGCAGGCGACAACGCCAATGCCACCCCTCAGGGGTCCCGGAGACCCGATGTGCCCACAAGGGCAGGCCAGGTGCAAGTGGGCTGGGGTGGTGGGAGTGGAGGACGGCGGAGGCGCGAGCCTGACCAGTTGGCTGGGGAACCGGTATATTCCCATGTCCGTAACATCCTGAACACATACCGGCAGGACACCACGGGCATGGCCCAGGTTGTGTCCACCCTCAATGAGATCAAGGGGACCCTCGATGAGATAAAGACCCAGCAGGCCCAGCAACATGCGGAGCAACATGCCTGTCTACTGCAACACCAACGGAGGATGGAGGACAGACAGGCTGAGCAAGTGACAGTGTTCCAGGGGATTCACAATACACTCCGTCGGATGGCCGACAACATGGGCAACCCTCCCTGTGCCAGACGGCGTAGAACATCATCACCCACAGGGAGGGATCAGGAGGAGGAGGAGACATCCGACGGAGCATCCCAAACATCGTCACAGCCTGCTTCTGAGGGTCCCCGCAGGAGGCCGGGTCGTCCACGGAAAGGACCGTGAGGGTCGGCGCTACATCACCATCTCCCAGGACACCTGGCCTGGCACCTGGCCCACTGGAACAACAGCATCACAGCATCAAGAGACATTCTCTGCCACATGGCCCTGCTGGTCACTGTCTGACCAATGTTGACGAAGACTGTGGCATGGACTCTGATGATTTCCAATGGCAAGGACACCAACTCCCCTACTGAACTTTGGATTCCAAACTCCCGGAAAGCCCCTCACGTTATACCCCCCCCCCAACAAAAATAAAAAATCACACCATGAAGAGAAGATGCCTGCTGGTTGCATTATTACCTTACATGTGTGTTGTAAAGTCTAAACATGCCTGAGTTCTCTTTTGACTTCAACCATCCACACCCTGGGGCCTGAGTCTGGCACAGGACACACGGGTCACAGTGTATTAGGCAAGACAGACATGGAGCACCATACACACCCGTGATGGGCCCAACCAGCTGAGGGGGTGGCCGCACAACCGTGCTGCCAGACACATTGAGTACAGCAACAGTCATGCGCAGAGGTCAGGGATCATGTCCAGTGTCCTGGGGGGCACCCAGGTATGTGTAGACAGGTGGCAGAACCATGTCCTGCAAGCTTGAGTCCGGTGGATGCAGAGAATGGGGGCCTGGCCAACGTTCGATGCATGGGGATGGCACATGTCACAATACCCACACAGTCATGGACATCATGCCCAATACACAGTCTCAGCCCACACACACAGCTTGCATCTTGCTACTCGACACATCGACACATAGTCACTATCCGGGAAAACCATGCCAGACATGCTGGATGCACCGTGGCAACACACCAGCATTGACTGAGAAGAGGCACCTTGGTGGCATAGGGACACCTTTATTAGTCATGTTTTCGGGATTGCAGAGGCAACTTGAATTACACTTCTTGTGGAGTAACATGTGGGTCCAACACTGGCACCCCCCTTCTGCAGCACAAATGCGTGTTAGCCATGGAACTGGCACACAATTGTCGGCTAACAGCTAAACACCCACAGCTGCTCACGGAGAGACTGCCATACACCATTGATCCGCTGATGTAGAAGTCCCACACCATGTCAAGCCAATGCAAACCGTATGTGTCCGAGGGCAGTGTTACACACATTGATGCCATCATCACAATCCACTATCCCATCACTGATGACTGTCAACCAGTCAGACCATCTATTCAGGTGTACACAGCTGCATGTCGTGTCCCATGGTGATGCTACATGGCTGCAGAGGAACCAAACATCGACAGGGGCAGTGTGCATACATCGTGAACAACTGCCACACCCAATACACCCCTGATGCATCCCTTACCCTAAGGAGACTCCCAAACTTGTCCGTGCGTGTAACGCTGAGTCAGCACACCATGACGTGTCCATGAGGAATAGCAGTGCCACAACAATGCAACCAGCAGACGCCATGCGCAAGTACCTGGGCAAGAGAGACACACAAGAAGTCAGCCACAAAAAACACAGCCACTTGCATGTGCATGAACTCGACACATGTATGGATGACAACATGCTAGGTCACAATTATGACTGGGGAAATACAACCATCACTGCCACCATCACTCCAGTGACACACCCACACACACCTCTGACTCATACATGCAGGTGGAGACACACATCACAACACATGCCACACGTGGAGCAATGTGTGCACACTCAGACACTGGTACTCACCACTAAGCAAAGAAGTTGCGCATGAGCCGAGTCCGGATGTCCTTCTGCGGCTCCACATCCTCCACATCACTAGCCCCATTGCCAAGCTCTTCGCCCTCCACGGGTGGATGGTCTTGATCATCTTGATCCAGGATGAGTGGCACAGCTTTCTCAACTGCCATGTGGTGCAGCATGCAGCAGACCATGAAGATTTTGCAGACCTTCGCAGGGGCATATGGGAGCGCGCCGCCGATGTTGTGGAGGCACCTAAATCGGCTCTTCAGCAGGCCAAACGTCCTCTCTATCACTCGCCTTGTCCGGCCATGGGAGTTGTTGTAGCGGAGCTGGGCCAGCGTGATGGGGTTGCGGAGAGGTGTGAGCAGCCATGGCATGTTGGGATAGCCAGCGTCCCCTACATGGGAAGCACATGGACATCGTTAGAACTGGTGAAGCGGTCGTGCTGGTAGGCTATGCAAAATACAGGACAGACAGACTGTACCCACCAACAACACATGCTCGTTCGTTGCGCAGCTGCATCATCATTTCAGGCATCCTGCTATGCCTCATGATGTAGGCATCGTGTGCTGATCCTGGAAAACGAGCACAGACATGTGAAATCACCATGTTGGACAGACACACCACAAGGGCATTGATGGAGTGGTAGTGCTTCCGATTGCGGTACGCTACCTCCCGTGCATGTGGTGGTACCAAAGCTACATGTGTACCATCTATGGACCCAATGACATGGGGCATCCCTCCCAGGGCATAGAATCCACGCTTGACCACAGTCAACATTTCAGGGTTTGGGAACTTGATGAAGTCATCCAGGTGAATCAACATGGCCTCTAAGAAATCATGCAGCACACGGCAGAACATGCTCTGGGACATGCCACCAACATGAGCTATGGTATTTTGAAAGGTACCCGTGGCTAGAAAATGTAGGGCTGCCATTACCTTCAGCTTGGGTGTCAGTGCCGTAGGATACCTGTGCAGCGGTTCCAGGTGTGGTGCCAGTCTCGCCGTCAACTCCAGAATCAACCGTCGGGGGAAGCGGTAGCACCGGATACGATAATTCTCCCGCATGGCAGCCAAGTCCGGAATTGCTCGGGGAAGAGGCGGCGCTCTGCAGGAATTTGGAAGTGACAAGGAAGAGTGAGTGCCCCACAACAACAAATAATTTGTACTGAGCACATGTTAATCTGTCTATACACATATGCTACATACGGAGTCAGGTATGTGCCACATGCCCTGGACACATATGGCTGGCAGGTGACACTCCTACCAAGACCCAGCTACACACGGAGATTGAGAACCTCCACATGCCATGCCATGGGATTAGCTGTGTCCCAGTGCAAGAGAACAGCCAGACGCAACACAGGAGTGACATACACCCACACGTCAGCAGAAGTAGGATGCCGATTGCAGAGACTGGTAGCGGAACACTAGAGACACAGGTCACATGACATTACACTAGGACAGCCCACACACCTTGCCATGAAGGTGCACATGTCATGACTCACCACACATTCATAGAGAGGATGTAGACATGTCCTTGTCACGCTAATCCGTGTCCCATGCATACATACGCACCTCACATCCGATGCCACATGTGGCATGGTGTGCGGAACAGTGTCCAATGTCAATCTACACACATACACATGTTGGTTGCTGCAACAGCTGCAGCTTTTGAGGGTGCTCCAACATCAACCTAATGGGAACCCCCCACACATACATGACATAATCACATCGTGCACCGTGGGTAGTGACAAGTCAGGTGTGGTAACCCCTGTTCCGGCCATCAGGGGACACTTGCGTGTGTTGGTGTCCGTGCCATGCCAGTGACGCTCATCCCCAGTGTGCAGTACGACATGCACACATGTCAAAGGATTCAAGGGCATGCCTGGCACACATTGCACCATCACACATTACATCTGGTGCCTTCTCCACTCAGGAGTAATGTTCCACACACGCCTGTACGCTCCATATCACTATGGGTGTCCTCGCGTATGCATACACGTAGTGATAGGGAGCGTACAGGCACGCGTACGGCCCGTACCACTACGAGTACGCATACGCGTGGACACCCAGAGTGATAGTGAACGTAGGCACGCGTGTACGGGCCGTTGCTATGCATTTGGGGTGCCCTAGGACCCCGGAACGCACAGTACCTGTGTGTGAAGCTCCAAATTACATAGGGGACACATGAGAGACAAGTATTAAGGCCTACATGCATGCTGGTTGTCATGGAGACCAAGTTTAAACTTTGATTTTGTTCTGGAAGGTGCACAGCAGAAGTCAGTTGGAATGAATCTACTTTGTTGCAATGTGTTTGTGGGGCTGACATCATGCAGGATATAAAAACAGACTGAGAACCCACAGACTGCTAGGTTTGAAGGGATTGGAGGAAACATAGGATGCAAATGTGAGTGACCAATCACTCTGTACTCCTGTGCATGAGATGGGCCAGCAAGGCAGATATAAGGCAGCTAGGTCCCATGAGGGAGCACTTGCCTGCACATCTCTGTATTCCACGACCCAGCTGCTGCTACTGATTCCCTGGAACCATGTCAAGGGCTGTGGAGAGGTCACAGCCATTCACCCTGGAGGAGAACATGGCTTTGGTGGATGTGATCCTCCCACGGTACCCCATGCTGTACGGGCGACCAGGTTATCCGGTGAGTGCAGTGTCCACTGGCACAGACTGTGTACCTTTTTAGTGACTGTGACTTCTGCCATTGTGTCCAGGTGTGACACACATGCTATGTACTGTAGGGGGGGTCCCAGGGGGGGGGAATGCCTGATGTCTCCCAGCAGTGCCCTGAGACAGGAGGGGTGTGTGCAGAGTCCTCCCAGCAGTGCCCTGAGACAGGAGGGGTGGGGGCCTATCACTCCCATCAGTGCCCTGAGACAGGAGGGGTGGGGGCCTAACACTCCCAGCAGTGCCCTGAGACAGGAGGGGTGTGTGCAGAGTCCTCCCAGCAGTGCCCTGAGACAGGAGGGGTGGGGGCCTATCACTCCCAGCAGTGCCCTGAGACAGGAGGGGTGGGGGCCTAACACTCCCAGCAGTGCCCTGAGACAGGAGGGGTGTGTGCAGAGTCCTCCCAGCAGTGCCCTGAGACAGGAGGGGTGGGGGCCTATCACTCCCAGCAGTGCCCAGAGCCAGGAGGGGTGTGTGCCTATCACTCCCAGCAGTGCCCTGAGACAGGAGGGGTGGGGGCCTATCACTCCCAGCAGTGCCCAGAGTCAGGAGGGGTGTGTGCCTATCACTCCCAGCAGTGCCCTGAGACAGGAGGGGTGTGTGCCTATCACTCCCAGCAGTGCCCTGAGACAGGAGGGGTGGGGGCCTATCACTCCCAGCAGTGCCCTGAGACAGGAGGGGTGTGTGCAGAGTCCTCCCAGCAGTGCCCTGAGACAGGAGGGGTGTGTGCAGAGTCCTCCCAGCAGTGCCCTGAGACAGGAGGGGTGTGTGCAGAGTCCTCCCAGCAGTGCCCTGAGACAGGAGGGATGGGGGCCTATCACTCCCAGCAGTGCCCTGAGACAGAAGGGGTGGGGGCCTATCACTCCCAGCAGTGCCCATGGAACGCTAAGGGTGGAGTAGCCACAGATACCATGCCCACAAATGTCAGTCAGGTGCACAAAGACCCTGCAGTCCATGTACCACATGTGTGCGAGGCTGGGAGTATACGCATGCATAGGGCCAAAAAGAAAACATGTACACATGAAGTCATGTCAATAGTCCACATACACAAGTACAATGACTACCAAGGATGCCACGAATGATGCAGGTGGAGAATGGCTCAGCATGCATGTGCAAAGTTGAAGGAGTCCGTCACACACCCAGCTAATGTACACACAGCTCGGCGCTAAATATTGGGAACACCCTGCAGGGAAGAAGTCAGGGTACAGAGAGGAAGGAAAACACCTTGGGACAATTGCAACATGCAGCAACTGCTTACATTAATTGAGAAAGCTAGCTAACACCGTGTGATGGCACACAGATCCCATGGTCCCCCCTATGAGCAGCACACTACTACATTTCCCACACACCCAACACATGAACACCACCCACAACCATGTAGCAGCCCCACCGACAGCAATGGCAGCAAAGCAGGAGTGTTCCAAGGGCAAAAAATAAATAGCTTTATTCAGCATGATCCAAAAACTGGTATGTAGGAAGTTCAATATTTACAAAGCCCATAGGGCAGTCCAGGAGTCACAGCTGGATGGGGGACACAGTGGGATGCGTGTCCCCTAGCTTGCCTGCACAGTTACAAGCCGTTGTCTTCCACAGCGGTGAGGGCATCAAGTGGGGGGGAATGAACAGGCACCGCAGGTACAGGAGGGCAAAGGGTAGGCGACGTGGGTGCAGGGATGGAGGACTCCACCACCGGGGGTGGGGCAGGGCCAAAGGCGGATTCTAGGAGCGCGCTGCACACCTTGGCAAGGTCCTCCAGGGACTCCCCTTCACCCGAAGGAACCACAGGCCCCAAGGAGGGGGGGGTCAGAGGGATGGGTCGCAGCGCCACTGGGGGAGGGTGTGGACAGGGGGGGGACTCAAGCACCCTGACCGGGGACTTCCTTGACCGCTTGCGGGGTGGTGTCACTGTGGGGCTCAGGGACAGAGCGGCCATGAAGGAGTCTTTGGGGGAGATGTGGCCAGGAGAGCTGAGGGGAGGGGATTTGGGGGGAGTGGATTGGGCGGAAGGAGCAGGGGTAGGGGGTACTCTGCACACACCCCTCCTGTCTCAGGGCACTGCTGGGAGGACTCTGCACACACCCCTCCTGTCTCAGGGCACTGCTGGGAGGACTCTGCACACACCCTCCTGTCTCTGGGCACTGCTGGGAGGACTCTGCACACACCCCTCCTGTCTCTGGGCACTGCTGGGAGTGATAGGCACACACCCCTCCTGACTCTGGGCACTGCTGGGAGTGATAGGCACACACCCCTCCTGTCTCAGGGCACTGCTGGGAGTGATAGGCACACACCCCTCCTAACTCTGGGCACTGCTGGGAGGACTCTGCACACACCCCTCCTATTTCACAATATGTACGCTCATGACATACACGGATGTGGGTACGCTCCATGCATTCGAGGTGGGGGTACGGGTCGTACTTACACTGTTGGGGTGGGGGTACGCTCCATACGTACGCGGGTGGGGGTATGTGTCATACGTACAATGTTTGCATAGGGGGTACGCTCCATGCATTCGAGGTGAGGGTACGGGTCGTACTTACACTGTTGGGGTGGGGGTACGCTCCATGCATTCGAGGTGAGGGTACGGGTCGTACTTACACTGTTGGGGTTGGTGGTATGCTCCTTGCATACATGGGTGGGGGTACGTGTCGTACTTACACTGTTGGCATGGGGGGTACGCTCCATGAATACGAGGTGAGGGTACGGGTCGTACTTACACTGTTGGGGTGGGGGGTACACTCCATGAATACGAGGTGAGGGTACGGGTCGTACTTACACTGTTGGGGTGGGGGTACGCTCCATACGTACGCGGGTGGGGGTACGTGTCGTACGTACAATGTTTGCATAGGGGGTACGCTCCATGCATTCGAGGTGAGGGTACTGGTCGTACTTATACTGTTGGGGTGGGGGTACGCTCCATGAATACGAGGTGAGGGTACGGGTCGTACTTACACTGTTGGGGTGGGGGTACGCTCCATGAATACGAGGTGAGGGTACTGGTCGTACTTACACTGTTGGGGTGGGGGTACGCTCCATGAATACGAGGTGAGGGTACGGGTCGTACTTACACTGTTGGGGTGGGGGTACGCTCCATGAATCCGAGGTGAGGGTACGGGTCGTACTTACACTGTTGGGGTGGGGGTACGCTCCATGAATACGAGGTGAGGGTACTGGTCGTACTTACACTGTTGGGGTGGGGTTACGCTCCATGAATATGAGGTGAGGGTACGGGTCGTACTTACACTGTTGGGGTGGGGCTACGATCCATGAATACGAGGTGAGGGTACGGGTCGTACTTACACTGTTGGGGTGGGGGTACGCTCCATGAATACGAGGTGAGGGTACGGATCGTACTTACACTGTTGGGGTTGGGGTACGCTCCATACGTACGCGTGTGGGGGTACGTGTCGTACGTACAATGTTTGCATAGGGGGTACGCTCCATGCATTCGAGGTGAGGGTACGGGTCGTACTTACACTGTTGGGGTTGGTGGTACGCTCCTTGCATACGCGGGTGGGGGTATGTGTCGTACTTACACTGTTGGCATGGGGGTACGCTACATGAATACGAGGTGAGGGTACGGGTTGTACTTACACTGTTGGGGTGGGGGTACGCTCCATGCATACGGGGTGGGGGTACGGTCCGTACATGTCCGTCCCCGCGCTATGTGATGCTTGTGCGGCCCGTACCCAGGCCTTTGCCACGTGGGTACGAGCCGTCCCGCCATTGTTGGGGTGACGTAGGTGTGGGCGTGGTACGACTCGTACCCACGCTCTTAAGGCGTGGGTACGGGACGTACCTGTCTGGTTGTGTTGCCGGTTCGCGTCGTCAAGAACTTCCGTTGTGGCGGTCGCTGGCTTAGCTGGACACGCCCCCACCCCCTCGTAGTGACCAGGGCCTGGGAGTCAGGTATGTCCAGGGCATGTGTGCTGTGTGACTTTGGTGGGGGGTTTGTGGCCTGCCCTGGTCCTGCCACCCCCCCCCTTTCCCCCCTCCCTTTGTTGTTCTGACCTTCTGCGGCATCTGCGTCGTAACCTGTAGAGGAGGTCGACTGCTATGAGGGCCGGGATGACACGTAGGTTCGGGTCCATGTCTGTCTGTCGCGTACGGGTATTCCTTGTTCGCGTCGTCCTGTCTGTCCGTCGCGTACTGGTGTTCGCGTCGTCCTGATTTCCCGGCAGTTTTTGGCTGCCGGATAATATTCACCGTGCGGGATGACGTCGGTGCGAATCGTAATTCCTGGTTCGTGAATGGCAGGCTGCGAGCGTCCCGACGTCAGGTCGGCGCTTTCCCGGATCGCATTTGTATTTTTTTTTTCGTCGGTCGGGGTTTTGTACGATTCGTACGGAAATGGTGTTTCCGTGCGATTCGTAATTCCATGTTTGTAGATTTTGACGACCGGGTACGCGTCGGACGGAGATTTTGCTCCGTCCGACGGTTCGTACCCGGTTTTTACAGGATCGTGATCGGCGCCAAAATGTGCCTCTAACTAACAGGAAAAACTGTTTTGTCCGATAGTGCTGCTCGTGTTCTAAAATTAAAGTGTATTTGATGAATACAAGCCCCAGCTAGGCCCGCAAGAGACAAGGGTTCGCTCTTCTGTAACGAAATCTATAAGGAAGTTGGCACGGAAACTGCAAAGTACAAAAAACACCGTTTATTAACCCTTAAGGGTGGTCCTACAATCCACACAACACTCTTCAGTATTGCAAGGAGTAGCACACAGAACTTGCGTACATTGTCCCCTTTTATACACAACAGAGGGGCTCATGAGTGGGTGGATACCACATGAAGTCGAAGAACATTACCATTTAGGGTCATTCTCGATACCAAATCAATACATGGGGCGGAGCTAACACACTCCTTGGGCCCGCGAAAACACATGGTCAAGCAAAGCTAATTATAACAGATGTGGTCAAGTCTGGGCATGCGCCAGATGGACGAGAGAGAGCTATTTATAACTGTTGCTAGGCAGATTACAAGAGCAACTAACACAGAGGTCGGACTCTCCTCGTGGTGAGCACGTGGCAGCATGTCAATACAAAATGGAGTCCAGACTTCGGCCAACATAATGAGGAAGACACGATAAAAGGGAAACACTAATGTTTTCAGTGAATGCTTAATCACATTCTGCCTTAATTTACAACAGACGACCCTTTCAGCATTTACTGAAGACATCCGGTTTCCAAGAATAATCATCGTATATGTCAATTATCATCATTCCTTTAACCTCTTTAGCTAGACCCTTCTGGCGGGCAACATCGGCAATAGCTTTCTTATCTGGAATGCAAAATGAAATGCATACGGAACAGCACAATGGTCCACATTGAATACACATACAGAGAAAGAACAGAATTGCTATAATAATGCAGAGACCAGTTAAGACCTTCCATCCCCAGGCAGTAACCAACGCCCAAAACCATCCAGAAAAGGACCAAGTGCCGTTTTCCGTGTGGATTTCAGCTGCTATTTTATGCAGCTTATTAATGGCGTTATAAACGGATGGCGTATGATCAGGGATGAACACACAGCAGCTACTTCCAATAATTTTACAAGCTCCTCCTCGATCAGCTAGCATCACATCCAATACCATACGATTCTGTAATGCAACAATCCTGGTAATCTGTAATTCTTCCGTAAGATTCCCAAGAGCAGCAGCAGTCTGATTAGTCACAGCTTCTACCACTCTTGTTAATCTTCGGATCTTCCTACTATTCAAAGCAGCTCCAACAAAGAAAAACAGTCCTAAGTTGAAATCAATATACTGTTGCAAGCTAGTATCAGTTTGATCCACATCATCAATCGATAAAGTACGTTTATATCTATTTACAGTCACATTATTCAACAACTTCAAATCCTTATGATATGACGCGGGTGCTAGAAATACAGGAGGTAATAGGAATGATACATAGCATACCCCAGACCACCCAGCCGGCAAACGGTAATAACCTTTATTTCCACATACGAAATAGGTATTATGGGATGCTAGGAAGGTGCTGTTGTTCAGCCCATCGATGTTTAATACGGTTATACAATCACTGACACCAACAGGGATAAAACCCACACTCTGGACACACAGGTCCGCTTGGGCTTGGGCCACTTGGATTACAAATTTATCCTTCCCCACAGTGTCTCTGGTGTTCGTGAAGATATAGGGAATGGATTCATTGTCCGGTCGGTACTCTTCCCATTCCCAAATTGTCCCATTCGCTTGTGGATATCCATTCTTGTCCTGATGGCATTCTTTATTAAGTCTGAAAAGCAATCGTCCCACTGTCGGTTTTCGAGTGGCAAACAACAGAGTGTACCATGCTCTACAAGAGCCATTGTGAGAGAAAGGAAGGGGTATGAATGGCGTACCTCCTTTCTTCTGATGGGCTGGCATCATCCCACATATCCAACAGTTCGTAGCATTTGTAGCAACGTGGGTGTGATGCAGCATCTGAATGAAAGTGTTATTCAAATAGGATTGTCGATGCTTCAACTCTTGGTATGGCAATGTGTAAAAGTAGTGCTCCGCAGGCACTGGAGTCGTCAACACAAGTGTCTCTCGGGCAGGAGTTGCCTCCTCCACAAACCATGTGGTTATACCAATGATAGCTACTGTTAGCATGAACCCCAGTGCACAAAGAATTTTCTTCTTCTCCATGTCAAAGGAAACAATACCCTGGTATCTTCCTGAAACTAAAAAGTCTGTCAGAACTCTTCCCCTTGGGCAGCGGTTGATTTCTTCACCAGCGGGCCAAGACGGGTGTCACTACACTAATGCAGGGCTGATCCCCCCCCCTTGCCTCATCGGCTCTCCGTTTCACTAACCCAAGGGCCGTTCTGACAGTATGTCCCGGTACTGGAAACCTCACTTCCTTGGTCGCAGATGATATCGCCTTCCTCCAGAAGTCGTGTGGTCCGAAAAGAGCTCCTCAGTGTCGTTTGGCCTCGCAGCACGGCCTGTCTCTGCTGCTAGGACTTCTCGTTGATCGGTCAGCACGGCAGACTCCACCAATCCGGGCGGTACCTTCCGACAGTGCAAGGAATGGATCCAATTCTTCCTGTTCGAGACTCGCACTGCCGTCCTTGTTGCAAGAAGAACTTGCTCAGGTCCGACCCATCTCGGCTCCAAACTGTTCGATCTGTCGAAGACCTTTATCATCACATGATCTCCGGGCCGGAAACCATGTCCTTCGCCAGTAGACCGATCAGGGAGCGCCTCTCGGACCTGTTGATGAATAGAAACCAAGTTATCCGTTAACTGTGCCAGATAATCACTCATCATCACACAAGGTACATCATACACAGCCTTAGGTCTTGGTGGACCCCAAATATTCATTGGGCGTCCAAATACAATCTCATAGGGTGTAAGGCCGGTTCGAGAGTGTGGCACCGACCTAATTGACAATAACGCCAGTGGCAAAGCGTCTGGCCAAGTCAAAGACGTTGAAGCTTGAATTTTTGCGATCTTAAGCTTCAGTGTACCATTATATTTCTCGACTAGTCCTGCAGACTGAGGGTGGAACACGGCGTGGAACTTCTGGGTGATGCCTAGGCCCTTCAAGACATACTTTATAACATCTGCTACAAAGTGAGGGCCATTATCACTCCACAGAAGTCTACAGACGCCGTATCGGGGGAAAAACTCTTTCAGCAATAGCTTCGCTGTAGTCATTGCAGTATTGTCTTTGGCAGGGTACGCCTCGACCCATTTACTAAAGGCGCAAACCACTACTAGAACATACTTCAAATTGTTACAGCGCTCAAGCTGGATGTAATCCATCTGCAGAACCTCAAAGGGTGCAGTGGGTGTCGCAAATCCTCCTGCTGGAGTTCGCGTGCCTTTCCCTGGGTTATACTTCAGACAGATCATACAGGTCTGCACCACCCTCTTTGCCGTGCTAGCAATCTCTGGATGCTCCCAGACTTGGGTAAGCAATTTCACAATTGCGGAAGCTCCAACATGTGCTAGCCCATGTGCCATCTGGACCATAGGTTGTACAAAAGCCGTGGGTAATTTCCATCTATCCATCTGCTTATTTCTCCAGCAACCCTCGTCATCCAGTTCTCCTTCGCTAGCCCATTGTTCCCGCTCTTTGTCAGAAGCGGTCTTTTGTATTTCTCGCACTTCCTCCTTCGCATCATGCCATCTCTCCACCTGTGACTTCACTACATACATGGCAGTAGTACCGGGCTGCATCGCAGTCTCCCGTGCTACTCGATCCGCTAACGCATTCCCTTCTCCAACCTTATCAACTACTTTCCTATGGGCACTACACTTAACAATGGCAATTTTCTTTGGGTATGTCAATGCAGTTAAAAGATTGTGGACTAACTCCCCATGCATTATCTGCACCCCATGTGACGTTAGAAACCCTCTCTCCTTCCAGAGTAGGCCGAAATCGTGCGCTACTCCGAAGGCATAGCGGCTGTCTGTGTAAACATTCACACACAATCCTGTACTAAGCTCACACGCTCGTGTTAACGCTATCAGTTCCGCTGCTTGGGCTGATTTCTGTGGTATGCGTGCTGTCTCCACTATCGTCTGTAACGTGGTAATTGCATATGCTGCTGAAGTCGTACCATCTGGTAGCTTCAGGCATGATCCATCTACCCACAACTCTCCATCTACATCTGAAAAGGGCGTATCCTGGAGATCAATACGACCCTTTGTTTGTTCCTCAGTCACAAGAATACAATCATGCGCTTTCTGTGCCTCAGGCTGTGTCTCGGGGTATGGCAACAATGTGGCCGGATTTAATGTCACGCACCTTTTTAACGTAATGTGAGGAGCTAAAAGCGTCAACTCATATCCCGTTAAACGGGCACTGGTCAAATGCTGCGTCTTTGTTTGATTAAGCAGGGCATCAACAGCGTGGGGAACTAACACCAACAGTTTATGGGACAATACAATTCCTTCACTCTGCCGTATTGACACAGCTGTCGCCGCAACCGAGCGAAAACACCCCGGCAATGCTCGGGCGACAGGATCAAGTACAGCCGAAAAGTATGCACAAGGGCGCTGCTTATCACCATGCATCTGTACTAAAACTGATAATGCACATCCATCTTTCTCATGCACATACAATGAAAAGAGTTTAGCATAATCAGGGGTCCCTAACACTGGTGCTGAACAAAGGGCCTGTCGCAATTGCTGAAAAGCAGCATCACACTCATCTGACCAAGGGATTGGGATAGGCGTATCTTTTGTCAAGAGGGCTAGTAATGGCTTAGCCGTGTGTGAAAACCCCAGTATCCACTGTCTACAAAAAGAAACGAGGCCCAAAAATGCACGCACATCCTTCTGCGTGGATGGCCTCGGTGTGTCCAAGATTACTTGGATACGATCTGGTGTGAGTGCACGCCCCTCCTTAGACAAAAGGTGACCCAAATAAGTCACCTTTGGTCTACAGAATTGCAATTTCTTCCTAGAGACCTTGTGATTGTGGGAGGCTAAAAAGGAAAGTAGGGATAGCGTGCTTTTCTCGCACAACTCCAGGGTGTCAGCCGCCAACAAGATGTCATCGACATATTGAATGAGGGCGACCCCCTCGAGTAAAACAAAGGAATCCAACTGTCGCTTCAAAGCCTGACTATAGATACTAGGGCTTTCTGTGTAGCCCTGGGGAATTCTACAAAAACGATAAGATCTGCTGTTTAGTGTGAACCCAAAAAGAAATCGGCTATCAGGGTGAATGGGAATAGAAAAGAAGGCATTTTTCAAATCAATCACTGAGAACACGGTCGCCGTAGGCGGGACCAAGGTAAGCAACGTCGTGATATCGGAAACCACCGGGTACTGAGGTATCACGATCTTGTTTACCTCCCTCAAATCAATTATGAACCGATAGACCTTTGCATCCGTGTCCTTTTTCAGAATAGGGAGAATCGGACTGTTACAGATATTATAGGGAACTTCTTCCACTACTCCTACTGCGATCAAATCCTGCACAATCTGTATGAGAGCTTCCTCGCCCTCCTGGGAAATACGATACTGTGGGAGGCGTGGTAGCACCGCCCCCTCCTGGACACTAATGTGGACCGGAGGAATCACCATTTGTCCGACATCTGTGTCCGAAGTCGCCCATAAAGCTTGGGGGAGGGTAGCCAACAACGCATCCTCTGAGATCGTACACATCCGCCCAGATCGGGGGTAGTTGTCATTTAAAATCACCATCACACCCTCAGGGGAACAACGAATTGTAGCCCTAAAGTACTTTAACATGTCAAGGCCCATAATGTTATCCGGTGTGTACGGGGCAAGCAGAAACTTACAAGGCGCAGAAAAACAATCAACTTTAAACGCAAGGGGCTGTGAAAGAGGGCTTCGGGAGAGTGTACCGTCAAACCCTACCGATGTAACTATTGAGCCGGATGGGGGAGCCCCCGGAACCAAGTACCTAGACAATGCACTACGTGTCGCTCCTGTATCCACTAGGAACTGATCAGTAGAACCTAAAACCTCAGCCGATACATAAGGACCCGTCTGATCGACCGGCACCTCAACTGATTCAGACCCCCATCCAACGCATTCCTATGCATGCTGAGAATCATGATATCCCGAGTGATCGATGTCCGATACATGATACTGATGCTGGCGATCGAAAACGTTTGAGCTATCTCGGCGCTGTCCAGCAGTGTCGAAACGGACATTATCGTTAGAATTCCCTCTAAAGTTCGAGAAGCCCCCTCTACCTCTCTGGCCACTCGGAGTGTGCCCCTGCCGCGAAGCACGCAATGCTGGGCACTCCCTGGCCCAATGGCCCAACTGCTTACAGTACGCACATTGGTTCTTATTCAAATCAGATCGGCCCGAAGGGGGACCATAAGCTCCGCCCCTTCCCCTATTATTATTACCCCGGCGGGGCGGGCCATATACTTGTGCTAACATCACTTTGGTTTTGAGATCTTTCGATTTCTTCTCCTCCTGGCCCTTCGCCTCGTGCTCCTGACGCTCATAATACTGAGCGATGGTCAGAAGGGCCGTCGGTGTCGCGGAGGACCAAGAACTCTCACTCGCTTTTAACCGGGCCGCAACTGCCGGCAGCAGGTTGGCCACATATTTGTCCGCAAAAAGGTGGTGGCCTGTGTCGTCGGTAAGCGACTGGCCACTAAAGTCATGGAACGTTTCTTCGAAGCGCGTGAAGAAATCTGCAACTGACTCATCAACTTTCTGCTTACATGCCGCTAACATATTCCAGTCAATCTTTTTAGGGGGGATTATTGTTTTCAATTTAGCCACAATAGCAGCAGGGAGATCTAGAATATTCTGGGGTGGTTTCTGTGCGGGCTTCCGTTCCCTATCCTCATCCTCAAGCTCAGACCACCGGGCCTTAAAAGCAACTGCATCATCCACCTTTCGGACAGACCGCCACGTGTCCGGTGGTAGAATAAGGCCAAAGAACAGATCTATATCCGCTAAGGTCATAATGCAAGAATTCAAGGCCCCCTCGACTTCTTCGTAGAAGGCCGCTGGATTCTTGCGGGGGTCAGGCAATGCATTCTTTAATGCCATAACATCGGCCCTATGCCAAGGAGTATAAACCCAATTATACACAAAATATCCCCTAGCATCGGCGGAGTTAATGTCCGAGCTAGTCCCTGCTCCTTTCGGAGGGACATACAAAGGTGCCGCCTCTCGCATCGGTTTAGCATGCACTACATTATCCTTATCTGACTGGGAGGTGGATGGGTGGCCCCCTGCCGCAACTGAATCCGACCGCTTCTCCTCCTCCGCTCGTTGGCGTGCTTTCTCTCGAAGGGCCAGCACCTCGTCCCGCAAGGCGAACAGCCGCCGAGCCGCCTCAGGAGCCTTAGAGGGAGAAAAAGCACCGTTACGTATTGCTCTGGCATCCGAAGACACTTCGTCAGGCTCAAAAACATGAGAATATTTTCGGAAAGCATTAATCACTTCATCCGCGAAATGACCCAGAAAATACACTTTATCTCTCTCCTGCCATGGCCCCCAAATTTGAAATAATTCCTCCATGGATACCTTGCCTTTAAGCGCACGGAAGGAAATTTGCCGAAGCTCAGCCATTTGCTCGGCCGGCAGCATGGACCGTGTGTCTACCTTACCCAAAGCCGGGTCAGAATCTTGCGGCCGCGGAGCGGATGCGCCAACATAAGGGGGCGGAGAGCGATCTAGCAAATAAAAATCATCATCAGGATTATTAAGGACAGGATAAAGCGGCTGGCGAACAACATATTGACCCGAAACTTGTAGCCTACGCTCTTTCTCTTGTCTGTCCGTTTGCTCTTTGTCCTCCCGATGCTTCGCTTCCTGCGCTCGCATATGATCATTCTTTCGTTGCTCCTTATCAAACAGCGCTTTCTCACGTTTCTCTCGCTCACGCACTTCCTTCACCCATAATCGCACACACTCAAACATATCCTGACGAGCACGTCGCTTACACATACACTGTTCCACATACTCAATCTTACGTATATCAAACGATCCATACAAAGGCCATCGCAACTCAGGATCCTTCTTGGTATATTTCCTCCACAACGTGCTGTACATTATGGAAGAAAGACCATGCTTCACGTACATATCCCTATTAGGAGTCCCCTCTGGGGGAGCTGGAGCAGATTCCTCGAGGTTCAACCGGTTCCCCAAACAGCAGCACCACTTACGGAGTGCGCTAAAAGCAGGCATGCTAGGAATAATGCAAAATATGCAGTATTATCAAGTAAAAATGGCACTTAATCGTTGCGCCGTTCCAAGTTTACACAGCTCCGGAGAAATTTCTCCACATTACCTGCCTATATGTGTTGCAACGCATATATTTTCACAAAGACAAATTCAAAATATGACTAGTCACCATCAATCAAACTCAAATAGCCAGACCAGGCTTCAAAACTCGGAGCAAGTACCGTACAACGGTTCTTACCAATCAAGAGTCCAGGTTCCAACTGCCAAGCTCCACAATCGCCCAAACGGCTCTCACGGCAGGACCGACAGAAGAGGTCTCAGTCGATGACCGGCGCCACCCAGATGGTCAGCTCGGAAGGGAAGGAAGAAAAACCTCGGGATGCCAGGGCTAAGACGCCGCTGGCAGTGATCACGTCCCCGGCCAAACTCCTCACCTTCGTCGCGACCAGTCCTTCGAGCATCCGAGTCGCCGATGAGCCCCACGTGACGGGCGCCAATTGATGAATACAAGCCCCAGCTAGGCCCGCAAGAGACAAGGGTTCGCTCTTCTGTAACGAAATCTATAAGGAAGTTGGCACGGAAACTGCAAAGTACAAAAAACACCGTTTATTAACCCTTAAGGGTGGTCCTACAATCCACACAACACTCTTCAGTATTGCAAGGAGTAGCACACAGAACTTGCGTACATTGTCCCCTTTTATACACAACAGAGGGGCTCATGAGTGGGTGGATACCACATGAAGTCGAAGAACATTACCATTTAGGGTCATTCTCGATACCAAATCAATACATGGGGCGGAGCTAACACACTCCTTGGGCCCGCGAAAACACATGGTCAAGCAAAGCTAATTATAACAGATGTGGTCAAGTCTGGGCATGCGCCAGATGGACGAGAGAGAGCTATTTATAACTGTTGCTAGGCAGATTACAAGAGCAACTAACACAGAGGTCGGACTCTCCTCGTGGTGAGCACGTGGCAGCATGTCAATACAAAATGGAGTCCGGACTTCGGCCAACATAATGAGGAAGACACGATAAAAGGGAAACACTAATGTTTTCAGTGAATGCTTAATCACATTCTGCCTTAATTTACAACATATATCCAGCACTCTAATAATGTTAATGCATTTATCCAAGAAGAGTATAAAATAATAAAATAAAGTGCCAGTGCAAATATTGTACAAATAACAAGAAGAAAGTGTGCAATATAAAGTAAACAGTTTGAGTACACATAAGAAGCCCCTATTCAATAAAGTGCTAGTGCATATTGCCCGTAAACAGAAGATTAGTGCAAAAAACGCAAAGTCATATCCATGAACAATATACAGTAAATATTATTAGAATAAAATATGGTAAAAGGGGAAATTACTGAGCCGTGATGAGGAAGAAGTCAGGCACAGGGTAGTTGCACTTCAGAATGCCTGTATCTATCAGAAATTGTGTAAGTTCTTCCCCGTATTCAATCCATTGGGCATTCTAGTATCTAATCAAAGAATGAACAGGGATTCGAGTTGGCACAATGGTTTTTCCCTGTTACCGTCCCGGATTGATTTTGTCACTGACACAATCACATAATATTTAAGATCAGTCAAATTATTTTGGTGAACGTGTTTTAGGTGACGTACAACTAGATAGTTGGGGACTGAGTTAACCACAGCTCGTAAATGCTGGAGAATCCTGTTATATACTTGGAGCTTAGTGCTCCTTACATAGCTTAGTTTGCAGGTACATTCCAGAACATAGACTGCGTGATCAGTCCTACAGGTGTAAAAACCCTGGATCTTAACAGGAGTGGGGTCAAAAGCTGTGGTATACTCCATAGTGTTTACCCCATACTTGCAGGCTCGACAGGATGAACATTTGATGAAACCTGTCTCGGAAGATAACCACGTGCCTTTAACTAAGGCATCATGCATAGAGGGTGCACCCCTAAATGTGAGAGCCGGTAATTTAGGTGAGGTATGAGACTAAGTTACGTTCGTCAAAACTATGGGCCAATTGGAATACAGAATGTTCCTTATCTGTTTTTCTTGGCAACTATAAGCAGTTATAAGCCTAACTACATCAATTTGATTGGGATTCTGTGTAGACATATTAGGTATGGAGCTGCTAGTGGTAGTTATTTGTTGTACACATGTCGCCCTACTGAGGCTATTAGCCTTATCCAAGGCTGAGTGAAACTCTTTAGTTTTATAGCCTTGTTTCAAAAAACGTTTAAAAGCTTCAGTCTGACAATCATTAAGGTCCTGGTCTGAATTACATATCCGCCAAATTCTCAAAAATTCCCCATAGGGGATGCTCCGGATCAGATGACCAGGATGAGCACTACTGGCGTATAAAATGGAATTGCCAGCAGTGCTTTTCCTGTGAAGTTTTGTGCAGATGGAATTACCCTCAATATACATTTCCACATCCAGAAATCAAACATATTGCTTACTAATCTGGGCAGTGAATTTCAGATTCAACACATTGATTTTGATAGCATTAACAAATGATTCAGTATCCTCCAGAGACCCCTTCCATATCACATCGACATCATCTATAAACCTACACCACGGAGGATGTGTGTGTCAAACATTTACTTGTGGTCGCTTCAAAGGACATGCTCCTCCCACCAGCCAACATGGAGGCACACATTCTGGAAGCATGCCCCCATCGCCACGCCACGGAGCTGTTGGTAAGCTTCTCTGTTGAATTGAAAGTAAATATTCATTAGGCAAGTCTCAATCATATGTAAAATCAATATATTGTGTTCGTAGAATTGGATGTTCTGTTTGCCCAAAAATTATTTAACCGCCTCAAGGCCATCTGTGTGATGAATGCTCGTATACAATGAGCTAATGTCCATAACGATGAATAAATAGTCCTTGTCCTATTTGATAGCTTGGATTTTGGATAAAAAATGGCCAGTGTCTTTAATAAATGAGGGAAGACTCTCAACATATTTGTGTAGAAAATAGTCCACGTACTTAGACATGGGCTCCAAAAACTCCTCTGGGCAGATAATATTGGTCTTCCTGGGACAGGTGTTACATTTTTATGGACTTTGGGGATGAAATATAGCAGAGGGGTTAGCGCATGTTCATTTTTCAGGAAGCAGGCTTCATCTTTGCTGAGAAGACCTGTCAGTTTCCATAGGGCTAAGTCTTTGAAAACTGAGTCCTTGACTTGCCTGCGGTCTGCAAATGAAGCTTTCCTGTAGCAGGCTTCATCATTTAGATGGCAAAGAGCCTCCTGCTTGTAAAGATCTCTGGGCCAAATCACAATACTTACCCCTTTATCAGCCTGATTTACAATGAGGTTTTTGTTGGCTTTCAGTTTGCGCGTGAGATTAGAATACTGGATATATATATATTTATTTGTAATATTATTACATTTAAAATGATCAATTTAATAATATGTTTTAATTATAAATATATGATAACACACACATATATATATATATATATATATATATATATATATATATATACATATACATATTTAAGTGTGTTCCAAACATTTTATATATTTTTTAAACTTTCAATATATGTTATTTTTATTATATTAGTGTTCTTGTTTAATATATTTAATGCTTACTATTTAAATGTATATAAATGTGTATATATTTTAAACAACAGTATTTTAGATAACTATAATAATGACAGCAATATTTTCGGGGATATTTTAGGATTTTAATAATAAGTATAGGATGATGATATTTTTGATGTCGATATTTATGTCAAAATACTTTTGTATAATGATATTTTGAGGGTCAATATTTTGTCAGTGAACCTCTCCATTGCGAGAGGCAAAGCCCTTTAAAAGTTTCAAATTTATGCATCAGTTAATGAATTTGTTTACTCATTCATTCCTTCATTATTTCCTTAACTTTGTCCTCTCTCCACTAGTAAAATATTGTTACCTTTTGAATGTTTTAAACTGTCTCCTTTTTTCATCCCCTGTTTGTTAAATTCTTGTATCCTTGATTTATCCTTTTTTTCTATATTTCCTGTTTCTGTAGGTGACTTCTTCCTGCCAGCAGTTTTTTTCTGCTATTTTAGTAATCTTTCCCTCTCCCCTTAAAAGCCTATGGGGCTGATTAGGATGGCGGCAGACTTTAGTCCGCCCGCCACCCTAGCGGTGCTGGGACCGGCCGCCAGTGGTGCGGCAGTCCCGCACCTGCAATTAGGATGCCACCGCCACCGTGGCATCCTCCATTCCCAGCATTCTGGCGGGTGGTGCTGTGAGCATGCTGGGAATGCACTGTGTGCATTGTCATGCACAAGGTGAGAGGCACCGCGAGGTGCTTGTCACCATGTCCATGACAATGCAGGGGGGTATCATAGGTACCCCATGTGCACCCCCCAACCCCCAATACCCTGGGGGCCCACAACGGTCCTGCGAAAGCAGACTCCGCATGGCTTTCCATGGCGGGGTCTACGCCATGGAATGCCATGCACTGCTGCCCATGCTAATATGGATGGCGGTGTCTAGCAGACACTGACGCCATATATAGCCCCCACCCGGTCGACTGGTCGACCGGCGGAAAACCGGCGGACGGTCTTTCCGTCCGCCGGGGTCACCCCGCAATACTAATATGGCGGGGGAAATGGGTGGTGGGCGGGGAAGGATGTAGGGCGGATCGCCACCGCCATGCGGGCAGTGGCGATCCGCCCTACATCCTAATCGGCCCCTAAGAGAGCAGATTTTTGGTGCTGGGAAGATTGCAAGCCCAAGCAATGTATTGTCTACCATGCATATTTTTTGAGAAGGCTTTCTTGCTCATGCTCAAACAGTCAAAACTAGAGAGTGGCCATGATGAGGATCCCCCAAATAGCTCTGTTCCTCCATCACAAAGCAAAATTTTTGTCTGGCTTGACTACCTGGCTTTTCTAACATGCCATACCTCTTAAAGTGATAGTTTTAATATACTGCTAACCGAGTTGTAGTGAGGAATTTCTGTTGTACTTTGTTCAAAATAATGATAAGGTAAATCTGGTATCTAAAATGGGATTTTTGTTTCTAGCTGCATGGACCACCAGTGCCAGAGCCAGTGCCAGTGCCAGCTTTGGGGCAGCAGAGAATGCAATGGAGGAGGCCCAGGAGGTTGGATAGAAAGGGGAAACAGCGTTTACAATGCTGTTTCCACAACGCATGGCCTTACAACACGGTTGTTTCAACGTCTGCTTTATTACCACGTTTGCCATTACATCGTAAGTCGTAACAGCGACTTGCTCTGGGGGGCGTGCAACACCAGGAAATGTGTTGGGTTTTAAATCAAACACGTTCCCTGCTGTTGCACAAACTGGTGTAGGAATAGTAATTAATACTATTCCTAGGTCCAGCGCACCCCCTACAGCAAGTCATTGCTACGACTTGCAATGTAATGACCGCGTTGTAAAGCCATGCGTGGTGAATGTATGCATAGTAACGGCATTCATTTGATAGAAAGAAGTCCCAACGGTGGCATAGACGAGTGGTCGAAAGCCACATTGCTTGCTTAAGTATACTGTATATGTTAAGCTAGACAGATATCCCAACCATCACTAGCACCTCCTTGTCCATGGCATTCTGCCATCAATGACTTAATTGCAGCATTGTTCAAATCGGCACTGCAGTTTGGGCTTTGCAATGCGTGCCTGCTTCAGTTAATGTGGCATTAGAAAGTTTTGCACCCATTACAAACTGAAAACAAGGTTTGTTTCCCAGTACCCACCCAGTCACCTCCTACTAGTATTTCACTCCATTATTCTTTCCTACAATACTGTCCCAGCCTACCCAAAAATTTAAAAATCCATTCTTGGCATGTGCTACATTTTCTAGCTAAGTGATTTATGTATATATATTTCATGACTTCCATGAAAAACTTGTGCCTGTTCAATATTTTCCCTTTAGTCATTGACACCCCACTATTTTATAGCAAAACCTCTACCTATCTTAATCCTTCTAACTTACCTTGCAGTAGAGTAACTTTCCATACTGCCAAAAGTAGGTAAGTTGTGGTGGAGGGTGAAGCCAGGGAGTGAAGTGGGAGTAAGTGCCTGATTTAGAGTTTGGCGGATGGGATTCTCTTTGACAAACGTGCCAAATAAATTATATATGTCCCATTCCCTTCCCTGTACCATATTGCTTCTTTTTTCCACTGTCTACTTATGGCAGAAGGTTATTTGGTTATATGTGATGTATGTGATGAAGTATTCCTCTTATTCATCTGCCTCTTTGGAGTCAGGGTAGAATTGAAGGTAGTCGGGGAAGAAGAGAGCCATTAGAATTAAAGTAATTTAATAAAGTGTCCATTACAGCTGCCCCAAAAACTTGCTACAAATCTTGCAGAGAGTAGCAGGACTGACGTTAGGAAGCCCCCATTAATGTTGCACAACGTATATTCCTTACTTAATAAGAGGTAATTTTTCTGTTTACACACATAGGGCCTCATTACGATGCGGGTCGGACTTGTGTCCGACTGACATTGTTGCGGACTGAAATCGCCTGACCATAGGTCGGCAATTCTGCCTGCAGCATTTGGATGTGACCGCCCTATGGGTGGTTAGAAACATTCATTGTTCATGGGCATCATGTGCGGCCGACAGAAAAGGCCTGCAGCTCAAGCTGCCATTAAAAAATGCCATGAGAAAGTGACATCATAATCCTGAAGGCAGATCGGAGGATGTCTCTGCCGTCAATACGGGATTATGTGTCATTCCGATGCTCCAACAGGCTCCTTCAGCCCATCGGTAGCACAGCAGACACCATCACAAGGATGGTGTCTTGCTGGGGTTAGCAGACACCCCATCTGTGATCACCTTAAAAAAAATGCATTATTACAATAAGTGCAGCTAGTTTTCCTTAAAGGAAATAGAACTTCATTTGAGAAAAAGTTAATTCAAAATAAAATGTTGTTATAGATTTGATAGTAGCACCCTGTACCACTGCCATTTCTCATATAAACTTTTTTTCATTCACAAAGGGAAAGGGGTCTCAGTAGGAACCTTTCCTCATTGTGAATGGTTTACCTCATCCTTTGAGGAGTCGGTGACCTATTACTGGTTTGCAGCCAAAATGGCAAATGCAAGCCATTGATATGTAGCATTGCAAGTAAAAATTTGGAGGGACGTCCAAAACATGCACCTTCCAAATTGCAATCAATAATGCATTTCTAAACCCATTTTGCAAATCAGTAACCAGTTACCAAATAAAAAAATTGGTTTTGTACATTTATAAAAGCCATTTAGTAGTCAAAAGCCCTGTGATTTAATCAATCTGTTTTTTTAAATGTAGTATTTTTAAGCGGCTTAAGTATCTGTTGGTATTTAATTACAAATGGACCAACATCGTTCCAGAAGCCCTTGCTGGGGACATGTGGACTTCCAAGAAGGTTTTTTTATTTTTGTTTTCTCGTAAGGGGTTCTGTATAGGTCCACCAACCTGAGTGATGTCATCCGGGGATGCGCTCCTTGCCCAGTTCGGAAAATGTGGGTTCAAGTGCCGGATTTACTTCCACAAATACAAAATTGGCAACTGGAGAAAAATCTCTCATTTTAAATCACATTTGCTTATTTTGTAAATTTATGTCTGCAGATAGTCTGAAAACAGGGTTTTCAAACTGTGTCACCTAATGGTCCAGATATTCAGTTTTTAATGCTTTCAGACCTACACTGTTATGTTTTTATGTGCTAATGTTTTTAAATCTACGGAACATATTAAAACCAAACCTATCAATGGATCATCCTTGACTGAGGCTTTACTTAAATGCCAAGTTTACTTTAATTCCATTCACTTTTTTTTGTATCAGGGATCAAATATTCTGATAGGAGATACAATGGATAAGTCACTTTTTAGACTTCCACTTTCTTCCATACTCTGTTAAGGATCTGCAAGAAACTTAAATAGGTGAATTACTTTTTGGGGAAAATGTCATGCAGATTGGTCAAACTGCTCCACAGATATTGTTTTTTAAAGGTCCCTTTCAATATAAACTAATCATAACTACTAGGTGCTGTCACCAAATCTCCAATATAGATTTATTGAGAGCGAGGAAGACACAAAAAGCCTGAGAAAGAAAGAGACAGAGTCAGAGATTTGAAACATTGTTGTTTAAAAGCTTTGATTTTATAATAAATAAACGCACTAGAATGTCTCATTCTAAACTAACCCAGAGATGTTGTAAGCAGCGAGAACACTCATACTGAATTCAAGAGATCTGATAACTAAAGCACAAGCTTAGGGTAACTGACAGATCAGCAATCTTTAAACGTGTTACTTGACATTAGGAGCACTAATTTGGCATTTTGTGTCATTTTTCATCAGCAAATAACTTTCTCACCAGATTCCTGAGCTACTGAATAAGTTAAAGTAGTACATCTTGTCCTGATTCTTTTTCATAATTCTAGCCTGACCTTCATAATGTGCTTTTGAACAATAAATCATTGAAAGTGAAGATATTCTGATTTGACTTTGTTGCAATAAGGGGCCCATGAATTCTTTACTTTGTAAAAGCAGCTACACTTAGAATATATAAATAGGATTGAAGTAGCATTTCTCTTAAAATAGGGTCCATCTTTACTAATATTTCACACAATTCAACTCAGCAAGTGAACTTCTACTGCTGCATTGCATGAAAAGGAGAGAGCGGAATGCACCATATCTACTAACATGTGGTGAATGTCGGCTCTCTCCTCGCCCAGGCACAGTTGCGGCAGGCAAGCACTAACGTAGGTACCCTTGCATCATCCATCAAGGGTACCAGCTTGGTGGTCAGGATAGTTTATGTGCATGAAGAGATACTTTCTTACAAAAACACTACCCTTAAAGGCATATTCCTCTTTGTATGTGTATTGCAGAATGCACACAAAAAGGAAGTAACAAGGAGAAATATAAATATCTCTCCTTGTCACTCCAAGGTCAGGTAGCCACACCATTTTGTCACAATCCCAGGCTTACTGATTTAAAAAAAATGGATTTGCATTAGTATACATGGTTGGATGCTCAGAAAAGCCTGTACCCACTGGCTGAGGAATGTGGGGCCAAAGTTGTGGCCTACGCCGACGACACTCAGCTCCTATTCACATGGGGTAAATCTGATATCTCCACTGCCAGAGTACAAGGCTGTTTGTCAGCAGTTTTTCACTGGCTATCCGGCGCCCAACTGAAGTGCAATGAGGATAAGACGGAAATTTTACTTTACGGCAAATTTCCTCCAGATTTCAGAGACTCTCTCTGGCCCTCTGCTTATCCTTCTCCTTCCTGCACGGGGCTCCCTGCAAAGAACCTGGGGGTCTGGTTTGACGAGCAGCTGTCCTTTCAGACTCAGATTAAAAAACTTACTGGCTGCTGTTTCGGTATTCTCAGATCCCTGCGAAAGTTCTTGCCTTTACTTCCAAAATCTGCTAAGGAAACAGTGGTCAGGGCCCTGATTCTATCCCGCCTTGATTATGCTAATGGTCTTTACGTTGGCCTTCCTGATTATCTACTTAAAAGATTACAGATTATCCAAAATGCAGCAGCCCGGCTGGTGGTAAATCTGCCCATCAGAAACTGCATCACGCCTACGCTCCACCTGCTGCATTGGCTGCCAGTCAAGAAACGCGTTGTATTCAAGGCTTTGATTCTCGCTCATTGTGCTCTATATGATGGCGGGCCTCTCTATCTTAGGAAGCGTTTCTCTTTCTACAGACCTACTAGGCTTTTGAGATCATCATCCCAGCTCCTTGCGAAGACTCCACGCGTTCGTCTTCATCGCATGGGGGGCAGATCTCTTTCTTCCAAGGCTGCTTTGCTGTGGAATGCGCTGCCTTTATCCTTGCGTGCTACTCAGGATTCACTGCTGTTCAGGAAACACCTGAAAACTTTCCTGTTTTAACTACCTCTGTGTCTCTTTCCTCTGAGCTCGCGCCGGGACACTCCCAGGAGTAGCTGTGCGCGTTACAAACTACAATAACATAACATAACATAACATAACACCTCCTAATGCAAAGTAACACAAGACAATGCAAGGCACTGTCTAGCGTTACTTTGTGGTTGAAAAGTGATGCAATGCCATGCAAATATCAATTTACATGGCTATTGAAATGTCAATTAAACACTTATGTTGCCTTGCATCAAGTTGTGTGACACAAGAACAAGTGCTTAGAAAAAAAGGCCCTAAATTTGGAAGGAGAGTTCCATAGCAAAGGCTCTTTCATTGCCAATACCTTTTTCCATCCTTTATCAATCTGCATGAAAGTTTTGAAAAAAAGGAGTTCATTTAGTTCACATAAATTTCTCTAATTTGGTGCAGAATGCACGAGGACCAAATAAAACTGTAGTGAGGGGGAGCTAAGAATGTTATGCCAATCCACATTTATCATTACTACAGTCATTGTCCCAATTATTTAAAGAAATATGTGCCCTATAAACCAGTGGTTTATATGTACAAGAATGAATGCCAGTGCCCAAAACTCTGCTCAGAAGCCTGCAGACAGCACAGTTAAATGTTGCAATACTAAAAAATAATTATTAAATTCACTTCATATGAAGTTTTATAGAACTACCAGAAACTCACAGGACCCTTTATCTTACACTTGCAGTATCCTTGTCTCTCCCTTTGTGACAGCTTTTCCTTCTTTCTCTTTCTCCGTCATTCAGCCTTGACAGTTTTCCCCTCTTCGTCTTTGTTAACGTCTGACCCGGAAAAATAAGTTCTGGTCCCCAGAAATGAGTGCCAGAGACCCCCGCCAGCATCCATTTGCTCAATTTAAGTACTGTGCAACACCCAACACTTATGGGCTGATTCCAATAGGCGGTCGGACAGCTGTCCATAGCTTTACCGTGTGACCGACACGTACCCGGAGCCGGTCCGTCCTGTAGAGTAAGTACGATGCACATAACTGCCAAAAACACGACCGACACTTAGGCTGTGAATCAAGCCCCATTCTCCGTCCGAGCCGTAAATCCCAAAGAGGAACCGTGTCGCCTGAAAGCAGTATCCATAGTAGTTTCCGGCATGACAAGTACGATGCGTTCTTCCTACGTGCCGGACGGGTCGGCCTGTACGGCATATCACAGCATCCGGAAAACAAGCATATCAGCTACGATTCGTGCCACAAATCAATACACGGCTAAGAGACGGACCAGCTTGCAGCGGGTACAAGACGGTGCAACAAGCAGCGTGTACGACACAAACACATCATGAATCCCATCGCGCAGGTCATACCAGTACTCTACATCTATGACCGGTTCAGGGACCGACGCCAACGGCACAGGCGGTAAGTCAGACACCTACCACATAAACAAACGACACGTACCCGCAAAATGGCACACACACACAGGGGATCCACATCCTGGCCACTAACAACAGCCCACCATAGGGGTTGCATGGCCAGCACCACTAACACACCCACCCAAAGGGGGCCTGTTGCCCATCACCCCTGCCACCCCCACTCACAGGGGTCCTGTTGCCCATCACCCCTGCCACCCCCACTCACAGGGCTCATGTTGTGCATCACCCCTGCCACCCCCACCCATAGGGACTATGTTGCCCATCACCCCTGCCACCTCCACTCTCAGGGGACCTGTTGCCCATCACCCCTGCCACCCCAACCCATAGGGACTATGTTGTCCATAACCCCTGCCACCCCCACTCAAAGGGCTCATGTTGCCCATCACCCCTGCCACCCCTACCCGTAGGGACTATGTTGCCCATCACCCCTGCCATCCCTACTCACAGGGGACCTGTTGCACATCACCCCTGCCCCCCACCAATAGGGACTATGTTGCCCATCACCCCTGCCACCCCCACTCGCAGGGCTTATGTTGCCCATCACCCCTGCCACCCCCACTCACAGGGCTTATGTTGCCCATCACCCCTGTCACCCCCACTCACAGGGGACCTGTTGCCCATCACCCCTGCCACCCCCTCCCATAGGGACTATGTTGCCCATCACCCCTGCCACCCCCACTCACAGAGCTTATGTTGCCCATCAGCCCTGCCACCCGCACCCATAGGGACCATGTTGCCCGTCACCCCTGCCACCCCCACTCACAGGGACTATGTTGGCCATCACCCCTGCCATCCCCACTCACAGGGTTTATGTTGCGCATCACCCCTGCCACCCTCACTCACAGGGGACCTGTTGCCCATCACCCTTGCCACCCCCACCCATAGGGACTATGTTGGCCATCACCCCTGCCATCCCCACTCACAAAGCTTATGTTGCCCATCACCCCGGCCACCCCCACCCATAGGGACTATGTTGCCCATCTCCCCTGCCACCCCCACTCACAGGGCTTATGTTGCCCATCACCCCTGCCACCCCCACTCACAGGGGACCTGTTGCCCATCACCCCTGCCACCCCCACCCATAGGGACTATGTTGCCCATCACCCCTGCCACCCCAACTCACAGGGCTTATGTTGCCCATCACCCCTGCCACCCCCACTCACAGGGACTATGTTGGCCATCACCCCTGCCATCCCCACTCACAGGGTTTATGTTGCGCATCACCCCTGCCACCCTCACTCACAGGGGACCTGTTGCCCATCACCCTTGCCACCCCCACCCATAGGGACTATGTTGGCCATCACCCCTGCCATCCCCACTCACAAAGCTTATGTTGCCCATCACCCCGGCCACCCCCACCCATAGGGACTATGTTGCCCATCTCCCCTGCCACCCCCACTCACAGGGCTTATGTTGCCCATCACCCCTGCCACCCCCACTCACAGGGGACCTGTTGCCCATCACCCCTGCCACCCCCACCCATAGGGACTATGTTGCCCATCACCCCTGCCACCCCAACTCACAGGGCTTATGTTGCCCATCACCCCTGCCACCCCCACTCACAGCGGACATGTTGTCCATCACCCCTGCCACCCCCACTCACAGGGCTTATGTTGCCCATCATCCCTGCCACACCCACCCATTGGGACTATGTTGCCCATCACCCCTGCCACCCCCACTCACAGGGGACCTGTTGCCAATCACCCCTGCCACCCCCACACATATGGACTATGTTGCCCATCACCCCTGCCACCCCCACTCACAGGGCTTATGTTGCCCATCACCCCTGCCACCCCCACTCACAGGGCTTATGTTGCCCATCACCCCTGCCACCCCCACTCACAGGGCTCATGTTGCCCATCACCCCTGCCACTCCCACCTATAGGCACTATGTTGCCCATCACCCCTGCCACCCCCACTCACAGGGGACCTGTTGCCCATCACCCCTGCCACCCCCACCCATAGGGACTATGTTGCCCATCACCCCTGCCACCCCCACTCACAGGGGACCTGTTGCCCATCACCCCTGCCACCCCCACTCACAGGGCTTATGTTGCCCATCACCCCTGCCACCCCCACCCATAGGGACAATGTTGCCCATCACCCCTGCCACCCCCACTCACAGGGGACCTGTTGCCCATCACCCCTGCCACTCCCACCCATAGGGACTATGTTGCCCATCACCCCTGCCACCCCCACTCACAGGGCTTATGTTGCCCATCACCCCTGCCACCCCCACCCATAGGGACTTTGTTGCCCATCACCCCTGCCACCCCCACTCACAGGGCTTATGTTGCACATCACCCCTGCCACCCCCATTCACAGGGGACCTGTTGCCCATCAGCCCTGCCACCCACACCCATAGTATGGGTGATGCACAACACATCCAGCATACACAAACATCAGGTATGTCTGCAAAATACATCCCCCATGACATCATGACAACAGTGTGTAGTCTGTGACAAATACCCACAACAGTGATTATGGCTACGAGCATACAATGTAATTAACAGCACATGTGTGACCAACACATGAGTGTGACATACACAGAGCAAGCATCACCATAGCACTGTGCCAATGAAAAAAGAACACCCCCTCACTGTGTAGAACAAAAGATAATTGTGGGCTTCCAAACTGCAGCAGATGTTGAGCATTGTGGGGATGGGGTCTAAACCCCCCCCTCATCACAGTGACCAAAAGGTAAGTGTCATCATGGTCAGAGTTGCAAATAACAAACATCATGTATGAACCCTGCTCCCAACACATTAAACACTTTTGGGGTGAAGTAGTGTTTGTGTCCCATTCCCACAGAGATGTGGTGGGGCTAACAGTTCTGTGAAAACATAACACACTCTCAGACATGTGCAGACAGGCACCACACATGGGGGCTGACAATGCATACAGTGTACAATGACACAAGAGCAGAAGTGACCATCGCTAAGCATACACACATCTCGAAAATAGACACACTAACTAAAACACCCTGTGTAGACTGTAGGTGTCAGCTCACAAACTCCCATTCCATGCCAGCAATGGCACCTAACAACCAGGATGAATGTGCACAATGATGTGATATGACTCACAGGGACAGCAGGCAAAAACACAGAAACGGCATCTAGACAATGGCCCACAACAGCAATACCAATGCACTGATGCAGATGCACAATCACAAACAGGCAACCTCACACTGCACATTTGACACAACATGTGTGTGTGTGTGTGTCTCAGTATCCCCAGGCAACTACACAACACATGAGGGGGGTTGAACCACAGTGACACAGATGTGGACACAGTGTCATACAAAAGTAAACCATCATTGGGACACCCTCAGTGGGCAGTCAGGCATTGGGAGATGAGAGGGAGCACAACAGACACATGTGACACAAGCTGGAATGAACAACAACTAACACAGCAAGAGACTGACACACAACACCACTACCCCCAGAGAACAGCCAGTGGGGTGACACAAGCATGCATGACACCTCCACTGTGATGACAAAGGCAGATGTCGTACAAACTGGGAAACCCAGACATGTGTCCTGTGCCACAAATGTACATCACACATATACAAACACAAATCACTCAGCATGGCCCCTCATCCATGGACAAACGGGAACTAGGGGACCATCCATGCAAACATTCACATCAGTCCACCATCAACCCCACACACCTGAACTGCAACAATGTGTATCTGTGAAGTCCACATAGACAGGTGACATTGCACATGCACCCATGACAATCACAAGAATGTTGCCAGGAACTAAGGTGAACACACACATCACACAAGGACAGTTTACAAGCCTGGGGAATGACAGACACACTGCACAGTATGCGGTACATGGCCATGACCTCAAAGCTCATGTAACCTTCAGAATCCCTGCCACAGTCCCAGGACTATGCAGATGCCAAGGAGGAACACAAGGCACACATGCTGACACCTGCCAGCATCGCTGCCGGGAACCCGACAAGTGGGAGCAGTCACACACACATACAAATGTCTCAATCACTGAAAACTACCACCGAGGGACAACTACATGATATTGTGAACAAACAAGTGCCTTGAGGAACCCTGACGGTGTCCCATCTGTGTCTGACAACATCATCAACACTCAGAACTGACAAATCACAATGATGATACTCCAATTAACAGTAGTGTGTCATGCACCCACACATCTGGAAGCCCATTGGAAAATTAGTGGGATGAACCCAGTACCACTCAGCAAGCATCAACAACAGGAACATATCAAGGGAACCCTGTCTGTGTATGAACAGGGATGTGGACACACACACATGCACATACAACACACACCATGGGCCCGGCCACGACACTGGACAACACACTAACTTGAGGGGACACAACTCCTGTGGGAGCCCAGCTGTGCCAAACATATTCACCGCAAGTCCCACTCATGTCTGCAGAACACTTGGTCAGTCAGCCATCAGTTACCACACAATGAAGGCTCTGGTCACAACAGCCTGGGTATGGGAGTCTCCCCTAAGTCAACAGCACATACCCAAAACACATGTCTAGAAAGTTGCACAGAGGACACAGTTGCTCCCATTACAATGATGCACACACCTGTAGGGCCTGTAGTGATGAGCACGAAGTATGTGGAAGTGACAATTTGGACAATGGGAATCACATCATATGTGCAGGGGTGCAAGCCACAGATGTGACCATGCCGATGAAATGCTCACAGAGAGATGTACACAAATAGTTGATCCAGACACACCCAGGTAGCTGCAAAGGATGACATGGATACCCACCAGAATAGGATACATATCTCATGGATCACAGGGAGTACCTCACATCAACACATCAGTATGCAACAGTGTAAAACAAGCATTACAGGTGCAAGGGCATGTAAAACAACATCAAAATGATGTTCAGCTAAATCAAGTTCACAGGGACAAAGTAAAAACCTTTATTCCGCATATGAAAAGTGAAACGTCTGTTCCAACAAAAGGCCAATGGCCAACTTCCACACGTTCCAACTCATTATCTATTAACATTCTCAGCACTTCACCCACGCGCTGAGCAGCAAGATGCAATGATAACAAATAACAGCCAGTCCATGTCCAAATGGCAAGGAGTGAACTAGAGTGACAAATTCAGTATATGAAATGCTAAACGTCTGTGCAACCAAAAGGCCAGTCCATGCCAAAATGCCAAGGAGTGAACTAGAGTGACAACTGTCACACCTTGCTTGCCTGCACTGCTAAGGACCGGGGTCATCCCCTCGGAGGGGCATACATGGGGGCAGGCCAGGCACCGCAGGGACAGGATCAGGGCGCAGCAGAAGGAGGCAGTGAAGAGATGGGGTACGCAGGGGAGACACTTGCAACTGCAGTGGAGATGACTGAAGTGGTGGGTGCTGTCACAACTGTGGGACACAAGTCAGATGGGGTGGGTGCCGGCACAACTCCAGTGGGCAGGTCAGATGGAGTGGATTGGCTCACCACTGCAGTGCCCAAGTCAGACGGGGTGGTCGTGGACTCCAAAGCAGTGCCTACGTCCATGGGAGCAGAATGGGGGACAGGTGAGGTTGGCAGGGCAGGGGGGGACACGGTCCCCACATCAGTGGCAACAACTGTCTGACCAGGTGTGGAGGAGCAAGTGCTGGGGGGAAGGCCTTAGCATTTTGGGATTGGTGTATCTGTGTGTGGGGGAACCCGGGGCAGGGAGTGGCAGGGGAAACTCTGGAGTGGTGGCCTTGGGGATGGAGGACGGAGACTTTGCCTTGGAGCTGCATGCTGGCGGGGGGGTCTTGCTCTTCTTGCGCCGGGGGGACTTGCGGGTGGGCGTCTTGGTCTGACTGCGCCTGGGGGAGGGTATCTGGGTATAAGGGGCACTCCCTTCTGTGTTTCGGGACTTCCTCTTCCTCTTGTAATCAGTATCTGCAGGGTCAGTGGGGAAGAGGCCAAGGTCACAGAGGAAGAGCTTCTGGGGGGATGGGGTTGCAGGTGAGGTAAGGGAAGGGGGCTGGGAGGGAGAGGTCTTGGAGGACTGTGGAGTGGTTGTGGATGACTTTGTGTGTGTCAGCAAACCAGCCCCTGTGAGTGTGGAATCAGTCCCCTGCGCTTGCTTGTGTGCACGTCTAGCCCTTGGTTTGGGGGTTTCTGTGCTTGGGACAGGTAGGATGCTAGGAATCGTGGGTGGTGCAGGGGTAAGTGGGATGTGGGACTGTTGGAGGAGGGACACTGCTGCCATCAGGGAGGAGGCCACAGACTGGTTGGTCCTCAGTAGGGCAGACATGCCCAAGTAAATGCCCTCCATGAATGACACCAGTTGCATCAACAGACCTGTGTGTGCATGGAGGACCTTCTGCATTGATGTCTACCCTACATGGATCTGTCTAAGTAAGTCCACAGACTCCTCAATCTGGGCAGCAGGGGACACAGGGGCAGGGGATGCTGTGCCTGGCACAAAGGAGACATGCTCACGAAAACAGGAGCCCACAGGGACCTCTGGGATGGGAGCCGATAGGAGGGGGTGGTGGTGGTGGTGGCGGCGGAGACAGACTCAGTAGCTGGGGTTTGGTGGTTGCTGACACCCACCTCCACTGGGGAGTCATCCTCAGAGCTGCTGTGGCCTTCAGATGGTGGGGATGGTGCTGACGACTCCTCTGTGTGGCTCAACTCGCCCTCCGTGCCACTGGGTCCACCCGACTCCTCTCCTTCTGTCCCTGTAAGGCTCTGTGGCTCCTACTGGTCCGTGGAGCTGTCCCCTCCTGTGGCCGTGGATGTATATGGATAGGAATAGGAAGTAAGGGAACAACATCAGTCACCTGCACCGACTGCACACACCACAGTGAGTACATCACATCACATGGCAAGCCCTGGCATCATCAGCTGAACACAGCTCAAAGTGCCAACACTGTTTAGGATGAGACAAATGTAATTGTCAACATCAACCATGGCACACATATCCCTAATTGACTTTCACACATATGTCCATTGCATGTTGGATGCTAACACACCAATGTGCCAACATACACCACCCACACATTAGCTGTACATGCAAGTGAACATTTAGGAGTATGTCACACACACATACAAATGTCTCAATCACTGAAAACTACCACCGAGGGACAACTACATGATATTGTGAACAAACAAGTGCCTTGAGGAACCCTGACGGTGTCCCATCTGTGTCTGACAACATCATCAACACTCAGAACTGACAAATCACAATGATGATACACCAATTAACAGTAGTGTGTCATGCACCCACACATCTGGAAGCCCATTGGAAAATTAGTGGGATGAACCCAGTACCACTCAGCAAGCATCAACAACAGGAACATATCAAGGGAACCCTGTCTGTGTATGAACAGGGATGTGGACACACACACATGCACATACAACACACACCATGGGCCCGGCCACGACACTGGACAACACACTAACTTGAGGGGACACAACTCCTGTGGGAGCCCAGCTGTGCCAAACATATTCACCGCAAGTCCCACTCATGTCTGCAGAACACTTGGTTAGTCAGCCATCAGTTACCACACAATGAAGGCTCTGGTCACAACAGCCTGGGTATGGGAGTCTCCCCTAAGTCAACAGCACATACCCAAAACACATGTCTAGCAAGTTGCACAGAGGACACAGTTGCTCCCATTACAATGATGCACACACCTGTAGGGCCTGTAGTGATGAGCACGAAGTATGTGGAAGTGACAATTTGGACAATGGGAATCACATCATATGTGCAGGGGTGCAAGCCACAGATGTGACCATGCCGATGAAATGCTCACAGAGAGATGTACACAAATAGTTGATCCAGACACACCCAGGTAGCTGCAAAGGATGACATGGATACCCACCAGAATAGGATACATATCTCATGGATCACAGGGAGTACCTCACATCAACACATCAGTATGCAACAGTGTAAAACAAGCATTACAGGTGCAAGGGCATGTAAAACAACATCAAAATGATGTTCAGCTAAATCAAGTTCACAGGGACAAAGTAAAAACCTTTATTCCGCATATGAAAAGTGAAACGTCTGTTCCAACAAAAGGCCAATGGCCAACTTCCACACGTTCCAACTCATTATCTATTAACATTCTCAGCACTTCACCCACGCGCTGAGCAGCAAGATGCAATGATAACAAATAACAGCCAGTCCATGTCCAAATGGCAAGGAGTGAACTAGAGTGACAAATTCAGTATATGAAATGCTAAACGTCTGTGCAACCAAAAGGCCAGTCCATGCCAAAATGCCAAGGAGTGAACTAGAGTGACAACTGTCACACCTTGCTTGCCTGCACTGCTAAGGACCGGGGTCATCCCCTCGGAGGGGCATACATGGGGGCAGGCCAGGCACCGCAGGGACAGGATCAGGGCGCAGCAGAAGGAGGCAGTGAAGAGATGGGGTACGCAGGGGAGACACTTGCAACTGCAGTGGAGATGACTGAAGTGGTGGGTGCTGTCACAACTGTGGGACACAAGTCAGATGGGGTGGGTGCCGGCACAACTCCAGTGGGCAGGTCAGATGGAGTGGATTGGCTCACCACTGCAGTGCCCAAGTCAGACGGGGTGGTCGTGGACTCCAAAGCAGTGCCTACGTCCATGGGAGCAGAATGGGGGACAGGTGAGGTTGGCAGGGCAGGGGGGGACACGGTCCCCACATCAGTGGCAACAACTGTCTGACCAGGTGTGGAGGAGCAAGTGCTGGGGGGAAGGCCTTAGCATTTTGGGGATGGTTTATCTGTGTGTGGGGGAACCCGGGGCAGGGAGTGGCAGGGGAACCTCTGGAGTGGTGGCCTTGGGGATGGAGGACGGAGACTTTGCCTTGGAGCTGCATGCTGGCGGGGGGGTCTTGCTCTTCTTGCGCCGGGGGGACTTGCGGGTGGGCGTCTTGGTCTGACTGCGCCTGCTGGAGGGTATCTGGGTATAAGGGGCACTCCCTTCTGTGTTTCGGGACTTCCTCTTCCTCTTGTAATCAGTATCTGCAGGGTCAGTGGGGAAGAGGCCAAGGTCACAGAGGAAGAGCTTCTGGGGGGATGGGGTTGCAGGTGAGGTAAGGGAAGGGGGCTGGGAGGGAGAGGTCTTGGAGGACTGTGGAGTGGTTGTGGATGACTTTGTGTGTGTCAGCAAACCAGCCCCTGTGAGTGTGGAATCAGTCCCCTGCGCTTGCTTGTGTGCACGTCTAGCCCTTGGTTTGGGGGTTTCTGTGCTTGGGACAGGTAGGATGCTAGGAATCGTGGGTGGTGCAGGGGTAAGTGGGATGTGGGACTGTTGGAGGAGGGACACTGCTGCCATCAGGGAGGAGGCCACAGACTGGTTGGTCCTCAGTAGGGCAGACATGCCCAAGTAAATGCCCTCCATGAATGACACCAGTTGCATCAACAGACCTGTGTGTGCATGGAGGACCTTCTGCATTGATGTCTACCCTACATGGATCTGTCTAAGTAAGTCCACAGACTCCTCAATCTGGGCAGCAGGGGACACAGGGGCAGGGGATGCTGTGCCTGGCACAAAGGAGACATGCTCACGAAAACAGGAGCCCACAGGGACCTCTGGGATGGGAGCCGATAGGAGGGGGGTGGTGGTGGTGGTGGCGGCGGAGACAGCCTCAGTAGCTGGGGTTTGGTGGTTGCTGACACCCACCTCCACTGGGGAGTCATCCTCAGAGCTGCTGTGGCCTTCAGATGGTGGGGATGGTGCTGACGACTCCTCTGTGTGGCTCAACTCGCCCTCCGTGCCACTGGGTCCACCCGACTCCTCTCCTTCTGTCCCTGTAAGGCTCTGTGGCTCCTACTGGTCCGTGGAGCTGTCCCCTCCTGTGGCCGTGGATGTATATGGATAGGAATAGGAAGTAAGAGAACAACATCAGTCACCTGCACCGACTGCACACACCACAGTGAGTACATCACATCACATGGCAAGCCCTGGCATCATCAGCTGAACACAGCTCAAAGTGCCAACACTGTTTAGGATGAGACAAATGTAATTGTCAACATCAACCATGGCACACATATCCCTAATTGACTTTCACACATATGTCCATTGCATGTTGGATGCTAACACACCAATGTGCCAACATACACCACCCACACATTAGCTGTACATGCAAGTGAACATTTAGGAGTATGTCACTATACACACAGCACATCTCTTGCGACTGACTCAGTACAGGTGTCCGGATGAAGGGATGGGCAGAGACTCATTTCACATGCTTGGGATGCATGCCAGCAACACACACTATGATGTACTCATGTCCTGATGGTCAAGGCCACAATGGGTTGCATGGTGCACACTTGAACACATAGTAATGGACATATGCTCATTATATACAAGCATCAATCACTGTGATGGTTTAAATGCCATATGTGAGTTTCTATCAAAAAGAAATGTGTGTTACTATCAGCATAACAAAATGTTGGTGAGAATGATAGAGCTATGTCTAACAAACCACTATTTTTTATTTAATAAGGTAGTGCACCAGCAGTTACGAGGTGTAGCTATGGGGGCATGCTTCTCTCTCAGCTACACGTGTTTACACTTTGGCTGGTGGAGAAGCATGTCCTCGAACACTCACATGGAGACGGCTTTGCAAATAATGTCATTAAATGGTGGCGATGTATTGATGACGTTTGTGTGGTGTGGCAAAGATCAAGGGAGTTGGCACAAAGGTTTGTTGAAGATATAATTAAGAACAACTTAAATTTGGAATTTACTGCCACCATCAGCAATGAAAGAGTTGAGTTCCTGGATGTAGAGATATATGTAGATGACAATACTATACATACAAAATTGCATAGAAAGGCTACAGCTGGGAACTCTATATTACACGCAAGCAGTACCCATCCCAGACAGGATTTTTTAAGAATTAAGAGAATCTGCAGTAATGAAAGTGATCAAAATCAAAGGACTATTTACATGTAAGACTGACCATGCAGTTTATGTTTTGGAATGTACGTGTCACCTTCATTACATAGGAAGCACTAAGCTTCAGGTTTTTAACCGTATTTTGCAGCATCTACGTCCTATTGTTAACTAGGATTCTACATATCCAGTTGCACGTCATTTTAAATTGGTACACCAAAACAATTTAAACTCACTCATCTGAAACATAGTATAGAATCAGTAATGGCAGAGTACATATAACTGCACACGCCTTCATCGCTGTCCTGCCCCTGCGCACCCAAGCTGATGCACCCATCCACTCCCACTGCCCAGAGGTGTCTGCCCGCCCCTGCGTACCCAGGCTGTTGCACACCATCCACACCCACCGCCCATAGGGGACTGCCCACCGCTGCACAAACAAGCCTCTCGGCTCACCTTCCGCTACCGGCATGTGTCCAAAAGGGCCGACCATATGCCGAAACAACCTCCTCAGCCATGGCGTACATGCGGTCCAGCCGAGCTCACAATTGAAATCGGGTCTTGATTGCCAGGATGGTGTATGAAGGCCACGCATCATTGTGGTCTTTGCACCCGCTGAGCTCTGGTGGCACTAACTCAGTGGAACTCAAGTCAGCCCCACGTGTCGGGAGGCCCCTGTCGGGGGGGTTCGACAATCTGTGAATCACAGTCTGCAAGACAAAAAGCAAGATAAGATTGTGCATCATGCGCCCATCAAAGGAGAGAGAGAGAGAGAAAGAGAGAGAGAGAGGAAGTGAGAGAGAAAGAGTGAGAGAGAAAGACAGAGAGAAAGAGAGAAACAGTGTGAGAGAGAGGACGAAGGAGTGAGAGAGAGATGAAGAGAGAGAGAAAGAGAGAGAGAGTGTGAGAGAAAGGAAGAGATGGAGAGGGAGAGTGAGTGCCGACACTGCAGACAAAACCCTCACAGCTCACCTTTCCACCACCAGTGTGTCTCCAACCATGTGCCGGGACATACTGCAGCCTTAAAGCTCACTCATCTGAAATATAGTATAGAATTAGTAATGGCAGAGTACATACAACTGAACACGCCTTCATCACTGTCCTGCCCCTGTGCACCCAGGTTGATGCACCCTATCCACTCCCACCACTCAGAGGTGTCTGCCCGGCCCTGTGCCCTCAGGCTGCTGTACCCCATCCACTCCTGCCACCCAGAGGTGTCTGTGCACACCCAGGCTGCGGCACACCATCCACTCCCACTGCCCAGATGTGACAGCCTGCCCATGCGCACCCAGGCTGTTGCACCCAATCCACTCCCACCGCCCAGAGTTGATTGCCCACCCCTGCACACCCAGGCTGCTGACCTCCGTCCACTCTCACTGACCAGAGGTGTCTTCCACCACCTGAGTGTAGAAGAGAGGGCCACCACGTGCTGCTGCAAGCCCCAAGCCCAGAGCCCGTGGACAGGGCACCCTCCACATCATGCAGCCCCGCTCCGCAGGCCACCAGGTCTCACATTTGGTGCTGCATCTTCATTTTACCATGGCAGAGGACATACCAGTGCACCCACTATCATCGCAGGTTGCACACCCGATCAGCCCTTGTGGTGAAACCAACTCTGTGCCCAGTGAGGCCACGCCACGTGGCGGTAGGCCCCCGCTGTTCGACGGCTCAGGCCTACACTGTGGTCCAGTAGGGCACACAAAACCTGACCTGTCTGGACCGCCGGGATGGGGCATCATCGCAGGCTGCAGGCCTGCTCAGCACTTACAGTGCGCCTACCTCAGTTGACCGAAAGTCACCGTCCCGTGGCGGTATGCCTGTGCTAACCGCAGTTCATCTGGTGCCACCAAGTCTGAAATGGAAATGGCGTGGAGCACGTGAACCCAGTCCTTTTTATTGGCAGGGTCACATATCCTGTAATGCCTGTGGTTGATGGGTGTGGTGTGGGTGTAAACCAGCCATCAGGGAGTGACGTACTGACAACTAGAACTGTGAGCAGCAGATCACTACAATGAAAATCTGGTCCACGTAGCATTGTTGTCCCTCCCTGTATGCGTAAGCGGGTTGGGCTGGCCTGGCATATGCCAGTACTGCATGAGGCTGTGAACAATGACTCCAGAGCTCTGGGCGTGGTTCCATCATGGGCTGTATGAGGAATCAACTGATGCAGGTGTCCCTGTTGTAGTGCTCCTGCCACCCGGGCCGCAAGCAACAATGTGTCACCCTGTGACCCAAGTCCCAAAACATGGCCAACATGGAAGGTAGGGGGAATCACTGACCCTACATTCATCCATACCTCCACACATGAAAGATTGTGCACGTGACATATTTGTGTGGATATGAATGTTTATTGCACATTCAATGGAGTGTTGCAGCTGTAGCAAATACAGGGCCATGCAAAGCCCATATTTCTGTTTGTGCAACATGGAGCCTAGCTCGTGCTCCTGGGTTTGGCTCCGCCAACATATGTACTTATCCAATCACTCTGCCAATTCTGAAGCACTTATAAATTCACTGCACACTCTCCTTGCAGTACTCTAATGATCCAGTCTCTACCTATGAACTTTTACAATGACCGAGACAAAGTTACATAACCAAGGTTTTCCCCACTGCCAGAAGTAACATGGTTGCAAGCGCTGTCAACAGCAGAATGTAATGTGGTAGGGCCAGGGACAGCATCATGCATACATAATGAACACACGGACACAGTTAGATAGATAGTGGAACTGGGTACAGGCACGTGCGCTCGGCCCCTTTTTATTACCAGGGTCACATGTCCAGTGACGTCTGTGCTGGATGCATGTGTGGTGAGTGCAAGCCAGCCCTCAGGGAATGGTTGGTGCTGGCAACAAGTACAACAGTAATCATTGGATCACACACAGAGATTCAATCATAAAGGGTCCATGACTTGTGCTGCACTAAGGTAGGGGCACCAGATGTGAAATAATACACAAAAGATTCTATCATGAAGGGTTCATGACTTGTGGTACACTGAGGTAGGGGCAGCAGATCTGAAATCATACACAAAAGATTCCTTCATAAAGGGTCCATGAGTTGTGGTGCACTAAGGTAGGGGCATCAGAAGTAAGGGTGGGCGTAGTTCGCGAAGTAGCACTTCGCGAAGCTACGCAAAGTGAAGTTCGCACTACGCGAGCTACGCGTAGCACTTCGCGAACTGCGTAGTAACATGTTCGCACTATGCAAGATGTTGTTTTCAATGATTGCACAGTGCGGACAAGCAACCGGCACTGTGCAATCTTTGAAAATGGCATCTTGCACAGTGCGAGCTGTAGTTTTCTGCTGCTCGAGTAGATTTTTACTCGAGCGGCAGCTTTCTCAACGCAAACTGGTAGTTTCTCATCGCGAGCGGTCGCGAGCATACGCGACCCCTCGCAATGAGAAACTTGACCTCCTCGCGTTGGGAATCTCGCCGGGAGGTTTATTTTCCATGCTCGCGATCGCGAACAAGGAAAAAGTCTTGCCGGGATATTATTTTGCTTGCTCGCGGTCACCAACTTGACGTTGAGGACCTCGAGCAAGCAAAAAATGACCGCAGCACTACGCAACACTACGCTACGGGTGTTCGCACTGTGCTACGTGCAGTTCGCGTAGTGCGAAGTAGCGCGAACTTCGCAAACTACGCGAGCGTAGCGTAGTGCTTCGCCCAGGCCTAATCAGAAGCATTTCGCGTGTGCACAGCTTGCGATGATCCGTGGTCCCGGAGGGACGCACTGGTAGCAATGTCTTTTGCCTCCTGGACTGCATCACCTGCAATCGCAACTCGATCTGAATTGTGAGCCCTGCTGTCCGCAATGTGATCGAAGGCAGTAGTCAGCACATACATCGAGTTATGCTTTTTATCACTTCCTCTTGACAAAATCCGAGGACATAGAGTGCAATTCTGTCTGCAATTACTAAATCAAAAATGCGGAAGTTTTTTTCCCGCATGTTCGCGAGATTTTCTGCATGGTTGCGGCTCGCCAACTTACCCATGTGGTTGCTCGCGGGCGCGGCCATCTTGTTTTCAGTTGTCTCGTGGTGCATGATCGCAAGAAGAAACACGTGATCGCATGACGCATGACGTCACTGCGGGCGCGAACTGTCGCGAGACAGCGCAAATGGCTAAAAACAATACAACATCTCATGGAGAACGCGACCGGATCAAGAAAACTTGTCGGCGAACGCAGGGATTCAGGTAAGGCGATCGCGCGCGCGGAAGAATGTAATTTTTTTCCAGAGCAAGAAACAAATTATCGCCAAGCTGCGGAATGCGGAAATTTTGACATTTTCGCGCTCTCCGCGGAACGGGAAAATGTCAAATTATCGCAATTTCCGCGAACAGAACAAAATTTTCGCCCAGGCCTAGCCCAGGCGTAGCACCAAAACCACTCAGCGTGTGTGCAGCCAGCGATGATGCATGGTCCGGGCGGGCTGCAGTGGGAGCAATGTCTGTTGCCCACTGGACTGCGACATCTGCAATCACGACTCAATTTCAATTGTGAGCCCTGCTGTCTGCAGTGTAGATCAAAGGTAGTAGTCAGCACAGACATCAAGGAATGCTTTTTGTCACTTCCTCTTGACAAAATCCGAGGACATAGAGGTCAATTCTGTCTGCAATTAAAAAATCATGTCTCAATTTAAATTGTGAGCTCTGCTGTCCGCAGTGTAGACTGCCATTCAGTGTTCCTTTGGACTTGCAAGATGAATGTGGTCATTGTAGTGAAGCTAAAACTGATAGAAAATAAGTTCTTGAAGCAAGGATACTAAAAGTATATTATGTAGGTTTGAGGGACGTTATACTTAGTTGCCTACTGGACTCTGCAATTAATGAATCAAGACTTAATATTAATTGTGAGCCCTGATGACCGCAGTGTAGGCCCGGAGGGCGCGGTCAGCAAGGGCCCACAGCCACGTGCCTTTAACTTGAGCTGCAAAGAGTTAGTGGTACCTGAAGCACTCAGCATGTGTGCAGCCATCGATGATGTGTGGTCCGGGCGGGCCGCACTGGATGCAATGTCTGTTGCCTACTGGACTGCGCCATCTGCAATCGTGACTCTATCTGAATTGTCAGCCCTGCTAACCCCAGTGTAGGCTGGAGGCAGCGGTCAGCAAGGACAGCCAGCCACGTGGCGTTGACTTGAGCTGCACAGAGTTAGTGGCACCTGAAGCATTCAGCAATGATGCGTGGTCCGGACGAGCCGCACTGGTAGCAATGTCTTTTGCCTAATTATTTCTGCCTCAATAAGGCCGCGTGGCGGTGATTTGTGGTGCACAGATTTAGTGGTATCTGAAGCATTCAGCGTGTGCGCAACCTGCGATGATGCGTGGTCCGGGCGAGCCGCACTGGTAGCAATGTCTTTGACTAATGAAGTCTGCGTAATAGGGCTAAGTGGTGATGACTTGTGGTGCACTGAGTTAGTGGCACCTGAAGCACTGAGCGTGTGTGCAGCCTGCAATGATGCGTGGTCCTGGCAGGCCGCACTGGGTGAAATGTCTTTTGTCTAATGAATTCTGCCTCAGTAAGGCCACGTGGCGGTGACTTGTGGTGCACTGAGTTAGTGGCATCAGAAACATTCAGTGTGTGCACAGCCAGCGATGATGCGGGGTCCGGGCGGGCAGCACTAATAGTAATGTCTTTTGCCTAATGAATTCTGCCTTGATAAGGCTACATGGAGATAACTTGTGGTGCACAGAGTAAGTGGCACCTGAAGCACTCAGCGTGTGCGCAGTCTACAATGATGCGTAGTCCAGGGCAGGCCACACTGGGAGCAATGTCTGTTGCCCACTGGACTGTGTCATCTGGAATCGCGACTCGATCTGAGTTGTGAGCCCTTCTGTCCACAGTGTACATCGAAGGCAGTAGTCTGTACAGACATAACTCTGTGGTGCTGTGCTGCTTGGTTCCAGGGGGCCTGGGTCGAGGAGGGTGGCGGTCACATTGGCAGCCTCGTGGCAGGGTGAGGGCCGCCGCTGTGGCAGACATTTTAGACTTCCCAGAAGAGAACCACACCCAGAGCCCCGGCCTATTTAATCACACTCCTACACTGGAGTGGCGTACGTTGGACCAGCCCACTCTGCTTCCGCTTCTGCATACAGGCGGGGACAACACAGCTACATGACCGAGATCTTTCCCACTGCGTGAGGTAACATGGTTGCGTCACCAGCAGAATATATACAGAGGTCTGTGCTCTGCTTAGTGAGGTCTGTCTAGCACATTGTCATGAATGATGTAATATGTGGCATCATCAGTAGTGCATTGTGGGTGCGTGAGTTATAGTTAGCTGAACTAACTATAACAGGGAATTTCTTTGGTTTTGTACAAGTGAAATGTCCAACTAACTATAACATCCCTAAAACCTATGGTTTTTTCAGTGAATATATATATATATATATATATATATATATATATATATATATTCACTTAAAAAACCATAGGTTTCACACAGGTTATAGTTAGGTGGACATTTCACTCGTAAAAAACCAATGACATTCCCCCGTTATAGTTAGTTCAGATAACTATAACTCGCGCGACCGCCACTCTATCACAAGGATGATGTCATCAGTGATGTCATGAGTGATGCCACTGACCATGTCATGAGTGATGTAATATGTGACGTCATGAGCAGTGGATTGCGGGCGCGCGAGTTATAGTTATCTGAACTAACTATAACGGGGGAATGTCATTGGTTTTTTATGAGTGAAATGTCCACCTAACTATAACCTGTGTGAAACCTATGGTTTTTTTAAGTGAATATATACATACATATATAAACATATATATAATCTGCATATCTATATAAATACAAATATAAATGCATGCATACATATACATATATGCATGTTATGTACATGAAATTTTGGAAAACACTAATAAAAGCAAAGCTAAAAATCCACCTAATTACTAACAAAATTGCTTTAACTTAAACGAGGGCGAGACCTATTGCATTTTCAATGCTTGTTTACTTTGGTTCCATCAAGAAGGCATTCAGATGTGACACATTTGCCATAAATTCTGAATGGTAGCACTCTAGTTCCTCATTAGATCACTGTAGTAAAGCTACTGCTCACCAGGGAAGTCTGCTGCTGGTATTCAAAGTGCATGTTTCAGTCTGCATGTCAGAACTTTTTAATGAAATAGAAGAGGATTTGGGAAGTCAAAATGTGCCCTAATTTTTTCTTTCTGCAGCACTAATCATAATTTCTATGGCAAAATGAACCCCCTCATTTTGTTCCTTTGCAAATTAAATGTTTTAAGTGTTACCACTTTGTTCCAATCAAGATGGCTTCAGGTGTGCCATACTCTTGTCATAAGTAAGACTGTTAGCGCTCTAGTTGTTCTTTAAAACACTCTGAGATTTCTGTCATTGGGCTATACTTGGGCTACATCTCGGTGATATTTGTGCTACATTTGGGCTCTTTTGTCTCAGGTGGCCATCTTGGGAGACTTGTTATGAAGTTTCCTAATTTCCTCATTTACTACAGTCTCCTCAGTAGGCATACTGTCAGTTTTTTACTTTGATTCAATGAAGAAGGCATTCAGATGTGTCACACATTTGCCATAAATTCAGAATGTTAGCACTTTAGTTGCTCATTAGATCACTGTAGTAAAGCTACTGCTCACCAGGGAAGTCTGCTGCTGGTATTGAAAGTGCATGTTTCAGTCTGCATGTCAGAATTCTTTAATGAAATAGAAGAGGATTTGAGAAGTCACCCAAAATGTGCCCTAATTTTTCTTTCTGCAGCACTAATCATACATTCTATGGCAAAATGAACCCTCTCATTTTGTTCCTTTTTAAATTAAATGTTTTAAGAGTTACCACTTTATTCCAATCAAGATGGCTTCAGGTGTGCCATACGTTTATCATAAGTAGGAGTGGTAGCGCTCTAGTTGTTCTTTGGAACACTCTGGGAAGCTGCAGTAGAACACAAAGGAATCAACTGACAGTCTCTGCCCTTGTTGGATGTACATGTTTTACTGAGAATGTCAGACTTCATTCTCACATGACTGAGAAAGATAATGTGAATTTACAGAAAATATGCTCTCAGTTTAGCTTATAGATCACCTTCCAAACCTCTGTGGGAAAAGCATGAGAAAATATTTTTCTCTCAATCATGATATCCCAGCAGAAGGCTTTTTCACATGGTGAAATCACCTTAGAACATACCACAATTCCTAAAATGAGTATGGTACCATCAACAAATGATTTATAATGTAACTAAAGTCTTAAAACCTATGTTTTTTCCGTGAATATATATATATCCTCTACTGATGACATATGTGTCTTTATGAAAAAAAAATATTTGTAATATATGTATAGCTAAAATTTAATGGAAGAAGACATGGGCAAATAAGTGTCTAAATACAGTATTAGCATCAGCAGAGGATTACGGTCGCGTGAGTTATAGTTGCCTACAGTAACTATAACGGGGGAATTTCATTGGTTTTTTATCAGTAAAATGTCCAGCTAACTATAACATGTGTGAAACCTATGGTTTTTTCAGTGAATATATATATATATATATATATATATATTCCGATGCGATGGTAGTCCTTTCTTGAGAAGCACTCGAGAAAGTGGCGGAGGTTACCAGCCCCAATAACAGGTACAGATGCAGTTTGTGTGGTTAGTTCAATAGAAAGCAGACTTGCATGTTTGCCTGATGCGTTTCGTATATTTACTTCCTCAGAGGCTTAACACGGAAATAACGTGCTGCGGTGTGCATACCTCCTCCCTTTTACTGACCACAATGACACACCCCTGTGTGAGGTAGCTCCAATGAGTCTGTGTATGAGGCATTCTGGGGGCTGTAGTGCTAGTATTCACCTTGCATAGTAGCAGTGCACAATTCCTGCATGATAGAGCCCATATTGAGCCCCAACCACTCGAAACCATCTTCATTCCTGCGCCACTTCTCCGATACGAGGTTCGTGCATCATACCTCACGGCCCCCCTGGTTCCGGGGTGGTGCTTTACTCGACGGCCGGACCGCCATCTCTAAATTCCGATGCGATGGTAGTCCTTTCTTGAGAAGCACTCGAGAAAGTGGCGGAGGTTACCAGCCCCAATAACAGGTACAGATGCAGTTTGTGTGGTTAGTTCAATAGAAAGCAGACTTGCGTGTTTGCCTGACGCGTTTCGTATATTTACTTCCTCAGAGGGTTAACACAGAAATAACGTGCTGCGGTGTGCATACCTCCTCCCTTTTATTGACCACAATGACACACCCCTGTGTGAGGTAGCTCCAATGAGTCTGTGTATGAGGCATTCTGGGGGCTGTAGTGCTAGTATTCACCTTGCATTGTAGCAGTGCACAATTCCTGCATGATAGAGCCCATTTTGAGCCCCAACCACTCGAAACCATCTTCATTCCTGCGCCACTTCTCCGATACGAGGTTTGTGCATCATACCTCACGGCCCCCCTGGTTCCGGGGTGGTGCTTTACTCGACGGCCGGACCGCTGTCTCTAAATTCCGATGCAATGGTAGTCCTTTCTTGAGAAGCACTCGAGAAAGTGGCGGAGGTTACCAGCCCCAATAACAGGTACAGATGCAGTTTGTGTGGTTAGTTCAATAGAAAGCAGACTTGCGTGTTTGCCTGACGCGTTTCGTATATTTACTTCCTCAGAGGCTTAACACGGAAAAGGTATGCACACCGCAGCACGTTATTTTTCAGAAAGACACATATAATCAGTGATGTAATATCTGACGTCATCAGCAGAGGATTGCGGTCGCGTGAGTTATAGTTGCCTGCACTAACTATAACGGGGGAATTTCATTGGTTTTTTACGAGGGAAATGTCCAGCTAACTATAACATGTGTGAAACCTATGGTTTTTTAAGTGAATTTGCAAGGTTTTTTAAATGCTAATTCCTAACTATAACGTGTGTGATACCCATGGTTTTTTAAGTGAATTTGTACGGGTTTTTTTATGCTAAGTTAAGTATTTATTAATATATTTTTTTTCAGGTTTTTCACCGTGCGCGCACCGTGCGCGCGCTGTAGGCACTTGGTGCGCTTCCCGCACCGAGCGCCCAATAAGCATTGTGCGTGCCGTGCGCGCACCGTGCGTGCTCAGTGTGCGCACCCCGCGCATTTTCGACAAAGAAAAAAATGTTTTTTTCACCCTTGGGGGTCCTTCAGTGACCCCCTGACAAAGGCTAGGGGGTCAAGAACTGTCCACCCTGCCCCCTTTTCACGTTCTCCACCTTTGTTTTTCACTGCCTCAGACTGCGAGAGACAAAATGGCAGCCGCCACTTCCTGATTTCAACCGATTCGAATGTTTACTGACATCTAACAACCAATCAGAATTGCGCTGGCACACGGCAGGGTGCGCGCACAGAGCGCGCACGGTGCGCGCGTATAGATATTGATATGGTTTTAAATGCTATTTTCTCAGGATATACTGAACAGATTTACACGAGACCTTCAAAAGGCACTTCCTTGACCTTATGGCTACCTCTCTGCCAAATTTCACTTAATTCAGTTCAGTCATTCGGGCTGTACCTTCGACTAAAGGTCCTATGGAAAAATGCATGGGGAAAACGTGTTTTGGGACCCCCCTTTTACTCGGCCCCCGCTTGACTAATCACCCCGAGACTTTCAGGGTAGGAGCGGAGCGGAGCGCCCCACCTATTTTGTAAAATTCCCGAGGATTCGTCAACCGGCGCCAAAGTTATTAAAAATAGAATTTTCAGATTTCCTATGGAAACACGGTCCTAAATATAACTATCTACTGGTGACCGCCAGTAGATAATATATATATATATATATATATATATATATATATATATATATATATATATATATATATATATATATATATATATATATATATATTCACTGAAAAAACCATAGGTTTCACACATGTTATAGTTAGCTGTACATTTTACTGATAAAAAACCAATGAAATTCCCCCGTTATAGTTACTGTAGGCAACTATAACTCACGCAACCGTAATCCTCTGCTGATGCTAATACTGTATTTAGACACTTATTTGCCCATGTCTTCTTCCATTAAATTTTAGCTATACATATATTACAAATATTTTTTTTTCATAAAGACACATATGTCATCAGCAGAGCATTACGGTCGCGTGAGTTATAGTTGCCTACAGTAACTATAACGGGGGAATTTCATTGGTTTTTTATCAGTAAAATGTACAGCTAACTATAACATGTGTGAAACCTATGGTTTTTTCAGTGAATTTGCAAGGTTTTTTAAATGCTAATTCCTAACTATAACGTGTGTGAAACCTATGTTTTTTTCAGTGAATTTGTACGGTTTTTTAAATGCTAACTTACTTTACGCCATTCGTGGCGTGCGCGCCCAGTTAACGCAGTTCGTTCCGTGCGCGCACGGTGCGCTTCGCGCACCGTGCGCGCCCACTTTACGCAGTTAGTGCCATGCACGCACGGTGGTCACGCGGTGCGCGCAGTGCACCGCGTGCCCACATTATGCGGGATGGGCCATGTACGCACGATGCGCTTCGCGCACCGTGCGCACATGGGGGACATATTATGCGCATCGTTGTGAAATGTTTTGTTTATTATTTTCGTTTAGTTGTTAAGCCATGCACAAATGGTGCCATTCGGGCACCATTTGAACATGGGGTGGGGAGAGTGTGGATAATTTTTTTTTTGTAACAAATTTTTACCGTACGCGTACGGTAAGCGTAATCGGCGATTACGGGGGTTGTTTGGGGGCCCGTATATCACTGCTGGGTGATTATTATCTCAATATACTGCCCCTTTACACATTTTTGGGCTTCATTTATGCTGCCCCACTCAGAGTGCGAGAGAGAAAAGGGCGGCCGCCGCTTCCTGGTTTTGGCCAATTCGAATGTTTACTAAGATCTAAGAGCCAATCAGAATCGCGCTCGCGCACGTCACCGTACGCGTACGGTAAGCGCACCGTAAGCTCACCGTAAGCTGGCTCAGATATATATATTGATTTAAAGGCTTTGTTCTCAGAATCTACTGAACAGATTTACACCAAACCTACAAAAGGCACTTCCTTGACCTGAGGACTACCTCTCTGCCAAATTTCAAGTAATTCTGTTCAGCCGTTCGGGCTGTAGCTGTGTCTAAAGGTCCTATGGAAAAATGCATGGGAAAAACGCGTTTTGGGACCCCCCTTTTATCTCAGCCCCCGCTTGACGAACCCCCCCGAGACTTTCAGGGTAGGAGCGGAGCGTAGCGCCCCACCTATTTTGAAAAATTCGCGAGGATTCGTCGACCGGCGCAAAAGTTATTCAAAATAGAATGTTGCGGATTTCCTATGGAAACGTGGTCCTAACTATAACTACCTACTGGCGACCGCCAGTAGGTAATATATATATATATATCACCAAGAAGCCCCTCCAGGAAGAAAAAGCTCAGGGACACAGCGGGGATTTCCTCAGGGAACCTCTTTACTGGTACAGCGTGCAAATGCATTTCGGCATGATTGCCTTCTTCAGTGCTGCTGGTACCTTGTGACCAACTTCCCCCTGTGTATATATATATATATATATAAATATATATATATATCAAACCACACCTACTCCCACAAGGAAAACAGGCACGGCACACTCCGGGCTCCACGCTGATGCAGGGGGTCAGACAGGGTACAGCTGATGAAAGTCCCGTCCCTGCTTAAAAGTTGTTACGCCCCTCCTCCTAATAAAGGTACACCAACTTCACGCTCTCACTTCCACGAGCAGGTGCATGCTGGTAATTGTAGTCCGGGTGGGCGACTGTACAGTGACAGAAACGCTCCAAATATCTAGTGATATCCCCAATGATTGGACACGGGCCACACACCAGCTCAAGTGCCCGGGGGAATGGATTAAAAAGTCCTTCATTGATTCCTTAATCAGGCAAGCAGTGTTGCCTCCTCTCTCTCCATTGCAGTAAATCCAACTTTGGTGGCGATATGACTGCGTGGGGGGGCTCCATGTTTTGCCTTACAATGCAAAACCCCACACTGTTGGTCTGACACGGTGCTCCAAACCGAGAGGGTGTGCCGTGAGTCGGCGACCAACCTTGCCGACAATACATCAAACCACACCTACTCCCACAAGGAAAACAGGCACGGCACACTCCAGGATCTTGGAAGGTTATTTAGTGGTGACAAAATGCGAGGTGCTGGCAGTCCATAAAACGCAGTGGCATACACGTTTCAGCCTTCATTGGCCTTCGTCAGTGCCGATTCCATGGGCTCCACGCTGCTGCAGGGGGTCAGACAGGGTACAGCTGATGAAAGTTCCGTCCCTGCTTAAAAGTTGTTACGCCCCTCCTCCTAATAAAGGTACACCAACTTCACGCTCTCACTTCCACGAGCAGGTGCATGCTGGTAATTGTAGTCCGGGTGGGCGACTGTACAGTGACAGAAACGCTCCAAATATCTAGTTATATCCCCAATGATTGGACACGGGCCACACACCAGCTCAAGTGCCCGGGGGAATGGATTAAAAAGTCCTTCGTTGATTCCTTAATCAGGCAAGCATATATGTATATATATGTTCTTCTCAATATAAGTAGAAGAAGACAATACTTTTATACTCAATATTTTTGACACAATAGTTTTTATTGCTGTGTTCAATATTGTGTTAGTGACCATCTAGGGCACCTGATATTCTCACCTACCCATTTGCTAGGTGCTCCAATGTATAATATATCATTGCATTAGTTTTCTATTATTACAACATGATCCTAGCTGATATTGATTGTGTGGAAGATATTGCAAACGCTGAAATTATCATTGAAGAATTCACTGTTCACCATAGCAAATGTGACCATTTTCTAACCATTAATTCCAGATTATTTTCCCTAAACTTGTTAAAGCAAGTGTATAAACTCCAAATGTGAATACTATCTTCTTCCTTAAACAATAAGTCCAATAAAATATGCTTCCCACCCCTACTAGTTGAATGCCTGGTAAGATAATTCCATATATGGAGATATTGAAAAAAGCTTTTATCAGTGAGTGCAAACTCTCCTTGTAGATGTGTAAAGGAGCAGATTGTCTCAGTGCAGAAAAATGTAACTGTGTTAAGCCCAAATTATGCCACACATGATCGGTAGAGTGATGAAAAATAGGCGGAAATACATAATAAACTTGGGCGTAAAGATGAACTTGCCCAAAATACATCTTTTGCCCTAATCCATTTAAATGGACCAAGCATCCCCCAACACCATAAATCAACCCCTCTTGAACAAGTTGCAGTCAGATCTAAAAAGCCAGCACAGGTTTCTATCCCTAAACCTATTTACTAATTGTGAATTATTTGTTGGCCACAATTCTCACAGACCAAGATACGGATAAGTTCCCCAAAGGCAGCCCAGAAATACTGTTGAAAGTCTGATAGAGCCCATCCACCCTCTTTCTATTGTATTTTCAACCATTTAAGAGCTTATCTGGCTCTCTGAAACCCCTACAAAAAGCTACCAATATCAGAATCTAGCAGTTTAAAGAACAAATTAGGAACCCGTAGTGGAACAGCATGAAGCAAGTAAAGAAACCTTGGGAGCACATTCATTTTAATGATGTTACACCTCTCAATAGGAGAGATAGGCACCTGATGCCCTCGCTTCAATAGTGAGATGGTTTAAGAGAGTAATGCCTCATAGTTAGGCTTAAAAACTTCATGCATAGTTCCTGAGGTTTTGATGCTTAGAAAAGATACAGAAGAAGTCAGCCGAGAATCATGAGAGGTAAAGGGGTATTTCACAATAATTTGTGTTTTATTTTTATTCAGTTTATTTCCATATTCCATACTAAACTTCAATGCTTCCTGTTCTATAACACCTACATCAGAAATGGCATTATATGACTATAAATAATCATCATTGGCATAGGCCAGTATATGTACACTGACCCAAATAACTTCTATAGGCGGATGAGTAAGATTATTAAGGATCCTGGATATACATGGTTCCACATTAACTAAAAATAGTAGCAGTGAAAGTAGGCAACCTTAATGGGCGCCCTGTTGAATCTTAATCACTTGTCATACCTCTCCACTAATGAATATCCTAGCTCTTGGTTTTTTTATACAGACAATGAACCCTATGAATATTTTTTGTACCGAGTCAGATACTGGACATACCAGCCAAAAAAAAGGGCTACAATACTCTTCTGAACACCTTTTCAGTGCTGAGGATGATCATACTGATGTATGTTAATTGTTAGTCACATAGAAAAGAGCAATTGCAGTATTAGTATGTATAGTAGAATCTTTGCCTGGTACAAATACATGCTGTTGCCTACTATCAAATGTATCTGCTGCTAATAGTTTAGAATACATTTTAGCATCTGCATTAATGAGTAAAATAAACCAATATGATCCAAGTTCAGTGGGGGTTTTCCTTTTTTCAAGAAGGCTAATATATTAATAGACACCCATAATTCTGGGATATCTTGCCTCTGGCCAATACTCTGAATAATTACTCAATAAATAAAAGGCAATACATCAGTAAAGAATTTATAGAATTTAGAATGTATCCCATCCTGACCTGCCACTTTTCCGGGAGAGAGTGAAAGGATTGCAACCTTAATTGCATCCAATATGAGTTCTTCCTCAAGTATATTGTATGCAATTCAACTAGAAATCTTAACAGAGCATACATAATCCTCAATTTGTACAGACTGATAATAACCAACAACTTCCTCCACAATATTTAAATATTGAGAATATGAGCAAAATTGTTAAAGAATCACAAGAGGATGAATGGTATTGTGGTCTTGATCGCCTTTAATATAATCAATACAGTTATGGTTTGTCTTTCCTTAATTTTAAAAGCCATCATCTTTCCTATTGACTCCCTATATTCATAATTCTTACTCATAAAAGTGGCAGCACCTTTTTTCTTTTAGTGCACAACTAATCTTGCTTCGGCACTCCATCACCTGGAAAAAGCAATGCCATTCATATGGGTCTTTCCTAAGAATTGCTTTGGCATGCACCCTTTCTAACCTTGATACTCCTACTAAATCCTGGGCTTCCTGATTGCGCTTAACCACAGACTTAATCAGAATCCTTCTAAAATATGCTTTTAGGTCATCACAAACCACAAAAAAGTTACCTGATTGCGCTTAACCACAGACTTAATCAGAATCCTTCTAAAATATGCTTTTAGGTCATCACAAACCACGAAAAAGTAGAAGCGGAACCCAAAATATTTTCTATAAATTACACCAAATTTGTATGCATCATCTTCTTATATTTTTGATCCATTAAAAGATGGTGTTCAAATAACCATCAGCTTCAGTTTGCCCCAGTCTAATAATTTTTTAAAGAGAGAATAATGGGTTTGCAAACAGATATCACCCTAGGACCAACCTCTATCTCCTTATCATAAATCAGTCCCCAAGGAGACATAATCAAGATGATAACGATGGTTGTTAACATGTGAATAATAAGTGAAAACACAATTCCCTGGTTTAAGTGCCAGCCATACATCAGCCAACCTGTTCACCCTCATCAACGCATTGATTGCTCGGTGAACTGCAATCATGAGAGAGGTAGTGCAAGTATTATTCGTGTCAACGTTGTAGTTAAGAAGTAGGCCTGTGCGGTAAATTTCGTTCCGCTCGCGGAATTAGCGAAATTTTGACATTTTTGCGTTCCGCGGAGAGCGCGAAAATGTCAAAACGTTCGCGACCTGCCGCGAAACGAAAGTATTTTTCTTGTTTGCGCTTTAAAAATGCATTCTCGCACGCGCAGTCGCGACTTACCGGGTCCCTGCGTTCGCCGACGAGTTTTGCTATCCGTTCACGCGTGCCACAAGATGTTGGATAGTTGGTAGCCGGTTGCGCTATCCTGCGAGAGTTTGCGATCACGAACACTTCATTGCGATCGCGAACAGGAAATAAGCATCGCAAGCAAGATGGCTGCGCCCATTAGCGACCGCATGGGCAAGTTGGTGATATATTTCCCTGTGAGCACGCAAAAACACATCTTGAACGGGCGGGAAAAGCAATCTCCGCATCTTCGTGAAAGTTTTGCATGCTCGCTGAGATTTTGCGCAATTTCGCGGTAATTTGCAAAAGTCAATTTCGCAAATTTCACCCACACTTATTAAGAAGTAAGATCCCTGTCCATCATAATTTCTTAAAATTTCTGGAGATATTCCTGATTTAAACAATAGATCACAAATATACATTCCATTGAATCCACCTCCACCTGTACTATGACCCACCTGCAGTGCCTGTCCTAAAACACTTTAACATCCTTGACTTATGAAGACAGACCATAAAGAATAGCAACTCCTGAGTTGTTCCCCCCCTCAATCAGTAGTCTATTTGTCTAAATAGAGTGTGGTCCTTATATGTAACGTGTCTCAGTGTGGCATAGAGTTAGAGACTTATAGTGATTAATCGTCACTTTAACCAGGCATCTTTTAATAAGAGTATTCAGGCTTCTTCCATTCCAACATAAAAACCTAATATAAATAATTGTACTGAAAAAATTGAAGCACTGACCACTAAGCAAATAATGTTTGATAACCCATACCTAAATATTTTTAAGTCTCCGTCAGACACAGAAAAGCTCAAATTCTCCCATCCCATTCCATCTAAGCTTGTATTGGCCCTCTCTTCTTGTTTTTACCATGACAGCCAACCCTCTCTCCAACCCACTTACCCCAACCATACTTCCTCTTGGCCCCTGACCTCACCTTTGCCGCCAAGCCCCTCCAGACCTGCCCTGAGGGACCCTATCCCCCGGGGAAATCACCCCACCCCTAGCCATCGTGGAAGGATAGCCAGTAATCAGTGGAGCACTCCAATTATTATTGAAAATAGGCCATCTAGGCCAAAATCTCCATCACAAATTCATCAATGTCAGCATCAGACATCAAATGTCTTAGATATAAAATATTATAATGGATAATTTCAGTATGGGGATAGATAGAACCACTTTGATTTAAGAAATCAAATTAGTAGGAATTTAAAATGTAATCAAATGGTCAAGTCTGATTTCAAATTACTATTTTGAAAATGGTACTTCCTTTCCTAAAGAGTTGAACACCGGCTGTCACTTGGCAGTCCCAGGAAAGGCAACAAAAGGGCCATGCCTGGGAGGTGGGGTGACTTCGTCTTGACAGCATCGTCTGGGGGCTACCAACTACACAATCTTCAAAGGGGCATATCCTGTCACAGGTAGATGCAGTCCACACCTATGCCTGCCGCTACCATTGTCCAAGTAACCAGAGTGGCACCAATACCACTTGGGGAAAGCCTGTTTCAGAACTGGTATAATGGGGAGGTACTCCTTGTCCTAGACACACTTCAAGGTGTACCTTGAGCTCCCTACAAGGGAATAATTTATCTGCCTCTTAGACCTGACATCCTTGGTGTGCTTTTCCCCCTAACTTTTTGCTTTCAACCCTACTGATTGCTGACTTTGTTTTTTTCTGCTCTTTGGATTATGCACATTTACCACTGCTAACCAGTGCCAAAGTGCTTGTGCTCTCTCCCTAAAACATGGTAAATTTGGCTTGCACTCAATCAGCATATTTATTGTACTTGTAAGTCACTGGTAAAGTGCCACCCCCAGTGCCTGGGGCCTGTAAATTATATGCTACTTGTGGGCCTGTAGCACTGATTGTGCCACCCATTCAAGTAGTAATATGCCAACAAGGGGTTTTATTTGAAAGAGTTCTATCGTTGTTGATTTAGGGAAATTAATTTGGAGGGTGAGTTCAATGAAAATACCGACCCAGATATCAATTGACTAAACAAATCTTAGAAGATATCAGATACACACACAGGACAACTTTTCGTGAAATAATCACAAATATTTTTATATGTTCATTCAATTAAAAAGGAGTACAAATAACAATTGAATGCGCAATGGATCATGAAAAAAGGCAAAAATGAATGTTGTCCACATTTCATGACAAAACATCTATTCCAAAAGAGAACACAGAGATCTATCTCGTTCTTAGAGAATAATAATCAACTGTACAAAATTAATATTGTGGAAATAGATGGTGGAGTCAACGTTTCGGTCTTGGATGGCATCAATCCGTCAGACAATCTTCAGGACAGTAGGCATTGCTTTGAAAAAAGACCCCTATACAAACATAGTATACATTAGTCACATCAATGTAGACATAATTAATTTCTTATTAGATACAAAAAAGAGATAGCCCATGTGTGAATAGCAATCATTTAAACTTTTCATTGTGAATAGCTGCCCCAAACAACCAACAGTATATACAGTATTCCACTATCTGCATATTTGAGGTGAAGAAATGAAGGCATGCTGCAGTGTGAATGAATAACTGTAATTTAATGTTATGTTACTTTGCTTACTTCGATATTGAAGCTCAGAGTGAGAGGAAATTTATTCTTCTTGTCACCTGAAGGTTTACACTGATTCTGTGAATTTAATAAAGAATAGCAGCATGTAATGTGCTGAATACTGACAAATTGATATTCTATTGTGACTTATATACAAGTATATTATCAAGGCCTACCAGATCATGCTTAGGTTACTGACTGTACAACAATCTAGAGGGGATGGTCCTTCCTTTTATTTTTCGAGGAGCTTGACAGCTTTGTAGAGCAACACCATGAATGAGGCACTCTTGTGTCGAAAGGAGGAGATTATCCTTCCTGGTTTAGTGTTCTTTATTCGTAACTCTGCAGTAACACTGAAACACAATGTCATATATATGTCACAACTTCAAGGGTGAGAATATGTTGTGAGTTATTGTCGTGATATCAGAACATGACTTATTACACATCATATACCTTATGTGTAATTAAAGCGGTTGGGAAATATCTCGTGGAAGAGCAGAACATTACTACACTTCATTGTTAATTAAGATGCGTTGTTTCGGAAAAACAACAGTTCATGAGTAATCAGAAGCACAATCTGTTTAAAATAGAGTCTTATCAGTCGTGGTACTGGAATACTCCATCTTAGTTTCAAATATCTAATCTGAAACGACAAATCATAGACTCGAGACGCCGAGAAATGCTCATTGAGCTTAATAAAACATTCCGGATGATGAGCAAGTGGAAAGATAGTATATCCCAGGGACCGGCTGAACGTGTGGCTTCATGATAATGAAGTTATATTTTTTGCCAAAGGACTAGTGTGCCGCGGATTTAATAAAGCCACTATACTAGTCAAGTTCGCTTGAACATAGCCTCAATCATAAACAGTCGAAGCCTACTTACATTTCTAGACGAGAGTCAGGAATTCAAACGCCAGTCCACACGAAGGAACCCGAGCATGAGTTCAGCGTTGGCGGCGTTTTTAAGGGGCAGTGGCGAACGGCGGGCCAGGTGTTTACAATCGGGAAGTATGATCAATGTAGACTTTCACTGAAACATGGCACCCATCTTTGACTACCTATGTTCAGTAAACAAACCTCCGTGAAAGATCTACATATCGTATAATATGCGGCTGAGGCGCGAATCAAATCTTACAACTGCGGTGTAATAATAGTGCTATGCAAATTTCTTCCTACATTCTTAGTATAAAGTTATACTGTGGTATAACGGCCATATTAGGTTGGTTAAATTCAGGAGACTAATGTCTATTGGTGCTTCGAATGTAATGTCGTGTTATGAAAGTGAAAGAGTAGTTAAAATTCATAACCTAAAGAATTGTACTGTTATTGATAAACTTACAAACAGCTTCATTCTTATACCACTGATTTACTTAAGGTATAGCTATATCTTCCTAGGTCATCTATCTGAAAATCATGTGAATGGCAACAGTGACACATCAAATCAAATGAAACAAATACATACATAAAAACAAGGCTAACTCTCGTGACAATAGAAAGTATTAATGGCTGAAATCTCTGGTTATTGTGTACACATAAATCATCAGCTACGGCTTATCGTTGACAGTAAAATTGAAAGCACTCAGATATTTTAAATAATTTTGATACAATCGTATGGTTAGAATCTTATAGCATCAATACATCACAACAGATTAAACAAAACAACACAAATGGTGAAAAGTCGAATTTTACAACACCAGTCAAGAATCAGATGCAGGGTCGAGAATGCTCCATTGGTTGACCACTATATCCGATTGGAGCATACCGAAAAAGAGATGTCATGGTGGGTAATGGAAGTTGTGAGACCTACGATTAGACAGTCCAATGTAGATCATATACTCACGATCAAAGAGAATCAATGGATTTGTCGGGCTGACAATATAAGACAGGGCTTAAATTCAGCCACTGAATGGCATACTCTGGCATGCCTGACATGAGATTAAACGCGTCCACTAATAAAGTAACTTCCAGTCACCTAATGTGACATGTTTAGTTTTTGTTAAACAGGACCACAATTCTGTAAAATTTCACAATTAAATGTGGTATCATACACCTTTTGTTTGATCTGTTGTGATGTATTGATGCTATTAGATTCTAACCATACGATTGTATCAAAATTATTTAAAATATCTGAGTGCTTTCAATTTTACTGTCAACGATAAGCCGTAGCTGATGATTTATATGTACACAATAACCGCAGATTTCAGCCATTAATACTTTCTATTGTCACGAGAGTTAGCCTTGTTTTTATGCATGTATTTGTTTCATTTGATTTTATGTGTCACTGTTGCCATTCACATGATTTTCAGATAGATGACCTAGGAAGATATAGCTATACCTTAAGTAAATCAGTGGTATAAGAATGAAGCTGTTTGTAAGTTTATCAATAACAGTACAATTCTTTAGGTTATGAATTTTAACTACTCTTTCACTTTCATAACACGACATTACATTCGAAGCACCAATAGACATTAGTCTCCTGCATTTAACCAACCTAATATGGCCGTTATACCACAGTATAACATTATACTAAGAATGTAGGAAGAAATTTGCATAGCACTATTATTACACCGCAGTTGTAAGATTTGATTCGCGCCTCAGCCGCATATTATACGATATGTAGATCTTTCACAGAGGTTTGTTTACTGAACATAGGTAGTCAAAGATGGCCGCCACGTTTCAGTGAAAGTCTACATTGATCATACTTCCCGATTGTAAACACCTGGCCCGCCGTTCGCCACTGCCCCTTAAAAAACGCCACTAACGCTGAACTCATGCTCGGGTTCCTTCGTGTGGACTGGCGTTTAAATTCCTGACTCTCGACTAGAAATGTAAGTAGGCTTCGACTGTTTATGATTGAGGCTATGTTCAAGCGAACTTGACTAGTATAGTGGCTTTATTAAATCCGCGGCACACTAGTCCTTTGGCAAAAAATATAACTTAATTATCATCAAGACACACGTTCAGCCGGTCCCTGGCATATACTATCTTTCCACTTGCTCGTCATCCGGAATGTTTTATTAAGCTCAATGAGCATTTCTCGGCGTCTCGAGTCTATGATTTGTCGTTTCAGATTAGAAATTTGAAACTAAGATGGAGTATTCCAGTACCACGACTGATAAGACTCTATTTTAAACAGATTGTGCTTCTGATTACTCATGAACTGTTGTTTTTCCAAAACAATGCGTCTTAATTAACAATGAAGTGTAGTAATGTTCTGATCTTCCACGAGATATTTCCCAACCGCTTTAATTACACATAAGTTATATGATGTGTAATAAGTCATGTTCTGATATCACGACAATAACTCACAACATATTCTCACCCTTGAAGTTGTGACATATATATGACGTTGTGTTTCAGTGTTACTGCAGAGTTACGAATAAAGAACACTAAACCAGGAAGGATAATCTCCTCCTTTCGACACGAGAGTGCCTCATTCATGGTGTTGCTCTACAAAGCTGTCAAGTTCCTCGAAAAATAAAAGGAAGGACCATCCCCTCTAGATTGTTGTACAGTCAGTAACCTAACCACAATCTGGTAGGCCTTGATAATATACTTGTATATAAGTCACAATAGAATATCAATTTGTCAGTATTCAGCACATTACTTGCTGCTATTCTTTATTAAATTCACAGAATCAGTGTAAACCTTCAGGTGACGAGAAGAGTAAATTTCCTCTCACTCTGAGCTTCAATATCGAAGTAAGCAAAGTAACGTAACATTAAATTACAGTTATTCATTCACACTGCAGTATGCCTTCATTTCTTCACCTCAAATATGCAGATAGTGGAATACTGTTTATACTGTTGGTTGTTTGGGGCAGCTATTCACAATGAAAAGTTTAAATGATTGCTATTCACACACGGGCTATCTCTTCTTTGTATCTAAGAAGAAATTAATTATGTCTACATTGATGTGACTAATGTATACTATGTTTGTATAGGGGTCTTTTTTTAAAGCAATGCCTACTGTCCTGAAGATGGTCTGACGGATTGATGCCATCCAAGACCGAAACGTCGACTCCACCATCTATTTCCACAATATTAATTTTGTACAGTTGATTATTATTCTCTAAGAATGAGATAGATCTCTGTGTTCTCTTTTGGAATAGATGTTTTGTCATGAAATGTGGACAACATTCATTTTTGCCTTTTTCATGATCCATTGCGCATTCAATTGTTTATTTGTACTCCTTTTTATTTGAATTAACATATAAAAATATTTGTGATTATTTCACGAAAAGTTGTCCCATGTGTGTATCTGATATCTTCTAAGATTTGTTCAGTCAATTGATATCTGGGTCGGTATTTTCATTGAACTCACCCTCCAAATTAATTTCCCTAAATTAACAACGATAGAACTCTTTCAAATAAAACCCCTTGTTGGCATATTACCTCTTCATTTAACCTGCCCAAGCCCTCAAGGGTATATTGGGTCTGTTTCCCTACGGATATATTGCTTTATGCGCAGACAACTGTCTGTTGTGGGTCACTCCTTGAAGTGGTTATTGAAAAGGATTTAGTATCCAGTATTTCCAAATAACATCTTTGTTCGATCCTATCCATGTCTGAAGCCGACACATTGTCTTACACAGATGAATATGTGTTGAAGATAGCGGCAGGTCCCTCGCTGCTTGGCACTCGAGGACCTGTTACCCATTCACCTTCTGAATCTGACCTAAACCATCTAGAAAGACTAAAAAAGAAATTGGTTCGGACTGAACTCCATGCTAAATTCTTGACCGATTGCCTTAATGCAAATATTATACCAACTGGCCTTCAAATCAAGAACATACCTATCATCTTTATAGAAGATGAAGATTTCAAAATAGGTTTCAGTTTTGCATCTAATAAATGCTCTCGCATGTGGATGGTGCTCAGTATAGAAACAGCAATTAAACATATCAAGGCGCTCTCCAAAGAAATTGAAAACTTAGAAAATAAGATCAATACAGATTCCAGTATTACCTATGCGAAAACATTGTTGGATAAGATAGCCCTAACCATCAAAGATTTTGAGGAATTTAACTCACATAAAAAAACTGACAAATTACAGAAGGATATTAGGAAATATAGCAAGGAAAGAACCTATCCTTACCTGAGAAAAGATTTTTATCAACCACAAGGCCCTAACCAAGGCCCTAAACAAGAACAACGTAAAAAAGTGACTTTCTCTGACACCAATTCTGATACTGACAGTGATCAGGCATCAGACAATACTTACAGACATGTTTATGACCAACAGCCCTCAACATCTAGACAGTATTTTTTAGGGCAGGATCGGAGAGGCTCGGGTTACCCACGGAGACAACGAGCAACAAAGCGAGGTTGGTTCCGGAATCAGTATACACCGGGCTTTCGTCAGACCCGGAATCAATATTACGAATGGTAAATTCCGGCCAAACCATTCCAATCTTTAATCTGTCCAAACATCAACTCTCTGAGGCAGAAATATCAGTCCTTCCATCAGGACTCTCATTTATACCTACTAACAGAAATGATCATTTTCAAACCAAATTGGAGCTATTTAAATTTTTTCGCTCCGTAAGACTTAAACATTTTTTTGCAAATAAGAACTCATTACGTAACATCGATACCACCGGTCTGCACAACCGCTCGACCTTCTTTCCTACAAACACAATGATAGCTAAAGAAATCATCACTTTCGAAAACGCCATCATAACAGAAATTGATAACCTCTTTAATACACCGGCTCATGTCAAATATAATCTCACCAAAGATGAACATGCGGCTTTAAAAACTCTTCAGGCTTTACCAGATACTATCATAAAGCCTGCCGACAAGGGCGGTGGTATTGTTCTCTGGGACATTGAGGCCTACAATACTGAAATGACTAAACAACTTTCAGTAGAGTCACATTATAAAAAATTACCCAGCAATCCTACCCTTCGGTTAGAGAAGTCCATTGCCGAACTCAGCAGAATTGGACGTGAGGGTGGCTGGCTAAGTGAAAAGGAGGCAGCATTCTTGATCAATAAATCTACCACGGTACCGGTAATTTACATCCTACCGAAGATCCACAAGGATGCCAAAGTACCACCAGGCAGACCCATTGTGTCGGGCTGTAATTCTATCTTGAAACCCTTAGCCCAGTATGCTGACTTCTTTATCCGTCCTTTTGCAACTGAAACAAGTACCTACATCAGGGACACCACAGCAGTCATCAATGTGGTTGAAAATCATTGTTTTGATCCTTCATGTGAGCTCTTGGTATCTATGGATATAGAGAGCTTATATACGAACATTCCTCAGCAAGAAGTTCTTGAGATCATTGAAAATTTACTCAACAACAGACCCAGGCCGCATGCGGTACCAACTGAATTTATTGTTGAATGTATTAAAATCTCACTCTGTGAAAACTTTTTCCTCTTTGAGGAAACATTCTTCCAACAACTGAAAGGCGTCGCAAGGGGGGCTGTTTATGCCCCTGACATAGCGAATATCTATGTTTCTGATTTCGAACAGAAATACATTTATGATCCGCTTAATCCATTTACAGCCAACATCACCTGCTGGCTAAGATACATAGACGACGTTTTCCTAAATTGGAAAGGGAACAAGCAACTTCTGGCTGAATTCCATAGTTGGATTAATTCTAGAAACCCGAATCTGAAATTCACACTAGACTCAGATAATCAATGTATGAATTTTCTTGACATCTCAATCAAAGCAGGCACAGATAACACACTCTATACTACGTTGTTCACCAAACCAACAGCGCGTAATACTCTCTTAAAATACGACAGTCATCATCCACAGTCCCTAAAAGACGGACTCCCCTTTGGACAGTTCCTCCGTCTTCGGAGGAATTGTTCCAAAAGGGAGGACTATTTTTTTGAAGCAAAAAAACTTAAAGAAAAACTACACTCACGTGGATACCCAAATAAACTACTCAAAAGATCACTGAAGAGGGCATGGTACAATGACCTTAATGCCTTACTAGAAGTAAAACACAAGACAACAGAACCCGTGTTGGCTTGTGTCACCACCTTTGGGACCGCCAGTAACAGGATTAAGAAAATTTTAAAAAAACACTGGACTCTCCTGTCATCTCTCCCTGAACTGGTGCAAGAACCATTATTTTCATTTAAAAGAGGGACTAATTTGAAAGACCGACTAGTCCATGCGTACAAAATGCCTCAGCAGAATGTGGTGGACAACATGAAACAAATTATACCGTTGATTGGTCACTACAAATGTAGCAACTGTGCAGCATGTCCAAGCACAATTAACCTAAAATCATTTGATCTTAATGGCAAAAAAATTTGGGTTAAATCTTTTTCCAATTGCAACACCAAAAATTTTGTCTATTGTATCCAATGCCCTTGTGGATTGAAGTACATAGGCAAAACAACACAAATGGTGAAAAGTCGAATTTTACAACACCAGTGAAGAATCAGATGCAGGGTCGAGAATGCTCCATTGGTTGACCACTATATCCGATTGGAGCATACCGAAAAAGAGATGTCATGGTGGGTAATGGAAGTTGTGAGACCTACGATTAGACAGTCCAATGTAGATCATATACTCACGATCAAAGAGAATCAATGGATTTGTCGGGCTGACAATATAAGACAGGGCTTAAATTCAGCCACTGAATGGCATACTCTGGCATGCCTGACATGAGATTAAACGCGTCCACTAATAGAGTAACTTCCAGTCACCTAATGTGACACGTTTAGTTTTTGTTAAACAGGACCACAATTCTGTAAAATTTCACAATTAAATGTGGTATCATACACCTTTTGTTTAATCTGTTGTGATGTATTGATGCTATAAGATTCTAACCATACGATTGTATCAAAATTATTTAAAATATCTGAGTGCTTTCAATTTTACTGTCAACGATAAGCCGTAGCTGATGATTTATGTGTACACAATAACCACAGATTTCAGCCATTAATACTTTCTATTGTCACGAGAGTTAGCCTTGTTTTTATGTATGTATTTGTTTCATTTGATTTTATGTGTCACTGTTGCCATTCACATGATTTTCAGATAGCTGACCTAGGAAGATATAGCTATACCTTAAGTAAATCAGTGGTATAAGAATGAAGCTGTTTGTAAGTTTATCAATAACAGTACAATTCTTTAGGTTATGAATTTTAACTACTCTTTCACTTTCATAACACGACATTACATTCGAAGCACCAATAGACATTAGTCTCCTGCATTTAACCAACCTAATATGGCCGTTATACCACAGTATAACTTTATACAAAGAATGTAGGAAGAAATTTGCATAGCACTATTATTACACTGCAGTTGTAAGATTTGATTCGCGCCTCAGCCGCATATTATACGATAGGTAGATCTTTCACGGAGGTTTGTTTACTGAACATAGGTAGTCAAAGATGGCCACCACGTTTCAGTGAAAGTCTACATTGATCATACTTCCCGATTGTAAACACCTGGCCCGCCGTTCGCCACTGCCCCTTAAAAAACGCCGCCAACGCTGAACTCATGCTCGGGTTCCTTCAAGTGGACTGGCGTTTGAATTCCTGACTCTCGACTAGAAATGTAAGTAGGCTTCGACTGTTTATGATTGAGGCTATGTTCAAGCGAACTTGACTAGTATAGTGGCTTTATTAAATCCGCGGCACACTAGTCCTTTGGCAAAAAATGTAACTTCATTATCATGAAGCCACACGTTCAGCCGGTCCCTGGGATATACTATCTTTCCACTTGCTCGTCATCCGGAATGTTTTATTAAGCTCAATGAGCATTTCTCGGCATCTCGAGTCTATGATTTGTCGTTTCAGATTAGAAATTTGAAACTAAGATGGAGTATTCCAGTACCACGACTGATAAGACTCTATTTTAAACAAATTGTGCTTCTGAATACTCATGAACTGTTGTTTTTCCAAAACAACGCGTCTTAATTAACAATGAAGTGTAGTAATGTTCTGCTCTTCCACGAGATATTTCCCAACCGCTTTAATTACACACAAGGTATATGATGTGTAATAGGTCATGTTCTGATATCACGACAAAAACTCACAACATATTCTCAACCTTGAAGTTGTGACATATATATGACGTTGTGTTTCAGTGTTACTGCAGAGTTACGAATAAAGAACACTAGACCAGGAAGGAAAATCTCCTCCTTTCGACACGAGAGTGCCTCATTCATGGTGTTGCTCTACAAAGCTGTCAAGTTCCTGGAAAAATAAAAGGAAGGACCATCCCCTCTAGATTGTTGTACAGTCAGTAACCTAACCACGATCTGGTAGGCCTTGATAATATACTTGTATATAAGTCACAATAGAATATCAATTTGTCAGTATTCAGCACATTACATGCTGCTATTCTTTATTAAATTCACAGAATCAGTGTAAACCTTCAGGTGACGAGAAGAATACATTTCCTCTCAGTCTGAGCTTCAATATCGAAGTAAGCAAAGTAACATAACATTAAATTACAGTTATTCATTCACACTGCAGCATGCCTTCATTTCTTCACCTCAAATATGCAGATAGGGGAATACTGTATATACTGTTGGTTGTTTGGGGCAGCTATTCACAATGAAAAGTTTAAATGATTGCTATTCACACACGGGCTATCTCTTCTTTGTATCTAAGAAGAAATTAATTATGTCTACATTGATGTGACTAATGTATACTATGTTTGTATAGGGGTCTTTTTTTAAAGCAATGCCTACTGTCCTGAAGATGGTCTGACGGATTGATGCCATCCAAGACCGAAACGTCGACTCCACCATCTATTTCCACAATATTAATTTTGTACAGTTGATTATTATTCTCTAAGAACAAGATAGATCTCTGTGTTCTCTTTTGGAATAGATGTTTTGTCATGAAATGTGGACAACATTCATTTTTGCCTTTTTCATGATGCATTGCGCATTCAATTGTTTATTTGTACTCCTTTTTAATTGAATTAACATATAAAAATATTTGTGATTATTTCACGAAAAGTTGTCCCATGTGTGTATCTGATATCTTCTAAGATTTGTTCAGTCAATTGATATCTGGGTCGGTATTTTCATTGAACTCACCCTCCAAATTAATTTCCCTAAATCAACAACGATAGAACTCTTTCAAATAAAACCCCTTGTTGGCATATTACCTCTTCATTTAACCTGCCCAAGCCCTCAAGGGTATATTGGGTCTGTTTCCCTACGGATATATTACCCATTCAAGTAGCCTTTTATACAAGCCTATGTCTGCAGTATAAACTGCCATTTCAATGTGGAAAAACAAACTCTTTGCCAGACCCGAACCTTCCATTTTAATACATATTAGTCACCTGAGTGTAGGCACTGGACAGCCCAAGGAGAAGGGTGCAGTGTAGTTAAAAGTTTGAAAATATACTTTTAAGTTTTACATGACCTGGTAGAGAAAAATGCCTACATTTCTTTTTTACTACTGCAAGGCCCGCCTATCCCAGAGGGTAACATTGGAGTTAGTTTATTACATTTAGTAAGTGACACTTTCCAAATGGGAGTATGTAGCAGCTCATCATTGGTGTCTTTGGAATTGTAATGAAAAATCCTCTCTCATGTTGAAGTTTGATTTTAAATTACAATTTTGACAATGGCATTTTAGAAAGTTGGCATGTTCCTGCCTTAGCGATTTAGGACCTCTAGCCTGTCTCTGGGTCACATGAGTGGATGTAGCTGACATTTGGGCTTTGTGTTTTCCTACTAGACAGTCGCACACAATAGAGATCTTAGGTGAGCTTTAATGGGCCATCACTGTCAGGATGGGATGGAGGAGGTGTGCACAGCCCTACTTACACTTGGATAGGCTGTGCCCTGCCTCTACACAAAGGGCTGAATATCCCTGTAGTTAGTCTGGAGCCGGGACAAGGAAGGCAGGATGCCCGGAAGGCTTCAAAGAGAAACCTCTAGAACCTTCTCACACTTCAAAGGAAGGCCCAGATATACATATGGGATCTCAGATATCAACTCTTCAGAACACTTCTGGACCTGTAGAACCTCTGCCAGGAGGAAGGACTACTGTGCTGCTGAAAGGACTGCCCTGCTGCCCTCCTGCCTGAGTCAGAGGGAGCTGGACCTGCACCTAAGCCCAGGACTCCCAGAGTGACTCCAAGGGTTAGTCTGCTGGCCTCCTTTTCAGAGCCACAGGAGCATAAAATGCTAACAACCACCTGTACCAGGACACAGATCGAACTCAAGCAGGTCCCTGAATCCTTAGTGGTGGCCCTCTGGTCCTGAACCCTTAGTGTAGCCTCAGAGAGGCTGAGTTGAAGTTCTTAGGCTCCTCGTGACCACAAACAGAAACATTATAGACTACATTGTTCAGGAAGTCTACTGAGAGACAATCATTATTGGTGCATTCCAGTTGCAACCTAATAGGACTCTCAGACAATATGCCCTATGGGCACTCCCTCAGGATGCGCAATAACTGTACCATGAAAAATTAATTTTTCTAGTATTCTGATTCTTGAATATCCCTTGAGACTACAGAAACAAGCAAGAAAGAGGGCTTAGTATACCAAAATGACTACTTTTCTGGTCTCCAGAACTTGTGAGACAGGGAAGGATCACATGATTTTTAGAGCACATTCAATGCAGATAGCAAAACTATTTTTAAAGGTGTATATAGACATTGGCATCTGGTTCAGGGTACTCTTAATTGTAGTGATCGACTAGTTTGCTCCTTTAGAAGCTAGCCTAATATCTGAGAAAGAGCAGTCAGGGCTACTCTTGACTTGGAAACTTTACAATAAAAGTGGGGTCCTCCTACTATGAGGGACCATTTTAAATGTGGTAGATGTACTGCATCAAACACTGTCCGGAAAACAAGGGTTTTGAACATGATGATGTAAAAATCAAATTGAATGTTTTGTCTAACTGTAATACCAGTTGTGTAATTTATGCATTCTGGTCTCCATGTCATAAAATCAACAGTGGACAGACCACACAGAAGATAAAGTCACAGATACTTGACTGCGAAATAATTGGAGCCTCCCTTGTGGGGCACTACAAGCAACAAAGCCACTCGATTGACGACATGACCTGGCTTGTTATGGAAGTACCTACACAAAATAAGTTTAGCAATCACAACACCAAAGGTCTGGTACAGGAATGTAAATGGATTGAACATTTGAAATCAATAGACATACGTCTGAATGCTATTGATAAATAGAGCCATCTGTCAACTGTGTTGTCAGGCTGATCGATATAAAGTACATCTCGCTACCCAGTCTATATTTGCTTGATCTATCCTCATTAATCTGGTTGGAGGATCACTGTTTTGATCCCTTATTCAGAACTTTTCATCCAACTTTGTTCCTTTTTTCTTTCCTCTGTGTCCTTGTAGCGTGAACTTGCAGTTGTATAAGATTATAGTACATCTTTATTCCAATATTTCTGTAGAGAAAAATTGTTTGGATGCTATTTTACTTTTTTGGGCACTTTTAGACATGTTTTTTCTGATTACCAGTGATATTTTGATACAGACTTTGATGGGGGATAGCTTTTAGATATGTTCAATCATTCTGCATCATTAACACCTTCTAATTATTATTTTTGTTTCTTACAGTGTGGCATTGGAATCTATTTTTTGAGTAACATTGCATTTGTTAACACTGTGTCAGTTTTTTATGAATCTGACCATTCTAATATGGAGCTGATTGGTCTGAAAAAGATCCATGTAGGACGCCCGTCCTCTTTCTATTTTTATAATTGAAGACATGCACTGAGCACACTTTTCCAATTATTTGCACAGGTATGGTTAAGCCTTGCTGTGTATATCTGTTACATTGAGTTGTCTTTGTTTTTGTTTCTCTGTTTTCTGACCTTGGATTGAGGTTCATTGTGCTTACAGGGAAACTTGATGGATGTATTTATGATGTCAATGGTGTATTGAGCTTAGTGGTTGTTTTCGTGTTTCACATATGGATTTAATTAACATACCCAAGCTTCATTACCTTGCTCCTGGTTATGATGCATGTATTGAATTTGAATTTAAAAGCATTTATTAAGCGCACTTATACCATGCGGTTTCATGGCGCTTTGAATGATGCAGTGGCCGTCCTCAGTGGGAGGCTAGGCATTGTAGGCTTGCTCGAACAAAAAGGTTTTAAGATTCTTCCGAAACTGTATATAAGAGGGAGATGTGCGAAGAACAGCAGGAAGGGAATTCCAGAAGAGCGGGGCGAGAACAGCGAACTTTGCTCCGCCAGATTTCTGTTTCTTGAAGCGAGGGATGGTCAAAAGAGCCATGTAGGTGGAGCGAAGTTCACGGCCTGGAAGATAGGGTTAAATGGCAGAGCGTATAAACTCAGGGGCGGTTCCCGACCTAGCCCGGAAGGTGAGGCAGCCGAGTTTAAAAAGGGCGCGCTCTCTCACCGGGAGCCAGTGCAATGCTTTGAGCAGTGGAGTGGATCGATGGTATTTGGGTAGGCCGTGAATCAGGCGAGCAGCTTGATTCTGTATCAGCTGCAAGCGATGAATCGCATAAGCAGGGGCTCCATTGTAGATAATGTTACCATAATCAATTTGTGATAGTACCATGGCCAACACAATGATCTTTAAAGCAGAAAGGGAAAAGAAACGGGAAACTTTCCTGATTATTCTTAGTGAGAAGAAACAAGCGGAGACCACTGAACCAACTTGTGAATGGACAGAAAGTTGTGAGTTTAGGGAAATCCCAAGAGTTTTGACTTTAGGGACAGGAAGAGGGGGAACGCCAAGTGACAGGGGCCAATGAGAAGGGGCCCACGGACTGCAACCACCTCCGGTCAAGACCAACTCGGTCTTGTCCGGGTTGAGTTTGAGGTGGTTGCAGTTCATCCAATCCTGGATAAATGTCATTACTGTCCGAACGTTGAGAGCAGATGAAGAGGAATTAGAAAGATTGAAGATTAGCTGGAGGTCGTCGGCGTAGTTGAACACCGTGACCTCCATCTGCTGTAACGAAAAAATGAGGGGGTAGATGTATAAATTAAATAGAAGGGGGGAAAGTGATGAGGCCTGAGGAACCCCACACTCCACCTTACGAGAGATGGTGGTGAAATCGGCCAAGTGGACAGCTTGGGCCCTCCCTGTTAGGAAGGACTCAATCCACGAGAAGGCTAAGCCTTCTATGCCCGCCGCCCTGACACGGTTGAGAAGGATGGAATGATCCACCGTATCAAAGGCGGCGGACAAGTCTAGTAGGATCAGGGCTTGCGGAAGGTTGGTGTCAATACCTTCACGCAGCTCGTCCATTACTGAAATCACCACTTTCTCGGTGGCGTGCAAGGGGCGAAAGCCAGCTTGACGAGGGAAGAGGCAGTGATTGGTTTCTACATGGGTGCTTAAGGTGGTTGTGACGTGGGTTTCCAGGACTTTTGCTAAATAAGGCAGAAGGGATATGGGACGATAGTTGGAGGGGGAGGAAGGATCAGCGTCAGGTTTTTTAATGATGGGTATTACAACCGCTGATTTGTGTGAACTGGGAACAGTTCCTTTCCTTATCGAGTCATTGAGAAGGGTCAGAGGTGGAGTAGGGCAGGTTAAGTAAATTTCCCTAAGAATATGGGCTGGGGCAAAGTCTAGGGGAGAACCAGATTTGACTCGACGAAGTAGTGGGAGAAGTGTGTCATTGGTTAACAGTGGGATAAAATTGAGTTTGGGGGCAGTGGGCGGGGGGGAGGGATTGACAAACGTGAGGGAAGGTGGGGGAATGTTGAGTTTAATTTTGACTACTTTGTCAATAAAAAACTCGTTGAGCGAGTTGCAGAGGGACTGAGAGGGGGAATAGTAGCCATAGTTCTACTGGATAATGCCAGTTCATGGACCGTAGAGAAAATTTCCTTCGAGCGGGACTCAGCTGCCATTATCCTGCTAGTATAGAATTCAGTTTTAGCCTCAAGGATGCCCTTTTTGTAAGTTTTTAGGACAGACAAATAAATAGTCTTTAGCTCGGGACTGTAAGTTTTCCTCCAAGCTCGCTCGGCTCTCCTTGCAGCTAATTTCTTTTCTTTTAGGTCTGAGGTGAACCATCGATTGGCTGCATGGGCCCGCTTAACTGTGAGCCACCTCAAAGGGGCGAACTCGTCACCCGCCAGAGTCAGCCAGTTGTCGATGGCGGCCAATTGGGAGGTAGCAGCGAGGTCTGCAAGGTCAGGAGTAGTTTTGGCCAGAATAGAGCAAAGAGAGGGCATGTCCGTTTTACCCTATTTCCTGACCCAGATGTTTTTGGGAAGTGGGGGTTTGGCCATCGCGGTCAGTGCAAGGGAAAAGGAAATAATAAAGTGATCTGACCAAGGGCACGGAGATATTGTAGGGGATGTAGATGGAATATTTAATGCCCAGATTTGATCCAGCATGTGACCATGTATATGCGTAGAACCGTGAGTAAGCAATAAAAAATTTAAAGAGATCATAAAGTCAGTGAATTCTTTGGATTGGGGGCTCTCAGCAGGTTCGTTGGGCCAGAAATGTAGGTCCCCTAGAACTAGTACTGATGAGGTATTAACCACCAGGGTGGCCAGGAGAGCCTGAATGCTAGGGAGGAAAGATGGGGTAGATTGGGGAGGGCGATAAATTAGGACAAAAGTGAGTGGTGCCTGATGGAAGATCGAGCGAGCTACAAGGTAGTCTACATCAGGAATAGGTGGGGAAGGGAGAATCTGAAAGCTGAAATCAGTCCGGGCTATTAAGGCCACTCCACCACCCCGTTTGCCCCCTGGCCGGTCATGTGTCTTGGTAATCCTCCGCATGCATGGTGTTTGGAACACACATGGACAGGGAGGTCTGTTTCAACTCTATACAGTGGTGGGGCCCTCATTGTCTCATAATGTTGTATCCTTGGAACAGTGTTTTGTGCACAATATCTCCTTGCATATCCGTTATGACACCATTAGGGTGTTGTATTAGACACCTTGGATATATCATTGTACACAATGTGTCTCTGCATGGTGATTGTGTCACCTATTAGTTGTTGTGCTAGATGTGATGGATATATCTTGTGACACTACACACCAGTCTCTACGTAGCGTATCATGAACAGAACACTGAGAATACAATACAGACAGGTTTTAACTTTTCTGCCCTTTCAGTGCTTTTTCCTTTACTACTGTCCATTCGCAATTTCAGCTTCTTTCCTCATAGTTCACTTTTTAATCTATTGAAATCTATGGGGCATTGGTCGTCCGTGTTTATTGCTATACATTGCATTGATGGATGTTCCTTTTTGGGTTGGGTCAGATGAGATGTATAATGGTATCATTATCAGTGATTCTTCTTCTCCTATTTTTGACAAACTCTGACAATTCCTATATGGCCCTATAAGTTGCTGCTTTTTTGTCCTGACGAAAACTCTGTTGAATGACTCAAAGGGGTTAAAACATGGACTTTTTAGTCTTAACCATGGTTGCTTTGAATGCCGGGCATTAAGAAATCCAAATAAAACATTTTGTGTGGATTATACTTTGGATTTGATGTTGTGATGGTTGTCATTTTTATTTGTCATGTGCACTGTATTTTTTTTGGTCTTCACATTACACTCTCACTTATCTTCACTCACACTGCACTGTTACCTGTAGCACCTTTGCATGCATTGCAATTTTCCATTCTACTTGTGTAATGTGCCTAACAATTTAATTGATAATCTTTCAACTTTGCAGTACATTTATTGTGATAGTAGGTCCATTGAATATGATAGCCATTTTGTGTAAGCTGTCTGTGTGCTTTGCCATAGGCCTACATGTGTTCTTTGTTCTAGGCCTCCTGCTTCTTGTTGTGATCATGTAGCTGGTGGCCAGTTTGTTTAGGCACCCAGTGTGCTTTTGCCATAGGCCTGCATGTCTTCTCTTTGTTCCCAATGTTGCCTTACTGCTCAGTGTTGTTGTTGATGGCAATGTGGCACTGGCTGGCAGCGATTTTGTGCATCCAGCCAGTGTGGTCCTTTGCCACAGGCTGCATGGATGGTTGAGCAATGAGATAGAAACGTAATAACTTATTATTGCATCTTTGAGGAAAACTTCACTTATGTTTAATTATTTAATTTAATATATTTTTTTTGTTCATTGGCAAATTATTTTTTTCTTAATTGTTTTTGTTCATACAATTTTTCACTACATCTGGCATCAATCAACCCCATATCTGCTATAGGTGCACAGCAGCATTCTTTGTGTAGGGATTATTCCTTCCATTTTCATTTGTCAGCTGCAACTCCCTGAGTGCCACATCGCACATGAGTGATGTCACATGACGCACATAAAGCAAACAGTTTCATCTGAATGTTGTTGTTTTTGCTCTCTCTTATCCTTTCTGAGTGTACATTCAGTCACCTTGAAAGCTTAAGTTGGTGTGATTTTCCATTTAACGAATAGATACACTAAATTGTTAATTATTAATAATAGGGAGTAACCAGTGACCACACTAAATGACACTGTGTTTGTTTGCACTATTAATTGGACAGCAACAATGCCACGTTTCACTGATGTGCTTCTTTTCGTTTAGGTGCACAAAAGACAGAATCACCAACAGTACTGCCAGACAGAAGGCCTGTGCACAGCATGATGCGTGAGTGACCCACACATCACAGACAGCTTCAAGGTGGCCCCAAAGAATGGTGCTACCAAGAAAGTGGCCAGTAAGAAGTAGAAGGAGCATACTACCACCACAACCAGCACTGGTATGTTTTGGAAAACAAAAAGCTGTTCCTGCTGCACCGTCCTCCTAGGAGTAAGCTGGGAGCAGCACCCCCAAATCAGTTGACCCACCCCAATCTAGGCTCAAGCCATGTCTGTCATAGTGGCAGCCAGCCTAATCATGGCAATGCCAATGAGCAGTGATATTGAAAGTGACTTATCTCTATCACAAAGTAATACCAAATCATTGCAGAAAACTCAGAGAAGTGGACAAAAACAGTTGCTCCGGAAAGAGGAGCAGTTCAAGAGTTTGATCTTCATGCTGATGAAGTGGAGCAATCTGCTCCAGAAGATCAATTGTCTTCCCGATCTCCAGCTATAAAAAGTAGGATTAGTGGTGCATCATCTCTTTCGTCAAGCTCCCCTTCTGATGATCTAGACACCACTTGCATCATGCCTAAGTCTGAGAGTGAGACACGCCACGAGACAAGGCTAGGGAAAAGGAAGGTTCCAGAAAGCCTTAGAGTAATGGAGGCAGATGTAGAAGAGGAGGATAATGATGAGCCAGTCATCATGGATGTAAGCCCAGCCCCAGTGGAGACCGACATTACTCCATTGCTACATCCCGGGGAGGATGTGAGAGTGGGACCACAGATCCAACCATCACCAGCTGCCATATTTGCAAAGTCACTGTAGCAACCTACATACACAACCACCTCAGTAGAAGTAGGTACTGCAGAGAGTCAAATGTCAAAATGCCCACCTGCTGCCAGTTCATCTGACATTGACCGAACACCAGCATCACAAAGTTGAGCTCCCTAGTTTGGGACTTTTTTCGGTTAGCCAGAAGGAAGAGAACATTGCCATATGTGCCCTTTGCAGCGCAAGTGTTAGTCGGAGTGAGCTTGTTGCAAATTATAGTGTCGGGGGCCAGACAACCCATGTGATAAAGCACCATATGATCGAGCAGCCCAAAAACTGCAAGCGTTGTTAGAGAAGGGGGTGAAAGCCAGCTGAACAGGGAATCCAAATCTGATCCGATCATGTTGGAAGGTGAAGAAGAGGAAGATATCTTTGTTACGCTTAGCAGCCCTCTCCCCAGCGGTGCAGTAGTATCGCCCACATCAGCAACATCGCAATGGCACAAAACTCAGGTCTGACACCAAGGCACCAGAGGACAGTGACTGTCCCACTGAAAAGCACTTTGAGCCTATCACACCTGTTCTCAAGAAGTCACATGGATCAGTGGCATCAGGAAAAATAACTCAATCTACTATTCTGGCCATTTTTAGGCCAGAGGGGCAGTATGAATGCAACCACAATATGGCACGTTTGTACAATGCAAAGCTAGCTAAAATGATATCGCTGGACCTCCTCCCTTTTTCTTTTGCGGAAGGGGTAGGTTTCCTTGAATTTGTGGCAGCCATCTGCCCAAAATAGAAGGTTCCCAGTCCATCCTATTTTGCCAGAGTTGCTGTTCCAGCACTACACCATGATGTGATGGAATATCGTAGACAAGCTGTGCAGCAGAGTTCTGTTCACAGTATCTACCTGACAAGAGACATGTGCACCAGTTGCCAAGCGACTGATTACATGTGCATCACTAAACACTGATTCTCTTTTGTGGGGGCTAAAGAAAATTATCCCCAGATGTTGACACTGCTGAGATTTTTAAAGCTGCACATAAGCATTTGACAGTAGCCATGTTCACTATGGAGGAATCTGATACAGCTGCAAACATTTTGGGAGACTTTAACAACAAGGTCTTTGAATGGCTTTGACCATACGGGCTTAAGCTTGGATTTGTTGCCATGGATAATGACAGTAATATAGTTAAGACCATGGCTGATGGTGGTTATTTCAGTGTCCTGTGTTTGGCGCACTGCATTAACATATTTGTACAGGACTTTGTCTAGAAAGAAGACCAAGTGAGCAACTTACTGTCCACCTGCAGAAGCATTTTCACTCATTTCAGCCATTCATTTAAAGCCCTGAAACAGCTGACGATCATTCATTTTGATAATAGTTCCCAGTTAAAGCACTCATACAGGAGGTACCAACAAGCTGGAACTCTACTTATTACATGCTTCAATACCTGATTAAGCGGTACAGACCTATCAGTGAAAGGCATGTTCATTGAGATGGACCAGTGAGACCTAGTCAAATTCTTGTCAGAGATGTTGCTTCCGTTTGAAGTGTTCACATGGGAAGTCAGCAAAGAGGACATTACCATGGGCCAAGCTATTGTTGCACATGCTACAGGAACAGCTAAAGGAGGTGTCTGCAATGTGCACAGGTGTGGAGGGAAAAAAAGATGCTTATGACTTGGTGGAAAACTTAATCCATCCCTTGTCTGCTAATATAAGGGTGCAAAGACACATTGTGTTCTCCAAACATTATATCTCAGCCACAATTCTTGATCGATGATACAAACTATTGCTATCCACATTAATTCCTTTTTCAGACGGGAATGTTAGAAAATACAAAACATGGAAAGCTGAGCAAGGCTGTGAGCTAAAAAAAGGACAGCAGGGAATTAGAGGCACACTCCTCCAGGGTCCTGCGAGGTAGCGAGTTCAGAGCCTGAGGGCAGTACTGTTGGCTCACAGCAGCCACAAACAACAACAAGAACACCATCAACAACAAGACCAGGAGCATCAGCCCCAAAATCTGCAACTGAGTGGTTTCTATTGGCAGGACCTAAGTCCAGTGCAGAGGCAATGACAAAAGAGGTTGAGCAAATTGAGGCACCAGCAATGAACATTGAGCAAATGGTCCAAGCCTAGCTGGATGATGCAACAGAGGTCTGCCTTGATCAAAACGTATTGGTGTATTGGTATGGGAAGTTACGCCGATGGCCAGTGTCTCTGCTGAGCGTGTTTTTGGTGCTGGTGGTACAGTTGTCACAGTGAGAAGGACCAGTCTCTCACCCCAAAATGTGGAGAGATTAATCATGATCAAAATGAATCAGCACTTTATACCATCAGATTTCACCATACTTGAAGTACCAAAGGAGGAAGATGAGGGTGACTCAGGTCATGGAAGTAGTGTGTTAGATGAACTACTTCTGGGCCAACCACCAGCATTAGGGGATGAGCTCTACTTTCCCAACTACTAGGCCTGGGCCAACATCAAGCATAGAACTATCTATCTCAGTCTCTAGTCTAGCCCTGATCTGCTTTCTTTCTTTCATTGGCTCAAAAAAAAGATATAGCTATAAGGGATCATTATTATTTACTTTATTATTTGGTTGTGTCTGCATGACCAATTCACACCCTTAGACACATTTTAATGCCAGATTGGAGTTGCAAACAGTGTGCAGTGAAAAAGTCCCAACTCCCCCCACACCCATTTCCCTCAAGCCAAGCATTTGATGGAGAATACAAACATATGTTAGCCTGCCTCCAATGCTGGGCCATGACTATCTATCTTTTCCTACCCTAGAGAAACTGCCCCACTTGTGACATTATACATAGGCCCGGGCTAAATTTTTTTGCTTGTTCGCGCTGTAAAATAATACATTCTCGCGTGCACGCGATCGCCTTACCTGAATCCCTGCATTCGCCGACAGGTTTTCCCGATCCGGTCGCGTTCTCCACGAGATGTTGGATTGTTGGTAGCCATTTGCGCTGTCTCATTCGTAGCGCGATCACGTCTTTCTTCTCGTGATCATGCACCGCGAGACAAGTGAAAACAAGATGGCCACGCGCGCGAGCAACCGCATGGGTAAGTTGGCAAGCCGCGACCACGCAGAAAATACCGCGAACGGGCGAGAAAAAAACTTCCGCATCTTCGCGATATTTCTGCGTGTTTGCGGAGATTTTTAACATTTTCGCGATAATTTGCAAAAGTCAATTTCGCAAATTCTGCCCACCCCTAATTATAATTCAATATACACTGGCCATTCTTTGTTTTGTGAACAAATGGATCTGCATTTTGCAATGTACAATGAGGATACCGCACACCTATTTTGTTGTTGTTACACTATCAGCAGATTTTAAAAACTGACTGTGGGCCTGCGGCAACGGAATAAGTGCAAAGTAAATCAGTAACCTCCCAAAAGATTTAATTCATATGTACAACTATTAAAAATGTATTTCCATTACAAATATAAACCAGTAAACCCACAACACCTGGACCACCCTTCTCCCTAACCCCAACCAATGTCCAAAGTAAGTTTAGTCCAAACAAAGGAAGTCCAAACACGTAATTGTCCATAACGAAGAAATAAATAAGAAACCCTCAAAAATGCCCCAAGTCCCACACTGCCATCCTCTCCCCAACAAGTCACACACACCAAAAAAAAGATAAAAAATGGGGAAAGAGAGGCCTTGCAGTGGCTAGGAGCTTCCTTTCCAATTAGTCAAAATGCTCCTCAATTCTGGCTTCCAGTTTCGCCAACCTTTGGCGCATGTAGGGCTGAAAGACTCTATAGGGTGAGCAGCAGTGGTGAAATGGCGGCAGGTGGCTGCCTTGTGACCACAGCACCGGACCACTGGAGGCACTGGGGCCTGGCTGGGGCCTGGGGCATTCGAGGCTACCGCTGCTGTCACCTCCTCCTCCTCCTCAGACACCAGCTGCCAGTATTAGGCCCTGATGGCCTCCAGTTTCCTTTGCCAGGTCCTGGCTGCTGCCACCTGCCTGTTGGGTTGTTGTGATGTATTGGCAGGAGTAATTATACCAAGAAAGAAAAAAGACAAATTGTGACCAATACTCTTAGCAAAACACACAAAATGATATAGTGGCACAGTAGCATTAGCAGTACATTTGCTGGAATCCTCGGTCCATTCGATTTCGATGTGATTAGAGATTCAGACATTAGGCACTATGGAGTATACACGTATTCTTATCTCTCTTGTTGAGCTACATTAATGTAGGCAATGCATGCCAGTTCAGCTTGCGCCCTAGACAGACATACTTGTGTCTCATAACTTGGCTATTGTCTGCAGGTGGGGCAGCTATACTAGACAATTTTCTCTTTTACTATCATGGCCATGCCCTGTTAAATGCCTCAATTTCACCCTGACTATAACAAGGCAGGTGAATATTTACTATGAATGATATACGTCAAGTAAGTTACTGCTAACTTATTATAAAGAAGACAATTATGCAGACAAATATCCTCCTGTCTGCCCAGGGGAAAAGCAATGCACTACAGTAGAGGGAAAGGATAAAGGAACATGATATTATGTTTGGCATGTTCATTACAGACTATCCAGTCCACTTCACTCACTGGCCTTACCCTACGTCACCACATTTGACATTCCTTGTTCCCAACAAAAAAGATTTGCTTGGCAGTAAGGAAAATATTTATTAACTTAGTCGACTGAAAGTAAGTTAGAGTGAATAGGCCGGCTAGGTAGATGTTTCACTGATCATTATCATCATCATCAAGTGCCTAAGCTTTTACTAGTAGTGAGTCACTTTTTTCGGCAATTGTTGAAAAGGAAAAATTAGAACTGATGTAATACATTATGGAAGTGATAATAAAATACATCACTTGGCCAGAGGAAAGTGGCGCATGCAAATAATGTATTTTTTTTAAATGTTATGGAAGGCTGGGACAGAACAAGGAAGTTAGGAAAGGAATGTAGTTACTTATGTACTATGAAGTAAATGAGTGGGCACTGAGAGTGAAGGGAAACACAACTATTTATTTTTTCATTGCCATGTAATCTGTTAAGAGGCCTACACATTAAGTGAGGAAACACACATTGCAAAGCCACAAATGCAGTGCAGCCGATCTAATCATGCAGCCGATGGGTCACCCATGGCTGTCACTGGCAAAATGCCATGGGTAGAGACTCGGAGGGAGGCAATTGATGATGATGGGTGGGTACTAGGAAGGATGCATAATACATGTTGTGCTTAAAACTAAGGGTGGGCGTAGTTCGCGAAGTAGCACTTCGCGAAGCTACGCAAAGTGAAGTTCGCACTACGCGAGCTACGCGTAGCACTTCGCGAACTGCGAAGTAACATGTTCGCACTGTGCAAGATGTTGTTTTCAATGATTGCACAGTGAGGACAAGCAACCGGCACTGTGCAATCATTGAAAATGGCATCTTGCACAGTGCGAGCTGTAGTTTTCTGCTGCTCGAGTAGATTTTTACTCGAGCTGCAGCTTTCTCAACGCGAACTGGTAGTTTCTCATCGCGAGCGGTCGCGAGCATACGCGACCCCTCGCAATGAGAAACCTGACCTTCTCGCGTTGGGAATCTCGCCGGGAGGTTTATTTTCCATGCTCGCGATCGCGAACAAGGAAAAAGTCTCGCCAGGATGTCATTTTGCTTGCTCGCGGTCGCCAACTTGACGTTGAGGACCGCGAGCAAGCAAAAAATGACCGCAGCACTACGCAACACTACGCTACGCGTGTTCGCACTGTGCTACGTGCAGTTCGCGTAGCGCGAAGTAGCGCGAACTTCGCAAACTACGCGAGCGTAGCGTAGTGCTTCGCCCAGGCCTACTTAAAGTCTACTGTGAGTCAAGGGAGTAGTCTGAAATATCACCTCAACCCTTTGAACCAAAAACCTTGATTAAAACATTCCTTGTTTACTCTTCTTCCCAGGGATTTTTCCATTCATCATTGCGTTGTTCTTCTAGTATTTTTTATTCTTCATCTTTGACTTTGCTACTCAGTCACAGTTTAACTTTTACATTCTCTCCATCCAGTCTTCACGTATGAATACCATCCATCCCTCCAAGCATGGCTCTCATTCTCAACCAAACTTTTACAAACATACGTCCATCATTTAACCACCCATGCGTCCTTACTTTGACCCATCATACCCACCGGAGGATTCTTTTCACCCAGATACTTTCACCCACACAGGCAAGTTTCCTTTCACCATTCATTCCCCCTTCACCTAACCATGCATCCTATCAGCCACCTATAGTATATGTGTCCTTTCACCCACGCATCCTTCTCTTCCAGTCATATTACATTTCACCGGTCATTCCTCCTTCCGTTCCTATTTCCTTTTTCCATCAAGGTATGACTCTTCATTAAACTTTCCTGCTGAGTTGAACATAGAAGAGACTATTATTTACTCAGCTCCCGCTGTATATGCTAAGTAATGAGGGGGGTGTTTAACTGTTGACAAGTTTCAACAGTACAGTGTACACCCTTGCAGCGAGTATATCATTAATTATCAATAAGAAAGCAATATGACTTACCACCACCTGCCACGGCTGGTTTACCCCCTCAGGTGCCACATCTGCTTCCTGTCTGGTGCCGCCATCCCCGTTGGCCCCGGCACTGGTTGTCGGTGTGGATAGAAAAAACATTACACATTTTTTAGATGCCATGTATGCCTCTACCCTATTTATTTATTTTTGTAGATAAATTGAAAATATACACCAAATACATCACTACATTTCGGATACAAACAGTATGTTGTATAAATAAAGCGGGTTGGATATTTTGTTGGTGGCAACTTTTGAAAATGCTCTCAAGAAGACATCCAGTATAGGACTTTTCAGAGTGACTAGAGCTATTGGCGAATTTGAGTTTTTCACCAACTGGGTGGACATAGGGACTTCTTGGTTGGCAAATGCAATGGGGCGGTCGTCCTCCTCATACTTTCTTCCAGCCATGGGCATGGTAATCAGTTCATCAACTGCTGCTAATAACACTAGGCATAGATAAGAAGAAGACACAATTTTGGGGTGTCCAACATGACCATGGCCATTCTCTTGTTTTACTGATTAAGCATGAGAGAGTAAAAGAAAGCCTTCTTATCTCAAAACGCATGGACAGAGTACCTTTCTTTGGCATGCAGTCTGCATGGCAGAATAGTAGTACTAGTAGTAGTAAGTGACCATGACCAATGGGGTCTCCGAGTCTTACAGTACCACCAATGCGCAGTCCACAAAATATATAGGCGGAGAGGGAAAGCTGACTGAAAAAACAGAAGAAAGGAAGCTATAGACAGAATAGTAGAGACAGAGACAGTTTGTGGTAAAATACAGATAGTAGATATATAAAATAACTTAGTAAATAGGATAATGCAGGGATAACAAGTTTTTTAAAAAGGATAGATCAAAGAGGATTTGGGAAAACATGTAATTAGAAAATGGGTAAAACTCAATAATTCAAAATAAGGAGTTGTAAAAGGTAAGGAAATATATATTAATATTAACAACAGCAGAACTTACTCGGGCCAGTAGAGCCATCGGCAGAGGAGTGTTCTTCCTTGGAGGTACCTCCAGCTTGTGCAGCCATCTCGAACGACCTCTTGCTCCTGGATGCTGATGTAAGACATAATTGAAGAGACAAAAAGTAAAAGTGACAAATAAATAATCTCTCCAAAAAGATTTTTTGACAGAAAACGGCTATTGCAACAACATTGAACTGTCCAAAATCAGATTGACTAGTAGTAGACTAATATTGCAGACTATCCCATCTATTTATTCCACATTTCCAAAACCTACCTAGCCCACCTATTCCAAAGACTTTGGAATTACTAATACATTGCAACAAATGTTATTTGCTTCTAAGTTCCAATCTCATTCGCAATCATTCTCAACCCCATTTGAAGGGCCAATTCACTAAGCCTGCATTTTGTCTTTAAATGCATAGATGGGTGCATACAGACACCAAATTGGTTGGCTGCTTGTCACTGTACAAGCTACAAAAAAGGTTCTAAGAACTGAAGTGAGAGGATGCACACCGCTAAATTATTAATACTAACTACCACTATATTAGTGACAGGGCAAATTATAGGAATCTCTCTCAAGTCTGAATTACTTGAGTTCCTATATAATCAACCCAAGCGATCACAAAGTTGCAAACAAGTACGATTAGGTAGTGCTGAGCACCTGTCTAGGATAACAATCACATAATATAAGATTTGTAAATGTAACTTACCTGCATGTAAGCAGCATGCTTGCTATGTGGGCAAAAATATTAGCAATAACATAGAACACATAAGTAATAATAATATTAACAATTAGCTACCCACCAATCCCCTTGACCTCAACCCCTAGCAGTCCAGGATGTCGGACCACTGGTGGATTAGCTGATTTTGGGTGCGCCGGACCTCAGGGCAGTGATACAATGCCCAGTGCACCCTCACCCAGCACTGCTGGTGCTCCCGGAGCCCATACCTGGACCCAGGCCTGCTGCCTGCTGCCAGGGTGGAGGGTAGGTGGCACTGCCACTTCCAACTCTGATAACGTACCCCTTCCAAGCGCCACATTCCGCAAGGACGGCAGCTCTTGATTGTCGCTTTTTTTAGGGCACGCTTCTATGCCATGATGCTGGGGTGGTTTGGAAAATACCATTTAAAAAGTAAGTAGAGAGAAAAAATAAAGGACAAAATTCACTAAAACAAACAGAAAAGTAGAAAAAAATGTGAAATACACAATTAGGAGGACAGAGGGAAAGATAATAAATAAGAAAGATCAGAAAAAAAGTTTTGGAAATCAAGGAATCAATCAATCTGTGTTGCCATATGGAGGAAACGTCACGCGAACGGGCGGGACAAGAAACCCCGCCCATTCATGGAACTCTGTATAGCATGACTGAGTATTTTTGCCCCTTCGTGGAGTTCCACCCAGGCTTACTGAGGGCCTGTAAATGTAATGCTACTAGTGGAACTGCACCACTTTATTGTGTGACCCACTTAAGTAACATTTAAAAATGTGTATTAGGCCTCCCATTGCTGCCAAAATGACCTGGCAAAATAACCCCTTTGCCAGGCCTAAACCTCAACTTTTAATACATATGTCACCACTAAAGTAGGCCCTAAAGTACCCATAGTGCGGGTACATTATATTTAAATAGTTGGATATGTACTTTTAAGTTTTACATGACAACTAAATTCGTTTTTCAATAGTGTGAAATCTACCTCTCTAATAGTATAACTCTAGGTTGCGTTATTACATTTAATAAGTAATAACATTTGCCTGGGAACAGGTAAAATTTCATGTTTAGTCTCTAAAGAATCGTTATTAAAAATCCCCTTTAACAATAGGATTTTAGGTCAACATTCTAAGGATGCCACTTTTAGAAAGTCCCTTGCTCACGTTGCCCCTGGCTTCAAGCTAGCTTGGCTTTTGAGGGGTGATACCCCAATACCGGTCCCTTGATGCTTGTTTCCTCTCCAGGGAAGACCCAGCTTAGCAGTTTCGACTGGACTGTTCCCATGAGGAGCAGCGTCAAGATTTGCATATGGCTAGGTCCAAAATGGTGCGGCGTTGTGAGCAGAAGAACAATGTTTTTAACCCAGATCTCTTACCTGGGGGCGAATGTTTGATTTACTTACCATTCCATCCATCATCTGTTGCTATAGCTCCTTTAGAAAGTATGCATTTTCTTGTCCTGACTATTTGGTGCCTTCAGCCTGTATCCTGGGTCACATGACTTTGATTGGCATGGCAATTGGCCTTGTTTGTTCCTCAAAGAGCGTGAGACAGAAGGGGACTAGGTATTGGCAGCATGGGCCACTCGCCAGGATGTGTGGGGCAGACCTGTTCCCTGCCCAACTTACATTTCAATGAAACTGCCCCAACACACTCACAAAGAAATTCACTCTAGCCGTTTTTCACCCCAGACCCTCCAGATGTTTATTCCGCTTCAAAGCTGGCACCAGGTATAAAAATATGACCTTCAGACCCACTCTTCAGTTTACTCCTGGGCCTGTGGAGGAACCTCAGAATGCCTGCTATGCACTTCAGAGGACTGCCCTGCTGCTTGAAGCCTGCTTTGTACTACAGAGGACTGCCCTGCTGCTTGAAGCCTGCTTTGTACTACAGAAGACTACCCTGCTGCTGGAGGGATGCCTTGCTGCTTGAACCCAGTCTATCAGAGTGGCTCAAAGGGCTAGTTGGCTGGGCGCCTGATCTGAGGCACAGGGACACAAAATGCTCCACCAACTTGAACCCTGTACCTGAACCCTGCCTGAAGTGAGCCCTACCCTGCAAGTGATGCCCACCCAGTACTGGACCCTTGCAAAGTGGTGTTAAAGGTGTCTAATCAACCTTAAACCAAAACTTGAGAATTCAAAAACATTAAGTCTAAAAGCGTCCTGAGAACTGAGACAGGACTGGGACCTACCTGTTCGCTGATCCATCCAAAGTGCTTTGCCAGATGGCCTAACTTCATGTTGTCTCCTGCTACGTTCTTCTCCACACCAGCAAATCCTGATCAGCTGCTCCTCGCAGAAGAGGTATCCAACTTCTTTAAGCCCTCATTGGCTACATTGTGCAGCTTCTTCCAGCTGGGTATTTAAATTTCCCAAGAAAACTACGCCCAAACATAGAAATCATCACCGCGACTTGGTGCAGCAGGTCCCCAGTGACAATGATTCCTCCTCGGATCCTGCTGCCTGCCTTGTCCCACTGAACTGCTCAGACATTTCTCTTCAAATATCTTCGAATTTCGAAGGTAAGAGGAGAACAGGCCCAATCCACCTCATCTATTCAAACTGCACTCCATAGTGGACAACCATAACTTTTGACTTTGCCATAGGCTGACATGATTATATGTCCGCGGTTAGCACTACAATCTTTTAGGAGATAATTTTTACTACAAACTGTAAAAGTTTATAACTTTGTCTACTGATTAGATATTTGTTATTTTGGTGTCAAATCTTTATTGCATTTTACTCCGTTTTGTGGGAAGTTTCTTATATTTGTTTTCAACTTTTTAACTGGAAATACTTTACACATTGCTAAGTTAAGTCAGACTGCTTTTTTCCCAAGCTACCCGCAGGTTAAGCAGAGGTTAATTTAGTTACTTTTTGTGGTTCACACTGACAGGCATTGAGGTTGTTGCTTAAGAAGGGCTAACATCCACCTCATCCCAAAACACAACTTCTAACTATTATGCATAGACAAATCTTGCACATTATTCACTTCTCGAAAAGGGAGCTTTATTACCTTATTACTACCAACTATCACTTAATGCTTATTGATACTTCAGTTATAAAAAACACTGGTAAAATCTCTTTTTGTTGTGTTTTGCGATACTGCTCGCCTTAATTTAGTTAGGATCACCTAACATATAAATACTGAAATAGATCACATATTGTACCACTATAACTGGAAAAATGCTATTGGGCAGTTTTACAAGCCCTCTGCGCCACAGTACGTCACTTTTTGTGACGTACTGGTGGCGCATGTTACTGCTCCATATTTACAAGGACAGGAAAAGCCACCCTGCGTGGCTTTTCCTGTCCTTATAAATATGGCCCCTTTACATTCAGCACTTGCGTGAAAGGGGCATTCCATGGGTGTTGCTGTGGGGGTTCCCACGCAACACCCATGGAACAAGACTCTTTTCCAGATTTACTTTGAATCGTAAATCTGGAAATGCGTCTGAATGCTACCCCACCCTAGGTGTGACATAGCGAGGCGCAATGATGAGAAATGTTTTCATTTCTCCTCATTTTTTCCTCTTTCAATGCGTACTGCATTCTACAGCACGCATTGAAAGAGGAAAATGCCTGTAGTGATTGTTTTTGTGCAGGAAGGTGCACAAAAACAATTTCCCCTTTACGTAGGCATCCTTGCACCATGGTGCTTGGGTGCCTGCGCCACTGCATGGCAGCAGTTTGTGTGCCAGCACAGGGGAGAACACAGGAATGTGACATATTATTGTAAATATGTTGCATGCCTGTGCTTTGGAAGTGCCACAGCGTGGCGCAACCAAAGGGCTTGCATTGCCGCGCTGCAAAACTTCCTTGTAAATCTGCCCCTATGACTCTTATTCTTCTCTTTTGCCAAATGTATTTTCAGCCACCGGTGTTTTCCATCACAACCTAAAAGGCTTTATTTTCTTAAAAAGAAAAATATATATATATGAAAATTACCATATAGTACTATTCCAGCTGTAAATACACTTCTTCTACGTCCATTTTTAAGGTTGCCTCCGGAATCTCGCTGCTTTGAAACATTGATTGCACCTAGGTTCAGTAGCAGCTGCTACCAGACGGGAGTAGTGGGGTGGAAGGGAGGATAAGGACTCTAATTAAAAAAAGGACTTATTTTTAACGGCAGTCACCGCCTCAACTCCGTCCTCCATCCTCGTCCTCTTCATCTTTCTGTCCCAGCCTGCGGAAGCAAGAAGCTCCTGGGCAGACAGGCTCCCCTGAGCCAATCACAACACTGCAATGCAGCATTGTGATTGGTATGAGCACCATGGATCAGTGCTCAGACTGGAACAGGGAGCCTGTACTTGTTCCTAACCAGGCTTTGTAACGCAGCCTGGTAGGAGCATGCAAAGTGCGCTGGAACTGTTTGGTCGGCGCAAGAGGGCCGGCCAAACAGTTTATGTGTACTTAGGGAGTGCACAGCACTCCTCCCCTACTCTGGCCAGCCCTGCCTGTCCTGCCCCACCACTGACAGCAATAGGGAAAATAAAATGAGAATAACGACACTGTGTTTTTATTTTATTTCTATTTTTGAGCAGTGGGGTGACGATCCTCCACCTTAGCGGAGGAGCCGCCACTGCCTAGGTTAGCCAATAAGGCCAGGCTGTGAAGTAACAACCATTGATTAGCATCACCGTGGCACTTGAGACCCTGAACCTCTTTGTAATCATCGCTAGCAAAGACCAGTTTGCCAAATACATTAATTGAGCGATCAAGTGGGAAATTTTAAGGGTTGTGGGCATGTTGCATTTATTACAACAAAAAAAATAGATTTGGCCGTTTAGGTCCCAGGAATACAATAAAACACGCAAGGAAGGATACACGCACCTATTTCTTAGAGAAGGACCCCTCCTCCATCAGAAATATTCCAATCAAATTGGAATATTTGGAACGGGATTTATATTTCTTACTCGTGGCTTACATACAGTCTTCAGTCTAAATAACAAGACAATAAGCGGGACTCGAAACCAAAAGGTATGCCCATTGATGTTCAGTCGCTTTCGCATACTTATATTGCTTACAGACATGTTGTTTGCTCGTTAAACATTAGCACCACAGAATATTTTAAATAATGGAAGTCTCCGTTGTGTTTGTAGATGCAGTATCGTGGAACAATTGAAGGACGGGGAATTGGGATCCTAGTGCATGTGTAGGCGGCGGCAGATAATGTTCTTCGGTCAAATTCGTTTACCTTCCAGGCAAAGGAAATCAAGATAGACACTTGCAGAGAAGGTAACAGATGGGGAAATATTATGCCTAATTATTTTATTTAACAGTGAAAATGAGGGGTAAAATTGAGAAGAAGACGAGGTCGCTGGTTGTTATGTGAAATTAGACATGTTTTTGCTTATTTGCTATTTTTAAGTTGTCATAGGTTTGTTGTAGGAAGTATAAGAAAAGCAAGTGGATATAAAACGGCACAATCCCCAGCTTTAAACATTAAATGAGACAACTGGCCTTCCTCTAATACATCATTATTACCTTCAGATAATATATATTTGCAACCATTATGCATGTCCCAACTTTGGGTTGCGTGAGGTCATCTATAAAAATGTGTAATCATCAGGTGGAAAAGGATTGTGTGCAACTACTTTTAGGAAAGTATATGCACATGTCAGTGAAAATATGGTTAGTTATTCGGATATGTTAAATGCCGTATTATGTTAAATAAACATATTGTTGTGCTAGTTTGCTGCTATTCGCAGAAAATTATCCAAATAACCAAAGGTGTTACTTTTAGAAATATTTTGGTAAGCCAGATGTACATTACAGGATTAGCCATAATTAAATGAACACAGGTTAGTGGATTACAGATGGGATGTTAATTTTTTCTCGAATATTTCTCTTTAAACAGTATATACCTTTTATATTAGGTTCTTTAAAGTGCTGAAAGATTTTTTGTAGATTCAAATTAAATTATAGTTGTGTTTTCTTTATGATTTCTGGCCTCAAGTGCACTTTTTTAGGGAAATGGGGTGTTAGGAAAAGAAGTTAGAAGAAAAGCACATGCCCGTTAATGGGAAACATTGGGGCATATTATCAAGAACTGCGTTAAAAGTATCGCCGCTTTAGTGGCAGGAAACTGCCGCTAAAGCGGCGATAATGGGCTTGATAATATTCCCTTGATAATTCCAATAGAAGCCCATGTTCTGTTGTGAACATGGGCTTCTATTTGAATTCTCAAGGGCATATTATGCCTGCCACTATAATTTTAACACTGTTCTTGATAATATGCCCCATAGTATTGTAGAGACACGTACCTTCCTTCCACCAACACTATATGACTCCCAAAAAAAACAAGTGTCCCTCTCATATTCACGCCCTTTTTAATTCGTATTTTGCTGCTTCTGCTCTAGATAGTATGTAAATATACCCTACCTTTCTCTTTTCTCCTTTAGAAATTAACACCTGCACTGTCTAAAGGAGAGTCGTTTGGTCTCATCTAGTAATTGGGCACAGTTTCATGACATCACTGACAGTGGTGGCTGGTGACTTTTCAAAGTGGTGAGGCGCAAAAGTTAAAGGCAAGTTTGGCTTAGTGAGCGAGCATAGTGAGTAAGGCTGATGGAACATTAGGGAGGTTTGTGGGGGTCCTCTCCCCCACAAATCCTTTGAAAAGAATAAAATATGAGGAAATTGTAATTTCAAAACCAGAATTGCCACCTTTGCATCTCCACTTTACTACCCTAGCACACACACATTGCAATTACACTATCTTTTCGATTGGGTTTTCACAGTCAGGATCACAAAATTAAAGAGCAGTTTATTTGCTCTGCAGTACCTGGGCATTCCAAGATTTGGTGTGCTGTAATCATGGTTTCTGTGGCCTGCTGGACATTTGGTAGCGGCCACCATTCCTTGTCAGGTTTTGCCACACATTGGGCAGCAGAGCACTTTGCACTTTCTAACTCATCAGCTTCTCGAGGCGCAGTATGCTGGACATCAAGAATGTTTGTGTAATAAAACACCTAATTAAGCATTTCAAAGAGAAACATTATTTTAACACTAATTAGCTATGATCAGAGCTTTACATGACACATAAAAGTGGGGGGGGGGTCTCTAAAAGGGGCATGAGCAGGAATCTTTTAAAAGTAGCATGGTTTATGTAATTAAAGGAATGGTCTAAATCACAATTTTCTGTGTCTCAAATCCAGAAAGTTTTACTCCATAAATAATAACTGAAATTACCAGGAACCAAGGTATTTTTTTTATCAGATGCAGTAAAATATTTTACAAGGTGCACTCAAAATTCTTTGGGGAAGTGCCAGTCATTTTTATTTATTGAACAGAAAAGAAGGGCAGGTTGGCAGTGGTAATCGCAAGCTGCCAGCACATCCGTCAAGTCTTAAGGTAATTTCAAAATTACTGTATGTATGGTGTGCTCAAATGCATAAACACTATGCCACCGAAGTATGGTAAATTAATATATGAGAAGATTACTTTCACATATATACAACATTTGTTGACAATTCAAAGCACTACATAGATAAAGTGATTTAGCTCTGCTAATGTTACAGATCCTATTTACATTTTTCAAACATACAGAACCAAAGCTTGTAGGTACATGAGTCCATGTGTAAAAAGCAGTGACAACCAAAATTTGTTGATACACAGGTCAATAGATGAAGCATACAGTGAAGTACTCCAATTTTTGAGACTCCAGAGGTGCTAGGGGTAGCACCCTATGACTTCGAGTACTTCCTGATGTGGTATTATAACATTCTGCATATCTTGATAATATCACAAAGAACTTGGCAACAGAAGCTGAAATATGAAAAGACATCTTTATTAAACTCAAATGAGTGAGACTACGTCGCACAGAAGCCTTAGCAACTGAATGAGGCAGTCTCTAGAACAGAAACCAGTTTCCTTTTTTATACAGAATCTGGGCAACACCGCCCTTCTCTTGCAGTTGGTCATTCACATATTTTACTTCAAAGAACAAGCAGAGTCATGATTGCAATCTCACATTTCAGTTCAGCCAGCCCGCAATTATTTACCCAGCAAGGCTCAGATCCCACATCAGATATCAACTGACCCCAATAAACATGAGCATCTCCTGTTTTGAGAAACAGGCCATAAAGCAGGAACAAGCAGGTGCGAAAGTGATTAGCCGGAGGCTTGTGTGCGATGAAAGGACTTTATGGTGTGTCAAGCCCTGATGCTAATCACAGGTGGCCGGAGGAAGGGGAGCTCGTGAGACCGGACTGACCTGGGGCAGCGGAGACCAGCTGCCCAGGTCATGGAGAAGTCAAGCAGAAAGTACATGTATTCTAAAGGCCCGTACTTGCTTATAATGTGTTTGTCTATGTGAGGGCAATGACAAGATGGCCACCGCTCCAAGATGGAACCCACTGAGTCAATGTATAATAACGTATACATAGTGCATTTGGCAATGGGACGTTATGCAAAGCGCTTGTACATACCGCATTGACCAATCGCGGTTTGCTAATACATGAATAAACAGGGGTAGGGCCCTGTCTCCTACGTGGTCCCAAATACCAAAGTACGACAGACCCTCCTTTTGCCCTTACATAGGCAATCACTATACTCATACTGATCTTAGTCCAGGTCTATATTCACCAGATCATCAAGATGTTGCTGATGGAGCAAAATCCTAGTACTTGGACTCTCTCTCTGGACAGGTCTCCTTGAACACGAAGAAGCACAAAGGTAACATATGGCAGGACAAAATAAGGAATACCTCTATCTAGGTGGCATAAGATCACACCCCCAACAATTAGTGATGTTTACTACTAACTAGTGTCGATGCAGAAGCTGTATAGAAGAATTGCTTACGAATTCTAATCTTTTAACCTGCTCATGTTCAGGAAAAGGGTGAAAAGAGTGCAAAGAAACAGTAGTGGAAAAAAGACATAGGTTGGGAAGCGGGTGCAGAAGTCAATTGGGTAGAGAAAAACAATCCCACCCATAAATGACAACGTCATGTTTAAAACCCACTAGAAAACACGTTATTAAGAATATATATAGACAACGGGAGAAAGTAGCGACCACTATTACAAATGAAATATTTAGTAACATTTTAGGGCTCCTATACATTTTTTTTATGTTCAGGTGAAACAGTGGTGACCCTCATCAATGCTCTGAGGTGAAAAGGGGGCACCTTTCCACAGAAAATGGATTTTATTCTGCTTATACTAGACAATGCCAGCAAAACAAACAGTCTTCTAACACCTAGTCTATACAATCACACGGAAACCTCTCGTGAAACCACCTATGCCCAGAGTCCGTTCAAAAAGCCTCACTGGCAGGCTTCTATTGTCCATCAAATCTTCTTCTGTTGTTTTCTTTTGCATGGGCCTCTTCATTCAAGCCTTACATGAGAAAAGAAAGTACTGCTTAGTTGGAGTGCCCTCACAGCTCACTCGAGAGTCTCAGTGTTTCAAGGCAGTGCGCCAGTATCTTTCCTTTGCGGCAGGCACTACAGGTAGTGTGCTCTCCATTGATCAAGGGCACAGGTCATCTCGTGCAGATTCGGGACCATTCTCAGACTCCAACACTCATCACTCAGTGTCAGAGGACGCTCAGGCTGCTCTTCCATGGGCACTGGAATGTAGTGCCTTCTGTCAATCTTGGATCCGCCGGTGCACTGCACTTCCATTGAAGCAAAGGAAAAGAGGGGGTGTGTGTGGCCAAAAACTCAGGCCAAGGGGCTCAAGGGACTGCACACTGTCAGAGGTTACCAGCACATGACAGGCGCTCTTTTGTACTGAAATTCTGGTTCTTAACAAAACCAGCTCCTTCTTCCTTTCTGATGTTGAACGCCTTCTGATGAAGCAAGTGCGATGCTTTAAACAGTTTGTTGTATAACAAGGGGACTGTAAACATGTGGCCTGTGATTTTCAAATGAGTGGCCACATGCCATGGGACAATTTTCGTCTAGAATACACTATCTTTCTCAGGAAGCAACACAAATAAAAAGGCAGTAGGCAAAACAGTGCCTCTAAGCTTTTCAATTGGGTTTCCGTGTGAGAGCCTCCATCATCTAAGGGTAGATAACTACACGAGAATTCTATCTAAAATGGATGTCTTCACATATGGTGGCATTGTCTAATGGGGCAAACACATTTTTGTTTTTCTGAATGATGACATATAAGTGTTTCTAAATTCCTTATCTAGGACATTTCAATAGAAAAATCACATGGTACAGATTATCATAGGCATGTAGAAACCTTTCATATCAGGTGCACTAGGCAATACAAAGGCTAATAGTCAGATATGAAAACAAAAGACAAGAACTAGAGGGTCCTGATATTTGCATGATTAGAAACTTCTGATCCCACCGAAAATTAAAGCAGCAGGAACAAAAAGGGTAAAAACCACATTAAAAATAGACATTGAAAATCCGTCATGTTCAAAAGGGTAAACGTAAGATATCTCCTATTGGTATGGAAAACTTGTCTTACTATAATATTGAGTCAGTTAGCCAGTCTATCGCTATCCTGACAGTCAGGCTGGAAAACATTGCAGCAGGCCTAAGGAAAATTCTTGGAAACCAGTCTGGTCATGCAAAAGGGAATTGTACATAATATGGGGGTTCTTGGTGCATCACTGCAGTCTGGAAGTATGTACCTGAACAATACACCTACAATAATAAATGGGCTGACTGGTGAAAGGAATACGGAAAAGGGAATTGGAACTAGGACACAACTAAAATCCCCAATCACTAAGCATAATGCGACATTGGGCAGGGAAGAAACAAAAGCAATAAAAAATAAAAATCTATAGGAAGGACAAGAATTTACTTGGGTGGTAGTCAGGCATGTGACATCACCAAGAGTACGGGTGATACACAAAAGGCCAAAGTCACATACGTTTTAACTCTACCGCTGGCGACTACACCATATACGGTAATCTTAGGTAATGTTCCAGTTCCTTCTGCAGGGAAAAATGAAAACCTAGTTTCCTTTCAAGAAGCAAAGGCCATATACTACTTAGGAGACAGGACACCATTACCTAATGTAATATAGAAATTAGGCCACCTTAAGTCACAGATCTATAATTTCATCCTTAGGTCCAATCAAGGATACATAAATGTAGGGCTGCCTGTTCCATTAAGGGAAAGGCAGTAACGTGACAGGTGACAGGTGACAGGTGACACACTTTGATCCTGTAGATCTCTTTTAGTTTTCTGTAATACCATTATAGCCAATTTAGACATGCACTGGTGAAGTGTTGTCTCTCATGTTCACAGCATAAAATATCATTAGCTGTGGAATTTAGTAACCAGAACAAGTTCAACCAACTGTTGCGTAGCGATGGGCATCGTCGTGACCATCCCCATACAATATAGGTAAACTTGTAATAGTATAAAAAGCAGCAACAAAAACAACGAAAACATGCAAAAAATAATAAAAACGCACAAAACATCAAGCCATCAGATATACTTGCTGTATATCAAGCACAAAAAAGCATAGACAAAACAATAGCATATGTAAAAAGCGGTGACACACAACACCATGTCATGTACTTTATGCACTGTAAAACTGCAGCCCAAAACCCAATATTTGGGCCTGTTTAATTTGTCAGGTTTAAAATACTTACCCTCCTTTTTGACAGTAGATCACCAGGCAATGGAAATCTGCTGTCAAACATAACTCTACTGTTTCTCTTCTAACATACAGGACCAGCAAGAACAATTCATGATAGCAATTCGTTCACATTTAGGCATGTAGCCTTAAAAAACATTTTAGAATCTTTTTGTCTGTCTAAGACTTAATGCAACACTTCGTTTTCTGTTAAAGAAGAGCAACTATAGCAGGCATCATTCTATTTTCTTTTTTAGAGCACCAATGTATCAGCAAAGCATTTAACATGATGTTTGGACTTTCAAAGAAAACCCCTTTGCTATATTTTCCCGGTGGAATTAAGTTCTTTAGTTTTAGTGATGCTATGGAGAAACCAGAAACCCCACCTTTAGAGGCCCGTGTAGCAAGGTCATTCTGCATTCCACAGAGGCAAGGCCCTAATTTAAAAGGTCATAAATGTCAACTCCATTGTTTACGGGAAAGATAGCATCTCAGCAGCGTGACCGAGCCAGCCTCTGCAGCTCTCCCATCCCCCAGCTTCTGACACTCTGAATTCGTCAAAGCCAGAAGGCCTTCTTAATTCCTCCTGACTTGCAATAATTTGCTCTATGTTGAAAAATAATTTCTCCTTTTAAGGCGCTAAAAAAAAATTATCCCTATTCCCAGATTGTTAAACTACATGTACTGTGAATAATTCACAAAACTTAATAACACACATACCAGTTTTTAGAATAAATGCTTGTTGCAATCCTATGCAATGGTATACATTTCATCAACCTTAAGTGAATTGTATTCACAATGAGTTTTGATATTTTCTTCATCATTTAGTCATTTGCCTTTATTCAAGCTCTGTTCGTCCCTTTCATATTAGCATATGAAACTCAGTGCCTCCCGCCAGGTAATTACAATATTTTCACCCCTACTGCTAGAACCTGCAATCTCATCTTTCCCCTCCTACTTACTCAAACCGGTACCACATTCCTCTTTATTCCCTTCGTCAATACAACCTTCCTCACGCTACTCTTCATGTCTTTATTATTCCCCTTCATCATCTCTCTTCCCTCCACGGCATTGTACTTTCCCAATTGTTCTTCTCCTTCCTACGTATTACCCAGTTCCTATAACCGTTGTTCTACATTTCTCCACCCCTCTATCATTACTGACTTCATCATGTACCTGCTCACAAACATCCTCTATTTCCTTCATCAAAAAAAAAAAATTCTCCATTTCTCTTTCTCTATGTGGGTGCTGACTCCATTAAGGCCGTTTTTTATTAACATCAAATAGTTGCGGGTTGCGACACCATATTTTATTTAATTTCCCCAAGTTTTTAAAAAGGTCTTGTTTTTCATAGCGTGTTCAGTAGTATCGTGACAGACACAGCTAAAGTTAGAACCTTCAACCCTGATATTGAAACAAGCCTTTGTACTGGCACATTAACTCATTGAATCATAAGAAGGCACAACCTGTAAATATATATCAAAACCTAAACGTATGCATTTACTGAAGCCTGGGACACTGCAAACAGTACTCTGAATGAAAGAAAATGCCATTGAAACAATCTTTTTTTTCCCAAATTCGACTTTGATATTTTATGCATTAAAAAATGAATATCCTACAATTTTCTTGCGTAATATGCATTACCAGAATGTCTATTACATAACCCATGAGTCAGGCATTGGAAATAATAACTTATACTTTATAAAAATGAGCTTGATTGCGCCTGCGCCAAGGGAAAATTGTACGCGCGAATGCTTGTCATTTTAGTGATGCAACACAACTTAAATCAAATTTTAATGCTAGGAGGTCATAGTATGAGTATTAAGCTTTATAAATATCAAAAAACGATTATTTTTTTAAAATAATTTTTCCCATGATTAATAATTTTCTTTTTTAAAAATCCCAATTATTCGTTTTTGTGATAATTCCATGTATAAAAACAAGCTGCATCCCTTGCCTATCATTTTGGACACATTTATCTCACAATCCTAAGCGCATAAGCCCAATTTGAAACGCATCACATTTTCGCGCCACTTTCATTTAAAAAAGACGGTTCTGCCAAATTTCACCCGTGTTCAACTGGGAAGGTGCTGGCTGAATGAACATTTCTATCAAATATACTGCAGCTGAAAAGTTTGCCTGTGAACATCTAATATAATGCATCTAAGGAAAATGCTGTAAATTTATTTACTTTTGCAAAAATAGATAATTTCGTTTTTGGGGCCTGATTTATATCTATCGAATGTGTTTCTAATTTTATCCTTTAAGCATTTAACGGCAGTTTTGTATATGTGCATAATTGCTCATTCTATAAATTAAAGAGCAACACATAGCTATTGTAGCACATCACATTGTTCATTTCTGGATTTTTGTTTTAAGTTTCTACTTGATATTAATTAACCGGCAAACTACTTAACAGACTGGAAACATCAGAAGACCCACAAACACATATTGAGCTCATTTCAGACATAAACAGAAAGGGGGTAAACAGACAATACACCGCGCTTTAGCCATTTTTCATAAATAGCGCCGTCGCAATTTACTTACAGAAGTTGCACTAATGAAAAAAAAAACCACAGACATTTAAACACACAGTTGACTTACAAATCAATACGCATGACAGAAAGAAAGAACAGCTCACAGACTATACTTGAAACAAACCATTTGCAAATACTGGTTGTAGGTCATATTTACAAGCAACGCTTTTCAATAGTGTTCCAAAAGGCTGCATAAACAGCTCCAAAGACAGATGCATGTCCAAGAAGTAGTGAATGCGCTCAATTCACTAGCTCTGCCTAGCAGAACACCACATAAAATCGTTGTGCATATCTTCATTCGTGAAACTGCGCAGAACGAAGGATCCTTGTTTTGTATTATGTCATATTTTAATTCCCTGGGGATACAAAATCACCAAGGAAGAAATATGTTTTTAAATCTAACCTATTTAGATATTTCCCACACTATGGTACCTTTTAAAACAAAAAGCAACACATTTTTCCATGTGAGCTTACAAACAGGCATGTCAAAAATGCTGCAGAAAACGCAAGTATTATAATCAAAACCAAATGGAGAAATATCTCCTCATTACCTGCCTACGCAAATTGCAATTCGCATATCCAAACCTATACAAACCAAAAGCTACATTTCCCAATTTGCTAAGATCAGGCATCTTATAGCTCACTAATCTAGCTTCAAACTTCAAGGGTTTATCTCTATCAATAAACTCGCAAATATGCGAGACCCTCGGTTTTGGTAATTGCAATGACCAAATCAGAAACCAAGAAACCAACCCCTCGGCTTTGGTAATTGCGATAACCAAATTAAAGACCCAAAGAACCAAAGGACTGAGAGCGACCCACTTATACTTAATTCTTATTCTTAATAATCAAAAGGTTATCCAGATTCTAATTGTCAAGTTCTACATGCCCAAACGTCTTTTATAATACTCACGCCAAAAGGGTTCTTTTTCTCACCTTTTGAGTGACATCATGTGGAGGATCAAAATCAGGAAGAGCAGAAATATACCGGACTACATAATCAAAGAATCTCCAGAATCCCTGTGCACAGAGTACCTTCTTGGTAGAATCCCGGTCTGTCCTTCCAGTAGATTTCAGTCTCCTGACCAGATCACTCCCACAGAAAGTCACTTCTCTGATGAGGCCCTACGTTGTGCGCCAACTGAAGTACTCCAATTTTTGAGACTCCAGAGGTGCTAGGGGTAGCACCCTATGACTTCGAGTACTTCCTGATGTGGTATTATAAAATTCTGCATATCTTGATAATATCACAAAGAACTTGGCAACAGAAGCTGAAATATGAAAAGACATCTTTATTAAACTCAAATGAGTGAGACTACGTCGCACAGAAGCCTTAGCAACTGAATGAGGCAGTCTCTAGAACAGAAACCAGTTTCCTTTTTTATACAGAATCTGGGCAACACCGCCCTTCTCTTGCAGTTGGTCATTCACATATTTTACTTCAAAGAACAAGCAGAGTCATGATTGCAATCTCACATTTCAGTTCAGCCAGCCCGCAATTATTTACCCAGCAAGGCTCAGATCCCACATCAGATATCAACTGACCCCAATAAACATGAGCATCTCCTGTTTTGAGAAACAGGCCATAAAGCAGGAACAAGCAGGTGCGAAAGTGATTAGCCGGAGGCTTGTGTGCGATGAAAGGACTTTATGGTGTGTCAAGCCCTGATGCTAATCACAGGTGGCCGAGGAAGGGGAGCTCGTGAGACCGGACTGACCTGGGGCAGCGGAGACCAGCTGCCCAGGTCATGGAGAAGTCAAGCAGAAAGTACATGTATTCTAAAGGCCCGTACTTGCTTATAATGTGTTTGTCTATGTGAGGGCAATGACAAGATGGCCACCGCTCCAAGATGGAACCCACGGAGTCAATGTATAATAACGTATACATAGTGCATTTGGCAATGGGACGTTATGCAAAGCGCTTGTACATACCGCATTGACCAATCGCGGTTTGCTAATACATGAATAAACAGGGGTAGGGCCCTGTCTCCTACGTGGTCCCAAATACCAAAGTACGACAACAGCCGACACATATTTCGTTGTGTTGTACACTTTTTCAAGGCTCATTCATTCAAAAGGAGGAAGTCATTATCAGTACTTCCTTTCTTGTGTAAAATGAATGATCAAGGAGTCCAGTCTTTGGATCCCCAAGACCTGGATAGACTGCATATGGTCTCTAATATAGACCTCTGGTACAATTATGAGGTGCTTGCACTTGTACGTGGTTCACCACTATTTAAAGTAGGAACATTGAGGATGGACGTAGGATCTGATTGGCCTGATGTCCACCAACAAAGACCCCTTAGCAGCTCTGTAAGTAGCTGAGTGGATATCAGGCTTCTAAATAAGGCCCCACCTTGATTGGTCATGTTATGTGATCATCATGCCCCACACTGTCTAATGAAATGCACCCATGGGGACAGGCTAACCAAGACTTTGCTTTCATGCATCTTATACTTTAAACTGCATGACAGCAACTCAGGGATTGGTTTAGGCAGGTTAGCTGGGCGCCCTCATTGACTCCAAGGGGATGTACTGTATTTCCTTTGGTTTCCGGAAAGAGCATGGTTTGATAGGCCCAAAGTGCGCACGTCTGGTTGGACATAGCCAGAAACCTGTCTAACCAGACATGTACAATAAACTTTAGCTAGCTGCCATCATTGCCATGCAACAAAACAGGTATCGCCCTGCCCGCAAGGCATACAAACTCGTCAGCGATGTCGACCCCTATCTTTGGGAGAGTCTAGAGTGGAACTGAGGGACTATTTAAATGATGGTAACTAGCAGGCAGGGAGACAATGCTACTACGACCAAGAGGAGGCACCACTGCTGATCACAGAATGAGGCACAAATCATCAACCTTTAGAACCCATCTGTTATGTCTTCTATTTGATGGAATCAGTGTAGCTGGCATGATTATGCTGTCTACATTATATTTATTTATTTGGTGTACCATCTATAACTATTCTCACAGTTTGTTCAATAACTTCCAAATTGGATTTTAGTAATTTATAGACGAACAAGGATTCTCTTGGTCCCCAAAAATGTCGAGGCTCAAATGTCACGAAAGGAGCGAGGACACTTACTAAAATGCAGTTATATTGTTAGGAATCTATGGAGAATACATTAGGTAACTTAATTGCTCAAGTATTAATAGGCCATTTTTTCTTGTACTGTTCGTCACCCACATTGCCATGGTTTCCTCCTCAGGAATGGACATCAAATACCAAAATCCAAAGCACATGGAGAAAATAGAGTTCTTATAAATATCAACATTGGCAAGCAAGAGGGACCCATTGCTGCTGAATTCATTCATTCACAGGATTCTCCTCATCACCAGTTTCATCTGCTTTATAACTAGGTTTCACTATAGATAAAGCCTTATCCTTCATCCCACACATAAATGAGAAAGAAAAAGCTGCTAATTATCATCTGCAATGCATGAACCCCTTCGCTGCCCGGCCATCCCCGTGCCAACCACTTTTTGGGCTATTTGGGGTAGTTCACGCTTAGGCTCCCTTTCCTTTTTGTCCACATAAGGTATCCATAAGGTATCCAGGCCAAAATTGCGTCCTTTTCTTCCATTATCCTGAGGATTCTAGAGATACCCAAGGTTTGTGGATTTGCCTAAAAGGGACCAAGAAATTAGGAAAAATACAGCTACATTTTGGGTTTTTGGGAAAAAATTTGAACAAAGTGCTGCAGAAGACAGCATCTGTTTTTTCCCTGCAAATGGTGTCAACAAAGGGTTTCTGGTGCTAAAATCGCCTTCTTTCCAGCTTTCAGGATCAGGCAGACCTATGTCAGAAAACCAATATTCTACACAATGTGCAATTTTACTGAGACATAGCCCATTTTTCCTATTTTTTGTGCCTTCAACCTCCTTCCAGTTAGTGGTAGAAATGGGTGTGAAACCAATAATGGATCTCGAAAAAGTATACATTTCTGAAAAGAAGACAAAGTTCTGAATTCAGCGAGGGTTTACTGGCTGGTACAAAATTTGTACCGGAACTGTGATCCCAGACGGAAAGGGGAGAAAAATGTGTGCTTTTTAGCTAAATTTTATATACAGGGGATTCGGGGTAAGAAAACATTGAGGAGTCCATGAAAGCCACTCATCCTTGCACTCCCACAGGTGTCTAGGTTTCAGAAATCTCTGGGTTTGGTAGGTTTCCTTATATGGCCGGCAAGCCTGGAACCAAAAACGCAGGTGCCCCCTTTGCAAAACCAGGTCATTTTGTGATAGATAATTTTGATGTCTCCAAAAGTGTTTTCGGCCCTTCCCTGTAGCAGGCACTAGGCCCACACACAAGTGAGGTATTATTTTAACAGAGGACCCGAGGAAATGCTGGGTGGTATGAAATTTGGGTGGGCCTTGGGGATGCTTTTTTTTAGCATTTGTTAGATTTGCAGGATATTCTGGGTAAGAAAACTTTGAGGGATCCATGCAGGCCACACCTCCCTGGACTTCCCTGCGTGTCTGGTTTTCAGAAACGTCTGGGTTTGGTAGGTTTCCTACATGGCCAACAAGCACTGGACCAAAAACGCAGGTGAACCCCTTGCAAAACCAGGTTATTTTGTGATCGACAATATGTTTTAGACCCTTCCATGCCGAGGACATTTAGCCCACCCACACAAGTGAGGTAGCATTTTGATTGGGAGAACATGGGGAATGCTCGGTGGTAGGAAACTTGTGTTGACCCGGTGATCCCACCACTTTTCCGCACAAAAATGTGAGGAATTGTGATTCATTCTTTAGCTAAAATTGAGGTTTGCAGGGGACGCCAAAAATATTGGGGGATTCATGCAAGCCACACCTCCCTTGACTCCCCCTGATGCCGCCTTTTCATAAATGTCTGGGTTTAGCAGGGTTCCTTAGATGGGTGCCGAGCCTGGGACCAAAAACGCAGGTGCCCACCTTGCGAAAACAGGTCGTTTTGTGATAGATAGGGGGCATCTTCGTTTTTGGTCCCAGGCTCAGCGGCCATCTAAGGAAACCTACAAAACCCAGAGACTTCTGAAATCTAGACACCTGGGGGAGTCCAAGTAAGTGTGGCTTGCATGGGTCCCCAACGTTTTCCTACCCAGAATTCGCAGCAAACCTCAAAGTTAACTAAAAAAATAAAATTTTCCTTACATTTTTGTCTGGGATCACCGGGCCTGTACAAATTTTCCACCACCCAGCGTTCTCTGTGGACTCCAGATACAAATGATACCTTTTGCAAGTGTATGATTGTTTTCTGCTCCCCTTTGGGACAGAAGAACATAAATGTATCACTGATCTGCTCCCACGGGGGGGCAGCAGCAGACAAATGTGTGCACAAAGAAAAGGGGGAGCGACCCTTGCATATGGGCAGCTCCCTGGCATGCCCAAAAACATATTTCTGGTGCCTACAGGGCTTTCTACCCCCAGGAGGGCAGAAAGTCTGTGGCTATTTATTTGTGCTCGGATGGGGGCATTGACTTCACCATTCTAGGCAGCCCCCCACCTCTGAACTACTAAAAAAAAAACTGGCTTCCTAGTGGACTTTCTGACCGCCCGAGGGGACAGATCAGGCGCTATTGCCTCCTCTGTGCCCGAGGGGCAGAAAGACTATGACTGCTGAATATACATTCAAAAACTCCCTGGTTCCTAGTGGGCTTTCTGCTCCCAGGGAGGCATATTGTGGGTCTATTTCCCCCACTTGCCCCCCAGGGGTGGCAGAAAGACACTGGGTAGGGGCATGGTCTTTCCCATTATGTTGAGCCCCACCCCTCTTTTATTGAAAAAACAAAACTGGAGTCTAGTGGGATTTCAGCCCCCCCAGTGCAGATTGGGGGTAATAACCACCATATGCCCCCAAGGGCAGATAGAAAGACTGTCCCTTTTTTGTTTGGGGTTGGGGCCATTAACATGCCCATTTTGGCAGCCCTCACCCCTACATATTAATGAAAAATCCCTGGTGCCTAGTGTACTTTCTGCCCCCCCCGGCGGGACAGAAAGTCATCCTTTATTATTGTGAGTGGGGGCATGGTCCTGGCTATTGTGGGCAGCAACCATCCTTCTCTGTCTTTTGTAATATAAATAAAAAACCTGTGAGGTTGCTTAGCTGACTAGAATATTGTCTAGGTCATTGATGATAGCACAAAACACTATACACTAACACTAGGCTAGGATTTTGAATATGGTCATTTGGTAAATCTGCCAGTACGGGTTGGGTGTCTGAAAGCTGTATGAAGAATAAAAACTTGAAAACATACTATAAGTGCTTGATATTAATGAACTTTATATTGGCGATGAGTGCCTAGTGGGAAAATGTGTATGACCACCAACTTCCCAGTTAACCCACAGGAATTTTAGTGTTGCGATGGACTGTGGTTCCAGAAACTGAGTATCAGGAAGATTGAATAAACAACAACAACTTTCTCTTGGAGTACACTTACCAACGTGGTTTTCAATGCTCAGGAAGGCTTTGTGCTTAATATACAGCTGAGGAGCAGCTGAAAGAGTGTGTCTGCTCAGTATGACATCACTGTGTGATGATAACTGAAGGTATGATCGTGGCAGCACACCAGTCTTAAATGATGATGTCAGCTGTAAAGCTTTGTTTCCTTTTCTGAAGAGGAATGTTCAAGAGTGTTTGTGGTGCGTGCTTGGGAAGTGTTCATCATGTGCCCTGGAGACTCTTTCCGTTGTACATGTGACGTCACACACTTTATTGTTTTGTCAGCTAGTTTGAATCAGGAATATAAAGTGACACTGTTTAGTGTTTATTAGGCCTGGGCAAAGCACTACGCTACGCTCGCGAAGTTTGCGAAGTTCGCGCTACTTCGCACTACGCGAATTGCACGTAGCACAATGCGAACACGCGTAGCGTTGTCTTGTGTAGTGCTGCGGTCATTTTTTGCTTGCTCGCGGTCCTCAACGTCAAGTTGGCGACCGCGAGCAAGCAAAATGACATCCCCGCGAGACTTTTTCCTTGTTCGCGATCAGCAACATCAAGTTGGCGATCGCGAACAAGGAAAATAAACCTCCCGGCGAGATTCCCAACGCGAGGAGGTCAGGTTTCTCATTGCGAGGGGTCGCGTATGCTCGCGACTGCTCGCGACGAGAAACTACCACTTCGCGTTGAGAAAGCTGCCGCCCGAGTAAAAATCTCCTCGAGCAGCAGAAAACGACAGCTCGCACTGTGCAAGATGCCATTTTCAATGATTGCACAGTGCCGGTTGCTTGTCCGCACTGTGCAATCATTGAAAACAACATCTTGCACAGTGCGAACATGTTACTACGCAGTTCGCGAAGTGCTACGCGAACCTCGCGTAGTGCGAACTGCACTTTGCGTAGCTTTGCGAAGTGCTACTTCGCGAACTACGCCCACCCTTAGTGTTTATGCTGGAAATACTTGCAATGTACGTGTAAAGTATGTACATTTCGTATTTGATGAAGCACTTGTACTGAACATAATTTGATTATGCCCCCTCCACGTCGAAATCTTCCTTTTATGCAAGGACCAACAATATTGGATTGTGACTTCTGTGAAAGAACCTAGGGGGATAGTCACAAGGATTTATCGCCGAGTTAACGGCACTTTATCGCAGCCAAAGTTGGGATAAACTTATCACCCCAATCACAAGCTGGTGTTAACAGCCCACAGCACCAGTTTACCCCCGATAGCAGCCGTAAAAAACATAACCACAGATGACCACAGCAACTATCGCTAATGAGATGCAGAGTAGGCTTTGACGTGCCAAAAGCCGCGACAACACCACTCCACAACATTCACAACGACCAGACAGAACTGTGATAAGAACACAAAACAGGTGATAAGGCGTGTTAGCAGCAGGAACATAAAACCTGCTCTGACCTGGTGCAAAGTTGGACCACAGCCTGCACCACAAAAGGGAGCACAGCCCAGAGCCACACCTGAAGAACAACAGATGCATCCGGGCAACTGACCATGCAGCCCGGAGGGCAGAAAGGGCAACAACACCCGCAGCCAACACCCCCAAGACTCCGCTCCCCGGCATCCCCCCGACCAAAGACATGCCACATCAGCTACACCTAAACATGTACGAAATATTCCGCTTGATGTCGTACAATCACAACTGGTGACATGCATGTGCTGTCACAAAAATGAGCATCACCCATTCACTTTCGATGCAACAAATGAAACTTTATTAAAATGAACACAGAAATGAAATGAAGACACATGGCAGCTCCCCTCGGGACAATCCATAGGTCACAGCCTGCAAGACAAAAATCATGATGAGAATGTGTGTCCTGCACTCATCAAAGGACAGAGAGAGAGCAAAGGAGAGAGATAGGAAGAGAGGGAGAGAGAGATATAAGAAAAGAGGGGGAAAGAGAGAGAGAGAGCGAGAGAGAAGAAGAGAGGGGAGAGAGAGAGAGAGAAGAAGAGAGGGAGAGAGAGAGAGAGAAGAAGAGAGGGGTTGAGAGAGAGAGAAGAAGAAGAGAGGGGGAGAGAGAGAGAGAGAAGAAAAGAGAGGGAGAGAGAGAACAAGAGAGGGGGAGAGAGAGAGAGAAGAAGAGAGTGGGAGAGAGAGAGAGAGAAGAAGAGAGAGAGAGAGAGAGAGAGAGAGAGTGCCGCCCCTGTGCACCCAGGCCACACTGCTAACCTGCTGCCACTGGTGTGTCTCCAACCACTTGCTGGTATGTATAGCAGTACACCAGGTCACACATCTGAGACAGACCCATCATCTCAAACAGACTCCAGATACATGATTGGCAAAGTACACACACTTGCACAAGACAACATCGCCTGCTCGCCCATGCACACCCGGGCAGAGGCACCCCAGTCCCTCCCGCCGCCCATCGGAGCATGCCCGCCCATGCACACCCAGGCCTCACTGCTCACTTTCTGCCAACGGCGTGTAGACAGGAGGTCCCACCATGTGCCGCTGCAAGCCACAAGCCCGGGGCCCGTGAACATGGCGCCCTCCACACCATGCAGCCCCACTCCGCAGGCCACCAGGTCTCACGTTTGGTTCTGGGTCTTGATTACACCATGGCATAGGACATACAGGGGTACCCGGCATCATCGCAGGCTGCACACCCGCTCAACCCAATGGGAGTAGGCCCGCGCTGCCCGCTGGTTCTGGCCTACACTGTGGTCCAACAGGACACACAAAACCTAAGCTGTCTGGACCACCGGGACGGGCCATCATCGCAGGCTGCACACCCGCTCAGCAGCTTAAGGTGCCACTAACACAGTGCACCCAAAGTCACCGTCCCATGGCGGGGTGCCTGTGCCAGCTGCAATGCTCTGGGTGCCACTAATCCTGTGCAACCCCAGTCAGCACCACTTGGTGGTAGGCCCGTGACAGCAGCCCCTAACCCTGTGTAACCTCAGTCAACGGCACTTGGTGGTAGGCCTGTGACAGCTGCAACGCCTCGGGTGCCACTAACCTTGTGTGCAACAACTCATGGGCCCTTTATGATTGAGAACCGTGGAGCGTCCATCATACAGTCACCACTGGCAGAGGGGAATGTGATGTTGTCGGCCCCTTATGTTGGCGGAGTCACATGGCCTGTGATGCCTGTGCCGGATGGGTGTGGTGTGCGTGCAAACCTGCCCTTAGGGAGTGGTGGTGACATGCTGACAAGTAGGCCAGTGACCTGCACACCACCAGCAAGTACGCCTGAGACGGGTAGCAATGAGGGCCCCCCTCAGGGCGTAAGTGGAGTGGTCTGGCCTGGCATATGCCGGACCAGTGCAGGGCTTGCAACAATGACTCGTGGGCTCTGGGTGTGGTTCAGTCCATGTCCGGACATGCGTGTGTCCCTGTTGTAGTGTCTGCGGCATTCGGAACACAATATGCAATGAAGCACCCTCTGACTGGCATCCAACAGGATGAACATCATTGACGCAAGGGAAATCACTGTCCCTACATTCATCCACACATTCATACATGAATGATAACAGACATGACACAGCAGTGCATCACTAAATGTTCATTGCACATCCAGTGCAGTTCTGCAGCTGGAGAGGTACAGGGCAATGCCGACCACACTACACAATATGGGCCCGTGGAGGGGCCAGCCAAAGTCCATGCGGGGATGACAAGTACTGCGGAAGAGGAAGAGTATAGTCCGCAGTCTGGTCGCCGTGTCATTGGTCATCAAACAGGAAATGGCAGTCCATGTCTCTGTCCAAGGTGAGTGCATCGGAGTGCATCGGGGTCAGTGGAAGGTCATGAGGCCATTTGCAGCACCAAGCAGATAACAAACTCATCCACGTCCTCATCCCCGGATGTGTGCTCTGCCCTACTTGTGGGTGTTGCTGTACCGGCTGAGGCACTGTGTGCCACTAACACATCAAGTGCCGGAGTGGATTCATCTGCTGCACTGTGAGGCAATGGCATACCAGGGGGCAGAGATGTGGATGGTGTGGGGGCAGCAGCATTCATCTGTGCCACACCTTGTGGCAGCAATGCCATGATGAGGGTCTGCAGGGCATGGTAGATCCCAGCTACATTTCACTGATATGCAGTGGTGGCTGCCATCCTTTCAGCCTCCATCCGCCACATGTCCTCCATGAGCCTCCGCATGTGTGCCAGCACATGGTTGGTATCGCTGGTGCCCCTCTGAGCAGACAGGTGTTCTTATCTCCGTGTCAGGACTCCAGCGATGTCAGTCAGGGCTCGTTGGAGACCATGGAACGGGCCTAGATACCCATGGATGGCGTAGGGCTCGTTGGAGACCATGGAACGGGCCTAGACACCCATGGATGGCTTCCAGTTCGGTTGCCATGAGGTCGAACCCTACCCACACCTGCTCAGCCGTCTCCCTCTAGGCCATGTGTTGTTCCTGGGGGTATTGGGAGACTGCCAGGGCCGTGGGTGCCACCTGCTGGGTGGTTTGGGTGGTGGGTGGGGTCTCCTAGATGCAACTGGTCAGCCCTGATCCTGGAGGTGAGTCACGGACGATGTCAATGATGTCTAGGTGGGCCTGTGCGTCGATGCTGGGGTTGTCCTCCTCGTCATTAGTGAAGAGTGGCTGGGACTGCTCTGCAGGGGGTGTTGGCGGTGGCCCTGCAATGTGAAGGGGAGATGGTGTATTGCAATGTGTCCACTTGTATGTAGCCACATGGTACATGTTGACATTCAGACAGCATGGCATTAAACATTGTGACAGTCTATGGACCTGGGCGATGACCCAGAGTCATTGAGGGTGTGCACTGTGCTCTGCATGATTGCGCATGTGTGCCATCGTGGCTATCTCCACCCGTCCCCCCAGTACCTGGTGGTCACTCACCTAGATGCAGTTGTGTTGTGTCCTGTCGAGCAGTGTCCGTTCCCTCAACTCCGGCCACAGTATCCACACTGATGACTGTTGACACCAGCTCCTCCATGTCATCCAGCACGAGCTGCGGCGCTGGGCCACCACCTCCAGTCTGCATTGCTGCTTTCTGGTTGTCTGCAAGTTTCTCCTTGGTCTTCCGCTTGATGTAATTCCATCGCCTCTTAACCTCGTCCATTGTCCTCTTGTGCTCTCCGACGGCATTCACCTTGTCCATGATGTCCCATCATATTCCAGTTTTGGTGCCCAATGACACGTTGGATGTGATGAACAGTTGTTGATGGTGTTCCCTCACCTCCGTGGCTATGATCCTGTTCACCTGCGGACTGAACTTCATCTTCCCCTTATTCTTGCCTTTGCCTTTCCCTGTCCCTGAGGTCCTGGGCTGGTCGTCCGGGGTGCTTGTGGGGTTGCGCTTATCCTCTGCACCTTCTCTGGCTGCCTCCATGGTGCTTGGGTGGTGGTCAGTTTGTGTTTGGGTGTTTTTTCTACTTTTATGGTGATTTTTCCCACCTGCCAGGTGTGTGTTGCAGTCCTGGGGCTGCTTATCGTTGATTTCCTCATCGCGCTTTGGCCCATCGCAGATTTTTTTGTGTTGTGGTTTGTGCTTTTATCTCTATTGAGGTGGTTGTATCGCGGACATTGTCCGCGGTTCCGGCAGACTATCGCATGGTACCGCCTTGTTGTGAATTCCACGTTGACACAGGGTTATTTTCCCGCGATGGGCTGCGATGTTGAGAGTTGCATTAAGCTACTCTTGCTGTCTTTATCACACGTTCTTGTGACTATGCCCCCTATTCGCTGCTCACTTCTTTGAGCTGCATCACGCAATTGGAAGAGAAGGAACAATATGACGATATCTTGTTGCTTTCACAGAACCTACTGCATGAGGAAGGGGTAGCAAATTAACAGTTTCTTACAGGAGTGTGGTGGGTCACAGCAACTAAAGTAGCACTGTGCAAGGAGCTTGAGTTGTACACATGGTCAAAGTGCAAAGCCAGCTTAGCACTGTCATACATAAGTATATTATATTAGTGTTACTTAAAATTTTAGACACTTTATATAGTGGGGCTGAAAATTATAGTGTGCCTTGTAGCTAATTTTGAGAGATTTATTTTCCACTGGTTCGCTTGTTATTTAGTGCTTTTTTATTACTGCTGTGTTTCCAACTGTTACATAATTATTCACTCATAGCAGTAGCAAATATGTCGCAACCACCACAGTTTTTGAACAATAAGGGTGACCCAAATCTGCCTTGAAAGAGGCGGAAGCAACTTTTGAATTCTTATTTTGTCTCAATTGGTAGGGAGCAATTATCTGCTGTGATGAAATATGCCATATTATTGCATAATTTGGAGATTGAAGGAAGAAATGTGTATGAAAGTTTGAATTAAATTATTGTTGGGCATTGAGAATATGAACCTGGCAATTTATATGGCATATTGGCATTGATGTTTGAAAACCATTTCGGATCTCAAATTAATGTTGTACTTATGAGGCATACATTTTTCACAAAGTTACAAGAGAAGCAGAAAATGATTGGGATTACGTAGCATCATTGAAAACTTTAATCGTGAGTTTGAACAATTCAGTGATTCTTTGGTGAGGGATCAGATTGTTAGGTGTACCAACCAAAATAAAGTCCAAGAAAAACATCTAGCAAAGAGTCCTGACTTGAAAGAGGCTATGGCTATTGTGGAAGATATGGAGAATACCAGTATGTGGGTTCATTAGATAAGGGTGGATAAGAGAAGCGTAAGGAGACTCATGAAAGGGAGTGTGCTGTACACAAAATAAAAACAGAACTTGACAAGAGTGGGGATTCAAGTAAATAATTTAGCAGTGAGATGCCTAAGAAATATCCCAACTCTGAAAATGGTAACCTTAACAAGCACATTAGAGTGTAATGTTTTAAATGTTGTGGTGAATGTCATCTCTCAAGTAGTCGTGGATGTTTTGTGAAATTTGCTACATGGAACAAATGTGGAAAATTGGGACATTATGCCTGTGTGTTTCAGGGGACTAACCTAACGTGTATTTGTGTAGTGCACGTTCACCCAGAAGGGTATCTTGGCACTATATAACAGATGTTTATTGTTGCCCAACTCAATTGCACTCATTTTATCCAACTCAAAATGATGAAAGGCTGAGTAGACCCATCGGGAATCGAATCTGTGACAATGAGGATAAAAGAGACGCCCCTAAAGAGCCCACATTAGCCTACTAAGCCACCTGATCTGGCAAAAACACAATGAGTACACCACTGTGTGGAAGAGGAAAATAAGTTTGTGTTGAGTGTGAGAGATGACAGATTGGTAGATGGAGATCCTCTGGAGATGCCGATATTGTAGATTGCAGTTGTTGCAAAAGAATTGTCCATGCTAGCTGATACGGTGTCACATTATACTATGGCAGGTGACTAGAACTTGGACACGGTGTTTGGTATGAACAAAATTCAGTTGTTTTCAACCAATATAAATCAGGTGGAGTACGGAGGAGTGCAGATAGATATCCCTGGGTATGACGTTGTGAAAATCTAATTCTCAGACTGGGAGACAGTAGGTAAAGTATATTTTGCCAGGTGACAACTTCTTGTGATAGAGACATCAGAGAAATATGGGGATACATCTAAATCCCAATTGTCTGGAAAAGTGTTGTCAGTCTGTAAAGATGAGATTAACACACCTTTAGTTTTCACATTCTTTATTAGTATCATTAGGTAACATCTCTTTAGTGTCTCCTCCTTCCAGCGTCTTCCATTGCATTCTATCCTGATGTCACTAGCATCATCACATTCCAACTATTCGGCAACACTATCTTAGCAATCATCACACATCCCCCCTTTAGTTTATCATGAATCGTATTGATTAAATAACATATGACATGTACAATTCACACTATATTATCACAACAAGAATTAGCACTATCTCTAATCTACTAATCGCACTATAAAACAATACACATCTGTTTACCTTTTCACTAACATCTATACATATATCACCCATCTTGTGTGCTTCATATATTCATTTCATTACATACATCTCCCATGCTCCATGGTGTTCCAACTTTCAAAATTACTACTTTCCATAGTGTTTCTCTCAACTAGCAAGGATTAGCATAGCTGCTATCTCCTTTGTGTACATATCCCCCTTTTTTATAACAACCCAATCTCTATTTCGTACACAACCTTTCTTCACCTGTCTCCTTTTGTTGAACAGCTGCACACTTTTCTCTTGTGATTCCGTAAACTTCTTCCTCGCCTCTTCATGATCAACCCTCACATCAAGCCTTCCACTCGACCGTATAGGGCATTCCTTTCTGCCCAGCTCCCTTACTTTCAAGGATACAAAAAACAGAGACCCCAGGCATTGCATAAGGAGCTGTTCTATGTGCCCAAATCATTCTTTTCAACTCTTTTCTCCATATAAGGTAGCCTAAGACAACTGGATATTTTCCTTTACCTACCCTCTCACGGACTGTTTTCATCACATGAAGATAACAGGTCCACTCCATTATCTGACACAATCGTTTTAGGTACTCCTTCGTCCATGAAAGTGTATCTGTTCCTTGATTCCAACCTTGCTACAGGTCCCAAGAAATCAATAGCTAACTTTTCCCATGATTTTTCAGGAACAGCCATGCATTCCAAAGGAGGTTGTCTCATAAAATTAGTCTTATCACTATTAACACATGCCATACAATGTTTCACCTTTTCCTCAACATCACTGTCCTTCCCAGGCCACCAGAAGGACTGTCTCACTTTCTTTTTCGTTAACCTACGTCCTAAATGTCTCTCATGTCCCAATGTGTGTTTGAACTCAACCTGGAGGAATAATTTGATTTCTACTCATTAGTTTTACACCGTTTATACTTTGTTCATCCTTAACTTTAAAATATTCATTCAATGCATTGCCCAACTCACTTGTTTCACCCCATCCTTGTACTATCCTGAGCTCCACGTCTTTCATCGCAGAATGCCTTTTCTACATTATACTCTTCCATATTTATAGCCTTCTGTCCCTTTATTCCACATTCTCCTCTGTTAACACCACTTCAACAATGTCCTCCTTATTCACTGGCGTTCTTAACAAAGAATCTGCAACCACAGTTTTGCCACAGTTTTGCTGCCCTTCACAAATTCCATCTCAAAATTGTAATCCATCACTGACAGCAACCACCTTGATATGCAAAGTAGAACACCCCCATCCAAACCTCTTCCCCCCTGATGATATATGTCAAGAGTTTGTGGTCCGTAGCAACTTTAAAAGGTAAGCCCCAAGCATAAAACCTGTAACGTGAAATGATTAATACCCTAGCATCATGCCAAGGCTTCCCTCTCTATCATAGAATATGTGATTTCTGCTCCTTGTAATTTTCTGGATTCAAAACCAATTACATATTCACTAAAGGGGTGGGCGGAATTTGCGAAATTCACTTTTGCAAACTATCGATAAAATGTTAAAAATCTCCGCAAACACGCGAAAATATCGCGAAGACGCAGAAGTTTTTTTCCCGCCCATTCGCGGTATTTTCTGCGTGATCGCGGCTCGCCAACGTACCCATGTGGTTGCTCGCGGGCGTGGCCATCTTGTTTTCACTTGTCCCGCCCACCCGTGATGCTTACTTCCTGTTCCGGGTCACGCAATGCATGCTCGCGCCCGTTCGCGGTACGTATTTCCTGTTCGGGAACGCTTTTACTTGTTCGCACCGCTTTTTGTGTGCACGGGGAGAAAATATCACGCGAACTTGCGCACGTGGTCGCAATGGGCGCGGCCATCTTGTTTTTCACTCTATTGCATGGTTCTGGGGCCTGATTTTCAATCCTCCCTGTATCTTTCCAATCCTTGTTTCAAGCCACTTTTTTTTAATCTTTTTTATTTATTATCTCTCTAACTATTTTCCTGCTTCTATATTTTTGGTTTTCGTCTACTTTTTTTGTGTTTTTTAGCTTCTTTTTCTATTGCCTGCTATTTATTTCCTTTACTTACTTTTTTAATTTTATTACCTTTTCTTTCCTGCCCCGTCTCTCTCTCTCCCCAGAACCATGTCGAAGGGTAGGGCTCGCCGCAGCCAGAGCCGTGACCGCCTTCCTTGTGGAAGGCGGTGCCCACAAGGGGTGCAGGCACGGGCCTTATTTGGGTAAGTGGAGTTGGCTGCACTCATCTTCTTTGTGCAGCGCCACTTCCCCTCAACCCCTCGACAGCGATGGGGGAAGGTGCGCCAGGCAGTGTTGCGCTGCTCTGGGGTCCGGCGCACCCAGGCGCAGTTGACGCACCAGTGGTCCGGCATCCTGGACCAAGAGCAGGACCTGCTGGACCTGCTAGGAGTGGAGGTCCCGGGTCTTGGTGAGTAACTATTTAATTAATACTACTTTGTGTCTGTTCTTCTGCTCTGTGTTATATATTGCGAATATCTTTTTTTCTTCCAACCAGCTAGAATGTTGCTGCTTACATTCCAGGTTAATTACGTTTAAAAGTCTTCTGTGATTGTTATGACACAGATGCTCCTCTGCGCTACTACTAATCTTACTTGTTTGCAACTTTGCGCTCGCTTAGCGTGATTATGTAAGAGTTTATTTTAGAGAAATTAAGTTACGTAATGATATTGTGACTCTAGTCCTTACTTTGTCCTGTCACTAAGAGATAGGGGCGGATTGATACTTAGGTTTAGTTATTTTGTATGAGTTTGTAATTTTTTAGTAGTATGCGTGATGCCCCCTCAGTTACGTCACGTGCTGCTAGTACGCCAGTCTTTATTAGAACCTTTTCTAGTTTGTTCAATGAGTGGTGGTAATAGGCTTAGCACTAGCAGAACATCAGCATCAATCAATCAACCCAAAATTTAGTGTATACAAAAAATGTAGTCATGTGTCCTCCATTTGCCCATATGCATTGTTGAGGACTAAAAGAAGTGGAAATGCATACTTAATGTACAATTGTCACGCCTGGAATAGGTGGGCTAGGTCGGGTGGTACCTCGTACTTAGGCTTAATTAGTATTCTGGAATCAGAATGGCAGACTGGATTACTGTTGATAAATAGTAAGTAGTCGATCCGCGAATCCCCCAATACTACTTGTTGACCAGATGAGATCGGTCAATTTAGTTATTGCAATTGTTGTTTACATCAGTGTTTTTTGACCGTTCTTTAAAAATATTTTTACTGCTTTGACACCATCCATCTATGTTTGTCTCTTTCTTATATCTTTCCTGTTCAGCACCCAGGGGCAGTCAGACAGGGAGTGGGACACAGTTGGCGGGAGAACACCACCAGGAGGACACCAATGAGGGCTCCTCTGCTGGCCCTAGTAAGTCTTCTTGTTTTTAATATTAATTCTTATTCCATAACTTTTACTGCACCATATTTTTTACCAACAATTATCCTTCGATCTGTACTGTTTCAAAAATCTTGTTATCCCTTCCTCTGCTATGATGACTCTCTGTACCTCTACTACTATCAGTCTGTCTGTACTGTAGTAGCTAAGCTTGCCCAGTTGGCCACTCTTTATTTGAAAGGTTGTAAATAAAACTCAGATTCACCAGTAGCTCTAGCCCTTGAGTCCAGTCCTTTGGGTCGTCCTCTTGTACTACTTCTAGTCTTATTGATCTTGAGTCTTTATTAATCTTGAGGCTTTGACAATTCACACCAACAAATGCCCAACCAGATTTATTACTATTTTGATATGATAGGACATACTACTACTGTTGTATGGATTTTGCACATACAGACCTTTGCACAAGAAAATAGGATGTTGGTGATGGGAGGTTGGACCTTCCTCACACACCTCAATCAGAAATTCAGAACCCACCACAATCCCCTGCCCGACTAGTTATAGTAGTGTCTTGTCATAACTATTAGATCTCCGAACCCTCCCCCCAAGATACCCAACAAGTAGACAACCCAGAAATAACACACCCAACCTCTCAGTCGTGGAAGCAATGCACATGCACTCCCTTCCTTTAATTTGCTCACTCATGTAAGTCCACACCAAATACCAGCAAGTCTATGTAAATTCAAAATATTTATTTTGAATTGACAAGCTCTGTACGTTGTTCTATTATAATGCAGCACCAATAGGAAAATCAATAACATTAAAACAATAAACATTGTTACACTTACTTACAGTTGGGAATTAAATCATGATAACTAAACAGTGGTGGAAGCACCACCATCCCCTAGGAATTTAGTTTATATAAATTTATAAATGAAGATCTCTGAGTGAATGGACCCCTCACCTTAGAAGAACCTAGTACTGGTAGTTGTTGCATCATAAGCTCTGCAAAGCTCTGGTTCGTAGAAGGGAATCTTCCGTATGTAATGCGAAAAATGAAATGGTGCGCGTTAGTATATTGCAAGCATTTCTCAGCCATGCCAAAAAGTGTAGCATTTATGGATAAGCAATATGGACTAACAGTACACCAGTACTTCATAAAAAAGTGGCTTGGAAATGTTTTGGCTGAACGCTTGTGCGCAGCGCATAGACAGTAGCAGTGTGAGGTCATGTGGGGTCAAAGTTGTCTTATACAACAAGCTGCAAGGTAACGTCACATGTGCAAAAATAAAAGACACAAAGGTAAAATGGTTGCATGGCTCGGGCTAACTAAGCAAAGGCTAGAATGACCCGAGGGGGGACCATATATAACTACTAGTGGCTACTCTACTACTACCTGATTTGTACAAGTGATGTATGTTAGATACTATTACCTCATTTTTCAATCTTGCTACTGACCAATAGGGGGAGGTGTATATGATGCCTAAAAAAATGTGTCATATTTTCTAGACGCATGTGGCAGTTGCCGATACCGATGGAGCGGTTGGGGGAGTGCCAGCACCAGTGGCGGGAGGTGGTAAGTTATATTGATAATCCTGAACTATTGTTGACATTACACTCACTGCAAAGGTGTACTGTTTGTATACTGTACTTTTGAGACTTAGGGCCCCATTAGGATGGCGGGCGGATTGTCCCTGTCGGGACGGCGGTAGTCACCGCTGACCCCGCAGGGGCAAACCTCCCGCCATCCCTGTAGAAAAGACCCCCCGCCATATTACAATGGTTGGGGGGTCCGCGGCTGATTTTCCACACAGTCAACATGTTGACCGGGCGGAAAAGGGTTCAATATGGTGGCGGTGTCTGAACACACCGCCAGCCATATAATCTGCATTTTGGAATGCCTTTCCGTGGTGGCATTGCCGCCATGGAAAGGCATGCGGAGTATGCTTGGGGTGCCCGTTGTGGGCCCCCATGGAGGGTGCCTATGCTATGGTACACCCCTGCCTTTCAAAGCACAATGTGGCAGGCTGCACGCGGGGCCTGTCACGTTGTGCTTGGAAAAGCACGACATGTATTTTTAGCATTGCGGCGGGTGGTGCTTTCGGCACCGCCCACCACAATGTTAAATATACGGGATGCGTCCGCCACTGTGGCGGGTGCATCCTAATTATCCCCACGGGACCACCGGCATTATGTCGGGCATTCCCTTTTTAGCGTGAGGATGGCGGTGGAAAAAGTCCGCCCGCCATCCGATGTCCTAAGTAAGTAAGAGTTGTTGTGAATGTTTGAAGAGTGAAGACACCCTTTAATTGGCATAGGGGCAGGAGTATTGAGTAACCAATGGCCTGATCTATCTGATTTCAACTCCGCTTTAAAAGTTTTATGGGGAAGACTAAAAGTCAGATCAGATCACCTGGTGTTCAACTAAAAAGTGAATGACAGGTGAAAGGAAGAAGGACGGGCGAGATTTAATAAATGTTATGTACTGTGCTTTATAGTGCTACCATGCCACTATGTGTATAATTAACTTGTCTTACTGTTTTTCTAAGAGTATATTTTACAATTATCTTGTTTTTTTCTTTTTGATATACAGCTACTCCTTCCAAAGTTGATTGGAAGGAGTTGGCTGCCAAGGCACGGTGCCGCAAGCTGGAGGCAATCCAGCACGAATATCAGCGGCTGGTGGTCTTGGCAGAGGAGGAGGAGGAGACTGCAGCACTTGAAGCCTCCTCCAGTGCCCCGGGCCCCAGCCACCGCCCTCCAGCTGTACGGCGCCACCGTCTGGCGGCTGCCCGCTGACGCAATACCATATCTGGTACCCCCACTGTTGCTGCAACTGCCACGCTCTCAGGCGCCGCGTCACCCGTCGAGAGGAGCAGATGTGTGTCGTCCTGCAATCCCACCCCACATTTTAGTCCCTGTCTTCTGCTCCTTTTTTAATTCTTGTTTGGGTGGGTGGGATTTGGGCGTTGGGGTTTTGGACATTTGGACTTTCTTATGGACATTGGTTGGGGTTTGGGAGGGGGGTGGGTCAGCTTTTGTGTTTTTTTTACATAGTATATTTTTGTTAGGGTACATTAAATCTATATTTCTATGTTACATGCAATGTTGTTAATGTTTTGTAGGTGGGGTTACTGTTTTACATCACACTGTTTCCTTGCTGGTGCAGGTCTGCCCATAGCCAGTGTTTGATTTAAATAATTGGCTGACTGTGTAAGACACAAACATATAGATGCGACACCCCTCACTGATTGAGTTGTCCTACTAGTACTTTCAGTCTCTCTTCTAGTCTATGCATTCTTTATCTGCACTCAAAGGGGTGTGTGAATTCATTGAAAACATGTCCATTATTAATTATGCCTCCCCCAAACTTCTCTTACCTTTGCTTGATGTTTAACTTAGGCACAGCGATGGCTGCATGATGAAGATGGTTTCCTTTTTCTAACATGCCATGATTGGGGTGGTGGTGGTAGTATAGTAGTAGTAGTAGACACTGGCAGGGCAGCAGCATTTGCAAAAAAAGAAAGTGAGACAGCCAGTCGCCTTTGAGAGACTGTTCGAGGAGTAGTAGAATGAAGTACAGTACAGAACTTACAGAGCAACAATAATATGCTAAAATATTTTACAACAAAACATAATGGTGGTGGGTATAGCCTACTAGACAGAGTTACAAACTATAGTTGTATCAAGTCACTTGACTAGGCCTACAGCGTAACAGTTAGTGCTGTGTATGAGGAATGACAACACATCCAATCAATGCCGGCAATTAATGCTGAGGTATATGTTCCTTTGTTAAATAAAAATCATCTCTAAAATATACTGCTCATGGGTGGGCAAGCAGAAAAAGATCATCGCTCTGCCTTGAAATTGAAGTACTGTTGCTTTCGCCACATCCGCCCCAGTAAGCGTGTGATTAAGTATTGGTGTCAAGCCTGGGCATAGTGGGCGTAGTGGGGCTACGTGCAGTAGCGCGCAGTGTGCCCAAATCTACGCACACTCGCGCACCCCGCGTAGCCCCACTACGCGCCGCCTGCCTCCCGCCCGCCCTCCTTTTAAAACTATGTAAACCATGATAAAAACATTAAATAATAACGCCTTACCTGCAGCGCGGCGTCTCTGGTGCTCCCTCTTCCTGGTTGACAACTTCTTTACACAAATGCGCATGCGCGGGCGTCTGTGCATGCGTATTTGTGTAAAGAAGTTGTCAACTAGGAAGCGGGAGCCCTGGAGACGCCGTGCTGCAGGTAAGGCATTAATATTTAATGTTTCTATTATAGTTTACATAATTTTAAAAGGAGGGCGGGCGGGAGGCGGGGGGGTTGGGTGGCAGGCAGCAGGCAGCATCGCTTTGCCCTGGCGTGTGCGTAGCGCTGCCTGCTACGCCTACTTCGAAAACTGCGAAGCAGGCAGCGCTACGTACACTCCATGGGCGAAGCGGAGTACTACGCCCGGGGTTAATTGGTGTACATTTAATTTAGTCACACCTCGACAATAAGTCACACAGCGCGGGGGAAGAGGGTTAGGGTTTGTTGAATGGATGGGAAGGGGGTTTGTGGAAAGGTTTGACAGTGAAAAACAGTAAGAATGGACAAACAAACGACAATCTTTGAAGACTACCATATCCATATCAATATGTTAAGGGAGAAAAAGGAAATGCATGCATGATGATGATTGATAAGGAGACCCGGATTACATACACTTCTTGTTCTGTTGTTCAGGGCTTAATACTTATACAGATAGCAAATAGAATTTGTAAAAATTGGTAGGGATAAATCATGAACAGAGAGCAAACCTAATGATAATAACAACAACAAGAAGAACACACTGTTGTAAAGATGTAGACAAAAAAATGAATCAAATTATTTAAAAGAAGATGAAAGTTGATACTGTTGCTGTGTTATCCTGGTCAAAAATGTGGACTGGATTTGCATCTCAGCATTCCTCTTGGTCCTCTCGTCCATCAATTTTGGGTGTCGCCACTCGCCACTGCCCGGCTGGAAAAAAATGTAGATTTATTGGTAAGGTAAGTGTGCATTGTAATGTTTTCCCAAGTATAGGGCAAGGCCCGGCCTGTAATTGTAGATGGAAAAACAAAGGGGATATTGAGAAACAAAGTTGAAACAAATGCACAAGTTATGGTATAGTGCAACAAGAACACTTTCCGAGGCGGCATGTATGCATCATCTCTACTCTAGTCTGTTTCCAGCATTAAACTGGCCCACAGTGACAGGCCTAATGACACGTTGCTTAGCACATCCTCCATTTAGAGTACTTTTTTTTAAAGTTAGACAAAGGCAAAGCACATATTCATTCCAAGCATAGCATTTTACAATTTAAGTTAGTAAATCAATGCACCGCAGTCATCCCACCGCTACACTCGACTCCACTTCTACACAGACATTTGGGTCTGCTGTGGTTTTTGTTGACGTGTTTACCTTTAGGCTTTTATGCCACTCATGAAACGTCCTCTTGACTTGTTATTATTCCATCAATCATCTCCGATACTTGTACTGACTGACTGTGAAGATCGGCCTGCAGTAGAAGTAAAAATGTGTTATTACACAACAAGAGTAGAAATATTATTGACTTGAGTCACTCTTTAGTGTGTACAGTAAGACTACTATTACACTTTGACTTCACTTCATGCACAATAAACAAACAACAAAAACACAAACACCAATCGCTCAGAGTCAGGTGTCCAATGCATGCCATTAATTTTCATTACCTGTTCCTTCTCATCTTAAGTTAACGGGCCGTCTTTTTCGCCATCATCATCATGGACGCTGCTGTTGTCAATCATACTCAGTGCGCAGATTGAGTCCCCTTCCTGTATTCAATCAAAAGCAATGTATCAAGCTGCAGAAGAAGTACAAATTTCTTATTTGCAAGAAGGGGAAAATTCACCTTGAGTTACGTTTAGTGTGTTCTGTAGAAAGAGGATTAGTGCACAATGACATAACTTCATGCACAACAAACAACAACAAAATCACTCAGTCTGCGACTCTGCGTCCAATGCATGGCATCAATCATTACCTGTTCCATCTCATTTTCAGTTAATGGGCAGTCTCTCTCGGCTCTGAAAGGAGGATAGCTATAGTAGTCATCTGATTCATGCTCCACTTCTTTTGGCGGGACTAAGAAAGTTTTTATTTTTTCTTCTATTTTCCATCATCCAATCATCATTCATGAGGGCAATAGATTTAGGTGGGAGATTCAGTATGATGGAGCAGAGGAGCTGGATTCGGAGGACTGTACTGTCAAATTGCAGACACCTGAAACTTGTATAATGAAATAAGAAGAGTAGAAGACGGTGGTAATGGATTTGTTGTGATTCACAAGTTTGTAACCAGAACGACAGACTCACAAATAAAGGGAAAAAAAGGGAGGAAGACAGTAAGTGCAAGCCTAATTGTCAGGGAAGTATAGCTCGTCCTCAAACTCTGGGGGTTTAGCCAGTAGTAGGTAATCATGTGACACACTACTTCCGTCACCTGAGCCGCTGTCCTCATCTTCCTCCCTTGCTTCATGTATTGTGTAATTCGGTAGTATGAAGTGCTGAATCATTTTGATCATTGTTAACCTCTCCACGTTTTTGGGCGAGAGACTGGTCCTTCTCACTGTTACAATGGAACCAGCAGCACTGAAAACACGTTCAGAAGAGACACTTGCAACAGGGCAAGCCAGATAGCTTATCGCCAGCCTGCTGAGCAGTGGCCATTCAGACCTTTTCCTATACCAATACTGCAATGAGTTTTAATCAATGTACACCTCTGTTGGGTAGTCCAGATAGGCCTGGACCATCTGCTCAATGTTCAGGGGTGCTGCTGCTAAGCTTTTGGGCTCTTTTCTCTGTGCATCAGTACTGTGCATATTAATGCCTAACTGTACATACCAATCGTCTAACGATTCTACTGGGCCTAATGATCCAGTTATTGTTGCTGTTGTCGATAGTGATGGTGAGTGTTGTGATCCAAACGCACTGCCCTCAGTCTCTAAAGTTGCACTTGATGCTGCATGCCCTGCTGCAGTACTTCTTGTGGGTTGATCTTGCAGGCTTTAAATTAGCAGCTGTTCATTTTCCAAGTTACTCGCTGCCTCAGTTAACCAAGTTTTGTAGCGGGCAACATCAATCTCTGAAAAAGGAAAGAATATCTTCAGTCCAAATTTTGCCCGTGGATCCAGAATTGTGGCAGAAATGTGATGTTCTTGTGACAAACTTTTATTTTCTATCCTTGTATTTTCAGATAAGCGACGGGCTAAGCACTCCACCAAGTCATAGGCTCCCTTTTTGTCCTCTACACCTTTGTATGATTCAGGCACCTTCTTCAGCTGATGCTCTAGCATTTGCAATAATGGGATACCTTGGCCCATTGTACAGTCCTCCTTGCTGACTTCGCGTGTGAAGACCTCAAAGGGACGAAGCATCTAAGTCAGGCATTTAACTAGGCCCCATTGCTCCATCTGAAGGGTCATGCTTTTCACAGTAGCATCCCCTCTTTGCATGACATATTCTTTGAGTGGCCTGTACTGCTCAAACAGACGATCAAGCATGTAATACGTTGAGTTCCAACGTGTTGCCACCTCCTGGATGAGTGCTTTGACTGGCATCCTATATTCACGTTGAATGATCCTCAGCTGCTTCCGAGCTTTAAAATAATGGCTGAAATGGGTGCATATTCTTTGGCAGATGGCCAGTAAGTTGCTGACTATGGGTTCTTTTTTCAGAAAGTCTTGAACTATAATGTTTATGCAGTGCGCCAAACACGGAACCCTGAAATAGGAACCAAGATCCATGGCCTTAAGTACATTACTGCCATTGTCTGTGGCAACAAAACCAATACTAAGCCCTCTTCGGCGAAGCCATTCAAAAACCTGGCTGCGAAACTCTTGCAAAATGTTTACAACAGTGTGAGATTTCTCCATGGCGAACATTGCTACAGTTGCATGTTTCCGAGTACTTTTAAAAATTGCAGCTGTGTCAACAGCACCTTCTTTCAGATAGCTTATCTCTAACCCCCACAAAAGAGATCCAGTGTGCAGTGATGCACATGTAATCTGTGGTTTGGCAACTGGTCCACATGTCTGTTGTCAGGTGGATATTGTAAACAGCACTCTGCTGCAAAGCTTGTCCAACCAATTCCAGCACATCATGATGTAGTGCCGGAACAGCAATTCTTGCGAAATAGGACTGGCTGGGAACCTTCCATTTAGGGCAGATGGCTGACACATATTCAGGGAAACCCACTCCTTCCACAAATGAAAAAGGGAGAAGGTCCAGCGCTAACAATATAGCCAGCTTCGCATTGTACAACCGTGCTGTTGGGTGGTTGCGTTGGAACTGCCCCTCCAACCTAAGCATGCTCTCAATGGTAGACTGGATTACTTTCCTTTGTGGTGCTGTTGTTTTCATTAACCCACTTAGGCTCAACTACGAAGTTTGTCTCATTGCGGTACTCGTTCGCCTTGGTGTCTCAGCCTGACTCTGAGTATGGCTCTTACTGCTGTGCCACTCAGATGTTACTGAGGAGGATGTGGGCGGTACCACTACACTACTTGGGACAGGGCTAGAAATGCCTCCCTCTTCTTCACCTTCCACCTCAATAATATCGTCCCCTGATTCTTCCTGACCCACTTCAATGGGTTGAGTTTTTCTACTTTCTTTTAACTGAAGTAGGTGATTCTGAGATGACTTGCTTGGCCTCCGTTACCATAGTTTGTACCAAGCTTACCCCGCCGAACACCTTGTCGAAAAAATAGCATATAGCAAGGTTCTCCTCCTTGGTGCTAACAGAAAAGAAGTCCCAAACTGGGGAGGAGAACTTTCTGGCACTGCTGGGTGTGCCACTTTCAATACCAGATGAACTGGAGGGTGTGCTTGGAATGTGACTCTGTGCAGCTACACTGTGACTTCTACTACCACTACCTACTGAGATGGTTTAGCTGGATGTAGGTCCCTGCCGGGCCTTGGAAAATATGGCAGCTGGAGGTAGTGGTGGTGTAACCTGTGTTGGTGATATCCGTGCTACATCCCACTCAGTAGCAGCCTTTCTGGATAGGGTGAGAATGTTGGTCTCCAATCCCTTTGGGGCGGGAGTGATGTGCGTGATGACTGGCTCGTCTTCATCAACATCACCCCCCTCTTCTACATTTACCTCCATAACTCTAAGTTTTTCTGGGACCTTCCTTTTCAGAAGCATTGTCTTGTGGCGTGCATCACTCTCAGACTGAGCTGGTGGCTGCCAAGTGGCATCACAATCATCAGAAGTGGGGATTGAAGAAGAACATTATGGACTAAGCCTCCTTTTCCTTGCTGGTGGTCTGGAAGACAATATATCTTCCGAAACAGTGGTTTGCTCCACTTTGTCTGCAGGAAGCTCAATTTCCTGAAATGCCCCTATGTCAGGAGCAACAACTACTATGGTGGGCTGTTCTTGCGGCTGCTGCTGGTCTTTTTGCGGCTGCTGCTGTCTTTGTTGCGGCTGCTGCTGTTCTTGTTGCGGCTGCACACTTATCTGCTGAGTTTCCGCCAGCGTTGATTGTGTACTACTTTGCGATAATGACATTTCAACATCGCTGCTCGTTAGTAGACTGGCTACCTCTGCGACACTCAAGGGCTTGGGCCTAGGTTGGTGGGGTTGGATCGCTGGTGCTGAGGTGCTGCTCCCAGCTTGGTTCCCGGACAACGCTGCTGCAGGCGTAACTTTTTTGGTGCCAAAAAAGAATTGGCCGGCACACCAGGTGGTTAATGGCACTTCCTTTTTCTGTTCCTTCTTCTCACCGGCAACTTTCTTGGTACTGGACCTGGTACCTTTCTTTGGGGCCATCTTCTTCAGATGTCAGGCAGGACGCAGATGCACAACAAGTTCTGGTCACACGTGGACGTGATGCGCAGCAGGACTTCTGTCTGGCTGGCAGTACAACGGGTGATGATGATGACAGCTCCTCCTCTGGCTTTTTGTGCACCTAAAAGCAAATAAGCCAGGAGAAGAACATCAGTGAAATGTTGCATTTGTTGTTGTGGTTCAGTTACTTACTACTGTACTAGTGCAAACAAAAGATATAGTCTTGCCATTTCTGAGACTTTGCCAACAAGGGCTATGTTATTCTACTGTGTACACTACACACACTACACTCTCAGGAAGGATAGGAAAGATAATAAGAACCACCAAAATAAAAATGTAATGGAAGTTGGGTGGACCCTATTTGCCATTAAATTATTTGAGCATCTCATCATTCATGGAGCTGCTGCTGGCAAAGGGGGTGGATGGATGGAAGCAGTAAGCCTATAGGAAAACCATGCAGGCCTATATGGCAAAAGCAGGACACTAATAACTCCCAACACAAAAAAAGCCACCAGCCACATGGACAATCACAAATCACAAACAAGCAGGGGGCCTGGGAAACACCAGGAGCTGACAAAAGGCCTATAAAAGCCAGGCAAAGGATGCATGCTAAAGCACACTGCTCTGCCTTTTTCATGCAACAAAATGCAAATACGAAAATTCACAGGCCCCAAACAGGTCTGCAGGGTGCATGCATTGCACACCAATACACACCAGACACACACAACAAAGGCATGTCTTTAAGACAACCAAAATCAGAAAGCCCACCCCAAAAAAACACACTTGCCAACTCAATCCAATGCCATCCATGCCCTAAATGATGTCTAAATTCAACAGACAACACAGAAACACTTGATTAATAAAGCTGTGGCTACCTGCTCTGAGCCTACTGGATGAAAGCAGGCCTGTTGGCAGAAAAAAGCCAGACAAGCTTGCAGGCCTAGGCTTCAAAATGGCCACCAGCCACATGGGAAGCCCCAACAACATCAGAAAGCCCACACCAAAAAACACACTTCCCAACTCAATCCAATGTCGTCCATGCCCTAAATGATGTCTAAATTCAACAGACCACACAGAAACACTTGATTAATACAGCTGTGGCTACCTTCTCTGAGCCTACTGGGTGAAAGCAGGCCTGTTGGCAGACAACAAGGCCAGACAACAAGCTTGCAGGCCTAGGCTTCAAAATGGCCACCAGCCACATGGGCAGGCCCAACAACATCAGAAAGCCCACCCCTAAAAAACACACTTCACAACTCAATCCAATGCCACCCATGCCCTAAATGATGTCTAAATTCAACAGACCACACAGAAACACTTGATAAATAAAGCTGTGGCTACCTGCTCTGATCCGACTGGATGAAAGCAGGCCTTTTGGCAGACAAGGCATGACAAGCTTGCAGGCCTAGGCTTCAAAATGGCCACCAGCCACATGGGCAGGCCCAACAACATCAGAAAGCCCACCCCAAAAAAACACACTTCCCAACTCAATCCAATGCCATCCATGCCCTAAATGATGTCTAAATTCAACAGACCACACAGAAACACTTGATTAATTCAGCTGTGGCTACCTGCCCTGAGCCTACTGGATGAAAGCAGGCCTGTTGGCAGACAAAAAGGCCAGACAACAAGCTTGCAGGCCTAGGCTTCAAAATGGCCACCAGCCACATGGGCAGGCCAAACAACATCAGAAAGCCCACCCTAAAAAAACACACCTCCCAACTCAATCCAATGCCATCCATGCCCTAAATGATGTCTAAATTCAACAGACTACACAGAAACATTTGATTAATAAAGCTGTGGCTACCTGCTCTGATCCTACTGGATGAAAGCAGGCCTGTTGGCAGACAAGGACAGATAAGCTTGCAGGCCTAGGCTTCAAAATGGCCACCAGCCACATAGCCAGGCCCAACAACACCAGAAAGCCCAACCCAAAAAAACACACTTCCCAACTCAATCCAATGCCATCCATGCCCTAAATGATGTCTAAATTCAACAGACCACACAGAAACACTTGATTAATACAGCTGTGGCTACCTGCTCTGAGCCTACTGGATGAACGCAGGCCTGTTGGCAGACAACAAGGCCAGACAACAAGCTTGCAGGCCTTGACTTCAAAATGGCCACCAGCCACATGGGCAGGCCCAACAACATCAGAAAGCCCACCCCAAAAAAACACACTTCCCAACTCAATCCAATTTCGTCCATGCCCTAAATGATGTCTAAATTCAACAGACCACACAGAAACACTTGATTAATACAGCTGTGGCTACCTGCTCTGAGCCTACTGGATGAAAGCAGGCCTGTTGGCAGACAACAATGCCAGACAACAAGCTTGCAGGCCTAGGCTTCAAAATGGCCACCAACCACATGGGCAGGCCCAACAACATCAGAAAGCCCACCCCAAAAAAACACACTTCACAACTCAATCCAATGCCACCCATGCCCTAAATGATGTCTAAATTCAACAGACCACACAGAAACACTTGATTAATAAAGCTGTGGCTACCTGCTCTGATCCGACTGGATGAAAGCAGGCCTTTTGGCAGACAAGGCATGACAAGCTTGCAGGCCTAGGCTTCAAAATGGCCACCAGCCACATGGGCAGGCCCAACAACATCAGAAAGCCCACCCCAAAAAAACACACTTCCCAACTCAATCCAATGCCACCCATGCCCTAAATGATGTCTAAATTCAACAGACCACACAGAAACACTTGATTAATTCAGCTGTGGCTTCCTGCCCTGAGCCTACTGGATGAAAGCAGGCCTGTTGGCAGACAACCAGGCCAGACAACAAGCTTGCAGGCCTAGGCTTCAAAATGGCCACCAGCCACATGGGCAGGCCAAACAACATCAGAAAGCCCACCCTAAAAAAACACACCTCCCAACTCAATCCAATGCCATCCATGCCCTAAATGATGTCTAAATTCAACAGACCACACAGAAACACTTGATTAATAAAGCTGTGGCTTCCTGCTCTGATCCTACTGGATAAACGCAGGCCTGTTGGCAGACAACAAGGCCAGACAACAAGCTTGCAGGCCTTGGCTTCAAAATGGCCACCAGCCACATGGCCAGGCCCAGCAACATCAGAAAGCCCACCCCAAAAAAACACACTTCCCAACTCAATCCAATGCCATCCATGCCCCAAATGATGTCTATATTCAACAGACCACACAGAAACACTTGATTAATACAGCTGTGGCTACTTGATCTGATCCTACTGGATGAAAGCAGGCCTGTTGGCAGACAAGGCCAGACAAGCTTGCAGGCCTAGGCTTCAAAATGGCCACCAGCCACATGGCCAGGCCCAGCAACATCAGAAAGCCCACCCCAAAAAAACACACTTCCCAACTCAATCCAATTCCATCCATGCCCCAAATGATGTCTATATTCAACAGACCACACAGAAACACTTGATTAATACAGCTGTGGCTACTTGATCTGAACCTACTAGTTGAAAGCAGGCCTGTTGGCAGATAAGGCCAGACAAGCTTGCAGGCCTAGGCTTCTAAATGGCCACCATCCACAAGGCCAGGCCCAACAACAGAAAGCCCACCCCAAAAAAACACATTTCCCAACTCAATCCAATGCCATCCAGGCCCTAAATGATGCTTGAAAATGAAATACATTCAAAAAACACCAAAGGAACAGTTGCTTTATCATGCACACACCCATGAGGCCATGACTAGCTCGGGCCTACTACTGACTACTACTACCCACAACATTTTAAAACAAGCATTGGCATAGCCAATAGGTCTCACCTTGGGACCTTATAAGTGTTTAGCCATGCAACAGTTGCGTAACTAAATACTTATAAGGTCCCAAAAGCGAGACCTATTGGCTATGCAAAGCGGCCGTGCAGCTGCGAAAGTGATCGTGATCGCGATCAAACATCAATTACATTACATTGTTACATCAAGCTGCAGTTCCACTTGTCGTTACTAGATGTCCCTCACGAGTCCAATGCAAAAGCATTGAAACCCTTTCATGAAGCTTTTGCATGTGACTCGTGAGGGACATCTAGTAACGATGAGTGGAACTGCAGCTTGATGTAACAATAATTTCAATGCTTTTGCATTTGACTCGTGAGGGACATCTAGTAACGACTAGTTGAACTGCAGCTCTTTGTAGAATTATTCTGATATCGGATACTATATTATTCACTGCCCACTGTGAATCTTGTCCCATAATGCTTTGCAGGGCCTTTGTTTGGGATTGTATTTTTGCCAATAACTATGCTTGGGGTGGTCCTCAGAGGATGGGACCACCGCCGAATCGTTCAAGAAGACGTGCTTTTTGTTTTCAAGGCATCTGCTCGGTTCTCTCCCTAGGTTAGGGAGGTTCCCAAAATCATCACCTCTCTCACTGCTTGCTAATTTATCATTTTCACGTTTGTGAAATGACTATATGTATTTTAGCATATAAAGACAGAAATACTTATTTCATCATAACTTGCACTGTGCAAGATGCTGTTTGCAATTATTGCTCAGAGCAGAGAAGCACACAGTGCTATCAGCTATGCGCTACGTAGTTGGAGGAGTAGCTGAATGTAGATCAAAGTGTACTCCGCATAGCTATGTGTAGTGCTATTATGCAAACTATGCCCAGGGTAAGTAAAGATGAGATCCACACACCTTTAGTTTTCACATTCTTTATTAGTATCATTAGGTAACATCTCTAGCTGAACTTCAAGTCCTCCCTTCAGTTTCTACTATTCGCAGCTTCTTGGCTCACATTCTATCATTATGTCACTAGCATCATTAAATTCTGACTCTTTGGAAATTCCATCTTTGTTATCATGACACACCCTGAACAGAGTTGCTGCCAGATGAAGTATTTTTCAAATTTCCCAAAGTTTTTTGTAGCTGCCTAAAGTTGCTAAAGAACTTTCAACTTTGAATGGCTGTACCATTTATGAGCAAGGTGATGAAAGTTCTTAATTTTATGATGGATTCTTTTGCACGAGAATTGAACAAGTTACTGGAGTCTGGAGTGATTGAAGAGATTGAGTGCTCAGAATGACAGGCTCCAGTGGTCCTGACCATGAAAGTCAGTGAAAAAGAGATTAGAATGTGTGAGGATATACGTGGATTAAACAAACACATATGGGTGGATAGGCAGAATTTGCGGAACAATTCAGAAACATTGGCTTTAATAAAAGATGCCAAATTCTTTAGTGTCATGGTTTTGTCCTCTGCTTACCACCAGGTCTTGCTTCACCCTGATTCCGGACACTTAACATCATTCATAACTTCTTCAGGTGCCTATTGGTTTGTCTGTATGCCTTTTGGGCCTCTATCCACTGTTGCATGCTTTCAGTGGGTAATGAAGAAAGAGTTTGAGGTTCTAAATATGGTCTTTCAAGAGGATATTTTAGTCCATGGTAAGGCTCAACAGGAACATGGTGGATGGTTGTGGCAGGCATTAGGGCAGTTGCAAGAGGCTTGGGTGTAAAAAAAGAGAAATGCTAATATTGTGTGTATTCTGTAACCAGTTTATGACATGCAATCTCTGGAGAGGGGATGAGACCAAAGCTGTACTTATCCAACAGCACTGTAGAGGCACCTACACCTGAGAACAAAGATCAGGTGTGCTCCTTCAGAGTTCTACTCTAAATGCATTTCCAAATGTTGCTGGTTTATCGTAGCTTCTGATATTGTTGTTTAAAACAATTCCAAATTTGAATGTTAGAATGAGTGTGCGATGGCTTTGGGTGATATTAGGAACAGCATTGGGAAATGACCTACATTGGGAAATTTTGATGCGTGTAAGAGAATGCCATTGTCAATGGATGCTAATATTTGGGGATTGGGTGCAGTTTTCTCCCTGGTGGTGTAAGGTAAATCAAAGGTAGTGACATTCGCTTCTTGAAGGGTGCTGAGGAGAGATACTCAATAATTGAGCGAGAGGTGTTGGCTGTATATTGGGCCATTCATAATTTAAAATGTTATTAATGGGGCATACCGTTTGTGATAAAGTCGGATCATCAACAGCTTGCCAGACCTTCATATGTAGAGAAGTGGGGCATTTATAACCCAGGATTCGATGATGGATAGAAGGACTAACCAAGTTCAATTTTGTTGTAGAGTATGTGCCAGGAGTCTGACCTAAGAATAAGGTTTCTGACAAGTTGTCAAGGTTACCAATTTCTCGAGATGAGGATTACAGTGACCACTCATTGGTGGGTTGGGTGTGTGAATTTGCAGTCGATTGCAAAGAGTTGTCCGAAACTAAGTCCAAGGATGCATATTTTGTGACATTGTGGGAGTACATCGTAAATGGTTGGCAGACATTAAGGGGTTGATTCCGATCCGGATCGGACAGCCCTCCGAGAGCTGTTCGTAGCCTTACCTTGCGACCGACCTGTCCCGGGAGCCGGTCCGTCCGGGCAATGAAGTATGATGCGCATAACTGACACAATTCTGTCCGACATGTGTGCTGCGATTCCAGCAGCATATCCCGTATGAGCCGTACCTCCAAACACCGATTCGAGTCGCCCTGAAGCAGTCCCTACAGCAGATTCCGGCAGGACAAGTACGAAACGCAAATCATACGCGCTGGACGGGTCGCCACTAGCAGCACATCACAGCATCCAGGAGAGCTGCATATCAGGTCTGATTCATGGTACAAACATGATCCACGACTACGAGACGGACCAATTCTCAACGTGTACGACACGAACCAACGATGAATCCCATCGCGCAGGTCATTCCAGTACTGTACATATATGACCGGATCAGTAACAGACACGCACAATGCAGACGGTCAGTCAGACACCCGCACAAATAAACATCACAAACACACGAAATGCTACACACACATGGGGGTTCCCTTCCACCAGCAACAGTAAAACCACAGGGGTAGCATGTTCCCCACTGCCAGCAGTCACGACACCTACGGGGGTGTCCATCACCACTCCCTTCCCCACTCATAATGGGCTGTATGTCCTGCACCACTACCCTCCCCACTCATAGGGGGCTGTATGCCCTGCACCACTACCCTCCCCACTCAAAGGGGGATATATGCCCTGCACCACTACCCTCCCCACTCATAGGGGGATGTATGCCCTGCACCACTACCCTTCCCACTCAAAGGGGGATGTATGCCCTGCACCTCTCCCAATAAATCATAGGGGGCTGTATGCCCTGAACCACTACCCTCCCCACTCATAGATGACTGTATGCCCTGCACCACTACCCTCCCCACTCGAAGGGGGATATATGCCCTGCACCACTACCCTCTCCACTCATAGGGGGAGGTCTGCCCTGCACCACGACCATCCCCACTCATAGGGGGATGTATGCCCTGCACCTCTCCCAATAAATCATAGGGGGCTGTATGCCCTGAACCACTACCCTCCCCACTCATAGGGGACTGTTTGTCCTGCACCACTACCCTCCCCACTCAACTCAATCCAATGTCGTCCATGCCCTAAATGATGTCTAAATTCAACAGACCACACAGAAACACTTGATTAATACAGCTGTGGCTACCTGCTCTGAGCCTACTGGATGAAAGCAGGCCTGTTGGCAGACAACAATGCCAGACAACAAGCTTGCAGGCCTAGGCTTCAAAATGGCCACCAACCACATGGGCAGGCCCAACAACATCAGAAAGCCCACCCCAAAAAAACACACTTCACAACTCAATCCAATGCCATCCATGCCCTAAATGATGTCTAAATTCAACAGACCACACAGAAACACTTGATTAATAAAGCTGTGGCTTCCTGCTCTGATCCTACTGGATGAAAGCAGGCCTGTTGGCAGACAAGGCCAGACAAGCTTGCAGGCCTAGGCCTCAAAATGGCCACCAGCCACATAGCCAGGCCCAACAACACCAGAAAGCCCAACCCAAAAAAACACACTTCCCAACTCAATCCAATGCCATCCATGCCCTAAATGATGTCTAAATTCAACAGACCACACAGAAACACTTGATTAATACAGCTGTGGCTACCTGCTCTGAGCCTACTGGATGAACGCAGGCCTGTTGGCAGACAACAAGGCCAGACAACAAGCTTGCAGGCCTTGGCTTCAAAATGGCCACCAGCCACATGGGCAGGCCCAACAACATCAGAAAGCCCACCCCAAAAAAACACACTTCCCAACTCAATCCAATGCCATCCATGCCCTAAATGATGTCTAAATTCAACAGACCACACAGAAACACTTGATTGATAAAGCTGTGGCTACCTGCTCTGATCCTACTGGATGAAAGCAGGCCTGTTGGCAGACAAGGCCAGACAAGCTTGCAGGCCTAGGCTTAAAAATGGCCACCAGCCACATGGCCAGGCCCAGCAACATCAGAAAGCCCACCCCAAAAAAACACACTTCCCAACTCAATCCAATGCCATCCATGCCCCAAATGATGTCTATATTCAACAGACCACACAGAAACACTTGATTAATACAGCTGTGGCCACTTGATCTGATCCTACTGGATGAAAGCAGGCCTGTTGGCAGACAAGGCCAGACAAGCTTGCAGGCCTAGGCTTCAAAATGGCCACCAGCCACATGGCCAGGCCCAGCAACATCAGAAAGCCCACCCCAAAAAAACACACTTCCCAACTCAATCCAATGCCATCCATGCCCCAAATGATGTCTATATTCAACAGACCACACAGAAACACTTGATTAATACAGCTGTGGCTACTTGATCTGAACCTACTAGTTGAAAGCAGGCCTGTTGGCAGATAAGGCCAGACAAGCTTGCAGGCCTAGGCTTCTAAATGGCCACCATCCACAAGGCCAGGCCCAACAACAGAAAGCCCACCCCAAAAAAACACATTTCCCAACTCAATCCAATGCCATCCAGGCCCTAAATGATGCTTGAAAATGAAATACATTCAAAAAACACCAAAGGAACAGTTGCTTTATCATGCACACACCCATGAGGCCATGACTAGCTCGGGCCTACTACTGACTACTACTACCCACAACATTTTAAAACAAGCATTGGCATAGCCAATAGGTCTCACCTTGGGACCTTATAAGTGTTTAGCCATGCAACAGTTGCGTAACTAAATACTTATAAGGTCCCAAAAGCGAGACCTATTGGCTATGCAAAGCGGCCGTGCAGCTGCGAAAGTGATCGTGATCGCGATCAAACATCAATTACATTACATTGTTACATCAAGCTGCAGTTCCACTAGTCGTTACTAGATGTCCCTCACGAGTCCAATGCAAAAGCATTGAAACCCTTTCATGAAGCTTTTGCATGTGACTCGTGAGGGACATCTAGTAACGACGAGTGGAACTGCAGCTTGATGTAACAATAATTTCAATGCTTTTGCATTTGACTCGTGAGGGACATCTAGTAACGACTAGTTGAACTGCAGCTCTTTGTAGAATTATTCTGATATCGGATACTATATTATTCACTGCCCACTGTGAATCTTGTCCCATAATGCTTTGCAGGGCCTTTGTTTGGGATTGTATTTTTGCCAATAACTATGCTTGGGGTGGTCCTCAGAGGATGGGACCACCGCCGAATCGTTCAAGAAGACGTGCTTTTTGTTTTCAAGGCATCTGCTCGGTTCTCTCCCTAGGTTAGGGAGGTTCCCAAAATCATCACCTCTCTCACTGCTTGCTAATTTATCATTTTCACGTTTGTGAAATGACTATATGCATTTTAGCATATAAAGACAGAAATACTTATTTCATCATAACTTGCACTGTGCAAGATGCTGTTTGCAATTATTGCTCAGAGCAGAGAAGCACACAGTGCTATCAGCTATGCGCTACGTAGTTGGAGGAGTAGCTGAATGTAGATCAAAGTGTACTCCGCATAGCTATGTGTAGTGCTACTATGCAAACTATGCCCAGGGTAAGTAAAGATGAGATCCACACACCTTTAGTTTTCACATTCTTTATTAGTATCATTAGGTAACATCTCTAGCTGAACTTCAAGTCCTCCCTTCAGTTTCTACTATTCGCAGCTTCTTGGCTCACATTCTATCATTATGTCACTAGCATCATTAAATTCTGACTCTTTGGAAATTCCATCTTTGTTATCATGACACACCCTGAACAGAGTTGCTGCCAGATGAAATATTTTTCAAATTTCCCAAAGTTTTTTGTAGCTGCCTAAAGTTGCTAAAGAACTTTCAACTTTGAATGGCTGTACCATTTATGAGCAAGGTGATGAAAGTTCCTAATTTTATGATGGATTCTTTTGCACGAGAATTGAACAAGTTACTGGAGTCTGGAGTGATTGAAGAGATTGAGTGCTCAGAATGACAGGCTCCAGTGGTCCTGACCATGAAAGTCAGTGAAAAAGAGATTAGAATGTGTGAGGATATACGTGGATTAAACAAACACATATGGGTGGATAGGCAGAATTTGCGGAACAATTCAGAAACATTGGCTTTAATAAAAGATGCCAAATTCTTTAGTGTCATGGTTTTGTCCTCTGCTTACCACCAGGTCTGGCTTCACCCTGATTCCGGACACTTAACATCATTCATAACTTCTTCAGGTGCCTATTGGTTTGTCTGTATGCCTTTTGGGCCTCTATCCACTGTTGCATGCTTTCAGTGGGTAATGAAGAAAGAGTTTGAGGTTCTAAATATGGTCTTTCAAGAGGATATTTTAGTCCATGGTAAGGCTCAACAGGAACATGGTGGATGGTTGTGGCAGGCATGAGGGCAGTTGCAAGAGGCTTGGGTGTAAAAAAAGAGAAATTCTAATATTGTGTGTATTCTGTAACCAGTTTATGACATGCAATCTCTGGAGAGGGGATGAGACCAAAGCTGTACTTATCCAACAGCACTGTAGAGGCACCTACACCTGAGAACAAAGATCAGGTGTGCTCCTTCAGAGTTCTACTCTAAATGCATTTCCAAATGTTGCTGGTTTATCGTAGCTTCTGATATTGTTGTTTAAAACAATTCCAAATTTGAATGTTAGAATGAGTGTGCGATGGCTTTGGGTGATATTAGGAACAGCATTGGGAAATGACCTACATTGGGAAATTTTGATGCGTGTAAGAGAATGCCATTGTCAATGGATGCTAATATTTGGGGATTGGGTGCAGTTTTCTCCCTGGTGGTGTAAGGTAAATCAAAGGTAGTGACATTCGCTTCTTGAAGGGTGCTGAGGAGAGATACTCAATAATTGAGCGAGAGGTGTTGGCTGTATATTGGGCCATTCATAATTTAAAATGTTATTAATGGGGCATACCGTTTGTGATAAAGTCGGATCATCAACAGCTTGCCAGACCTTCATATGTAGAGAAGTGGGGCATTTATAACCCAGGATTCGATGATGGATAGAAGGACTAACCAAGTTCAATTTTGTTGTAGAGTATGTGCCAGGAGTCTGACCTAAGAATAAGGTTTCTGACAAGTTATCAAGGTTACCAATTTATCGAGATGAGGATTACAGTGACCACTCATTGGTGGGTTGGGTGTGTGAATTTGCAGTCGATTGCAAAGAGTTGTCCGAAACTAAGTCCAAGGATGCATATTTTGTGACATTGTGGGAGTACATCATAAATGGTTGGCAGACATTAAGGGGTTGATTCCGATCCGGATCGGACAGCCCTCCGAGAGCTGTTCGTAGCCTTACCTTGCGACCGACTTGTCCCGGGAGCCGGTCCATCCGGGCAATGAAGTATGATGCGCATAACTGACACAATTCTGTCCGACATGTATGCTGCGATTCCAGCAGCATATCCCGTATGAGCCGTACCTCCAAACACCGATTCGAGTCGCCCTGAAGCAGTCCCTACAGCAGATTCCGGCAGGACAAGTACGAAACGCAAATCATACGCGCTGGACGGGTCGCCACTAGCAGCACATCACAGCATCCAGGAGAGCTGCATATCAGGTCTGATTCATGGTACAAACATGATCCACGACTACGAGACGGACCAATTCTCAACGTGTACGACACGAACCAACGATGAATCCCATCGCGCAGGTCATTCCAGTACTGTACATATATGACCGGATCAGTAACAGACACGCACAATTCAGACGGTCAGTCAGACACCCGCACAAATAAACATCACAAACACACGAAATGCTACACACACATGGGGGTTCCCTTCCACCAGCAACAGTAAAACCACAGGGGTAGCATGTTCCCCACTGCCAGCAGTCACGACACCTACGGGGGTGTCCATCACCACTCCCTTCCCAACTCATAATGGGCTGTATGTCCTGCACCACTACCCTCCCCACTCATAGGGGGCTGTATGCCCTGCACCACTACCCTCCCCACTCAAAGGGGGATATATGCCCTGCACCACTACCCTCCCCACTCATAGGGGGATGTATGCCCTGCACCACTACCCTTCCCACTCAAAGGGGGATGTATGCCCTGCACCTCTCCCAATAAATCATAGGGGGCTGTATGCCCTGAACCACTACCCTCCCCACTCATAGATGACTGTATGCCCTGCACCACTACCCTCCCCACTCGAAGGGGGATATATGCCCTGCACCACTACCCTCTCCACTCATAGGGGGAGGTCTGCCCTGCACCACGACCATCCCCACTCATAGGGGGATGTATGCCCTGCACCTCTCCCAATAAATCATAGGGGGCTGTATGCCCTGAACCACTACCCTCCCCACTCATAGGGGACTGTTTGTCCTGCACCACTACCCTCCCCACTCATCTGGGGCTGTATGGCCTGCACCACTACACTCACCACTCATAGGGGGATGGATGCCCTGCACCACTCCCCACAACTCATAGGAGGTTGTATGTCCTGCACCACTCCCCACAACTCATAGGGGCCTGGATGCCCTGCACCACTACCCTCCCCACTCATAGGGGGATGTATGCCCTACACCACTACCCTCCCCACTCATAGGGGGATGTATGCCCTGCACCTCTCCCAATAAATCATAGGGGGCTGTATGCCCTGAACCACTATCCTCCCCACTCATAGGGGACTGTATGTCCTGCACCACTACCCTCCCCAATCATCTGGGGCTGTATGCCCTGCACCACTCCCCACAACTCATAGGAGGTTGTATTTCCTGCACCACTCCCCACAACTCATAGGGGGCTGGATGCCCTGCACCACCACCCTTCCCACTCATAGAGGGCTGTATGTCCTGCACCACTACCATCCCCACTCATAGGGGGGTGGATGACCAGCACCACTCCCCACAACTCATAGGGGGATGTATGCCCTGCAGCACTAACCTCCCCACTCATAGGGGGCTGTATGCCCTGCACCACTACCCTCCCCACTCAAAGGGGGATATATGCCCTGCACCACTACCCTCCCCACTCATAGGGGGATGTATGCCCTGCACCACTACCCTTCCCACTCATAGGGGGATGTATGCCCTGCACCTCTCCCAATAAATCATAGGGGGCTGTATGCCCTGAACCACTACCCTCCCCACTCATAGGTGACTGTATGCCCAGCACCACTACCCTCCCCACTCGAAGGGGGATATATGCCCTGCACCACTACCCTCTCCACTCATAGGGGGAGGTCTGCCCTGCACCACGACCATCCCCACTCATAGGGGGATGTATGCCCTGCACCTCTCCCAATAAATCATAGGGGGCTGTATGCCCTGAACCACTACCCTCCCCACTCATAGGGGACTGTATGTCCTGCACCACTACCCTCCCCACTCATCTGGGGCTGTATGGCCTGCACCACTACACTCACCACTCATAGGGGGATGGATGCCCTGCACCACTCCCCACAACTCATAGGAGGTTGTATGTCCTGCACCACTCCCTACAACTCATAGGGGCCTGGATGCCCTGCACCACTACCCTCCCCACTCATAGGGGGATGTATGCCCTACACCACTACCCTCCCCACTCATAGGGGGATGTATGCCCTGCACCTCTCCCAATAAATCATAGGGGGTTGTATGCCCTGAACCACTATCCTCCCCACTCATAGGGGACTGTATGTCCTGCACCACTACCCTCCCCAATCATCTGGGGCCGTATGCCCTGCACCACTCCCCACAACTCATAGGAGGTTGTATTTCCTGCACCACTCCCCACAACTCATAGGGGGCTGGATGCCCTGCACCACCACCCTTCCCACTCATAGAGGGCTGTATGTCCTGCACCACTACCATCCCCACTCATAGGGGGGTGGATGACCAGCACCACTCCCCACAACTCATAGGGGGATGTATGCCCTGCAGCACTAACCTCCCCACTCATAGGGGGATGGATGCCCTGCACCACTTCCCACAACTCATAGGGGGATGTATGTCCTGCACCACTCCCCACAACTCATAGGGGGCTGGATGCCCTGAACCACCACCCTCCCCACTCATAGGGGGCTGTATGTCCTGCACCACTACTCTCCCCACTCATAGGGGGCTGGATGCCCTGCACCACCACCCTCTCCACTCATAGGGGGCTGTATGTCCTGCAACACTACTCTCCCCACTCATAGGGGGATGAATGCCCTGCACCACTGCTTACAACTCATAGGGGGTTGTATGTCCTGCACCACACCCCACAACTCATAGGGGGCTGGATGCCCTGCACCACCACCCTCCCCAGTCATAGAGGGCTGTATGTCCTGCACCACTACCCTCCCCACTCATGGGGGTTTGATGGCCTGCACCACCACCCTCCCCACTCATAGGGGGCTGTATGTCCTGCACCACTACCCTCCCCGCTCATAGGGGGCTATATATCCTGTACCACTCCCCACAACTCATAGGGGGATGTATGCTCTGCACCACTATCCTCCCCACTCATAGGGGCTGTATGCCCTGTAGGAGAGTAGGATCTGTTTCACATGTTTACCCACACTTTTTGCTGGTGTTGCACTGTTTTTTGACTGTAGTCTGGCTGGGACCCTGCTAATCAGGGCCCCAGCCTAGTTGTTTCCTCTCTAAAATGATTCCCTGTACTTTAGGTACAGTTCAGATTGGATCTGAGGTGCCCTTATAAGTCTCTAGTATATGGTATACTGTGTACCCAGGGAATAGGTACCCCAGAGGCCTACCAGGGGATGAAGCATGTATTATGCCACCCCTGGAAAGCCACCCAAAATGACACAACAGGTCTAACTACTGCAGCCTGGGTAAGGTGGTGCATGCACCCCTTACTGTGATATAGATGACCTATATCACTATATATATATATATACAGACACATATAAACCCATAAGTCACTCCTATGGCAGGCCTTATCAATCTTGAAGGCAGAGTGCTTGGATCTTATGTGAGAGGGTGCCCCTGCATGAGCAGAGCCCCTCTGCAGCATTCATAGACCCTTCTCTGATGCTCTTTGTAGTGCAGCCTGACCATATACTCTTAAGTGCATTATAACCAAACGGTAAATGCTAACTTTGGAATGGATGCATGGAAACATGTTGTGTTTGGTGTCAAACACCATGGAATCATACCCCCACACCAGTAACTGGTGTGGGAGTATGATCCCACCCTTCTAGAGGGAGAGACATGACAGCACTGGTATACCCGATAGAAACTTAATAGAGCCCTGGCATCACAAAATGGATTCTGCAGCCACAGACACGGGTCTGGCCTCCTGCTGCTGACCGAAACTCCGGCAGGGGAGGCCTGGACAATAGGTTTCCTGTCACAGGGAGGTGTAACCACCTCCCAGACAGGCTTATGTGTATTGGGGCTGGGTGGGAGCACTCTATGAGTGCTTTGAAGTCCTGCACTGGGGGCACATTTAGTGTCCCTGTGCATAGTCCAGCTCAAACCGGTTCAAGGGCTTCCAGCCCCTGCTCTGGCACGAAACTGGTCAAAGGAAATGGGTGTAGCCACCCCTCTTTCCAAACCCTACCATAGGTGGGTCCCTAGAGTATGTCCAACCCCATACCTTAGTATAAGTATGGGATCCCGGTCCTTAGGACTTTAGATTACCCTGGACGAAACTCTGAAGCTGAATCCTGGACCTTTAACACTCTGCTCAAGATCAGAGGACTGAAGAAATCTCCCTTGGGGTCAAGGAGTGACTCCCCTGCTTGGCAGGCACCAATGAAGCAATTTGCTGGTCTGCATTATCGAAGCCCCCGCTAGACTCCAAAGTATTTACAGCCCAGGAAGAGGATTTCCAGACATCTCAGAGGCCTACCCGAGTCCCCAGCAAAGCTGAGACCCGCAGCCCTTGTGAGTAGCGTGGAACTGGAACTCCTGGTCACCGTGCACTTTTGCCCTCCCCACTCATAGATGACTGTATGCCCTGCACCACTACCCTCCCCACTCGAAGGGGGATATATGTATTGACTTCTCGACATCTCTTGAAGTCATGCTTGGGCTAACTTGTAGCCCACACATCGAGCACTGAATACACTGAAGTTTGTTGGCCTGGTCATTCCAAGTGACCCGTGGGCTACCATTTTGTGTTTCGTGTTGAGGTCCCTTTGCAATCCCTGGTTTGTTGACTAGTGGGTCCCTGAGGGGGTAACTTTGCATTTACTTGGACTTTCCTGGTTGCTCCAGATGTGCCCTGACTCCCAACCAAGTGGTGAGTCCCACAAACATGGCTGGTCTGCACCAAAGCATCTTTCTTGTTTCTGCATGGGTTGCTGTTGCCAAGGCTTGTTGTGTCCAATCCGGGCACCGATGCTGCCGCACTCGACATCCTTTACGGGACAGCTCGAATCCAGCTCCTGGTTGTCCTTGACACCTTCTGGTCCTCATGGCTGAAGAGTCAAGCTTCACCTCTTTCACCTGAAATCACCCAACATCGGTGGGCATCTGCTCATCGCCTTGCTGGTCACTGGCAAGTGACCCAGACTCTGTCCCCTCTGCTTTCAGGTTCTTCTCATCCTTGATCCAGGCTTGGATCTCTTCGGACACTTTGCATCTTCACGGCAGCAGCACTTCTTCGCCAGCTCCCATTAAAATCGACGACGCGACCCGACACGAAAAGACACCTATGCACCCGGCTTCCCTGGGTGAGGTAATACGAGTTCTCTAGTGCTCCCGTGGGTGCTAGCCCTAGAACTTCCTAAGTCCAAAAGGGTTTGGTCCTGACTCATATCTAAGTGTCCCAAATCTTTAAAAATCTAACCACGACTTTCCCCATGGGTACCCTGTGTCACTACCTTGGGTGGTTCCTTGGGGTCCCAGCGATTCTACAAGCTCTAGGCCATTTGTCTATTTAAGTTGTGGTTCTTATACCACTATTTTAGTATACAGTTTGGCTCGCCCCTAGGGCCTGACGTGTATTTGTGCTATTTTACTGTGATTATTGAAGTGTAACTTATGTTTTTTGACCTCTAATCGCATAAATAGACTAGGAGGGTGTGTTTAATAATAAATACATATATTCTATATATATACCTATTGTGGATATCTTTCATTTAGTGACTCAAGAGATCATAGACTGGTAAAACAAGCTGCTTTACATTCCTTCAAGACTTAGCCTGAAGGATAGCTTTCAATAAAGGTTGACTTTAACCTATAACCAATAAGGGGTTGTTTGTACTGATACAGGGTGCCCACTATAACTAGTGGACAGCGTTATCAGGCCAACTTCTCACATTGGTGTGCAGCATGTGGGATTCCAGCTTGCTATTGTTTTACCATACAATCTCAATTGAGTAACTAACTGAAAACCACTAAAGGTACCCTAGGAACATATAAATCAAGCTTTAGAATACAGTAAGTTCTACTGAACTTAGACTTGTGTGTTAAGGGATACCACGCCCTTTCTACAACTCAAGAGAGTTTAGTAGGCCACACTAGAGTAGGTAGTGCAATACAACACAACACACTAGTAATGTCTTCAAGGCCAGGAACCAGTAGGTCCTTGCCAGAAGCCAATGGGCTTCAAGATTCTCAGTATGATAGACTCCCATTCATTGAACTGAGAGCATTATGTACAACTAGGAAAAAGAAGACAGGCAAAAGTTCAACCACCCAGCATCTCATAGAGGTACTCAGGCTGGATGACCTTAGCAGATCTTTAAGATCTTTAGGGCTAGGCAGAGTGGGTGGGACAGCACCTGAGGAAAGGCCTAGGGGTGAAATTCCCCATGACCTGACCTCTGAGGCTGGCCACGCAGATGACAATGATCTGGACCTGGAAAATCTAGCTCCCATAGACAGTGATGGATAGGCCTATATTGGACCCCTCTTTGTCTCTCCTGGGAGAGTTGGTGGTGGGCCAAGAAGATCAAGATCTCCCTCAGTGGAGTCTAACCATTCTAACTCATCCTTAGGGATCTCAATCTCCTCTCATAGGAGGGAAACCTCTCAGGAGAGAAGGTAGAGACTGCTTAAGTATGAGGAAGCTCAGCTTGAAATCAGAAGGAAGCAGGTAGCCCTAGATAAGGAGGCCCTAGAGCTCTACAGAGCTAGAAAAAAAGTTGGGACTAGAGTCCCATGGTGACAGCAACATCCCTAGAGATAGGAAGAGGTCTCATGACCATAGAAACCTGAATAAGATTGTCCCTCCCTACCAGAGTGGGGATGACATCCACAAATGTATAACTGCAGGGAAAGGGCCTGTAAAGTACAAAGAGTTCCCCAGGAGCAGTGGGCAGCAATCTTATGGCTCTCCTTTGCAGATAAAGGTAGAGATAAGCTCCTCACTGTTAGAGAGGAGGAGACAGATGATTATAACAGTCTGAAGAGTGCCTTAATTGATGGGTTTGGCCTAACCACTGAGCAATACACGTTAAAGTTAAGGGATACCCAAAAGGCATAGACTCATGACTGGGTAGACTTTGTAGATTGTACTACTAAGGCTCTGGAAGGTTGGTTACTTGGCAGTAAAGTGCATGACTATCAAGGATTGTACAGTTTGATTATGAGGGAGCAGATCCTTAATAATTGTCAGAATCAGCTGTTGCACCAGTACCTGGTAGACTCAGATATGACCTCTCCCGAAGAATTGGGAAAGAAGGCAGACAGGTGGGTCAGAACCAGGTTGAGGCAGAAGGTACAGAACCAAGGTCGTGAACCCAAGAAGCAAGATCCTAAAAATTCTGATAAGGGTGGGGAGAGGTGTATAGACCAGAAGTCTTCACAAGGCCCCCAAAAATCTTCTTCAGGTGGGGATTCACAGTCTAACAAGGGAAAAGGCCAAAAGAAACCATGGTGCAAGATTTGTAAACAGAAAACTCACTGGACCAGTGATTGCACCAAGTCCAAAGAATCTACTCCAGCCACCATTGCCCCTAAGGCATCTGTTCCCCCTAGTACAGCTACAATTGGTGGTGGTAATGCTTAGAATTAGGGTGTAGTGGGGTTAACCCTGGGTTCTGAGATGGACCCTGGCCTAGTCAGAGTTCCAACTCAGGCTGTGTTAGTCTTTGATGGGGGCATGGATATGTCCCCCTTTGTGAGTCCCAGTAATCTGGGCAAATACAGACAACAGCCTTTCATAAATGGAGTAGACTGACTCGTGCCTGATCCAGAAGATACAGGTGTAGATATATTATTAAAAATTAAGTATACTGTTACACCCATTGATAATCCCTTTTGCATGCTACATTGTTTTATTTATAATACTTTTATGATCCCTAACCATTTAAATCAAACATTTCACTGTACACCGCAGAGATTTTTATCACAAGGGTATGGATGGAAAAACAAAGAAGCAACTAGGAGAAGGCAAGATCCCAAAAGGTACTAAACTAAAACAAAAAAGGTGCAGAGTGTGATAGGCTGTTTGTGAATTACAATTAAATTAAGACAAGCATCAAACTGATTTTTTTCTCTTCCTGTGTTTTTAGAAAGAAGATGATTTTAGTTACCAAGTGCAAATAGGTGCCATCGTGTATTGAGAATCACAAGTCATGTTTTCTTACGGACCTTTTACCAAATATTTCCAAACTGAGATGCCCCACCACAAAAATGGGCAGTGGATCTTGCCAACATATGTTATCTGGATTTCAGCCAACAAAGCTATCAAGAACCCAGCAGCACAAACCTGGCGAGAAGAGACAGAGTTGGGGTTCTACCTGTAGTTCTCAGAGGTGTGCCAGCATTATACATGTTATGGCAAGACCTGCAGTCATTACTCTCCTTTCCTTGACCCAAAGGAGTCTGACAGGGACAGGGTGTGACATGTATACATTTCCAAGCACTTCTTCCACAAAGGTGAGGTGACCAATAGAAATCGAAAACACTGAAATGCTTTAAAACCCTCAATTAGGTTTAAGGAGCAAATCTCCTCTTGATTGGGCATGTGCATACTCATGCTGAGATTTATGTCTTTATCTAAAGGTAGGCCAGTCAACAAATTAACAGGGAGAGCTAAGCCAGAACAGTGCCATGGATTGGCAGTGGCTCTCAGAGCCCATGCACTAGCCGCACTTCGAAAATATTAGGCATGTAGATCATGCAACAAACATAATAAATTATGGAAAGGTGTCTTAAAAAAATGGTATGTCTGTAATGCCTAAAAGGGTTTTACCTCAGTGTATCACATTATATCTCTGCATTGAGAACATTTATTAAAACCAAGTGTTTTGGAACATGCACTGTGAAACATTCCTACCATTCCCTGATGAGAAATGCTATTAGTGAATTAAATAGCAAGTACGTCGTCATGTGTATCATATAAGTGATTTAGATGCTTATTATAAAGGGGATAATATGATAGTCTAATAAACCAAAGACAAGAGAGAATTTTGTACAGCACACATCCTGAACTCATGTGATTGGAGGTGCTCTCAGATATGATAATTGTTAGGTATTGGGTCTCTAGTAGACAGAGGTATGCACCCTGTCCAAGTAGGGACCACAATCTTAGTCAGAGTAAGCTAGATACACACCCTAAATTAATCTGTGCTCATCCTCTGGTAGCCTGGCACAGAGCAGGCAGGCTTAACTTTAGAGGCAATTTGTAAATTAATTGTGCAACATTTAATGCAGTAAAACAGTGAAAAATCACCAGACAGAAATAATCCACACAGAGGTTAGAAAAATAGAGTTTAATTTAATGAAAGAAACAAGACCAAATAAAAAAAAAAAACAATACTTAAAACTGGAGATTTTAATTTTTAAATATTAAATGCAATATAGTGCTTAAAAGCTTGAAGCACCAATCTGGGCCATCTGGTCACACTGGACTCGGTCAAATCCGAAAATTCAGTCCAACCACGATGGAGCGTTGGTCAAATGAGGAGCCAGTATGGCCTGTTGCAAACAGGACTTTCTCGGAGGATGCATCGACGAAGAGAAGCAAGATGTGAGAAGCAGTCGGAGGCAATGTGTCTACATTGATCCTTAGGATTGTAGGTGATGTGTCAGTTCCGGAAGTTAGAGATGCATTGCTGAACACCTTGTGATGAAGACAATGCATACCATCGAGCAGTCAGCCGGCGAAAATATGATGTCTTCAGCGACAGCAGTGATGCGTTGTTCTTGGGATGATATGCGTAGGGTTCAGACCATCATAACAACAGCGATGCGTGGATTTTAGTAGACAGCAGTTAGAAAACCCACTTCCAAGGCTTGATGAAACAAAGAAATTGCCAAAAACAAGCTCTGTGATCATGCAGCGAATAGGCCTGGGCTAAATTGTTGTTCCGCTCGCGGAAATTGCGATAATTTGACATTTTCGCGTTCTGCGGAGAGCGCGAAAATGTCAACATTTCCGCATTCCGCAGCTTAGCGATAATTTGATTCTTGCTCGCGCTGTAAAATAATACATTCTTGCGTGCGCACGATTGCCTTACCTGAATCCCCGCGTTCGCCGACAAGTTTTCCCGATCCGGTCGCGTTCTCCACAAGATGTTGGATTATTGGTAGCCATTTGCGCTGTCTCGCGACAGTTCGCGCCCGCAGTAACGTCATGCGTCGCGCGATCACGTCTTTCTTCTCGCGATCATGCACCACGAGAAGAGTGAAAACAAGATGGCTGCGCCCGCGAGCAACCGCATGGGTTGGCGAGCCGCGACCACGCAGAAAAGACCGCGAACGGGCGGGAAAAAAACTTCCGCATCGTCGCGATATTTCCACGTGTTTGCGGAGATTTTTAACATTTTTGCGATATATTCCGCCCACCCCTAGCAGCGAACTCAAGATTTTCCGGTGTCAAGATGATATGAGAAACTCAGCCACCAAAGGTTTATGCTTTGTCCTAGACTCTTGGAGGATTAAATTCAAGTTAGGTGACTGGCAAAATGTACGTTTATTTTTGATAGTTCTACATCAAGAAACCTTTCTCAATAACGAAAGAGGGCTTTACAACAGACAGAAAATAAATAGACCTTTTCAAGGGATTCACAACATGCTCTGCCAAGGCCAGGATTTGAATCTTCTTCCCTATGTGTCATTGTTGGCAACTGTAGCCGCTAGCCTACAACACATCATGTTGAATAAAGCTCGGGTCGTTTTGGACTCGATGTTGCAAAAGGACCATCTTTGTTGGATTAGACAATGCCCGTAAAGTCAATGTGAAAATGGGCTCCTATGCTGTTCATTCGCATTTTTTCTCAATTTCAATTATTGCATGCCCTTGAAAATTATAAACTAAACTCATATATTATTTGCTCTCCGCGCGTGCTTCCAGTTCTGCAGCATATGATTTATTGCACATTCAAACGAAATGCCACAAGGGAGATCGCTTCAGAACAGAAGTAGACTGTGTCATGGTTTTGAGCCATCGCTTCTTATGTAAGAATCGTCAGCAGTCCCACTCTGCTATTATGTCCACAACGGAAGAAAAAGCTCGTTTTAGTATCTCGGGTGATTACTTATTTTCCATTTCTTAGTAAGACACAAGTGCCACTGAGTACAGGAGCATTGCAGTAATCTACTTTCATTATGGGCGAGGGAATACATTTCCAATATTGAGTTTAATGTTGACTATCTCAATGGAATACACGTGGCTACTAAAAAGTACAATATATACAAACAGGTTGATCGCAACCTCAGTTATTAATTCGATATGAATAAATGACAAGCTATTTCTTTTCACTGTCAACATGCTCCAAGTTCCACTCTAGAATGTCCTGCTTTTCTATGTAATCTCAGTTTTCTGCTTTGAATGCAGTGCAGTGTCTCTTTGCGAAAATGTTACATAAATCATCTAATTTGCTGTAATTTAGACCAGTGCTATGTGAAGTTAGCTCAATTATGACACTTATCTTCAGAATATATGAATATCCGTATCGAAAGCACGGATGTTGTATTCCTTAGGTAAACACAAAAAGCAAATTGAATTTTAAATAACAGCGTCAAAAGCGTAGAACAAATCATTTCATTATATTTTGACAGAATGAAAATATTTTTTATAGCTGTGAGCTTCATAAAAAAGCTAGTGCAATCCAATGCTGGAAGGGTTATAATTTATATTATAATTCAGTGGCATTGGAAACCAATAACGTTGCATTATGGAAAAGACCATTGTAGTTCGAAAGTAACAAAGTAATGACAGGGGTGCAATTGCACAAGCTACTTTGATGGCTTTTTGATTTGATGCTGGCACATCAAATTGATTAGTTGTCAAAATTGCATGTAACTCAAATGAAACGAAGAATGTTCTACTGGGGTCTGATGTTTACTTTATTTTTGTTTTATACATGGTAATGTGAAATGCTAGAAAATAGGAATCTGTCTGTCACAAACATCATAAGTGAAACAGAAATATAATAAACTACAATCATTGATTTATGAAAATAAGATCGTATATTCCCATGCACTTTCTACAGGGGAAATTGCTGATGAGCCTTATATTGAAAATTGAGTTTATAACATTGATATATAACAAATGCATATTTTAAAACCTTGTTTTTTATCGGTACAAATCCCTAATATCTTGCGAACATAGGGGTATATTATCAAGAAACAGCTTTAAAATTATCGCCGCTTTAGAAAATTGCTGCTAAAGCGGCAATAATGGGCTTGATAATATGCCCTTGGGTATTCCAATAGAAGCCCATGTTCTGGTATCAACATGGGCTTCTATTAGAAATCTCTACGGCATATTATCAAGCCCATTATCGCCGCTTTAGCAGCAGTTTACTGCCGCTAAAGAGGCGATAATTTTAAAGCCCTGCTTGATAATATGCCCCATAGTTAATTGATTCAGTACATTGATTTAAAAGCCTACCAACTAGTGTAAATGGCTTTATTATGTGCAACTGAAATGACCTAGTGCAATAGCCAAGTGTAGAAAGATCATTTTTGTTTCTGACATTGACTGATCTGGTGGTCCTGGACAAAGTATTTATTTCCAGCTGCCATTTGAACAGTGCTTCAGGTGGGATAGGAATATTGACTGAATGGTGTAGGGAAGTGGGTTATTAGTAGTGGTAAATGTGTATCTACCACTGGAAATAAGGTCACTAACACAGTCTAGGGCTCAGTACAGGTCTGAATAAATTATTCCTGTGCTCAACCCTTGGTAGCTTGGCTGCGAGCAGGGAGGCTTAACTTTGAAGACAGGTTTGTATAGCATTTAAAAACAACAATTCAGTAAATAATCAAGACACAGCACACAATAAAATTCACACACCAATTTATCAAAATAGGAAATATTTTTATCTTCACAATGACACTGAAATGACAAACATCCAATGTAGGTAACCGGAGATATAATTTAAAAAAATATTTAGTACTATATAACGCTTAGAAACTTATAGTGCTATTCTTGGACATCTGGTCGCGCTTGACTGGGACAAAGTAAAAGTTTCAGGCCAACCACGATTGAGCCCTGCTTGGATTTCCCTTGCGGAAGGGCTCGGTTGAGATTTTACCTTCTGACTTAGAAACATTTCTGGAGCTTTTTCTGCCGGGATCCCTCAATGCTCTACACCAGTCCAAATTCGGTGAGTGTTCACCAGCTTGCTTTCCAGGGAGCTCCAGATCAAACTCTGGAAGTCGAACCCCCGGAGCTTTTCAGCAGGATGAACCAGCAGGGCAGGCCGGCTCGCAGTTGAAGTTGGCCGGCTAGCCTCTCGCAGTTGAGTCGGTCCCCTTGAGGAGCTTTTTTTCAAAGTTGTTCCAAATTTCTTCCTGAAGTTCCTCTTGAGGGTCCAAAGTGTCTAGAAAACACAATCCAATGGTCTGGAATCTCCAAGATGTCCCTTAGAAGGTTGGGATCACAATTCCCACAATCCACCTGGACAAAACCCTTCCAAATCCACTGGATGCACTCTAGTAGGAGGTTCTTGATGGTGATGATTCAGGCGAGATCTGTTAACCTGTAGCTTTTAGAGAGTCTACTCTTTTTCCTCTTGAAGCAAGGTACATCCAAAGGTCTGTAGTTCCAGATAATGCAGCAGGCGCAGTCAGTCAGACCGCAGGACCTGATGGTGCAAATCAAGTTTCCAGTTGTGCAAACCTTCTTTTTCTCTTAGTTTCAAGCAGCAGATCTGAGAGGCTCTGCTCCTCTACATATACATCCAGTATTCTCTGAGGTCAAGCAGGAGAGCACTCCTGTCCAATGAGGTGCAGAGCAAAACACCAGAGCATGACTACTTCCTCCAAAGTGTGGTAAGATTCTCTCCCAGAAAGCAGTATTCTTCCAAGATTCAGTATGACTGAAATCTCAGCAGATGAGCAAGAACAAGTTAAACCAACCTCCAGTATGGCTCATGTACATAGCTCTCCTCCCGGTACAATCTGCACATTTCTGCCTTAAGCCTGCCATCTGGCTGGGTCAGAGGGGCTGGTGGGTAGATGGGCCTGGCATCCCCTTCCTGTTCTATATCCATTTGAAGCTTCATGCTTTACAAACCCACCCCTCTGCTCTGGCATTCCTGTGTAGCTGAGCATAGCCTTGCCCTGGTGAGCCACTTATCATTTCATCAAAGCAGCTTGGCTAAGCCAGTCAACTCAGACCAATCAGGAAGGGGTCGGAAAGGCTTAATTTTGGCTTATAGACAAAATAATCTTAAAACATATTTTCTGTATACTTTAGGATACATTCAACAATGGCATGTTGTTGGATTTTAAATACCATTCTCCTAAGTTAATAACTGGTGAGTTATTTAATTCCTAGTGATAGCTATGCATTCATAAGCCATTGCAATGTTATCCTATGGAGCTAGGTATCTACAATGGGGAAATGAAATGGCCAATTTCTCAATCACCAGGCATATAAACATCTTTTATAAAGGCCCTGCTTATTGTTACATGGCTCTCCCATCTCTGGTACACCTAGGGGAGACTTTAGGTGTCCTAATTATGCAAACATGTTGTAGATCCTTACTCCACAGTGCTCCTAGCACCAACGTCGATTTTGAGAGGCACTTTACTACAATGGGGAAAGTGAAATGTGCAATTTCTCTATCCCTATGGCATATAAAACATATTTTATAAGGATACTCCTTATAATGGCATGTCCTCCCCACTCCTGGGACATCTGGGGAGACTCTGGGGGGAGGGGGTACCTAAAATGGTCAAATTCCGTAGTTTATCACTTTTTAAGAACCCCTACCACCAATTTCAAATGTGAGCACAATTTACATTTAAAAACAGTGCTGCAACACAGGGCGGCTTTTAAAATGACCTCAGGCTCTCAGCAGTGCACACATGCAAGTGCAGAAAGGGCTGCTAGCCTCTAAACAACCATGCCCTATTATATACTAGGGATTTGTAGGTAGTGTTAATCCTTCTGCTCTATTATCCAGGGTAGGCCATACCAATTATAAGTGTACACTAAATATAGTGTGCCCTCATGTATGTGTGTGTTTTTCACTTACCCTGGTTAGACTGACCCCTGGGACAGTATGAGTCAGTTATCATCAGTGCCAGTTAAAATACAATGGGGGTGCACAGGGCACACGGGATGACTTTGCAACACATGGTAAATGGGTGTGTGCCCATGGCCTCTGTGCCCAACTCTATGTAAAACTGGTACCGTGACTAATCTTGGCCCTGGTGTCACAATAAACCAACATGTGTATGGAGGGCATTTCTCTGAGAATGAAAGGTCCAGGACCTATCCAGTGACATGGAGGAGTACATAAAGCATGCCCTCATATTGGGCAATGGACTGCTGTCCTTGTCATGGGTCAACCGCATACAGCAGTGGTGGCAGCATGCCATGTTATGATAATTTATGGTGTGACCAGACCTTTTTATCTATTCCATTGAGAGTAAGGTGTATTGACCCCTCTTATGAAAAGTTATGTTGTTATGAAACCCAGAACCTTGAGCTTATATTCTTTGTGTATGTCAAGTGGGTGTGTATTTTCAGTGCATTATAGCACATGCGCAGTAGGAGGATTCAATGTGTTATATGCGTCTGGGCACTGGGGCAAGTGGGATCCATTTTAAATGCTGCTGGTTTAACATGGCATAAGACAGAAGATGAGGATAGCTTCCCCAGAGAGCAGAAGTGCAGTGTTTGTATTCCTGTGGCTATAGGGTGGAGACATAGACAATGAAGTGAGGAGAATGGGAACCACTTGTAGAAATTTCACACAAACTTTACTGGACAAAAGGCTGCTGAATAGTCCTTCTTGAACACTGCAATTTGGCAGAGCTTCATATGGAAAAGAATACATGCCAGGGCCCAGAGTTTAGCTCAGAAGTATGCGGCTTAAGCTATCAAAAGTCAATGTACCGAATTCCAAGGCTGAGTATGTTAGAAATTGGGTTGTTAGTTATCTGGGGTGTAAGCCCTGGTCAGGAAGCAACAACAATCCCAATAAGAGCAAGAGGCAGGCAAACCCCAAATTAAACTGTGCTCAGCCTCTGGTAGCTTGGCACAGAGCAGTCAAGCAATCTGCAAAGTATTAATGGAAAACTTCAAACAGTAAAATAGTAAAAGACCACACAAAAAGATCCCAATTCAGGTTTAGAAAAATAGAGTGATTTTTGCAAAATAAAACAAGGACAAAAATCCAATCAGTAAAACAAGAGATAATGAATATTAAAGGTTTAAGGTAAAATAGAGTCAAGAAGGACAAAGTGCCAACAAGGGACATCTGGTCAGTCTGGACTGGGACACATTCACAAGTTCAGGCCGACCATGTTGGAGTATGGGCTGGCTATAGGGAACCAGTTAGGTCAGCTGAACAAAGTATGTCAAATACTGGCTGCGGAGCATTGCATGGATTTGACGCGAGGAAACATTGCTCAACCAAAGCAATGTGTTGGTTCTGAGACACGGCAAGGCTGCTGGACGAGGTCCTGTTGCATCGACATCGAGGACCCTGTCAATGGGGCTTGCGATGCAAAGTCCGGGTGTAGAGGATGCAGCATGCAACTGGCGATGCATCGGTTCAAAAGAGCTGTGAGGCTGCGATGCGGAGGCCCTCCTCATCGTCCAGCTGCCATTGATGAGAAATGAGCAAGGACCTGGGTCAGGGATGTGCAGGGCCTTCGGCGATGCGTCAGTTTGGAAGACTATGAGGGTGATGCAGACCTTCTCTGTCAGGTTCAATCCACGCAGCTGTTGCAATGCATCTGTTCTGCTCGAGGATGCGCTGCTCAGTCAAGGACATGTGTTGGTTCAGCTCTAAGGTGCACCACTCAGTAGGAGAAATGTATTGGTTCCACTGGTAAGCACCTTAAGACCAATTCCAAGGGCCCAGGACCGGATTGGCACCACATGGCAGGGTAGAGTCACATATGGCTAGGTGCAGATGCAAGGTTGTTGAAAACCTGTTATGTCCCTGAGGCTTCAGATCAGGAGACAATCCAACTAACCCTTGATGTCACTCTGGAGGCTAGGTTCAAGAGATGCAGGGCCATACCTTTCTCACCCAGGCAAGAGGGCAGCAGGTCAGCTCAGCAAAGCAGAGTAGGAGTCCAGCAGAGTGGCAGTCCTTTCCACAATCAGAGGTGTACTGAAGTGGTGGTGTCAAAGGTCCAATACTTATACCCACTGGTGCCTTTGAAGTGGGTGAGACTTTAAAAACATGCCTTTGAAGTGCACATATGTCCTTCTTCCCTGCCCTGGCTCTAGACTCACTACAGGCGGGCGTGCAACCCTATGTGTGTGGAAAGGACACAGCACATTCAGGTGTAAGTGAGGCTGTGCCCAGCTCCTTTCTCACATTTTGCCAGGAGGGCCCATCAAGTCACACCTGAGCTTCCATTCTGTGTGGCTGTCTAGGACACATACACAAAACCCAATTGCCAATTGCATCCTTTCAGGTGGCCAGAGACAGGCTGCAGGCACCAAATGGCTTAAGCAAGATAATGTCAACTAACTTTCTAAAAGTGGCATTTTCAAAATTATAATTTAAAATTCGACTTCACCATAAGGTAGGATTTTAAATTAGGATTCCAGAGACACCAAACATGAACCAGTTATATCTTCACATTTGAAAACTATGGGCCCGATTCACAGAATTAACTTAAGACAAAATCCTAAACTTACTACTTTTGGTATTCACAGAATGCACTTACTACTTTTGGTATTCACAGAATGCACTTACTACTTTTGGTATTCACAGAATGGATTTACGACTACTAACTTTACGTCCGCACTCGGACCGGATATTCCGTCCCGGAGGCGGAGCTTCCGTCCCGGAGGCGGGGCTTGGGGCTGTTCAGGGCCTACCTAAGGGGCGATCTATATGTATTATAAAAGGAAAGTTTGGGCTGGGAAAAGGTTTAACTTGCGAGGTCGACATGGATGTTTAAAAATGCACACACTGACTCTGCAATGGCAGACCTGAGACATATTTACAGGGCTACATAAGTGGGTGACACAGTCACCGCTGCAGGCCCACTAGTAGCATTCAATTTACAGCTGCTGGTCACGGATAGTGCACATCATTAGTAACTTATGAGCAAATTAAGTATGCAAATTGGGGATAAGCCAATGTTACGAAGTTTTAGGGAAAGAGCACAAGTACTTTAACACTGGTTAGCAGTGGTAAAGTGAGGTAAATCCGAAGGCACGCAGAAAGAAGTCAGCAAAAAAAACAAGTGGTCTAAAGAACAAAAGTTAGGGAAAACCATGCCCAGGATGCCAGGTCTAACAGCATATTAATGATTCCACCTCATGCATCTTTAATCCACCATCAGACACTCCCTGCCTCTTTTTCACACTTTTTAAAGCTCTCTTCCATTCTTGCTTTGTCCTTTTATCACTATTTTTACATTATTCTCTTCCTCCTCCTCTCCTCTTTTTATGATTTTCTTTATTTTGCTCTGAACCAAAGTCTGTTGAGGAAAAATAAGTGTTGGGCCCCAAAAATGAGTGCAGATGATCCCCACCTGCAACCAATAGTTAAAATTAAGCACTGGGATGGCTAAGTTATGGGAGTACAGTTTTCTTCATTCATGGTAAGAAAGTCTCTAATCAGGGCCTGTTCTGTTTTGTCTTCAATCACTGCTTCAGGAAGGTGATGGCAGCCAGATGTAGAGAAATCCCATGCTAGTGTGCCATGTTTTGGATACCGCTCTTTAGAACTAGCCCCATTGTTAATGGGTGTAAAATCATGACTTTTCACAAAGATTGTGCCCAAACTGCAGTCTGAAAATCACATTCAGAAGAGGACAACAAGTTTTTAAGGCTTGAGATGGTGTATCCTCGGGCCTGTTTAGAAAATATGCATAAAGTCATATCAAACCAACCCGCTTTATTCCATTTTGATATTTTCATGACCAAGGAAGGGAGTGCTCCCCAAAGTGCTCAAAAGGCTATTGTATGAGCAGTGTTAACCTCTGCCAGGCTGCATAACAGTCAGCGTGCCAAAGGTGAGGGAACATCACCTGAAGTCTGCAGCATTCTGGGTAGGCTGATGGTCTGCCTTAGTACCTTAAAGGCTACCTGCCAGATCAAAGGGTGAAGACGTGAGCCTGGCTCCACAGGTAGAGCGACTGTCCAGTAGGATAAGACCAGCATGTTCCTGTGGTGTGGAGCAGCTAGAAGTAGTTTACTCTATAAAAGAAGTAAAGCTAATTTTGATCCAAAGTCTGCAGGGATCCCTAAGTCTCCCATTGCAGCTCACACCATGAGCTTTGTAATACAAGTCTTCCTCAACTTGTCATTTTGTGGCCTGGTATATCTGTCATCAACCCTTAGGGCCTGGTGATACCACCTGAGAGGAGATGCTGCATAGGCCTCCATGGCTACAACTACTGAAAATGAAAGTCCTTTTGATTTGGCATTCAGGGCTGCATCTGTGGAAGATCCACAGCCACATGTTCGCACTAAAAGCCTGTATTCGCTCAATACAAACAATGACCTTTATTGGCACGAGGAATGTGACCATCAACAAACCTGCTGACTATTTTGCTTAGTGTTCATGATCCTAAAGGGGAATCTCAGCTGTCCATTATCTACAGCCCTGGAATTGAAGCTCTGGAAAGTGAAGATGCTAATCGTACTGGTCCACACCTGTGAGTCACCAGCGTCGCTGAACTGGTAGCATGGTAATGTGTCTACATGAAACGAGAAACAGTGAATGTGAGCAAAGGGAAACTGTTGCAGCTAATGCTAACCTTTGCGCTAACACAAACGTGTTTGGCCAAATGAGAATGGACCAGGCTTTTGGCCCATTCTTTGGGGTTTTCACTAGTGATCTGCACCTTTGCCTAGGCTGTGCCTGTACCCAAATCCTGACGTGACATGGGAGAAAGAAAGCAGAAAGAAGTGGGCACTTTTGGATATCTGCATTTCATTAGATCCCATATGGGGCTTATAACCCTGCAACTAAACCACCTTTGGAATGTGTATCATTTAGTAATGCTGTATGATTAAAATTGTTTATTTTACTTAAAATACGATTATTGTGTTTGTAGTTGACTGTTGAGTTGCGGGTTCTTGCCAGTATACTACATTCCTGAGAAGCCTGTGACTGCATGCCCATGCTGCCAAGAGACTAAAGTGTGGAAAGTTTTGAACTTGGCCCAGTTTGCAGAGCCATAGTAGGAAAGACACCACAACACCAGTAGCAAACAACCGCAACCACCACAGTTGTGCCACAGTAATCCTTGTATGTCCTCAGGCCACCCCAAACATAATCTGGTAGCTTCTGTTTTCTGGTGTCCCAGCCCATATGCATGCACAGGGCTAATCCTGAATACAGGAACTATGGTAGGGAAAGGTGTTGGGGAGTGGTCAAGAATATATCTGTACTGGTTCATTCTGCAAATGTTTACAATTGATTGTCCTAAAGTAAGGGTCTAGCAAGTATTGACTCTCTCCAAAGTGTCACAGAGCTCAGCTAAAATCCCAAGGTTTTCCTGTTAAGTTCATAGAGGTGAAATGTAGGCAGTACTGTTTCCCTTTTTAGGTCCTGGCCCCAGAAAACGTTAGCTGTATGTAGTAGAAAGACCTGTTATGTACTATACCAATACATAGAGTGGGCTTTGGGTCACCATATTGCTTATCATTGGTTGCCTTTCTGGTCAATCTAATTTACTTGATTCTTATTGAGTTCTTAGTCAATGGGTCAAATTCCTCTTCTTCTGTTTATCCCTCCCCTAGAACATGACTTCTTCACCATTCTTTTGATGGAATTGGTTTGAACAGAAACCCTCCTCTGCATGATAAAAGATATGTACCCCTTCCATGAGTGCCCAACTGTACTGTTGTCTGGATCCCTAATGTTGATTGTTTGTCATAGGAGAACATGGACCTTGCAGGTGTGCCATGATATATGCCTTTCTCACTGATTGTGGTCTTACAGAACCATGAGGGGCATCCAAAGTGCTACCCTCATAGTGGTAAGAGGCTACTGCCTCCAGCAAGAGCTAATCAACATGAGTGTGGCAGAGGCAGCATACCATTAAGTGATCATTAGTAGTGAACAGGACCTTTTTACCCTGTGTCACTGGAGTGAGGCCTACGGACTCACTCAATCTTAAAAGTTCTGCTGCTGTGTGCTTAACTTGCCATAGGCCTGCATCAGGTAGATATGGAGTGGTGCATTGAGAAGGAGTGATGACTCTGAATCGGTTGTATATGTACCTGGGAACCAGGTGTAAATTCTAGTCACTCCCATAAAAGATGTTTATCTTTAGAATTTTCCTGCAGTGACAGACCTCCTTAAAAAAGGAAGATTAAAAGGTGAGGTGCCCAATTCAAAAGAAGCAGAATCCCGACAAAAAACCTCAAAGACCCAGACCCTAAAGTGCATTTGGTGTCTGGAAAAGACTATAAGAAGGGACGGTTGAGTCTCCAAAACGTTTTCATCTGCCAAGCATCCAGGCAGACTGTGTGAGGAACCTTCTGCCTGTGACCAGGACTGAGGGCCAGCCAAATCCTGCTAGTCTCCTTGCTGGGTGAAGGGACATTACCCAGGGGAAACATGACCTTCTGCCTTGGAGCACCAATGCCTACCTACTTGTCAAGACCAGTGTGCCCTGTGTGGAGGAGGAGAGGGTTGGAGGGAGAGGAATCCAGTGGGAAGCACTGCTTAGAGGAATCCATGAGCGAGGTTTAAGGAGAGCATCTGAGCACCAATCAGTTAATTGTCCATGTGCAGAACCAGTTTGATGATTTCCGAATGCCAGGAGAAGGCTGCAGTGATCTCAGCAGTGTGAAATACCCCATGCGGAAAGCACCAGGCCTGCATTGCGGTGCCACTGTGACACCGTATACCAAAAGAGGCCACCGCTATTTTAGGGCAGCTGTTCTGAAGGGTCTGCACCTGAGAGGGAAACCCAGTATGCCATAAGGGGCTGCTAGTACTGCTTTGGCCAATTGTTCGGGTCATGGGCCAAGCAAGAGTATTACTGCTATGACCAGTGAGTCTAGCCAGCAAAATGCACCTGATTGTTTCCCAGAGGATCGTGGATGCCACTGAGGACGTCACTTCCTCAAGGCTAGAGAACTCTTCCTGCATTGTTAGATGGAGAGTAAGTCTGTCCGTCAAGCGGAAGCAGCTCCTACCAGCAGTACTGCTTAACAGAAAGAGTCTGTGCCGCCAGGTGCTGCCACGTTTATTGCAAGCTGTCGACTTCTCCATACAAGATCTGAACTTGGGATTGCACGAGGAGAGGGCACTCGCTGCACCGCTGAACACTACCACACCACTGGATTGGTTAAGACCTAAACCAGGCCTTTGCAGTCACTGGGCATTCACTTCTGAAGGTTATGCAGCACCATGAACATTTGTGACTCAAATCATGAAGAGGCTAATGGAATCTCTTGAGTACTGCCTAAAAGTTTGCATTCCCTGATGTGTCCTCCAGTGAATGGGGAATAACCTTGAACAACTTACACTAAGAAAGGTGGGGCAGGGATTTTCCTGACAACTACTAGAGCCCCAACCTCAAGGGCGATATTGTTCTTGTTTCTTAATGTCGTATTCCTTTACTTGTGTAGAGTTAGAAATAAAATACTACATAAAAAAGCAAGTTTTTGGTTGGACATTGATTTACTGTTCGTACTGTCTGCATTTTGAGTTAAGAGGCGTGTATACTGGACTATATCCACATCCCCATTGAGGGAGCCCTGACTGCTTGACCACAGCTACCGCTGAGAGTCAATTGCAGAAAGGGTACTTTTGCCAGGTGAGCAGTATCCATAGTTGATTGGGGCCTGGGACATCAGGCCTAAAAAACCTCAACCAACAGTGTTGGAACCAGCAGCCTTCTGTTTTCTTCAGCATTCACTAGAAATTCATGTGTTTTCTTGAAATTAAATGAAGTGAAAATGAAAACATACCTATAAGCACACTAAACACAAAGGTGTCTTGCTCTGTCAAATGTGCTGCTCCACCTCTGGCATCCCCTTTCTTTTTCTGCGTTAGACTTCCACAACCATTGATTGCTTCCCCTCATATGCCGCTTGACTTTCTTTTCTTCTCTTATTTTATTTGCACAGCCCAGAACCTATGTTCATCAATATGGTTATATTAGTATTCAGTGAATTCCTCCACCCGTTCCTCTGTGGCTCTCCTGGCCCATCCTGATTTTTTTATTCTACTATTTTTTTCTTTTTCTAAAGGCCCAACAGCTGCAACTTGCAACCTGCTCATTTCTTTCTCAACACAAGTTCAATTGTGCACACTTTTATATTTACCGCTCCAAGATGGACATCCGCCATCGTGAAACTGTAATATAAAATGCACCATAATGCAAATGCATGCATATGTCATCAAGCAGAAGATGACAATTTTGTCTGTTGTTGTTTTTGCTTATCCTGTTAATTTTGTTTGACATCAGCAAAAAGTGTTCTTTTTTCTTTTGTCAGATACTATTCAACATCAGCATCAGGTACTGACAAAGACAGAAGGTGGCATACCACCTTTCGAAGGCTAGAAACAATTGGCTTTGCCGATGCTTAGTACTTTTGGTTAGTCAGCACAACTATCTGGCCGATCTTTTTAATGCCTGTTTCTTAAAATATTAAGCTTACAGTAGGCTTGATCTAGGTAAACATCTTTCACTTCATGCTACTGGGTTTTTGATATAGCGTTCCACTTCGTAGGAAGCTTTTATTACAATACATTGTGGATTATTTTACATCTGAAAGTATATTCAACCAATACAAATGTTATTGCACTCAATCCTTTATCTCACAAGTGTATTCTACTTTTTTATTCTTTATTTTATTTCAATGACAGAACATCTAAACATCAACAATACAATGCCCACTATTGTGCTAGTTTTAGTGATGTATTATACCATTTCCTGACACGAGTCTTAAGTATTATTTCATAATAACATTAACAACATTCAATAGTCAGAATACGAATGTACAACCCAAATCTCAGGTATCCACTATGACCCATTGCTATTCATTTCCATTGTGGATAGCGAATATGTTAGCATTAGGATCCTCCTAACATGAGAGTGCATACATCTCAAAATGATACCAGAATGGATAAATAGCTGTCAGATGTCCTAATCTTCCTTCACATGAACAAGGAGAGGGTTCAACAGGATCAGGCAGCTCCTGCTGTTCCAGAGTTCTGTAGTGGAGAGCACAGTCCCGTCAAGATCACCTTACCTTAGTGTGTAAGATCGGCCCCCTCCAGGTAGGGATGTACCACACCAGAGGGCAACATTGTGAAGGAAGCTTGAGTGGTCATCACACTTACAACCCTATGGGATCTTAATCCCATTGAGAAGTTCATGCTGATCAATAAACCCACAAGTACCAGTGTGCATAAGAAGGAGGCTTTGATCAGACAGTCATGCAACTGATGCAAGTAGTGCTTAATCAGTAAAATAATTACTGCTGATGTCCATGGTTTTGCTCAGTAGCCTGTGGTCGTCATTATTGAATGTTGCCATGCTGAATACTAAGGCTGTGTAGTCTTGATTCCACCTCATGCCTCGTTATGCTTCCAACAGATGCTACCTGCCCCTGTAGCTCACGCTTGCAATTTTCTGTGATATCTTTAGTTACATTTTCATCTTCTTTCGCTTCATCCTTCTTTCCCCTTTGTGTTTTTTTCATTCTGTTGTATTGGGTGACAGGAAAAATAAGTGTTAGCCCCCATAAATGAGTGCTAGGGGCCCCACATTTTAACAACCATCTCAATTTAACCCCTGGCCAGAGCATCCATGATGTATGCATGGCGTGAACATTGCTAATTCATAGGCATCAAGATGCACAACATGGAGTGGCATACTAAGCAGCATCATTCATTAAGTTGCATATTTAATTGAGCAGACATGAGTTGCAAACCCTATTTATCAAAGTCTATGAAACTGCACAGTGTGAAATGAAGTCTTTGCTGCATCGTATGCATGAATCAGTCATTTTGCCTTGAGTGTCAAAGCTTTGTCCAGTAGGTATGCATTTCACACAATCCTGCTCAATATCTTGTATGTGTGTCTTCCATGAAGCAGCTATGTTTCCTGGGATAATACATTTTGGAAGGACCCACTTCTTCACTGCATAATTCCACAGCCATATTCTATACAAGGCATTTCCAATTGCTGTGATTGTTGATCTTTATGGGGTTGCCTCAGATGTCTTATAATTGCAAGTATTCTTGAATCGCTGGCAATGTCTTTCACATATTCTACTTCAACCTTTCCAACCAACACTAGTTTTTCCCATGGACATCTCCAGGTCAAAACAAATCAATTTTACCTATGTAGTCCCCCAGGGTTTCAAACTGTCTCCTGTCATCTTCAACATTTATATGGAAACGCTTGGTGCTCTACTCATAGATAACAGCATCAAAATTCACCAATATGGTAAACAGGCACAAATGTACTTGAACATTCTCCTCTGCTTCAAATATCCAACACATCAAATACTGATTGAATATCATCCAGACTTGGGTGTCCAGTGCCTACCTGAAGCTTACTCCAAACAATACACAATCCCTGGTATTTGCCAAGGGACAACAAACAATATACAGTACAAAGCTGTCTCAATGAAATGAACCTTGATGGCTTCGAAGCCCAACTTTCACTGAATGCCAAGTCACTTGCATTCACCCTGGACACCAACCTCAAGAAACATTACCAAACAAGCAGGGACAGCTTGGTAACAGATCTCTCTTCAAAAGAAAGTCTGATTGATTCTTCCAGAAAACAACTTCAGAATGACTGTTCAAGCCCTTGTAGTCTCCCATCTGGGTGGTTGTAATGCCATACACCATGACCGTCCCGGCTTTACACAAGCACCACTCAAGTGCTTCCTACAAGCCATATCACCTCTTATCCAGGGCCTGAAAAACTTTATTGGCTCCCTTGCCGGCATGCACCATCTTCACAACAAGCTGCATCATTTACAAAGCCAGCACTCCTGCTTATCTTGCCCAAAATCTGTGGTGGTTCTTGGTTTACAACCAGGACACCATTAGACCACTGACAAAGTTGTGTAAATAAAGAAAAAGAAAATCAGTAGGACTTTTCCATCTATGCAACCAGGAAGAGGAAGACCATTCCCTTATCCATCAGAATGCTACAACACTGTTCAAATTTAGGAAAGAGATTAACACCTACTTTTTTTAAAGAACACTAAATCACAATAAATTAACCATCTACAACTGCACTCATGGAATTTAAGCTTGTCTTTGACCATGTACAGCAGCACTCTACTGCCTTTTATGTAGGTTCTTGCTTAAGAAATGCTATAGACATACATTCATATATTACATGTAAACATTGGAGAAAGATCAATAGGCACTATATGTAGGAATGAACACACTACTGACCAGGACCCCTGCGATCATACAGCGCTCAGCAATGAGACTCACATTAAGATTTCCACCCTAATCCTGTCCAATAGCAAGTATGTTTCAACCTCTGCACACATGTATACACAGACTTACACAACTACAATACCACCTGCTTCAACAATTGCATACATTTCCACAAACCTACCAGACATGTTCACTCTACCAGACTTCTATTTGCACACATCCCACAAATAAGCTGAGCTAGATCCTAGGGCCCTGCCTTCCACCTTGCTCCTAAAGCCTTGAAAGACCTGCCTCAAGACATGCAAGCAACCTCCTCAGTTCTTGATTTTCACAAGAAACTGAAGCCCTGGCTCTTCGCCTAGTTCTTTTCTCTGGGATAGGTCCAGAATGAGCCAGCTTCCAGTGCCAGGATACCATCCTAGGAGTGTTGTGTATTTTACAAATGCACACAGCATAATACAGCACATAGTTACTTGAAGAGAGATTTAACATGAAGAAGTGCAAAAAGTTTCCTTATTCCTCAGGGCAGAGAGGGCACACCTCTATTTAAATGTTATTCACACTGTACAGAGGTCTACTCAGCGGTATTCGTACAAGCGCCGAGATGCCTCCGGGTAGTCGTGCGCTATACAAGTACATCTACATTTACACATTTACATTTACATTTACATAAACTACAAGAAGCCAACTGTTAATATATTCCATCAATGAGCCATCTGACTACTGCATAAGAGCGAGGAGACTCAGGTGTCAGGTAATAATTGTGTAGTTGCACCACAGAAAAAATATAGATGTGTATGTGGTGTTGGTGGACTATAAAGATGGATTTTCATGGTGAGATATCTTTGCATGTTGCATAAAGTTGACAATGTTATCCCAACGACAGTATCTGCCTACCTGGGAGTGCTGATGATTATTTTCCTTGTTAAAAATTACCTTGTTCAACCTTCGGGTACCACAAAGTAATGAAATACTTCTTCATTGATTGCATCATTTCTATTCTACATATTTCCCTGCCAGTGTAAACATAGTGTAGCTTCTATACATCTGTATGCTGGAACTAATGGTGCAGTCTTCCAATAATAAATGATGGCTCTTATTATATATGTTGCTAATGTCTGTCATTGCAGTAGCCTTGATTAGCTGTATACATAGCTAACACTCCGAAATGACAGTATTGATGACATAAAGGCTGACAGTAGCCATCATGTCAAAATCAATGAATTCATCTCCTCATATCCATACTATCATATTGCACAAATCTTCCTCACTCCCATCCTTTCACCGCATAGCTCCATTTCTATTCCTACTTACCCTGCTTTCTTTATTCAACCACAAACTGCTCCCACACCACTGTAACCTCCTCTGCTGCTCCCTCGCTCTTGCTTCTGTCCCCAAATTATCTTGCCCAAGCCCACCAGGCATCAGCTCTCACCCACCTTATTGTTACCCTGTGTCTTCTACAGCGCCCTGTTGCTTTGTAGCTTTGTTCGTGAATCACAAATCCCATGTATGAATACATATGTTGAAACTACAAGAGTGCTCTTTTCCACATCTGATTGCTGACAGTGGGAATGCACTAAAGGAGGGGTCTCCAACGAGTAGCTCGGGAGCTACTGGTAACTCGCCTGTACCTTCAAAGTAGCTTTCTGATCTGAAGTCAAGCCCAGTATCAATTTCAGAGTAGGTGCCTATTAAAGAAGGCAGCACTGATCATCTCAAGACACTAAGAGTGACAGCCAGCCAAATGTATCACAGTAACTCATATTAACACTCAAACACACACTGTTCCAGCTTATAGGACATGCTACATGATAGTCTGTATCCTATCTCAATATAATTTAGCCACAAGGAGATTGACCATGTTACAGTCCCTCCTTTATCAGTCACAACATGTGTGTGAACAGTGCACCATCAAAAAAGTGTGGCAGCAGTAGTCTGAGCTGTAATCAGTGCTGACCCACCAAAGTGCGGGACTGCAGGAGTCAGAGTGAAAATGTGTCAGTTAGATGCATGATCAGCTCAAGACCTGAGGAGAACAGGGTATGATCCAGACCAGAGAAAATTAAGAGATTCATCAACATTTATGTGTGTGCCCATAATAAACACTATTGCTTCCTGAAACTATGCCTAGTGCCAAGAACTGCATCATAAGAGTTTTTATATTTGACATAATTGTGTCCAATCTTGACATAATAGTGCCAATGGCATAATTATCGTCATCCTTAACTATTTTAGTATTTTTGGTCTAGTTGTGGTATGCTGGCAGCCCTCATAGACCTACTCTGAGCATGACTGGCCTATATGTAACTATTCCTGGCATTTTATTGGTCATGACTGATATGTGGTCTTATCCCTGATCCTTCTGGTTTCCAGCCTTGGCACAACTGCGGCCCTAGTTTAATGGTGGGCTTTACTGGCATAATCCAGGCACCAGTGGTGCCATGGTGAGCATCCATTATGATATAATGGGGTAACCCACAATTGTCCATGGACCTGGGTAACGATTGGTATAGGAAACAACTGTCCTACACTTTTTTAAAGCTACAATTCAGTTATGAAAAACATTCATTAGTCAAAGGGCATCCGGTACATATAGAATTAGCATTGTATCATTAATGTACCACCATTTTCTTTACAATGCAAACAAGTATATTCTCAATAGACACAAAGGCACGAAATATTGCTCCAATAGTGACTGTTTATTATTTAGTTACTTTTATAACAGATCACCATATTCAATGCTACAAATAGAGAAAGAGGTTGACTCTGAATCGGTTGTATATGTACCTGGGAACCATGTGTAAATTCTAGTCACTCCCATAAAGGATGTTTATCTTTAGAATCTTCCTGCAGTGACAGACCTCCTTAAAAAAGGAAGATTAGAAGGTGAGGTGCCCAATTCAAAAGAAGCAGAATCCCGACAAAAAACCTAAAAGACCCAGACCCTAAAGTACATTTGGTGTCTGGAAAAGACTATAAGAAGGGACGGTTGAGTCTCCAAAACGTTTGCATCTGTTAAGCATCCAGGCAGACTGTGTGAGGAACCTTCTGCCTGTGACCAGGACTGACGGCCAGCCAAAGCCTGCTAGTCTCCTTGCTGGGTGAAGGGACATTACCCAGGGGAAACATGACCTTCTGCCTTGGAGCACCAATGCCTACCTACTTGTCAAGACCAGTGTGCCCTGTGTGGAGGAGGAGAGGGTTGGAGGGAGAGGAATCCAGTGGGAAGCACTGCTTAGAGGAATCCATGAGCGAGGTTTAAGGAGAGCATCTGAGCACCAATCAGTTCATTGTCCATGTGCAGAACCAGTTTGATGATCTCCGTATGCCAGGAGAAGGCTGCAGTGATCTCAGCAGTGTGAAATGCCCCATGCTGAAAGCACCAGGCCTGCATTGCGGTGCCACTGTGACACCGTATACCAAAAGAGGCCACCGCTTTTTTAGGGAAGCTGTTCTGAAGGGTCTGCACCTGAGAGGGAATCACAGGGAAACCCAGTATGCCATAAGGGGCTGCTAGTACTGCTTTGGCCAACTGTTCGGGTCATGGGCCAAGCAAGAGAATTACTGCTATGACCAGTGAGTCTAGCCAGCAAAATGCACCTGATTGTTTCCCAGAGGATCGTGGATGCCACTGAGGACGTCACTTCCTCAAGGCCAGAGAACTCTTCCTGCATTGTTAGATGGAGAGTAAGTCTGTCCGTCAAGCGGAAGCAGCTCCTACCAGCAGTACTGCTTGACAGAAAGAGTCTGTGCCGCCAGGTGCTGCCACGTTCATTGCAACTTCTCCATACAAGATCTGAACTTGGGATTGCACGAGGAGAGGGCACTCGCTGCACCGCTGAACACTACCACACCACTGGAGTGGTTAAGACCTAAACCAGGCCTTTGCAGTCACTGGGCATTCACTTCTGAAGGTTATGCAGCACCATGAACATTTGTGACTCAAATCATGAAGAGGCTTTTGGAATCTCTTGAGTACTGCCTAAAAGTTTGCATTCCCTGATGTGTCCTCCAGTGAATGGGGAATAACCTTGAACAACTTACACTAAGAAAGGTGGGGCAGGGATTTTCCTGACAACTACTAGAGCCCCAACCTCAAGGGCGATATTGTTCTTGTTTCTTAATGTCGTATCCCTTTACTTGTGTAGAGTTAGAAATAAAATACTATATAAAAAAGCAAGTTTTTGGTTGCACATTGATTTACTGTCTGCACTTTGAGTTAAGAGGCGTGTATAATGGACTATATCCACATCCCCATTGAGGGAGCTTTGACTGCTTGACCATAGCTACCACTGAGAGTCAATTGCAGAAAGGGTACTTTTGCCAGGTGAGCAGTATCCATAGTTGATTGGGGCCTGGGACATCAGGCCTAAAAAACCTCAACCACCAGTGTTGGAACCAGCAGCCTGTGCGTGACCCATGGCCTTCTCAGAGGTATTCTGACAGACCAATTTGAAGAATTTCACTGCTTACATTGAGGGAACTAAATGTTTTCTTCAGCATTCACTAGAAATTCATGTGTTTTCTTGAAATTAAATGAGGTGAAAATGAAAACATACCTATAAGCACACTAAACACAAAGGTGTCTTGCTCTGTCAAATGTGCTGCTCCACCTCTGGCATCCCCTTTCTTTTTCTGCGTTAGACTTCCACAACCATTGATTGCTTCCCCTCATATTCCGCTTGACTTTCTTTTCTTCTTTTTTTTTATTTGCACAGCCCAGAACCTATGTTCATCAATATGGTTATGTTAGTATTCAGTGAATTCCTCCACCCGTTCATCTGTGGCTCTCCTGGCCCATCCTGATTTTTTTATTCTACTATTTTTTTCTTTTTCTAAAGGCCCAACAGCTGCAACTTGCTACCTGCTCATTTCTTTCTCAACACAAATTCAATTGTGCACACTTTTATATTTACCGCTCCAAGATGGACATCCGCCATCGCGAAACTGTAATATAAAATGCACCATAATGCAAATGCATGTATATGTCATCAGGCAGAAGATGACAATTTTGTCTGTTGTTGTTTTTGCTTATCCTGTTAATTCTGTTTGACATCAGCAAAAAGTGTTCTTTTTTCTTTTGTCAGATACTATTCAACATCAGCAACAGGCACTGACAAAGACAAAAGGTGGCATACCACCTTTCGAAGGCTAGAAACAATTGGCTTTGCCGATGCTTAGTACTTTTGGTTAGTCAACACAACTATCTGGCCGATCTTTTTAATGCCTTTTTCTTAAAATATTAAGCTTACAGTAGGATTGAACTAGGTAGACATCTTTCACTTCATGCTACTGGGTTTTTTATATAGCGTTCCACTTCGTAGGAAGCTTTTATTACAATTCATTGTGGATTATTTTACATCTGAAAGTATATTCAACCAATACAAATGTTATTGCACTCAATCCTTTATCTCACAAGTGCATTCTACTTTTTTATTCTTTATTTTATTTCAATGACAAAACATCTAAACATCAACAATACAATGCCCACTATTGTGCTAGTTTTAGTGATGTATTATACCATTTCCTGACACGAGTCTTAAGTATTATTTCATAATAACATTAACAACATTCAATAGTCAGAATACGAATGTACAACCCAAATCTCAGGTATCCACTATGACCCATTGCTATTCTTTTCCATTGTGGATAGCGAATATGTTAGCATTAGGATCCTCCTAACATGAGAAGTGCATACATCTCAAAATGATACCAGAATGGAGAAATAGCTGTCAGATGTCCTAATCTTCCTTCAGATGAACAAGGAGAGGGTTCAACAGGATCAGGCAGCTCCTGCTGTTCCAGAGTTCTGTAGTGGAGAGCACAGTCCCGTCAAGATCACCTTACCTTGGTGTGTAAGATCGGCCGCCTCCAGGTAGGGATGTACCACACCAGAGGGCAACATTGTGAAGGAAGCTTGAGTGGTCATCACACTTACAACCCTATGGGATCTTAATCCCATTGAGAAGTTCATGCTGATCAATAAACCAACAAGTACCAGTGTGCATAAGAAGGAGGCTTTGATCAGACAGTCAGGCAACTGATGTAAGTAGTGCTTAATCAGTAAAATAATTACTGCTGATGTCCATGGTTTTGCTCAGTAGCCTGTGGTCGTCATTATTGAATGTTGCCATGCTGAATACTAAGGCTGTGTAGTCTTGATTCCACCTCATGCCTCGTTATGCTTCCAACGGATGATACCTGCCCCTGTTGCTCACGCTTGCAATTTTCTGTGATATCTTTAGTTACATTTTCATCTTCTTTCGCTTCATCCTTCTTTCCCCTTTGTGTTGTTTTCATTCTGTTGTATTGGGTCACAGGAAAAATAAGTGTTGGTCCCCATAAATGAGTGCTAGGGGCCCCACATTTCAACAACCATCTCAATTTAACCCCTGGCCAGAGCATCCATGATGTATGCATGGGGTGGACCTTGCTAATTCATAGGCATCAAGATGTACAACATGGAGTGGCATACTAAGCAGCATCATTCATTAAGTTGCATATTTAATTGAGCAGACATGAGTTGCAAACCCTATTTATCAAAGTCTATGAAACTGCACAGTGTGAAATGAAGTCTTTGCTGTATCGTATGCATGAATCAGTCATTTTGCCTTGGGTGTCAAAGCTTTGTCCAGTAGGTATGCATTTCACACAATCCTGCTCAATATCTTGTATGTGTGTCTTCCATGAAGCAGCTATGTTTCCTGGGATAATACATTTTGGAAGGACCCACTTCTTCACTGTATAATTCCACAGCCATATTCTATACAAGGCATTTCCAATTGCTGTGATTGTTGATCTTTATGGGGTTGCCTCAGATGTCTTATAATTGCAAGTATTCTTGAATCGCTGGCAATGTCTTTCACATATTCTACTTCAACCTTTCCAACCAACACTAGTTTTTCCCATGGACATCTCCAGGTCAAAACAAATCAATATTACCTATGTAGTCCCCCAGGGTTTCAAACTGTCTCCTGTCATCTTCAACATTTATATGGAACTGCTTGGTGCTCTACTCATAGATAACAGCATCAAAATTCACCAATATGGTAAACAGGCACAAATCTACTTAACAATTCTCCACTGCTTCAAACATCCAACACCTCAAATACTGATTGAATATCATCCAGACTTGGGTGTCCTGTGCCTACCTAATGTTACTCCAACCAATACACAATCCCTGGTATTTGCCAAGGGACAACAAACAATATACAGTACAAAGCTGTCTCAATGAAATGAACCTTGATGGCTTCGAAGCGCAACTTTCACTGAATGCCACGTCACTTGCATTCACCCTGGACACCAACCTCAAGAAACATTACCGAACAAGCAGGGACAGCTTGGTAACAGATCTCTCTTCAAAAGAAAGTCTAATTGATTCTTCCAGAATGACTGTTCAAGCCCTTGTAGTCTCCCATCTGAGTGGTTGTAATGCCATACACCATGACCGTCCCGGCTTTACACAAGCACCACTCAAGTGCTTCCTACAAGCCATATCACCTCTAATCCAGGGCCTGAAAAACTTCATTGGCTCCCTTGCCGGCATGCACCATCTTCACAATAAGCTGCATCATTTACAAAGCCAGCACTCCTGCATATCTTGCCAAAAATCTGTGGTGGTTCTTGGTTTACAACCAGGACACCATTAGACCACTGACAAAGTTGTGTAAAAAAAGAAAAAGAAAATCAGCAGGACTTTTCCATCTATGCAACCAGGAAGAGGAACACCATTCCCTTATCCATCAGAATGCTACAACACTGTTCAAATTTAGGATAGAGATTAACACCTACTTTTTTTAAAGAACACTAAATCACAATAAATTAACCATCTACAACTGCACTCATGGAATTTAGGCTTGTCTTTGACCATGTACAGCATGGTCTACTCTACTGCCTATTATGTAGGTTCTTGCTTACGAAATGCTATAGACATACATTCATACATTACATGTAAACATTGGAGAAAGATCAATAGGCACTATATGTAGGAATTAACACACTACTGACCAGGACCCCTGCGATCATACAGCGCTCAGCAATGAGACTCACATTCAGATTTCCACCATAATCCTCTGTCCAATAGCAAGTATGTTTCAACCTCTGCACACATGCATACACAGCCTTACACAACATCAATACCACCTGCTTCAACAATTGCATACATTTCCACAAACCTACCAGACATGTTCACTCTTCCAGACTTCTATTTGCACACATCCCACAAATAAGCTGAGCTAGATCCTAGGGCCCTGCCTTCCACCTTGCTCCTAAAGCCTGGAAAGACCTGCCTCAAGACATGCAAGCAACCTCCTCAGTTCTTGATTTTCACAAGAAACTGAAGCCCTGGCTCTTCGCCTACTTCTTTTCTCTGGGATAGGTCCAGAATGAGCCAGCTTTCAGTGCCAGGATACTATCCTAGGAGTGTTGTGTATTTTACAAATGCACACAGCATAATACAGCACATAGTTACTTGAAGAGGGATTTAACATGAAGTAGTGCAAAACGTTTCCTTATTCCTCAGGGCAGAGAGGGCACACCTCTATTTAAATGTTATGCACACTGTACAGAGGTCTACATAAACTACAAGAAGCCAACTGTTAATATATTCCATCAATGAGCCATCTGACTACTGCATAACAGCGAGGAGACTCAGGTGTCAGGTAATAATTGTGTAGTTGCACCACAGAAAAAATATAGATGTGTATGTGGTGTTTGTGGACTATAAAGATGGATTTTCATGGTGAGATATCTTTGCATGTTGCATAAAGTTGACAATGTTACCCCAATGACAGCATCTGCCTACCTGGGAGTGCTGATGATTATTTTCCTTGTTAAAAATTACCTTGTTCAACCTTCGGGTACCACAAAGTAATGAAATACTTCTTCATTGATTGCATCATTTCTATTCTACATATTTCCCTGCCAGTGTAAACATAGTGTAGCTTCTATACATCTGTATGCTGGAACTAATGGTGCAGTCTTCCAATAATAAATGATGGCTCTGATTATATATGTTGCTAATGTGTGTCATTGCAGTAGCCTTGATTAGCTGTATACATAGCTAACACTCCGAAATGACAGTATTGATGACATAAAGGCTGACAGTAGCCATCATGTCAAAATCAATGAATTCATCTCCTCATATCCATGCTATCATATTGCACAAATCTTCCTCACTCCCATCCTTTCACCGCATAGCTCCATTTCTAATCCTACTTACCCTGCTTTCTTTATTCAACCACAAACTGCTCCCACACCACTGTAACCTCCTCTGCTGCTCCCTCGCTCTTGCTTTTGTCCCCAAATTATCTTGCCAAAGCCCACCAGGCATCAGCTCTCACCCACCTTATTGTTACTCTGTGTCTTCTACAGCACCCTGTTGCTTTGTAGCTTTGTTCGTGAATCACAAATCCCATGTATGAATACATATGTTGAAACTACAAGAGTGCTCTTTTCCACATCTGATTGCTGACAGTGGGAATGCACTAAAGGAGGGGTCTCCAACGAGTCGCTCGGGAGCTTCTGGTAACTCGCCAGTACCTTCAAAGTAGCTTTCTGATGTGAAGTCCAGCCCAGTATCAATTTCAGAGTAGGTGCCTATTAAAGAAGGCAGCACTGATCATCTCAAGACACTAAGGTGCCGATCACGATCCGGTAAAAATTTTCCCCGTACGACTTGTATCCGGTCGTTTTACCGTACGAATCGTACAAGTGCCGTACAAACTGCCAATTACGATTCGCATGGGAAAAAGACCATACGATTCGCATTCGGAATAGTTCCCCACACGTCCTCGGGTCGGAAAATGTGTCCGACACGTCCTCGGACGATTTACCGTACAATTGTGAAAAGTGAAGTCCGACTGCGGAATCACGATCCATCCCGTGCGTCCGATGTTACAACCGTATGGAAAAAACACCGTCCGCACCGAACTCCCATAGCAACCATGGAGACATGTGCCCGCATACGCGCCCAACACTCCCCCCAGCCCCCGTACGTTCGAGTCGTACCCCCCGTGTATGTATACCCCCACCCGTGTATGTACACCTGTGTACGCGTCGTACCCCCCGTGTACGTTCGTGTCGTACCCCCCTGTATTTACACCCGTGTACGTTCGAGTTGTACCCCCCGTGTATGTACACCCGTGTATGTGTCGTACCCCCGTGTATGTACACCCGTGTACGTGTCGTTCCCCCGTGTATGTACACCCATGTACGTGTCGTACCCCCCGTGTATGTACACCCGTGTACGTGTCGTACCCCCGTGTATGTACACCCGTGTACGTGTCGTACCCCCGTGTATGTACACCCGTGTACGTTCGAGTCGTACCCCCGTGTATGTACACCCGTGTACGTGTCGTACCCCCGTGTACGTGTCGTACCCCCCCGTGTATGTACACCCGTGTACGTGTCGTACCCCCGTGTGTGTACACCCATGTACATTCGAGTCGTACCCCGTGTATGTACACCCGTGTACGTGTCGTACCCCCGTGTATGTACACCCATGTACGTGTCGTACCCCCGTGCATGTACACCCGTGTACGTGTCGTACCCCCCGTGTATGTACACCCGTGTACGTGTCGTACCCCCCGTGTATGTACACCCGTGTACGTGTCGTACCCCCCGTGTATGTACACCCGTGTACGTTCGAGTCATACCCCCCGTGTATGTACACCCATGTACATGTCATACCCCCGTGTATGTACACCCGTGTACGTGTCGTACCCCCGTGTATGTACACCTGTGTACGTGTCGTACCCCCCGTGTATGTACACCCGTGTACGTTTGAGTCGTACCCCCTCGTGTATGTACACCTGTGTACGTGTCATACCCCCATGTACGTGTCGTACCCCCGTGCATGTACACCCGTGTACGTGTCGTACCCCCGTGTATGTACACCCATGTACGTGTCGTACCCCCCGTGTATGTACACCCGTGTACGTGTCGTACCCCCCGTGTATGTACACCCGTGTACGTTCGAGTCGTACCCCCCGTGTATGTACACCCGTCTACGTGTCATACCCCCATGTATGTACACCCGTGTACGTATCGTACCCCCATGTATGTACACCCGTGTACGTGTCCTACCCCCCCTCTACGTTCGTGTCGTACCCCCGTGTATCTACACCCGTGTACGTTAGAGTCGTACCCCCACCCGCCTATGCATGGAGCGTACCCCCACCACAACATTCTAAGTACGGAGCGCACCCCAGGCCCCAACATCACAACCGCATGTACGAGTCGTACCAAGCCACACACAAGGACAGCACTGTACTACAAAATGGCCCATGTACACACCGTACACACGCAAAAACGCACGTACACAACCAGAACAAACCAAAACGACACAAGAATACACCATTCGAATGGCACTAAGCCACAAAACATGTCCAACAACCACTAAAACAACACATTCACTGACCTGCAACTGCCAAAAACAAACAGAGGCCCAAAACACAACCACTCCTTATAACACACCCACCCAAAGTTCAAACACAGCCACACCCACCAATGGACCAATAAAAAGGGCCCACAAACACAAACCATGAGCCTTTGCAACAGACTCACTGCTGCCAGACCCCACAGACAACCTACAGCACCATACTAGAAGCTTTACCACACCTTACACTTGCACACCTTCACACACACCTTCACAAACACCCCCTCATCACATTCACACACACACCTGCACAACCACACCCACACACCCACAACCATCCACACCCCCCCCACCATCCACACCCACACCCCTCACCATGCCCACTAACAAGAATCCAAAGTTCACTAGCCGAGAGTTGGAGGTCCTTGTTGATGAAATCCTCAGAGTCGAGCCACACCTCTTTGGAACATTGGTCAGACAGACCAGCCCTTCGGCAAAAACAGCCATGTGGCAGACCATCGTCGATGCTGTGAATGCTGTTGCGGACACCAGAAGGAACAAGCAGGAATGCCAAGCCAGGTGGTACGATCTGCGGAGGAGGGTCCGAGCCAAGATGACGGATGAACACAACCAGGCCAACGTCACTGGAGGAGGGCCGTCCCGCAGACCCGTACACTACCATCCCTGGGAGGAGAGGGTGATGGCCATACTGCCGGTGGAGGCAGTCGAAGGATTAGGAGGACTCCGAGACCCGGGTGAGTACACAAACAACGCACCTCACATGGGGGGAACGTCATCCACAACCAAACTCACAAACAGGCACGCAACCACCCCAAGCTATCGCATGACTCAACCACACTCCATGAACACGCACATGCCACTGGCGCCACCATGCCCCATGCACCCAGCTGGACAATGTCAAGTCACAGACCACAGAAGACACCAACACATGACACGGTAAGCCGGATGGCGGGAGGGTAGGCCCCAAAAATCACATAGTGCAACTCAGAAGCAGACAACAATGCCCTCTGCCCATATGGCCTAGGTCACAGCCTGACAAACAGTGTGTCCCCACACAGGAAAGACTTGCCAGCAAATGGCGGACGCCTTGCATTAAGACATGGGGGTGAAGGCACGTTTTTGCACATGACAGCAGCTAATGAACAGCCAACACTGTGAAAGAGTGGCAGCACACACCACCACAGCAGCAGTGCAGACACAGACACTACACCCAATGGGTGCCTGGAGATCAGAAACAAACTCACATCAACAATCCAAGGGCCATTCAAAGATCTGCTAACAGTGTGTGCCCAGGAAGCTGGGCTGAGGTGACAGAGGGTGACACACAGAGGGAGGGAGAGGGGGACAGAGAGGGAGGGAGACACAGGGAGACGGACAGAGGGAGGAGGCTGACACACAGAGGGAGGGAGAGGGGGACAGAGAGGGAGGGAGACACAGGGAGACGGACAGAGGGAGGAGGCTGACACACAGAGGGAGGGAGAGGGGGACAGAGAGGGAGGGAGACACAGGGAGAGGAAATCAGCCTTGTGGTGTGTGGGAATGTCTGCTCGTCAGCAGGTGGACTGCATGCATGTAGACAAGGGTGGCCAGTGCCAGCACCCCCCCTCTCCTCCATGGCCAAACACAGGGCCATGTCACAACCTGTGCACGAGCACAACGCCAGCTACCTGCATCATATAAGTGTGTGGAACAACTCCATGTGCCCACGTACAGTGCTACACGGAATGCGCCAATGCATGGCTCGCCACACCTGCCCACTCCACTGCTGACTGCAGTCACAATTGACGCAGCAAGTAAGACTGTGCCACACATAGGTAAAGTCGCAAAAGCTGTGCCCAAGGGACATACCCATGCACAAGTGCACTGTGAGTGGAATGCAAGACATATCCAAATTGCCAGAGGAAATGTGCCAACTTTGAAACGAATGAAACATGGATGTTGCATGGCACAAAATTAACATTGTCTCTCTCACACACAGGTCAACGTCGTGGATCACCCCCCAACACTGGGGGGGAAGACTCACAGGACCCGGCTCGGCGGGATGACGGAGCCACCGGCAGCGACGACTCTCACCACTCTGTGGACGAACCCGACCCCGACCAACCTGGCCCCTCTGGTGTCCAACGACCTGCAGCACCTAAGTCACGTACAACTGGGCCAACCAACACCCCCACTCCTGCCACATCCCAGGAGACACCCGGGATCCCTGCCCCACCACCACAATGCAGCCAGGCTGGCCAGGAGGGACACGGTGTCCCAGGCACCCAGGAGGAGGCAGGCGACAACGCCAATGCCACCCCTCAGGGGTCCCGGAGACCCGATGTGCCCACAAGGGCATGCCAGGTGCAAGTGGGCAGGGGTGGCGGGAGTGGAGGATGGCGGAGGCACGAGCCTGACCAGTTGGCTGGGGAACCGGTATATTCCCATGTCCGAAACATCCTGGACACATACCGGCAGGACACCACGGGCATGGCCCAGGTTGTGTCCATCCTCGAGGGGATCAAGACCCAGCAGGCCCAGCAACATGCGGAGCAACATGCCTGTCTACTGCAACACCAACGGAGGATGGAGGACAGACAGGCTGAGCGCGTGACGGTGTTCACGGGAATTCACAGTACACTCCGTCGGATGGCCGACAACATGGGCAACCCTCCCTGTGCCAGAAGGCGTAGAACATCACCACCCACAGGGAGGGATCAGGAGGAGGAGGAGGAAACATCCGATGGAGCATCCCAAACATCATCACGGCCTGCTTCTGAGGGTCCCCGCAGGAGGGCGGGTCGTCCACGTAAAAGACCGTGAGGGTCAGCGCCACAGCACCATCTCCCAGGACACCTGGCCTGGCACCTGGCCCACTGGAGCAACAGCAGCACAGCATCAAAAGACATTCTCTTCCACATGGCCTTGCTGGTCACTGTCTGACCAATGTTGACAAAGACTGTGGCATGGACTGTGAGGATTTCTAATGGCAAGGACACCAACTCCCCTAGTGAACTTTGGATTCCACACACCCGGAAAGCCCCTCATGTCAAACCCCCCCCCACTAAAATAAAAAGTCACACCATGAAGAGAAGATGCCTGCTGGTTGCATTATTACCTTACATGTGTCTTGTAAAGTCTAAACATGCCTGAGTTCTCATTTGACTTCAACCATCCACACCCTGGGGCCTGAGTCTGGCACAGGACACACGGGTCACAGTGTATTAGGCAAGACAGACATGGAGCACCATACACACCCGTGATGGGCCCAACCAGCTGAGGGGGTGGCTGCACAACCGTGCCAACAGACATTTTGAGTACAGCAACAGTCATGCGCAGGGGTCAGGGATCATGTTGAGTGTCCTGGGGGGCACCCAGGTATGTGTAGACAGGTGGCAGAACCATGTCCTGCAAGCTTGAGTCAGGTGGATGCAGAGAATGGTGGCCTGGCCAACGTTGGATGCATGGGGATGGCACATGTCACAATACCCACACAGTCATGGACATCATGCACAATACACAGTCTAATCCCACACAAACAGCTTGCATCTTGCTACTCTACACATAGACACATAGCCACTATCACGGAAAACCATGCCAGACATGCCGGATGCACCGTGGCAACACACCAGCATTGACAGAGAAGAGGAACCTTGGAGGCATAGGGACACCTTTATTAGTCATGTATTTGGGATTGCAGAGGCAAGTCGAAGTACACATGAACGGGTCATGTGGACTAACATGTGGGTCCAACACTGGCACCCCCCTTCTGCAGCACAAATGCGTGATATCCATGGAACTGGCACACAAGTGTCGGCTAACAGCTAAACACCCCCTGCTGCTCACGGAGAGCCTGCCATACACCATTGATCCGCTGATGTGGAAGTCCCACACCATGTCAAGCCAATGCAAACCGTATGTGTCCGAGGGCAGTGTTACACACATTGATGCCATCATCACATTCCACAATCCCATCACTGATGACTGTCAACAAATTTGACCATCTATTCAGGTGTACCCATCTGCATGTCATGTGTACCATGGTGATGCAACATGTCTGCAGAGGAACCAAACATCGACAGGGGCAGTGTGCATACATCGTGAACTACTGCCACACCCAATATACCCCTGATGCATCCCTTACCCTAAGGAGACTTCCAAACTTGTCCGTGCGTGTAACGCTGAGTCAGCACACGATGACGTGTCCATGAGGAATAGCAGTGCCACAACAATGCAAGCAGCAGACGGCATGCGCAAGTACTTGGGGAAGAGAGACACACAAGAAGTCAGCCACAAAAAGCACAGCCACTTGCATGTGCATGTACTCGACACATGTATGGATGACAACATGCTAGGTCACAATTATGACTGGGGAAATACACTCATCACTGGCACCATCACTCCAGTGACACATCCACACACACCTCTGACTCACGTGCCATATATGCAGATGGAGACACACATCGCAACACATGCCACACGGGGACCAATGCATGCACACTCAGACACTGGTACTCACCACTAAGCAAAGAAGTCGCGTATGAGCCGAGTCTGGATGTCCTCTTGCGGCTCCACATCCTCCACATCACTAGCCCCATTGCCAAGCCCTTCGTCCTCCACGGGTGGATGGTCCTGGTCATCTTGATCCAGGATGAGTGGCACAGCTTTCTCAACTGCCATGTTGTGCAGCATGCAGCAGACCATGAAGATTTTGCAGACCTTCGCCGGGGCATATGGGAGGGCGCCACCGGTCTTGTGGCGGCATCTGAATCGGCTCTTCAGGAGACCAAACGTCCTCTCTATCACTCGCCTTGTCCGGCCATGGGCGGTGTTGTAGCGGAGCTGGGCCAGCGTGATGGGGTTGCGGAGAGGTGTGATCAGCCATGGCATGTTGGGATAGCCAGCGTCCCCTACATGGAAAGCACATGGACATAAGTAGGACAGGAGAAGCGGTCGTGCTGGAAGTCTACGCAAAATACAGGACAGACAGACTGTACCCACCAACAACACATGCTCGTTCGTTGCGCAGCTGCGTCATCATTTCAGGCACCCTGCTACGCCTCATGATGTAGGCATCGTGTGCTGATCCTGGAAAACGAGCACAGACATGTGAAATCACCATGTTGGACAGACACACCACAAGGGCATTGATGGAGTGGTAGTGTTTGCGATTCCTGTACGCTACCTCCTGTGCCTGTGGTGGTACCAAAGCCACATGTGTCCCATCTATGGACCCAATGACATGGGGCATCCCTCCCAGGGCATAGAATCCACGCTTGACCCCAGTCAACATTTCAGGGGTTGGGAAATGGATGAAGTCATCCAGGTGAATCAACATGGCCTCTAAGAAATCATGCAGCACACGGCAGATCATGCTCTGGGACATGCCACCAACATGAGCTATGGTATTTTGAAAGGTACCCGTGGCAAGAAAATGTAGGGCTGCCATTACCTTTAGCTTGGGTGTCAGTGCCGTAGGATACCTGGGCAGCGGTTGCAGGTGTGGTGCCAGTCTCACCGTCAACTCCAGAATCAACCATTGGAGGAAGCGGTAGCACCGGATACAGTCATTCTCCCGCATGGCAGCCAAGTACGGAATTGGTCGGGGAAGAGGCGGCGCTCTGTAGTAATTTGGAAGTGACAAGGAAGAGTGAGTGCACCACAACAACAATTTATTTGTACTGAGCACATGTTAATTTGTCTATACACATATGCTACATACGGAGTCAGGTATGTGCCACATGCCCTGGATACGTATGGCTGCCAGGTGACACTCCTACCAAGACCCAGCTACCCACGGAGATTGTGAACCTCCACATGCCATGGCATGGGATTAGCTGTGTCCCAGTGTAAGTGAACAGCCAGATGCAAGACAGGCGTGACATACATCCACACATCAGCAGAAGTAGGATGTCGATTTCAGAGACTGGTAGCGGAACATTAGAGCCACAGGTCACATGACATTACACTAGAACAGCCTACACACCTTGCCATTAAGGTGTACATGTGATGACTCACCACACATTCATAGAGAGGATGCAGACATGTCCTTGTTACGCTACTCCGTGTCCCATGCATACATACGCACCTCACATCCGATACCACATGTGGCATGTTGTGCGGAACAGTGTGCAATGTCAATCTACACACAGACACATGTTGGTTGCTGCAACAGCTGCAGCTTTTGAGGGAGCTCCAACATCAAGCTAATGCGAATCCCCCACACACACATGACATAGTCACATCGTACAGGCGTGTGTACGGGCCGTACCACTACGAGTACGCATACGCGAGGACACCCATAGTGATAGTGAACGTACAGGCGTGTGTGCACGGGCCGTACCACTACGAGTACGCATACGCGAGCACACCCATAGGGGTACGGACCGTACACGCGTGCGTACGTTCCCGTATCACTATGGGAGTGCTGCCGTATGCGTACCCATAGTGATAGTGAACGTACAGGCGTGTGTACGGGCCGTACCACTACGAGTACGCATACGCGAGGACACCCATAGTGATAGTGAACGTACACACGCGTGTACGGGCCGTACCACTATGGGTGTTCTCGCGTATGCGTACTCATAGTGGTACGGCCCGTTGCTATGCATTTGGGGTGCCCTAGGGCCCCGGAATGCACCGTACCTGTGTGTGAAGCTCAAAATTACATAGGGGACACATGAGGGACAAGTATTAAGGCCTACATGCATGCAGGTTGTCATGGAGACCAAGTTTTAAGTTTGAATTTGTTCTGGAAGGTGCACAGCAGAAGTCAGTTGGAATGAATCTACTTTGTTGCAATGTGTTTGTGGGGTTGACATCATGCTGAAGAAAAAAACACAATAAGAACCCACTGACTGTGCTAGGTTTGAAGGGATTGGAGGAAACATAGGATGCAAATGTGAGTGACCAATCACTCTGTACTCCTGTGCATGAAACAAGCCAGCAAGGCAGATATAAGGCAGCCAGGTCCCATGAGGGAGCACTTGCCTGCACATCTCTGTATTCCACGACCCAGCTGCTGCTACTGATTCCCTGGAACCATGTCAAGGTCTGTGGAGAGGTCACAGCCCTTCACCCTGGAGGAGAACATGGCTTTGCTGGATGTGATCCTCCCACAGTACCCCATGCTGTATGGGCGATCAGGGTATCAGGTGAGTGCAGAGTCCACGAGCACAGACTGTGTCCCTTTTTTGTGACTGTGACTTCTGGCATTGTGTCCAGGTGTCTCACACATGCTATGTACTGTAGGGGGGGTCCCAGGGGGGGAATGCCTGATGTCTCCCAGCCAGAGCATGCAGTGGTGCATGTCTGCCGTCCTCACTTGCATCGTGTTTACTGTGACAATCACTGCATGGTGCATGCCACATTCTGCCTGTCTTATCCTCCTGGGAATGTTGCCTCTACAGTCCTCATGTGATTATGTGGTCAGCACAGTGTGACAGGTGACTGTACCCACAGATGTGTGTTAGTTCTGTGTACCTGTGCTGAGAGTGTCCACATGATGTGTTCGTATCCTGGACATGGGTGTGTGTGTAAGTCCCCTGTCATGTGGGTGGGTGCATATGTGGAGTGTAGCACCCCAGCTGCATGAGGGATGGATATACCCTGGCCATGTGATGTGAGCAGGGAGCAGTGCTGTGTGTCTGACGTGCAGAGCCAGCCCCACAACTGTGAGCCCCCCGTCTAGTGGCACATGTGCAGAGTGAGGTTTGTCGCTGCATTTGGCAATGGCAGGTGAATGTCCTGTGCCTGTGTGTGTCTGTGTACTCTGCTGCGGTAGCGTCAGTGGCCTGTGGCATGTGACTGCTCAGAGGTGCTGCACATTATCCTGGTGTACCTTCTGATGCACAGTGTGAGCCTGGATCATTGATTGTGTAGTTGCCCTCATTCCACCTGTGTCCTTTCAAAGGCACGTACTGCTTTTGCCCTTCCCCAGAGGATCATGTCCCTATGACAAAGGTGCAATGCTTAGGATGCATACTATGCCTTGTTGTAAACAGCAAATGTGTTCTAATATGTGTCTCTGTGACATGTGCCAGGTGTATTGATGTAGTGTCACTTGTTCATCCTCACAGGTAGGCGCCTCTGCCAAGGAGCAGATATGGCTGACTGCCGTCAGCACCGTGAGGAGTGCGGATGGTCGGAAGCGGCGCCTGTCCCAGGTGAGGAAACGCTGGCAGGATATCCGGTGCTGGACGCGGAGGATCGCACGGGTCCTGCTGGGGGACTCACCTGAGAGCCATAAGAACCGAGGGCGCCGCCGACTGAGCCACATCCACAAGCGTGTGCTGCCGGTGGTCTTTCCAGACTTGGAGAGGCGCTTACAGGAAATGCAGCAGCAGGAAGGGGGTAGGTACATGTGTGCTTGTTGTGTTTCACCAGCATTTGTAAGTGCACAGTTGCATGGATACACTGCCAGGGTTTAAAGGTGCTGTGCAGATCCAGTTACCCACTGTATAGCTGTGCTCTCCTGCCTCCCTTCCCCTCCTTGCAATGTGTTCCCTGGTCTGTGTGTAGTCACTCCTTCACAAGGTTATCTAGGCTGGCACTTCCTCCACGTGAACTATGCCTGTAGCATCATGTGTGGGGGTGGTGTGTAACAGGTTTTGGGACCTTGCCTGTGCCATGTCCAGTTCAGTACATGTGGGTTCCATGTCAGTTGGCACTGATGCAGAGTACAGACATGGGAGTTAGTCTCACAAGTGTCATACCTTATAGTGCGCATGTCCTATGTTGTGGCCTGTGACATGATGTGCATGAGTGTGCGATATGCATAGTGCAGGGATGGTGGCGTGTGTTGCAGTCATTCCCATTCAGGACCATGGAGCTGTGTTGCCACTACTGTCCCCTGGGGCATATTTTCCTAGGTGTCATGTGTGTCATCACAAAACGTGGACACTCTCAGTGTCTACAGCATAGGTTGTGCTCTGTGCCATTGTCCCCTGGCACCATGTATATTGACGTGAAATGTAGTACAAGTGTCCACTGTACAGCCTGACCTGATTTTCCTTGTTCATAGTCACAGTGGCCAGTGCCTGTGTGTCCTGTTACAATCATCTGATGCTGGCCATTTGTATAAGATTATTTGGACAGGCGCACCTCGGGTATTTGGCGTCCAATCTTGCATTTATGCAGCCCCTGTGTATTTCACCCAGACTAAGAGATGTAAGTGCCACCTGTGTCTCAACAAATTGTCTCATGTAGGGGGTGGTTGGTGCGGGGCAAGCCTACATGTCAAAACCTGAAATCTCCTTGCTAGTTCTGGCCAGTGTGTGATGTTTGGCTGGACATACACTGAAGGTGCAGTGAGCCAGTCATGTTGGGCATGTTTTGAGTATTACCTATGCAGCATGTGCCTCAAGCTCATGGATTTGGTCCCTCCTCATCCCTATTGTCGGCAACGCTGTGTGGTGCAGATGCAGTGCTGGATTGTCCCCAGGGCCTGGCTCCTATGTCAAACTCCATTTCATGTCATTTGCTATTGTGTCATGCTCTCCATGGATTTTCATTGGCATGGTGGGTCAACCAACTGTGTGTTGCATGCCCTACATCTATACCTTGTTTTGTAGATGTTACTGATCTTTCTTTTCAGGCTATGCACTGTTACCTATGTAGATTGGACTCATGTGACATATGTATACAAGTGTGTGATTAATTGCTGTCTCTTCACCTTGCCCACAGCATCGTCGGGGGACACGGAGGGAGACATGAGCACAGACGGAGCGGAGGGACCGAGCACCAGTGCCAGCGTTGACATCGTGGCTGGCACATTGAGTGGTACAGACGCGGAGGAGAGTGAGGCCGAGGACCTGTCCACTGGCACCACCGAATATGAAGCCGACGGGTCCGAGGATGATCTCTCCAAGTGGGCGGAGGCTGCACCACCAGCTGACAGCGGCACGACATCGCACCCCGCCCCCTCCATTGCCATCAGCCGCCTCCCACTTGCTCGTGTCCCTTCCCAACGTGCCCGGTCACCACATGTCTCCTTCCTGCAAGGCACCGCACCCCCTGCCCCTGTCTCCACTGCTGCCGCCAATGCCGAGTCTGCGGACATCCAGCGGCAGTTGCAGATTGGTCAGGCTGCGATCCTTAATGTCCTCCATGGCCACAGCCAGGTCCTCAACAACATGGAGGCATACTTGGAGGGCATTCACTCATCGCAGGCTGACCAACGCAGCTTGCTGAGGTCGATAGACTCGACACTGACTGCAGCAGTGGGTCTCCTGCAGCACTACGTCCAACCCCCTACCCCTGCCCCATCCACACCTCCCACTCCCATGCCTGTCCCACGTACACCCAGACGTCAGCATGCACCCACCACGACGGACACAGGCACCACACCAGCAGGGAAGGTCACCCGCACACCTCCTGGCACGCACACACAGGGTGAAGTAGGCACACCCACTGGGTCGGGGGGCAAACGTAAGACACGCAGCCAGAGTGGGAGTCTGCATTCCACCAAATCCACTCCCTCCAAATCCCCTCCCCTCAGCTCTCCTGGCCACATATCACACAAAGACTCCTTCATGGCCACTCTGTCCCTGAGCCCCACAGTGACACCACCCCGCAAGCGGTCAAGGGAGTCCCCGGTCAGGGTGGTTGATTCCCCCCCCTGTCTACACCCTCCCCCAGTGGCACTGCGACCCATCCCTCTGACCCCGCCCCCCCCTCCTTGGGGCCTGTGGTTCCTTCGGGTGCAGGGGATTCCCTGGAGGACCTTGCTAAGGTGTGCAGCGAGATCCTGGCCTCCGCCATTGGCCCTGCCCCACCCCCTGTGGTGGAGTCCTCCATCCCTGCACCCACGACGCCTACCCTTCACCCTCCTGTCCCTGTGGTGCCTGGTTCTTCCCCCCCACATGATGCCCTCAACCCTGTGGAACACGACGGAATCTAACTGTGCAGGCAAGCTAGGGGACACGCATCCCACTGTGTCCCCCATCCAGCTGTGACTTCTGGACTGCCCTATGGGCTTTGTAAATATTGAACTTCCTACAAACAAGATTTTTTGGTTCATGCTGAATAAAGCAATTTATTTTTTCCCCTTGGAACACTACTGCTTTGCTGGTATTGCTGTTGGTGGGGCTGCTACATGGTTTTGGGTGGTGTTCATGTGTTGGGTGTGTGGGAAATGTAGTAGTGTGCTGGTCATAGGGGGGACCCTGGGATCTGTGTGCCATCACACGGTGTTAGCTAGGTTTCTGTGTTCATGTAAGCAGTTGCTGCATGGTGAAATTGTCCAAAGGTGTATTCCTTCCTCTGTGTACCCTGACATCTTCCCTGCAGGGTGTTCCCAATATTTAGCGCTGAGCTGTGTGTACATTAGCTGGGTGTGTGACGGACTCCTTCAACTTTGCACATGCATGCAGAGCGATGTCTCCACCTGCACCATTCGTGGCATCCTTGGTAGTCATTGACTTGTGTATGTGGACTATTGACATGACTTCATGTGGACATGTTTTCTTTTCGGCGCTATGCATGCGTATACTCCCAGCCTCGCACACATGTGGTACATGTACTGCAGGGTCTTTGTGCACCTGACTGAAATTTGTGGGCATGGTATCTGTGGCTACTCCACCCTTTGCGTTCCATCGGCACTGCTGTGAGTGTTAGGCACACACCCCTCCTGTCTCTGGGCACTGCTGGGAGGACTCTACACCCACCCCTCCTGCATCTGGGCACTGCTGGGAGCGATAGGCACACAACCCTCCTGTGTCTGGGCACTGCTGGGAGGACTCTGCACACACCCCTCCTGTGTCTGGGCACTGCTGGGAGGACTCTGCACACACCCCTCCTGTGTCTGGGCACTGCTGGGAGGACTCTGCACACACCCCTCTTGTGACTGGGCACTGCTGGGAGAACTCTGCACCCACCCCTTCTGTGTCGGGGCACTGCTGGGAGGACTCTGCACACACCCCTCTTGTGACTGGGCACTGCTGGGAGGACTCTGCACCCACCCCTCCTGTGACTGGGCACTGCTGGGAGGACTCTGCACCCACCCCTCCTGTGTCTGGGCACTGCTGGGAGGACTCTGCACCCACCCCTCCTGTGTCTGGGCACTGCTGGGAGGACTTTGCACCCACCCCTCCTGTGACTGGGCACTGCTGGGAGGACTCTGCACACACCCCTCCTGTCTCTGGGCACTGCTGGGAGTGATAGGCACACACCCCTCCTGTGTCTGGGCACTGCTGGGAGGACTCTGCACACACCCCTCCTGTGTCTGGGCACTGCTGGGAGGACTCTGCACACACCCCTCTTGTGACTGGGCACTGCTGGGAGGACTCTGCAAACACCCCTCCTGTGTCTGGGCACTGCTGGGAGGACTCTACACCCACCCCTCCTGCGTCTGGGCACTGCTGGGAGTGATAGGCACACACCCCTCCTGTGTCTGGGCACTGCTGGGAGGACTCTGCACACACCCCTCCTGTCTCTGGGCACTGCTGGGAGTGATAGGCACACACCCCTCCTGTCTCTGGGCACTGCTGGGAGTGTTAGGCACACACCCCTCCTGTGTCTGGGCACTGCTGGGAGGACTCTGCACACACCCCTCCTATTTAACAATATGTACGCTTAGAACATACACGTGTGTGGGTTCGCTCCATGGGGGTACGGGTTGTACTTACACTGTTGGGGTGGGAGTATGCTCCATACGTCCTCGGGTATGGGTACGGGTCGTACTTACACTGTTGTGGTGGGAGTACGCTCCATACGTACGCGGGTGAGGGTACAGGTCGTACTTACACTGTTGTGGTGGGAGTACGCTCCATAAGTACGCGGGTGAGGGTAAGGGTCGTACATACACGGTTGGGGTGGGGGTACGTGTCGTACATACACGGTTGGGGTGGGGGTACGCTCCATGCATACGCGGGTGAGGGTACGGGTCGTACTTACACTGTTGGGGTGGGGGTACGCTCCATACGTCCGCGGGTGAGGGTACGGGTCGTACTTACACTGTTGTGGTGGGAGTGTTGTAAATTAAAGCAGAATGTGATTAAGCATTTACTGAAAACATTAATGCTTTCCCTTTAGATCATGTTTTCTTCGTTATGTTGGCCGAAGTCCGGACTCCATTTTGTATTGGCATACTGCCATGTGTTCACCACGAGGAGAGTCCGACCTCTGTGTTAGTTGCTCTTGTAATCTGCCTAGCAACAGTCTATAAATAGCTCTCTCTTGTCCGTCTGGCGCATGCCCAGACTTGACCACATCTGTTATAATTAGCCTTGCTTGACCATGTCCTTTTGCGGGCTCGAGGAATGTGTTAGCTCCGCCCATGTATTGATTCAGTATCGAGAATGACCCTAAATGGTAATGTTCTTCAAACCTCATGTTGTATCCACCCACTATGAGCCCCTCTGCTGTGTATAAAAGGGGACTGTGTATGCAAGTTCTTTGTGCTACTCCTTGCAATACTGAAGAGTGTTGTGTGGATTGTAGGACCACCCTTAAGGGTTAATAAACGTTGTTTTTGTACTTTGCAGTTTCCGTGCCAACTTCCTTATAGATTTCGTTACAGAAGAGCGAACCCTTGTCTCTTGCGGGCCTAGCTGGGGCTTGTATTCATCAATTGGCGCCCGTCACGTGGGGCTCATCGGCGACTCGGATGCTCGAAGGACTGGTCGCGACGAAGGTGAGGAGTTTGGCCGGGGACGTGATCACTGCCAGCGGCGTCTTAGCCTTGGCATCCCGAGGTTTTTCTTCCTTCCCTTCCGAGCTGACCATCTGGGTGGCGCCGGTCATCGACTGAGACCTCTTCTGTCGGTCCTGCCGTGAGAGCCGTTTGGGCGATTGTGGAGCTTGGCAGTTGGAACCTGGACTCTTGATTGGTAAGAACCGTTGTACGGTACTTGCTCCGAGTTTTGAAGCCTGATCTGGCTATTTGAGTTTGATTGATGGTGACTAGTCATATTTTGAATTTGTCTCTGTGAACATATATGCGTTGCAACACATATAGGCAGGTAATGTGGAGAAATTTCTCCGGAGCTGTGTAAACTTGGAACGGCGCAACGATTAAGTGCCATTTTTTTTGATAATACTGCATATTTTGCATTATTCCTAACATGCCTGCTTTTAGCGCACTCCGTAAGTGGTGCTGCTGTCTGGGTAACCGGTTGAACCTCGAGGAATCTGCTCCAGCTCCCCCAGAGGGGACTCCTAATAGGGATATGTACGTGAAACATGGTCTTTCTTCCATAATGTACAGCACATTGTGGAGGAAATATACCAAGAAGGATCCTGAGTTGCGATGGCCTTTGTATGGATCGTTTGATATGCGTAAGATTGAGTATGTGGAACAGTGTATGTGTAAGCGACGTGCTCGTCAGGATATGTTTGAGTGTGTGCGGTTATGGGTGAAGGAAGTGCGTGAGCGAGAGAAACGTGAGAAAGCATTGTTTGATAAAGAGCAACGAAAGAATGATCATGTGCGAGCACAAGAAGCAAAGCGTCGGGAGGACAAAGAGCAGACGGATAGACAAGAGAAAGAGCGTAGGCTACAAGTTTCGGGTCAATATGTTGTTCGTCAGCCGCTTTATCCTGTCCTTAATAATCCTGATGACGATTTTTATTTACTAGATCGCTCTCCGCCCCCTTATGTTGGCGCGTCTGCTCCGCGGACGCAAGATTCTGACCCGGCTTCGGGTAAGGTAGACACGCGGTCCATGTTGCCAGCCGAGCAAATGGCTGAGCTTCGGCAAATCTCCTTCCGTGCGCTGAAGGGCAAGGTATCCCAGGAGGAATTATTTCAAATTTGGGGGCCATGGCAGGAGAGAGATAAAGTGTATTTTCTGGGTCATTTCGCGGATGAAGTGATTAATGCTTTCCGAAAATATTCTCATGTTTTTGAGCCTGACGAAGTGTCTTCAGATGCCAGAGCAATACGTAACGGTGCTTTTTCTCCCTCTAAGGCTCCTGAGGCGGCTCGGCGGCTGTTCGCCTTGCGGGACGAGGTACTGGCCCTTCGAGAGAAAGCACGCCAACGAGCGGAAACGGAGAAGCAGTCGGATTCGGTTGCAGCAGAGGGCCACCCATCCACCTCCCAGTCAGATAAGGATGACATAGTGCATGTTAAACCAATGCGAGAGGCGGCGCCTTTGTATGTTCCTCCTAAGGGAGCAGGGACTAGCTCGGATATTAACTCCGCCGATGCAAGGGGATATTTTGTATATAATTGGGTTTACACTCCATGGCATCGGGCCGATGTTATGGCGTTAAAGAATGCATTGCCTGACCCCCGCAAGAATCCAGCGGCCTTCTATGAAGAAGTCGAGGGGGCCTTGAATTCTTGCATTATGACCTTAGCGGATATAGACCTGTTCTTTGGCCTTATCCTACCGCCGGATACATGGCGCTCTGTCCGAAAGGTAGATGATGCGGTTGCCTTCAAGGCCCGGTGGTCTGACCTTGAGGATGAGGATAGGGAACGGAAGCCCGCACAGAAACCACCCCAGAATATTTTAGATCTCCCTGCGGCTATTGTGGCTAAGTTGAAGACGATTATCCCCCCTAAAAAGATTGACTGGAATATGTTAGCTGCATGTAAACAGAAAGTTGACGAGTCAGTCGCGGACTTCTTTACGCGCTTTGAGGAGACGTTTCATGATTTTAGTGGCCAGTCGCTTACCGACGACACAGGCCGCCACCTTTTTGCGGACAAATATGTGGCTAATCTGCTGCCGGCAGTTGCGGCCCGGTTAAAAGCAAGTGAGAGTTCTTGGTCCTCCTCGACACCGACGGCCCTTCTGACCATCGCCCAGTATTATGAGCGTCAGGAGCATGAGGCGAAGGGCCAGGAGGAGAAGAAGTCGAAAGATCTCAAAACGAAAGTTATGTTAGCACAAGTATATGGCCCGCCCCGCCGCGGTAATAACAATAGGGGAAGGAGCGGATCTTATGGTCCCCCTTCGGGCCGCCCTGATTTGAATAAGAACCAATGTGCGTACTGTAAGCAGTTGGGCCATTGGGCCAGGGAGTGCCCAGCGTTGCGCGCTTCGCGGCAGGGGTACACTCCGGGTGGCCAGAGAGGTAGAGGGGGCTTCTCGAACTTTAGAGAGAATTCCAACGATAATGCCCGTTTCGATGCTGCAGGACAGCACCGAGATAGCTCGAATGTTTTTGATCGCCAGCATCAGTACCATGTATCGGACACCGATCATTCGGGATATCACGATTCTCAGCATGCATAGGAATGCGTAGGATGGGGGTCCGAATCAGTTGAGGTGCCGGTCGATCAGACGGGTCCTTATGTATCGGCTGAGGTTTTAGGTTCTACTGATCAGTTCCTAGTGGATACAGGAGCGACACGTAGTGCATTGTCTAGGTACTTGGTTCCGGGGGCTCCCCCATCCGGCTCAATAGTTACATCGGTAGGGTTTGACGGTACACTCTCCCGAAGCCCTCTTTCACAGCCCCTTGCATTTAAAGTTGATTGTTTTTCTGCGCCCTGTCCGTTCCTGCTTGCTCCGTACACACCGGATAACATTATGGGCCTTGATATGTTAAAGCATTTTAGGGCTACAATTCGCTGTTCCCCTGAGGGTGTGAGGGTGATTTTAAATGACAACTACCCCCGATCTGGGCGGATGTGTACGATCTCAGAGGATGCGTTGTTGGCTACCCTCCCCCGAGCTTTATGGGCAACTTCGGACACAGATGTCGGACAAATGGTGATTCCTCTGGTCCACATTAGTGTCCAGGAGGGGGCGGTACTACCGCGCCTCCCACAGTATCGTATTTCACAGGAGGGCGAGGAAGCTCTCATACAGATTGTGCAAGATTTGATCGCAGTAGGAGTAGTGGAAGAAGTCCCCTATAATATCTGTAACAGTCCGATTCTCCCTATTCTGAAAAAGGACACGGATGCAAAAGTTTATCGGTTTATAATTGATTTGAGGGAGGTAAACAAGATCGTGATACCTCAGTACCCGGTGGTTTCCGATATCACGACGTTGCTTACCTTGGTCCCGCCTACGGCGACCATGTTCTCAGTGATTGATTTGAAAAATGCCTTCTTTTCCATTCCCATTCACCCTGATAGCCGATTTCTTTTTGGGTTCACATTAAACAATAGATCTTATCGCTTTTGTAGAATTCCCCAGGGCTACACAGAAAGCCCTAGTATTTACAGTCAGGCTTTGAAACGACAGTTGGACTCCTTTGCCTTACTCGAGGGGGTCGCCCTCATTCAATATGTCGATGACATCCTGTTGGCGGCTGACACCCTGGAGTTGTGCGAGAAAAGTACGATAGCCTTACTTTCCTTTTTAGCATCCCACAATCATAAGGTCTCTAGGAAGAAATTGCAATTCTGTAGACCAAAGGTGACTTATTTGGGTCACCTTTTGTCTAAGGAGGGGCGTGCACTCACACCAGATCGTATCCAAGTAATTTTGGATACACCGAGGCCATCCACGCAGAAGGATGTGCGTGCATTTTTGGGTCTTGTTTCTTTTTGTAGACAGTGGATATTGGGGTTTTCACACATAGCTAAGCCATTACTAGCTCTCTTGACAAAAGACACGCCCATCCCGATCCCCTGGTCAGATGAGTGTGACGCTGCTTTTCAGCAATTAAGACAGGCCCTTTGTTCAGCACCAGTGTTAGGGACCCCTGATTATGCAAAACCCTTTTCGTTGTATGTGCATGAGAAAGATGGATGTGCATTATCAGTCTTAGTGCAGATGCACGGCGATAAGCAGCGCCCTTGTGCATACTTTTCGGCTGTACTTGATCCTGTCGCCCGAGCATTACCAGGGTGTTTTCGCTCGGTTGCGGCGACAGCTGTGTCAATACGGCAGAGTGAAGGAATTGTATTGTCCCATAAACTGTTGGTGTTAGTTCCCCATGCTGTTGATGCCCTGCTTAATCAAACAAAGACGCAGCATTTGACCAGTGCCCGTTTAACGGGATATGAGTTGACGCTTTTAGCTCCTCATATTACGTTGAAAAGGTGCGTGACATTAAACCCGGCCACATTGTTGCCATATCCCGAGACCCAGCCTGAGGCACAGAAAGTGCATGATTGTATTCTTGTGACTGAGGAACAAACAAAGGGTCGTATTGATCTCCAGGATACGCCCTTTTCAGACGTAGATGGAGAGTTGTGGGTGGATGGATCTTGTCTGAAGCTACCAGATGGTACGACTTCAGCAGCGTATGCAATTACCACGTTACAGACGGTAGTGGAAACAGCACGCATACCACAGAAATCAGCTCAAGCAGCGGAACTGATAGCGTTAACACGAGCGTGTGAGCTCAGTACAGGATTGTGTGTGAATGTTTACACAGACAGCCGCTATGCCTTCGGAGTAGCGCACGATTTCGGCCTACTCTGGAAGGAGAGAGGGTTTCTAACGTCACATGGGGTACAGATAATGCATGGGGAGTTAGTTCATAACCTTTTAACTGCATTGACATACCCAAAGAAAATTGCCATTGTTAAGTGTAGCGCCCATAGGAAAGTGGTTGATAAGGTTGGAGAAGGGAATGCGTTAGCGGATCGAGTAGCACGGGAGACTGCGATGCAGCCCGGTACTACTGCCATGTATGTAGTGAAGTCACAGGTGGAGAGATGGCATGATGCGAAGGAGGAAGTGCGAGAAATACAAAAGACCGCTTCTGACAAAGAGCGGGAACAATGGGCTAGCGAAGGAGAACTGGATGACGAGGGTTGCTGGAGAAATAAGCAGATGGATAGATGGAAATTACCCACGGCCTTTGTACAACCTATGGTTCAGATGGCACATGGGCTAGCACATGTTGGAGCTTCCGCAATTGTGAAATTGCTTACCCAAGTCTGGGAGCATCCAGAGATTGCTAGCACAGCAAAGAGGGTGGTGCAGACCTGTATGATTTGTCTGAAGTACAACCCAGGGAAAGGCACCCGAACTCCAGCAGGAGGATTTGCGACACCCACTGCACCCTTTGAGGTTCTGCAGATGGATTACATCCAGCTTGAGCGCTGTAACAATTTGAAGTATGTTCTAGTAGTGGTTTGCGCCTTCAGTAAGTGGGTTGAGGCGTACCCTGCGAAAGACAATACTGCAATGACTACAGCGAAGCTATTGCTGAAAGAGTTTTTCCCCCGATACGGCGTCTGTAGACTTCTGTGGAGTGATAATGGCCCTCACTTTGTAGCGGATGTTATAAAGTATGTCTTGAAGGGCCTAGGCATCACTCAGAAGTTCCATGCCGTGTTCCACCCTCAGTCTGCAGGACTAGTCGAGAAGTATAATGGTACACTGAAGCTTAAGATCGCCAAAATTCAAGCTTCAACATCTTTGACTTGGCCAGACGCCTTACCACTGGCGTTATTGTCAATTAGGTCGGTGCCACACTCTCGAACCGGCCTTACGCCCTATGAGATTGTATTTGGACGACCAATGAACATTTGGGGTCCACCAAGGCCTAAGGCTGTGTATGATGTACCTTGTGTGATGATGAGTGATTATCTGGCACAGTTAACGGATAACTTGGTTTCTATTCATCAACAGGTCCGAGAGGCGCTCCCTGATCGGTCTACCGGCGAAGGACATGGTCTCCGGCCCGGAGACCATGTGATGATAAAGGTCTTCGATAGATCGAACAGTTTGGAGCCGAGATGGATCGGACCTGAGCAAGTCCTTCTTGCTACGAGGACGGCAGTGCGAGTCTCGAACAGGAAGAATTGGATCCATTCCTTGCACTGTCGAAAGGTACCGCCCGGATTGGTGGAGTCTGCCGTGCTGACCGATCAACGAGAAGTCCTAGCAGCAGAGACAGGCCGTGTTGCGAGGCCAAACGACACTGAGGAGCTCTTTTCGGACCACACGACTTCTGGAAGAAGGCGATATCATCTGCGACCAAGGAAGTGAGATCTTCAGTACTGGGACATACTGTCAGAACGGCCCTTGGGTTAGTGAAACGGAGAGCCGCTGAGGCAAGGGGGGGGGATCAGCCCTGCATTAGTGTAGCGACACCCGTCTTGGCCCGTTGGTGAAGAAATCAACCGCTGCCCAAGGGGAAGAGTTCTGACAGACTTTTAGTTTCAGGAAGATATTAGGGTATTGTTTCCTTTGACATGGAGAAGAAGAAGATTTTTTGTGCGTTGGGGTTCATGCTAACAGTAGCTATCGTTGGTATAACCACATGGTTTGTGGAGGAGACAACTCCAGCCCGAGAGACACTTGTGTTGACGACTCCAGTGCCTGCGGAGCACTACTTTTACACATTGCCATATCAAGAGTTGAAGCATCGACAATCCTATTTGAATAACACTTTCATTCAGATGCTGCATCACACCCACGTTGCTACAAATGCTACGAACTGTTGGATATGTGGGATGATGCCAGCCCATCAGAAGAAAGGAGGTACGCCATTCATACCACTTCCTTTCTCTCACAATGGCTCTTGTAGAGCATGGTACACTTTGTTGTTTGCCACTCGGAAACCGACCGTGGGACGACTGCTTTTTAGACTTAATAAAGAATGTCATCAGGACAGAAATGGATATCCACAAGCAAATGGAACGATTTGGGAATGGGAAGAGTACCGACCAGACAATGAATCCATTCCCTATATCTTTACGAACACTAGAGACACTATGGGGAAGGACAAGTTCGTGATCCAAGTGGCACAAGCCCAAGCGGACCTGTGTGTCCAGAGTGTGGGTTTCATCCCTGTTGGTGTCAGTGATTGTTTAACTGTTCTGAATATCGACGGACTGAATAACAGCACCTTCCTAGCATCCCATAATACCTATTTTGTATGTGGAAATAAAGGTTATTACCGTTTGCCGGCAGGGTGGTCCGGGGTATGCTATGTATCATTCCTACTACCCCCTGTATTCCTAGCACCTGCATCGTATCATAAAGACCTGAAATTGTTGAATAATGTGACTGTAAATAGGTATAAACGTACTTTATCAATTGACGATGTAGATCAGACTGACACCAGTCTGCAGCAGTATATTGATTTTAACTTAGGACTGTTTTTCTTTGTTGGAGCTGCCCTGAACAGTAGGAAGATCCGAAGATTGACAAGAGTAGTAGAAGCTGTGACAAATCAGACTGCTGCTGCTCTTGGGAATCTTACGGAGGAATTGCAAATTACTAGAATTGTTGCATTACAGAATCGTATGGTATTAGACGTTATGCTAGCTGACAGAGGAGGAGCATGTAAAATTATTGGAAGTAGCTGTTGTGTGTTTATCCCTGATCATACGCCATCAGTTTATAATGCCATCAATAAACTGCATAAAATTGCAGCTGAGATCCATACAGAAAACGGCACTTGGTCCTTTTCTGGATGGTTTTGGGCGTTAATTACCGCCTGGGGATGGAAGGTTCTAACTGGTCTCTGCATTATTATAGCAATTCTGTTCTTTCTCTGTATGTGTATTCAATGTGGACCATTATGCTGTTCCGTATGCATTTCATTCTGCATTCCAGATAAGAAAGCTATTTCCGATGTTGCCCGCCAGAAGGGTCTAGCTAAAGAGGTTAAAGGAATGATGATAATTGACATATATGATGATTATTCTTGGAAACCAGATGTCTTCAGTAAATGCTGAAAGGGTCGTCTGTTGTAAATTAAAGCAGAATGTGATTAAGCATTTACTGAAAACATTAATGCTTTCCCTTTAGATCATGTTTTCTTCGTTATGTTGGCCGAAGTCCGGACTCCATTTTGTATTGGCATACTGCCATGTGTTCACCACGAGGAGAGTCCGACCTCTGTGTTAGTTGCTCTTGTAATCTGCCTAGCAACAGTCTATAAATAGCTCTCTCTTGTCCGTCTGGCGCATGCCCAGACTTGACCACATCTGTTATAATTAGCCTTGCTTGACCATGTCCTTTTGCGGGCTCGAGGAATGTGTTAGCTCCGCCCATGTATTGATTCAGTATCGAGAATGACCCTAAATGGTAATGTTCTTCAAACCTCATGTTGTATCCACCCACTATGAGCCCCTCTGCTGTGTATAAAAGGGGACTGTGTATGCAAGTTCTTTGTGCTACTCCTTGCAATACTGAAGAGTGTTGTGTGGATTGTAGGACCACCCTTAAGGGTTAATAAACGTTGTTTTTGTACTTTGCAGTTTCCGTGCCAACTTCCTTATAGATTTCGTTACAGAAGAGCGAACCCTTGTCTCTTGCGGGCCTAGCTGGGGCTTGTATTCATCAGGAGTACGCTCCATACGTACGCGGGTGAGGGTACGGGTCGTACTTACACTGTTGTGGTGGGAGTACGCTCCATACGTACGTGGGTGAGGGTACAGGTCGTACATACACGGTTGGGGTGGGGGTACGTGTCGTACATACACAGTTGGGGTGGGGGTATGCTCCATGCATACGCAGGTGAGGGTACGGGTCGTACTTACACTGTTGGGGTGGGGGGTACGCTCCATACATACGCGGGTAGGGTACGGGTCGTACTTACACTGTTGGGGTGGGGGTACGGTACGTACATACACGGTTGGGGTGGGGGTACGGTACGTACATACACGGTTGGGGTGGGGGTACGTGTCGTACATACACGGTTGGGGTGGGGGTACGTGTCGTACATACACGGTTGGGGTGGGGGTACGCTCCATGCATACGCTGGTGAGGGTACGGGTCGTACTTACACTGTTGGGGTGGGGGGTACGCTCCATACGTCTGCGGGTGAGGGTACGGGTCGTACTTACACCGTTGGGGTGGGAGTACGCTCCATACGTACGCGGGTGAGGGTACGGGTCATACATACACGGTTGGGGTGGGGGTACGTGTTGTACATACACGGTTGGGGTGGGGGTACGCTCCATGCATACGCTGGTGAGGGTACGGGTCGTACTTACACTGTTGGGGTGGGGGGTACGCTCCATACGTCCGCGGGTGAGGGTACGGGTCGTACTTACTCTGTTGGGGTGGGAGTACGCTCCATACGTACGCGGGTGGGGTACGGGTCGTACTTACACTGTTGGGGTGGGGGTACGGTACGTATATACACGGTTGGGGTGGGGGTACGTGTCGTACATACACGGTTGGGGTGGGGGTACGTGTCGTACATACATGGTTGGGGTGGGGGTACGCTCCATGCATACGTTGGTGAGGGTACGGGTCGTACTTACACTGTTGGGGTGGGGGGTACGCTCCATACGTCCGCGGGTGAGGGTACGGGTCGTACATATCCGTACCCACACTGTGGAATGCTTGTGCGGGCCGTACCCAGGCCTTTGCCACATGGGTACAGCCGTCCCGCCATTGTTGGGGTGACGTAGGTGTGGGCGTGGTACGACTCGTACCCACGCTCTTAAGGCGTGGGTACGGGACGTACCTGTATTGTTGTGTTGCCGGTTCGCGTTGTCAGGCACTTCCGTTGTGGCGGACGCTGGCTTTGCTGGACACGCCCCCACCCCCTCGTAGTGACCAGGGCCTGGGGGTCAGGTATGTCCAGGGCATGTGTACTGTGTGACTTTGGTGGGGGTTTTGTGGCCTGCCCCTGGTCCTGGCCCCCCCCTTTCCCCCCTCCCTTAGTTGTTCTGACCTTCTGCGGCGTCTGCGTCCGAACCTGTAGAGGAGGTCGACTGTTATGAGGGCCAGGATGACACGTAGGTTCGGGTCCATGTCTGTCCGTCGCGTACAGGTACTCCTTGTTCGCGTCGTCCTGATTTCCCGGCAGTTTTTGGCAGCCGGAAAATATTGTCCGTGAGGGATGACGTCGGTGCAAATCGTAATTCCTGGTTCGTGAATGGCAGGCTGCGTGCGTCCCGACGTCACGTCGGCGCTTTCCCGGATCGCATTTGTATGTTTATTTTCGTCGGTCGGGGTTTTGTACGATTCGTACGGAAATGGAGTTTCCGTGCGAATCGTAATTCCATGTTTGTATATTGTTACGACTGGGTAAGTGTCGGACGGAGAATATGCTCCGTCCGACGGTTCGTACCCGGTTTTTACAGGATCGTAATCGGCACCTTAGAGTGACAGCCAGCCAAATGTATCACAGTAACTCATACTAACACTCAAACACACACTGTGCCAGCTTATAGGACCTGCTACATGACAGTCTGTATCCAATATCAATATAATTTAGCCACAAGGAGATTGACCATGTTACAGTCCTTCAACATGTGTGTGAACAGTGCACTATCAAAAAAGTATGGTAGCAGTAGTCAGCTGTAATCAGTGCTGACCCACCAAAGTGCGGGACTGCAGGAGTCAGAGTGAAAATGTGTCAGTTAGATGCATGATCAGCTCAAGACCTGAGGAGAACAGGGTATGATCCAGACCAGAGAAAATTAAGAGATTGATCAACATTTATGTGTGTGCCCATAATAAACACTATTGCTTCCTGAAACTATGCCTGGTGCCAAGAACTGCATCATAAGAGTTTTTATATTTGACATAATTGTGTCCATTCTTGACATAATAGTGCCAATGGCATAATTATGGTCATCCTTGACTATTTTAGTTTTTTTGGTCTAGTTGTGGTATGCTGGCAGCCCTCATAGACCTACTCTGAGCATGACTGGACTATATGTAACTATTCCTGGCATTTTATTGGTGATGACTGATATGTTGTCTTATCCCTGATCCTTCTGGTTTCCAGCCTTGGCACAACTGCGGCCCTAGTTTAATGGTGGGCTTTACTGGCATAATCCAGGCACCCGTGGTGCCATGGTGAGCATCCATTATGATATAATGGGGTAACCCACAATTGGCCATGGACCTGGGTAACGATTGGTATAGGAAACAACTGTCCTAGACTTTTTTAAAGCTACAATTCAGTTATGAAAAACATTCATTAGTCAAAGGGCATCCGATACATATAGAATTAGCATTGCATCATTAATGTACCACCATTTTCTTTACAATGCAAACAAGTATATCCTCAAAAGACACAAAGGCACGAAATATCGCTCCAATAGTGACTGTTTATTATTTAGTTACTTTTATAACAGATCACCATATTCAATGCTCCAAATAGAGAAAGAGGGTGCTCCAAGGAGAGTGTGAAAAAGGAAAGTGCTCGTGAGGTAGGCAAATTCAATAACCAATAAATTACACATTCTGGTATCCTTAGTAAAACTGGTCGTGGTTCATAGTGGCACCAGTTTTACAGATAGGCCTGTCCCATATGGATTTACAAATATTAATTTCATGATTTTCTGATGACGCATAGAGAACATTCATCTGTGAAAAGGCAGGGCTGGGATAATATCAGGTCCAGGCCCACTGGGGGAGAGTGTCAAGTTTTCGACCCTGGTGCAATGAGGGTAATTTGGTGGTACATTAACAATACAATGCTAATTCTATATGTACCAGATGCCCTTTGACTAATACATGTTTTTCATAACTGAATTGTAGCTTTGAAGAAGTCTAGGACCATTGTTTCCTATAAGAATGGTGAGCATCCATGGCATATGACTGTAATACCTGGGAATTCAAAGTAGTCTGTCCATATGAGGCATTTGTACATGGGAGTACATGATGATAATGACAAGCTGAAGTTTTGAGACTGTGCATTTCTCAAATTCTGAAAATGTATATTTTAAAGTCATTTTTAGTTTTCAAAAATGGGGTTCCTTCTGGAAAATGAGGCATTTAATATTGAGGAACTTTTTCCCAGCATTTCTGCTGGTAACCGCACTTGGTATACTTGGGTGGTAACTACTAAAAAGCTTGCTTTGGGTGGTCATAGTGTAGTCACTATTTTACAGGTATAAAATTTGCTAGTAGCTCAGGAAGACTTTCCTTGAGCAGAAGTAGCTCTCACTACAGAAAAGGTTGGAGACCCCTGCACTAAAGTATACAAACAAGTAATCAATGTAATGTTTGAATTAACCTCAGCCAATGGAAATTACTAAGGGCTGCATCTCAGTCCGTCAGTATTTTGCACACAATGCTCCCACAGTTTGGAACCAGTTACAAGCAAATCAGTCTTGACCCTGCTCCAGTTGGAACAGTCCAACCCCAATTGCCAAGCAGGTCCTCCCCAAACCAGAATGCAAGCAACCCAGACTGGTTTTGCCCTAGATATAAGCTCGGGCTGGACTGTTCCCATGAGGCACAGGGTCACACTGATTTGCATATGGCCATGTCTGAACTGGGGTGGTGGAGTGAGCTAAAGAATGATGATGGATTAAACCCAGATCAGTTAACTGGGGGTGAGTGTTTGATTTGCTCTAACGCTCCGTTCATCATCCCCTTTGGTATCGCTAGATATAAGCTCATCAGCTAGGTACATCATGGGTCCAGTGATGCAGTGTGCATGGAATTGACTTCTGGGCATATCAGCTCCACTTAGGGTGTCAAACAGAAGTATACAAAAAGTGATGAATGTAATGCTATAATTATTTTCAGTCAGTAGTAATTAGATGGGCTGTATCCCAGTCCATCTTTATTTTGCACACCATGGCACCTCAGTTTGGGCATAGCTATATGCAAGTCAGTCTTGACCCTGCTCCAATTGTAACAGTCCAGCCCAAACTGCCTAGCTCGGTCCTCCATGGACCAGAACACAATCATCCTGGGACGAGTTTCACCCTAGTTATGAGCTCATCAGCCGGGCACAGCTTGATTCCAGTGATACAGTGTGCATGGAACCTATGTCTTGGAATACCCATCCTACTTAGAGTGACAAACTGAAGTATACAAAAAAGTGATAGATGGAATGCTTAAAGTAATCTCAGCCACCAGTAATTAGTCCGGCAGCATCCAAGTCCATTGTTATTTTGCACACCATGCCACCTCTGTTTGGACACAGCCATGTGCAAATCAGTCTTGCCCCTACTCCAGTTGGAACAGTCTAGCCTGAACTGCTAAGTCAGGTCCTCCCTGTACCAGAACACAAGCAACCCAGGACCAGGAACAGCTTTGTTCCAGTGACACAGTGTGCATGGGGCCCACGTTTGGGCATACCTGTCCCACTTAGGGTGTAACACTAAAGTGTGCATTGCCAAAGGCATTTCCCTGCAGGCTTGAGGGACAAAGATACTGTTCATATCTGTTAATGGGTAAAATCATGTATAAGATGGAAGAGCAAGAGGGGAAGCTCTAGTGTCTCTGTGAGAAATTGCCTCCTTTGACATGGCTAGCCCTCACTTGTTTTGCCTGGTTTTGATGTGGTTTTTATTCTAGTGTACAGGGTCCCTGCCAACCAGGTTCCCTGTGCCAGTGCTTCTTCCCTAAAACCTATTCCCAACTGGTACTTCTGCCCACCTATATGTCCCTAGTAAGCGGTACCCTGGTTACCTAGGACCTGGGAGCTAAATAGGGTCCCCTGAGACCTCCCTGACTAGGACCATATCAATGCCCTTGCAGCATACATGCCCTAGTTATAGGAAAAACAACAAAGTCGACATGGCATCCTGCCTGGGTGCCATGCCAGTCTGCACTACCTGAAGGTATAGGTAAGTCACCCCTCAAGCAGGCCACACAGCACTAAGGCCTGGTTCACTATACCACAGGTGAGGGCATATCTGCATGATTAGGTATGCCCCTACAGTACTTAAGTCCATTCTTAAGTATTATAAGTGCCAGGGAAGCCATTAGGAGTACATCAGCTGGAAAATAAACAACTTAAGTTCGCGATGACTTCACTGAAACCACAAGTGTTTGATACCGAACAACTCCTTGTAATAAATCTACACTGATGCCAGGTTGGGATTTATTACACCATGTACTCACGGGCACCTCAGAGGTACCCCCCTTAAAACCTATTGAACCCGGTGTGGGCACTGACTGGCTTTAGGCAGCCTGTCACACACGGTCATGTTTCTGGATTCCTGGGTGGAGAGCTTCTGCTCTCTGAGACCAGAAACAATGCACATCTGTGGCAGAGGTGTCACACCTCCTCCCCCATGTTGGGCCAGTGCTTGAGGGGAAGCTTAAAAGAACTGCTCCCTTTGTAGTGCGACCGCCAGCCTCTGCTGCTAGCAGCAGATGGCAGCCCCCCGTTTACACCTCCACTTTAGGTGGGAAAGCCAGCAGGAAATCCTAGAAGAATAGTAGGTGTGCACACCTCTGCCAACTTCAGCCCAAAGGTGGGGGAGGCGAGATGAAGCACATGTTTCAGTCACTATCATCTTGAAGATGGGGGAACCCCTCCAATCAGGGTTAGGTCAATGCCCCCTCCCACAGGAGGGTGGTATAATAGAGGGTGGAGTCACCCATGTAAGGTGCCCATTGGACATACCTGCTACTCCCCTATAGCACCCCTAAATATAATATTTAAGTGTTTCCCCAGACCTGGAAACTAGATCTGTGAAGACGTAAGAAGAAAGAAGACATCCAGTCAGGGAAAACTGGAGACGACGTCTGCCTTGGCCCCAGCCCTACCGGCCTCTCTCCAGACTCAACTAAAATATGACCTGTCTTGCAGCTAGCAACCTCTGAAACCCCTGGGAGTACTGATGCCTTCAGAAAAGACTCCAATCTCCCTAGGACAGTGGCCCTGTCCAGAAGAAGCCAGCTACAAGGGCTCAGGATCCAGCTGTAAATGCAATCCCTCCCATCTCTGCACCCAATGCTCAGCGCCTTAGTCCGAGAAGCTCACCTGTCCAGTGAAGTCTACCGAGTGATCCTGACCTTAAATCCAGCATTAGTGGAACTCTCCTGGACTCCACCACAATGCTTGCAGCCTAAATCCAAATATTCCCCCTGACCCTGACCGGCTCCAGTAAGGAAGACTACGATGTCCAAAGACAACCCTGCACCCGAAGCCCCTACGCGATGAGGAGCTGAATCAACGGTACCTCTAGGACCCCATACATCTCCACTTACCTCTGCTGTTGTGGGACTCACTCCTGGAACCTCTGGTGAAACACCTGCAGCCTGTTTGTGAAAATCAAAGTCTCCATTAAAGAGCATTCGGCGCCCAATGTCAAAATAGCACCCTGTACATGGCTGCCCATGTGGCGCTGGTGGTGTATGTTTGGTGCTGATTTGTGACCCCCATTCTTAACCAAGCCTCTACAGATTAGCCCCTGCAACCAAAGCACTTATTTGCAAGCAGTGCGCCTCCAAGCACCCCCGGTCTCCATTGAAGCGCATCTGGCCGAACTCCGATTTTGGCCTATGCACCCGGACGCACCTGTGCCGCTAGTGGTGCAGTTTTGGTACTCACCTTCCTCTTGCGCCTTGCTGACCTTTGGTCCCAAAGACTGAAATTGTAAGTGTGATACTTACCTCTTTAACTGTGATATTGTTTCCCCATAGGCTAACATTAAACTGTTCGGAAAATATTCCAAGTTTCGACTTTTAAAAGTGGAAAGTATTTTTTACTTAAAAGCATACTTACCTTATTGTGAAGATCTGTGTCTTAAAGTAAATTACAAAGTATATTTTTCTAAAATTGGTGTGGATCTCCATTTTGAGTTATGCAATACATGTCCTACACTCCTCTGTGTTTGGCCTAAGTCTGCTCGCCCACACTACCACTAATAGAGCACTTTGGGTTTTACACTGAGCCCTGTACACTTTTGGGGAACCACCATACTCTGTGAATGGTATAACCACCTAGTGGTATACCATAAACAGAGCCAGCTTCCTAGAGTCTCATAAACACAAGAGACGCTGTAGGGTGAGTAGTTCTGGGGAAATAGAGAGAAAGAATCTTTCTTGAGGAGTTGGAGTATCTTACTTTAAAATGTGCATTGAAACAATGATGGTACACATGCAGAATATACAGATATATATACCATTCATTTTCACAGGTAACAATCACAGATTTGGAAATTGTTTGTGGAAAGTGTACTTGTGACCTCTCCTCGGACTGGGTATCTGTTTAGAGAAACGTTGGGTAGTGGCTTCAGTGTACACTATCCAAATGATGGCTGTCGGTGGTCAGTGACTGTGACACCTGGTAGGGTGCACACCCTCATTGTTGCAATTGTTTTCACCAAACTGATGGTTGTTTACAATCTTAGTTTAATACCATTAAGGACATAAAAATGCAGTGGTTAGTGCAATAAAATCTAGCTCTGTGTTTGCACAGGATAGCCAAGAAAGGGTTAAAATTGGGTCCGGCATAATTGTGATTACGCTTGAGTAATTGGTTTAATTTAGGTAATTTCTTGTTGCTCTTTGAAGCAGAATTACTGATAATAGAGCAATTACACCTGCTCGCGTACTTAAGAAATAAATAGTGGAGAACAGTCCTACTGCAAGAGCACATTTAGAGACCGCACACAGCTGCTCGCTATTTGTGCTCTGCTGCTTTAAGTCCTATGTCTTAATGTAAATCCATCCTTGTGTGCATTTGGATGCAAGGGTGCAATGTGCACTAAGAAAATAGCACTAGATGCGGTGGACAAGTTGGAGGAAAATTCCACCCCAACTGCACATTAAGCTCTATTTCTTAGCGCCTTTTCGCGCCCCTTATGGATGAGGGGGGTGCATTTTGTGATAAGAAAGTAGCGCAAAATGCTGAGAGTACGTTGGGAAAAATTCCTACCCCAAGAGCACTTTTATTCAGTGTGGGCGGCTGCTTGTGCTTGATATTTGCGTTCTGTTACATTTTGTACTATTTCTTAGAGCAAAATATATTCATACTGAATGTGAGGCAGTATGTTTTGGTCAAGATATAGCTCTAAACACAGAATTACTCTTCTTACGTGATCATGAATAGTCTCACTGAACTTTTAGGCATTTTCCCACTGAATTACGCAAGTTAAGCCCACCCTTACTAAAAATGGGAGCAGTCGTGGAATGGGATATTGAAGTCATGATGAACTTGGCTCATCTCAGAATGATGCCTTCTCTCATGCCCATTTTCAGAGACATGCTGACACCATTCTATTAGTTTGATGCTCTCAGGTTATTGATGGAGAAAAGAACACTGGTGGCTTTGAGCAAATGGAGAAAACTATGAAGCGAGCCCTCGCTGAATGACGGCAACTATGTGGCAATTGGGAAGGGTCTTGTTTTTGTCTATTGGTGGACAGCATTCCATAGTGATGTCCAAACATATCTCATTGCAAGTTCTGTTAGAGAGATGACTAAATATAGTGCGTGACTTTTTATAGTGGATTGCAATCATACAATCCATTCAATTGACATTTTAAAAGTTATGTTTATGGGTTCTCACGGCTTTCTTTATTCATTGGTCCTAGCAGACAGCAATACAATATATTAACCATTTGTTTCTGGATGTTGTGAGATAATGTAAGTCCTTTCTGAAATTTGCCCGTATCCCTATAGTCAGTGCCTCGGACCTTGACTGTGTTCAGGAGGAAGTGGATGAATGGCTAAAGACCTACACTAGTAAGCACTGTGGAAATGTGCACATGCGTTTTATTTTATTTTTCAGAGGAAAATAAATTTCCATGTGGAAAAACAGCATTCCAACCACACTTCCAAAGAATTGTGGGTTGTTTTGAATTCTTTGCAAACCAGTTACATTCATAATTGATTTTTATTTATGTTTCCATATGTGAAGTGGGTATGTGAAAATCACTAACGTTGCCATTGAGTTTGGTTTCTCACTTTTCTGAGGCTGCCCCCTCTCCACCAACTTAGGGGATCATTTACGATTAAGTCATGCAGTGCAGCACAGCAAGTCATCTTGCTGCACTGCGCTACAGGGAATAAGGGTGGGAATGCGAAACATTTAAGGCATTCTTGTACATTCCTGGCCTTTCCCTTTTACTGGTCTGGTGCCCTTTTGGCAGCCTAGCACGAATGCAGGCACCCTTTCACCATGGTGCACGGGTGCCAGCATTGCATGCAGAATTATTTTTGTGCATGAAGGGGCACCTTCCTGGACAAAACCAATCCTGGGAGGCATATTCCTCTTTCTATGTGTGCTGCAGAACTCAGTACGCATAGAAAGAGGAAGGAACGAGGAGAAATAGAGATATTCTCCTTGTTATGCCTCCACTGGGAAGGTGTAATCTTTTGGCTCATTCCCAGGGATACAAGTTCTTGTAAATCTGGGGATACATCAAATTCCACGGGAGTTGTGTGGGAACACCCACGCAGTGCCTATAGAACACGTTTCCAGGGCAGAGTAATGCAATGCACCGTTTGCGCTGCATTATGTTATACTACATTTTTGGAGCCACTCAGAACTACGCAAAGTGGCTTTGTGTGGCCTCACAAATCTGTCATAAGGTTTGCGTTGCTCTTACACCAAGTTGCGTGGTGCAAGAGTGATGCAAAGGGCCTCATAAATAGGCCCCTAATTTCTTATCATACTGGCAGTTTGCTAGCGATACTGACCTCCATCTGCAGTTGTAACTAATCGCTGATCCTTGCTTTATAAAAGATGAGGATAGGGATGTTTGCCATCACTGGTTGGAATTATTGTGCATCTAAATGTGGACAATTTCTGAAAGAATATCAAAAGAAACAGGTGCATGCTCTTTTGGCCCCTAACTTTGCTGTAATTAATTATTAAATGGGAACTTCTGTAGCTGAACAGTATTGCCATTATTCTACACGATATTAGGTATACATTGAAAAGTGCCTAGCCATACTGGCTATGTTTTTTCTGAATTAGCTTTTTCTTATTTCAATTTAGCGCAATTATGAGTCTTGCGTCATTGTCGAGAATGTATGCACCGTGAGGCTGTTTGAAAAAAACGTAAATTAGTTCCTTATTGCAATTTTCTAAATCCAGATGTAAATGTACCTTTTCCTGCGCAGGCATGTTTTGCATTCCCGTGATTTCTGTTGGCATATTTCACAGAACATTAGACACACATTATTTCCACTGAATTACAATGACATTGCTTAATCATATTACACATCCTGCATGCAATGCAATAAAGAAAAACACTAATTATCGAGATATCCACTGATTAGAACCAATTCATATTCTCTGTGTTCACGCTCCAGAACCTGCCCATTGTGTTTGTTTATCTCAGGCGTCCACAGCGGCCCGGAACATTCACAATTGCTTCAGTTCATTATATTTAAACCTAATAAGCTGTAACATTCCTCTCTGTGAAGACATCTAACACTGTTCAAATGTGTGTTTTTGTTTTACATATTGGGTTGCAAGGATTACATTTGTACACATTTATCTCAGAGCTATGCATGCTTTCATTAACAAATCTTAATGTGGTCATAGCAACGTGAAAAATAATGCATATGCACTGGGTAGAAATGAATAGAATAAGAGGTGTTTAGTGTGTCATCTGCCGCCTATATATTGACCGCAAATGCTTCCATACCCCGTCACACCCCGCGCGGCAACAACAATTGAGAGGTTATGGATTCAGGTAATTTGTCACACCAGCAGTTGCCTGGATGATTATCCGCACATCACACAATCTGACCAATCATCCTTGAACATCAGGATCAAGATGTTGTCCCTGAGGTTGTGAATGCTCATATACACCATGGGGCATATTTATAATAACTGACTCCTCCCTGCATATCAGCAGGGATGCGCCAGTTATTTTGCGCCCCAGCTCCGCCACCATGGATGCGCCACATTTATAATGCGGCGCACCATGGGGCAAAAACGGCACAGATGCGTCACGCATCTGTGCCGTAAAAGTGGCGCATTGCTGGAGTTGCGTCGCAAGCGCGACGCAGCTCCAGCAATGCTCTGGGGGGCCCTATCTTCACAATGCTGCGGCAATCCTTACACCTGCTTCAAGCAGGCGCAGGGTTTTGACGCAGCATGGGCTCAAAAGTGACTGAGTGAAATCTTGTAGATTTCACTCAGCCACTTTTAGGAGGCGTTCCTGCGCCGGAACGCCCCCACCTGCCCTGGAACGCCTACATGTGGCGCAGGGCTTTACAACATGACGCATCTCCCAGATGCGTCACGTTTTAAATACCCCGCACCATGGTGCAGAATTTGCGCCGCTGCTGCGTCACAAAAGTGACGCAACGGCGGCGTAAATGAGGCGCAAGTCAAACATAAATCTGCCCCTATGTGCCCAGCTGCAGGGACCTGGCTGCTGTGGTGTAGAGAATGCCTGCCCGCCCCACCAGATACTGAGGCCCATTATCTCATTATCTGGGGTCGGTAACTGTCCCTGCAGGGCCTAATTACTCTATGCCCCCTCCTCAGGCCACATGTGCGAGGCTTAAAGGCGGGACACTCAGTGTGGTTGCAAAGACGTAGTCTCGAAGTCTGCAGTAAGAGAAACAAACAAACTCATAGTTAATGGATCATAGCACCTTCTACAGTACCCGCCTGTATCTGAGGCAAAGATGCCAATCATGAATAAACCATGGCGGGCTGGTACCAGATCACAGAGATTCACCCCTCCTTCTGCTGCTAGTGAGTAGCATGTAGTGCCGAGCTCACACCACTAGTAGAAAGAGAATTGTGTTCCGAGCAGTGCAGCAGTAGCAACACTCCAGCGAATGCTCCAGTGCCAGGGGGGCACAATTTTGTCCAGTGGTCCTGCTAAGTGGAAACACCAGTCCCACTGCCATTCCCATCATTCAACTAATAGGTTTATCTGGCAAAGGCTGCTCCCAGGTTGCACGCGTAGGTTGCATATCCAAACAATTAATTGAAAGTCACAAAAAAACAGATTTGGAGAAGTTTCGTGCTCCCTGCTGCTGCATTATAACGGGGAAGAAATGTGCAAACTGCTCTGCAATCTCCTGGACGCTACTGGCAAAAATGTCAAAAAGGCAAGGTCTACCTTGAATGCCCACTTTGACAATCAGATGAACTCGGACTCCAAGCATTTTAAAATCCGACACGTAAGATTGAAAGAGGGAGGATCCATTGCTGCATTCTGTGCGAGGCCTTGGAAACTCATGTACACATGCACAGGCACAGACTATTCAATGCTGCCAATTGGTCCTGCTGAGGTGCCTCATCCTCTGAAAACCAAACATGTCGCTGGATGAGATACTCACCCTGGCCATGTTCCATGAACTGTCAAAGTGGAACCTGATGACCAACACAAAATTAATATTGAGGCAAAAGATGCTGTCAGGAGGTAATCATTTAATCAGGGTGTGGATAGATACCACAGAAAAGGGAAAGGCAACTCCGAAAGCTCGGTACCCTACTATCATTTTCTACCATGCGTACCGTCGTGGCGGCCCTAATACTGTCACGCTTGGACTATGGTAACGCAGTATACAAAGGGCTTTAAATGATGCAGCAAGGCTGATTTTTAAATTACCTAGAAGAGCACATGCCATCTCCTTGCTAAAACAGTTACACTGGCTCCCTATTAAGCAGAGGGTCAAGTTCAAGGGTCTGTGCATTGTGCATAAAGCCAAACATGGAAGGGCACCAAAATACATCACAGATCGCCTGAAGTCCTATGTGCCTCCGGTCATCTGAGGCCAGCCTGCTGGCCAACCCGCACTTTAACAGAACCACCATGCGGGGACGGGCTTGCTCAGTCGTGATCCCCCAGATCTGTAATAGACTTCCGGATAATATGCGTAGGGAACCCATGCTATGGCCATTCAGGAAAAAGCTTAAAACCATCCTGTTTACTGAGACATTTGGCTAAAATCCTCCTACAGTGCGCTGACTATACTTGGGACCAATGGACTTCAGTCCACGCTACTAGCGCCTAGAGACCTATGGTGATTGGCGCTCTGCAAATATAATCTAACAATAACAATATTAGAAAGAGCTATAGCCATTGAGGGTTGTCCCCAATTCCACTAGTCAGTTTGCTTTGAGGAAAGACTTGTTTGAGCTGCTGCAGAACCAACCACTTTGCCCAGGTGGGCCGAGGAAAATGCTTCCCAGGAAACACCAGAACACAGAGCAATCCAGACTATTAAATGTGCATAGTTAAAAAAGGGAGCAATGAGAGTTAACCTTGGCAGAACAGCTGACAGCAAGTCAAGACAACTTTATTCGGTTTCAAACGAAAACCATAAAAATTCATAAAAAGGTTCACAACAAATTATTAATTCAGAAGTCTATATACAAAGCAGCAAAATGAACAATTCATACCAATCTTATCAATTAAGTTAAGATAAACTTATTTGATTTTGAACAAGGACCATAAAAATTAATAAAATCTTCATAATGGATTAATATTTCAAACAACTAAATACAAACCATCCAAATAATCAGTTCATACTCATCAATGTATCATATAAAATGTGGCAGAAATATAGACCTTAAAAATTCCTCTAATAAAATGTACAGTCTATGTTACAGGGTACTCATAATTTCATTATACAGCTCCCTCCATAAACGTACATCAGTGCTTTCGGTTGGATATTAAAAATGTACTCTAATCAGGTTCAGTAGCAAGGCCTAATACCGTTTCCTAATCACCAGAGCTACTTTGATAAAGTTGGAAACCCTAATACACCATATGTCAGGCTTCAACCATTGCAAAGAGGATATTTTCCTTAATACATTTGCCACAGAAACTACAAAGCAGAAATGGAGCAAATCGATGTGCAAGGTGCAGGTTTAGGGGTTGACCATACTGCACCTACTTGTCACAGGGACATACATCAAAATGATGACCAAACCCAGCACAATCAGCTGAGTCACCACCACCCACCACCACACAAATCTGATATTCTACAACCCCTACTCCTGGCAGGCATTTTCAGCACACACATCAACCGTAGCAAGGCCACATGCCCCTCAAAGTTAGACCACTGCTGGGGTAGGCAACCTGTTGTTCTGCACAATAGCCAAAGAGCTGACACTGATTCACTATGACTCAGCATCCATTCACATGGAGGCCATCAAATATTAGCTGAGTTTGGGCACATGTTTCAGAGGGTAAACAGACAAAATATCAGGTTTAAATTATCGACCTACCAGAATGTCGATGTGGAAATATCATTTTGCCAGAATATCGACAGTCAGAATATTGTCAACAAGAATATCGAGTTGATGGTAAGAAATATAGTTTTTTAAAATATCGATGTTAAAAATATTGTTTTTTAGTTAGTGTTATGTATGTTAGTATTTAATTTAAATGTATGTGTTCTATATTTGTATTGCTTTTGTATTTTAATATCTGTGTTACATTTTTATAAGTTATTCATTTATTTTTAACAACATTTAGCTTTTTAGTTCTTTAGCGGGTTGTGGGCTTATAGGGGAATAGGGTGGGAAGTAATTTAATTATAATACAATCATTAATAATTTTTAGAAGTTATTAATTGTTTTTTAATTACATTTTGCGTTTTATTTGCATAGTGGGTTGTGGGTTTATAGGGGAATAGGGTGGGAAGTAATGTAATTATCATTAATTAATTAATATTTTTTGATAATTAATATTGATGTATTTAATAATGTATATTGTTGATTGTGGTAATTAATTTAATATTAATGATTTATCAATTGGTTATTAATAACTATCAATTACTTGTTAAATATGTTAATTGTCTCATTTTTAAGAGTGAATTGTGGGTTTATAGGGGAGTGGGGTGAGAAGTAATTTAATTATGATTAACTTAAAAAATAGTAATATTTATGATTTTAATATTTTATATTGTTAAATGTGGTTATTGATTTATTATTCATTATTTACTTTGTGGATATTCATAATTATTAATTAATTATTAAGTATGTTAATTGTGTCTTTTTTTAAGAGTGTTTTGTGCATTGATAGGGGAGTAGGGTGGGAAGTAATTTAATTTTAATAACATTTGTATGTTTTTTAATAATATTAATTTCAAGTTATTTTATAGTGTTAATTGTGTGTACTAATTTATTAGTGATTGTTTTTTAATGTGATTGTTAATTGCTATTAGTTCATTAATTATTGTCAATTAATTATGTTAATGTTGTCATGTATTACAATATTGGTGGTATTTTTTATAGGGGAATATGGTGGGAGGTAAATTATTTTTGAATAATTAAATATTTGTTAATTAATGTTAATTATTTTGCTGGAGTGGGAATACTAAATTTTTCCCCTCCGCTATCGAACACTTTCCCTACTGTTGCTTTTGCTGAAGTGGGAATAGTAAATTATACCCCTCTGCTATCCAACACTTTCCCTACTGTTGCACTCGCTGGAGTGGGGATAGTAATTTTTACCTACCCGCTATCCAACACTTTCCCTGCTGTTGCACTCGCTGGAGTGGGAATAGTAATTTTTACGAACCTGCTATCCTACACTTTCCCTACTGTTGCACTCACTGGAGTGGGAATAGTAATTTTTATCTACCCGCTATCCAACACTTTCCCTACTGTTGCACTCACTGAAGTGGGAATAGTAATTTTTACCCCCTGCTATCGAACACTTTCCATACTGTTGGACTCGCTTGAGTGGGAATAGTAATTTTTACCCACCCGCTATCTAACACTTTCCCTTCTGTTGCACTCACTGGAGTGGGAATAGTAATTTTTACCCCCCGCTATCCAACACTTTCCCTACTGTTGCACTCACTTAAGTGGGAATAGTAATTTTTACCTACCCAATATCCAGCACTTTCCCTACTGTTGCACTTGCTGGAGTGGGAATAGTAATTTTTCCCCACCCGCTATCTAACACTTTCCCTACTGTTGCACTCATTTAGGTGGGAATAGTAATTTTTACCTACCCGCTATCCAACACTTTCCCTACTGTTGCACTCGCTGGAGTGGGAATAGTAATTTTTACTACCCGCTATCCAACACTTTCCCTACTGTTGCACTCGCTTAAGTGGGAATAGTAATGTTTACCTACCCGATATCCAGCACTTTCCCTACTGTTGCACTCACTGGAGTGGGAATAGTAATTTTTACCCCCGCTATCCAACACTTTCCATACTGTTTAGGGGTGGGCGGAATTTGCGTAGTCGCGCTATGCAAAACTCTGCAAAACGGTTAAAAATCTGCGCAAGCACACTGAGTTCCGCGAACATGCGGAATTGCTTGTTCTGCCCGTTGGCGGTGCTTTTCTCCTGTTCGCGAACACTGTTTGCATGCTCGGGGGGAAATATTTTGCAAACACACATTTTGAAAGCGCTAACAAGCAAAAAATCCCACGAAGTCGCGGATCGCGAATTTTTGGCAATTCTGCGTCCTCCACGTAACTCAAATTTCCCAAATTCTGCAAATTCCGCGAGAGGAATGGAATTTACAGCCCAGGCCTACTACTGTTGCCCTCACTTGAGTGGGAATGGTAATTTGTATCCACCCGCTATCCAACACTTTCCCTACTGTTGCACTCACTGGAGTGGGAATAGTAATTTGTACCCACTGCTATCCAACACTTTCCCTACTGTTGCACTTGCTGAAGTGGGAATAGTAATTTTGACCTACAAGCTATCCAACACTTTCCCTACTGTTGCACTCACTGGAGTGGGAATAATAAGTTTTACCCCCTGCTATCCAACTCTTTCTCTAATGTTGCACTGGCTAGAGTGGGAATAGTCATTTTTACCTACCCGCTATCCAACACTTTCTCTACTGTTGCATCTCGCTGGAGTGGGAATAGTAATTTTTACCTACCCGCTATGCAACACTTTCCCTACTGTTGCACTCACTGGAGTGGGAATAGTAATTCTTACCCCCTGCTATCCAACACATTCCCTACTGTTGCACTCACTGGAGTGGGAATAGTAATTTTTACCCCCACTACTAAACACTTTCCCTACTGTTGCACTTGCGGGAGTGGGAATAGTAATTTTTACCCCCACTACCGAACACTTTTTCAACTGTTACACTCGTTGGAGTTGGAATAGTAATTATTACCTCCCCGTTATCCAACACTTTCCCTACTGTTGCACTCACTGGAGTGGGAATAGTAATTTTTACCCCTCCACTATCCTACACTTTTCCTACTTTTGTACTAAATCATTATTTAAAATGTAATTAATATTTCATATATTTAAATTACAATATAATTTTTTTTATTTATAATATTTATGTTACCTGTGTTTGTGTATATATTTAATTGTATTCTTGATATATTTCTAATATGTTATAATTAAATAAAAATATTATTTATGAATAATTTTAAAGTAAATATATATATTAAATTGTAAATATGTATGTGTACTTTTTACATAACATTTAGGTGCCGATTTCGATCCGGTAAAAAAAAATTCCGTACGACTCGTATCCATATATTTCTACGTACGAATCGTACAAGTCCCGTCCCACCAGGGAAGTACGATTTGTACGTGAAAAATACATACGAATCGCTTCGGGAAAAGGTCTACGAGACGCGCCCGGACAGTTTTACGTACAAATCGTAAAACTGAAGTCCGAGCGCACAAGTATGATCCGTACCGCCCTTCCGAATACACAAGCGTATGTAAAACGTCCCGTACGGAGCGAACTCTGTACCACTCGTATCACGGGTAAACTTGTGCCCGGGATACGAGCCGTACAGCCCCCCCTCCCCCCGCGTATGTCCGCGCATCCCCCCGTATGTCAGCACCGTACCCCCCGTATGTCAGCACCGTACCCCCCCATGTCTGCACCGTACCCCAGCCCCGTACTTGGACGCACCGTACCCCAGCCCTGTACTTGTACGCACCGTACCCCAGCACTGTACCCCAGCCCCATACTTGTACGCACCGTACCCCAGCACCGTACCCCAGCCCTATACTTGGACGCACCGTACCCCAGCACCGTACCCCAGTCCCGTACTTGTACGCACCATACCCAAGCACCGTACCCCTGCCCCATACTTGTACGCACCGTACCCCAGCACCATACCCCAGCCCTATACTTGGACGCACCGTACCCCAGCACCATACCCCTGAGGAAATATGAATTTTGTGATCAGTTATGTCCCCTATCGTAGACCCCAACGGCTCCATGTGCATGCTATAAGTACATGTATGTTCCCTCCAGTTCCAGTTTTGAAGACGCAAATACATGTGCGTCCACCGTCAACATGTCCTCTTTCAGATCCGCCATGAATGGGTCAGATATTCCATTCCTAAGTATGAAAGGCCACCGACTTTATGTGGTTCACTTTCCACATTTTACAGATTCAGGCGAGTAGGCCCTGAATTCTGTCATCAAGCCTTTTCCTGCCTTCTGCCTCTGAAAGCTCCAGTCTGAGCCTGCATCTGTATCCATGAACTTTGTCCTACTCCCTGCGCGGCTAACGGTGCCTGATCCAGCCTGTTGCCTGCCAAAAACTGTATTTCACCTTCAAGATTATCTGCTCCGCTCCTCATCCGATACATTCCTGTCTAGTAGTTTAGGTAAACATTCCTCCAGCTACCGTGCAAAGGGCCAGGCCTCGCTGTCCTCATGCAAGTAATTCATAGCCCCTGTTACCATGGAATATTCCTACCCCCTCGCATCTCATGTAGACACTTAGACGCTTGTACACGCACTAACAGTCAGTATAGAATAGATTCTATCCTAGAGACCTTTCCTTTTGGATAACACAGTTCTTTAAACATAGGATATTAGATATGATTTGGGATTAGGTTGACATGACCCCCCAGACTTCTGTCTCCACATGTAGAGCTAAATGTCAAGTCCCCTTCACCCTCTAGTTGCACGTCAATCACACGTCATGCGGCTGCGCATGCATCTCTGCCAAATATTTCTGCTGACATTGCAGGATTCTCTTATGGATCCACCCACTTGTGACATCATGTATAATGACGTTATCTTAGTTACGCCCATATGTCCACCTCTATTAGTTACGTATGCACATTTTATCTGTATTATCAGCTGTTACGCCTCTTGCATCTGTTTCACTGTAATGCATTTCCTATAAAACTGATTATCTGTCAATAATGTATGCCCTTCCTTCCTGAACTTTCGTGGTGATGGAATAGAAGCCTGCAATTCGAATTGTATTCCTTTGTATAGGAATAAAGCCTTTTAGAACCTCTAATACCACGGATTCTGCCTCTTATATTTACTGAGTTATTCTTACTAGACTTTACCGCATAAAAAATAGTACCGGTAATGAAATATTTACCACATAAATTGGCGCCCGAACAGGGACACTTTCTCATCTCACGCGCCGGCGGTGCGTTGCAGGCCCAGTCTCCTGCCACAGCTGAACGGACAAAAACGCGTACCTGCAGGATTTCCTGTATCTCCCTCCGGCCAAGCGGGGGTGACTGAGGCTGCGATCAACACCCAGACGAGGCGGTGAGAAGTGCGAAGTATCCTGACCAGAGCCTAGCTGAGAGAGCAAGATCCGAGGTATACAGAGGCCCACCAGGTTCCGAAGTCCCGAGTCCAGTCGAGTCGAGTCCAGTCCGGTCCAGTTCCAGTTCCGTTCCGAGGCCTTCCGTTCCGAGCTACCCGGTGAGTACCATTACCGGGGAGGCATTTAACGTGCACATAGTCTGTGCCGGTCAAGACGGGTTTGGGTACACAAATCCGGTCTGCACTGTTTCAGCAGTGTATCTGTACTGTTTAGCAGTATATCTAGTATGTCTTGCATATAAATAAGTATTATCTAGTGTCAATATTATGTCAGTAACTAGTTTTCTATTAGTTATCATCGTTCGTAAAACTGTTAAGTGTTAAATGTTTTAAAACGTTCTATATATTGTGGTGTGAATGACTGTTCATTATTGTGTTTACTGTATAAAGTGTGTCCTAGCAACCATCTAAAAATGCCGCTCTTTTCGAAACTAAGACAGATCAAAACTAGAAAAGGGGTACTCAAAGAAGCTGTTCCCATTCCACCTAGGGACACTCCAGGGTACTTTATGTATCATAAGCATGGCCTAGATGCCGTATTATTTCTTGATTTATGGGTGGACTACACCAAAGAGTTACCAGAGAGTCAGAGATGGCCCGCAGCGGGGACCTGGGATGCAGATAGCATCATGAGAGTAGAAGAAGAATTATGGAAAAAGAAAGCCAGACAGTCACAGAAGGATGCCATTGAATTATGGCGTAAAGAATCATATAGACGTACAGAAAAAGCGCTCAGACAGGAAGAGAAAGGTAGAGAGAATTCAAATAAAACCCGAGAAAATCTATTAATTGAGGAAGGTACCCGAGTAAAATCAGAACAAGTAGATAGACAAAGAAACACTCTTATGAATGGTATGTATCCTCTTCTGGCCGAAGGGTTACCTAAGGCTACCCCGGAAATACCAAAAGACTTGACTCCTCCACTGCTCCCGATAAAAGCACATCCCAAAACACATCCCAAAACAGCAAAGGACGTTTTCCTTTCCTCCTATTTAGATGACGTAGCTCCCGAGTATGCTAATGCCATACCACACACACCGCTTGCCGATGGTGTTCAACACCAAGAGCATTCGTCTGTACCCCCGCAACAACAAACTCCTACGCAAGTCCCAACAGGTCCGTCCGTTTCCACTGTTTTTCCCGCATCTACAATTTCCATTTTACGTCCAACGAATCCTTTCTTGCCCAGCACCTCAGATGGTGCTACAGGAGGTACGACAGACATGTTTGCCACACCGCCGCGAAATAAACAGACCCTTAGAGATTTAGCACTCCAACGTACACCCCAACTAGCGACATCCGACATGTTTAAAGAACAGCTTGTAGATTGTAGATACGACCCAGTACCAGGTAAACAGGACAAATTGCTCATATCATCACTACCTATACGATGAGCTACATTGTATTTAATGACGATACCAGGAATGGTTGAACACCTAGACAATATATATCGCTTTGTCCAAACAGGGCGAGGTCCAGAGAGTATTAACGAAGCTATGGAATACCAGAAAGTGGATGTACAAAGACAACTACTCCGTTTTTTCATAAATTGCGTGATTAGGAACCAAGACAGGCCTGGGGCAGATCATGACACCATGCAAAAACTTGCCAAATGGGGTCAGAACATATCAGAAGAGAAACATGATAGGCAGGCGTGTATAATCGCCATGTATCGAAAGATCCGCAAGGAAGTAGAACGAATACATAAAGAAAGACGAGAAGCAGACAGAGTAGAATCAGAAGAAGAGGAGGAGCAAGACTCAGAACAATTAGAAACGATAGCTTACGTAGGTAGAGGAAGACCCCATAATAATACTAGAGGCTTTAATGATCCGATACGTCCAATACGTCCAGAATGTAATAGACATTTTCCAAACCCTATGTTAAATACAAGATCCCCGGAACACCTATTTCAAGCCGCTGATAAATCACTCCGAGATCGAAGGGGGTACCACATGCTCGATTCCATGGACGAACAAGAATTAGCCAGTTCAGCAGTACAATGGGCTGACAGTCCCAGCGAATACAATGATGATGTAGTTGCACACACGTTTCTGAATCTTGACCCATACGAACAGCGTTTAGCTAGTATATACATGATTCAACACCTCCTTATATTATATAAAAGCCAACACTCCGATCCAGGACCCTTACCTGACATATTGACAGAACTACTCACGAATACATGGAGAGGGTCAGGTACTGATTTGATTAAAGAAATTCTAGAATTTCGAAACCAGTATATAGCGTTCGTGTGTCCAGAACACGTTCCAGTTCCCATCATGGGAAGAAAAATGTATCACATAGATAGACAGAACCCGTTACGCGAAGTACACCCAATCAGAGGTGAAGGTAATAACTTTACACGCGTGTTTGTGTACACGCCTATAACTAAAATGGAATTATTAGAAATGAAGAAAGTAGTACCCAGCCATGACAAGGATCCAGCAGGTTTCCACCGTGAGATAAAAGACATGTTACTCATGGGAGAGTATACCTACCCCGACATTATGAAAATATTAAAAGTCCTATTACCCGCCGGTGTTTATGAGAAACTCAAAGAAAAGGAATGGGAGGTGGGAGACCAAAAGATAGATTGGACAGCATTAGAAAACGAAGAAAGGGCCCGAGCTGCAGGAGCAGGGCTTGGGGAAAAGACTACAGCACTACCAGGATTACTAGTGCAGGTACTGCCACGTTTATTAACTATGAAAAAGGAAGACTGGGGTGCAATATCAGCCTGTAAACAAAAGCCAGATGAAGACACTAGTGACTTCTATTCCCGATTTGAAAAATGTTTTGGTATAAATAGTGGCATAAAAGCCAGTAGTGAGTCATATCCACATCTGTTTGTGACAAAATTAGTTGAAAATTCTCTGCTGCAAGTCAAGAATAGAGTATTGAAATTCGAAAGTACCTGGCAAGGTAATACCCCATCACAGATGTTACAGATGTTACAATATCACCACAATAGAATTAGAGAAGAACAAGAACATGAACAAAGACGTATGAAAGATACAAAAATGAAAATGCTTGTTGCACAGTCAGTTCCAGCTGATGGTCATCAAAAGGGTGATTCCGCAGGTCCAACGAAAGGGACATGCAACTATTGTAAACAACAAGGTCATTATATACACGATTGTCCAGTCCTGAAACATAATATTGCTACAGGTAGAACCCAGGAAAGACCACGTCCACCTAGACAGGATCAGAATCAACAACAAATCCCTCAACATGTACAACTTAGGTCAGCTCCGCAACAACTAGCTCCGCAACAGGCAGCTCCACAACAGACCGTAGCACCACCACAAGCGCAGCCTATTGCTGCAACACAAGCAACGACACAACAGATGTATCAGTATGCACAAGCAGATTATCCCGATTATCAGCGATACACATGAAATAGCCTAGAGAGGGAAGTCGGCTTACCCCTTATCAAGGTTCCTGTAGACCAAGAGGGACCTTATGTACATAGTGAACTATTAGGGGAAGACAGAAAGTTTTTACTTGATACAGGGGCAAGCAGAACAACTATACGACGCAGTGAAGTTCCAGGGGCACCCCTTTCAGGCTCACAGAATATTTCCCTTGGATTCTCAGGAAAACCTATAATCAATGACGTAACACAACCTCTTCCACTCACGGTTGGTCCATTGACACGTACTACAGATTTATTGCTTACTAAATCATGTCCAGAAAACTTGTTAGGTATAAAAACATTGAAAGCTCTAGGAGCCATAATATGTTGTTCTCCGGAAGGAGTACGACTATTTTTACGTGACTTTAAAGGTCACTACGTGTACAGAGACATGGATCACCGACTGCAGAATTTACCTACACATTTATGGGCACAAGGCCCCACTGATGTTGGTTGCATGAATATTACACCATATCGTGTCACACTAAAAACAGGAGTAGTACTACCACGAATGCGACAATACAAGTTACCACCAGATGCTGTTGTGGCTTTGCTGCAAATAATTGACGAGCTCATTGCACAAGGAGTGGTTGTCGAAACCGACTCCAATGTATGTAATTCCCCGATAATTCCGATTCTTAAAAGAACGGATCCAAAAGCACCACCAGTATATCGATTAGTTATTGATCTGCGCGAACTAAATAAATGCATTGTACCACAATACCCTGTGGTCCCAGATATCTCTTCATTACTCACAGCCATAGATTCAGAAGCAACGTTCTTCACTGTAATTGATCTCAAGAATGCTTTCTTTAGCGTCCCAATAGATCCGGAAAGTCAATATCTGTTCGGATTCAGTTTAAATGGACGAAGTTTTAAATTCACACGCGCACCTCAAGGATTTACAGAAAGCCCCAGCATCTATAGCCAAGCACTGAAACGAGAACTTGACAGTATCCACATGCCAGTTAACACTGCTTTGCTTCAATATGTCGATGATCTGCTGATCACCGCCCGAAGCGAACCTGAATGTGAAAAAGCGTCACTGACGGTTTTAAAATTTCTGGCCGACAAAGGGCACAAGGTGTCCCCTTCTAAGCTGCAATTCTGTGTCCAGCGAGTTGTTTACCTTGGGCACTCGCTGTCCAAGGAGGGAAGGCAGCTTACACCTGATCGCATCCAGTTAATTGCTAACATGCCACCACCCAAGACACAAAAGGAGGTGCGGGCTTTTATAGGCCTCACTTCATACTGTAGGCAGTGGATCCCCCAATATGCATTTCTAGCAAAACCACTCATCCAGTTGACAACACAGGAGGCAGCCACATCGACTGTCCTCCCTTGGACTCCAGAACATACACATGCCTTTGAAAGCTTAAAGAAAGCTTTATGCCAAGCACCTGTTTTAGAAACACCATGTTACAGTAAACAGTTTACACTCTTTGTTACAGAACGCGACGGTACTGCCTTGTCAGTACTCACTCAGGAACAAGCAGGATCACACAAACCATGTGCTTATTTCTCTAGTACATTAGATCCAGTAGCTCAGGCTCTTCCTGCGTGCCTGAAATCGGTGGCAGCAACAGCTTTAGCAATCAGACAAAGCGATGCCATAGTGTTAGGACACCAATTGACAGTACAAGTACCACACGCAGTAGAGGTTCTCTTGAACCGCACACAAACACAACACTTGACTATAGCGAGACTCACTGGTTACGAATTGACATTGTTTTAGCCACACATAGACATCAGACGTTGTAATACGTTAAATCCTGCCACACTGTTGCCAGTGGGCGGAACAGATCCATTGGCACATGATTGTGTCGAAGTCATTACTATCACGACGAAACCCTGACAAGACTTGACAGATATCCCTTTGTCAGATCCAGACTTGACATTGTATGTAGATGGGTCATGTATGAGAACAAGTACAGGAGAGTTAGTGGCTGCTTATGCAGTTACAACAGACACTGAAGTCATTGAAACAAATTGTATTAACACTTTGTCAGCTCAAGCCGCAGAGCTCATCGCTCTGACACAAGCCTGTATTCGAGCCAAAGATAAGAAAGTCGACATATACACAGATTCACGTTATGCATTCGGAGTCGTCCATGACTTCGGTGTACTATGGCGAGAGAGAGGTTATTTAACTTCTCACGGTGCCCACATCCAACACGGACCCCTCATTCAAGCCCTATTAGACGCGATTCATCTACCTACTGCAATATCGATTATGAAATGCAAAGCCCATACAAAAGTTACCGATATCATTTCTCAGGGTAATGACCTAGCTGACAGAACAGCTAAACAGACTGCTCAGAATCAGACTCACACAACTGACGCGACAAAGACAATAGTTCCGACACTAACACATTGCATGACAGTTAAGGATCCCGCCCTTGATGTAATTGACATACAGACACATGCTACACCAGAAGAAATAAAGAAATGGACTGAATTAGGAGGGATCCAAACGGATCAAGGATGGATGACGAAGGAAAAATCTATATGGTTTCTTCCCGACTCTATGGTTCAAGTCATCATTAACACGATACATAGTCCAGCGCACCTAGGAGAAAAAGCTATGCTAGACAGCATTCAACACATCTGGTTTAACAAACATTTACGAGCCGCAGCTAAACAGAAAGTACGTACCTGTATGATATGTTGTCAGTTTAATCCAGGTAAAAGCATCCCCGTAGAGCAGGGTGGATTTCAACCTCCCGATCATGCTTTTGAAGCTCTCCAGATGGATTATATCCAGATGGAACGATGTCGAGGATTCAAATATGTTCTCGTAGTTGTCTGTGCTCTTTCCCGTTGGACAGAAGCCTACCCGGTTTCAGATTACACTGCCTCGACTACTGCCAAACAGTTAGTTCGAGAATTCTTCCCACGGTACGGTTTACCACGTGTTGTCTACTCAGATAACGGCCAGCCATTCTCATCCGAACTAATGAAACACGTTTCCCTTTTGTTAGGCTACCAATGGAAATTCCACTGTGTCCGACATCCCGAGGCAGCAGGTCTCGTGGAACGCCATAATCAAACTCTGAAAATTAGATTGTCCAAAATATGTAGGGAAAAAGGTGTCGATTGGATAGTAGCCTTACCAGTTGCGCTCTTTTACATGAGAATGGTAGCACATTCTCGAACAGGGCTATCCCCGTACGAGGTGATCTTCGGTAGACCACCAAATATGTGGGGGACGCCTATACCTCGCAAAATCACTGATGTTGACTGTAATATGCTGACAGATTACCTGGCTTCCTTGATGTCTGCACTACAATCTTGTCGTTCACAGGTAGCTGCAGCTTTTCCCGATAATACTGAGGTGAAGCCCCATGACGTGGTTCCAGGCGACCTGGTTCTGGTCCGGAATTTCGACCGGAAGACCCAACTGGAGCCTAGATGGAAATCGCCAAAATTGGTTCTACTAACCACAAGGACAGCCGTGAAGATCGAGGGACGTAAAGGGTGGTTGCACTCGAGTCATATCAAGAAATTTTATGGACTACCATCTAGTGTGAACGCTCAGCCCTGCATTCCCTCACAGACAGACTCAAAGCTCCCCTTGGTTGAACTAACAAACACTGAACTTTATAAACTGAAGTTAAGGTCTAGTAAGTCAGACAATTTGATTGTTTAAGTCCTCTCCAAGGTGAATCGGTTGAATTTGTCTCTGACATGTATCCTCTAGACCGGAATAGAGAAAGAAATCAACAGATGCAGCTTAAAAAGCATGCGTATTGTAAATCACTTCGTAGTCACTGCACAGTAACATTATTAATTTTGTTTTTTCTAAGTCTTCTGATCATCATTTCCAGCATACTATTGCACATGTATTACCCTATTCTTAAGCGTGCTTACAATGTTACGGCAGAACACTCTTTTAGCGAATTACCTCCGCATGAGTTGTCCTATAGATTTGCGCTGCGCAACAACACATTCATTAGTATGTTACATCATTCCCATCAGACCAGCAATGCCACGAATTGTTGGATATGTGGCCGATTCCCTCCCTATCAGAACTATAAGGGAGTTTTGCCCCTCTTTCCATATCCGTTCACACACAATGGCTCCTGTGGAGCATGGTTTAGTTTGATTAATTCCCTAGATTCAAATTCCGCAGTTTATCAAGACAACTGGGTATGGGGAAACCTGAACCTAGTTTTGCTTAAAGTCTGCTACCCTAACAAGGAGGGACTTCCCAAAAGAACAGGAACTGATCTAGAAAATGAAGTATATGGATTAGGTAATTTTACACTTAACCTCATGATCCTGAACGTTGAATCTGAAGCTACACCAATCTTGCCCGCCATGTCAGTATTCCCAGTAAAAGGGGAATTATGTGTAAGAAAGAATGGTTCCATACACATGGGCCATAGTAAATGCACCACTGTAATAAAATTCAGTGATCAAGGCCAGTCTACATTTAGAGCTTCCCGTCATTCCTACTTCATATGTGGCCAGACCGCATATATACGTCTACCTCTAGATTGGGATGGTACCTGTTACATAGCATTCCTTCTGCCACCTGTTTTCCTAGCTCCTCCTGATTATCATAGAAATACCCATTTAGTACACAATAGACAGCAGAGAGATCTCCCAATTGTCGATTACACTGAAACGGCATGGGAGCAATACACAGATTTCAATAAAGGTTTCTTTCCCTATATAGGTACAGTCACTAATAGTAAGCTGATACGTAGATTAACTAGAACCCTTGAAGCAGTAGTGAACGAGACTACTTCCGTCTTAGGCAATTTAACAGAAGAGCAGTCTGCTATGCGGATTGTTGTGCATCAAAATCGTCTTGTCCTTGACGTCATCCTGGCCGATAGGGGCGGAGCTTGTAGGGTCATCGGATCAAGTTGCTGTGTTTTCATACCAGAAAATTCGCCGTCAGTATACAAAGCCATTACTCGCCTTCATAAGATTGTGAGTCAGATACACCAGAATCCAGGCACCTGGACTTGGTCTGGTTGGTTTTGGAGCGTGTTGTCAGCCTGGGGATGGAGAATCCTATCCTTCCTAGGTATTGGCTTTCTCATACTATTCAGTTGCTGCTTATGCCTACAATGTGGGCCAGCGATTTGTGGTCTGTGTGCCACATCGTGTATCCCACATCCAAGTTTTCGTTCAAGATCCCGGAAGAAGAAAGAAGAACAAATGATGCTATATGAACAGATCGATGGATTGATGAAGATCGATATCTCCTGAGGGTCCGTAGGGGACAAGGAGGGAATGAGGAAATATGAATTTTGTGATCAGGTATGTCCCCTATCGTAGACCCCAACGGCTCCATGTGCATGCTATAAGTACATGTATGTTCCCTCCAGTTCCAGTTTTGAAGACGCAAATACATGTGCGTCCACCGTCAACATGTCCTCTTTCAGATCCGCCATGAATGGGTCAGATATTCTATTCCTAAGTATGAAAGGCCACCGACTTTATGTGGTTCACTTTCCACATTTTACAGATTCAGGCGAGTAGGCCCTGAATTCTGTCATCAAGCCTTTTCCTGCCTTCTGCCTCTGAATGCTCCAGTCTGAGCCTGCATCTGTATCCATGAACTTTGTCCTACTCCCTGCGCGGCTAACGGTGCCTGATCCAGCCTGTTGCCTGCCAAAAACTGTATTTCACCTTCAAGATTATCTGCTCCGCTCCTCATCCGATACATTCCTGTCTAGTAGTTTAGGTAAACATTCCTCCAGCTACCGTGCAAAGGGCCAGGCCTCGCTGTCCTCATGCAAGTAATTCATAGCCCCTGTTACCATGGAATATTCTTACCCCCTCGCATCTCATGTAGACACTTAGACGCTTGTACACGCACTAACAGTCAGTATAGAATAGATTCTATCCTAGAGACCTTTCCTTTTGGATAACACAGTTCTTTAAACATAGGATATTAGATATGATTTGGGATTAGGTTGACATGACCCCCCAGACTTCTGTCTCCACATGTAGAGCTAAATGTCAAGTCCCCTTCACCCTCTAGTTGCACGTCAATCACACGTCATGCGGCTGCGCATGCATCTCTGCCAAATATTTCTGCTGACATTGCAGGATTCTCTTATGGATCCACCCACTTGTGACATCATGTATAATGACGTTATCTTAGTTACGCCCATATGTCCACCTCTATTAGTTACGTATGCACATTTTATCTGTATTATCAGCTGTTACGCCTCTTGCATCTGTTTCACTGTAATGCATTTCCTATAAAACTGATTATCTGTCAATAATGTATGCCCTTCCTTCCTGAACTTTCGTGGTGATGGAATAGAAGCCTGCAATTCGAATTGTATTCCTTTGTATAGGAATAAAGCCTTTTACAACCTCTAATACCATGGATTCTGCCTCTTATATTTACTGAGTTATTCTTACTAGACTTTACCGCATAAAAAATAGTACCGGTAATGAAATATTTACCACACCCCAGTCCCGTACTTGTACGCACCATACCCAAGCACCGTACCCCAGCCCCGTACTTGTACGCACCGTACCCCAGCACCATACCCCAGCCCCGTACTTGGAGGCACCGTACCCCAGCACCGTAACCCAGCCCTGTACTCAGACGCACCGTACCCCAGCACCATACCCCAGCCCTATACTTGGACGCACCGTACCCCAGCACCGTACCCCAGTCCCGTACTTGTACGCACCATACCCAAGCACCGTACCCCAGCCCCGTACTTGTACGCATCGTACCCCAGCACCATACCCCAGCCCCGTACTTGGATGCACCGTACCCCAGCACCGCAACCCAGCCCCGTACTCAGACGCACCGTACCCCAGCACCGTACCCCAGCCCCGTACTTGGATGCATCATACCCCAGCACTGTACCCCAGCCCTGTACTTGGATGCACCGTACCCCAGCACCGTACCCCAGTCCCGTACTTGGACGCACCGTACCCCAGCCCCGTACTTGGACGCACCGTACCCCAGCACCGTACCCCAGCCCCTTACTTGGACGCACCGTACCCCAGCACCGTACCCCAGCCCCGTACTTGGACGCACTGTACCCCAGCCCCGTACTTGTATGCACCGTACCTCAGCACCGTACCCCAGCCCCGTACTTGGACGTACCGTACCCCAGCACCGTACCCCAGCCCCATACTTGGACGCACCATACCCCAGCACCGTACCCCTGCCCCGTACTTGGACGCACCGTACCCCTTCCCCGTACTTGTACGCACCGTACCCCAGCACCATACCCCAGCCCCGTACTTTTACGCACCGTACCCCAGCCCCGTACTTAGACGCACCGTACCCCAGCACCGTACCCCAGCCCCATACTTGTACACACCGTACTCCAGCACCGTATCCCAGCCCCATACTTGTACGCATCGTACCCCAGCACCGTACCCCAGCCCCGTACTTGGATGCACCGTACCCCAGCACCGTACCCCAGCCCCGTACTTGGACGCACCGTACCCCAGCACCCTCCCCCAGCAGCAACATCACGTATGGACGCACCTTACATACGCGAAAACGACTCGTACTGAACCAGGACACTGTAAAACAGCACAAGGAGGGTCTAATCGACTCGCACAACACCACAAAACACGTCTACAGTAGAAGTGACTGACCTGGCACATCCAAACAGGTAAACAGAGGCCCAAACTGACAACCACCTCTTATAACACACCCACCAAAATTTCAAACTCAGGCACACCCACAAATGGACCAATAAAAAGGGCCCACACACACAAACCATGAGCCTTTGCAACAGACTCACAGCAGCTACAGAGCACACCCCAACAACTGCACCCATACACCTTAACATATACACCTTCACACACACTCCTTCACACATGCCCCCTCTTCACATTCTCACACACACCTTCATATTCACACCCACACACCCACAACCATCCACACCCTCACCCAACACCATGCCCACAGACAAGATCCTTGTCAATGAAGTCATCAGAGTCGAGCCACAGCTCTTTGGAACATTGGTCAGACAGACCAGCATAGCCGAAAACTCACGCCTGTGGCAGACGATAGTCGATAGGGTGAATGCTGTTGCACCCACCAGAAGGACCAGGAATGAATGCCAAGCCAGGTGGTACGATCTGCAGAGGGCAGTCAAGCGGAAAATGAACAAAGACTACGCCCAGAACAACATCCCTGGAGGTGGGCTGCCCCGCAGACCGGTACATTACCATCCCTGGGAGGAGAAGGTGATGGCCCTGCTTCCGCCGGTGGGAGTACACGGAGTCGAAGGAGTTGCAGAGCCTGGTGAGTACACAAACAACTTACGTAACATGGGGGTAATGACATCCACACCCCAACTACAGCAAATGCACACAACTACCCCCAAGCCCTCACCGGACACAACCACACTCAAAAACAATGCTCATGCCACTAACATGTGTATTAGGCCTGAGCTAAAATTCCGTTCCGCTCGCGGAAAATGCGATAATTTGACATTTTCGCGTTCGAAATTTTTAGCTTGCTCGTGCTGTAAAATAATACATTCTCGTGTGCGCGCGATCGCCTTACCTGAATCCCCACGTTCGCCGACAAGTTTTCCCGATCCGATCGCGTTCTCCACGAGATGCTGGATTGTTGGTAGCCATTTGCGCTGTCACGACAGTTCGCGCCCGCAGTAACATCATTTGTCGCGCGATCACGTCTTTCTTCTCGCGATCATGCACTATGAGACAAGTGAAAACAAGATGGCCGCGCCCGCGAGCAACCGCATGGGTAAGTTGGCGAGCCATGACCACGCAGAAAATACCACGAACAGGCAGGGAAAAAAACTTCTGCATCTTCGCGATATTTCCGCGTGTTTACGGTGATTTTTAACATTTTCGCGAAAATTTGCGAAAGTGAATTTCGCAAATTCCGCCCACCCCTAATGTGTATGCCCCATCCACAAAGCAAGGCCATGCCATGTCCCAGGCTACACGAAGCACAAACCCAAGACTGGATGTCCGGGATGCTGGGAGGGTGGGGCTCACAAAACACATTGTTCAACTCAGAATCAGACACCATTGCCCTCAGCCCATATGCCCAGGTAGATACCCATGCACCATGCTCAATGCACAGGGACTGGCAAAGTACTGACAAGGTAGCTGACACTTGGCCCTGCTGTAGGCAGCACAAGGCCCTCCTGTGACCACTGTAAACTCAAACACCAACACCACAAGCTCAGATATCTAGGACAGGAACTCACACTCACTGTCATGGAAGCATGCACCATGAGGGGACAGATACATCACCTGGGAGACCCACTGCCAAATCACACTACACCCACCAGCAGGCCCTGTCACACACACCCCTTACACAAGCATACACCCCCGGGGCAGGCAATGGATTGACCCACTCTCACAATGGACATGTGACACAACAAGATCAACCCATAGCCAAAGAAGCATCCAAGCCAAAAATCAACTTGAATATGTATGAAACATGGATGTCGCATGAGACAGCATTAACATTGTCTCTCTCTCACACACGGGGGGAAGAATCACAGTCCCAGGCTCGGGAGGAACCTGATCCCACCGGCAGCGACGCCTCTCAACACTCCGCGGATGACCCCAACCCGCCTGGACCCTCTGGTGTCCAAGCCCCTGCAGCACCTGCTTCAGGTACATCTGTGCCAACCACCACCCCATTCCTGCCACATCCCAGGAGACACCCAGGAGCCCTGCCCGCACTGAACAACTGAGCCATTCTAACTTGGAGGGACAAGGTTCGCCGGGCACCCAGGAGGAGGCAGAGAACCCCGCAACTGCCATCCCTCAGGGGTCCCGTAGACCTGATGTGCCCACAACGGCAGGCCAGGCTCGTGTGGGCAGGGGTGGTGGGAGTGGAGGCAGGCGGAGGCGAGAACCTGACCAGCCAGCTGAAGGGACCGGTATGTCACGCATACGCAACATCATGAATGCATACCGGCCTGACGCCCGGGCCATCAGCCAGGTAGTGGACACCCTCACAGAGATTAAGAACCAGCAGGCCGAGCACCACGCCAGTCAACAACAACACCAAGGACGGATGGAGGCAAGACTGGCTGAGCTCCTGGCGGTGCAAACGGACATAAGCAGTTCACTCCTTCGGATCGCCGACAACATGGCCAACCCTCCCAGTGCCACCAGGCGAAGACCACCACCAGCCACAGGGAGGGAGGAGGAGGAGGATTCGTACGACGGAGCATCCCAAACATCGTCAAGACCTGCATCTGAGGGTCCCGCGAGGAAGGTAGTCCACGGAAAAGACCGTGAAAGCAGCAGACCATCCACATCTCCCAGGTCACCTGGCCTGGCACCTGGCCTTCATGCACAACAGCATCGCCTCATTCACTGACATTCTCTGCCACATGGACTTGCTGGTCACAGTCTGACCAATGATGTCAAACACTGTGGTCTGGACTCTGATGACTTCAAATGCCAAGGATCCCATCTCCCCCTGTGAACTTTGGATTCTAAGCACACTGTATAGCACCTATGTTTTTCCCACAAAACACGCCCCCCACCAAGATTAAAACTAAATTTCTTTAATTAGATGTTGCAGTCATTTTGCATGAGTCCACAACATACGTGTGGGGAAATGTCAAACTATGCCTGAGTGTTGAACTAACTCCAGCTATCCATACCCAGGGATCTGAGTCCGGTACAGGACACACATGGGTCACAATGTATCATCCAATACAGACATGGAGCACAATACTCACCCGTGATGGCCTCAAGCTGCTGAGGGGCTTGCAATACTGTGCGGACAGACCAATTTAGAAGAGTATCATTAAGGCGTAGAGGTCATGGCTCATGTGGAGGTTCCCGGGGAGGGAGTCCCAGGTATGTTTGGCCAGGTGGGAGAACTATGTCCTGCATGCTGGAGTTCGGTGGATGTGAAGAATGTTGGCCAGGGCAAGGTTGGATGCATGGAGTTGGCCCAACGGGGTCTTGGATGACAGACGTCCAAGGTTGGTTTGGGGTCTGGGGTTGTGGACTGCCTCCTGAGTGTGGGTGAGGAGTGTGAAGGTCATCCTGCAGCAGACAGTGATCCATTGTAGCTATCTCAGGTGGACGGTGATGTGGCTGGGGCACGGGATGTTGAAGCTGAGGTGTGCAGATGCACCCTGGATGTGGACACGTTTTCCAGGAGTTTGTCTGTACTTGCTTCATAGAGGGCGGGGCTGTAGTTGACACGGCTGGTGTCGTGGACCTGGGGGACGGTCTGTCTTGCCTTGGAGTGGATCTATCTGTGGATCATGTGCATCATGCGGAGGGTGTTGCAGCATGAGGTACAGATGCTGGTGAGTTGCGTGGCAATTGTGAGTGACAAGTCCATGATGCACACCATCTTGTGTGCGCGGCCACTGGGTGCTGGTGCAGTGCCCTGGCGTGTGGGACACAAGGAGTTGACCCAGCTGTAAGGGGACAATCCTCAGATGATTACCTCAGTCCTGTACAAGTCCAGCCTCAGGTGGCTGATGTTCAACCATGCATTAACGGACCTCATGCCTTCTTGAAGGTTGGAACTGGAAATGGCTATGTCTTTGGTGAGGGTGAGGAGCAGCTGGCTGTCAATGGCATACGAGATGATGATGAGGTTGTGTGCGCATGTGATGGTGGAGAGGGGGGTCATGGACACATTGAAGATTGACATGCTGAGAGGTGAGCCCTGGGTCATGTGCCAGATGACGACACTGTACTACATGCTGAATGCTTGAGTCCCACTCCCATGGCCTTGCTGGTGAGCTACTTGGTGATTTCATCCTGGTCCATCCCCTGGATACCAGTGTTGGAGATGTGTGAGCTGACAGTGTGTGAGCACATCGTGCATAATGCTGTGGAAAGGTCAAGGGGGGTGGCCTCACCATTGTTGAGCAGGGCAAAGTTGTCGGTGTTGGTGGTAATGATGACGGTTGCAGTGGGGTGATTACTGTGGAAGCCGGTCTTGTGCAGGTTGCCTGGAGCTCTTTGCGTGGAGGAAGTTTGTCAGTTGCTCGTTGACTGTCTTCCTGATGACATTTGCTGGCTAGGGAAGCACGTTGAGGTTCCTTGAGAGCCAGCGTTCCTGCTGTCCATTGTCTAAGAAGGGCCTGGGTCACTGCATGCCTTTACCTACCATGGAATGTGGCTAACTCCAATGATACATACATGACGTGCGGGACGTGGGCTAAAAGGATGGGGAATGATGTTGTTGAGATGTTGTGTGGGAAGGGTCCTGATGGAGATCCCCAGGGGATGTTGAACATGAGCCGGGTGTTGTATCTGCTGATGATGGAAGTCCAAAACCTGAGGGTGGTTGGTCCCACGTATAATAGTGCGTTCTGCCAAGGCTTGCGTGTATCTCCATGAGCTTGCAGTGGTAGAAAGTTGCAAGGGATTGGCTCAGCCTTGCAAGGGTGGGGTGTCTTTTGGATGGAGAGCTGATGTCAGTGCACTCACAATGCTGATGAGCTCCTTGATGTCGTGCGGTTTTTTGGCCTCAGCCCCATCTGAAGGATCTCCTATTGTCCTTGCTGATGATATCGTGATGGCTGTGTGTTCCGTTTTCCAGGGTTGTAAGGCCACTGATGGTTATTTGTGTTGCAAGCTGTGCACAAGAGTCCTGCTAGACGTGTATGAGTCCAGTAGATCTGCCTTGTCCTAGGTGGCTTATTTGTTGATGTGCGTCACAGGAAAGTCCGTCAACGTGGCTAGATTATTGGATCAGTTGCTGATCCATTGTGTGAGGTTGCAGGGTGTGGCGGTGGTGTTGGTTCCAGTGTCCCACATAGCATGTCTGTGTTGACTGACATCAAGCATCTTTGGGGGATTGGTAGCGGGGTGTGTGGCAGTGTGTTGCCCGTCGGAGACGTGGATGCTAATGTGGATGGACCAATGATGGATGCTGGTGTGGTTCTCATCCAGCCAGAAGTTCCGGGCCCACAGCCACATGTATCCTGTCGATGTGAGGGCGTGCGTGACGATGGACGTGTTGATGGCTTTGCGGAACTGTGGATGTAGGCCTGGAGATCTGTAGATGAGTGTTACTCTGAGGGTTTGCAGTAGGCCTGGGCTAAAATTTCGTTCCGTTCGTGGAAATTGCGATAATTTGACATATTCGCGTTCCGCGGAAAGCGCAAAAATGTCAAAATTTCCGCATTCTGCAGCTTGGCGATAATTTGTTTCTTGCTCGCGCTGTAAAATAATACATTCTCGCGAGCGCGCGATCGCCTTACCTGAATCCCTGCGTTCGCCGACAAGTTTTCTTGATCCGGTCACGTTCTCCATGAGATGTTGTATTGTTTTTAGCCATTTGCGCTGTCTCGCGACAGTTCGCACCCGCAGTGACGTCATGCGTCGCGCGATCACGTCTGTTTGCGATAATTTTTGACATTTTCGCGATAATTTGCGAAAGTGGATTTCGCAAATTTCGCCCACCCCTAGTTTGCAGGGGGTTTGTGCCAAACCGGATTTGTGACCCTGAGTGCGTACTTGGGAATAGATATCAATTCATCCTCCGGGATTGTAAGTGCCGTCGCTGCGGGTGCTCTTGGATCTGTCTGAGATGGCAATGAAGAAGTTGTGTGCTGAGGATGCTTTCATCCAGGTCACTGTCATGAAGGTGATGTGTGGGCCTGTTGTGTTGAGGAGGTAACAGAGTTCAATGGTGTGCTGGTGGACGGAGCCGGTGTGGAGTAGGAGGGACATGACCTGGTTGGTGTGACAGGGCCTGGAAGGCGGGGCAGCGCTGTGTAGGCAGTTGGAGTTGCACACTCAGCATGCGAAGGTGTCGTGTGTGCGCTTATGGTATGCCTGAGAGCAGGAGGTTGATTTTCGGTTGGACATTGCTTGGAGGGTGGCTGCAACATGAGACTGTTGTGTGATGTGGGTCATGCAAGGACATGAGGGTCGTGCAATGTGCACGTTGCATGCGCTGACGGTCCTGCCTTTGGCACCGCGTGGCCGCAACAGTGGCACAGACAAGCTGATGACAGCCTAATGAATGGGTGGAGGGAGGAAGGGAGGAGCATCTTGGAGGCGTGTGGGTTGCAGAATCCGGGAACTTGGTGGGCCCTTGCCGCAGGGGCCGCAGCAGCAGGCAGCATGTACTGGAAACCAGGCCAAAAGTAGCACACAAAGACAAGGATGTCAGAAAGGACAACTGCAACAGGTGTATGTAAAGGAAGGAGTCTCAGGTTACTCATGGCTCACCCAGAGAAAATGGATAAACAATCACCAAAGATGACTGACACAGGTTCAGGAAACAGAAGGCCGAGCTGCGCACAGGAGACACACCCTCAGCAGGCATTGACGGCCCATTTGGGGGAGCAACCTGACCAAATACATACACAACCATGGACTTCATGCACAATAGAGATTATTAGCCATGAAGAACTGCATGCATGTTGCCGACTACACATATACTCATATGCACAATCTTTGACAACTATGCCAGAGATGATGCATGCAGAGTGGCAAGAGACCTGCATTGACAGAGATGAGGCACTTTGGAGGGTGAGGAAAACCTTCATTACTCAAGCTCACACTATTGAAATGCATCAATATGAACAGACTCACAGGTCATTTGACTGAACATGTGAGACCTACGCTGGACACCCCCTTCACAACACAGATGTTGTAAATCCAAATGAACTGGCACACAAGTTAAGGGGATGAGCCAAACACCTCCTGCTGTACACGGAGAGGCTGCAATTCCCCATTGAGCCTGTCATGGGGATGTCCCACACTATGTCCACCCGTAGCATCCCACATGTTTCAGAGGGAAGTTTTACACACATTGATGCCTTCATCAGAATCCAAAAACCATTACAGATGACTGTCACGAAGGGTGACTATCAATTCATGGGAGTCATGCTGCATGTTATGTGCCCCATGGTGAGTCGACATGTATGCATGGTAACACAACATGCACAGAAGCAGTCCCCACACATTCCAAACACGTACCACCCCCAAAATGCCTTGCTGCAATCCTTACCCAAAATGACATTTCCCCATGTCCGTGCATGGAACGCTGATTCAGCACACGTTGCAATACTCATGAGGAATAGGGTTGGGCGGAATTTGCGAAATCCACTTTCGCAAATGATCGCGAAAACGTTAAAAATTATCGCAAACACGCGGAAATATCGCGAAGATGTGGAAGTTTTTTTCCCGCATGTTTGCGAGATTTTCTGCATGGTTGCGGCTCGCCAACTTACCCATGTGGTTGCTCGCGGGCATGGCCATCTTGTTTTCAGTTGTCTCGCGGTGCATGATCGCAAGAAGAGAGACGTGATCGCGCGATGCATGACGTCACTGCGGGCGTGAACTGTTGCGAGACAGCGCAAATGGCTGAAAACAATACAACATCTCATGGAGAACGTGACCGGATCAATAAAACTTGTCGGCAAACGCAGGGATTCAGGTAAGGCGATCGCGCGCTCGCGAGAATGTATTATTTTACAGTGCGAGCAAGATACAAATTATCGCCAAGCTGCGGAATACGGAAATTTTGACATTTTCGCGCTTTCCGCAGAACGCGAAAATGTCAAATTATCGCAATTTCCGAGAACGGAACAAAATTTTAGCACAGGCCTAATGAGGAATAGCAGGAGAACAACGATGACACAAGCAGACAACATGCACAAGAACCTGGGAATGACAGACACACAATAAGTCAGCTAAAATATTTTTCTCCGCATACATGCTCATTTACTAAACAGGAACAATGTTGTCCCCATGCTAATTTAAAATAAAGTGTCTCAGCTAAAATGTGTGGAATGACATCATCACTCGAGTGACACATCAGAACACACATCTAAGTCACTTAGCATACAGTCAGCTGGACACACACATTGCAACACATGCCACCCAAGGCTCCAAGCGTGCACACTCAGACCCAGTGACTCACCATTATGAGAAGAAGTTGCGTATGAGCTGACTCCAGATATCCTCCTCCTCTTCCTCACATGCCTCGTGACCAAGCCCTTCATCCTCTATGGGTGGATTTTCCTGCTCATCCTGCTCCAGGATGAGTGGCACTGCCTTCTCCACTGCCATGTTGTGCAGCATGCAGCGCACGAGGAAGATTTTGCAGACCTTCGCCGGTGCATATGGGAGGGACCCGCCTGTCTTGTGAAGGCACCGGAATCGGCTCTTCAGGAGGCCAAACGTCCTCTCAATCCCTCGCCTGGTCTACCCATGTGCATTGTTGTACCAGTGATCTGCAGCTGATCTTGGGTTGCGGAGAGGCGTCATCAGCCATGGCATGTTGGGATAGCCAGAGTCCCCTACATGGAAACATCATGTAAATAAGTGGGTCAGGATATGCCGTACGAGCCAAAGATACCGCAACACACAGGACAAACAGAGTATACCCACCAACAAGACATGCTCGTTCGTTGTGCAGCCGCAGCATCATTTGTGGCACCCTGCTACGCCTCATGATGTAGGCATCGTGTGCTGACCCTGGAAAACAGGCACAGACATGGGAAATCAGCATGTTAGCAAGACACACCACAAGGGCATTTATAGAGTGGTAATGTTTACGGTTGCGATAGGCTACCTCCTGTGCCTGTGGTGGTACCAAAGCCACATGTGTCCCATCAATGGACCCAATGACATGGGGCATCCCTCCCAGGGCATAGAAATCAACCTTGACACCTGTCAATTCCTCAGGAGTCGGAAAATGGATGAATTCATCAAGGTGCTCCAACATGGCTGCCAAAGCATCACGCAGGACATAGCTGAACATTGTCTGTGACATGCCACCAACATCAGCTATGGTGAATTGAAACGTACCTGTGGCATAAAAAATGTAGGGCTGCCATCACCTTCATCTTGGGGTCAGCGCAATAGGATACCTGTGTCACGGTTGGAGGTGTGGTGCCACCTTGGCGGTCAAGTCCTCAATCAACTGTTGAGTGAATCTTTAACGTCGGATGCAGGCACGTTCCCTCATGGCACACAAGTCTGGCATTGGTCGGGGGATAGGCGGAGCCCTGCAGAAAATTGTAATGAATGACGAAGATTGAGAGCACAACAACATCAATGTCAATGAACAGAGCACATGCTCAACTGCTACTACACATCTGCTAAATACAGAGCCTGGTGTGTGCAATACATCCAGGACACATATGCTAGCTTGGTGATACTCCTACGAAAAGCCAGATACACCCGTTGATTGGCAAGTCTACATGACATGCCCTGAAACAAGCTGGGGACCAGTCTGAGTGAACAGCCAGAGACATCACAGGAGTGACATACATCCACATAGCTGCATTTAAAGGATGTTATCTCATACAGACAGCTGACGGCAAGCTAGACGCACAGGTCACATGGAATGTCAAATGTACAGATCAAACACATTGCGATGAAGGGGTACACAGGAAAACAGAAAACACAGACATTGACACGACGCAGATATGTCCTCATGTGAAAATATCATGTCCGATGCATACAGACCCTGCTTACATGGGAATCCACATGTGGCATGGTGTGAGTAGATGTGTGCCATGCCCATCTCCACACAGACACATGTTGGATGCTGCAACAGCAGATGTAGTTGATGGAACACTAACAGCAAGCTCATGGGAACACATGACAGACACATGACCTAGTCACATCGGGGCACACTGATCGTGAAATGTCAGTTGTTAGTGTCCCTGTCCCTGGCATCAGGGGACAGTTGCGGGTGGTGGTGACTGTGCCATACCAGTGATGCTGTGCTTGACACGTTTGTACTACAGGCACACACGTGTGAAGTGTGAAGGGGAAGTGTGCCACATAGTGCCCCATCACACATGACATGTGTACACAGGTCATCACACATCAATTGTGCAACTACATGAGGAGACATGTGCAATATCACTGCCTGACACACCTAGGCCCTGCACATGAAAGTCTGCAATGACAATGACTTGATGTACAGCCTTGTGCGAGTCGGAGACCTCCATTCCATTCGTGTGCGCCTCCTATCACCAGTGTAAGTGTGTAAAACGCACCATACACACGCTCTCAGAGCATGTGTACGGTCCGTATCACTATAGTAGTGGTGCCATAGGAGTACGCGTGGTACAGGCCGTACACACGCTCTGAGAGTGTGTGTGCGGTCCGTATCACTATAGTAGTGGTGCCGTAGGAGTACGCGTGGTACGGGCCGTACACACGCTCTGAGAGCTTGTGTATGGTCCGTATCACTATTGTAGTGGTGCTGTAGGAGTACGTGTGTTACGGACCGTACACACACGCGTACTCCGACTGCACCACTACTATAGTAGGACTACACGTGGTATGGACCGTACAAACGTCGTGTGTAAGGTCCGTAGTGAAACGGACCGTACACATGCTCTCAGAGCGTGTGTATGGTCCTTATCACTATAGTAGTGGTGCCATAGGAGTACGCGTGGTAAGGGCCGTACACACGCTCTGAGAGCGTGTGTACGGTCCGTATCACTATTGTAGTGGTGCCGTATGAGTACACGTGTACTCCTACGGCACAACTACTATAGTGATACGGACCGTACACACGCTCTGAGAGCGTGTGTACGGTCCGTATCACTATTGTTGTGGTGCCGTATGTGTACGGATACGTGTGAAACGCACCGTACATGTTTTTTGGAATCAAAAATTACATAGGGGACAAGTATTAGGCCCAAAATGCATGCTGGTTGTCATGGATACAGAGATTTCAGTTGCAATGTGGCCATCATGTGGGCTTGAAAAGTCAGTTGGGCCAAAATTTACAATGTTGCAAAGTGGTGTTTGCCTTGCTATGATGCTCAAAATTTGAACCATGCAAATTCGTGTCATTGGTGTATGTTTAAAGGGATTGGAGGAAACGTAGGATGCAAATGAGTCTGACCAATCACTCTGTACGACAGATACAAGTCAGCCAAAACCCATGAGAGGGCACTTGCCTGCACAACTTTCCTGTCGACCACACTGCTGCTGTCTGTGCTTCCTCTGGCACCATGTCGCGGAGAGGGCCCAGCCATTCACACTTGAGGAGAATTAGGCATTGCTGAATGTCCTCCTCCCACAGTACCCCAGCCTGTATGGGAGACCAGGGGAGCAGGTGAGTGCTGACTCCACTACCTTTGACTGTGCACCTTTTTTGTGACTGTCACTTCTGGCATTGTGTCCAGGTGTGACAGACATGCAATGTGGTTTAGAGTGGGTCCCAGGAGGGGGGAAGGCTTATGTCTGTCATGCAGAGCATGATGTAGTTCCTGTGTGCACTCCTCACTGCATAGTGCATGACACATTCAGCCTGTCAAATCCTTGGTGGCATTTTTTGGCTATTGTCCTGAGGTGATTCAGTGGTCCCCCCGGTGTGACAGGTGACTGTACCCATAGATGTGTATGAGTTGAGTGGAGCTGTGGTGAGAGTGTCCAAGTGATGTGTACGCCCTCCTGGACATTGATGTGTGTGAAGGTTCCTTGTCATGTGGGTGAGTGTCTATGTGAAGTGTTGCACCACAGCTGCATGGAGGAGGCAACAGCTCTACCCATCAGATGTGAGAAGTAAGCCGTGCTGTGTGTCTGACTTGCTGAGCTAGCCCAACACCTGTGACACCCCACAGGCAAGTGGCACATGTGCAGAGTGAGGTATGTATCCGCTGTTGCCAATGGCAGGTGATTGATCGGTGCCTGTGTGTGTCTGAGTACTCTGCTGAGGTTGTGTCAGTGGCCTGGGGCATGTCACTGCTTTGAGGTGCTGTCCATTAGCCTGGTGTTGCATGTGATGCACAGTGTGTGCCATGATCAGGGAGTGTGTTGCACCCCTCCTGCCACCTGTGTAGTTTCAATGCCATGTAGTGCATTGGGGCTTCCACAGAGGCCAATGTCTATATGAGTAAGATGCTATTCCTTGGCAGCATCCTATGCCCTGTTCAACATATCATCGATGTTCAAATGTGTGTCTCTGTGACATGGAGCAGGTGTAGTGATGTTGTCTCACTTTGTCATCCTCACAGGTACTTGCCTACGAGAAGGGGGGATCTGGAAGGAGATCGTCAGGGCCGTGAGAGTGGCGGGGGGGTCACAGTTGGCACCTAGCCCAAGTCAGAAAACAATGGCAGGACATCCGGTGCTGGGACTGGCGGATTGCCCGGGTCCAGCTGGGGCTCTCACCTCCACGCCTCCACGGCGGGTGCCGGTGCCTGACCACCTACATGATGCGTGTCCTGGCGGTGGTGTTCCCTGACCTGGATAGGCAGTTACAGGAGGGAAAGCAGCAAGGAGGGGGTAGGTATCTGTCTGTTTGTTGTGTTGTGTGTCCCCAGCTTTTGGAAGTGCTCTGTAGCCTGGATACACTGCCAGGGTTTATATGTGCAGTGCATATTCTGTTCCTCAAAGTCAACCGGTTCTCTTATTCGTCCCTTCCCCTGCTTGACATGTGTCCCCTGGTCTGTGTGTATTCACAATTGCACATGGTCATCTAGCCTGCCAGTTGATCCAAGTGCACATAGCTTTCTGCATCATGTGGGAGGGTGGTCTGTGACATGTGTTGGTACCTTGCCTGTGCCCTGTCCTGTTCACTCTGTTGGGGGTCCATATTTGTTGGCACGGATGATGAGTCTCTACATGGGAGTGTGAGGTTTCAAATGAACACACTTGCAGCATGCATGACCAATGTTGTGGCCTCAGACATGATGTGCATGAGTGGGAGATATGCATAGTGCCAGGACAATTGCTCATGTTACAGTCAGATCATTCCAGGAACAAGGAGCAGTGTGCCCACTGCAGTCCCCTGAGACCCCCTGCCTCATAATCATGTGTGTCATCCAACACTGTGTCCATTCTCAGTGTGTTCAGCATATGTTTGCCTCTGTGGCATTGTTCCCTGGCCTCATTTGTATTTATCCAAAGTGTGCTACATGTGTCGACTGGACAGGGAGACCCCATTTGGCTTGTGCATACTCACACTGGGCAGTGCCTGTGTGTCTATTCACAACTATCTGCCGATGGTTGTTTGTCACAAATATGTGTTGGCAGCCTCACAAGGTGATGTGGAGTACATTTGGGAATTCTTGCTGCACATTTTTGTAAACCCTGATTAAGAGGTATCACTTCTTGATCTGTCTCAATCACATTGTCTCAGGTATGGGGGATTTGTGCGGGCGAGGCCTACATGGCCAAACCTTATGTCTCCTTGCCAGGTCTGACCTGTGTGTGATAATTGGCTCAACGTGCAGTGACCCAGTGATGTTGTGCAGGGTTTATTGTTTGTGCTTTGCAGCATGTGTCAATTGTTTAAATACATGATTCCTGCTCATACACTTTTTGCACCAGTGTGTGGTCAAGATGCTACGTAGTTTGGTCTTTGTGTGCTGACATCTGTGTGGACATTCTGGCTTGCCATGGGGGTGTCTCCTCAGTGCAGGTATGCCTTTTTACGACACAATTGCAGGCCCATTAGCTCATTCATTGTCCTGGGTTTGGACATGTGTGCCACTCCACATGACAGGCAGTGGGTCAGATGTGTTTGCAACTGTGTCTTCAGGTAACGGATGGCCATGTGACAACTGGCATAATTCAAGTTGTTAGTCACAAGGTATTGTACCTTGGCACTCACAACACTTGTCAACAGGTCTTCATGTTTTCTATGATTTAGTTTGATGTTTTGTTGTTAAGAACAATAATGTGCCTGCATGACAGATGTCTCCCAAGGAAGTGCACAACAAACCACCTTTACACTTTCAGGGAACACGCTGGCACAATTTAAAAGAAGGCACTGTTCTAATGAGACTGTTTTTCAGATTATACATATACATGTTCCCCCAGTGTTGTGGAAATTGGTTAAGTCCTTGGTTGTTGGTGATAACAACTTACGAGTGTCAAGTCATCAAGCCCTCCGTGGGCCCATGTATATATACTTTCTGCAACAACATTTCTTTCTAACAGTGGCTTCTTTAAAGGAGGCTGCCAGCTTCTTCAATGACTGGGTAAATGTAGTTTTGTGTGCACCTCCTTCTGTTATGAAGGCACATGTGTGTTGTTCACAAAATGGCACATTCCCACATTCTGACCCTGTCGATTGTGTAAAGTATTGTGATTCCCAAGGGATCAACATTTTTTCGTTTTGTGTTCCAAAATACTTACAGGTCTCTGAGTGTGGGGACACCTTTGGTATTGAGGTGTGTTACTTTGCCTTGGGTGCACCACTACTGTTTCTTTCAGGGTAAACAAGAGGTGACATGTAAGGATTGCCAGAAATTCCGCGGGAGCGTCAGGAACCTGATGAGAATACCTCAGCCTTCCCCAGCGGTCTTCCGACTCTATCAGACTCTAGAGATCCGGAAGACTCGCCAGGGGAAAATAGGGAAACAAAACAAGGGAAGGCGGGTTCGCACTTCAAATGGCTTAACTGACGTCTGGGTCTGAAGAAAGGGAATTCACACGTCAATCACACCCTGTAAAATAAAGACTGTGTGAATACTAGTACATATGAACAACCCTCCAATAGAACTCGGCTATTGACCTCACCTACCCCTATGTGGTGACTTCTAATCTGGTGGAGAGAAGGCTTCAAGGAGTAAACTGTAATATCCTAAGTAAAGGAGAGTACAACGTGACACAGGAGTAAGAACCACAACTGGAGTCCACTCTGCTTTCTTTCTATAACTTACCCCTAGTAGTTCTGTTGAAGGACTATCGACTTCCCGGATTCTACCTTGCCTTGTGATCACTGTGGAGGGTAGGTGTTCTACTATGACATATATCACAACCTGTCAACACAATCAAAATCCTACTTTAGTCCCCCTTCTTTATCACAATAAACACTTATTAACAAATAAAGCAGCGCATTGCGCTGTTACCGTGATTCTGTCGAACGGAGAGTCAGCACAGTGATCCACGTAACAATCCCAAGGGGGCAACTGGATGCTTTTGTGATGGTAAATGAAAAGGGAAACACCTACACTAGTGTGTTCCACACAAAATGACACCACCAGGTAACACGTGTCAAAAGAAGACCTGGTCAGATAAAGGATCACAGTTCGCCACTGGATTGGAGTGCTACAAGTAGGGAATAACGGAGGAATAATGAAAGAGGAAAGGAAGAACCTGAAACAATATGTAAGGGACAATGAGAAGCAGGGAATCTCCGGTTTGTAAAGTCAGCCCGAGCGTAGGATGCATGTAAAGGACACTGCGAAGCAGGGAGTCTCCGGCTTGTAAAGTCAGCATGAGCGTAGGTTGCTGCACAGCTAGGGTAATTACAACAGAGAACGAGAACAGAAAGCCAGGAACGCTGGGGTAATCTCTCTCTCATTGACGGAAAGGTAATGAGGCAATATCCGACCTGCAAATGGTGGTATGGCTGCGGACAGGACGAAGGAAGGAGAAAGCGGCAAACGATACCGCCAGCCGCCTTCGTTCACGGGAACGAAGACGGAAACAGGAAACACTTGACCGGAAGTCAGGCAGCTAAGCGATGGGATGGAACAGGATCTCGAAGCAAGAACGCTAAGCGCGTTTACTTGCCTCGTGATTCTTTATATACTGCAGCGTCGCGGAGCTGGAATCGCGGGGCATGACATGACTTCATTGTATTGCTGTGCTCACCTGTTCCCAAACACTAGCTCCTCAGTGTATTTCTCATTCAAGTTTTGGGCTGGTGTGTCCTAATTTTCCTTGTGTCCAAGTGGCATGGTGGGTCTACCAACTGGGGAGTACAGGGCTTACATCTGGGCGGAGTAATCTAGCTGTTACTCATGATGCATTGCCTGATATGCACTGTGACCTATTGTTTTTGTACTCATGTGTCAGATGGATACAGGTGACTGATGTTTTTCTGTATCTTCACCTTGCCCACAGCATCATCATTGGAAACCGAGGGAGACACCTGCACGGACCTGGATGAGGGACCCAGCACCAGTGCCACCAGTCTGGCGAGTCTGCGGGAGCCAGTGGCACGGAGGTCGATGGGAGTCAGTCAGAGGACCTGTCTGGTGGCGATTCCAACTACGACGCAGGCGGGTCCGAGGCTGACCTCACTGAGGGGGTGGAGGCTGCTACAACACCGGGAAGCAGCCCAACATCTGTCCCCGCCTCCTCCACTCCCTTCACCGCCCTCCCAGTTGCTCCGGTCCCTTCTGTCCGTGCAGGGCACCACCATGTCTCCTGTGGGACAGGCACCGCACCCCCTGCCCCTGTCACCCCTGCTGCCCTCAGTGCAGAGTCGGTGGACATACTGCGGCAGTTGTAGGTTGGGCAGGCATCGGTGGCCACACCACACTGCTAAAACAGATGGTGTCGTTCATGGAGGGCATGTCAGCATCGATGTCTGAACAACGCAGGTTTCTGCGGTCCATGGACTCTTCCCTGATGGCAGCAGTGAGTCTCCTGCAGCGCTTCATCCTCCCACCCCAGCCCCATCCACACTTCCCTCTCCCATACCTGTCCCATGCACACCCAGACATTCCCAAGCACGCACCCCATCAGACACAGGTAGAACACCACCAAGTAAGGGCAAGCGCACACATCCTGTCACGCACACTTAGGGGGATGTAGGCACACCCACTGGGTCTGGGGCAAAAAGACATATACGCAGCCACAGTCTGAGTCTGCAGGCCTCACAACCCAGTCCCTCCAAAAGCACTCCCCTTGGCTCCCCTGCCAAACTGACACCCAAAGAGGTCGACATGGGGCAGCTGCCCATCACCCCCACTGTGACACCACCCCGCAAGCGGGCAAGGAAGTCCCCAGGCAGGGTAGTTGAGTCCCACCCCCTGACCACCCCCTCCCACAAGAGCACTGCACCCCATCCCTCGGACACCACCCCCTCCGTTGGCCCTGGGGTTTCTTCCGGTGCAGGGCTTACCCTGGACGCCCTGGAAGCAGTGTGCAGCGACGTGCTCACATCCACCTTTGCTGCTGCCCCACCCCCTGTGGTTGAGACGTCCACCCCTGCACCCACCACACCTGCCCTTCCCCCTCCTGTCCCTGCGGTGCCTGGTCCTTCCCCACATGATGCCCCCCCCGGTCGACGAACCTGAGGGTTCCACTGTGCAGGCAAGCTAGGGGAGATGCCTGCTCATGTGTCCCCCCAAGGACTTCTATTATGGACTGGCCATTGGCCTTTGTAAGTAGTGTCATTTCATTATTTGTTTTTTATGCTGAATAAAGAATTTTAGTTTTACTTTGCACACTATTGCATTTCAGGTATTGATGTTGGTGCTGAGGCTCCTGGAGTTGGTGTTGTGGTAATGTGTTATGGTTCAGAGTAATGTTCTAGTCTGATGGTCATGAGGTGGACCATGGTATCTGCGTGCCATCACAAGGTCTCTGCAAAGAATCATTGGTAGCGTGTGTTATTTTGGTATTGAGACATTGTCCCAAGGAGTGTTCCTTCCTCTGTGGCACCTGACATCTTCCCTGCAAAGAGTTGCACAATTGTTGTGCTGACCTGTGTCTACATTTCCTTTGTTGGTGACGGATCCCTTCAACTATGGCCATGCCTGCTAAGCAATGACTCCGGCTGCATTGTCTGTGCCATCCTTGCTAGTCACTGTACTTGTGTATTGAGTATGTCGAAATACTTTCATGGAGACATTCTCTCTGTTCAGCACTATGGATGTGTGTACTCCCGGCCTAGCACACATATGGTACTTGTTCTGCAGGGTATTTGGGCACCTGACTCACAATTGTGGGCATTGTATCTGTGGGAACTCCACCCTAGTCCTTCCATGAGAGACAACAACTTGGTGGCTGGCCCAGCACCTAACCATTCCTATCAGTCCTGGGATGTGAGTGACAGTGTGTGTTCCCTTTGGCTCTCTTAGTTTAGTAGGCAGTGACATGACTATACAGTCTTGTGGCATGATCTCAGTGTGTGTATTGTGCTGCATCTGCCAGGGGTGGGTATGCATGTGTTATTTGTCCTCACACCCACATGTGGTGTGTCATGCAGTGGGGGAAAGACATCCATCCTCCTGGGAGTGGGACACTGCTGTCAGTGATGTGTTGTTATGGCACTATCATCATTGTCCAAAGTTAGGGATGCGTACATACACCCATGGAGTTGTGGTCATCTGATAATGATGTACACCCCCCCCATGTCTCTGTCCACTGCTGGGAGTCCTCTGCACCCACCCATATATGTCTGTCCACTGCTGGGAGTCCTCTACACCCACCCCTCACATGTCTGTCCACTGCTGGGAGTGATATGCACCCACCCTCATGTCTCTGTCCACTGCTGGGAGTGATATGCACCCATGCCCATGTCTCTGTCCACTGCTGGGAGTCCTCTGCACCCACCCCCATGACTCTGTCCACTGCTTGGAGTCCTCTGCACCCACCCATATATGTCTGTCCACTGCTGGGAGTCCTCTGCACCCACCCCTCACATGTCTGTCCACTGCTGGGAGTGATATGCACCCACCCCATGTCTCTGTCCACTGCTGGGAGTCCTCTGCACCCACCCCCATGTCTCTGTCCAGTCCTGGGAGTCCTCTGCACCCACCCCTCACATGTCTGTCCACTGCTGGAAGTGATATGCACCCACCCCCATCCCAACCCCATGTCTCTGTCCACTGGTGGGAGTCCTCTGCACCCACACCCATGTCTCTGTCCACTGCTGGGCGTCCTCTGCACCCACCCCCATGTCTCTGTCCACTGCAGGGAGTCCTCTGCACCCACCTCAATGTCTCTGTCCACTGCTGGGAGTCCTCTGCACCCACCCATATATGCCTGTCCACTGCTGGGAGTCCTCTGTACTCACCCCTCACATGTCTGTCCACTGCTGGGAGTGATATGCACACACCCCCATGTTTCTGTCCACTGCTGGGAGTCCTCTGCACCCACACCCATGTCTCTGTCTACTGCTGGGAGTCCTCTGCACCCACCCCCATGTCTCTGTCCACTGCTGGGAGTCCTCTGCACCCACCCCTCACATGTCTGTCCACTGCTGGGAATCCTATGCAGCCACCCACCCCCTTGGTGCAGTACACTGCTGTCCTGGGCCTACACACACACACACCAATATAAAGGTAATATGCTGCACCAGGCCGTAGGCCAACATTCGTGGTGTGTGTACGCCTTGTATCCCAAATGTACTGATGCCGTAGGAGTACGTGTGATATGGACCATACCCCTGCATTTTTGGAGTGTGTACGGTCCGTACCACGCGTACCCCTACGGCCCAAATACAATGGTGATACGGCCCGTACCCACGCTATGTATATGTGGGTGCGGTCCGTATCACTATAGTAGTGGTGCCGTAGGAGTACGCGTGGTACGGCCCGTACACATGCTCTGAGAGCGTGTGTACGGCCCGTTCCACGCGTACGCCTACGGTACCACTACAATGGTGATACGGACCGTACACATGCTCTGAGGGCATGTGTATGGTCCGTACCACGTGTACCCCTACGGCACCACTACATTGGTGTTACGGACCGTACACACGCTCTGAGGGCGTGTGTACGGTCCGTACCACGCATACCCCTACGGCACCTCTACAATGGTGATACGGACCGTACACACGCTCTGAGGACGTGTGTAAGGTCCGTACCACGCGTACCCCTACGGCACCACTACAATGGTGTTACGGACCGTACACACGCTCTGAGGGCGTGTGTACGATCCGTACCACGCGTACCCCTACGGCACCACTACAATGGTGATACGGACCGTTCACATGCTCTGAGGGCGTGTGTACGGTCCGTACCACGCGTACCCCTACGGCACCACTACAATGGTGATACGGACCGTACACACACTCTGAGGGCGTGTGTACGGTCCGTACCTCGCATACCCCCACAGCACCACTAATATAGTGCTACGGACCGTACCCACGCTATGGATGTGTGAGAACGGTGCGTATCACTATTGTAGTGTTGCCATAGGGGTACGCGCACACATCCACTTCCGTTGTTGCGTGACACAGGGATTGGTGGACATGCCCCCCGGAGTGACCAGACCCTTGCGGTAATGTATGTCCTCAATATTGTAGGTTTTAATTTGGGTAGGGGGTATGTTTCCTGGCCCTCACCCCCCCTTGGCCCCTGGGTTTTGTTCTCACATTCTGTGGCGTGTGCGTCGGGTTCGGTCCACCAGGTGGTAGGCTAAGAGGGCCGGGATGACACGTAGGGTGGGGTCCATGGCTTTCCGTCACGTACCGGGCCTCCGTTTTCGCGTCGGACTCAGTTTTCCGGCTTTTTTTGGATGCCGTAAAAAAATAGCTGTGCGGAGTGACGTAGGGACAAATCGTACTTGCTGGTCCATAAAACGCTGCCTGACTCCGTACGGACGTCGCGTATGCACTGTCCAGGAGCAGACTCGTAGGTATTTTTTAGCCGTATGGTGTTTTGTACGAATCGTATGGAAATGGTATTTCTGTACGAATCGTACTTGCTGGATTGTACGGTGGATTTCCCGGGTACGAGTCGTATGGAGAATACGCTCCGTACGATGAATCGTACCAGGGTTTTACAGGATCAGAATCGGCACCTTAATATTTATAAATTTTTACATTTACAAAGAATTGAAAAGAATTTTTTTTAGTCAATAGTATTTATTTCCTTATTTTGCAATAATTTTTAACATAAAAAAACGATATATTTAACTTGGATATTTTAAACAACGATATTTTATTTTCAATATTTTTGTACTTACCATGTTGTAGATAGGATGTCGATATTATGAACATCGATATTCTTGACATGATATTCTGATAGGTCGATATTGTTGTTGTTGATATTATGTCAGGGATCCGTTTCAGAGACTGCGCTGCCTGAATGCACCACCCATAAAGCTGCACATAGGCCTAACTATCCAACTAACTGCCCACCAATGCAGATGGATGCTCCTCAAACTGCATTCCTTCACAGAGGGATGAACTCCTGCTCTTTAACCCCTTGGATGCTCATGACGGAGCGGTTCCGTCATGAGCATCGGTTGGGTTGTGCTCATGACGGAACCGCTCCGTCATGAGGACAGCCCCTGGGGGAAGCGCTGGCGCTCCCCCCCTGGGGCATCGATCGTGCCCCCACAGACGGGGATGGCAGCGGAAGAGTTTCCGCTGCCACCCCCGAGCCCCCCCATGCTTCCTGGTGACGTCAGCGCGCACAGCGCACGCCGGCGTCATCAGGAAGCGCTCGGATGCCTGGAAGCCATTTGCTTCCAGGCGTCCACAGAGGCAGGGTGAGTGTTGTTTGCTCCGGTGGGGTGGCGGGGGCCTTTTGGAGTGTATTGAGGCATCGGGGGAGAGGAAAGAGTATTTCCTCTCCCCTGATGTCTCAATACAGGGCATTCCTGCTCCACGATCGCGCACAGCGTCGCGATCGTGGAGCAGGGATGCCCCACTAGACACCAGGGATGTGTGTTTTTTTTATTTTGGAAGCGACCCCTTGGGTATGGGTCGCTTCCTGGGGCCATAAATTATTTGAAGACTTTTCTGCCCCCTCTGGGGGCAGATTGGTGTTATTTTTTCGCCATTTCTGCTCCCGGGGGGGCAGAAAAGCCCACTAGACACCAGGGATATAAATATTATTGTAGGAAGCGACCCCTTGGGCAAGGGTCGCTTCCTTGGGCCCCTACATTTTTTGAAGACTTTTCTGCCCCCTCTGGGGGCAGATCGGTGTTATTTTTTTGCCGTTTCTGCTCCCAGGGGGGGCAGAAAAGCCCACTAGACACCAGGGATCTAATTATTATTGTAGGAAGCGACCCCTTGGGCAAGGGTCGCTTCCTTGGGCCCCTAATTTATTTGTAGACTTTTCTGCCCCCTCTGGGGGCAGATCGGTTTTATTTTTTCGCCGTTTCTGCTCCCAGGGGGGGCAGAAAAGCCCACTAGACACCAGGGAATTAGTTCAATTAAAAATAGAGGTGACCCCTCGCTTCCAGGGTGCAATTTGTTTTCTGCCCCACCTGGCACACAACCCGATTGGCCATTTGGGTAGTCACATAGCATGTTATAATGTTTATTGTTATATTTTTTGTGAATTGCAATTATAATGTTTTTTTTTAAACTTTTTTGTTCTAGGTGAAGGCTTCTCCTCTTTTCACGTTGCCGTTTTGTTACTGGTGGTTCTGCTGTTTGTGTAGTTTGGTAAGAGACTTTTTTTTGTACAATGTAAATGTGTTTGATTTCTCTGCCTGTTTTTTTTTTTGCAAATGGTGTAATAATAGCAGTATGTTTGGTTTTTGAGTGTCAAAAACTTTTTGCATTGGTGCTCGATGTGTATTTTGTTGTCTTGTGAGTAATTTCTAGTTTGATATCGTTGGTTTTTGCTGTGTCACTGCAGAGTTGGTTTCTGGTGAGTGCAGCTGTCTCTTGTAATTGGAGTGTATAGTTTTTGAGTACATTGATCTTTGTGATAAAGGTACACATTTCTTTACTTACTTGGTTTGCACATTGTTGGTTGTTGTTGACTTGTTTGTGCAGTCTTCTATTTTAGTAAGTATAATGGCTAGCCGCAGGATTACTGCTCAGCAGGTTGTTGGTTTGCTGTTTGAGTCTTCCTCTGACCATGGTTCAGAGAGTGACTCTGCATCTGAGGGAGAGGAGGCAGGGGACGATTCTGGCAGTGAGTTGTCTCTCCGTATGGAGTCATCGGATGATGAAGATACTCTTAGTGCGGATGAAGTGCCTGTGTTAGAGGAGGAGACTGATGTGCCGATAGTGCGGCAAGAGGCATCTGGGCTGCAGCTTGGTGCTGCAAGGCTTCCCGTTGGTGTAGTGCGGTGAGAGGCTTCTGGGCTGCAGCCTGCGGCTGCAAGGCTTCCCGTTGGTGTAGTGCGGCAAGAGGCATCTGGGCTGCAGGCTGGGGCTGCAAGGCTTCCCGTTGAAAGTGATGACCTCTGCGTTGCCCCTGGCATGGTGCAGCCGGCATTGCCAGAGTTTACTGGTGTTCCAGGGTCTAGAGTGAATACTGAAAACTTTTTGCCGGTAAATTTTTTTCAGTTGTTTATGGACGATGTGTTTTTGGCAGAGATTGTTGAGCAGACTAATTTGTATGCCGAACAGTTTTTGAGGGACAATAGTGCCAGTCTTAAACCACACTCTAGAGCTACCCGGTGGACTCCCACAAATGTTGAAGAGATGAAGAAGTTCTTGGGTTTAACTTTTTTGATGGGCTTGCTAAGGAAGCCATCAATGTCTTCATATTGGTCTAGCAGTCCCTTGATGGCAACGTCTATTTTTCCGGCAGTCATGAGTCGTGACAGGTATTTGCTTCTGCTTCGGATGATGCACTTTGTTGATAATGGTTTAGCGTTGCCACGTGATCACCCTGACTGTGACCGTCTTTTTAAGATTAGGCCTGTCCTTGATCACTTTGTTGATCGATTTTCTGAGATTTATGCCCCTGGTAGAGAAATTGCAGTGGATGAGTCTTTGGTGTTGTTCAAGGGCCGCTTGGTTTTTAGGCAATACATTCCTAGTAAGAGGGCACGCTATGGAATAAAGCTGTATATGCTGTGTGACAGTAGGACTGGATATGTCTCTAATTTCAGGGTGTACACCGGTAAGGAATCTAGGTTTAACCTCCCTGGTTGTCCGTCCACTTTTGGAGTGACTGAGAAAATTGTTTGGGAACTTGGTAGAGGATTTTTAAAAAAAGGCCCCCATTTATATGAAGATAACTTCTACACTGGTGTGCGGTTTTGGGCCCTTGCCTGCCACGGGTACTTGGGCCTCCCACACAAGCGAGGCACCATTTTTACCGGGAGACCTGGGGGAACACTGGGTGGTGGTAAATTTGTGTGAGCCCGGTGATGCCACAACTTTCCCACCCCAAAATGTGTGAAAAAAGTGATTTTTTCAGCAAGAATTGAGGTTTGCAGGGGATTCTGGGTAAGGAAACCTTGGGGGATCCACGCAAGCCATACCTCCCTGGAAGCGGCCGGGTGTCTAGTTTTCAGAAATGCGTGGGTTTGGTAAGTTTCCCTAGATGGCCGCCGAGCACCGGGTCAAAAACCAAAGTGATCCCCCTTGCAAAACCAGGTGGTTTTGCGATAGGCCATTTTGATGTCGCCTCACTACGTTTTGGCCCCTTGCCTGCCGCGGGTACTTGGGCCTCCCACACAAGTGAGGCACCATTTTTACCGGGAGACCTGGGGGAACGCTGGGTGGTGGTAAATTTGTGAGAGCCCGGTGATGCCACAACTTTCCCACCCCAAAATGTGTGAAAAAAGTGATTTTTTCAGCAAAAATTGAGGTTTGCAGGGGATTCTGGGTAAGGAAACGTTGGGGGATCCACGCAAGCCATACCTCCCTGGAAGCGGCCGGGTGTCTAGTTTTCAGAAATGCGTGGGTTTGGTAGGTTTCCCTAGATGGCCGCCGAGCACCGGGTCAAAAACCAAAGTGACCCGCCTTGCAAAACCAGGTGGTTTTGCGATAGGCCATTTTGATGTCGCCTCACTACGTTTTGGGCCCTTGCCTGCCGCGAGTACTTGGGCCTCCCACACAAGTGAGGCACCATTTTTACCGGGAGACCTGTGGGAACGCTGGGTGGTGGTAAATTTGTGTGAGCCCGGTGATGCCACAACTTTCCCACCCCAAAATGTGTGAAAAAAGTGATTTTTTCAGCAAAAATTGAGGTTTGCAGGGGATTCTGGGTAAGGAAACGTTGGGGGATCCACGCAAGCCATACCTCCCTGGAAGCGGCCGGGTGTCTAGTTTTCAGAAATGCGTGGGTTTGGTAGGTTTCCCTAGATGGCCGCCGAGCACCGGGTCAAAAACCAAAGTGACCCGCCTTGCAAAACCAGGTGGTTTTGCGATAGGCCATTTTGATGTCGCCTCACTACGTTTTGGGCCCTTGCCTGCCGCGAGTACTTGGGCCTCCCACACAAGTGAGGCACCATTTTTACCGGGAGACCTGTGGGAACGCTGGGTGGTGGTAAATTTGTGTGAGCCCGGTGATGCCACAACTTTCCCACCCCAAAATGTGTGAAAAAAGTGATTTTTTCAGCAAAAATTGAGGTTTGCAGGGGATTCTGGGTAAGGAAACGTTGGGGGATCCACGCAAGCCATACCTCCCTGGAAGCGGCCGGGTGTCTAGTTTTCAGAAATGCATGGGTTTGGTAGGTTTCCCTAGATGGCCGCCGAGCACCGGGTCAAAAACCAAAGTGACCCGCCTTGCAAAACCAGGTGGTTTTGCGATAGGCCATTTTGATGTCGCCTCGCTACGTTTTGGGCCCTTGCCTGCCGCGAGTACTTGGGCCTCCCACACAAGTGAGGCACCATTTTTACCGGGAGACCTGTGGGAACGCTGGGTGGTGGTAAATTTGTGTGAGCCCGGTGATGCCACAACTTTCCCACCCCAAAATGTGTGAAAAAAGTGATTTTTTCAGCAAAAATTGAGGTTTGCAGGGGATTCTGGGTAAGGAAACGTTGGGGGATCCACGCAAGCCATACCTCCCTGGAAGCGGCCGGGTGTCTAGTTTTCAGAAATGTGTGGGTTTGGTAGGTTTCCCTAGATGGCCGCCGAGCACCGGGTCAAAAACCAAAGTGACCCGCCTTGCAAAACCAGGTGGTTTTGCGATAGGCCATTTTGATGTCGCCTCACTACGTTTTGGGCCCTTGCCTGCCGCGAGTACTTGGGCCTCCCACACAAGTGAGGCACCATTTTTACCGGGAGACCTGTGGGAACGCTGGGTGGTGGTAAATTTGTGTGAGCCCGGTGATGCCACAACTTTCCCACCCCAAAATGTGTGAAAAAAGTGATTTTTTCAGCAAAAAATGAGGTTTGCAGGGGATTCTGGGTAAGGAAACGTTGGGGGATCCACGCAAGCCATACCTCCCTGGAAGCCGCCGGGTTTCTAGTTTTCAGAAATGTGTGGGTTTGGTAGGTTTCTCTAGGTGCCGGAAGGGCTAGGGTTCAAAAACTACAGCTAGTCACTTTGCCAAAAAAGGGTCATTTTTCACTGCAAAATTGAGGTGTGACCACGTTGCGTTTTGCGCCGTTTCCTGTCGCGGGCACTAGGCCGACCCGCACAAGTGAGGTACCATTTTTTTCGTAGGACTTTGGGGAACGCGGGGTGGGTGGAAATTTGTGGATCCTTGCAGATTCCAGAACTTTCCATCACAGAAATGTGGGGAAAATGTGGTTTTTTTGTCAATTTTTTACGTTTGCAAGGGATTCTGGGTAACAGACCATGGTGGGAGGCAGTCAAGTCACCCCATCCTGGATTCCGCTGGGTGTCTAGTTTTCAAAAATGTATAGGTTTGCTAGGTTTCCCTAGGTGCCGGCAGGGCTAGGGTTCAAAATCTACAGCTAGTCACTTTGCCAAAAAAAGGGTCATTTTTCACTGCAAAACCACGTTGCGTTTTGCGCCGTTTCCTGTCGCGGGCACGAGGCCGACCCGCACAAGTGAGGTACCATTTTTATCTTAGGACTTTAGGGAATGCGGGGTGGGTGGAAATTTGTGGATCCACGCAGATTCCAGAACTTTCCATCACAGAAATGTGGGGAAAATGTGTTTTTTTTGTCAATTTTTTATGTTTGCAAGGAATTCTGGGTAACAGACCATGGTGGGAGGCAGTCAAGTCACCCCATCCTGGATTCCCCTGGGTATCTAGTTTTCAAAAATGTATAGGTTTGCTAGGTTTCCCTAGGTGCCGGCAGTGCTAGGGTTCAAAATCTACAGCTAGTCACTTTGCCAAAAAAAGGGTCATTTTTCACTGCAAAACCACGTTGTGTTTTGCGCCGTTTGCTGTCGCGGGCACTAGGCCGACCCGCACAAGTGAGGTACCATTTTTCTCGTAGGACTTTGGGGAACGCGGGGTGGGTGGAAATTTGTGGATCCACGCAGATTCCAGAACTTTCCATCACAGAAATGTGGGGAAAATGTGTTTTTTTTGTCAATTTTTTTACGTTTGCAAGGGATTCTGGGTAACAGACCATGGTGGGAGGCAGTCAAGTCACCCCATCCTGGATTTCCCTGGGTGTCTAGTTTTCAAAAATGTATAGGTTTGCTAGGTTTCCCTAGGTGCCGGCAGGGCTAGGGTCCAAAATCTACAGCTAGTCACTTTGCCAAAAAAAGGGTCATTTTTCACTGCAAAACCACGTTGCGTTTTGCGCCGTTTCCTGTCGCGGGCACTAGGCCGACCCGCACAAGTGAGGTACCATTTTTCTCGTAGGACTTTGGGGAACGCTGGGTGGGTGTAAATTTGTAGATCCACGCAGATTCCAGAACTTTCCATCACAGAAATGTGGGGAAAATGTGTTTTTTTTGTCCATTTTTTACGTTTGCAAGGGATTCTGGGTAACAGACCATGGTGGGAGGCAGTCAAGTCACCCCATCCTGGATTCCGCTGGGTGTCTAGTTTTCAAAAATGTATAGGTTTGCTAGATTTCCCTAGGTGCCGGCAAGGCTAGGGTTCAAAATCTACAGCTAGTCACTTTGCCAAAAAAAGGGTCATTTTTCAATGCAAAACCACGTTGCGTTTTGCGCCGTTTCCTGTCGCGGGCACTAGGCCGACCCGCACAAGTGAGGTATTATTTTTCTTGTAGGACTTTGGGGAACGCGGGGTGGGCAGAAATTTGTGGATCCACGCAGATTCCAGAACTTTCCATCACAGAAATATGGGGAAAATGTGTTTTTTTTGTCAATTTTTTATGTTTGCAAGGGATTCTGGGTAACAGACCATGGTGGGAGGCAGTCAAGTCACCCCATCCTGGATTCCCCTGGGTGTCTAGTTTTCAAAAATGTATAGGTTTGCTAGGTTTCCCTAGGTGCCGGCAGGGCTAGGGTTCAAAATCTACAGCTAGTCACTTTGCCAAAAAAAGGGTCATTTTTCACTGCAAAACCACGTTGCGTTTTGCGCCGTTTCCTGTCGCGGGCACTAGGCCGACCCGCACAAGTGAGGTACCATTTTTCTCGTAGGACTTTGGGGAACGCGGGGTGGGTGGAAATTTGTGGATCCTTGCAGATTCCAGAACTTTCCATCACAGAAATGTGGGGAAAATGTGTTTTTTTTGTCAAGTTTTTACGTTTGCAAGGGATTCTGGGTAACAGACCATGGTGGGAGGCAGTCAAGTCACCCCATCCTGGATTCCCCTGGGTGTCTAGTTTTCAAAAATGTATAGGTTTGCTAGGTTTCCCTAGGTGCCGGCAGGGCTAGGGTTCAAAATCTACAGCTAGTCACTTTGCCAAAAAAAGGGTCATTTTTCACTGCAAAACCACGTTGCGTTTTGCGCCGTTTCCTGTCGCGGGCACGAGGCCGACCCGCACAAGTGAGGTACCATTTTTATCTTAGGACTTTAGGGAATGCGGGGTGGGTGGAAATTTGTGGATCCACGCAGATTCCAGAACTTTCCATCACAGAAATTTGGGGAAAATGTGTTTTTTTTGTCAATTTTTTACGTTTGCAAGGAATTCTGGGTAACAGACCATGGTGGGAGGCAGTCAAGTCACCCCATCCTGGATTCCCCTGGGTATCTAGTTTTCAAAAATGTATAGGTTTGCTAGGTTTCCCTAGGTGCCGGCAGTGCTAGGGTTCAAAAACTACAGCTAGTCACTTTGCCAAAAAAGGGTCATTTTTCACTGCAAAACCACGTTGCGTTTTGCGCCGTTTGCTGTCGCGGGCACTAGGCCGACCCGCACAAGTGAGGTACCATTTTTCTCGTAGGACTTTGGGGAACGCGGGGTGGGTGGAAATTTGTGGATCCACGCAGATACCAGAACTTTCCATCACAGAAATGTGGGGAAAATGTGTTTTTTTTTGTCAATTTTTTTACGTTTGCAAGGGATTCTGGGTAACAGACCATGGTGGAAGGCAGTCAAGTCACCCCATCCTGGATTTCCCTGGGTGTCTAGTTTTCAAAAATGTATAGGTTTGCTAGGTTTCCCTAGGTGCCGGCAGGGCTAGGGTTCAAAATCTACAGCTAGTCACTTTGCCAAAAAAAGGGTCATTTTTCACTGTAAAACCACGTTGCGTTTTGCGCCGTTTCCTGTCGCGGGCACTAGGCCGACCCGCACAAGTGAGGTACCATTTTTCTCGTAGGACTTTGGGGAACGCTGGGTGGGTGTAAATTTGTAGATCCACGCAGATTCCAGAACTTTCCATCACAGAAATGTGGGGAAAATGTGTTTTTTTTGTCCATTTTTTACGTTTGCAAGGGATTCTGGGTAACAGACCATGGCGGGAGGCAGTCAAGTCACCCCATCCTGGATTCCGCTGGGTGTCTAGTTTTCAAAAATGTATAGATTTGCTAGATTTCCCTAGGTGCCGGCAAGGCTAGGGTTCAAAATCTACAGCTAGTCACTTTGCCAAAAAAAGGGTCATTTTTCACTGCAAAACCACGTTGCGTTTTGCGCCGTTTCCTGTCGCGGGCACTAGGCCGACCCGCACAAGTGAGGTATTATTTTTCTTGTAGGACTTTGGGGAACGCGGGGTGGGTAGAAATTTGTGGATCCACGCAGATTCCAGAACTTTCCATCACAGAAATATGGGGAAAATGTGTTTTTTTTGTCAATTTTTTATGTTTGCAAGGGATTCTGTGTAACAGACCTTGGTGGGAGGCAGTCAAGTCACCCCATCCTCGATTCCCCTGGGTGTCTAGTTTTCAAAAATGTATAGGTTTGCTAGGTTTCCCTAGGTGCCGGCAGGGCTAGGGTTCAAAATCTACAGCTAGTCACTTTGCCAAAAAAAGGGTCATTTTTCACTGCAAAACCACGTTGCGTTTTGCGCCGTTTCCTATCGCGGGCACTAGGCCGACCCGCACAAGTGAGGTACCATTTTTCTCGTAGGACTTTGGGGAACCCGGGGTGGGTGGAAATTTGTGGATCCTTGCAGATTCCAGAACTTTCCATCACAGAAATGTGGGGAAAATGTGTTTTTTTTTGTCAATTTTTTACGTTTGCAAGGGATTCTGGGTAACAGACCATGGTGGGAGGCAGTCAAGTCACCCCATCCTGGATTCCCCTGGGTGTCTAGTTTTTAAAAATGTATAGGTTTGCTAGGTTTCCCTAGGTGCCGGCAGGGCTAGGGTTCAAAATTACAGCTAGACTCTTCGCAAAAAAAGTGTAAATTTTCAGTGTGAAAATGTGGTGCGTTCACCTTAGGTTTTGAGCCACTTCCTGTCGTGGGCACTATGCCTACCCACACAAGTGAGGTACCATTTTTATCGGGAGACTTAGGGTAATTCAGATTTGTAAAGCAACTGTTATTACCTATTGATTTTTGATGCATTTCTCCCTTCCAAATGAAAGACATTGTGTAAAAAAAAGTCATTTTGAAAAATGACCAATAATTGTCATGCAAATATGAGTATTCCCAATTTCGAAAATGTGCAAATATGCACTGTTTCTAAACTCTGTAATTTGTTCCCATTTCAGAAATACGTAGGTGTCTTTCATACTGATTTTTTCATGTATACATTTTCCCACAATAATTGCTATATACCCGGAACAAAAAAAAAAAAACATTACAAAATGCTGCTCAGTTTTCTACTCTGGGTTCGTTGGGCACTTGGTGAACCTACAAGTCCTATATGTCCCCACAACCAGGAAGGTCCACCGGATGTAACGGTGCATTGCTTTCAAAGAGATGTCATAATTCGAAGAAGTTACAGGTGAAAACGTTGACTCAAAAGGCTGCTTTTTTCAACAAATTTTAAATTTTTCCTCTATTTACCTGTAAGTTTCTATAAAGAAACCTTGATGGATCTACACAAATGACCCCTTGCTGAATTCAGAATTTTGTCTACTTTTCAAAAATGTATAGCTTTCCAGGATCCATTATTGTTTTTGTACCCATTTCTACCATTAACTGGAAGGAGGTTGAAAGCACAAAAAATAGCAAAAATAGGGTATGTTCCAGTAAAATGCCAAAACTGTGTAAAAAATGTTGGTTTTCTAACAAAATTCTGTCATTCCCTAAAAGCTGGAGAAATGGTGATTTCAGCCCCACAAACCCTTTTTTGATACCATTTGCAGAGAAAAACCCAGAAGCTTTCATTTGCAGCCCGTTTTTCCCATTTTTCACAAAAAAAACAAAATTTTGCTGTATTTTGACTAATTTCTGGGAACCCTCTAGGAGAATCCACAAATCCTGGGTACCTTTAGAATCCCCAAGATGTTGGAAGAAAAGGACGCAAATTTGGCGTGGATACCTAATGTGGTCAAAAAGTTACAGGGGCCTAAGCGCGCACTACCCCAAATAGCCTAAAAAAGGCTTAGCACAGGAGGGGAAAAGGCCTAGCAGCGAAGGGGTTAAAAAGCTGGAGTTGGTCGAGAAGTTTCAAGGCCCGTGTTTGGGTGTCAATCGTGCTGGTCATTAACTAGCTAAAGCAGCAAGCTTCCACAACATTTTGTATGAGTAAGAGGCAGAGCCACCTAATACCCACCTCTGGCACCCTAATCAGTGTTTGAATCCCCCTGTGGGTTTCTAAGCCAGGCACGATTGCAGGATATCGTCAGCTGGTATTAGATGAAAACTGCTGGTACAACACAATGTCTTTGACAAATGTTATAAGACTTTAAACATGGGCATCTGTCCTGTGGCTAAGATCCTTCAAAATGCCATTAAAGGCACCTTGTCTGGCCGCTAGGGTGTTTTGAATAACAGTGATGACATTATGATCCTCACTCTAGAGTTTCTTAAACAAGTGTGTGAGAGCTACCCTGTAATGCTGTGGCAGACTTTGGTGTGACTCTACAAGGGCACAAGTTTGCCTTCCTGAAGATAGAGGTGCAATGTTTTGATGTTTATGAGTCAAGTTCCAAGATGCTGCATCGCCTCAATCTGTAGTAGAAGTGAATTGAGTTTGGGGATGATAGGTTATTGTGGGAGATGTATCACCAAGTAGGTGGCCATCTCAGAAGCTTAAGGGACCTAACAAAAGAAAATGCACTTTGGAGGTGGGAAAATACTGAACAGTAAGCCTTCCAAAGCATAACAGAGTCCCCTCTTCTTCAAAATAGTTGATAGTTGGTGCTAGCCATGTGGAACTGGGTACCATTCTAAATCAAGGACAAAGAAAATTAAAGTGGAAGCCTATTGCTTTTGCAAGTTGTGACCTCACGGGGGAAGATCTTAGATACTCTCAGACTGAGAAGGAGCATCTAGCCATCTAGTGAGTCTGTACCCATTTTCACTTCTACCTTTGTAAATGTCATTTTAAGGTGTTCTCTGACTATAGGACTCTCATACCTCTCTTTGCTGCATGGCACCAGATCCACACCAATACATCAAAAAAAGAACACTGAAGGTACAGAGATATCACTTTACACTTTTGTACAAGTCTTGATTCAGTAACTCGTCTGATTATATTTCATATTATATTGCTATTGAGGAATGCTTTGAGACTCTGGACAATTAACAGATGCCAAAAATCACATAAAACACGTTGCCCTGTTAGCATTCCTAAAGGCACTGACACTTAAAGACATCGGGCAAGACACCCTTAGGGACCATTGTATGCAGTGGGCCAAATAAGCTGCCATGAAGAACTCACATGTTTATTTTTATATGTTTTTAAAGCGCTCGAATGCCGAGGCGTCTTGGCGCTGAGAGGTGTAGTGGTAGGGAGGACAGGTATGACGTCGCCTATGTAGTTGCAAAGAGCTTGGTTTTTAGGCTTCTTCTGAACAGCTGGAGGTTGGATTGAAGCCTCATGGTTTGAGGCAGCTTGTTCCAGAGTCTTGCCGCACAATATGTAATGGTCCGGCCACCCCAACCTTCTCTTCTAATCTTTGGCAATTTAACAAGACCTTGAGTGGCCGATCTTAGGATGCCTGACGGAGCATAGGATATAAAAAATCTCTCAAGATCATCCGTGGCACCTCCATAGATTGCCTTATGCACAAGTGTAGGATACTTAAATTCTATGCGCTGTTTTATAGGCAGCCAATAGAGAGATCGTATCCCTGCCGAGGTAGGTTGTCCTCTACGTAAGCCCAGTAGGAGCCTGGCTGCTGCGTTCTGTAATGATTGCAATTTCTGCAGTTGAAATTTGTCAATCCCCAGAAACAGAGCATTGGAATAATCCTACTTTGAAAGGATGAGAGCCACCATCACTGTTTTTTGTAACTCCTGAGGTATAAAAGGAAAAAATGTCCTCAGTGTCTTCAGAAGAAAGAAACATGAGGACGTAAGACTGTTAACCTGTGCACCGAAGTTGAGCTTGTTATCAAAGAGAACGCCAAGATTTCTGACCTTCTCTACTGGGGATGGGCATTCTCTGGCCTCTGACGGCCACCACGATTGGTTCCACAGGGGCGGACCCGACCCAAACTCCATCACCTCTGTTTTATCTGTATTTATTTTTATGTAGTTTCGACCCATCCAAGACATGATCTACGTAAGACAGGAATGAAATCTACTCCCTGTGGTTTCAGGCTGATTGGTGGTAGAAATAATAAGTTGAGAATCGTCAGCGTACGAAACCAGAGCAAAACCATGTCTCCTGACAAGTTCGGCCAGTGGTGTAACATATAGGTTGAACAGGGTTGGAGATAGGGCTGACCCCTGTGGAACTCCACAAGGAAGAAAAAAGCTATCGGATTTCATACCCTCCCAAAACAGCCTCTGCTCCCTATTTTCTAGGAAAGAGGCTAGTAGAGACAGAGCGGTCCCTCCTACCCCTATATTCCTCAGCCGCTGTACCAAAACAGTAAGGTTAACGGTGTCGAAAGCGGCCGATAAGTCAAGGAGTACGAGGACCGCTTTCCCACCACCGTCCGCCACCCTGCGAATCTCTTCAGCTGCCTTGACTAAGGCTGATTCAGTCGAATGGCGTGGACGAAAACCATGTTGGAAGGAGTCCAGTAAGGCATTTGTATCAAGATAGACTGTTAGGATTTTGTTCAGGTGTTTCTCTAAGACCTTGGCTGCAAAAGGGAGGCCAGCAATGGGGTGATAATTCTTGGAGTCACAGGGGTCCAAACTTGGTTTTTGTTGGAGAGGGGTAAAGACTGCCCTTTTCCAGGCTGTAGGATAGTGTCCAGAGACTAAGATTTGATTTAAAATAGGAGCAAGATATTCGCAAATCGAATCTGCTGCTTGGTGCATGAAAGACGGTGGGCAAGGATCGATGGGTGCCCCTGATTTTAAAGAGAGGAGAACTTTGTTAACCTCCTCTTTACTCATTGGCTGTAAGCTAGTCAGCTTACAATTGGGGTTTATAACTGGCACTATCGTGTCCTAAGATTTTTTAGTATTCAAAAGGTTGTTGTAATTTCCTTGGACCTTCTCTTGAAAGTAATACGCAAGTGCATTGACGAAACTTTAATCTTGCTTGAAAGTACTGACTTGCTGGGATTTGGCCAGTAAATTAACAGTTTTAAACAGTTCTCTACTAGAGTTACCTGCCTCCTTAATTTTAACTGTAAAAAAGTGCTTTTTAGCAGCCACTATTGCCTCCTTGTATACTCGGATGGAATGATTATAAAGAGCTTTCTTGTGACTATCGTAATCTGTCCGCCAAAGACGTTCCGCCTTTCTGCAACTAATCTTTAAACTTTTAAGTTCTGGGGTATACCATGGGGCTGATATCTTAACTCTCTTTATTTTAACTGTTTTCACTGGTGAAACCTTGTCAGCTGCTGACAGTAGCCAGTCATAGAACTGCTGTACTGCCTTATTATTATCGCGATCTAACACAGTTGGACCCGGGCCAAGAGCTAACTCAAAAGCTACTTCCTTGATTTTATCCCATTGCCTGATTGGAAGTTTAACTGTACTTGCTTGTACTATGGATTGTGTCTGAGAAGTTTTAAGATTAAAATATATGGCCTTGTGGTCAGTCCATGGCAGGTCCAATAAGTTAGAAAAGGTTATATCCAAGTTATTGGTAAAAATCCCATCCAGCGTGTGACCCGCTAAGTGGGTAGGTCCAATTACCACTTGTTTCAAATTAAAAGCCACACGATTATCTAAGAGTCTGATATTGTCTGAATTGTTATTTAACTCTAAATAGTAATTAAAATCTCCCAAAATCGTAAGGGAGTGAAGGTCAGTATATGATTCCAGAAGTGTCAGCAGGGCTTGAGAAAACGTCCCTCTGGTGCCTGGAGGTCGGTATATCAGTATACCCTGGAAGATCTGAATGTTGTTAAGTTTTATCCGGAACTGCAGTGCCTCTGCCGGGAGGGTAAATATCGGTTCCAGATGTAATTTAAAATTGGCACGATAAATGATGGCTATTCCCCCTCCTTTGCCTATCTCTCTATCATGGGAGAAATACGCATATCCTTCTGGGACTGCAATGTTCCAATCGGGAACGGAAGTATTATCAGTCCAAGTTTCTGTTATGAAAACTAGGTCAGGTGTAGACGATTGAATGAGATCTTCCAGTTCGTATTTATGTTTAACCACAGAGCGAACATTTACTAACAAACATTTGATATATTCAGATGCTGCTCCCTCAAAATTGCTAATTTCCTGCGCCGCAACTTTCGTTCTGGTTCCTATCTCCATATTTCTATCCTGAATAAGACCTTCTGCCCTGCGCCTCTGCTCTTTTCCCTGTATGTTAGGACTCGGTCTAAATGTGCAGCTTGAGTACCCGGCATCAACTCTAATATCCTGTTGTACAAATAAATTGTGGGGGACGCATAAGCTACGATTTAAATCAAGTAGAGCTTGCCTACCATATCTGGCTGATCCATGTGGGCCAGGGGTCCTGGCGCTGGTCGCGCTCCAGGAGCCGACCGGCGCAGATGGGCTTGCATTTGGCGCGCCATTGGCGTGCCAGCATGTAAGATGTAGCGGTGGCAGGCAAAACAACTAGAGCATCAACCCCAGTGCAGTGCGGCCCCGATCAACTTCCGGGAACCGCAGGGGCTGAACTCCGGATCCTCTCGTAATCAATTATAATTTACAACAGTAAGAGCGAATAGCGCAAGATAGATAAAAACAGTTAAAACACACTTCGCGCATATAGTTCTAAATTATCAGCTAGTCTGTGCAAATAAAGTGCAGTAGCAACAGGTATGTGCAAAATAAGCAGCGTTTCACATTCTAAAAGTTAAAAGCAGCTAAGACTGATGCCCTGCCACCTACACGCTGCGTGGTCGCTCCAGCGTGTAAGATATAGCGGTGGCAGGCAAAACAACTAGAGCGTCAACCCCAGTGCAGTGCTGTCCCGATCAGCTTCCGGGAACCGCAGGGGCCGAACGCCGGATACTCTCGTAATCAATTATAATTTACAAAAGTAAGAGCGAATACCGCAAGATAGATAAAAACAGTTAAAACACACTTCGTGCATATAGTTCTAAATTAGCAGCTAGTCTGAGCAAATAAAGTGCAGTAGCAACAGGTATGTGCAAAATAAGCAGCGTTTCACCTTCTAAAAGTTAAAAGCAGCTAAGACTGATGCCCTGCCACCTACACGCTGCACGGTCGCTCCAGCGTGTAAGATATAGTGGTGGCAGGCAAAACAACTAGAGCGTCAACCCCAGTGCAGTGCGGTCCCGATCAATTCCGCTCACAAAAGATATTCCTCACTGGTTCCCATGAAAAAGATGAGATGAGACAATTGTACCTGCGAGTGTTGTGAACAATTGACAGCAGCTTGAGTAACCAAAGGTAGTCTTCTACCACATCATAATCTCCCTGGGGCATATCATCAAGGCGAAGCGATAAAATTATCGCCGCTTTAGCGTCCGTTTTCAGGCAAAAAGCAGAGATAATTATATTGCACCATCAGCAAGGACAAGCTAACGCGTGTTCCTATGCCTCTTCGCCAGTTTCCTTAACGACTATCATAGTAACGCCAATGATATGCAAAGTGGTCGTACCCAAGTATAATAATGTGGGAAAGGGCGCTAGCTGACCTATCTCCTATCAACAATTTCATCGCAAACCTTCCTAGCGTGGAGAAAAGTAGCGCTAACCGCTCTTATCACAGGTAACATTACGCCTGCTATTATTCTCACTAAGCCATATAAACCTATGGTTGGTGGATTGTGGGCATAAGCACACCCTCCTCTATTAAAAAGGAATCACCTATCGCTGTGTGATTATCGCTGGATTTCCAGCGATAATCGCACATTTTGCAGCTATCGCTTGGATTTTTATCGCTTTGGAGATAAGCGTTGCTGACAGCATGCTATCTCTGCGATAAAATCCAGCGATAATTATCCTTGCGCTAAGCGCGCTTATCGATAATTATCACCGGCTGTTGCTGATATGCCCCCCAGTCTTTCTGGCACCATGCGGTTGACCTTGTTCATCAAGGTCAACAGAGCAGAGAAAAGATCAAAGGTAGCCTGAAAAAAAGTCTGGTTCCCAGTCATGAATATCCTGGAGAACTAAGTAGTGGGAGAGTGTTGGTGGTGTAGAGCTATGGGTGTATAGGAGTACTCAACCTCACAATCACAGAACATATGGCAGTGTGACTTTGGACCGCTCTCAGACAAGACGATATCTATTCTAAATAATGAATGCTTGTATAAAGCTTCCTGTTTTCTAGGTGTTGGTATCATTAGCGTTTCAACACAATCATGGGAAGCTTCAAAGAAGCTCAGCTCATTCAGGCTACCAGCCACCTTCAAGTATGATATCAGCCCACCATTACAAAGGACTGACTGCAAGCAATATCCCAAACCCCTTGGCCCACACCATTGACAGTTCATCCTGAGGTGGTCCCAGGTCAACAGGGAGGTAAAACACATAAGAAGATTACTCAATAAGGCCATCCATATATGCACAGAACAGAGTGGCAATGTGGAATGAACATATCATAACATTTTACTCATCTATCACAATATATCTCACTGTACAACCCAATGCACCCTGACAAATTTGTTTTTTTGACAGCCCCTGAATGATACATTCCTGGGGTCTCTGAACTGATCCTCAGAGTTACTATTTCCTGCCCTTATTTATCAAGAATGAATAGAATCCAACAAAGTTGTGAGTGCGTCAAGGGGGGGTGGCTAAGACTCAGTGAAATACAACTGTGTGACGCTTTGCTGATTAGAAACTGTCACTCTGGCTGCAAGTTTCAAATGTTGTTTCAAAGTTAACCTACGACAGTGATAGGCTTCAAGATCACCATGTTCACTGTTTAGAAGTAGATCAAAGGTTGGCATGGAACAACAAATTCATCAATTCGTGAAATGAATGGGAACAGAGGTATTTTCAGACACCAGTGGTTTGCGCTCTACACCCTGCCTGTAGTTTAAAATTTAGGCATGTGGCATTCCAAAAATTGCTTGACTATGGGTCACATTACAGTTTGGCGGAAGACCTACTCTGCCACAAATGAGATGGAATCTCGTCGACCATATTTCAAGTCCCATGGGATAAAACAGATTATATCTGACATGTCTGTGACAGAGTAACCTGCCCGCCAAACTCTAAATCAGGCCCTATGTCTGGTGATCAGGACCTTGAAGCAAGAGCAGTGGGGACGGGATTTGTATGAACATATTTGTCGGGAAATCCAAAGCAGGAGTGGCATCAGGTTATAAATAAAGGTCACCTGAGTACACAGGTTCAGATGTCATATGACACAAACAATTGTCTGAGATGTTATTCACACAATGGACAACATGCTCTACAGACGTACAACAGAACATCAGACAGAAGTCTGAGGCCCTGAAATTGGAAATCATCTTACTGTGTGACAAGGGAGCCTTGATTATAATCACATCCCCTTACTTCACTGTGAGGATTTTGAATGGCATATTTGAATACATTACTCATATTATGCAGACATTCTGGTGTGCAAAATAAGCTAGGTGCCTATATTTAGCACATAGAGCTAGTGGTTCCCTCACAGCTCTCCTGGACTCAGAGACAATGTGTGAACTATTTTTACAGCACTTGAACAATAATAAAGTGAACACATAATGCATGAAGAACCTCAAACAAATTAAGAAAAATAGAGGATAATTTGATTAATAAAATGACAGCAAAATAGCAGAAATCCATTCAGTAGAACCAGATGTATCACAAATGATTGGTCTAGGCAGCTCTGCCCATGTCCGTGTGATAACCTATCTCCTCAAAATACAATGCATGTGATTCTTTTTTGTAAATTTTATGCCAATGAACGTGCAAGATGGATTATCCCTTTTTTAAAGCAAGGAGCATGGCGGCAGTGTCGTCCGGCCTTTTTATTCTTACAAATACTGGAAAATGCGTATGTTATTGGAATCATGACTGGTTTTTTAAAATGTATATTAAGAAAAAGGAAAAGCATACATTTTTAACTGTTTTAATAATTGTAACAATTTGTGATTCATTGGGGCAGCTGGTGTTGTAATGCACTTTTAAAAGATATAATGTACATATGAATTGTTTCAGGTATTTTCGTATTTTATGATTTTATCTAGTACTTATAATGGAATAAAGCATTTTCTGAATCTGAGTCTGAATACATTACTCATATCATGCAGACATTCTGATGTGCAAAATAAGCTAGGTGCCTATATTTAGGACTTAGAGCTAATGGTTCCCTCGCAGCGCCCCTGGACTCAGAGACAATGTGTGAACTATTTTTACAGCACTTGAACAATAATAAAGTGAAAACATAATGCATGATGAACCTAAAAAAATTTAGAAAAATAGAGGATAATTTGATTAATACAATGACAGCAAAATAACAAAAATCCATTTAGTAGAACCAGATATATTAGTGTTTATTGTTCAATGTTTTAGGTCAGTAAAAAAGAGATCAGCAAAAATGGAGGAGGAAGGCATATATTTTAAGGGAAGAACAACATTTAAGTCTAGTTCATAAAGCGTGTGAATGCCCATAGGCATCTTGGCACTAGCTAACTGATTGAATTGAAATAAGTACTTAGAAAGGTCAGTTTAAAAAAGGCCAGGTTTTAAGCCCTTTCCTCAAAATGATCTAGTTGGACTGGGTTTTTAAGTGAATTGGTAACTTGTTCCTTGCTTTTCCAATGGACAATAAAAAACTCTTCCTGCTCAGAGAGCTTTAAGAAGCTTAGGATCCCTTACGGTTTTGGTAAAGGCAGAGTGTATTATTCAGGTGGCGATTCCAATCCTGTAAAACCCGGGTACGGATGGTCGTACGGAGCGCATTCTCCATGCGACTCGTACCCGGGAAATCCACCTTACAAACCAGCAAGTACGATTCGTACAGAAATACCATTTCCGTATGAATTGTACAAAACTACGTACGGCTAAAAAGTACCAACAATTCTGATCCGGGACATCGCGTACGTGACGTCCGTACGGAGTCAGGCAGAGTTTTACGGACCAGCAAGTACGATTCGTGCCTACGTCACTCCGCACGGCTCATTTTTTACGGCAGCCAAAAACTCCCAGGAAATTGAGTAGGACGCGAATGAGGAGCACCGGTACGCGACGGACAGCCATGGACCCCATCCTACGTGTCATCCCGGCCCTCCTAGCCTACGACCTGGTGCACCGAACCCGACGCACACGCAGCAGAAGGTGAGAACAATTCCCATGGGTCAAGGGGGGGTGAGGGGCATGAAACATACCCCGTACACAAATTAAAACATACAATATGGAGGACAAACATTACCTCCAGGGTCTGGTCACTTCGGGGGGCGTGTCCACCAATCTCCGCGTACCGCAACAACGGAAGTGGACGTGTACGCCTACCCGTCACCACTACAATGGTGGTACAGACCGTACCCATGCTCTGAGGGCATGGGTACGGTCCGTACCACCATTGTAGTGGTGATGTAGGGGTACGCGTGGTACGGACCGTACCCACGCCCTCAGAGCGTGGGTACGGTCTGTACCACCATTGTAGTGGTGACGGGTACGCGTACCCGTCCACTTCCGTTGTTGCGGTACGCGGTGATTGGTGGACACGTACCCCTACGTCACCACTACAATGGTGGCACAGACTGTACCCATGCTCTGAGGGCGTGGGTACGGTCCGTACCACGCGTACCCTATGTCACCAATACAATGGTGGTACGGACCGTACCCACGCTCTGAGGGCGTGGGTATGGTCCGTACCACGCGTACCCCTATATCACCACTACAATGGTGGTACGGACCGTACCCATGCTCTGAGGGCATGGGTACGGTCCGTACCATGCATACCCGTACGTCACAACTACAATAGTGGTACGGACCGTACCCACGCCCTCAGAGCGTGGGTACGGTCTGTACCACCATTGTAGTGGTGACGAAGGGGTACGCGTGGTACAGACCGTACCCACCCTATGAATGCAGGGGTATGGTCCGCATCACCCGTACCCCTAGGGCAGTACATTTGTGAAACAAGGCGTACCCCCACCACGAATGTTGGCTTAGGGTCTGGTGCAGCATATAACCAGTATATTGGGGTGTGTGTATGCCCAGGACAGCAGTGTACTGCACCAAGGGTGCTGGGTGCCTAGGATTCCCAGCAGTGGACAAAGACATCTGAGGTGTGGGTGTCTATCACTCCCAGCAGTGGACAGAGACATGAGAGGGGTTGCTGCCTAGGAATCCCAGCAGTGGACAAAGACATGTGCGTAGTGGGTGCCTATAACTCCCAGCAGTGGACAGAGACATGTGAGGGGTGGGTGCAGAGGAATACCAGCAGTGGACAGAGACATGTGAAGGGTGGGTGCCTATCACTCCCATCAGTGGACAGAGACATGGGGTGGGTGCCTATCACTCCCAGCAGTGGACAGAGACATGGTGGTGGGTGCCTATCACTCCCATCAGTGGACAGAAACATGGGGATGGGTGCCTATCACTCCCAGCAGTAGACAGAGACATGTGAGGGGTGGGTGCCTATCACTCCCAGCAGTGGACAGAGACATGGGGGTGGGTGCCTATCACTCCCAGCAGTGGACAGGGACATGTGAGGGGTGGGTGCAGAGGAATACCAGCAGTGGACAGAGACATGGGGGGGTGTACATCATTATCAGATGACCACAACTCCATGGGTGTATGTACGCATCCCTAATTTTCCACTATGTTGATAGTGCCATAACAACACATCACTGACAGCAGTGTCCCACTCCCATGAGGATGGATGTCTTTCCCCCACTTCATGACACACCACATGTGGGTGTGAGGACAAATGACACATGCATACCCACCCCTGGCGGATGCACACACAGAGATCATGCCACAAGACTGTATAGTCATGTCAATGCCTACTAAACTAAGAGAGCCAAAGGGAACACACACTGTCACGCACATCCCAGGACTGATAGGAATGTACAGTTGCTGGGACAGCCACCAAGATGTTGTCTCTCATGGAAGGAATAGGGTGGAGTTCCCACAGATACAATGCCCACAATTGTGAGTCAGGTGCCCAAATACCCTTCAGAACAAGTACCATATATGTGCTAGGCTGGGATTACACACATGCACAGTGCGGAAAAGGGAGAATTTCTCCATGAAGGCATGGCAACATACTCAATACACAAGTACAGTGACTAGCAAGGATGGCACAGACGATGCAGCCGGAGACATTGCTGAGCAGGCATGGCCATAGTTGAAGGGATCTGTCACCAACAAAGGGAATGTATACACAGGTCAGCACAACAATTGTGCAACTCTCTGCAGGGAAGATGTCAGGTGCCACGGAGGAAGGGACACTCCTTGGCACAATGTCTCAAAAAACAAATAACACACACGACCACAGATCCTTTGCAGAGACCTTGTGATGGCACGCAGATCCCATGGTCCACCTCATGACCATCAGACTCAAACCTTTGCGAGAAACATAACACATTACCACAACCCCAACTCCTGGAGCATCAGCACCAACATCAATACCTGAAATGCAATAGTATTCAAAGTAAAAAGAAAATGCTTTAATCAGCATCACATTTTTTTTTCAAGAACACTATATACAAAGGCCAATGGCCAGTCCAGAATAGAAGTCCTTGGGGGGGACACATGGGCACGCGTCTCCCCTAGCTTGCCTGCACAGTGGAACCCTCAGGTTCGTCGACTGGGGGGGGCATCATGTGGGGATGGACTAGGCACCGCAGGGATAGGAGGTGTAAGGGTAGGTGTGGTGGGTGCAGGGCTGGACGCCTCCACCACAGGGGGTGGGGCAGCGCCAAAGGTGGAGGTGAGCTCGGCGCTGCACATTTCTGCCAGGGCGTCCAGAGTATCCCCTGCACCAGAATAAACCACCGGCACAAAGGAGGGGGGGTCAGAGGGATGGGGTGTAGCACTTCTGGGGGAGGGGGTGGACATGGGGGGACTCAACTCCCCTACCCAAGGAGTGCCTTGCCCGCTTGCGGGCTGGTGACACAGTGGGGCTGATGCCCAGCACAGACATGTAGCTCTCCTTGTCTGACTGTGTGGCAGGGGAGCCAAGGGGAGTGCTTTTGGAGGGACTGGGTAGTGAGGCATGCAGACTCAGACTGTGGCTGCGTGTATGTCTGTGTGCCCCAGACCCAGTGGGTGTGCCTTTATCCCCCTGAGTGTGCATGCCAGGAGGTGTGTGCTTGCCCTTACGTGGTGGTGTGCTGCCTGTGTCTGGTGGGGTGCGTGCTTGGGAATGTCTGGGTGTGCATGGGACAGGCATGAGAGTGGGAAGTGTGGATGGGGCTGGGGTGGGGGGGACGAAGCGCTGCAGGAGACTCACTGCTGCCGTCAGTAAAGAGTCCATGGACCTCAGCAACATCCGTTGCTCAGACATCGTTGCTGACATGCCCTCCATGAACGACACCATCTGTGTCAGCAGTGTGGTGTGGCCATGGAGGACATTCAGCATCGATGTCTGGCCAACCTGCAACTGCCACTGAATGTCCACAGAATCTGCAGTGAGGGCAGCAGGGGTGACAGGGGCAGAGGGTGCGGTGCCTGGCACGAAGGAGACATGGTGGTGCCCTGCACGGACAGAAGGGACCGGAGCAACTGGGAGGGCGGTGATGGGAGTGGAGGAGGTGGGGACAGATGTTGTGCTGCTGCCAGGTGTTGTAGCAGCCTCCGCTCCCTCGATGAGTTCAGCCTCGGACCCGTCAGCATCGTAGTCGGTCTCGCCACCAGACAGGTCCTCCGCCTGACTCCCCTCACCCTCCGTGCCACTTGCTCCTTCAGACTCGGCAGCACTGGTGGCACCGGGGCTGGATCCCTCCTCCAGGTCCATGCAGGTGCCCTCGGTTTCCTCCGATGATGCTGTGGGCAAGGTGAAGATTCAGAAAATAATCAGTCACCTGTATACATCTGACACATGAGTCAAAACAAAATAGGTCACCGTGCATATCAGGCAATGCATCATGAGTAATATCTAGATTTCTCCGCACATATGTAAGCCCTGTACTCCCCAGTTGGTTGACCCACAATGCCACTTGGAAATAAGGAAAAATAGGACACAACAGCCAAAAACTTTTAATTAGAAATATACTGAGAAGCTGGTGTCTGGGAACAGTTGAGCACAGCAATACTATGAAGGCATGCCACCTCTTGTTTACTGTGAAAGAAACAGTATTAGTGCACCCAAGGCTAAATAACAGACCTCAATACTGAAGGTGTCCCCACACTCAGAGACCTGTAAGTACTTTGGAAACCCAAACAAAATACATTTGGCTCTCTTGGGAATCACAACACTTTACACAATCTACATATTTAGAATGTGTGAATGTGCCACTTTGTGAACAGAATACACATGTGCCTGTATAAAAGAAGTAACACAATGTTACAATATGTAGTAACATTCTTGTTCAGAAACTGAAACATGCTCAGACTCATTTGGAAGAACTGTAAAGTAATGTTTGTTCTTTGTACAAAATGTTGGTTCTGTATATTCTTTTCTAAAAGGGTCAAGCAATGTTTGGTTATATTTGTGTTAATCAATGCTTGTTTGCAATTGGGACTCGATATGATTTAACATTCTGTATTGAACACGAGTTTCCTTTTTAGTTCATTGGCATGGTAATTGGGATTCGCTCGCTCTGTTCATGCTGCACGTGAACATCACGTTTTGAGGTTACCGGCAGTTGCAGCTCACGTTAATGAACAGACGAGACTAATTATGACCGGCACGTGTAGCTCCGGTTTTCCCCCTGTGCCGACCCCACCCTGTAGTCGCGTCTATTTAAACCCCAGGCTCCCTGTCAGTAGCGCTTGCGCTCGTTAGCAACCAACCCTTACCTGAAGGCAGGAACCCGTCTTCTTCCCGATCCAGCTCCTGCTTCCGGTCCGCTCTCTACGATCTTCCCCGAGTCCAGGAAACCAACCTAGCTTCTTCCGGAGCTCCGAGGAAAACCTTCCCATGCTGAAAAAGGGAAACAAGAAGCCTTTTAAAGTATTGTGAGTACTCGGCAATATTCAAGAGAAGAAACAGTAAGTCCCTGATTTAATTCAGAGCTCTGAACATGTTATAAGCGCGCAGAATTGCAGAACATTTTCTTTAAATATCAGACAAAAAACTTTTGAATTAGAAAAGACTTTGGGACTTATCTGAATATTGTGAAATCTTCACTATTGCTTCGTCTTCGTCATCGTGGCAGTCAAGTTTCTAAAAGAAAGGAAAAAACATTATCTCATTAAACAGAACGTCTTCTGGCACATTTCATTGTAAGTGACACGCAGCTAAAACAAAGGACAGATTTATAGCAGTGAGGCTATACAGACTCAATAGCAAATAACTAAGCAGCTGTTTCTTTGTTTTTGCAGAAAAACCATTTATAAGCAATAATCAGGTCACTGCAATTACCTGAATGATCCTAAGGTATACAGTTTGTGATTCCATTCAGTTGGCATAATTATTGTCGCCTTTTCTTTTTATTTATATTAATATTTGTTTTTACTGTTTGTTTATTATTAGAAATCTTTTTCCTGAAGAAAGCAGACAGGAAAATAGAAGCCAGAAGAGAATTGCAGTCTTTTCTCTGTTTATTATTTTGTCCCTCTTCCCCCTTCCCTTAAGAGTTTCCATTGAGTAAACTGTGTCAGATAATCAGTTGCGCCCAGGGGAAGCTCTTGGGGGAAGTCGAGAACCAGCTTCACGTCTTTCAAGGTGAACGTCCTGCTTTTCAGGTGAGTGAAGGTTAACAGAAGCGCAAGCCTTCACAACATTCTAGTTCACCTTGATAGATATGGAATCTGATTCGGAAAGAATCGATGGCCAAGCTATGGCTCAGGCACTTGCAGACGATGTTATAAGGAATCAGTCTATTTCTGAGATGCTGCAGAAGATGCAAGTAGAAATTGATTCATTGAAACATGAGAACTCTGTGTTAAGACAAGAAGTCCTTCGCTATAAACCAAGAGACTCCTTATGGGGAGATTCTATGTTTCCACGACATGCTGAATCTTCTGATTTTGGTGCTAGACCTAAGGCCTCTAAAGTAACTATGAGTTCGGATTCACTCTCTGCACCAATGCAAGTAACGGTAGCAGTTCCTAATGTGGTTCCTTTGGCAGCCCCTGAACGCTTTTTGGGTGATTCAAATAAGTATCAAGTATTTCTTAGTCAATGTCAGTTACACTTTATATGTAAACCACAATTGTTTCCTAATGATGCCACCAAGGTAGCTTTTGTGCTTTCTTATTTGGGAGGCACGGCTGCAAATTGGTCTATACCCTATATCGACAGAGACGATCCTATTTTACACAACTGGCCCATGTTTAAAAATACCATGACTAAATTGTTTGCAAAACACACTTACTTGCAGGCTAGTGACAATGAGTTACTAAATTTAAAGCAAGGTAAACAGGATTTGCTAACTTATGTAACCATGTTTAATAGACTTCTGACTGAAACTCAGTGGCCAGAGGAAAAACGTACCTCCTTGTTTTATAGAGGGTTACGAGATGACTTGAAAGATGCCTTGGCTCATATTGTGGATCTTCCAGAGGAATATTCTGAATTCGTTGACCTAGTTGTAAAATTAGATCACCGATTAGGAGAACGAAAAGGTGATAAAAAATTTGAACCAAGGTTTGCCATGTCCAAAAATGATAGGAAGGAAACCGATGTTAAACTCTCTGAATCTGAACCTATGCAGATAGGGACCGTCAGGGGTCCTTTATCAACAGAGGAAAAGGAAAGAAGAAGAAAATTAAACCTCTGTTTGTATTGCGCAAAATCTGGGCATTATGCCAAAGAGTGTCCTATTAAACCTAAAGGGGCAAAGAAAATTAATTCAGTAATCTCAAATCCTACAGAACAGGAAAACTAAGAAACTCGACAAGAAGGGAGGTCTCTTGTTCGAGTGAGGAAAGTTTATCGGCCTCCAATGTTTCCACTAATATGGTACCAAGAATACCTAGACATTTCGTAATACAGGTAGTCCTAATAGTTAGTGCCCATGTGCGACACTCCGTTCCAGTCTTATTAGACTGTGGAGCTACAGGGAATTTTATGGACATTAATATGGCAGAGCAGTTGCAGATACCTACTGAGTGGAAGACTCGACCTGAGTCAGTTTGTGCTGTTGATGGAACAGCCTTATCTTCAGGAATGATAACCAAGAAAACTACTCCATTGGTGATGGTATGTCAGAATGGTCATACTGAAAAAATCACTTTTGATTTAATAGACACACCCACATTTGGGTTAATTTTAGGAGTACCATGGTTAACGCAGCATAATCCTAGGATTAACTGGACCCTAAGAACGGTAACTCTAGATTCCACGTTTTGTCGAGAATCATGCTATCAAGAAGCTCTCGATGAATCCATGACAATTCTACATTGCGCCACTACACACACGCAGTTGACTGGTTTACCTCTTGAATATCAAGAGTTTAAAGATTTGTTTGACCCTGTAAAAGCTAGCTCTTTACCACCACACAGATCATACGATTGTCGTATTGATTTGATTCCTGGAGCTACTTTGCCTAACACTAGAGTGTATGCTCTCACGGAGGAAGAAACAAGGTATTTAAGAACATACCTTGATGATTTATTGGCGTCAGGATTTATAAGGCATTCTACTTCCCCAGTATCCTCGCCTTTATTTTTCATTCCTAAACCAGACGGCAGTCTTCGTGCTTGCATAGACTACCGCGGTTTAAATAAGGCTACTATCAAAAATAAATACCCATTGCCTCTGATACCTGTTCTTTTAGACCAGTTACGGCATTCCACTATTTACACAAAGCTCGATTTAAGAGGTGCATACCATCTAGTAAGAGTAAAAGAGAACGATGAATGGAAAACAGCTTTTAAGACTAAATTTGGATTGTTTGAATATACAGTGATGCCATTTGGTTTATGTAATGCGCCTGCAGCATTTCAATTCTTTATTAATGAGGTGTTGCATGAATTTCTGGATGTATGTGTAATTGTATACATTGATGATATACTTATCTATTCTAAAACCAAGGAAGAACATGTACAGCAAGTGAGGGCAGTGTTACAAAAGTTAATGACAAATCATCTGTTTGCCAAGCTTGAAAAATGTATTTTTAACACTAACACTGTAGATTTCCTGGGGTATTGCTTGACTCCAACAGGAATAATGATGGATGTTAAAAAGGTACAAGCCATAAAGAATTGGCCAGAGCCCACCACTGTTAAGGAAGTACAAAAGGTTTTGGGTTTTGCCAATTTTTATAGGCGTTTTATTCCTCATTTTGCTGAAACTGTGGTACCTTTAACGAAATTGTTACATAAGGGACAGAAATTCATTTGGTCAGAACAAACCGCCCAAGCCTTTGAGACCCTTAAGGAAAAGTTCACCTCGGCACCTTTGCTAAAACATCCAGACCCAGATCTTCCTTTTTTTGTAGAGGCAGACGCTTCACAGGTGGCGGTGGGAGCAGTGCTTTCTCAAAGAGATATTCAGGATGGGCAATTACACCCTGTGGCCTTTTACTCTAAAAAATTGTTACCAGCAGAACAAAATTATACTGTGGCAGAGAGGGAGCTTTTGGCCATAAAATTAGCCTTTACTGAATGGAGACACCATTTAATGGGCACAAAGTTTCCCGTCACTATCTTTAGTGATCACAAAAATTTGCAGTTTTTTAGTTCTGTAAGAGCTTTAACACCTAGACAGATGCGGTGGTTAAACTTTTTTAGTGCCTTTGATTTTGTTATAACGTATCGACCTGGGGCACAACAAATTCAGTCAGATGTTTTATCTAGATATGGACACACTACAGATTTAAAGAAAGAAACAGGTCCGCCCATAATTCCTCTGCAAAAAATAGCGGCACCAATTCTACAACAAAGTTTTTTAAGCCAAGTCAGGGAGGAACATTTAAAAATAAAGACACAAGAGTGGTTAAAAGATCCCCACAATATCCTACAAGATGGTTTATTATACCATAATTCTTTGTTATATGTTCCAACTAAGTGTTTACAAGATAAACTCTTAACATGGCATCATGATTCAATTTTAGCAGGTCATCCAGGTTCACAAAAAACACTGGAAAATTGTGCAAAAAACATTTTTGGTGGCCTTCCATGATTGCAGACATAAAGGAGTATGTTAAGTCCTGCCCAATTTGTGCAAGAAATAAATCTGTACACAAGGCTCCAATGGGGTTCTTACAACCTTTGCCAACTCCTCCGAGTCCTTGGCACACCATTAGTTTGGATTTCATAGTTAATCTACCTAAAGCAAACACTTACACAACTATATTAGTTGTGGTGGATTATTTGTCAAAAATGGCACACTTCATTCCTTTGGTAAAACTCCCTACTGCTGCAGAACTGACAGATATTTTTATCAAAGAAATTGTGAGGTTACATGGTTTGCCCATTAAAATCCTTTCGGACAGGGGGAGTCAATTTACCTCAAAATTTTGGACAAACTTGGGAAAAAGTTTAAAAATGGAAATAGCTCTTTCCACCGCCTTTCATCCAGAAACTGATGGCCAGACAGAAAGAGTTAATCAAACGTTATTACAAACTCTACGTTGTTTAATGGCAGAATTTACAACTGATTGGGATAAGGCATTACCAATTGCAGAATTTATTTATAATAATAATGTGCATTCTGCAACAAAGTGTACTCCGTTTTACTTTTTACAAGGGTATCATCCACAAGCATTGCCCATGTCAGTAACTCCCTCTTTAACTCCAGGAGTTACGGAGAGGCTTTCTACTTTACTAGATATACAAGAAAAGGCTAAAAAACATTTAAACAAGTATAAAGACTCCATGAAAAGACAAGTGGATAAACATAGATTGGATGCCCCACAATATCAAGTGGGAGATAAAGTTTGGCTTTCAACCAAAAATTTAAAAGTAACAGGAGCAAGAAAATTGTTACCAAAGTACATAGGACCGTTTACTGTTAATAAGGTAATAAATCCTGTAACTGTTAAGTTGGACTTGCCTCCAGAATATCCTGTGCATCCTGCCTTCCATGTATCTTTATTGAAACCCTATGATCCACACACAAGGCCTGAACCCCCTCCCCCACCCATTCATGTTGATGGACATTTGGAATATGAAGTCCCAAAAATTCTGGATGCCAAAAGAATGCGAGGTAAACTGTATTATTTGATTGCATGGAAGGGTTTTGATGCAACTGAAAACTCATGGGAACCTGCATCCTTTGTTCATGCTCCGAGACTATTGAGACAATTTTACCTACGATTCCCCCTCAAGCCTCGTCCAGTGGGGCGGCCTTTGAGGGGAGCGACTGTTACAATATGTAGTAACATTCTTGTTCAGAAACTGAAACATGCTCAGACTCATTTGGAAGAACTGTAAAGTAATGTTTGTTCTTTGTACAAAATGTTGGTTCTGTATATTCTTTTCTAAAAGGGTCAAGCAATGTTTGGTTATATTTGTGTTAATCAATGCTTGTTTGCAATTGGGACTCGATATGATTTAACATTCTGTATTGAACACGAGTTTCCTTTTTAGTTCATTGGCATGGTAATTGGGATTCGCTCGCTCTGTTCATGCTGCACGTGAACATCACGTTTTGAGGTTACCGGCAGTTGCAGCTCACGTTAATGAACAGACGAGACTAATTATGACCGGCACGTGTAGCTCCGGTTTTCCCCCTGTGCCGACCCCACCCTGTAGTCGCGTCTATTTAAACCCCAGGCTCCCTGTCAGTAGCGCTTGCGCTCGTTAGCAACCAACCCTTACCTGAAGGCAGGAACCCGTCTTCTTCCCGATCCAGCTCCTGCTTCCGGTCCGCTCTCTACGATCTTCCCCGAGTCCAGGAAACCAACCAAGCTTCTTCCGGAGCTCCGAGGAAAACATTCCCATGCTGAAAAAGGGAAACAAGAAGCCTTTTAAAGTATTGTGAGTACTCGGCAATATTCAAGAGAAGAAACAGAAAGTCCCTGATTTAATTCAGAGCTCTGAACATGTTATAAGCGCGCAGAATTGCAGAACATTTTCTTTAAATATCAGACAAAAAACTTTTGAATTAGAAAAGACTTTGGGACTTATCTGAATATTGTGAAATCTTCACTATTGCTTCGTCTTCGTCATCGTGGCAGTCAAGTTTCTAAAAGAAAGGAAAAAACATTATCTCATTAAACAGAACGTCTTCTGGCACATTTCATTGTAAGTGACACGCAGCTAAAACAAAGGACAGATTTATAGCAGTGAGGCTATACAGACTCAATAGCAAATAACTAAGCAGCTGTTTCTTTGTTTTTGCAGAAAAACCATTTATAAGCAATAATCAGGTCACTGCAATTACCTGAATGATCCTAAGGTATACAGTTTGTGATTCCATTCAGTTGGCATAATTATTGTCGCCTTTTCTTTTTATTTATATTAATATTTGTTTTTACTGTTTGTTTATTATTAGAAATCTTTTTCCTGAAGAAAGCAGACAGGAAAATAGAAGCCAGAAGAGAATTGCAGTCTTTTCTCTGTTTATTATTTTGTCCCTCTTCCCCCTTCCCTTAAGAGTTTCCATTGAGTAAACTGTGTCAGATAATCAGTTGCGCCCAGGGGAAGCTCTTGGGGGAAGTCGAGAACCAGCTTCACGTCTTTCAAGGTGAACGTCCTGCTTTTCAGGTGAGTGAAGGTTAACAGAAGCGCAAGCCTTCACAACATTCTAGTTCACCTTGATAGATATGGAATCTGATTCGGAAAGAATCGATGGCCAAGCTATGGCTCAGGCACTTGCAGACGATGTTATAAGGAATCAGTCTATTTCTGAGATGCTGCAGAAGATGCAAGTAGAAATTGATTCATTGAAACATGAGAACTCTGTGTTAAGACAAGAAGTCCTTCGCTATAAACCAAGAGACTCCTTATGGGGAGATTCTATGTTTCCACGACATGCTGAATCTTCTGATTTTGGTGCTAGACCTAAGGCCTCTAAAGTAACTATGAGTTCGGATTCACTCTCTGCACCAATGCAAGTAACGGTAGCAGTTCCTAATGTGGTTCCTTTGGCAGCCCCTGAACGCTTTTTGGGTGATTCAAATAAGTATCAAGTATTTCTTAGTCAATGTCAGTTACACTTTATATGTAAACCACAATTGTTTCCTAATGATGCCACCAAGGTAGCTTTTGTGCTTTCTTATTTGGGAGGCACGGCTGCAAATTGGTCTATACCCTATATCGACAGAGACGATCCTATTTTACACAACTGGCCCATGTTTAAAAATACCATGACTAAATTGTTTGCAAAACACACTTACTTGCAGGCTAGTGACAATGAGTTACTAAATTTAAAGCAAGGTAAACAGGATTTGCTAACTTATGTAACCATGTTTAATAGACTTCTGACTGAAACTCAGTGGCCAGAGGAAAAACGTACCTCCTTGTTTTATAGAGGGTTACGAGATGACTTGAAAGATGCCTTGGCTCATATTGTGGATCTTCCAGAGGAATATTCTGAATTCGTAGACCTAGTTGTAAAATTAGATCACCGATTAGGAGAACGAAAAGGTGATAAAAAATTTGAACCAAGGTTTGCCATGTCCAAAAATGATAGGAAGGAAACCGATGTTAAACTCTCTGAATCTGAACCTATGCAGATAGGGACCGTCAGGGGTCCTTTATCAACAGAGGAAAAGGAAAGAAGAAGAAAATTAAACCTCTGTTTGTATTGCGCAAAATCTGGGCATTATGCCAAAGAGTGTCCTATTAAACCTAAAGGGGCAAAGAAAATTAATTCAGTAATCTCAAATCCTACAGAACAGGAAAACTAAGAAACTCGACAAGAAGGGAGGTCTCTTGTTCGAGTGAGGAAAGTTTATCGGCCTCCAATGTTTCCACTAATATGATACCAAGAATACCTAGACATTTCGTAATACAGGTAGTCCTAATAGTTAGTGCCCATGTGCGACACTCCGTTCCAGTCTTATTAGACTGTGGAGCTACAGGGAATTTTATGGACATTAATATGGCAGAGCAGTTGCAGATACCTACTGAGTGGAAGACTCGACCTGAGTCAGTTTGTGCTGTTGATGGAACAGCCTTATCTTCAGGAATGATAACCAAGAAAACTACTCCATTGGTGATGGTATGTCAGAATGGTCATACTGAAAAAATCACTTTTGATTTAATAGACACACCCACATTTGGGTTAATTTTAGGAGTACCATGGTTAACGCAGCATAATCCTAGGATTAACTGGACCCTAAGAACGGTAACTCTAGATTCCACGTTTTGTCGAGAATCATGCTATCAAGAAGCTCTCGATGAATCCATGACAATTCTACATTGCGCCACTACACACACGCAGTTGACTGGTTTACCTCTTGAATATCAAGAGTTTAAAGATTTGTTTGACCCTGTAAAAGCTAGCTCTTTACCACCACACAGGTCATACGATTGTCGTATTGATTTGATTCCTGGAGCTACTTTGCCTAACACTAGAGTGTATGCTCTCACGGAGGAAGAAACAAGGTATTTAAGAACATACCTTGATGATTTATTGGCGTCAGGATTTATAAGGCATTCTACTTCCCCAGTATCCTCGCCTTTATTTTTCATTCCTAAACCAGACGGCAGTCTTCGTGCTTGCATAGACTACCGCGGTTTAAATAAGGCTACTATCAAAAATAAATACCCATTGCCTCTGATACCTGTTCTTTTAGACCAGTTACGGCATTCCACTATTTACACAAAGCTCGATTTAAGAGGTGCATACCATCTAGTAAGAGTAAAAGAGAACGATGAATGGAAAACAGCTTTTAAGACTAAATTTGGATTGTTTGAATATACAGTGATGCCATTTGGTTTATGTAATGCGCCTGCAGCATTTCAATTCTTTATTAATGAGGTGTTGCATGAATTTCTGGATGTATGTGTAATTGTATACATTGATGATATACTTATCTATTCTAAAACCAAGGAAGAACATGTACAGCAAGTGAGGGCAGTGTTACAAAAGTTAATGACAAATCATCTGTTTGCCAAGCTTGAAAAATGTATTTTTAACACTAACACTGTAGATTTCCTGGGGTATTGCTTGACTCCAACAGGAATAATGATGGATGTTAAAAAGGTACAAGCCATAAAGAATTGGCCAGAGCCCACCACTGTTAAGGAAGTACAAAAGGTTTTGGGTTTTGCCAATTTTTATAGGCGTTTTATTCCTCATTTTGCTGAAACTGTGGTACCTTTAACGAAATTGTTACATAAGGGACAGAAATTCATTTGGTCAGAACAAACCGCCCAAGCCTTTGAGACCCTTAAGGAAAAGTTCACCTCGGCACCTTTGCTAAAACATCCAGACCCAGATCTTCCTTTTTTTGTAGAGGCAGACGCTTCACAGGTGGCGGTGGGAGCAGTGCTTTCTCAAAGAGATATTCAGGATGGGCAATTACACCCTGTGGCCTTTTACTCAAAAAAATTGTTACCAGCAGAACAAAATTATACTGTGGCAGAGAGGGAGCTTTTGGCCATAAAATTAGCCTTTACTGAATGGAGACACCATTTAATGGGCACAAAGTTTCCCGTCACTATCTTTAGTGATCACAAAAATTTGCAGTTTTTTAGTTCTGTAAGAGCTTTAACACCTAGACAGATGCGGTGGTTAAACTTTTTTAGTGCCTTTGATTTTGTTATAACGTATCGACCTGGGGCACAACAAATTCAGTCAGATGTTTTATCTAGATATGGACACACTACAGATTTAAAGAAAGAAACAGGTCCGCCCATAATTCCTCTGCAAAAAATAGCGGCACCAATTCTACAACAAAGTTTTTTAAGCCAAGTCAGGGAGGAACATTTAAAAATAAAGACACAAGAGTGGTTAAAAGATCCCCACAATATCCTACAAGATGGTTTATTATACCATAATTCTTTGTTATATGTTCCAACTAAGTGTTTACAAGATAAACTCTTAACATGGCATCATGATTCAATTTTAGCAGGTCATCCAGGTTCACAAAAAACACTGGAAAATTGTAAAAAACATTTTTGGTGGCCTTCCATGATTGCAGACATAAAGGAGTATGTTAAGTCCTGCCCAATTTGTGCAAGAAATAAATCTGTACACAAGGCTCCAATGGGGTTCTTACAACCTTTGCCAACTCCTCCGAGTCCTTGGCACACCATTAGTTTGGATTTCATAGTTAATCTACCTAAAGCAAACACTTACACAACTATATTAGTTGTGGTGGATTATTTGTCAAAAATGGCACACTTCATTCCTTTGGTAAAACTCCCTACTGCTGCAGAACTGACAGATATTTTTATCAAAGAAATTGTGAGGTTACATGGTTTGCCCATTAAAATCCTTTCGGACAGGGGGAGTCAATTTACCTCAAAATTTTGGACAAACTTGGGAAAAAGTTTAAAAATGGAAATAGCTCTTTCCACCGCCTTTCATCCAGAAACTGATGGCCAGACAGAAAGAGTTAATCAAACGTTATTACAAACTCTACGTTGTTTAATGGCAGAATTTACAACTGATTGGGATAAGGCATTACCAATTGCAGAATTTATTTATAATAATAATGTGCATTCTGCAACAAAGTGTACTCCGTTTTACTTGTTACAAGGGTATCATCCACAAGCATTGCCCATGTCAGTAACTCCCTCTTTAACTCCAGGAGTTACGGAGAGGCTTTCTACTTTACTAGATATACAAGAAAAGGCTAAAAAACATTTAAACAAGTATAAAGACTCCATGAAAAGACAAGTGGATAAACATAGATTGGATGCCCCACAATATCAAGTGGGAGATAAAGTTTGGCTTTCAACCAAAAATTTAAAAGTAACAGGAGCAAGAAAATTGTTACCAAAGTACATAGGACCGTTTACTGTTAATAAGGTAATAAATCCTGTAACTGTTAAGTTGGACTTGCCTCCAGAATATCCTGTGCATCCTGCCTTCCATGTATCTTTATTGAAACCCTATGATCCACACACAAGGCCTGAACCCCCTCCCCCACCCATTCATGTTGATGGACATTTGGAATATGAAGTCCAAAAAATTCTGGATGCCAAAAGAATGCGAGGTAAACTGTATTATTTGATTGCATGGAAGGGTTTTGATGCAACTGAAAACTCATGGGAACCTGCATCCTTTGTTCATGCTCCGAGACTATTGAGACAATTTTACCTACGATTCCCCCTCAAGCCTCGTCCAGTGGGTCGGCCTTTGAGGGGAGCGACTGTTACAATATGTAGTAACATTCTTGTTCAGAAACTGAAACATGCTCAGACTCATTTGGAAGAACTGTAAAGTAATGTTTGTTCTTTGTACAAAATGTTGGTTCTGTATATTCTTTTCTAAAAGGGTCAAGCAATGTTTGGTTATATTTGTGTTAATCAATGCTTGTTTGCAATTGGGACTCGATATGATTTAACATTCTGTATTGAACACGAGTTTCCTTTTTAGTTCATTGGCATGGTAATTGGGATTCGCTCGCTCTGTTCATGCTGCACGTGAACATCACGTTTTGAGGTTACCGGCAGTTGCAGCTCACGTTAATGAACAGACGAGACTAATTATGACCGGCACGTGTAGCTCCGGTTTTCCCCCTGTGCCGACCCCACCCTGTAGTCGCGTCTATTTAAACCCCAGGCTCCCTGTCAGTAGCGCTTGCGCTCGTTAGCAACCAACCCTTACCTGAAGGCAGGAACCCGTCTTCTTCCCGATCCAGCTCCTGCTTCCGGTCCGCTCTCTACGATCTTCCCCGAGTCCAGGAAACCAACCAAGCTTCTTCCGGAGCTCCGAGGAAAACATTCCCATGCTGAAAAAGGGAAACAAGAAGCCTTTTAAAGTATTGTGAGTACTCGGCAATATTCAAGAGAAGAAACAGTAAGTCCCTGATTTAATTCAGAGCTCTGAACATGTTATAAGCGCGCAGAATTGCAGAACATTTTCTTTAAATATCAGACAAAAAACTTTTGAATTAGAAAAGACTTTGGGACTTATCTGAATATTGTGAAATCTTCACTATTGCTTCGTCTTCGTCATCGTGGCAGTCAAGTTTCTAAAAGAAAGGAAAAAACATTATCTCATTAAACAGAACGTCTTCTGGCACATTTAATTGTAAGTGACACGCAGCTAAAACAAAGGACAGATTTATAGCAGTGAGGCTATACAGACTCAATAGCAAATAACTAAGCAGCTGTTTCTTTGTTTTTGCAGAAAAACCATTTATAAGCAATAATCAGGTCACTGCAATTACCTGAATGATCCTAAGGTATACAGTTTGTGATTCCATTCAGTTGGCATAATTATTGTCGCCTTTTCTTTTTATTTATATTAATATTTGTTTTTACTGTTTGTTTATTATTAGAAATCTTTTTCCTGAAGAAAGCAGACAGGAAAATAGAAGCCAGAAGAGAATTGCAGTCTTTTCTCTGTTTATTATTTTGTCCCTCTTCCCCCTTCCCTTAAGAGTTTCCATTGAGTAAACTGTGTCAGATAATCAGTTGCGCCCAGGGGAAGCTCTTGGGGGAAGTCGAGAACCAGCTTCACGTCTTTCAAGGTGAACGTCCTGCTTTTCAGGTGAGTGAAGGTTAACACACAAGGAGGTGCACACAAAACTACATTTACACAGTCATTGTATGAGCTGCCAGCCTTATTCAAAGAAGCCACTGTTAGAAAGAAATGGGGTTTCAGAAAGTACATAACATGGGACCACGGCGGTCTGGATGACTTGACATTTGTAAGTGGGTATCAGCAACAACCAAGGACTTACCCAAATGCCACCACACTGTGGGAACATGGATATGTATAATCTGAAAAACAGTCTTATTCGAACTGTGCCTTTCTTTAAAATGTGCCAGCGTGTTCCCTGAAAGTGGAAAGGTTTTTTCTTGTGCACTTCCTTGGGAGACATCTGTCATGCAGGCACATTATTGTCCTTCACAACAAAACATCAAAGTCAAGCATTGAAAACATGAAGACATGTTGACAAGTGTAGTGAGTGCCAAGGTACAAGACTTTTTGACTAACAACTTGAATCATGCCACCTGTCACATGGCCATCCGTACCATGATGACACAGTTGGCAACACAACTGACCTACTGCCTGTCATGTGGAGTGGCACACATGTCCAAACACAGGACAATGCATAAGCTAATGGGCCTGCAATTGTGTTGGAATAAGGCACACCTGCACTGAGGAGACACCCTCATGGCAAGCCAGAATGTCCACACAGATGTCAGCACACAAAGACAAAACTACATAGCATCTGGACCACACACTGGTGCCAAAAATGGATGAGCAGGAATCATGTATTTAAACTTTTGACACATGCTGCAAAGCACAAACATTAAACCCTGCACAACATCACTGGGTCACTGCATGTTGAGTGTCTGTCCAGACAATTATCACACACAGGTCAGACGTGGCAAGGAGGCATAAGGTTTGGACATATAGGCCTCGCCCGCACAAACCCCCCATACCTGAGACAATGTGATTGAGACAGATCAAGAAGTGACACCTCTCAACTCTTAATCAGGGTTTACAAAAATGTGCATCAAGAATTCCCAAATGTACTCCACTTCACCTTGTGAGGCTGCCAACACATATGTGTGACAAACAAGCATCAACAGATAGTTGTGAATAGACACACAGGCACTACCCAGTGTGAGTATGCACAAGCCAAATGGGTCACCCTGTCCAGTGGACACATGTAGCACACTTTAGATAAATACAAATGAGGCCAGGGAACAATGCCACAGAGGCCAACCTATGCTGAACACACAGAGAATGGGCACAGTGTTGGATGACACACATGATTACGAGGCAAAGGTGTCTCAGGGGACTGTAGTGGATACACTGCTCCATGGTCCTGGAATGATCTGACTGTAACATGAGCAACCTTCCCAGCACTATGCGTATCTCCCACTCATGCACATCATGTCTGAGGGCACAACATCGGTCATGCATGCTGCAAGTCTGTTCATTTGAAACCTCACACTCCTATGTTGAGACTCAGCATCAGTGCCAACAAATATGGACCCCCAAATGACTGAACAGGACAGGGCACAGGCAAGGAACCAACACATGTCACAGACCACCCCCACACATGATGCAGAAAGCAATGTGCACTTGGATTAACTGGCAGCCTAGATGACCATGTGCAATAGTGATTACAGGGAACACATGTCAAGGAGGGGGAGGAAGGAAGAACAGCACCGGTTGACTTCGGGGAACAGGATATGCACTGCACATATAAACCCTGGCAGTATATCCAGGTGACTGAGCACTTCCAAAAGCTGGTGACACACAACAAACACACATGTACCTACCCCCTCCTTGCTGCTGTCTCTCCTGTAACCGCCTATCCATGTCAGGGAAGACCACCACCAGGACACGCCTCATCTGGTGGGTCAGGCGTCGGCGCCCGCCGTGGGGGCGTGGAGGTGAGTCCCCCAGCTGGACCTGGGCGATCCTCCGGGTCTAGCACCGGATGTCCTGCCACCATTTTCGGACTTGGGCTAGGCGCCGACTGCGACCCTCCACCGATCTCACGGCCCTGACGGCCCGCTTCCAGATCTCTCCCTTCTCGTAGGCAGTTAGCTGTGAGGATGACAAAGTGAGACAACATCACTACACCTGCTCCATGTCAGAGAGACACACATTTGAACATCTTTGATATGTTGAACAGGGCATAGGATGCTGACAAGGAATAGCATCTTTGTCATATGGACATTGGCCTCTGTGGAAGCCCCAATGCACTACATGGCATTGAAAGTACACAGGTGGCATGAGGGGTGCAACACACTCCATGATCATGGCACACACTGTGCATCACAAGCAACACCAGGCTGATGGACAGCACCACCAAGCAGTTACATGCCCCAGGCCACTGACACAACCTCAGCAGAGTACACAGACACACACAGGCACAGATCAATCACATGCCATTGGCAACAGCGGATACAAACCTCACTCTGCACATGTGCCACTTGCCTTTGGGGTGACACAGGTGTGGGGCTAGCCCAGCAAGTCAGACACACAGCACGGCTTACTACTCACATCAGATGGGTAGAGCTGTTGCCTCCTCCATGCAGCTGTGGTGCAACACTTCACATAGACACTCACCCACATGACAAGGAACATTCACACACATCAATGTCCAGGGGGCACACACATCACTTGGACACTCTCACCACAGCTCCACTCAACTCACACACATCTGTGGGTACAGTCACCTGTCACACTGGGGGACCACTGAATCACCTCAGGACTATAGACAAAAAATGCCACAAAGGATAAGCCAGGCTGAATATGTCATGCACTATGCAGTGAATGTCACAGTAAGCACCATGCAAGTGAGGGGTGCACACGTGAACTACATTATGCTCTGCATGGGAGACATAATCCATTCCCCCCCCCCCGGGACCCACTCTAAACAACATTGCATGTCTGTCACACCTGGACACAATGCCAGAAGTGACAGTCACAAAAAAGGTGCACAGTCAAAGGTAGTGGAGTCAGCACTCACCTGCTCCCCTGGTCTCCCATACAGGCTGGTGTACTGTGGGAGGAGGACATTCAGCAATGCCTCATTCTCCTCCTGGATGAATGGCTGGGCCCTCTCCACAGACCTTGACATGGTGCCAGAGGAAGCACAGACAGCAGCAGTGTTGTCAACAGGAAAGTTGTGCAGGCAAGTGCCCTCTCATGGGTTCTGGCTGACTCATATCTGTCTTGCTGAGAGGCATTCATTTGGTGGAGTACATAGTGATTGGTCAGATTCATTTGCATCTTACGTTTACTCCAATCCCTTTCCACATACACCAGTGACAGCATTTGCATCGTTCAAATTTTGAGCATCATGTCAAGTCGACAACCACTTTGCAACATTGGATTTTGTGGCCAACTGACTTTTCCAGGACACCTGATGGAAAAATTTGAACTGAAAACTCTGTATCCATGACAACCAGCATGCATTTAGTGCCTAATACTTGTCCCTTATGTGTCCCCTATGTAATTTTCAAATCCACACACAGGTACGGTGCGTTTCACACATACCCCTACGGCACCAGTTACACACTGCGTTTCACACTTACGTGTATGCACTGGTAGTCTCACTCTTCGTTATTCATTCCAATTTTCTGCAGGGCACCGCCTTTCCCCAGACCAATGCCAAACTTGGGTGCCAGGAGGGAACGTGACTGCATACGACGTTACAGATTCACCCAACAGTTGATTGAGGACTTGACCGCCAAGCTGGCACCACACCTCCAACCACGACACAGGTATCCTACTGCACTGACCCCCAAGATGAAGGTGATGGCAGCCCTACAGTTTTTTTGCCACAGGTACGTTTCAATTCGCCATAGCTGATGTTGGTGGCATGTCACAGACGATGTTCAGCCGTGTCCTGCATGATGTTTTAGCAGCCATGTTGGAGCACCTGGATGAATTCATCCATTTTCCGACTCCTGAGGAGTTGACAGGTCTCAAGGGTGATTTCTATGCCCTGGGAGGGATGCCCCATGTCATTGGGTCCATTGATGGGACACATGTAGCTTTGGTACCACCACAGGCACAGGAAGTCGCCTATCGCAACCGCAAACATTACCACTCTATAAATGCCCTTGTGTTGTGTCTTGCTAACATGCTGATTTCCCATGTCTGTCCACGTTTTCCAGGGTCAGCACACGATGCCTACATCATGAGGCGTAGCAGGGTGCCACAAATGATGCTGCGGCTGCACAACGAATGAGCATGTCTTGTTGGTGGGTATACTCTGTTTGTCCTGTGTTTTGCGATATCTTTGTATCTTATGGCATCTCCTGACCCACTTCTTTACATGATGTTTCCATGTAGGGGACTCTGGCTATCCCATCATGCCATGGCTGATGACGCCTCTCCACAACCCAAGATCAGATCACCATTACAACAATGCACATGGGCAGACCAGGCGAGTGATTGTGAGAGTTCGTTTGGCCTCCTGAAGAGCCGATTCTGGCACAACATGGCAGTGGAGAAGGCAGTGCCACTCATCCTGGAGCAGCATCAGCAGGAACATCCACCCGTGGAGGATGAAGGGCTTGGTCACAAGGAAAGTGAGGAGGAGGAGGAGGAGGAGGATATCCGGAGTCAGCTCATACGCAACTTCTTCTCATAATGGTGAGTCACTGGGTCTGAGTGTGCATGTTTGGAGATTTGTGTGGCATGTGTTGCAATGTGTGTGTCCAGCTGACTGTATGCTAAGTGACTTAGATGTGTGTTCTGATGTGTCACTCGAGTGATGATGTCATTCCACTCATTTTAGCTGAGACACTAAATTTTCAATTCGCATGGTGACAACATTATTCCTGTAGAGTAAATGACCATGTATGCGGATAACAATCTTTTAGCTGACTGCTTGTGTGTCTGTCATCCACAGGTTCTTGCGCATGTTGTCTGGTCGTGTCATCGTTGGCCTCCTGCTATTCCTCATGTGTATTGCAACGTGTGCTGAATCAGCGTTCCATGCACGGACATGGGGAAAAGTCATTTTGGGTGAGGATTGCAGCAAGGCATTTTGGGGGTGTTACTTGTTTGGAATGTCTGGGGACTGCTCCTGTGCATGTTGGGTTACCATGCATACATGTCGACTCACCATGGGGCACATGACATATAGCATGACTCCCATGAATTGATAGTCAACCTTCGTGACAGTCATCTGTAATGGTTTGTGGATTCTGATGAAGGCATCAATGTGTGTAAGACTTCCCTCAGAAAAGTACGGGATGCTATGGGTGGACATAGTGTGGGACATCCCCATAAGAGGCTCAATGGGGAATTGCAGCCTCTCCGTGTGCAGCAGGGGGTGTTTGGCTCATCCCCTTAACTTGTGTGCCAGGCCATTTGGATTTACTACATCTGTGTTGTGAAGGGGGTGTCCAGTGTCGGTCCCACATGTTCAGCCAAATGACCTGTGAGTCTGTTCATATTGATGCATTTCCCTTAGTGTGAGCCTGAGTAATAAAGGCGTTCCTCACCCTCCAAGGTGCCTCATCTCTGTCAATGCAGGTCACTTGCCACTTTGCATGCGGCATCTCTGGCATAGTTGTCAAAGATTGTGCATATGAGTCTATGTGTAGTTTGGCTACATGCATGCCGTTCTTCATGGGTTAGAATCTCTATTGTGCATGAAGTTCATGGTTGTGTATGTATTTGGGCAGGTTGGTCCCCACGACGGGCCATCAACGCCTGCTGAGGGTGTGTCCCCTGTGCGCAGCTCGGCCTTCTGTTTCCTGGTCCTGTGTCAGTCATCTTTGGTGATTGTGCATCCATTTTCTCTGGGTGTGCCATGGGTAACCGGACACTCCTTCCTTTACATACGCCTGTTGCAGTTGTCCTATCTGACATCCTTGTCTTTGTGTGCTACTTTTGGCATAGTTTCCAGGACATGCCACCTGCTGCTGCGGCCCCTGCAGCAAGGGCCCACAAAGTAGCGGGATTCGGCAACACACACGCCTCAATGATACTCCTCCCAGCCTCCCTCCACCCATTCATTTGGCTGTCATCATCTTGACTGTGCCACTGTTGTGGCCACGCCGTGCCCAAGGCAGGACCGTCAGCACATGCAACGTGCACATTGCACAACCCTCATGTCCTTGCATGACCCACATCACACTACAGTCTGATGTTGCAGACACCCTCCAAGCAATGTTCATCCGAAAATCAACCGCCTGCTCTCAGGCATACCCTAAGCACACACACGACACCTCTGCATGCTGAGTGTGCAACTCCAACTGCCAAAACAGCGCTGCCCCGCCTTACAGGCCCTGTCACTCCAACCAGATCATGTCCCTCCTACTCTACACTGGCTCCGTCCACCAGCAAGGCCATGGGAGTGGGACTCAAGCCTTCAGCATGTAGTATAGTGGTGTCAACTGGCACATGGCCCAGGGATCATCTCTCAGCGTGTCAATCTTCAATGTGTCCAGGACCCCCCTCTCCACCAACACATGCACATACAACCTCATCATCATGTTGTATGCCATTGACACCCAGGTGCTCCTCACCCTCACCAAAGACGGTCCCAACATTCAAGAAGGCATGAGGTCCGTGGATGAATGGCTGAACATCAGCCACCTGAGGCTGGACTTGTACAGGACTGAGGTAATCATCTGAGGATTGTCCCCTTACAGCTGGCTCAACTCCTTGTGTCCCACCCACAGGCCCCACACAAGCACTCAGTGGCCACGCACACAAGATGGTGTGCATCATGGATTTGTCACTCACATTTGCCATGTAAATCACCAGCATCTGTACCTCATGCTGCAACACCCTCTGCATGATGCACATGATCCACAGATAGATCCACTCCAAGGAAAGACAGACCATCCCCCAGGTCCACGACACCAGCCATGTCAACTACTGCCCCGTGGTCTACGGAGCAAGTACATCCAAACCCACGGGAAACTTGTCCACATCCAGAGTGCATCTGCACAACTCAGCTTCAACATCCCGCACCCCATCCACATCACCGTCCACCTGAGATAGCTGCAAGGGATCACTGTGTGCTACAGGATGACCTTCACACTACTCACACACACTCAGGAGGCAGTCAACAATAGGGGTGGGCGGAATTGGCGTAATCGCGTTACGCAAATCTCCGCGAAACGGTAAAAAAATCTCCGCGAACACGCAGAAATTCCGCGAACACGCGGAATTGCTTGTTCGCGATGCTTTTTTCCTGTTCACAGTTGCTGTTTGCGTGCTCGGGGAGAAATATCTCGCGAACACGCATTTTGAGAACGCGAACAAGGAAAAATTTCGCGAAGTCGCGGAAAGCTGAATTTTGGGCAATTTCGCGTTCTCCGCGGAATGCGAAATTACCGAAATTCTGCAAATTCCGCGAGCGGAACGGAATTTGCTGCCCAGGCCTAGTCAACAACCCCAGACCCCAAAATCAACCTTGTACGTCTGTCATCCAAGACCCCGTTGGCCCAACTCTATGCATCCAAACTTAGCCTGGCTACCATTCTTCACATCCACAAAACTCCAGCATGAAGGAGATGGTTCTCCCACCTGGACAAACAAACCTGGGACTCCCTCCCCGGGAACCTCCACATGAGCCATGACCTCTAGGCCTTCATCATCCTCTTACTGATTGGTGTGTCCGCACAGTATTGCAAGCCCCCCCTCAGCAGCTTGAGGCCATCACGGGTGAGTATTGGGCTCCCAGGCTGTATCGGATGATACATTGTGACCCATGTGTGTCCTGTACTGGACTCAGATCCCAGGGTATGGATGGCTGTAGATCAACACTCAGGCATAGTTTGACATTTACCCACACGTATGTTGTGGACTAACGCAAAATGACTGCAACATCTAATAATAAATAAATAGTTTTATTCTCGGTGGGGTGCGTGTTTTGTTAGAAAAAAATAAGGTGCTCTACCGGGTGCATAGAATCCAAAGTTCACAGGGGAGAGATGGGATCCTTGGCATTTGAAGTCATCAGAGTCCAGACCACAGTGTTGGTCATCATTGGTCAGACTGTGACCAGCAAGTCCATGTGGCAGAGAATGTCAGTGAATGAGGTGCTGCTGTTGTGCATGAAGGTCAGGTGCCAGGCCAGGTGAACTGGGAGCTGTGGATGGTCCGCTGCCTCTCACGGTCTTTTCCGTGGACGACCCACCTTCCTCCGGGGACCCTCAGATGCAGGCCTTGATGATGCTTGGGACGCTCCATCGGACGAATCCTCCACCTCCTCCTCCCTCCCTGTGGCTGGTGTTGGTCTTCGCCTGGTGGCACAGGGAGGGTTGGCCATGTTTTCGGCGATCCGACGGTGTGAATGGCTTATGTCTGTTTGCACCGCCAGGAGCTCAGCCAGTCTTGCCTCCATCCGTCCTTGGTGTTGTTGTTGACTGGCATGTTGCTCGGCCTGCTGATTCTTAATGTCTGTGAGGGTCGCCACTACCTGACTGATGGCCCTGGTGTCACGCCGGTATGCCTCCATGATGTTGCGTACGTTTGACATACTGGTCCCTTCAGCTGTCTGGTCAGGTTCTCGCATCCGCCTCCCTCCACTCCCACCACTCCCACCACCCCTGCCCACACGAGCCTGGCCTGCCGTTGTGGGCACATCGGGTCTACGGGACCCCTGAGGGATGGCAGTTGTGGTGTTGTCTGCCTCCTCCTGGGTGCCCGGCGAACCTTGTCCCTCCAGGTCAGACTGGTTCAGTTGTTCAGTGTGGGCAGGGCTCCTGGGTGTCTCCTGGGATGTGGCAGTAATGGGGGTGGTGGTTGGCACAGATGTGCCTGAAGCAGGTGCTGCAGGGGCTTGGACACCAGAGGGGCCAGGTGGGTTGGGGTCATCCGCGGAGTGTTGTGAGGTGTCGCTGCCGGTGGGATCAGGTTCCTCCCGAACCTGGGACTGTGGTACTTCCCCCCCATTGTTGGGGGGAGATCCATGACGTTGCCCTGTGTGTGAGAGAGAGACAATGTTAATGCTGTTTAATGCAACGTCCATGTTTCATACATATTCTAGTTGCCACAGTTCCTCCAGGTAGTTGTATGTGCCTAGCATTCACATCAATGTTCACTTGTGGATGAGTATGTTGCAGGGGACTGATTGAAATGTTCTCCAGGGTGTTTGACATGTCGAATTTGGACTTGGATGCTTCTTTGGCTGTGGCTTGATCTTGTTGTATCACATGAGCATTGTGAGAGTGGGTATCTCCATTGGCTGCCCCGGGGGGGTGTGCTCGTGTAAGGGGTGAGTGATCATCCCTCAGCCCGACACTGTTCAACATCCACATGGCCCCCCTCACACAAGTGGCCCGCCACCACAACCTCAACATTATCTCCTACGCCGACGACACCCAGCTCATCCTCTCCCTCACCAAGGACCCTCACACCGCCAAAACAAACATCCACGAGGGTCTGAGGGCATTCACCGACTGGATGAGGAGCGGCCATCTGAAACTGAACTTGGACAAGATGGAGGTCCTCATCCTCGGACCCACACCCTCAGCCTGGGACAACTCCTGGTGGCCGACCGCTCTGGGGACAGCACCGATACCCACCTACCACGCACGCAACCTAGGATTGATCCTCGCATCCTCCCTCTCCATGTCCAAGCAGGTCAACGCCATCTCCTCCTCCTGCTACAACACCCTACGCACGCTCTGCCGGATCTACAGGTGGATCCGGACCGAAACAAGTAGAACAGTGACACAGGCCCTCGTCAGCAGCAGACTGGACTACGGCAACGTACTCTACGCATGACTCCCATCCAAACACCAACGGCGGCTACAACGCTTACAAAATGCCTCCGCACGACTGATCGTCAACACTCCTGCCACAGCCACATCACCCCTCTCCTGAGTGACCTGCACTGGCTCCACATTGACAAGAGGATCACCTTCAAGCTCCTCACCCACACACACAAGGCACTCTACAACGCCGGACAAGCCTTCCTGAACATCAGATTCAGCTTCTACACCCCCACCCGCCAGCTCCGCTCCGGCAGCCTCGCACTCGCAGCTGTCCCCCGCATCCAACGTACAACTGCCTGCGGCAGATCCTTCTCCTACCTCGCCGCCAAGACCTGGAACACCCTCCCAACCCACCTATGACTGACCCAATACCTACTTGCCTTCAGAAGACTCCTCAAGACCTGGCTCTTCGAACAGTAGTGGAACCCCCCCACTCAGCTCCTTGAGACCCTCACAGGTAAGTAGCGCGCCTTACAAGTACCCTGATCGATTGTTTATTGATCGACGGTGCCTGCTGGTGGGTGTAGTGTGATTTGGCAGTGGGTCTCCCAGGTGATGTGTCTGTCCCCCCATGGAGTATGCTGCCATGTCAGTGAGTGTGAGTTCCTCTCCTAGATATCTGAGCTTGTTGGGTTTGTGTTTGTGTTTGAGTTTGCAGTGGTCACAGGAGGGCCTTGTGCTGCCTACAGCAGGGCCAAGTGTCAGCTACCTTGTTAGTACTTTGCCAGTCCCTGTGCATTGAGCATGGTGCTTGAGTATGTACCTGGGCCATATGGGCTGAGGGCAATGGTGTCTGTTTCTGAATTGTACAATATGTTTTGTGATCCCCACCCTCCCAGCATCCCAGACATCCAGTCTTGGGTTTGTGGTTTGTGTAGCCTGGGACATGGCAAGCCCTTGCTTTGTGCATGGGGCATACACATGTTAGTGGCATGAGTGTTGTTTTTGAGTGTGGTTGTGTCCGGGGAGGGCTTGGGGGTAGGTGAGTGCATTTGTTGTAGTTGGGGTGTGGATGCCATTACCCCCATGTTACGTAAGTTGTTTGCATACTCACCCGGCTCGGCAACTCCTTCGACTCCGTGTACTCCCACCGGCGGAAGCAGGGCCATCACCTTCTCCTCCCAGGGATGGTAATGTACCAGTCTGCGGGGCAGCCCACCTCCAGTGATGTTGCTCTGGGCGTAGTCCTCATTCATTTTGCGCTTGACTGTCCTCTGCAGAACGTACCACCTGGCTTGGCATTCATTCCTGGTCCTTCTGATGGGCGCAACAGCATTCACCCAAACGACGATCCTCTGCCACAGGCATGATTTTTCGGCTATGCTGGTCTGTCTGACCAATGTTCCAAAGAACTGTGGCTCGACTCTGATGACTTCGTTGACAAGGATGTCCAGCTCCTCCCTTGTGAACTTTGTATTCTTGTCTGTGGGCATGGTGTGGGGTGCGGGTGTGGATGGTTGTGGGTGTGTGGGTGTGAATGTGTAGGTGTGTGTGTGAATGTGTAGAGGGGGTATGTGTGAAGGAGGTTGTGTGAAGGTGTGTAAGTTAAGGTGTATGGGTGCAGTTGTTTGTGTGTGGTGTCTGTCAGCAGTGGGTCTGTTGCAAAGGCTCATGGTTTGTGAGTGTGGGCCCTTTTTATTGGTCCATTTGTGGGTGTGGCTGGGTTTGAAATTTTGGTGGGTGTGTTATAAGAGGTGGTTGTGAGTTTGGGCCTCTGTTTGCCTCTTTGGATGTGCCAGGTCAGTCTTTTAGATGTTTTTTCTACTGTGGTGTTGTGCGAGTTGATTTGACCCTCCTTGTGCTATTTTACAGTGTCCTGGTTCTGTACGAGTCGTTTTAGCGTATCTACTGTGCGTACATATGCGATGTTGTAGTACAGTGCTCACATATGCAATGTTGTTGTATGGTTCATACATACGCGATGCTGGGGTATGGTGGTGGGGTATGGTGCGTCCAAGTACGGGGCTGGGGTACGATCTTGGGGTACGGTGTGTACAAGTACGGTGCTGGGGTAAGGCGTTGGGGTATAGTGCGTACATGTACGGGGCTGGGGTACGGTGTTGGGGTACGGTGCGTACATGTATGGGGCTGGGGAACGTCGCTGGGGTACAGGGCTGGGGTATGGCGCTGGGGTACGGTGCGTCCAAGTACGGGCCTGGGGTACAGCGCTGGGGTACAGTACGTCCAAGTACGGGGCTGGGGTATGGTGGTGGGGTACGGTGAGTACGAGTAAGGGGCTGGGGTATGGTGGTGGGGTACAGTGCGTAAATGTATGGTGCTGGGGTATGGTGTTGGGGTACTGTGCGTACATGTACAGGGCTGGGGTACGGCGCTGGGGTTCGGGGCTGGGGTACGGCGCTGGGGTTCGGTGCGTCCAAGTACGGGCCTGGGGTACGGCGCTGGGGTACGGTGCGTCCAAGTACGGGGCTGGGGTATGGTGGTGGGGTTGCGTTGCTTACAAGTAAGGGGCTGCGGTACGGTGGTGGGGTTGCGTTGCTTACAAGTAAGGGGCTGGGGTACGGTGGTGGGGTATGGTGCATACGAGTAAGGGGCTGGGGTACGGTGTTGGGGTACGGTGCGTACATGTACAGGGCTGGGGTACAGCGCTGGGGTACGGGGCTGGGGTACGGCGCTGGGGTATGGTGCGTCCAAGTATGGGCCTGGTGTACGGCGCTGTGGTATGGTGCGTCCAAGTACGGGGCTGGGGTACGGTGGTGGGGTACGGTGCGTACAAGTAAGGGGCTGGGCTACGGTGGTGGGGTACGGCACGTACAGGGCTGGGGTAGAGTGCAGACATGGGGGTACGGTGCGTACATGTACGGGGCTGGGGTGCGGTGGTGGGGTACGGTGCGTACACGTACGGGGCTGGGCTACGGTGGCGGGGAACGGCGCATACAGGGCTGGGGTAGAGTGCAGACATGGGGGGTACGGTGCTGACATATGGGGGAGAGAGGGGGCTGTACGACTTGTATCCCCGGCACAAGTTTACCCGGATTCGAGTGGTACAGTGTTCTCTCCGTACGGGGCCTTTTCCATGCGCTTGTGTTTTCGGAAGGGCGGTACGGATCATACATGCGCGCTCGGACTTCAGTTTTACGATTTGTATGTAAAACTGTCCGGGGACGTCTCGTAGACTTTTCCCGAAGCGATTCGTATGTATTTTTCACGTACGAATCGTACTTTACCGGTTGTACGGGACTTGTACGAATCGTACTTAAAAAATACGGATACGAGTCGTACGGTAATTTTTTTTAACGTATCGGAATCGGCACCTCAGTTGGGAGCATACGAGCAAAACCTTAACTTTTAAGTATTCTGGTCCTGAATCATGCAGTGCTTTATGAGTAAGACAGAGAGCCTTAAAGTGACTTGTTTCTTTACTGGCAACCAGTGTAGATTGACAATTGCTTGAGAGGTGTACTGGAATTTAGGGATGTTTAGCAGCAATTACTGCTTAGTTCAAAAGGGATCAAAGGAAAAATGTCCTCTGGTTTTCTAAAAGATAGAGGCAAGTTAAAGTGACTTGACTTATGTGGTCTGTAAAAGTGACCTTGTTGTCAAGGTAGACTGCAAGGTTCTTAACTTTCCTGACCGGACAGGGCCAGTTGCCTAGATCCTGAAGAAACCACTTGGGGGGCTAGAATGAAGCAGTGCAATCAAATAAATGAATCTCCACTTTACCTGGGGTGAGTTTAAGCAGTTTCGTTCATCCATTTACTCACCTCCTGCATACAGTTACAGAAGAGTTTGGCTACGTTGAGAAGGTCATTGGAAATAGAGACCACTATCTGAGAAACTAAAAGAATGGTTAAGCTTTGCCGGGGGGGGGGGGTAACATAGACATTTAACAATGTAGGGCCTAATGCTGAGCCCTGTGAGACACCAGGCAGTGGAGAGAATGGCTTAGACATGTAATTACCAAGAGGGACTGATTGCTCTTGACCCGCTAGAAAAGATTCCAACACTGTCAGGGCAGAATCGGTAATTCCAATTCTCTCCAGGCGGACCAACAGTACTTTGTGGTTGACAGTGTCAAAAGCTTTCAACAAATTTAAAAGAATGAGGTAGCTTTGCCACTATTGTCAATTATTGCTCTGATCTCCTCAGTAGCTACAATCAAAGCAGATTCTGTGTTGTGACTACATCTAAAATTATGCTGAGATTAATCGAGCAATTGATTAGTAGCAAGGAAGGGTGACAGTTTAGTATTCATAGCTTTCTCAGCTATTTTAGCAGGAAAAGGAAGTCGCGAGATAGGGTGATAGCTAGTAACCTAATGAGTGTATCTTTATGAAAGGTATGATTGATGCCTTTTTCTGGGTTGTAGGGATGTATCCGGATTTGGGGATGTTATTTTAGAGTATGGTAAGATGAGTGGCTATTTCCCTTGTTCTTATTGTTGATATTTACCAGAGAATTTACCGCATCGAAGAGCTTTCTGGATGAATTTTAGCAGCATTAGTTTTGTCAGAAAAATAATTAGATTTCCCAGATATAATCAAGGCTTTATAATCTGCAATACATTGCATGTATCTGTCTCTCTCTTTGCGACTATACATTCTCATCCATATTTGTTCTTTTCTTCTACATTTTTGTGGTTTTAGTTTGGCTGAATACCAAAAGGCAGATGCTTTAACTCTATGATTTTTTGGACACTTTTAGTGGAGCTAGCTGCTCAACAGCATTATCAATCCAAGTGGAGTAGTTAGTAGCCGCTGTATCTATAGTTTTGATAGGCTTTCTGTCAACTTGTTACCATTAATGTTATGCATGGTAAGGATTTTAATAGTTTGTGGAGTTTTGTTTTTTAATATTGGCTCGCCCTGTAACTTCATAGCAAAAACAACCACTTTGTGGTCTGACCACGTCAGCGGCAGGGCAGAGGTGAATGAAAGTGTGAGGTTGTTAGTGAAAATGCCATCAAGAATGTGGTAAGCTGCATGGGTGGGAATAGGAACCATTTCTACATTTCTGCAATAAGGCTGACAGATGTAACATCTTTGTTCGCCTAATATTGTGGGTTCATCGATTCTCACTTTTCTATTTTCAGTTATATGTTTTCATGCTTGAAGTGAGAATTCTACCAAATAAAAGTAGGCCATGGGCTGGGAATATTTTCCGAGACAGATATCAGTAAGACACAGTCACTGAGGGTGGCAGAGATTCGGAAGGGAAGCTGGTGGTTACAAACGGCAGTAGAGCTCAAAATCTCAAAAGAGCAGTAGAGCTCAAAAGGTGAGCAACCACGTTGAATCGCTGGGCCATAAATAATCTCTGTCACCTGGTAGTATGCCTTCCAGCATGCTGATTCCCACGAGAGGTGACAGAGGGTGGGAGTCGGTTCCTTATCTGGTAGGGAGTTGGCCTGACAATGGGTGCCAACCACTCAGTGGTTTCTACTGGTTTGATCACCTTTAACCTGCACAACTTCTCTAATTCCTCCCTCACTGCTTCCTGCATCGAAATGGGCAGGTTGCTCACCTTGGCTGAGACTGGTTTGGAGTTCTCTTTGAGTCTTATTATGTGGGCATACTGCTTGAGGCATCACAACTGCTCGGTGAAAAAGTCCCTGAATTCTTCTTGTATCCCCTCCTGTGCTTTACCCACCTCTTGTACTAATATCTGGGGGTTCTTGTTGGGATTGAGATAAATAACTAAATCCTTTTGTGCTTGCCAACCTAGTATGTTGTCCCCCTTCTTAGATACATATATTTTAGCAACCACAATTCTGTCTTTGTAACTTACTGTGCCGCAGAAGTAACCCTTCATCTGTATGGGTTTCCCTCCACAGCCTCCCGGTCGTACATCCATTCTCTGCAGTGTCAATTTTCCCTTCAATACTTTCTCAAAATCTTCCACAGATATTATTGTCAGTTTTGAACAAGAATCGAAAATAGCTTCAACCCTTGTCTCTGAACAGCTATGAAATCCTTGGGATTGCTCACAGTCTCTCCCTCAATCTGTAACACAATTTCATTGCAGACATCGGTGGTGTCATCTCTGCTGTTCTTTTTGTAATTAGCGTTACTTCTGCTATATGCTCTAAAATGACCCTTCCTACCACACCTATTACATGTCACTTTTAGTGCAGGGCACTCCCTGTTATTCGCTAAATGTCCAGATTTACCACACAACTTCCCTTAAAACTCCAACTTCCCTTATTCTCCTTTTGTTCCTTTTTAAGACCTTTGAATGCAAGCACATTCTCATTCTCAGCAGTGACTTCACTCTCTTTGGCCTCCCCATTGTCCATCAGAATTCCCTTCACAGTCTTGTTTGATTTCATTCACACACTGCATCAGTGCTCTACCTGTTTTGCTACAATGAGCACCTCCCCAAGGGGCGGGTCATCTTTTAGCCACAACTTTTCTCGCATTATTTCAATCTTACACGTTAAAAGAAATTGATCATGTATCCTTTCATCACAAGCTCCTCCAATATTACATGTAGCAGCTAACTTTCTCAACTCTGAAACAAATTCTTATACTGTTTCACCCTACATCTGCCCTCTCTTGCCAAAATGTTAGTGTTCCATTACTGTGCTAATTTTCAGCAGGAAGTGAATGTCTAGTTTTTTTAAACCAATTTCATATTCATTCAATCCCCTGGCGTCGCTTACACTCAGATCAGGAAGGTGTTCTAAGATCTCTTGGCCTTCAGCTCCCAAGTAGTGTAATAGTAATGCCACTTTCCTTTCAAGCCCCAAATTTGGACCGCATACCACGTCGTAGTTTTGGAAAAACGTTTTCTACGTGTTCCATCGTATTACCAGCAACACAGATAAAGAAATCTTTTCTTTGGTTACTCAGCCTAGTTTTAAACTGCCTCAGAGAGTAGTACACTACACTATCCTTCTATAATAAAATATACATGAAGAATTCTGGCGAACAGTAGTGAATACAAGGATGAGGGTGAGATTTAGGTTGACCTCAGGTAGCAAGAAAAGAAAGGGAAAAAAGGAATAAAGGAAAAGAAGATAAAACAAGAGTCCACTAGGTGGTGCTGTTCCACTAGCATTAACTCAAAATGGGCACAAGGCTCTGTTTGTCGTGTAAGGCTGCTTCTTTTTCCTTGACAGTCCGACTGGAAGGACAGTCCTCCTCAAGGACTCCCCTCTTTGAGCAATAAAGCCACTCTGTGCCGACAATGCACCGCTCGAGTGGAAACCATGACACCCCCCCCTTTCAGCCATATGAAAGACACTCCTGAGGTAAGTGAATTCAAACAGCCAGTGAGTATTAAGCTGTGCCAGTCAGCGTGACTGGCTAACACTCTCCACACAAATGGCAGTGCAACACCTTCCTCTCCTTGTCCAATATTGTTAAGCTGTGCCAGTCAGCGTGACCGGCAGAGGAGAGAACTCGAACAGTAGCCCAGAAGCAGGACTGGCCTTCCTGTCAGGTACAGTTGCCGCACACCTGACAGGAGTAGAGGTATCACAATCCTGCTGGTGGATTTGCCTCGCTGCGATGACGAAGGCTGTTCCAGTCAGCGTGACTGGCTGAGTTCTTCCCCTTTTTTAACTCCCTGCCAGGAAGCAGTGTGAGGCAAGATAAACAGCGGCATACATGTTGTTTGTGAGTGCTCCTTCGAGCAAGATGATGTCTCCGGTTCCCTCAGAATATATTTTTATAGGTGTGCCAGTCAGTGCAACTGGTGGGGACACACTGTACACAAAACAGGAGGCACGGGCGTGCGTGTTGGAGCTTCTTCAACAGTTACTCCACAAAATGTTTTGTGCCAGTCAGCGCAACTGAAGTACCGGGGATTTTAGGACCCCAGCGGTGCCAGGGATAGCACCCTATGACTTCGGGTTATCCTGTTGCTGTAGTATTATAAAAGACGCTCTCATGGTAATGTAACAAAGAAACTGGCAGAAGAAGCTGAAATATGAAAAAGACATCTTTATTAAACATTAAATGAGTGAGACTACGTCGCACAGAAGCCTTAGCAACTGAATGAGGCAGTCTGCAGAACAAAAACCAGTCTTCTATTTTATACAGAATATTACGCTTTGGGCAACACCGCCCCTGTTTTACAAGTGGTCATTCACATATTTTGGCTTCAAAGAAAAGGCAGAGTCATGGTGACAATCCCACATTCCTGTTCAACCAGCCCACAATTATTTACCCAGCGAGGCTCAGATCCCACATCAGATATCGATATGCCCCAATAAACATGAGCATCTCCTGTTTGGGAAACAAGCCATAAAGCAGGAACAGTCAGGTGTGAAAGAGATTAGCTGGAGGCTCGTGTTAAATGTAAAGGCTTTATGGTGTGTCAAGCCCTGATGCTAATCACAGGTGGCCAGAGGACGGGGAACTCGTGAGACCGGACTGACCTGGGGCAGCAGAGCCAAGCTGCCCAGGTCATAGAGAGGTCAAAGGAAGGCACATGTGTTCTAGAGGCCTGTATTTGTTCTTAAAGGTGTAGCCTATGTGAGGGAAACTATAAGATGGCCACCGCTCCAAGATGGAACCCACGGAGTCAATGTATAATAACGTATACATAGTGCATTCATAGCTAAAACGTTACACGAGGCACTTGTACATACCGCATTGACCATTCGCGGTTCGCTAATACCGGGATAGACAGGGGTAGGGCCCTGCCTCCTACGCGGTCCCAAATTTTAAAGGACCACAGACCCTCCTTTTGCCCTTGCATAGGCAATAACTATACTCTCGTCAATCCGAGTCTAGGTCAATATTCATGAAGTCATGGAGATGTTGCTGTAGCATCATCCTATTACTTAGCTCGTTTTCTGATACATGTTTCCTTACACATGTAGTAGCACAAAGGCCACATATGGCGGGACACAATAAGGAATACCTCTGTCTGTAGTAGGCGGCATAAGATCACACACCCAATAATTAGTGATGTTCACTACTAACTAATGTTGATGCAGAAGCTGTACAAAAGAATTGCTTACGAATTCTAATCTTTTAACCTGCCCATGTTCAGGATAGGGTGAAAAGAGTACAAAGAATCAGTGGTAGGAAAAGACATAGGTTGGGAAGCGGGTGCAGAAGTCAATTGAGTAGAGAAAAACGATCCCACCCATAAATGGCAATGTCATGCTTGAAAAGACACTAGAAAACACGTTATTAAGAACATATAAACAACGGGAGAAAGTAGTAACCACTATTGCAAATTAAATAATAGTTTTTCACAACCCTAAGCAAAAAGCAAATCCCAAAATTATCTAGTAACATTTTTTAGGGCTCCTATGCAATTCAGTGATTTGTTTTGTATGTTCAGGTGAAACAGTGGTGACCCTCATCAATGCTCTAAGGTGAAAAGGGGGTACTCTTTCCACAGAAAATGGACTTCATTCTGCTTATACTAAACAGAATAGTACTTTAAAACAATGCCAGCAAAACAATCTGTCTCCTTAACACCAACTCTATACAATCACACGGAAACCTCTTGTGAAACCACCTATGCCCAAAGTCCGTTCAAAAAGCCTCTCTGGCAGGCTTCTATTGTCCATCAAATCTTCTTCTTTTGTTTTCTTTTGCATGGGCCTCTTCATTCAAGCCTTTCATGAGAAAAGTACTGCTTAGTTGGAGTGCCCTCCTGGCAAACACCCACAGCTCACACGAAAGTCTCAATGTCCCAAGGCAGTGCACCAGTATCTTTCCTTTGCGGCAGGCACTATAGGTAGTGTGCTCTCCATTGCTCAAGGGCACAGGTCATCTCGTGCAGGCCCGGGACCATTCTCAGACTCCAACACTCATCATTCAGTGTCAGAGGATGCTCAGGCTGCTCTTTCATGGACACCAGAATGTAGTGCCTTTTGTCAATCTTGTGTCCGCCGGTGCACTGCACTTCCATTGGAGCAAAGGAAAGGGGGGTGTGTGGCCAAAAACTCAGGCCCAGGGGCTCAAGGGACTGCACACTGTCAGTGGTTACCAGCACATGACAGGCGCTCTTGTGCACTGAAATTCTGGTTCTGTGGCAAAACCAGCTCCTCCTTCTTTTCTGATGTTGAACGCCTTCTGATGAAGCAAGTGCGATGCTTTAAACAGTTCATTGTATAACAAGGGGACTGCAAACAGGTGGCCTGCGGTCTTTCAAAGGAGTGGCCACACGCCATGGGACAATTTTGGTCTAGAATACACTGTCATTCTCAAAAAGCAATACAAATATAAAGGCAGTAGGTAAAACAGCGTCTCTAATCTTTTCAATTGGGTTTCCGTGTGAGAGCCTCCATCATCTAAGGGTAGATAACTACACGAGAATTCTATCTACATGGATGTCTTCACATATGGTGGCATTGTGTAATGGGGCAAACACATTTTTTTTCCTCTCAATGATTACATCTAGGTGTTCCTAAATTTCTTATCTAGAACATCTCAATAGAGAAATCACATGGTACAGATTATCATGGGCATGTAGAAACCTTTCACATCAGGTGCACTATGCAATACACAGGCTAATAGTCAAATATGCAAACAAAAGACAAGAACTAGAGGGTCCTGATATTTGCATGATTAGAACACATCTGATCCCACCAAAAATTAGAGCTTCAGGAGCAAAAGGGTAAAAACTACATTAAAAATAGACATTGAAAATTTGTCATGTTCAAAAAGTAAACGCAAGATATCTCCCTTTGAGATGGAAAACTTGTCTTACTATAATATTGAGTCAGTTAGCCAGTCTATCGCTACTCTGACAGTCAGGCTGAAAAACATTGAAGCAGGCCTAAGGAAAATTATTGGAAACCAGTCTGGTCATGCAAAAGGGAATTGTACATAATATGGGGGTCCCTGGTACATCACTGTAGTCTGGAAGTGTGTACCTGAACAATACACCTACAATAATAAATGGGCTGACTGGTGAAAGGAATACGGAAAAGGGAATTGGAACTAGGACACAACTAAAATCCCCAATCGCTAAGCATAATGCGACATTGGGCAGGGAAGAAACAAAAAGCAATAAAAAATAAAAATCTATAGGAAGGACAAGAATTTACTTGGGTGATAGTCAGGCATGTGACGGCACACCAAGAGTACGGGTGATTCACAAAAGGCAAAAGTTACACAAATTTTAACTTGACCGCTGGCGACTACACCATATACGGTACTCCTAGGTAATATTCCAGTTCCTTCTTCAGGGAAAAATGAAAACCTGGTTTTCTTTTAAGGAACAAAAGCCATATGCTACTTAGGAAGCAAAACATCATTAACTAATGTAATATAGAAATTAGGCCACCTTGAGTCACAGATCTATAATTTCATCCTTAGGTCCAATCAAGGATACATAAATGTAGGGCTGCCAGTTCCTTAAGGGAAGGGGGCAGTAACGTGACTAACTGCAGGTGACACACTTTGATCCTGTATATCTCTTTTTTCCTTCACTACCCCATTATAGCCAAATAGACATGCACTGGTGAAGTGTTGTCTCTCATGTTCACAGCATGAAATATCATTATCTGTGGAATTTAGTAACCAGAACAAGTTCAACCAACTGTTGCGTAGCGATGGGCATCGTCATGACCATCCCCTCACAACACAGGTAAACTTGTAATAGTATCAAAAGCAGCAACAAAAACAACAAAAACATGCAAAAAATAATAAAAACGCACAAAACGTCAAGCCATCAGATATACTTGCTGTATATCAAGCAAAAAAAGCATAGACAAAACAATAGCATATGTAATAAGCGGTGACACACAAACACCATCTCATGTACTTTATGCACTGTAAAACTGCAGCCCAAAACCCAATATTTGGGCCTGTTTAATTTGTCAGGTTTAAAATCCTTACCCTCCTTTTTGACAGTAGATCACCAGGCAATGGAAATCTGCTGTCAAATATAACTTTACTGTCTCTCTTCTAACATACAGGACCAGCAAGAACAATTCATGATAGAACCAAATACACAAAAATAAATTTCCATTACTTAACTGTTACCCTCTTGTCAGTCCTTGCAACATCCAGCCACTTTAGTTTTACCTTTCTAAAAATAAAAATCGTTACACTGACACTCCATATTAACTTGGCACCTACAATTTCCACTGTGAAAAATAAGTCTTAATTGTCTATTCGTTCACACTTAGCATGTAGCCTTAAAAAATTTTAGAATCTTTTTTTCTGTCTAAGACTTAATGCAACACTTCGTTTTCTGTTAAATAAGAGCTAATAGCAGGCATCATTCTATTTTTTTTTTTTTTTAGAGCGAGACACAAATGTATCAGTTCTGTAAAGCATTTAACATGATGTTTGGGCTTTCAAAGAAACCCCTTTGCTATATTTTCCCTTTGGAATTAAGTTCTTTAGTTTTAGTGATGTTGTTATGGAGAAACCAGAAACCCCACCTTTAGAGGCCCGTGTAGCAAGGTCATTCTGCATTCCACAGAGGCAAGGCCCTAATTTAAAAGGTCATAAATGTTAACTCCATTGTTTACGGGAAAACTAAAGATAGCATCTCAGCAGCGTGACCGAGCCAGCCTCTGCAGCTCTCCCAGCTCCCAGCTTCTGCCACTCTGAATTTGTCAAAGCCAGAAGGCCTTCCTAATTCCTCCTAACTTGCAATAATTCACGATATTTCGAAAAATAATTTCTCCTTTTTAGGCGCTAAAAAAATTATCCCTATTCCCAGATTGTTAAACTACATGTACTGTGAATAATTCACAAAACTTAATAACACACATACCAGTTTTTAGAATAAATGCTTGTTGCAATCCTATGCAATGGTACACATTTCATCAATTTTAAATTAATGAACTTCTCAGTAGGCCCAGCTGAAGTTAGAACCTTCAACCCTGATATTAAAACAAGCCGTTGTACTGGCATATTAACTCATTGAATCATAAGAAGGCACAACCTGTAAATATATATCAAACCTAGATGTATGTATTTACTGAAGCCTGAGACACTTTAAAAAGTACTCTGAATGAAAGAAAATGCAGTTTAAACAGTGCTTTTACCCAAATTCGACTTTGATTTTTTTTGGCATTAAAAAATGAGTATCCTACAATTTTCTTGCATAATATGCATTACCAGAATGTCTATTACATAACCCATGAGTCAGGCATTGGAAATAATAACTTATACTTATAGCTTGTTTGCGCCTGCGCCAAGGGAAAATTGTACACACGAATGCTTGCCATTTTAGTGATGCAACACAACTTAAATCAAATTTTAATGCTAGGATGTCATAGTATGAGTATTAAGCTTTATAAATATCAAAAAACGATTTTGAAAAGCACTTATTTTTTTAAATAATTTTTCCATGATTAATAATTTTCTTTAAAAAAAAATCCCAATTATTCGTTTTTGTGATAATTCCATGTATAAAAAACAAGCTGCATCCCTTGCCTATCATTTTGGACACATTTAACTCACAAGCCTAAGCGCATAAGCCCAATTTGAAACGCGTCACATTTTTGCGCCACTTTCATTTAAAAGGACGGTTATGCAAAATTCCACCTGTGTTTAACTGGGAAAGTGCTGGCTGAATGAACATTCCTATCAAATATACTGCAGCTGAAAAGTTTGCCTGTGAACATCTAATACAATGCATCTAAGGAAAATGCTGTAATTTTATGTACTTTTGCAAAAATAGATAATTTCGTTTTTGGGGCCTTATTTATATCTATTGAATGTGGTTCTAATTTTATCCTTGAAGCATTTAACGGCAGTTTTGTATATGTGCACAACTGCTCATTCTATAAATTAAATAGCAACACATAGCTATTTTAGCACATCACATTGTTCATTTCTGGATTTTTCCTAAGTTTCTACTTAACATTAATTAACCAACATTTTGCTTAACAGACTGAAAACATCAGAAGACACACAAACACATATTGAGCTCATTTCAGACATAAACAAAAAGGGTTCAAACACACAGTACCGCACGCTTTAGCCATTTTTCATAAATAGCGCCGTCGCAATTTACTTACAGAAGTTGCACTAATAAGAAAACCACATAGACATTTAAACACACAGTTGACTTGCAAATCAATACGCATGACAGAAAGAACAGCTCACAGACTATACTTGAACCAAACCATTTGCAAATACTAGTTGTAAGTCATATTTACAAGAAACGCTTCTCAATAGTATTCCAAAAGGCTGCATAAACAGCCCAACAGACAGATGTATGTCCAAGAAGTAGTGAATGCGCTCAATTCACTAGCTTTGCCTAGCAGAACACCACACAAAAATCGTTCTGCATATCTTTATTCATGAAACTGCGCAGAACGAAGGATCCTTGTTTTGTATTATGTCATATTTTAATTCCCTAGGGATACAAAATCACCAAGGAAGAAATATGTTTTCAAATGTAACCGATTTTAACTATGGTACCGTCCAAAAAAGCAACACATTTTTCCATGTGAGCTTACAAACAGGCATGCAACTAAACGAAATGGAAAAATATCTCCTCATTACCTGCCTACACAAATTGCAATTCGCATATCCAGACCTATACAAACCAAAAGTTGGCCAACACAAATTTCTACATTTCAAACTTGCTAAGATCAGGCATCTTATAGCTCACTAATCTAACTTCAAACTTCAAGGGGTTATCTCTATCAATACACTCACAAATATACGAGACCCTTGGCTATGGTAATTGCAATGACCAAATTAAAAACCAAGAAACCAACCCCTCGGCTTTGGTAATTGCGATAACCAAATCAAAGACCCAAAGAACCAAAGGAGTGGGAGCGACCCACTTATACTTAACTCTTACTTTTATTTAATCAAAAGGTTATCCAAATTCCAACTGTCAAGTTCTTCATAACAAAACGTCTTTTATAATACTCACGCCAAAAAGGGTTCTAATCGGGAGTGACATCTTTTGGAGAGTCAAAGTCAGAAAGATCAGAGATATACTGGGCTGCAGAGACAAAGAATCCCCCAGAACCTCGGTACCTGCTTAGTGGATTTCTGTCCTGTTCTCCCCAGTAGATTTCTGTCCTCTGACAAGATCGCTCCTCCAGATAGTCACTTGTATTGATGCCGCGCTGTCGGGCGCCAACTGAAGTACCGGGGATTTTAGGACCCCAGCGGTGCCAGGGATAGCACCCTATGACTTCGGGTTATCCTGTTGCTGTAGTATTATAAAAGACGCTCTCATGGTAATGTAACAAAGAAACTGGCAGAAGAAGCTGAAATATGAAAAAGACATCTTTATTAAACATTAAATGAGTGAGACTACGTCGCACAGAAGCCTTAGCAACTGAATGAGGCAGTCTGCAGAACAAAAACCAGTCTTCTATTTTATACAGAATATTACGCTTTGGGCAACACTGCCCCTGTTTTACAAGTGGTCATTCACATATTTTGGCTTCAAAGAAAAGGCAGAGTCATGGTGACAATCCCACATTCCTGTTCAACCAGCCCACAATTATTTACCCAGCGAGGCTCAGATCCCACATCAGATATCGATAGGCCCCAATAAACATGAGCATCTCCTGTTTGGGAAACAAGCCATAAAGCAGGAACAGTCAGGTGTGAAAGAGATTAGCTGGAGGCTCGTGTTTAATGTAAAGGCTTTATGGTGTGTCAAGCCCTGATGCTAATCACAGGTGGCCAGAGGACGGGGAACTCGTGAGACCGGACTGACCTGGGGCAGCAGAGCCAAGCTGCCCAGGTCATAGAGAAGTCAAAGGAAGGCACATGTGTTCTAGAGGCCTGTATTTGTTCTTAAAGGTGTAGCCTATGTGAGGGCAACTATAAGATGGCCACCGCTCCAAGATGGAACCCACGGAGTCAATGTATAATAACGTATACATAGTGCATTCATAGCTAAAACGTTACACGAGGCACTTGTACATACCGCATTGACCATTCGCGGTTCGCTAATACCGGGATAGACAGGGGTATGGCCCTGCCTCCTACGCGGTCCCAAATTTTAAAGTACCACACAACTGGCGGGGTTCACTTTCTCTTGATGGCTCCCCCAAGCTGAGGTGAATAACAGTTTGCTCAAGTGACTGTATTTCGCTGGAAGGGGACGCGCGATAGGGAGAACTGATGTTCCCAAACTGTTGCAGCCCGATCCGTTCACTCTAACCTGGATCAGCGATATGGTATGAGGGAGAGTTCTAACTCCTACCCAGGGTGAATGGTAACCAAAGCAGCTTTCCTGACTCACAGTAAGAGTAGAGTACTCTGGATCTGAAAATTCCATTAGTGAGCAGCACTTTAAAGTTAATTGAATTTTTTCTTAAGGGCACAAAGAAACCCTTCATGTGTTTACTCGCTGTACCATTGCTAGACACCAATGTCGTACTTTGATATTCGGAACCGCGTAGGGGACAGGGCCCTACCTCTGTCTATATTGGTATTAGCGAACCGCAAATGGTAAATGCGGCACGTACGAGTGCTTTATGTGCCGTTCTAGCTATGAATGCACTTTGTACACGTTATTCTGCTTCGCTACGCGGGTTCCATTTTGGAAGCAGTGGCCATCTTGTCATTGCCCTCACATAGGCTATGATGGAGTTAATACGGGCCTCACAGTACATGGGCTTTCCCTCTGACTTCTTTGTGACCTGGGCAGCTGGCTCTGCTGCCCCGGGTCAAACCGGTCTCACGAGCTCCCCTTCCTCCGTCCACCTGTGATTAGCATCAGGGTTTGACCCGTCATAAAATCCTTTCATTCTACACGATCCCCCGGCTAATCTCTTTCACACCTGCTTGTTCTTGCTTTATGACTTGTTTCCCAAAACAGGAGATGCTCATGTTTATTGGGGGGTCTATTTACTTCAAACATGGGATCTGAACCTTCCTGTGTAAATCATTGTGGGCTGGCCGAACTGGAATGTGGGATGGTCATCATGACTCTGCTTTTTCGTTTGTAATGTATGCCTTTATATGACCATATCGTAAACCAAGGAATGTGTGCCTGGAGCATGATATTTTGTACTTAAGGAGAAGTCCGTTCCTATGATTTTCAGCAGTCTCCTGAGAACATACACGCTGTTGTACTTCTAGGATACCTGTCATTGGTCTGCAGCCAATAAACGATTCTTTGACTTCACCCAGAAGACTCTGTGTTTCTGTAGGTCCGGAACAGGGTGAAACCCAGAAGTCATAGGGTGTGTGCCCCTGCACCGCTGGGACTAAAATACCCAGTACTTCAGTTTGGCGCCCAACGTGGGGCGATTTCAGCGGTACCAGTCCAAGCCAGAGGTTCGTGAGGAGCTTCGTGTGGAAATTCCGGAGGAAGGCCGCCACTTCATCGACCCCTGCATGTCGACGTGGTCCGAAAGTCTTTTCTGCGAGGTTCTCCGCGTCCCGACGGCTACGAAGGACTGCTGCCCTGATTAATCGACCTGTTTTGGACCCTTGACGAGTTTGAGAGAGCGAAACAATCGAGAGAGTCTTCTGGTGACGTCATCGATCAGCAATATTCAGTTAAGTATAAGTGGAGCGTCTCCCATTTGTTTTGGTATCCCTCGGGATCGTTTGGTTTGATTTGGTAATTGGTGATTTGGTGTTTGCAAACCCCAAAGCCAGAGGACTCGTGTATTCACGAGAATATCGTAATCGATAATCCTCTGACGTTTGGATCTAGACTAGTGAGCGAAGATGCCTGGTTCTGGACTATTTGGTAGATTATTCTGTTTGGGTTGTGGAAAAGATTTCCAGCTAGAGGAATCATGTCCGGTTCCTCCGGTTGGAACTCCAACTTATGAGCTCTATGTGAAACATGGCGTAGGCCCCATTGCATATAACGAAGTGTGGATCCACTACACCAGGAAAGATGGTGTTTTAAAATGGCCCCAAAATGGTAGTTTTGATACCGATATTTTAGATAATCTGGAAATTAAATTGTTTAAGAAGAAAGCCCGGCCGGCGATGTTTGACTCTTTCCGCTTATGGCGAAAGGAAGCCAAACAGAAGGAAATTAAGCTAGCGAAAAAGAATAAGAGAGAGAGAGGTATGTCAGTAACGCAAGCAGCTGTACAATTTAAAGACAATGAAGAGGAGCAAATGAATGAGCAATTGCACAGGCAGCGTAAGTTAGGGATTGACAAATGTTACCCAGCTTTGCCACATTCTAAGCAGGATGAGTCAGAAGAAAAGGAGAAAGATCCCTTGATGTCACATTTGTTGAGTTCGCCACCCCCGTATGCTCAAACTGCCACGGCGCCTCCCCAGCTTGTAAATATGCCACCTCCAGTGCATATACTGCAAGCCTTGCCGCAACCGCCAGTTGCTTTGCAGCCAGTTCCTATTCCTGTAGCGCAGCCCTCTCAAGCGCCGCCAGTTGTGCTTCCAACTGCCCCCGCACTTCCTGCGACTTTGCCTAATCCAGTAACTGCCTCCCCTAACACTCTTCCTTCCACCACTCCAGTACCTGTCTCTACATCCTCTTTTCTTCCCTCTGTTTTTCCCCCTGTTCTCGCCTCAGCTTCTCCTTCAGCGCGACAGCGTTTAGCTAATGTGGTTACTACATTAATGTCGCCTCTCTTTGGGTCATCTGGTGCAACTCCTGGTGTACAGCGTAAGCAGTTGCGCAGCCAATTGCCTAACCCCGATGAGAAAAAGGTAATAGATCACATGGCGCGTAGATGGATCGTTTTTCCTTCACTGTATGATGTGGAATCGGTTGTTAACACTTTCCATCAATGGGATGCCCCGAAACAGAGATATGTATTTGAGAAAATGTGCGAAATTCTCTGTGAAGAATTGGAGGATAGTGGTAGAAATCCGAACCCGCAGGAATTGTGTAGAGTGAGGTTCGATTTTGGAACTGGTATAATTGTGGACCGCGAAGTAGATAAAGCAGTTGCGGTTGTATTGTCCTTAAGGAATGACGATTGCCAACAGTAATTGTTTGAACAAGAGGTCCTTGTGGGGAAAAAGGCAAAAGCGCGACAATACCCTATGAGAGAAGTTCCCCCGGTATGGAAGGAAGCAGTTGCAGCTGTCGGCAATAACCCCGCTGTGCCAGCGCATTTCCAACGTGTTTGGGTGCATGTTCCATGGAAGCGCTCTGAGGTGTTAGCGCTTAAGCAGACATTGCCTGATCCCCGTAAAAACCCAGCAGGTTATTATAAAGAGTTGTCACAGACGGCAGGGTCATGCATTATGAATCTGGCCGACATAGACATGTTGTTTGGTAATGTTGTTCCACAGCCTCTATGGGGATCAATTCGTAATGTAGATCACAATGCAGAACTAGGGGATACATGGGCTAACATTGTCGCTGCTGATGCTAGACAAACGGGTGGTGCGAAACCAGAACCTTTAGTAGCTGAACTGCCTGGTAGAATCATCACGTATATGAAGACAATAATGCCTGCGATGCGCGTAAATTGGGACAAGTTATCTGCATGTAAGCAGAAGAAAGATGAGACAGTGTCAGACTTCTTTACTAGGTTTGAGGAAACGTTTATTGACCACAGTGGGCAAGATATGAGTACTGAGGGTGGCCAACGGTTGTTTGTGGATAAGTTTGTGCAGAATTTACTCCCTGACCTGTGTAAAAAGTTGAAAGATTCAGAGAGTTCTTGGGCCGTTTCCTCTTCAGCGCAAATACTGGCTACTGCACAGTATTATGAAAACAGAGATAAAGACGAGAAAGATAGAACGGAGAAGAAAACGAAGGAACTAAAGACAAAGGTCCTTTTACAGCAGGCCTATCCACCACGTGGAGGTGGTAATAATTATAGACAACCCCAAGGTGTCTATCACCAACCCCAACAATTTCAGACTAATCAGCAAATGAATGGGTATTATCAACCACGTGTCCCTGTAGGTCCCAACCAATGTTCATACTGCAAAGAGGAAGGTCATTTTAAATATAGTTGCCCTAAATTAATGCAACGGAACGGTAATACGTATGGCGCCAGAGGTAGAGGTGGTCAGCAAGCTCCTAGAGGCAGAGGGCGTGGAAGTGTTCCCCAAAACGCACGTCCTCTTCCGCCCCAAAGCGCAATTAATAGCTTTGATCAGTAAGCTAACGCGACTGGTAATACGGCCCAGTATTACAATAATGATTATTATGCAGAGGATGGTGATGCAGAAAATAATGGTTACTAGGACAGCCATAGACAGAGAGAGGGAGTTGTTTCAGTGCCAGTGGATCAGAGTGGACCGTATGTTGAGGTGACTACAGCAAATGTAACGGAGCCTTTTCTGCTAGACACTGGTGCTGCAAAGAGTTCAATCATGCGTTCAAAACTCCCTGGCGCACCTTTGTCTGGCGATATAAATGTTTCAGTAGGTTTTTCTGGCGCCCCAGTTAGGAACCCGATTTCCAGTCCCATGTCACTTTCTGTTGGACCTTGCGAGCTGAAAGCGCCCCTGATCCTGACAACAGGTTGTGGTGAGAATTTGTTGGGATTAGATTTGTTGAAAAGATTGCACGCTACACTGTATTGTTCTCCTTCAGGAGTACAACTTACATTAGGCAAGAAAGTGGTTTCCCCAATGTATTTGTCTAAAAACACGATGCCACCTGAATTGTCATCCCTTCCGGATGCCCTTTGGGCTACTGGTCCCAATGATGTGGGCCTCTTGGAAATACCACCATATGTGGTGACTCTAAAGGCTAATGTCAGACTGCCACGTATTCCCCAGTACAAGATCTCTAATGAAGGGCAGAAAGCATTGTTAGACATTGTCAGCGACTTGATTAATAAGGGTGTGATTGAAGAGACAAGAGGCAACGTTTGCAATAGCCCGATTTTACCTGTCTTAAAACGAACGGACCCTTCACAGCCAGCTGTTTACAGATTTGTGATTGATCTTAGAGAGGTTAATAAGATTGTTGTGCCTCAGTTTCCGGTTGTCCCCGATATAACTGCCTTGTTAACGATGATTCCAGCCTCTGCTGCATGGTTTTCAGTGATCGATTTAAAGAATGCTTTCTTTAGTATCCCAATTGCAGAAGAGAGCAGAGACATTTTTGGTTTTAGTCTGGGAGGCCGAAGCTTCCGCTTCAAACGCGCTCCCCAAGGCTACTGCGAGAGTCCATCCATATACAGTCAAGCTTTGAAAGCGCAGCTTGATGCACTTGTTTTACCTAGTGGCGCTATCCTGATTCAGTACGTGGATGATTTACTAATCGCCGCGGATACTGAGAAGATCTGTAAAGAAGCCACATTGTCACTGTTGCGCCATTTATCCGCTTACCATCACAAAGTGTCTCTCTCTAAGCTGCAATATTGTCGACAAGAAGTGACCTACTTAGGTCATCTCTTATCGAAGGAGGGAAGGAAACTGACCCCAGAGAGAATTCAAGCCATTGCACAGTTGAGTGTGCCAAAGACACAGAGAGAAGTGCGTGCTTTCTTGGGCATTACCTCATACTGTAGGCATTGGATCCCAAGTTTTTCTTTGTTGGCAAAACCTTTATTAGCATTAACATGCAAAGACACACCGGATCCTATCCCATGGTCTGAAGAGTGCCAGAAAAGTTTTGTGGAATTGCGCAATGCGTTGTGTTCAGCTCCTGTGTTGGGCACTCCTGACTATAGCAAGCCTTTTACATTGTATGTTCACGAGAAAGATGGATGTGCGTTGTCAGTGTTAACACAGCCTTTTGGCGACAGACCGCGCCCATGCGCATATTTTTCATCAACCTTGGACCCTGTAGCGAGGGCATTGCCAAGCTGTCTGAGAGCGACAGCTGCTGCAGCAATGTCTATCCGACAATCTGCTGGTTTGGTAATGGACAACACATTGATTGTCATGGTTCCACACGCTGTAGACACATTATTAAATAGAACCAAGACACAACACTTGACTAGTGCGCGATTATCAGGGTATGAACTCACACTGTTAGCGAATCACATACACATAAAAAGATGCAATACGCTGAATCCAGCCACATTATTGCCGATTCCAGCAGACTCCGATGAGATTGAGCAACATGACTGTCTGTTCAGAACAGAAGAAGAGACGAAAGGGAGAATAGATCTCAAAGATACTCCCCTGACTGAGTGTGATGGCACTTTATGGGTAGATGGGTCATGTTTCAAGCTCCCTAATGGTGACACGACTGCTGCATATGCTATCACGACTTTACATACGGTCGTGGAAACTGCACGAGTGCCACATAATTCGGCCCAAGCAGCGGAATTAATCGCCCTCACGAGAGCATGTGTGTTGTCTGAAGGAATGAGAGTGAACATATACACAGATAGCCAGTACGCCTTTGGCGTAGCTCATAATTTTGGGCGACTGTGGAAAGAGCGTGGGTTCCTGACGTCGCATGGAGCTAAAATTCAGAATGGCAAGTTGGTGAATGATCTCCTTGAGTCACTGACCCTACCTTTGCAAGTTGCGATCATGAAATGCAGTGCGCACAGGAAAGTCACAGATGATGTTGGACGTGGGAATGCGTTTGCTGATGAGACCGCGAGAGAAACCGCACAGAATGTGAAGACTAGAATGTATGTTGCAGGCCCCACAAGATGGGTTAATGATGTGGGAATGTGCGAGAACACAATAGAGAGTGTGAAGTCGCTTCAGGCTGAAGCTACAGAAGAAGAGTTAAGCAAGTGGAGAGAGAGTATGGGTAAGTTGGATGAGAATGGTTGTTGGATTGACCTGACAGAACATAGGCGATGGTTGTTGCCTGATGCATATGTGCTCCCAGTGGTTACTATGGCGCATGGAATGGCACATATCAGTACGAAAGGTATCTGTAAGTTGTTGGCTCCAGTATGGCAGAATGTTGGGATTCCCAAGTGTGCAGAGAATGTGGTCAAGAATTGTATGGTATGCTTGAAATACAACCCTGGTAGGGGAACCCCAACTCCAGCCGGTCACTTTGCACCCCCATCATGTCCATTCGAAGTTTTGCAGCTGGACTTTATTCACATGGAAAGATGCAACAACCTAAAATATGTATTGGTGGTTGTTTGTGCTTTTTCCAAATGGGTAGAGGCTTATCCTCTGAAAGATAACACTGCCCTATCCACAGCCAAAGCCCTTGTGAAGGAGTTTTTCCCCAGGTTTGGGATGCCGAGAATGGTATGGTGTGATAATGGAAGTGAGTTTGTGGGTAAAGTGATGAAGAATGTATGTGAAGGTTTAGGCATAAGGCAGAAATTCCACGCTGCAAATCACCCCCAATCAGCTGGACTAGTTGAACGCTACAATGGAGCCTTAAAGCTCAAGTTGGCCAAAATTCAGGCGAGCACTGGTCTTAAATGGCCTGACGCTCTGCCCCTAGCACTCTTGTCCACCAGAATGACAATACACTCACGAGTGGGACTTAGTCCTTATGAAGTAGTCTTTGGCCGCCCGGCCAACGTATGGGGTGTGCCAAGGCCTACGAAGTTCAGCGAAATAGAGCATCCAGTACTGCTCGATTACCTGTATGATTTGACTGTTAAACTGCGTGTTTTGCACCAACAGGTACATGATACTCTTCCCCAAGCCTCTGAACCTCCTGGACACCCCATCAACCCTGGCTCGTGGGTCCTGGTCCGGAATTTCCAGCGCAAGGGCAACGACGAGCCTCGCTGGATCGGCCCTCATCTTGTTCTTCTTTCGACAAGATCAGCAGTGCGAGTGAAAGGGAAGAAACACTGGATTCATGGTACTCACTGCAAGGTAGTTCCCTTGCCTCTGCCATATGACCAGTGGGTCAAGGAGGGTATCGCCGACTCAGAGACAGACACTGTACCTCGCTTTGTACCATTCAGTGACGCCCGCTTAAGAGACACAGCTTCAGTCCAAGAGAGTGACAATATTCTGCAGGAAGCTGTGCCGCCATCAAATCGACTGGACACCACTGAGCCTGAACTTTTGTTTCGAGACCAAACAGCACCTGGCCGTCTCCGCTATAATTTGAGACCTAGGCCCATGGACAAATAAAGATTTCCTCATTATTTCCCTTTTGACATTTTTTGCTCTCCCATCTGAAGGACTTTCTTGATTTTTTGTTTTTCGAACCACCATCCGGGTTCTGCCGCAGGGTCGCGGTGCCAAGACTTTGGGGTACAGGCCGAAGACGCTAGGTCAACGGTTCTGGTTGGTCTAGGGCGTTTCCCTGGACTGACAGGCGTACTCCTTAGCAGAAGAAACTCATCCACCGCGAGCGGCCCGAGTAGAGGATGGAGTTTTGTAAGATGGAGAGACCGATTGAGGAAATGAACTCTAAAACAAGGATGTGTAGAATTGTAAAAAGTAAATGTTTTGTCTTTTTGTGCTTTTTTACACTGTGTAGTATCATGATGTTTATTGTAGGATGTGTGTTTTTCTCTGCTCAAAAACCCATTGCACCCACTCAACAGCCTATATCTCTTTCTACTGCCTCCTCTCACTCTTTTCACCCTTTGCCTGAGCACGAACAGACCAGACGATCAGAGTTCGTAAATAACTCGTTTATCCAACTCTTGCACCAGCACCAACTGGTAATGAATACGACCAATTGCTGGGTCTGTGGGTTAATGCCCCATACCATTAACAAGGGTATTCCCTACCTGGTGCTACCGTACAGTTACAATGGATCGTCATGGGCATTCCAAACCATGTTTCTCTACGCTCTAGATACATACTCCCCTCGCCCACCGCGTTCTATCAGACCCATCACCAATAATAAGGCTTTGATGAAAGGAGTTGCCGATATGAGTAGGGATATTAATGCATACTCATCCATTCCCAAAGAAGAGCTGAGACCTTATGTAGGATGGAACGCGACGGGGTATAGTATTAGTCTGGGTGAAAGACAGCGAAAAATCTCATCTCCAATCTGGGTCGTACCCCACATGGGTCGGTTCTGCTTACAGGGTAATGGTCAGAATCCAAGGGCTCAACTGGGAAGAAGTGACTGTACTGAAACGTACACTTTCCCATCACAGTTTTCCCCTGCGTTTTTGGCTGCTAAGGGCACATATTTCATCTGTCATGACCGAGCATATACGTGGTTGCCCCCTGATTTCTCGGGCACATGTTATATTGCGAACTTGCTACCGCCGACATTTACTGCCGCCTCTGACTATCACAAGACCAGAGTTGTGAGAGGTGTGATTAGTAAGGAGGACACTGCCGGTCAAGAAGCAGGAGACTTCTTCTTGGGTTTCCTGCCGTTTTGGGGACCTATGGTCAATAGTAGGAACCTGAGACAGCTGACTCGTGTGGTTGAATCCACCGTCAATGTAACGGCTGGTGCCCTTAGTAATTTGACAGCTGAGCTCCAAGCGGATCGCCTTATGACTTTGCAGAACCGCATGGTTCTAGACGTTATTCTTGCAGACCGCGGTGGGGTATGCAGGGTCATCCAATCCAGTTGCTGCATTTTCATACCAGATAATGCTCCAACAGTGTATCAAGCCATCTCCAAACTCCATAAAATATCTGAAGCCATACACGTGGATAAGGGAGATTGGTCACTGGTGGGATGGTTCTGGGAATTGATATCTGCCTGGGGTTGGAAAGTTCTGATGGTCATTGGAATGATCTTAGCCATTCTTTTCCTGTTCTGTCTATGCATACAGTGTGCTCCTGCGATATGTGGCCTCTGTGCTACCTTATGTGTAAGGAAACCTGTATCGAGAGACGAGCTAAGTAATAGGATGATGCTACAGCAACATCTCCATGACTTCGTGAACATTGACCTAGACTCGGACTAAGATGAGTATAGTGATTGCCTATGTAAGGGCAAAAGGAGGGTCTGTCGTACTTTGATATTCGGAACCGCGTAGGGGACAGGGCCCTACCTCTGTCTATCTTGGTATTAGCGAACCGCAAATGGTAAATGCGGCACGTACGAGTGCTTTATGTGCCGTTCTAGCTATGAATGCACTTTGTACACGTTATTCTGCTTCGCTACGCGGGTTCCATTTTGGAAGCAGTGGCCATCTTGTCATTGCCCTCACATAGGCTATGATGGAGTTAATACGGGCTTCACAGTACATGGGCTTTCCCTCTGACTTCTTTGTGACCTGGGCAGCTGGCTCTGCTGCCCCGGGTCAAACCGGTCTCACGAGCTCCCCTTCCTCCGTCCACCTGTGATTAGCATCAGGGTTTGACCCGTCATAAAATCCTTTCATTCTACACGATCCCCCGGCTAATCTCTTTCACACCTGCTTGTTCTTGCTTTATGACTTGTTTCCCAAAACAGGAGATGCTCATGTTTATTGGGGGGTCTATTTACTTCAAACATGGGATCTGAACCTTCCTGTGTAAATCATTGTGGGCTGGCCGAACTGGAATGTGGGATGGTCATCATGACTCTGCTTTTTCGTTTGTAATGTATGCCTTTATATGACCATATCGTAAACCAAGGAATGTGTGCCTGGAGCATGATATTTTGTACTTAAGGAGAAGTCCGTTCCTATGATTTTCAGCAGTCTCCTGAGAACATACACGCTGTTGTACTTCTAGGATACCTGTCATTGGTCTGCAGCCAATAAACGATTCTTTGACTTCACCCAGAAGACTCTGTGTTTCTGTAGGTCCGGAACAGGGTGAAACCCAGAAGTCATAGGGTGTGTGCCCCTGCACCGCTGGGACTAAAATACCCAGTACTTCACCAACCAGCATGGATCAGTAGCGTGTTGAGGTCCGGTTCCGCCGTACTTGCAAATACCTGTATCCCATCCTCGTCACCAGTGTAAACTCGAGATATTTAGCCCTCAGTGGAAACACAGGAAATGGATATGTACAAACAAGTCGTGTTTATTCAAGAAATACAGCAAGAGGACCCCAGCCACAGCTGACGTCCTGAACACTCTGTCACACACTCCACGCAGGGAACTTAGCTTAGAACCTTTAACGCTGTGACATTCTAAAGCATATCACTGGGGTACAAACCATTATCAAACAAGGGAGAGGGGGTGAGGGGAATAAATAGGGTTCCCCTAAAACAGAGGATACCACATGTACCTTCCTTGTCTTTCATTCCACTGGTTTTGCGTCCTTTTTTAAAATGTTTTTGTGATCAAAACCTTTGAGCACCCCCAATCAATCAATAAAAATGTCTGGGAACTCATTTATCCAACCATTGTCTTTCCCAAGAGTAGATGCCATCATAACTTGGTTGGTAGAATTCAGGTTCAAAACACAACCCAAATCCCTCGGGTGCCTCCATACCAACAAGTTATCCCCCCTCTTGGTCACGTAGAGTTTCGCTACAGCCTCCCTTCCTTCCAAAAATATTAGTCTCACTGTGTAGCCCTCAAGAGCTATCTTCATATTGCTACAACACTCATGTGTGATATCAGGTGGTAAAAATGCAATGCCACACGTGTCCTATGCGTTCTCCCAATTATTGTCCCCCACCAATGTAAATGAAGACCCTGAATCGGCCAAAACAGTGAGACTCTTCCCACCTATCTCCACTTCAGATTCAGGTAAAGTTATGGGGCCACTGTCACCCGCATTATCCAATTGCTTAACATCAGCAGAGGGGGAGGATCATACATGCAAAATCACACTCTGACATTCCTCCCACACGTCCAACACCTCATGCACCTTTGCATTTTTGCAAACTTGGGTAAAATGCACCTTTCCCCCACAACTACAACATGGTACATTCCGGGCTATACATTGAGGGCTATTTGACAGATCGTAGGGTTTATCACATTTAAAACATTTGGATCTGGAGTCCTTCCCAACCCCAGGTCCAACAGCACCTTCACTACTTCCAGAATTCTGAGGGATGTTCCTCTGGCTACTACTAGGCAACTTGTCACCTGACAGCTTGTCTGACTTTGCCCGATCAGGAAGTGTAGACACCCATTCAAGAGAACAAGATGTGTTTTCTCTCATTTCCTTGACCCAACCAGCTGAATGCTCCATTCCTTTCATAATCTCAATAGCTTGTTTAAGTGAAGGTTTCTTTGCCAATAACTTTTCTTGGAGTCTTTGGTCATTTGTGCAATGTACGAGTTGGTCCCTGATGAGAGAATCAGCCAACTTCTCCAAATTAACTGGTTTGCACCAGGTTTTGAAGAGCAGACACGTAGTTGGACACACATTCATCTTTATTCTGGACCCTCCTGAAAAGCGTATGCCTATTCATTACCACATTAATAGGCGGACAAAAATGTTTTGGCAACTTAGAGAGACATTTCATACACATCGCTTGGTTCATTTTCCTCAAAAATATTTTTTCCAGGATCTCATAAATGTTGCACCCTACAATCCTAAATTATGTAGCAGCACTGCCTGCTTACTGGCTGCTGAGAATTTTCCCCCTCCAATTGCCACCAGATACGAGTCACAAAAACCTTTTCCATCTCTTCCATGGTAATATGGATTCTCCGTATACTGACAAAAAGTATCTACTGCCATGACCTGGTACCTGCAAAATAACTTAATATACAAATCTAAAACAATACACTAACACAACAAGTCAAAATAACTAGTCAGAACAAGAAGATAGTATAACAGACAAAAACAAGAAATTCTGATGAAAATGTGCCCCACTGTGTCCAGGATTCACAGTGTTGTGGGATTCCTCAGAACTTGATGACAAGTATGACAATCTGTGGTCAATGACTAAGATATGCAAACTACACTTCTACACTCCGTAAAGTACTCTGTGTCTTGAATTCACCACCACTGCAATACTTTTCCTGCTATATTCACTGATCCAAAGCCTTTTGACAGACACTTCAACAGCTCATCAGCACCAATAGCATCAGTAACTTTTAATCCATCTTCCTGTTAATAGTTTTATTTCAAACAGTCACCGATACCGCTTGTTCCCTTGTAGTTACTATTTAATTCCAGCAGAAGACGCCATCTAATTCGATCTTTCATAGAAAATGTGGTTAGAGCATATGCTCTCTAGTTGCCAATTACCCAGCAGCTAGTTTGCATGCCAATTCAATGTTGATGCGTGTGCCGGTATGCTGTGCCGCCTCCCCTGCTATCATGTCAATGCAATGCTGACACTTGTGCCCGCAGGCTGTGCCTCTTCACTTCCCGATTCTGAACAATGCATGATCAAATAGGCACATTCTGTCACTGACCCGGACGTTAATGCACTGTGCCAGTATGTTGAGTGCCAACAAAGATCAGCACTTATTCGCATGCAATAGCTTTCAAATGAAGCAAGGATCATGCACTCCCTTATGTGCTACAAAGATTCCCTTTTGAAAGTGCTGCAAGTGCAGTAACTGCTGCGCTGGCACCACCTCCTCTAACAAACTGAAGATAATATGCCCACTTGCACATAACAGTCAATAATTTAAAAGATGCTAGCAAACTGGCACTGACTGGCCTTATTTGATAACAGGCACAAATACCAGTTGACAACATGATGAAAGTCACAGTAAATGTACTGATGGGGTTACTTACATGAAACTGATGGCCGCTTCTTAAATAATGGGTTGTAACACTGAAAACGCTGTGTTCAATCTTCATGTGATGAATTAAGAGGGGTGTTGGACGATGGTTCCCTGCCCCTTGCAGGCCACATTGTCACCAATGTTAAGATATTATGCTGGACAGATGAAGTTCAAGATATGTATTCCACCAAAAGAGACACAGTCCTGTGCTTCTTTCCACTCCACCAATTCTCCCAACTCTGCTCCAACATTCCACTCCATTTGCCTAGGTGCCCTTGGAGCATCACTGGGAGAACACCTGATCAGTGACATTTTAAGGTCCACAACAGTAGTCTCCAAAATCTATTCCCGATACCCTTCTCCTAGCACTGCTGTATCCATGCACTCCATTGCATTCCATCTCTGGAGTGTACATTAGTCTCCCCTAATTTCCCCAAGCTAGTAACCAATACCAAACATGCAGTGCAAAGACAACCAAGACGATGGTGTTTTATTTAAGGGCGCAGATACTGAACAATTTGGCTTTTTATAGGCAGTGATCTTGCAGCGTCCTTATCCAGCCCAACATAAGACAAGCACCTATGGCCATGCATACAATATTGGACAACATGTTGTGCTACGCTATAATATTATATAAGATCTGGGGCTGCCAGGCCACCTTTCTCATAAAGCAGTGTAAGTGTAGCCCATTGAATTTGTGGCTTTTTTCCTGCCCATATTAAGGTTATTATTAATCTCCATAGAGTGTGACAGAATTCTCTGGGTAGGACTGTGGTGATATTTAAAAACAGATACAGAATCCTCAGCACCATCCTTTTCAATATAACTATTACGCCTGGCAGAGACAATCTAGTCTATATGTCTATAATTTCTTGTAGTCTGTTGACCGCTGTACCCAAACTACTCAATATAACTTTTATGGGATCTAGGTGCTCCCTAATGCCCAACTATCTCAATAGTTCCATCTCAGTTGCAATTCCAATATATACTGTTGTGTTCTTGCAGTGAGAGGGAACATGAATGATTTGTTCCAGCTAACACTTAATGTCCGCCATGTATTGTGACTTCATTCAATAGGGGCACAAAATTGTTTCTTTCATTCATATTATTAGATCAGAAGTTGAACCCAGTTCAGAGGGACTTAGGCAAGCAGGAACAAGTGGGCCAACAATGGGGGTTGTGGCCGTTTACTCCTGATGTTCTGGGGCCTGACCCACTATAGATCCTGAGCAACTGGGTAAGTACTCCTTCAGCACTTAACTCTCAGTGGTTGCACAATCCGATCAGTTTAAGGCTTCTTGTGGAGGCAGGTAGATCAGGAGGGTAAACACAGGCTCACAACTCAAAATTCGCTCAGGAACAGCAATAAATTATTATCCAGTCAAATATTTGCCATTTTGAAAAAAAGGAGTATTTATATATGGACAAAAAGTAAAATATGAAATTCACAAACAATACACGCAGCCCACTGAGATCAGGGCTCCAGTGCTCTACAGGCAGGTCCTTGAATCCCACTCCACTCCCACTAGCAGCAGTGGTTATTCCCCATTCATGATACGTGACATTCAGGCTAGGCACCACTGATAGTTTAAGTCGCAAGAGTTCCTCTCCAACTATTTATTAAAGTCAAAAGTGTTACAGCGCAGAAGTGCTATCTGGCAAGCATGTTCCGTGGAGCTGCCTGGCCTGTAAATCAGACTTGCCTGAACCAGCAGGATCTGATCAACCAGAGTCTTGGAACAAGCCCCCTCCATGAGCACTTAAACTACCACCAATAACTCTTCCAAATGGATGCAGTCAGGTGTCTTAGTGTCCTTAACATGTGGTCCTGCAGCAGCACTGCCTAGGGGGTTCTCAATGATCCTCCAATGCTGGTAGGTTTCTTGGGATCCTCCCCACAGGTAAGGGGTAGGGGTGCAATGTTCCTGGTGCTGGTCCGCAATCATAGTTTGAGCCCACTCTGGTCACTGTGGTGGCTTCCTCTCTCCACCGACGGTCTCAACAAGAACTATGCTCCTTGTCTTGTCATCATAGCCCCCTTATATAGAGGGCCATTGTTTTTCCTCCATGTCAAGTCAAGTCAAGTCAAGTCAAGTCAAGAGTACTTATATCACGCACAAATCACTCTTACAAGTCTCATGGTGCTTGCAGACAGCTCTGAAAGTGAAACGGAACCAAAAACTAGTTTCCAAAAAGCCAGGTCTTAAGCTTTTTACGGAAACAGCTGTGGTCTGACATGTTGCGGAGGTGGTAAGGCCTTTTATTCCAAGATGCTGGGGTCAGAAAAGAAAAAGCACGACCCCCCTGCCTTGCAGTATGAATTTTAAGGGGGGGTAAGCAGAGCAGAGTCACTAGAGCACATACACTGGCTACGGCCATATCAGCACAGCACCAGTCTTCACAACCGCCCCACCTGGCACACGGAGTCGCCGACTTTGTTCCTGCAAATGGGCAGTGTTGAAATGATAATCCTTCAAAAGTAGTATGATTAATAATTGTAGTTTATTGGCAGCACATTCAAAATCCATCCAGCAACCAAAAGATAACTAACAGATCTGCTCTAACAGTTATTCTTCCAAACCCAGCTCTCTGACTAGAATGTGGAACCCTACTGAAAACATAACATGTCGCATGCTGTGGCATGCGACACAGAACCTGGCTTAAAGATACATACACCTAATAATACAGCATGTAACATATCTCCCTTATTAAACAAAAGAATGAAAACAGCATAACAACACATGATAATACAACAACAAAAATTACACATAGTTTGCAAACCTTCCAGGTAATCTAATTACTCTTTTATAGTCTTTGACTCTGTAAGCAACAGAATCATCCTTGTTGAGATTATCACTCTTGTTGAATGAACAATCTTTTGAAACACTAGGTTTCATGCATTTCGCCAACTTTCCCACATTCCAGATTTTACCATCCTGTGTCATAACACTGTTCTCAAAAACTTTTTTAATTTGAATAGGATCACCAAACTTATTGTCACCTTTACAAATTAAACCCTGCTTTAATATCCTCACCCAATCTCCCTCATGAAATTCATGAGGCCTTGCTTTCCACTTCTCATCATACCGCCTTTTTGTCACATTCTGTTTAGCTTCCACACGTCTAGCAACCACTTCCAAATTCTCCTTATCAGAATCAAAATAATGAGACTTTTCTTTTAACCACCAAGGTAAAACAAATGAAGCCGGATCTCTTCCTTTAAAAAGTTTAAATGGACTAACTTCAGTAGTAGAATGTGGGGTAATTCTATAAGTCCATAAACGTTCCCTCAAAGCACTAATCCAATCTGTTCCAAACTTAACCGCTTCCGTGACAAAACCCTTCAGAACTCTATTAAAACGTTCTACCTGTCCATTTTCATGTGGTTCATATAAAGAAACAAATCTATGAGTGATATTGCACTTTTTTAAAAACTCATCCATTTCTCCTGAAGTTAACTGAACTCCATTATCAGTAATCAAACATGAAGGACACCCTTCTCTGGCAAAAACATCCTTGAAAAATCCAATGACAGCACTAGTGGTAGCCTTCGGGACAAATTTCACTTCAGGCCACTTTGAGTGATAATCGACTATCACTAAAGCATAACGTGCACTTTCTGGAAGAATGTGGAAAGGGCCTGAAATATCAAAAGCTATTTTCTTCCACGGTACAGACGGCCACTTTACAACCTTAAGCGGTGGAGTATAAACCTTAAGTGACCTTTCACTAGAAACACATTCAGAACATTCCCTGACTGTCTTATCGATAAATCTGTCAATCCCTGGCCACCAGAAAAACAATCTAATTAAACGCATCATTGACGAAATGCCCGGGTGTGTCTTATGAGCAATTGCCAAGATCACTTCATACATACCTTCTGGTGGAATACACTTCCCTGATTTAAAGATAAAATCACCATCCAATTCCAATTCCTCCATGACTCTAAAAAATGGTATGAGCTCTGGACTAATTCTATCCTTTCTTGGCCAACCATGTTTGATGTAGTCCTTAAGCAATGACCATTTAGCATCCTTCTGCTCACAATCCTTCCAACAGATTTCAGAAATATCTTGAAAATCTCCTTGCAGTACATCACCAATAGTCATAACCACATCAAACTCACGTACAGAATTGATTTCACTCTGTTTACACGGTAAGCGTGACAAACAATCAGCAGTAACATTCTTCTTGCCTGGCACATATACCGTACTGAAATTGTACTCTTGCAACTTTGACATGAGTCTGGCAATTCTGGCCGTGGAGTTCCACCCTCCACCAACCGATAAGATGTTTACTAATGGCTTATGATCCGTTCTTAAAACAAACTTAGAACCCCATACATATAACCTGAAATGCTCAATAGCCCAAACACCAGCCAACAACTCCCTCTCAATAACAGAATATTTACGTTCACACTCATTAAGAGTCCTTGACGCAAATGCCACATTCCATTCCTCCTTACCCTCTCTCTGTGACAACACTGCCCCTAAACCATAAAGACTTGCATCAACCGTGATAACACATTCAGATTTGATGCGAAAGGGTTTGAGTGTGGGTGCATTGACAATATCACGTTTGATCTCTTCAAATGATCGTTGTTCAGACTCACCCCACTCATACTTCACACCTTGCCTCAAAAGTCTCCTCAAAGATTCCATCTTAGTGGCAAAATTAACAACAAACTTACTGTAATACTCACACATCCCTGCGAAAGAGAGTAATTGATCTCTATTCTCTGGGGACGGGGCTTTGGATATGGCTTCAACATTAGATTTCTTTGGCACCACACCCTCCCCTGAAAGCGTATGTCCCAAATATTCTACAGATTCCTTGAATAACCTGCATTTATGTGCTTTAAGAGTCAAACCATTTTGTTCCAGTCTTTTACACACTTCTTGCAAATGAGTTTGATGCTCCTGTGTACTTTTAGAAAAGACCAAAATATCATCTTGAAAACACTTGACATAGGAATCAATATCCCTGAAAATTTGGAACATGATTCTTTGAAATACGGAAGCTGCGGACGCCAAACCAAAAGGCATGCGAGTGTACTGAAATAAACCTTGTGGAGTGATGAACGCAGTGTATTTCCTAGAATCTTCTGAAAGTTCGATTTGGTGATATGCTGATCTGAGATCGAGGGTAGAAAATATTTTAGCACCATGCAAAAATGATACGAGCTCATTGATGTTTGGCAAAGGGTGGCAGTCCACAATAATATTAGCATTTAACGCTCTCAAGTCCACACATACTCTCAGCTTTTTATCGGGTTTCCGCACCAAAACTATGGGAGAAACCCACTCAGAAGACTCTATGGGTTCAATGATGCCCTCTTTAAGTAATTCATCTAACATTTCCTTTAGCTCATCCCTGATATTAATTGGTACATTTCTAAGTTTTTGCACAACAGGAATATTGTTACTTTTAAGTACTATTCTGTGTGAGAAATTCTTAAGTTTCCCCAACTTATCCATAAAAACCTTCCCAAAACAACTGATAAGTTTGCTTTCCTGATCCTTAACAACAACATTTGTTTCTTCTACTCTACTTTTCTCAACAGCTGACACAGAATTCATGAGATGATCCTCACATAAGGAAACTGGCTCTATAGATCTTGCATTCAGTATGATACCAAATTTCCATTGATCCAACCATCCCAACACATTTACCCCTTTTTTTGAAATATATAATTTGACATTTGCCACTCTGTGTTTGAAATGTAAGGAAACAGAAAAAAAAACAATCATGTCAATCCTTGTACCACAAAAACTCTCAGCAACAATGTCTGGCTCTTCCAACGTGTCTAACGGCAAAACATTAACCAATAATGACATGTAATATTCATGGGATATGATGGTCCACGGGGAACCTGAATCTACCATGAGCAAAATGTCTACCTCACAAACCTGAAAAGTACATTTAGGGGGACTAATGTGCTTTGGAACAACACCCATTATAGATACAACAAAACCATGCTCTTGAACTGTGTTAATACAGGTGTCATCTTCTTCTGAAATTGTTGACACTGGAACTTGCTTTTGGAATTGTGCACGCCTGTCTCTACACATATTGCTAAAATGTCCAATCCTATTGCAGATTTTACACTCTCTTTTCAATGCTGGGCAACCAGGATAAGAAGCAAAATGGTTTTTATTCCCACATCTGAAACACATTCCTTGGTTGGCAGCTCCTTCAAATTGTCTTGGAGCATATTGCTTGGTTTTAATAAAATTTGGCTTTCCCCAATTTTGTGTTGCGTTCTGTTTTGTAGCTTTATAACGGACTGCACATATTTCTTCTTCTGTCGTCTTTTTGTCAGAGCATTTTTTAATGGTGTCCATCCATAAATCCGATTGTTCTTGCGCTTTAGCTGTAGCAATAGTTTCATTCAAATTTGGGTCACCCATAACCCATAACTTATCTTGAGTTTTCTTACACTTGACATGAACTATTATTTGATCACGTATCATCTCATCTGACATGCTTCCAAAATTACAATGCATGCTCAAAGACCTTAATGAAGTAAGAAAATCATCAAATGATTCCTCCTCTTTCTGTTTCCTGGTGTAAAATTTAAATCGGTTTAAAGCTATGCTAATTGTTGGTTTGAATCTTTTCTCTAATCGTGCCAACGCTTCCGTGTAGACATTCATTGAATCACCACTTGCATTTGGAATATTAATCTGCGGGAGTGACCTAAAAATAACTTGCCCTTCTGAGCCCAAACAATGTAACAAAATGCTTTTTTTTCTTTCTGAACCCATCCTTTCACCGTCAATGGCTTTCATGTAGTTTAAAAACTCTTCTTTCCACCTTGGCCAAGGCATGGGTGGATCTCCTTTAACTTGTAGAAATTTTGCAGGTGGATCAAATTGCATTTTAAAATATTGTTATAGCTTCCTTACTTGTAAATATACCCTAAAAAAAAAAATATATCCTGAAACAAAAAAAAACAGTACTTACTTCCCCCAACACGCGCGTTACTTTCACCACGATATCTGGCTTAAAAACGTTCATTTAATCCTCCACGCATTAACGCCTTGGTTGTTGTGGGCGTTGCTTAGCAACCGAACTGCGTGTGACACCACCAACGCGCATTCATCACTACGTTCGTGACGATCCTTGTTGTGAGCGTTGGTTAGCAACCAATTGGTGCGTGTGACCTCACCAAGCGCGCATTCCTCGCTACGTGCGTGACGATCCTGGCAGGAATGGAAGTTTGAGGAAAACACTATGACGAAGTAAGGTTCTTTTCTTTTCTTTTCCTTTGAACGAAAACAACGATGAAAATATTTTTTTTTTTATGACTACACTCGAATAACTTCAATTATAATGTCAGGCTAAGCGGCACAAGTGCTCCTTCACTCCAACGATCACGGTTGGGAAACGTTGTACACTCCAAGCTTTCACCTGTACAGTGCGCTTCTTTCTTTAAACGAAACACGATGAAATGTTTGAGATCTGCATCAAAATCCACCAAATCCCAAGAAAGGATAAATAAACACACGTAGTACATCCAAATTTGCCGGACTTAGCATAGATGTCACACTTCTCCCATTGTCTTTGCGTTGAAACTGTAAAATCTTCTTAAAAACGCTGTAAATCGCCGAAAAATGGTCCAACCACTGAATTACCCTGTGCTGCTCAGTGGTTTCCCGTCGTCGCCAATGTTGAAATGATAATCCTTCAAAAGTAGTATGATTAATAATTGTAGTTTATTGGCAGCACATTCAAAATCCATCCAGCAACCAAAAGATAACTAACAGATCTGCTCTAACAGTTATTCTTCCAAACCCAGCTCTCTGACTAGAATGTGGAACCCTACTGAAAACATAACATGTCGCATGCTGTGGCATGCGACACAGAACCTGGCTTAAAGATACATACACCTAATAATACAGCATGTAACAGGCAGTGAATCAATCAGTGCAGTGAAGGTCACAGCATGCTTCATGGCAGCTCTCCTCTGGCATATGGGGTCACTGACTTTTCTCTAAACACAGGCAATGACCCAATCAGAGCAGCAGCCGTTTTCTTACACCTCACTATGGTGGGGATCAAATCACCAGAATCCCCCTACTGGAACTCATTCCCTCCAACGTTCTCTTCTCCCTCACAGGACACACTGGTTTTGGCAAGCAGGCTGGCTCCAAGGGGAGGTGGTCTTCGATTCCCTAGGTGATGTTCCCTCACCCAGCTGGGAGACTATTAGGCCTTGACCCCTGTCTTGGTCACATGCAGAAGTCTTGCAGTGCTTCTCCTCTTTGCAGACTCTTACTAGCTCCTTGACAGTTGACTATTGTGGGGGTCTCAGACTCCCTTTCTTATAGTTCATTTCTAGACCCCAAATATAATTTAGAGTCTGAGTCTTTGAAGATTATATTGGAGGTCTGCTTCCTTTTGAAGTGCCCTCTCCTCTGCCCTGCCCTTATTCCATGAAGCTGTCTGTCATAGCAGGAGTACATCCAAATCTGATAGCCTCCAACACAGGCCATGGTAGTGACTAGACTTTGATACTTGGGTGTCAGCCACATTGATATGCTTATCAAAGGGTTACCCCAGAGCCTCAGTACTGCTCTTTATGTTTCAATTATCAGTCCCATCTTCTTCCTGAGATGTGCCCAGGCCCCTTCCCAGTTGCCCTTCTCTGAAAACAAGAGCACACTTTGAAGTGTACTGGAGAATCTGGCTCTCCTTTCTTTCAGTGTGTCTGTTAGACCAGTCATCCTCGGTGTGGTCTTCAACTAAATGTGTTGCCTTCACCATTCCTGTTTTCTGAATCTCATTTTTTTGTCATTAGTACTCGGTGTTAACCAATGGTAAAATGCATGCGCTCTCTCCCTTGGAAATGGTAAAGCTGACCTACATCTGATTGGCACATTTAATTTACTTGGAAGTCCCTAGTATCATGGTACTATATATGTACCCAGGGCCTGTAAATTGAATGCTACAGATGGGTCAGCATCCCTTATTGTGAAACTCACTAAACTTCAAAACGTGTCTCAGGCCTTCCATTGCAGCCTAAAGTGCAGTTTTAATGAAAACACTGTTATGAGGGTAGAGGCTGATAAGATCCGCACCCAGAAAATATCAGTAGTTACCATAATCAGTGGATAATAGTGCACGAAACCAGAGAGTACTCCCCTCTTTACTCTCAAAAATGCAGGATAGAGTCCTACATCAACATACATAAACACAAAAGGTTCAGCACTATACACTATTGGATAACAACGACAACAATCACTTGGTAACAGAACATGTGACACAAAGTGTATACATTTTCTTCTTTATTGCTCTTGGATGGAGATTTCTTGTATTTCACATTTCATGTTCAAATAACCGTAGCCAACGCGTTTCGTCTCACACGAGACTTCTTCAGGGCTCAAATATGTTATATATACGAACAATCTTTTGATAAGTATCTCCTATGATATGGATTCAGCGATGAACACTTCTCAAAGCCACATAATATTTCGTGGTGGTCTGTTAACCAGCTTATTCAGGTCATGGTTTCAGCTAAAAAAAAATAAAAAAAAGCTGCCATTTCGATCGGGCAAAATAAACATTTTTCCAGGCCTAAACCTTCCTTTTCAATTAACATAAGTCACTCCTCATGTAGCCCATATGGCAGGGTGCAGTGTAGCTAAAAAGTAGGGCATATGTTTTAAAGTTTTACATTTTGTGTTAATGAAAAACTTCTAAAATAGTTTTTCAATACTGTGAGGCCTAGCTCTCCCTTTTCTATAACATTGGGTTACATTGTTAAATTTAATAAATGCTACATTTTGATTGTGAACAGATAGGAATGTCAAGTTTGGACTCAAAGAAATCGTAATTTAAAGCCCTCTTTGATGGTAAAGTCAGATTTAAGTCGCAATTCAGAAAATGCCACTTCTAGAAAATTGTCATTTTCTTGCCCCAAACTTCTGTTGCCTATTGACTGTGAATAGCTTGGCAGTTGGTCTTTGTGTATTTCTCCCAGATAGTGAGTCAAAGTGGGACTAGAGGTTGGCAGAATGTACCGTCCTGCCTGGATAGGCGTTGCAAAGTCGTTTCCTTTCTCACTTACATTTCAAAGGGCTGCCTCCAGCACACCCACAAAGGCACTTGATACCAGACTTCTGTTACCCCAGAATACTTGGAGCCTTGGTAGGAGAAGGGAAGAACTTTCCAGAACCAAATGTGGGGATAACCAGGATATCACCCCCATTTTAAAGCCTACCACCTGGTATAAATATTGGACCGTCTGAGACACCACTTTAGTACTTTACCGGACCTGTAGAAGATTCAGAAAGGCTGCCTGTCAAAAATCGGCTTTCTAGTTGGGAAAGGTTTGTACCCGGTCCAAGTAGAGCCCACAACCCTGTCAGTGTAAGCTCAATACACACTTTAAATTAACCTATGTGCATCCTCTGGTAGCTTCGCACAGAGCAGGGAGGCTTAACTTAAGAGGCAATGAGTAAAGATTTTGTTCAACACACACATATGCACTGTAACACAATGAATATACCACAAAAAGTCTCCCCATGGGATTAGAAAAATAGAGAATATTTATCTACATAAAACAAGACCAAAATGACAAAAGTACAATACATAGAACTGGAGTTATGAATTTCTAAAGTAATAACCAAAAATACTGCTTAGAATTCAATTGCACCAAAAGGTTACTAGAGGATGTGCTAGACTGGGTTGAATCCAGAGTTCAGGCCAACCACAATGGAGGTTATGCCAGCTACAGGACTCAGTCAGGTCCAGCTAACAAAGTACGTTGGATGGAACAAAGTGTAGAGTCAAGGAGGCACTTCATTGTCATTGAAGGGCAAATCTTCGGTTTCGATTGGCGCAAAGCCACTACTGCATCGAAATTGATGCAGGATAAGCTGAAAAAGCCCAGTTCTGAGGCACAGGACTTGAGGGGTCACCTCAGGAAAGGGTAGGATTTCCACCAGAACTGGCAGAGGTGTACAAAGTATTTTATGACCCTGAGACTTCAGAAAACAGGACACAAGCCACCAAGCCCTTGGAGTAACTCTGGGTTGAAGTGAGATGGGTCTAGTCCTTGTCCTCAGCAGGGCAGAGATCAGCAGGAAGCAGGGCAGCTCATCACAACAGTGAAGCCGTCCCTTAGAACAGTCAGTCAAGCAGCATGGCAATCCTTGTAGCCCATCAGATTTTACTCTTGGCAGAGTTTTCACAGCTTCAGTAGTGTACTGATTTGGTGGGGTCAGAGCTCCAATACTTATACCCAAATGTGGCTTTGAAGTGGGGTGACTTCATAGCAGCTCCTTAAAGTACACAGGTCCCCTTTCCTCCCAGTCCTGTCTGCGGTGCTATCTGTGTGGGATAATTGGCCCTTTGTGTGGGGAAAGGACATAGCCTATTCAGATGTGTCAGCTCCCTTTCTCCCGTCCTGCCCAGGAAGGCTATAAGAATGTCGATGAGTCCTCTGTCATACCCACCCGTCCTGTGTTTGTGGTGGTCTTGAGGGAATGCACAAAGAGTAGCTGTCATCCACCCCAGACGTGTATTGGAGGTAGACTGCAGGCCCACAGAGCAGAGAAATATCTACTTTCGAAACTTGGATGAAAATCTTGGGGTAGCCCTATTCCCCAGAAACTATGGCCAGTAAACAGTATTAAAACAACATTGGTCCAGGGAGGAAATCTTTGAAAAAACTATTTTTTTATAAAAAACAGAATATTTCTACTCATAGCACAACACATACACATAACAATGAAATAAGGTATCCACATTAATTATATAAAAAAACATTTAGAATTGAAAGTTATTTAAAAAAAGACAAAAATTAACTGGTGCTCATAAAGTTACATAAAACAATTAGCATACAAAAAATATACAGTGTAAACAGAAGACAATGACAGAGGGAGAATTTTAACATGAAAGAAGTCTGTCAAATTACAGAACTGAATTCAAAGTCTTCTTCCTCCTCTACTGCCAAAGGCAGACGTAGATGGGGTTTAGACTTTTGTTAGTTTAATAGATCATTATAAGGACAAGAAACAATATGAGCAACCATCTGAATCAATTTCAAAGGGCAAAAAATCTATCCACCAAAAATATAAATCTTTAGAACAGTTGTCAGGAGTTCCAAGTGAAGACTAAATCAATTATTCTTGGTCTAAGGGATCCAGCCCCCAGTTTGGTAACATTTCTCCAATCCACGATTGACTCCCAACAAAAAACTGCATCTTCATGAACTTCTCTCAATCATATTAATGCAGGATAAAATATTAAGCAAGGAAGGCAGCATGAATAAGCCCTGCCGTTCTGAGGTTCTGTAGCGATCCGAACCCGTGAATTCGGTATCGTAGTACTGACACGATTTTGGTACCAATGAACCGCAAATGATCCATTATATGCATAACAGTGTTTTCGCTACGCAACTAGCATGAATTCACTGAGAAATAGGGCATTCTGTTGTAAAGTCATGGCATCCATTTTAGTTACGGCATCCATTTTGTTTCTTGCCCTCACATAGTCAATGAACGGGCGATGACCCCGGCAGAGTCACCTTGTTAAGGACACGTAAGCTCGAGCCCCGAGAAAGGCTGACGCTACATGACTAGGCAGAATCAAGCTGCCTCCCCTGCCTGAGGCCAGTCCTGCTATACTGGTTCTCGTATCCGTTGTCCTGACTGAAAGGCCGAAGACGGTAGCCATGCCCGTTTATGATCCATAAACACCTCTTATCCTACTTTTCAATCCTTTGCACCTGGCTCTGCTCCTCTCCTTCTGGGCTTTTACAATGGGGAGGTTACGATTTTTATGATGGGGAGGATCGGACAAAGAATGGAAAACTGTCAAGGGAACCTGATCGAATACCGAAATCCTACGACTAATTATTGTTTGATGTCTATTTACTGTTTGTTTGGGATACCGGGTTGGGCATGGGAAATATTCGTGTAATGTTGCCTAAAGACATTTTTCGTGTATTTAAAGAACAACCCACTTAATGCAATTTGAACAGTCTCGTAGATTCTGCCTCTGTGTGGTTCCTATGACTTCTGTGTCCCTGCAGTAAATAAACCTTGGTCTTTGACGCCCCCATCGAGAAGCCTGTGTCTCTGTTTATTTGTGCACCGAGACAGGAGGAACTCAGGGGTCTTTGGGTGTTGTTTCCCTGACACCTCTGGACTCTTAAAAGTCCAGAACCTCAAATTGGCGCCCAATGTGGGGCGACGTCATCCGGTACCGGTCCAAAGCCTGAAAAGTTCGAGAAGTTTCGTGTGAAGATTCCGGAGGGAGGTACCCCGCTTCATCGATCCCTGCATGTCGTAAAAGTGGCCCGACGATCTCTTCCACGAGGGTTCCCGTTCCCAGACGGCTACAGAGGACCGCTGCCCTGACTGTCGCCCTGTCTTGGACCCGAGGTGCAGACCTTAGTACGGCGAGACGTAGACGGGTTCTCCTTGGTGACGTCTTCCACATTTCAGTTAAGTATTAAGTGGGTTACGTTCAGTTTGGTTGTTCCTTGTTGCTCTGGTTTAATTTGTAGATTATCATTGGTTGCTCTTGTTTAGATAATCTTTGTTTTGGTATTAGTTCATTTTGGTAGGCCTAAGTTCTTTGCGCATTTTGGTTGGAATTTGTCTTTGTTTGTCATGACTACCAGTAGTAATTGTTTCCTGTCCTGGTTACGTTGCAACGGGGATTCCCGGTTGGAGGATTCGTGTTCGGTTCCTCCGATTGGAACTCCTACATATGAGCTCTATTGTAAACATGGTGTTGGTCCTATTACGTATAATGAAGTATGGGTCCGTTATACCAGAAAAGATGGTGTCCTTAGTTGGCCACCGCATGGTAGCTTCGAAACCGAAATTCTAGACAATCTAGAAATGAAGTTGTTTAAGAGAAAAGCCCGGCCGGCAATGTTTGATTCTATTCGCGTATGGCGTAAAGAAGCCAAACAGAGAGAAATTAGGAAGACGAAGAAAGAACAGAAAGAGAAAGGGTTGACTTTAATGGAGTCTGCTAGGCAGCTGCATGTCAACGAGACTGAGAAAGCAATGGAGATGGCGAATAGAAAATATAATTTGGCAATTGATAAATGTTACCCTGTATTGCCATCTTGTCCTACTAAGCCGATGGAGGATCATGAGAAGGATCCTCTGTTGTCTTACCTGTTGAATTCACCTCCACCGTATGCACAGGGTATTACAGTACCACAGTTACTACCTGTTGTACAGCCAGCTGCTGGTCAGCCTGGAATAGTTGCTCCACTTCCTTTGATTCCAGCTCCTGTCCTTCCCGTGGTTAATGTTCCTTCGGCACCCCCTCTTCCTGGGTCGCCTGCTCTGCCTTTGCCTGTCGTTACGCAAACTGCTTTACCTGCTATCCCTACCCTTACTATTTCATCTGCTCCAGCTGCCCTGTCCCCGAACCCTATGAACATTTTGACTCCGCTTTCCGTTCGTCGGAAAATAACCGACTCTGTAACTAATATCTTAACTCCTCTCTACAGGTCTTTAATTGAGACCCCCGTTTCTGACTCTATACAGAGACGTAGCCAGCTTCCTGGTCCTCAGGAACGAGACATGTTAGACTCGACAGCTCTTAGGTGGATGTCGAAAGCTGTGAAGTATGATGCAAAAAGAGTGTTAGATACTTTTATGCAATGGAATGAACCAACTCAACGTTATGTTTTTGAAGTGATGTGTTCTCTTGTGCGTGAAGAATGGGAAGATGATGACTTAGATTCCGTCCCCTCTGATTTGATAAATATTCAACAGAAATTCGCCACCGGAATGGTGATAGGTTCAGAAGTAAGAGGAGCGATAGAACTGATTTTAGCTCATAGGGATGATTCCCCTCTTCGAGCGACAAGAGACCCTGATGGTTCACCGATTACTACTAGAAAAAAACGAGGTCAATATCCGATGAGGGAAGTTCCGCCGATATGGCGTAATGCAGTTCAAGCTGAAGGGGCTAATAATATTGTAGCTGCCCCGGCACATTTGCAGAGAGTGTGGATACACATCCCTTGGAAACGGGCTGAAGTATTAGCAGTAAAACAAGCGTTACCAGACCCACGTAAAAATCCCGCTGGTTATTACAAAGAGTTAACGCAGACAGTTCAAGCGTGCATCATGAATTTGGCAGACATTGAAATGTTATTTGGTAATGTAGTGCCACAGCCTATATGGGCCAAGATTCGGCAAGAAAACCACCCAGTCGCCTTAGGATGTGATTGGCCAGCTATTGTAGCAGCAGATGCGCAACAAGTTGGCGGTGCTAAACCTGAACCTCTAATTGCTGCCTTGCCTGGCAGAATAATTAATCTGATGAAAACGCTGATGCCAGCATTACGAGTTAATTGGGATAAACTATCGGCATGCAAACAAAAGAAGGACGAAAGCGTTTCTGACTTTTTCACTAGATTTGAAGAGACCTTCGTAGACCACAGTGGGCAAGATATGAGTACTGAAGGAGGCCAGAGATTGTTTGTCGACAAGTTCATGTTTAATTTACTACCTGAACTTAGTAACAAGTTAAAGGATTCTGAAAGTGCATGGGCAGTGTCGACAACAGCACAGATACTTGCAACTGCTCAGTATTTCGAGAATAGAGAGAAGGAAGAGAAGGAAAAGTCAGAAAAGAAAACAAAAGATTTAAAGACTAAAGTTCTTTTGCAACAGGCGTATCCGCCTCGTTCGAATCAGTCAGATTCACAGCAGCGACCCCAGTTTCAGCAACAGCCACAATTCCAGCAAGGGACGTCCCAAAGATTTAATTATGGTTTTTCCCGACAACAGTTAGCATGGAATCAGTGTGCCTATTGTAAAAAGGAGGGCCATTATAAGAATGAGTGTCCGGTACTGCACGCACAGACTAGTGGTGTCCCAGCTCAGAGAGGTACTGTTGGGTTTATGCAAACTCCTAGAGGTAGAGGACGTGGTACTATGACACCACAGGCCGATCGCCAATCAAATTATTTCGATCAGCGAAATGCACAATCTGCGCAAGCAGGTAGATCTCCACAGTACCATGTTGAAGATTATTATGATCATAATGAGGAGATTCAGAGAAGCGAGCACTAGGACAGCCACAGGCAAAGAGAGGGAGTAGTATCAGTTCCAGTTGATCAGAGTGGACCTTATGTCGCAGTAGTTACCTCAGGCGTGGTCGAACCGTTTCTGTTGGATACTGGTGCGGCAAAAAGTTCAATTATGCATGCGAAACTCCCTGGCGCACCTTTGTCTGGCTTAACGAACACTTCAGTAGGTTTTTCAGGCGCCCCTGTTCACAATCCTGTTTCTAGTCCTTTGCCAATATCTATTGGGCCATGCGAGCTAGAAGCACCCCTTATTCTAACAAACGGTTGTAATGAGAATCTGCTTGGTTTAGATCTGTTGAAACGCCTATCTGCGACACTGTACTGTTCTCCTTCGGGAGTACAGCTCACATTAGGCAAAAGAGTCATCTCTCCAATGTATATGTCGATGGATAAGCTCCCACCGGAGCTGCGTTCTCTCCCTGATACTCTTTGGGCAACTGGTCCTAACGATGTAGGCCTCTTGGAAATTCCCCCTTATGTGGTAAGTCTGAAAGCGAATGTTAAATTCCCACGAATCCCACAGTATCGGATTTCGAATGAAGGTGAACGTGCACTCTTACTGATTGTGAAAGACTTAATACAGAAAGATGTGATTGAGGAAACTAGAGGAAATGTCTGCAATAGTCCTGTTCTGCCGATTTTGAAACGTACTGACCCTTCCAAACCTCCAATCTACAGATTTGTGATTGACCTCAGAGAGGTTAACAAAATAGTGATTCCGCAGTTTCCTGTGGTCCCAGATATCACTGCATTATTGACGTTGATTCCTGCCTCAGCCTCATGGTTTACAGTTATCGACTTGAAAAATGCCTTTTTCAGCATTCCCATAGCCGAGGAAAGTAGAGACATTTTTGGTTTCTCCTTAGGAGGTCGCAGTTTCAGATTCAAGCGCGCTCCACAAGGTTATTGTGAGAGCCCTTCAATTTACAGTCAAGCATTGAAGAGTCAATTAGATGCTCTTGTACTTCCTCCTGGTGTTGCTCTGATCCAATACGTAGATGATCTTTTACTGGCTGCTGATGACAAGGAAACTTGCAAAGCAGCTACAATTTCTCTATTACGTCATTTGTCAGACTTACATCACAAGGTGTCACCTTCTAAACTGCAATATTGTTACCAAGAAGTGACCTACTTAGGTCATCTTTTGTCAAAGGAGGGAAGAAGGTTGACCCCGGAGAGAATCAAAGCAATTTCGCAGATGACTGTACCAAACACACAGAGAGAAGTGCGTGCGTTTTTGGGTATTACGTCATACTGTAGGCAATGGATCCCAAATTTTTCTCTCATGGCAAAACCATTGGTAGCCCTGACTGGAAAAGGTGTTCCGAGCCCTTTGCCATGGTCTGATGAATGTCAACAGAGCTTCTCTGACTTACGTGATGCACTGTGTTCAGCTCCTGTGTTGGGTACTCCTGACTACAGTAAGCCATTTACACTATATATCCATGAAAGAGAAGGTTGTGCGTTGAGTGTTTTAACGCAACAATTTGGTGACAAACAGCGACCTTGCGCATATTTCTCATCCACATTAGATCCGGTAGCCAGAGCGTTGCCAAGTTGTTTGAGAGCTACAGCAGCAGCTGCAGTGTCTATTCGACAGTCTGCTGGACTTGTTATGAACAACATGTTAGTAGTCATGGTTCCACATGCTGTGGATACACTCATGAATCGAACGAAAACTCAGCACCTCACCAGTGCTAGACTATCAGGCTACGAGCTGACGCTTTTGGCAAGTCACATTCAGATCAAGCGATGCAACATATTGAATCCAGCAACGCTGTTGCCGACTACTCAGGAGTCGAGTGATTCAGAGCCTCATGACTGTTGTTTTAGAACTGAGGAAGAGACAAAAGGTAGGATTGATTTGAAAGATACTCCGTTACTAGATCCAGACGGCACTTTATATGTCGATGGGTCGTGTTTTAAATTACAGAATGGTGATGTGACGGCCGCGTATGCAGTTACGACTTTGAGTACGATTGTTGAGACCGCAAGAGTAAGTCAGAATTCTGCCCAAGCTGCAGAATTAATTGCACTAACAAGAGCGTGTGTTTTAGCTGAGGGAAAGAGAGTGAATGTGTTTACTGATAGCCAATACGCCTTCGGCGTATCACATAACTTTGGACGTCTCTGGAGAGAAAGAGGTTTTCTCACGTCCCATGGGACTAAGATCCAACATGGACAGTTAGTCAGTGATCTATTGGAATCCCTGACCCTACCGAATGAAGTTGCGATTGTGAAGTGCAGTGCACATCGGAAGATTACGGATGATGTTGGCCGTGGGAATGCGTTTGCTGATGAGGTCGCCAAAGAGACGGCCAAGAACATGACGAGCCGAATGTATGTTGCAACGTCTGCAAGATGGATTGCTGAATCAGGGATGTGTGAGAATACGATTGAAAGTGTGAAGGCAATCCAGAATGAAGCAACTGAAAATGAGAAGAATGAATGGAAGGAGAAAACGGGTAAAATGGATTCAAGTGGATGTTGGGTTGATTTGTCTGAGCAGCAACGTTGGATGTTACCTGATGCGTATGTACTTGCGGTAGTCACGATGGCGCATGGAGCGGCGCACCTCAGTTCGAAAGGGATCTGTAAAATGTTAGCTCCAGTATGGAAGAACGATGGAATCACTAAGTGTGCGGAAAGAGTGGTGAAAAATTGCATGATATGCCTGATGCATAATCCTGGCAAGGGAACCCCAACCCCAACTGGTCATTTTGCTCCCCCTTCTTGTCCCTTTGAAGTGATTCAGTTGGATTATATCCACATGGATAGGTGTAACAATCTTAAATACGTCCTAGTGGTAGTCTGTGCCTTTTCAAGATGGATTGAGGCATATCCGTTGAAGGATAACACTGCTATGTCCACTGCCAAAATCCTCCTCAAAGAATACTTCCCCAGGTATGGTATGCCACGGATTGTTTGGTCGGACAATGAAAGTGAGTTTGTAGGGAAAGTTATGAAGAGTGTGTGTGCGGGTCTGGGTATTACCCAGAAATTCCACAGTGCGAATCACCCACAGTCAGCGGGTTTGGTTGAAGGGTACAATGGCACCCTGAAGCTGAAACTTGCTAAAATTCAAGCTTCCACTGGTCTCTCTTGGCCAGACGCACTGCCTTTAGCTCTACTGTCCACCAGAGCAACTGTACACTCTCGAGTAGGGCTTAGCCCATATGAGATTGTGTTCGGTCATCCTGCTAATGTTTCCCGGACTCGGTGGAGAGGGTAGGTGAATGCGCTCGTCGAGGGAAGCAGCTATTCCATGAACATTGAGGAATACGATCCCTAGGACAGTCCACCGAGTACTGTTGATGACAGGGAAATAACCAACTAGGGTAGTTCCTGACACCAACAGGTATTGAGTCTATAATTGTAGACCCCTTGTACAATCATAACCTAAATAGGTTCACATATTGTAGATATATATATTTGTTTTAGAAAGGTCCTGAAGAATCGCGAGTAGAGATACTCACAGCGAGAAACATGTTGACCGAACCTTGATAGCTACATGCCACTTTAATTAGGGACATTGTACCCGTATGAGTGCTATGTACACACGTTCTTAATCGAAGGTAGGAGGCCACCAGAATAAAACTTTGCGTTCATCCGGACACTCCCTACCTCCTTTTAATCACACTACTACATATCTACAACTACCAGGCCCCATACCCGCACTTCATCTTTACGGCTGTCGGATAGAAGATCTCCGCTAAAGAGCCCCTTCGAGGGAGCCCGTCGGGCATTGCACCGCCGGCCCGACGAGGAGCAGCCCAAATGATGAAGCATGACACCCGCAAGGGTGTGTGAGGGCATTTAAATCCGACATATGGATTTCCCAATTGGGTCCACATGGTGCTACTAACATATGTCAGCCTCTTTGTTGACATCATCCATCTCTTTTTTGAGGAACTATAGGAACAACTGTTGTTTTTTCCGTATCTGGGGCCCCTGTTCCTACTGGACCTCCCACTCACCTCTGAGTGGACAACGGCCTCGTTAGTCCCCCTATTTGTATTCAAATGTTTGGGGAGTCCCTAGGCCAAAGGAATTCAAACAGATTGAATACCCAATGTTGATTGATTATCTTTATGATCTGACTGCTAAATTAAGCCTTATTCATCAACAGGTATTCGAATCCTTGCCTAAACTGCCGGAGAGTCCAGGCCACACGTTGAAACCAGGCGACCAAGTTGTAGTTCGGAATTTCGAACGAACTCGGAACCTCCAGCCAAGATTCGTGGGTCCGTTCCAGGTACTCCTCACAACAAGAACTGCTGTACGCCTAGCTGGAAGGAAAAATTGGGTGCACGCTAGCCATACGAAACGTGACCCTCTCCCACTCCCCTATGACAATTGGGTTAGACAGGGATTTGGTGTATCCGAGACAGAACCTGTTCCTAGGCACATCCCTTTCAGTGATGCAGAGTATATAACGGACCAGCCACGAACTGAAACACAGAACTTTGACACCTCAGCAGGAACCGCTCCTTTGAATCCTGGACCGAGTATTGTACAAAGTGAACATTTGCCACCTGTGGAGTCGAACATTTCCGCACCTGTAGACCAGCTATTTCAAGATCAGACAAGACCCGGATAGTACAGATATAATCTACGTTCTCATGTTATGAACTAATGACATTGCATAATTACCTTTCTGTTTGAAAACTGTTTAGATCTTACTGCATTCCATTCAGTCAGGAAGTTTGCTCAAAATTTTTATCTTTTTGTTTTTATTGTTTCTCTCACCTTGCCATCTGGGTTACCGTAGGGTCGTAACGTGTGCCTTGTTTTAATTTGCAGGGAATCAGACATAAGGTCGGTTTCTTCTGTCTATCTTGGGAACTCCCAGGGTAAACAGAGGCAAGTTTTTAACAGGTACAAACCATCCGTTGCGAACGGTTGTAGAAGATGGAGCTTCCTGAACTGCGACGGGTTAATGTCATAAATGTGCACAAGACAAAGCTATATGACATATTACATAGTAAATGTTTTCTAATGCAATGTACTCTGACACTTCTAATTGTTTTGATAACTTTGGTAGGCGGAATTATTTTTGGTATTCAGTTGATCTTTACACCTGTTACATCTACAGTATCTCCCCATGTTCCTGTTTCTCCGACTGTTGTTTCTCTCCATTCTTTCCATTCTTTTCCTGCCCACGAGCAAGCTCGATGCTCTGAGTTTATAAATAACACTTTCATTCAGCTCTTGCACCAACATCAACTAGTGGTTAACACAACAAACTGCTGGGTGTGTGGCTTGATACCACATACCATGGACAAGGGCATCCCTTATCTGGTTCTTCCCTTTAGTTATAATGGATCATTCTGGGCATTTCAGACCATGTTCGCTTATGCCCTAGAGACCTATCCTCCACGACCTCCGCGTTCCACTCGGTATAACTCTGCTAATAGAGCCTTGGTAAAAGGAATCACTGACATGCTTAGAGATGTCAATAACACTCCGTTCATTCCCAAGGACGAATTGCGAGTTTACATGGGTTGGAATGTTACGGAATATGGCATTACTCTGGGTGAGAACAAACGTAAAAGCTCGACTCCGATCTGGGTCGTACCCCACCAAGGTCAGGTCTGTTTGCAAGGAAATGGGAGGAATCCGAAAGCTCGACTAGGGAAGAGTGACTGTATCGAAACATATGTTTTCACGTCACAGTCTTCCCCTGCATTCTTAGCTGCTAAGGGTACCTATTTTGTTTGCCAAGACAGAGCATACACATGGTTGCCTGCTGACTTATCAGGCTCATGTTATATCGCTCAACTGCTACCTCTGACATACACTGCTGCACCGGACTATCACAAAACTAGAGTTGTGAGAGGTGTTTTCAGTAAGGAAGATACTGCTGGCCAAGAAGCAGGAGACTTCTTCAAAGGTTTCCTTCCGTTCTGGGGGCCTATGGCCAACAGTAGAAACTTACGTCAACTAACACGAGTAGTTGAATCCACTATCACCGAAACTGCGGGTGCCCTTAGTAACCTAACAGCTGAGCTTCAAGCGGATCGCCTCATGACGTTACAGAACCGTATGGTTCTTGATGTGTTACTTGCAGATCGAGGTGGAGTGTGTAAGATGATCCAATCGAGTTGCTGTGTTTTTATCCCAGATAATGCGCCAACGGTGTACAAGGCCATCTCTAAGTTACATAAGATTTCTGACTCTATTCATGTAGAGGAAGGTGACTGGTCATTAATGGGATGGTTCTGGAGCCTGTTGTCTGTGTGGGGATGGAAGGTTCTGATAGTCACTGGTGTTGCGTTGGTATTTTTATTTTTGTGCTGTCTCATTGTTCAGTGTGGCCCTGCCTTATGTAACCTCTGCATTTCAACATGCGTAAGAAGACCACCTGTTTTTAGAGGTACGCCACGGGATAGAGTAATGCTTCAACAACATATCAGTGACCTGATGAACATAGAAATGGATTCCGACATAGAGTGAGTTATTGCCTATGTAAGGGCAAAAGGACGGTCTGAGGTTCTGTAGCGATCCGAACCCGTGAATTCGGTATCGTAGTACTGACACGATTTTGGTACCAATGAACCGCAAATGATCCATTATATGCATAACAGTGTTTTCGCTACGCAACTAGCATGAATTCACTGAGAAATAGGGCATTCTGTTGTAAAGTCATGGCATCCATTTTAGTTACGGCATCAATTTTGTTTCTTGCCCTCACATAGTCAATGAACGGGCGATGACCCCGTCAGAGTCACCTTGTTAAGGACACGTAAGCTCGAGCCCCGAGAAAGGCTGATGCTACATGACTAGTGTTGGACCTGTCAGCCCTAGGGTGGTCTCCCCTTCTATTTTTGTATCGTGCCTCATTTTTTCCACCCTCATTTTTATGTTGGACTAGGTCTCCGTGCGCCTTTTCATTGCCAGGCAGTGTTAAGGTGCAGGTGCTCCCTTCTCCCAAGATGGCTGCCACAGACCCCTGCTACTGCAGGGTGGTCGTTTTTCATAGTAGCACCCTAGCTGCTAGGAGCTGGCTGGGACCCACAACAATGTTGCGATACCAGCCCGCCTTTTTGTCCCATAGTTAGAGTGGGGGAAGCTCCTGGAAGAAGCTGGAACCTTCTAGAAGGGAGGTGGGGTTTTACTTTTGCCGCCTTGGCTAGAGGTCACCTGACCTAGGGCTACTTAAGAGTGGGAGGGAAGCTTTTGTGGTGAGTTGGCCATTGGGGTGAAGCAGAGCTGGAAGAATCCACCAGGAGTGTAGGCGGTAGGGCCTAGCCAGGGACTTATGCCTCTGAGAGTGACAGGATTTAGGTACTGCCTCTTAAGTGAGTGAGGTGCCCTGTGAATCCCACTGATCGTGCCCAGTAGTAGGAGGACCCAGAGACTCTCTGCCAGCCTGACTAGGAAGGACCTAGTCGCCCTCTCCACCCCTACCCCTGTAACAGAACCCCTTAAGGGCGCCAGATACATCTGCGCCAAAAGACTTCATCTGTCAACTGAGAACTGAAACCTAACTTTAAGAACTGAGACTGCATGACAAAAGCGAGCTGTAAGCCTTGAATGCCAGAGCTGAGACTGCGTGTCCAAGCTACCCTAGTGAACAAAATATTAAGCCGATTGCCAAGTCACCGGGGATCGACCAGGTACTAGCGCTGTGACCCCCGCGCTCCCTGCCCTGGTCTGGGACCCCCGGCAGCGTGCTCCGCTGAGCACTTTATCCCCATCCTTAATTTGAGCCCCCCCCTGCGACGACGAAGCCAGCGCGCTCACCGCTGCGGCCTGGAGGCCTGGGAGAGTGCTCTGCTGTGTCACGAGGCCCAGGCGAAGTCCGGGGCCCCGTCGCTGCCGTCGCAGCCGTGTGAGGAGAAGCGCAAGGTCGGGGACGAGTTCCCCCAACGTCGTGAGGACGGACGCCTGCTGACGCCGAGACGGAGGTAAGCCCGGAGGCCGAGATCCCCCCTGGTGCGCCCCCTGCTGGACTGGAAACCACACTGCACTTGGCCCGGGTTGTCCCCTCCGTGGGAATCCCCTCCCCTGCCTGCGCGACGGAGAGACCCCGCCGAGGGATCCTGTCCGTGTCCCCCCTCCTGTGTTACTGAGCGCGGTGCTCTGTGAACTGCACCGGAGCATAGGGACTCGCTCCTCAAGTCCAGTAATCTTCCCCGCTGGAAGCCGTTCAAAGTACTGACTAACATTACTCTCGTGTGGCGCTTCACGCCACCGACTCTGCTTCCTCATCCGGAGAGACCGGGACGGCGAGTAACCCCATGTGTTATATGCTCTGCTTGAAAGTAATTACATGCCAAGGAATGCGAGTAGCGCACTGTGTTACATGTTCTGCTCGAAAGTAACTATATGCCAAGGAATGCGAGTAGCGCATTGTGTTATATGATCTGCTCGAAAGTAATTACATGCCAAGGAATGCGAGTAGCGCACTGTGCTACATGTTCTGCTCGAAAGTAACTATATGCCAAGGAATGCGAGTAGCGCATTGTGTTATATGCTCTGCTCGAAAGTAATTACATGCCAAGGAATGCGAGTAGCGCACTGTGTTACATGTTCTGCTCGAAAGTAATTACATGCCAAGGGATGAGAGTAGCGCATGGTGTTATATGCTCTGCTCGAAAGTAGTTACATGCCCAGGAATGCGAGTAGCGCACTGTGTTATATGCTCTGCTCAAAGGTAATGACATGCGACTGATTACGAGTCACGCAATGTATTAAATGTTCTACGCAAACGTATCCACATGCAACGGATTGCGCGTAGCGCTATGTTTATATGCCTTGCTTCACAGTACTAGGGGCCCTTGATCACGAGGAGCGCTCAGTTCTACAGGCGCCATGTTAGTGAACCCAATGTGTCCCCTTTCAAGTATTACGCTTAGTTAGACGGCCGGTTCAGGGAAAGACTTTACGTAAGCGGGCACGGCGCTAGAACAAGGTTACGCACTGCACAGTTATCACCCAGAGTGTCGAATGTAATGTCACAATGGTATTATGATTCATGTATTACCTTGTTATTTCCTGAACTGCATCTGACCAGCTATACTTGGATAAACTTGAAGTATTTGCATAATTTAAACGGTGTGGCGTCCCTTATTGTGTGTGACTCTAGTCCATGAGAAGCGTGTGGTGTATGGTTGCTTAACACATAGCCCTCTGGTTGCCCGACCGGCTCGCGCCACGCTACCGCCTATAGGGCCTGGTGACCCCAGGTTCCTACATTGTTGGCCAGCGGTGGGATCCTTGGGACTTGTGACCATACAGCACCCTTCCGTGAGGCGAAGGGCGCCACAATTAAACGCCTATCCTACATTTTTTTTTTGTTCCACAGCTCAGAAACCATTGTTGCTGGATCATTAGTTCCACTGTCCAGGTAGAGAGTGCAAGAAGCCTGGTTAGCTATTGACTGTTGCCTACACCCTAGGAATTTTCTCCTTAGTGTCTAGGTCCCCATCTGCCGGAATGGAATCCCGGTTAGCTGACCTCGAGGGGTACACAGCGAAGCAACTAAGGGAGTTTGCGCAGGAGTTGGGGGTGCCTGGGATGCGGAGGGCCAAAGGGCCGGAACTCCGTACCGCCATTAGGGCATGGGTAGAAGCCCACCCAGACGGGAGAGGGGATGAGGGACAGGAAGCGCCAGAGGCACCTCAGGGGGAGAGCGCCCAGGAAGTCCTAGACATCTTGAATGTAGACATGTCTGAGAATGTGCCCCCAGGAAGACGTTCTGGGGCCAGTAGTAGGACAGGGTCCAGGAGGAGCGCGTCCCCACAAGAGTACGAGGACAGGAGGGAAGAGAGGCAATTAAAATGGGAGCTGGCCAAATTAGAGCAGGAGAACGAAACGGAAAGGGCCAGATTGGAACAAGAAAGAGAGAATAAGAAATGGGCAATGGAGGAGAAGAAGCTGGCGCACGAGCTTCAGTTAAAAGAGCTGGAGTTACGGGCCCTCCAATTGAACGCGTCTAACAAAGACAATGGTGGCAGCATACCCAGGGAACCTCAAGAACCAAAATTCTATCTACTCAAAGAAGTCATAGCCAATTATACATTAGGGGATGACATCATGAAGTGGTTGGAGGCATACGAGGTAGCCTTAACGGCCCATGGGGTACCCGAGAGTAACTGGGGAGGTGGTCTCTACCGGTATATACCTCCCACTGTTAGGGACACCCTGTTATATTTGGCCAAGGCGGATCAGGTTAAGTACGCCCCCATGAAAGAGGCCTTGTTAAAGAAGTTTGGCCTGAACCCCGAGAAGTATAGGCAGAAGTTTCGTGGCAGCCATAAGCTGTCCACCCAGAGATGGGTAGATTTTTTTTGATTATGCGAGGAAGGCACTAGATGGTTGGGTGCGTGGCAGCGAGGTACAGGACTACCAAGGGTTGTACGATCTTTTTTTAAGGGAGCACCTCTTGGATAAGAGCTTTCCGGAGCTGCGCCAACATCTGGTGGACCGCAAGCTGAAGGATCCTCGAGAGCTTGCGGAGGAGGCAGATATTTGGGTGAGCACCCGGGTGTCTCACAAGGGCCCCGGGGGAGATGGCTCGAAAGGCGGACAGGGTTTCCCCCAGAAGAAAGAGGGGGGAGATAAAAAGGTGGAGTTCTCGAAAGGTCCCCAAAATAAGTTTGGGAAGGGAGTAGGAACCCCACCCCCGTCCAATTCCACAAGACCCACTTACCCTGACAGGAGTCAGCAGCCAAGGATTGTGCGGTGCTACGAGTGTGGGGAGATTGGACACTACAGAGGAGATCCCAAGTGTCGCAAGCGACCACCAGCCCCATCGGGCGTGAAGAGTCCCGGGGTGAGTAGTATAGCGCTTGGGGTGGAGCTGCCCTTAGATAGGGAAGGGGAGTGGACAGGCCTGACACTGGTTTCACTCGGGGATAGAGAGGTGGTCCCCGTAGTGTCCCTGCCCCCGAACACTGCTAAATATCAGCAGAGGGTGAGAATTAATGGGGAGGAGGTGGAAGCTCTGAGGGACACAGGGGCCAGCATGACCACTGTCGTGCGGCGGCTGGTGTCCCCAGACCAAGTAGTCCCCGAGGAGTTCCATCCGGCTGTATTGGCTGACGGCAGTTTGAGTCACTATCCAGTGGCTCGTGTTCCATTCGAGTGGGGAGGAGTCAAAGGCCTACTGCGAGTTGCTGTGAGCCCTGCCTTGCCTGTGGGGTGTTTGCTAGGGAACGACCTGGAGCACACCAAATGGAAGGACGTCGAGTTTCACGCTCACACTGAGATGCTGGGATTACCAGGGTAGACTTGCGTGAGCACGCGGTCCATGGCTGCCCGGCATGGAACTCACCCGGAGTTGGAGCCTGGAATCATGGCCCAACCCAAACCCAAACGTGGGAAGAAGAAGGTGGTAGAGGACATGCCCCGTGAGTCGGATGGGGAGGCTGCAGAGGTGCCCCCGGAGTCCGCGGAGGTAGATGTCGTTCCTGTGGAGGACTTGCCGACCCTTGCTGACTGGCAAGTGGAAGGAGGGCCTACCCGGGAGGAATTTTGTCAAGCACAAAGGACGTGCCCCACTCTTGAGGGTATGCGGCGGCAGGCCGAAGCTCAAGTGGCTAGTCAGGAACTGGGAGGTTATCATGTGTATTGGGAGGATGGTCTCCTATACAGTGAGCCCAGGGTGCCTGTACATGGATCTTCGAGGGCCATAGTGGTCCCCCAGTGTTACCGGGCCTTCCTGCTGGAGTTAGCGCATGAGATCCCCTTAGCTGGACACCTGGGCCAGGACAAAACCTTTGCACGGTTAGTCCCCCATTTTTATTGGCCCAGGATGAGGATTGCCTCAGACGCCTTTTGCAAGACCTGCAAGTCTTGTCAGGCGAGTGGCAAGACTGGGACAAAGTTGAAAGTCCCGTTGGAACCGCTCCCCGTGGTCGGGACCCCTTTTGAGAGGGTCGGTATCGATATTGTTGGGCCATTGGACCCTCCGACCGCAGCGGGACACCGGTTCATCTTGGTTTTGGTGGACCACGCCACAAGGTACCCAGAGGCTATTCCTCTGAGGACCATCACTGCACCGGTGGTGGCGCGGGCACTGTTGGGAATTTTTACCCGAGTGGGATTCCCGAAGGTCGTGGTGTCGGACAGGGGCACCAATTTCATGTCGGCCTACATGCAGGCCATGTGGAAGGAGTGTGGAGTGACCTACCGGTTATCCACCCCTTACCACCCCCAGACTAACGGACTTGTAGAGCGCTTCAATAAGACATTGAAGGGGATGATCCGAAGCCTTCCCGAAGGCTTGAGGCGTAAATGGGACGTCCTCCTCCCCTGCTTGTTATTCTCCGATCGGTAGGTACCGCAGAAGGGAGTCGGGTTCAGCCCGTTTGAATTGCTCTATGGCCATCCCGTTAGGGGTCCCCTCAGTTTAGTGAAAGAGGGGTGGGAGAAGACTTCACAGAAGCTTCCCCGTGACATTGTCAGCTACATGCTGGCGTTCCGCAGCCAGATGGCCAAGCTATGGAAGGCAGCCACAGAGAACCTGGAGGCTAGCCAGACCGTGATGAAGGAGTGGTATGACCGCAACGCTCGGACGGTCGAGTTGGACGTTGGACAGAAGGTGTGGGTTATGGAACCTGGGGAGCTGTGTGCCCTCCAGGACCGGTGGACTGGCCCGTTCGACATTGTGGAGCGGCGAGGCCAGACCACATACGTTGTGGATGTAAAAACCCCCCGTCAGCCCCTCAGGGTGCTCCACGTCAACCGCCTGAAGCCGCACCATGAGCGATCGGAGCTTGCTCTCCTTATGGTGACGGATGGGAGCGAAGAGGAATAGAGTGAAGCTCTTCCTGACCTTCTTGCGGCACAAGAGAAGGATGGTTCGGTGGAAGGTGTAGTCCTCTCCCCATCCTTGACCCCAGAGCAGCAGAGGGACTGTCGCCATGTCCTGGGACAGTTTGCCTTGTTGTTCTCCCTCACGCCTGGAATCACTCATTGGTGTACCCATGATGTGGACACAGGGGATAGCCCCCCGGTGAAGAACAAGTCTTACCGGCTCTCTGACCGAGTGAAGGATAGTATCCAGCGTGAGGTGGCAAAGATGCTGGAGCTGGGGGTGATAGAACCTTCCAGCAGCCCGTGGGCTAGTCCAGTGGTGTTGGTGCCGAAAGCGGCCCCACCGGGTACGACGCCAGAACTTCGGTTCTGTGTGGACTACCGGGGGTTGAACTCTGTCACGAAGACAGATGCTCACCCCATCCCACGTGCAGATGAGCTGGTGGACCGGCTGGGAGCAGCCCGGTACCTCAGCACCATTGACCTGACATCTGGATATTGGCAGATTGCCATGGCCGACGGAGCACGGGAGAAGACAGCGTTCTCCAACCCAGAGGGCCACTACCAATTTCGAGTGATGCCCTTTGGGCTCAAAAATGCTCCGGCCACATTCCAGCGGTTAGTGAATCAGGTACTATCTGGCCTGGAGTCCTTCTCAGCAGCCTACTTGGATGACATAGCTGTCTTCAGTAGCAACTGGGAGGACCATCTGCGACACCTCCAGGAGGTATTGCAGGCGCTGCAACGCGCTGGCTTAACTATTAAAGCCAGCAAGTGCCAGATTGGACAGGGATCTGTCGTGTACCTGGGACACCTGGTGGGCGGAGGTAAGGTGCAACCCCTCCAGGCCAAAATTGAAACCATCTTGGCTTGGGAGCCCCCCAAGACCCAAACAGAGGTCCGAGCTTTCCTCGGCCTCACTGGGTATTACCGCCGGTTCGTCAAGGGATATGGTACCATCGTGACCCCCTTGACGGAGTTGACCTCAAAGAAACAACCTCACAAGGTCATATGGACACCTACATGCCAAGAAGCCTTTGATACGCTGAAAAATGCGATGTGTACAGCTCCAGTACTAGCAACACCCGATTTCAGCAAGGAATTTATTGTACAGACTGACGCCTCAGAGCACGGCATAGGTGCGGTGCTCTCGCAACTCAACACCGAGGGCCAAGACCAACCTGTGGCCTTCATATCTCGAAGACTCCTCCCTCGGGAACGGCGATGGAGCACCATTGAGAGAGAAGCCTTCGCGGTGGTATGGGCTCTGAAGAAGTTGAGGCCATACCTCTTTGGCACTCATTTCCTTATCCAGACCGACCACCGCCCCCTTCGCTGGCTCATGCAGATGAGAGGCGAAAACCCCAAGTTGTTGAGGTGGTCCATTTCCCTACAGGGGATGGACTTTCGGGTGGAACATCGGCCCGGAGTTGACCACGCCAATGCTAACGGTCTCTCCAGGTTTTTCCGCCTTAGTGAAGAGAACTCCCTAGAGGTTGGGTAGCTCTCCCCTCTTTCGGCTGGGGGGGACGCATGTTGGACCTGTCAGCCCTAGGGTGGTCTCCCCTTCTATTTTTGTATCGTGCCTCATTTTTTCCACCCTCATTTTTATGTTGGACTAGGTCTCCGGGCGCCTTTTCATTGCCAGGCAGTGTTAAGGTGCAGGTGCTCCCTTCTCCCAAGATGGCTGCCACAGACCCCTGCTACTGCAGGGTGGTCGTTTTTTATAGTAGCACCCTAGCTGCCAGGAGCTGGCTGGGACCCACAACAATGTTGCGATACCAGCCAGCCTTTTTGTCCCATAGTTAGAGTGGGGGAAGCTCCTGGAAGAAGCTGGAACCTTCTAGAAGGGAGGTGGGGTTTTACTTTTGCCGCCTTGGCTAGAGGTCACCTGACCTAGGGCTACTTAAGAGTGGGAGGGAAGCTTTTGTGGTGAGTTGGCCATTGGGGTGAAGCAGAACTGGAAGAATCCACCAGGAGTGTAGGCGGTAGGGCCTAGCCAGGGACTTATGCCTCTGAGAGTGACAGGATTTAGGTACTGCCTCTTAAGTGAGTGAGGTGCCCTGTGAATCCCACTGATCGTGCCCAGTAGTAGGAGGACCCAGAGACTCTCTGCCAGCCTGACTAGGAAGGACCTAGTCGCCCTCTCCATCCCTACCCCTGTAACAGAACCCCTTAAGGGCGCCAGATACATCTGCGCCAAAAGACTTCATCTGTCAACTGAGAACTGAAACCTAACTTTAAGAACTGAGACTGCATGACAAGAGCGAGCTGTAAGCCTTGAATGCCAGAGCTGAGACTGCGTGTCCAAGCTACCCTAGTGAACAAAATACTAAGCCGATTGCCAAGTCACCGGGGATCGACCAGGTACTAGCGCTGTGACCCCCGCGCTCCCTGCCCTGGTCTGGGACCCCCGGCAGCGTGCTCCGCTGAGCACTTTATCCCCATCCTTAATTTGAGCCCCCCCCCTGCGACGACGAAGCCAGCGCGCTCACCGCCGCGGCCTGGAGGCCTGGGAGAGTGCTCTGCTGTGTCACGAGGCCCAGGCGAAGTCCGGGGCCCCGTCGCTGCCGTCGCAGCCGTGTGAGGAGAAGCGCAAGGTCGGGGCCGAGTTCCCCCAACGTCGTGAGGACGGACGCCTGCTGACGCCGAGACGGAGGTAAGCCCGGAGGCCGAGATCCCCCCTGGTGCGCCCCCTGCTGGTCTGGAAACCACACCGCACTTGGCCCGGGTTGTCCCCTCCGTGGGAATCCCCTCCCCTGCCTGCGCGACGGAGAGACCCCGCCGAGGGATCCTGTCCGTGTCCCCCCTCCTGTGTTACTGAGCGCGGTGCTCTGTGAACTGCACCGGAGCATAGGGACTCGCTCCTCAAGTCCAGTAATCTTCCCCACTGGAAGCCGTTCAAAGTACTGACTAACATTACTCTCGTGTGGCGCTTCACGCCACCGACTCTGCTTCCTCATCCGGAGAGACCGGGACGGCGAGTAACCCCATGTGTTATATGCTCTGCTTGAAAGTAATTACATGCCAAGGAATGCGAGTAGCGCACTGTGTTACATGTTCTGCTCGAAAGTAACTATATGCCAAGGAATGCGAGTAGCGCATTGTGTTATATGCTCTGCTCGAAAGTAATTACATGCCAAGGAATGCGAGTAGCGCACTGTGCTACATGTTCTGCTCGAAAGTAACTATATGCCAAGGAATGCGAGTAGCGCATTGTGTTATATGCTCTGCTCGAATGTAATTACATGCCAAGGAATGCGAGTAGCGCACTGTGTTACATGTTCTGCTCGAAAGTAATTACATGCCAAGGGATGAGAGTAGCGCATGGTGTTATATGCTCTGCTCGAAAGTAGTTACATGCCCAGGAATGCGAGTAGCGCACTGTGTTATATGCTCTGCTCAAAGGTAATGACATGCGACTGATTACGAGTCACGCGATGTATTAAATGTTCTACGCAAACCTATCCACATGCAACGGATTGCGCGTAGCGCTATGTTTATATGCCTTGCTTCACAGTACTAGGGGCCCTTGATCACGAGAAGCGCTCAGTTCTACAGGCGCCATGTTAGTGAACCCAATGTGTCCCCTTTCAAGTATTACGCTTAGTTAGACGGCCGGTTCAGGGAAAGACTTTACGTAAGCGGGCACGGCGCTAGAACAAGGTTACGCACTGCACAGTTATCACCCAGAGTGTCGAATGTAATGTCACAATGGTATTATGATTCATGTATTACCTTGTTATTTCCTGAACTGCATCTGACCAGCTATACTTGGATAAACTTGAAGTATTTGCATAATTTAAACGGTGTGGCGTCCCTTATTGTGTGTGACTCTAGTCCATGAGAAGCGTGTGGTGTATGGTTGCTTAACACATAGCCCTCTGGTTGCCCGACCGGCTCGCGCCACGCTACCGCCTATAGGGCCTGGTGACCCCAGGTTCCTACATTGTTGGCCAGCGGTGGGATCCTTGGGACTTGTGACCATACAGCACCCTTCCGTGAGGCGAAGGGTGCCACAATTAAACGCCTATCCTACATTTTTTTTTGTTCCACAGCTCAGAAACCATTGTTGCTGGATCATTAGTTCCACTGTCCAGGTAGAGAGTGCAAGAAGCCTGGTTAGCTATTGACTGTTGCCTACACCCTAGGAATTTTCTCCTTAGTGTCTAGGTCCCCATCTGCCGGAATGGAATCCCGGTTAGCTGACCTCGAGGGGTACACAGCGAAGCAACTAAGGGAGTTTGCGCAGGAGTTGGGGGTGCCTGGGATGCGGAGGGCCAAAGGGCCGGAACTCCGTACCGCCATTAGGGCATGGGTAGAAGCCCACCCAGACGGGAGAGGGGATGAGGGACAGGAAGCGCCAGAGGCACCTCAGGGGGAGAGCGCCCAGGAAGTCCTAGACATCTTGAATGTAGACATGTCTGAGAATGTGCCCCCAGGAAGACGTTCTGGGGCCAGTAGTAGGACAGGGTCCAGGAGGAGCGCGTCCCCACAAGAGTACGAGGACAGGAGGGAAGAGAGGCAATTAAAATGGGAGCTGGCCAAATTAGAGCAGGAGAACGAAACGGAAAGGGCCAGATTGGAACAAGAAAGAGAGAATAAGAAATGGGCAATGGAGGAGAAGAAGCTGGCGCACGAGCTTCAGTTAAAAGAGCTGGAGTTACGGGCCCTCCAATTGAACGCGTCTAACAAAGACAATGGTGGCAGCATACCCAGGGAACCTCAAGAACCAAAATTCTATCTACTCAAAGAAGTCATAGCCAATTATACATTAGGGGATGACATCATGAAGTGGTTGGAGGCATACGAGGTAGCCTTAACGGCCCATGGGGTACCCGAGAGTAACTGGGGAGGTGGTCTCTACCGGTATATACCTCCCACTGTTAGGGACACCCTGTTATATTTGGCCAAGGCGGATCAGGTTAAGTACGCCCCCATGAAAGAGGCCTTGTTAAAGAAGTTTGGCCTGAACCCCGAGAAGTATAGGCAGAAGTTTCGTGGCAGCCATAAGCTGTCCACCCAGAGATGGGTAGATTTTTTTTGATTATGCGAGGAAGGCACTAGATGGTTGGGTGCGTGGCAGCGAGGTACAGGACTACCAAGGGTTGTACGATCTTTTTTTAAGGGAGCACCTCTTGGATAAGAGCTTTCCGGAGCTGCGCCAACATCTGGTGGACCGCAAGCTGAAGGATCCTCGAGAGCTTGCGGAGGAGGCAGATATTTGGGTGAGCACCCGGGTGTCTCACAAGGGCCCCGGGGGAGATGGCTCGAAAGGCGGACAGGGTTTCCCCCAGAAGAAAGAGGGGGGAGATAAAAAGGTGGAGTTCTCGAAAGGTCCCCAAAATAAGTTTGGGAAGGGAGTAGGAACCCCACCCCCGTCCAATTCCACAAGACCCACTTACCCTGACAGGAGTCAGCAGCCAAGGATTGTGCGGTGCTACGAGTGTGGGGAGATTGGACACTACAGAGGAGATCCCAAGTGTCGCAAGCGACCACCAGCCCCATCGGGCGTGAAGAGTCCCGGGGTGAGTAGTATAGCGCTTGGGGTGGAGCTGCCCTTAGATAGGGAAGGGGAGTGGACAGGCCTGACACTGGTTTCACTCGGGGATAGAGAGGTGGTCCCCGTAGTGTCCCTGCCCCCGAACACTGCTAAATATCAGCAGAGGGTGAGAATTAATGGGGAGGAGGTGGAAGCTCTGAGGGACACAGGGGCCAGCATGACCACTGTCGTGCGGCGGCTGGTGTCCCCAGACCAAGTAGTCCCCGAGGAGTTCCATCCCGCTGTATTGGCTGACGGCAGTTTGAGTCACTATCCAGTGGCTCGTGTTCCATTCGAGTGGGGAGGAGTCAAAGGCCTACTGCGAGTTGCTGTGAGCCCTGCCTTGCCTGTGGGGTGTTTGCTAGGGAACGACCTGGAGCACACCAAATGGAAGGACGTCGAGTTTCACGCTCACACTGAGATGCTGGGATTACCAGGGTAGACTTGCGTGAGCACGCGGTCCATGGCTGCCCGGCATGGAACTCACCCGGAGTTGGAGCCTGGAATCATGGCCCAACCCAAACCCAAACGTGGGAAGAAGAAGGTGGTAGAGGACATGCCCCGTGAGTCGGATGGGGAGGCTGCAGAGGTGCCCCCGGAGTCCGCGGAGGTAGATGTCGTTCCTGTGGAGGACTTGCCGACCCTTGCTGACTGGCAAGTGGAAGGAGGGCCTACCCGGGAGGAATTTTGTCAAGCACAAAGGACGTGCCCCACTCTTGAGGGTATGCGGCGGCAGGCCGAAGCTCAAGTGGCTAGTCAGGAACTGGGAGGTTATCATGTGTATTGGGAGGATGGTCTCCTATACAGTGAGCCCAGGGTGCCTGTACATGGATCTTCGAGGGCCATAGTGGTCCCCCAGTGTTACCGGGCCTTCCTGCTGGAGTTAGCGCATGAGATCCCCTTAGCTGGACACCTGGGCCAGGACAAAACCTTTGCACGGTTAGTCCCCCATTTTTATTGGCCCAGGATGAGGATTGCCTCAGACGCCTTTTGCAAGACCTGCAAGTCTTGTCAGGCGAGTGGCAAGACTGGGACAAAGTTGAAAGTCCCGTTGGAACCGCTCCCCGTGGTCGGGACCCCTTTTGAGAGGGTCGGTATCGATATTGTTGGGCCATTGGACCCTCCGACCGCAGCGGGACACCGGTTCATCTTGGTTTTGGTGGACCACGCCACAAGGTACCCAGAGGCTATTCCTCTGAGGACCATCACTGCACCGGTGGTGGCGCGGGCACTGTTGGGAATTTTTACCCGAGTGGGATTCCCGAAGGTCGTGGTGTCGGACAGGGGCACCAATTTCATGTCGGCCTACATGCAGGCCATGTGGAAGGAGTGTGGAGTGACCTACCGGTTATCCACCCCTTACCACCCCCAGACTAACGGACTTGTAGAGCGCTTCAATAAGACATTGAAGGGGATGATCCGAAGCCTTCCCGAAGGCTTGAGGCATAAATGGGACGTCCTCCTCCCCTGCTTGTTATTCTCCGATCGGGAGGTACCGCAGAAGGGAGTCGGGTTCAGCCCGTTTGAATTGCTCTATGGCCATCCCGTTAGGGGTCCCCTCAGTTTAGTGAAAGAGGGGTGGGAGAAGACTTCACAGAAGCTTCCCCGTGACATTGTCAGCTACATGCTGGCGTTCCGCAGCCAGATGGCCAAGCTATGGAAGGCAGCCACAGAGAACCTGGAGGCTAGCCAGACCGTGATGAAGGAGTGGTATGACCGCAACGCTCGGACGGTCGAGTTGGACGTTGGACAGAAGGTGTGGGTTATGGAACCTGGGGAGCTGTGTGCCCTCCAGGACCGGTGGACTGGCCCGTTCGACATTGTGGAGCGGCGAGGCCAGACCACATACGTTGTGGATGTAAAAACCCCCCGTCAGCCCCTCAGGGTGCTCCACGTCAACCGCCTGAAGCCGCACCATGAGCGATCGGAGCTTGCTCTCCTTATGGTGACGGATGGGAGCGAAGAGGAAGAGAGTGAAGCTCTTCCTGACCTTCTTGCGGCACAAGAGAAGGATGGTTCGGTGGAAGGTGTAGTCCTCTCCCCATCCTTGACCCCAGAGCAGCAGAGGGACTGTCGCCATGTCCTGGGACAGTTCGCCTTGTTGTTCTCCCTCACGCCTGGAATCACTCATTGGTGTACCCATGATGTGGACACAGGGGATAGCCCCCCGGTGAAGAACAAGTCTTACCGGCTCTCTGACCGAGTGAAGGATAGTATCCAGCGTGAGGTGGCAAAGATGCTGGAGCTGGGGGTGATAGAACCTTCCAGCAGCCCGTGGGCTAGTCCAGTGGTGTTGGTGCCGAAAGCGGCCCCACCGGGTACGACGCCAGAACTTCGGTTCTGTGTGGACTACCGGGGGTTGAACTCTGTCACGAAGACAGATGCTCACCCCATCCCACGTGCAGATGAGCTGGTGGACCGGCTGGGAGCAGCCCGGTACCTCAGCACCATTGACCTGACATCTGGATATTGGCAGATTGCCATGGCCGACGGAGCACGGGAGAAGACAGCGTTCTCCAACCCAGAGGGCCACTACCAATTTCGAGTGATGCCCTTTGGGCTCAAAAATGCTCCGGCCACATTCCAGCGGTTAGTGAATCAGGTACTATCTGGCCTGGAGTCCTTCTCAGCAGCCTACTTGGATGACATAGCTGTCTTCAGTAGCAACTGGGAGGACCATCTGCGACACCTCCAGGAGGTATTGCAGGCGCTGCAACGCGCTGGCTTAACTATTAAAGCCAGCAAGTGCCAGATTGGACAGGGATCTGTCGTGTACCTGGGACACCTGGTGGGCGGAGGTAAGGTGCAACCCCTCCAGGCCAAAATTGAAACCATCTTGGCTTGGGAGCCCCCCAAGACCCAAACAGAGGTCCGAGCTTTCCTCGGCCTCACTGGGTATTACCGCCGGTTCGTCAAGGGATATGGTACCATCGTGACCCCCTTGACGGAGTTGACCTCAAAGAAACAACCTCACAAGGTCATATGGACACCTACATGCCAAGAAGCCTTTGATACGCTGAAAAATGCGATGTGTACAGCTCCAGTACTAGCAACACCCGATTTCAGCAAGGAATTTATTGTACAGACTGACGCCTCAGAGCACGGCATAGGTGCGGTGCTCTCGCAACTCAACACCGAGGGCCAAGACCAACCTGTGGCCTTCATATCTCGAAGACTCCTCCCTCGGGAACGGCGATGGAGCACCATTGAGAGAGAAGCCTTCGCGGTGGTATGGGCTCTGAAGAAGTTGAGGCCATACCTCTTTGGCACTCATTTCCTTATCCAGACCGACCACCGACCACCGCCCCCTTCGCTGGCTCATGCAGATGAGAGGCGAAAACCCCAAGTTGTTGAGGTGGTCCATTTCCCTACAGGGGATGGACTTTCGGGTGGAACATCGGCCCGGAGTTGACCACGCCAATGCTAACGGTCTCTCCAGGTTTTTCCGCCTTAGTGAAGAGAACTCCCTAGAGGTTGGGTAGCTCTCCCCTCTTTCGGCTGGGGGGGACGCATGTTGGACCTGTCAGCCCTAGGGTGGTCTCCCCTTCTATTTTTGTATCGTGCCTCATTTTTTCCACCCTCATTTTTATGTTGGACTAGGTCTCCGGGCGCCTTTTCATTGCCAGGCAGTGTTAAGGTGCAGGTGCTCCCTTCTCCCAAGATGGCTGCCACAGACCCCTGCTACTGCAGGGTGGTCGTTTTTTATAGTAGCACCCTAGCTGCCAGGAGCTGGCTGGGACCCACAACAATGTTGCGATACCAGCCAGCCTTTTTGTCCCATAGTTAGAGTGGGGGAAGCTCCTGGAAGAAGCTGGAACCTTCTAGAAGGGAGGTGGGGTTTTACTTTTGCCGCCTTGGCTAGAGGTCACCTGACCTAGGGCTACTTAAGAGTGGGAGGGAAGCTTTTGTGGTGAGTTGGCCATTGGGGTGAAGCAGAACTGGAAGAATCCACCAGGAGTGTAGGCGGTAGGGCCTAGCCAGGGACTTATGCCTCTGAGAGTGACAGGATTTAGGTACTGCCTCTTAAGTGAGTGAGGTGCCCTGTGAATCCCACTGATCGTGCCCAGTAGTAGGAGGACCCAGAGACTCTCTGCCAGCCTGACTAGGAAGGACCTAGTCGCCCTCTCCATCCCTACCCCTGTAACAGAACCCCTTAAGGGCGCCAGATACATCTGCGCCAAAAGACTTCATCTGTCAACTGAGAACTGAAACCTAACTTTAAGAACTGAGACTGCATGACAAGAGCGAGCTGTAAGCCTTGAATGCCAGAGCTGAGACTGCGTGTCCAAGCTACCCTAGTGAACAAAATACTAAGCCGATTGCCAAGTCACCGGGGATCGACCAGGTACTAGCGCTGTGACCCCCGCGCTCCCTGCCCTGGTCTGGGACCCCCGGCAGCGTGCTCCGCTGAGCACTTTATCCCCATCCTTAATTTGAGCCCCCCCCCTGCGACGACGAAGCCAGCGCGCTCACCGCCGCGGCCTGGAGGCCTGGGAGAGTGCTCTGCTGTGTCACGAGGCCCAGGCGAAGTCCGGGGCCCCGTCGCTGCCGTCGCAGCCGTGTGAGGAGAAGCGCAAGGTCGGGGCCGAGTTCCCCCAACGTCGTGAGGACGGACGCCTGCTGACGCCGAGACGGAGGTAAGCCCGGAGGCCGAGATCCCCCCTGGTGCGCCCCCTGCTGGTCTGGAAACCACACCGCACTTGGCCCGGGTTGTCCCCTCCGTGGGAATCCCCTCCCCTGCCTGCGCGACGGAGAGACCCCGCCGAGGGATCCTGTCCGTGTCCCCCCTCCTGTGTTACTGAGCGCGGTGCTCTGTGAACTGCACCGGAGCATAGGGACTCGCTCCTCAAGTCCAGTAATCTTCCCCGCTGGAAGCCGTTCAAAGTACTGACTAACATTACTCTCGTGTGGCGCTTCACGCCACCGACTCTGCTTCCTCATCCGGAGAGACCGGGACGGCGAGTAACCCCATGTGTTATATGCTCTGCTTGAAAGTAATTACATGCCAAGGAATGCGAGTAGCGCACTGTGTTACATGTTCTGCTCGAAAGTAACTATATGCCAAGGAATGCGAGTAGCGCATTGTGTTATATGCTCTGCTCGAAAGTAATTACATGCCAAGGAATGCGAGTAGCGCACTGTGCTACATGTTCTGCTCGAAAGTAACTATATGCCAAGGAATGCGAGTAGCGCATTGTGTTATATGCTCTGCTCGAAAGTAATTACATGCCAAGGAATGCGAGTAGCGCACTGTGTTACATGTTCTGCTCGAAAGTAATTACATGCCAAGGGATGAGAGTAGCGCATGGTGTTATATGCTCTGCTCGAAAGTAGTTACATGCCCAGGAATGCGAGTAGCGCACTGTGTTATATGCTCTGCTCAAAGGTAATGACATGCGACTGATTACGAGTCACGCGATGTATTAAATGTTCTACGCAAACCTATCCACATGCAACGGATTGCGCGTAGCGCTATGTTTATATGCCTTGCTTCACAGTACTAGGGGCCCTTGATCACGAGGAGCGCTCAGTTCTACAGGCGCCATGTTAGTGAACCCAATGTGTCCCCTTTCAAGTATTACGCTTAGTTAGACGGCCGGTTCAGGGAAAGACTTTACGTAAGCGGGCACGGCGCTAGAACAAGGTTACGCACTGCACAGTTATCACCCAGAGTGTCGAATGTAATGTCACAATGGTATTATGATTCATGTATTACCTTGTTATTTCCTGAACTGCATCTGACCAGCTATACTTGGATAAACTTGAAGTATTTGCATAATTTAAACGGTGTGGCGTCCCTTATTGTGTGTGACTCTAGTCCATGAGAAGCGTGTGGTGTATGGTTGCTTAACACATAGCCCTCTGGTTGCCCGACCGGCTCGCGCCACGCTACCGCCTATAGGGCCTGGTGACCCCAGGTTCCTACATTGTTGGCCAGCGGTGGGATCCTTGGGACTTGTGACCATACAGCACCCTTCCGTGAGGCGAAGGGCGCCACAATTAAACGCCTATCCTACATTTTTTTTTGTTCCACAGCTCAGAAACCATTGTTGCTGGATCATTAGTTCCACTGTCCAGGTAGAGAGTGCAAGAAGCCTGGTTAGCTATTGACTGTTGCCTACACCCTAGGAATTTTCTCCTTAGTGTCTAGGTCCCCATCTGCCGGAATGGAATCCCGGTTAGCTGACCTCGAGGGGTACACAGCGAAGCAACTAAGGGAGTTTGCGCAGGAGTTGGGGGTGCCTGGGATGCGGAGGGCCAAAGGGCCGGAACTCCGTACCGCCATTAGGGCATGGGTAGAAGCCCACCCAGACGGGAGAGGGGATGAGGGACAGGAAGCGCCAGAGGCACCTCAGGGGGAGAGCGCCCAGGAAGTCCTAGACATCTTGAATGTAGACATGTCTGAGAATGTGCCCCCAGGAAGACGTTCTGGGGCCAGTAGTAGGACAGGGTCCAGGAGGAGCGCGTCCCCACAAGAGTACGAGGACAGGAGGGAAGAGAGGCAATTAAAATGGGAGCTGGCCAAATTAGAGCAGGAGAACGAAACGGAAAGGGCCAGATTGGAACAAGAAAGAGAGAATAAGAAATGGGCAATGGAGGAGAAGAAGCTGGCGCACGAGCTTCAGTTAAAAGAGCTGGAGTTACGGGCCCTCCAATTGAACGCGTCTAACAAAGACAATGGTGGCAGCATACCCAGGGAACCTCAAGAACCAAAATTCTATCTACTCAAAGAAGTCATAGCCAATTATACATTAGGGGATGACATCATGAAGTGGTTGGAGGCATACGAGGTAGCCTTAACGGCCCATGGGGTACCCGAGAGTAACTGGGGAGGTGGTCTCTACCGGTATATACCTCCCACTGTTAGGGACACCCTGTTATATTTGGCCAAGGCGGATCAGGTTAAGTACGCCCCCATGAAAGAGGCCTTGTTAAAGAAGTTTGGCCTGAACCCCGAGAAGTATAGGCAGAAGTTTCGTGGCAGCCATAAGCTGTCCACCCAGAGATGGGTAGATTTTTTTTGATTATGCGAGGAAGGCACTAGATGGTTGGGTGCGTGGCAGCGAGGTACAGGACTACCAAGGGTTGTACGATCTTTTTTTAAGGGAGCACCTCTTGGATAAGAGCTTTCCGGAGCTGCGCCAACATCTGGTGGACCGCAAGCTGAAGGATCCTCGAGAGCTTGCGGAGGAGGCAGATATTTGGGTGAGCACCCGGGTGTCTCACAAGGGCCCCGGGGGAGATGGCTCGAAAGGCGGACAGGGTTTCCCCCAGAAGAAAGAGGGGGGAGATAAAAAGGTGGAGTTCTCGAAAGGTCCCCAAAATAAGTTTGGGAAGGGAGTAGGAACCCCACCCCCGTCCAATTCCACAAGACCCACTTACCCTGACAGGAGTCAGCAGCCAAGGATTGTGCGGTGCTACGAGTGTGGGGAGATTGGACACTACAGAGGAGATCCCAAGTGTCGCAAGCGACCACCAGCCCCATCGGGCGTGAAGAGTCCCGGGGTGAGTAGTATAGCGCTTGGGGTGGAGCTGCCCTTAGATAGGGAAGGGGAGTGGACAGGCCTGACACTGGTTTCACTCGGGGATAGAGAGGTGGTCCCCGTAGTGTCCCTGCCCCCGAACACTGCTAAATATCAGCAGAGGGTGAGAATTAATGGGGAGGAGGTGGAAGCTCTGAGGGACACAGGGGCCAGCATGACCACTGTCGTGCGGCGGCTGGTGTCCCCAGACCAAGTAGTCCCCGAGGAGTTCCATCCCGCTGTATTGGCTGACGGCAGTTTGAGTCACTATCCAGTGGCTCGTGTTCCATTCGAGTGGGGAGGAGTCAAAGGCCTACTGCGAGTTGCTGTGAGCCCTGCCTTGCCTGTGGGGTGTTTGCTAGGGAACGACCTGGAGCACACCAAATGGAAGGACGTCGAGTTTCACGCTCACACTGAGATGCTGGGATTACCAGGGTAGACTTGCGTGAGCACGCGGTCCATGGCTGCCCGGCATGGAACTCACCCGGAGTTGGAGCCTGGAATCATGGCCCAACCCAAACCCAAACGTGGGAAGAAGAAGGTGGTAGAGGACATGCCCCGTGAGTCGGATGGGGAGGCTGCAGAGGTGCCCCCGGAGTCCGCGGAGGTAGATGTCGTTCCTGTGGAGGACTTGCCGACCCTTGCTGACTGGCAAGTGGAAGGAGGGCCTACCCGGGAGGAATTTTGTCAAGCACAAAGGACGTGCCCCACTCTTGAGGGTATGCGGCGGCAGGCCGAAGCTCAAGTGGCTAGTCAGGAACTGGGAGGTTATCATGTGTATTGGGAGGATGGTCTCCTATACAGTGAGCCCAGGGTGCCTGTACATGGATCTTCGAGGGCCATAGTGGTCCCCCAGTGTTACCGGGCCTTCCTGCTGGAGTTAGCGCATGAGATCCCCTTAGCTGGACACCTGGGCCAGGACAAAACCTTTGCACGGTTAGTCCCCCATTTTTATTGGCCCAGGATGAGGATTGCCTCAGACGCCTTTTGCAAGACCTGCAAGTCTTGTCAGGCGAGTGGCAAGACTGGGACAAAGTTGAAAGTCCCGTTGGAACCGCTCCCCGTGGTCGGGACCCCTTTTGAGAGGGTCGGTATCGATATTGTTGGGCCATTGGACCCTCCGACCGCAGCGGGACACCGGTTCATCTTGGTTTTGGTGGACCACGCCACAAGGTACCCAGAGGCTATTCCTCTGAGGACCATCACTGCACCGGTGGTGGCGCGGGCACTGTTGGGAATTTTTACCCGAGTGGGATTCCCGAAGGTCGTGGTGTCGGACAGGGGCACCAATTTCATGTCGGCCTACATGCAGGCCATGTGGAAGGAGTGTGGAGTGACCTACCGGTTATCCACCCCTTACCACCCCCAGACTAACGGACTTGTAGAGCGCTTCAATAAGACATTGAAGGGGATGATCCGAAGCCTTCCCGAAGGCTTGAGGCATAAATGGGACGTCCTCCTCCCCTGCTTGTTATTCTCCGATCGGGAGGTACCGCAGAAGGGAGTCGGGTTCAGCCCGTTTGAATTGCTCTATGGCCATCCCGTTAGGGGTCCCCTCAGTTTAGTGAAAGAGGGGTGGGAGAAGACTTCACAGAAGCTTCCCCGTGACATTGTCAGCTACATGCTGGCGTTCCGCAGCCAGATGGCCAAGCTATGGAAGGCAGCCACAGAGAACCTGGAGGCTAGCCAGACCGTGATGAAGGAGTGGTATGACCGCAACGCTCGGACGGTCGAGTTGGACGTTGGACAGAAGGTGTGGGTTATGGAACCTGGGGAGCTGTGTGCCCTCCAGGACCGGTGGACTGGCCCGTTCGACATTGTGGAGCGGCGAGGCCAGACCACATACGTTGTGGATGTAAAAACCCCCCGTCAGCCCCTCAGGGTGCTCCACGTCAACCGCCTGAAGCCGCACCATGAGCGATCGGAGCTTGCTCTCCTTATGGTGACGGATGGGAGCGAAGAGGAAGAGAGTGAAGCTCTTCCTGACCTTCTTGCGGCACAAGAGAAGGATGGTTCGGTGGAAGGTGTAGTCCTCTCCCCATCCTTGACCCCAGAGCAGCAGAGGGACTGTCGCCATGTCCTGGGACAGTTCGCCTTGTTGTTCTCCCTCACGCCTGGAATCACTCATTGGTGTACCCATGATGTGGACACAGGGGATAGCCCCCCGGTGAAGAACAAGTCTTACCGGCTCTCTGACCGAGTGAAGGATAGTATCCAGCGTGAGGTGGCAAAGATGCTGGAGCTGGGGGTGATAGAACCTTCCAGCAGCCCGTGGGCTAGTCCAGTGGTGTTGGTGCCGAAAGCGGCCCCACCGGGTACGACGCCAGAACTTCGGTTCTGTGTGGACTACCGGGGGTTGAACTCTGTCACGAAGACAGATGCTCACCCCATCCCACGTGCAGATGAGCTGGTGGACCGGCTGGGAGCAGCCCGGTACCTCAGCACCATTGACCTGACATCTGGATATTGGCAGATTGCCATGGCCGACGGAGCACGGGAGAAGACAGCGTTCTCCAACCCAGAGGGCCACTACCAATTTCGAGTGATGCCCTTTGGGCTCAAAAATGCTCCGGCCACATTCCAGCGGTTAGTGAATCAGGTACTATCTGGCCTGGAGTCCTTCTCAGCAGCCTACTTGGATGACATAGCTGTCTTCAGTAGCAACTGGGAGGACCATCTGCGACACCTCCAGGAGGTATTGCAGGCGCTGCAACGCGCTGGCTTAACTATTAAAGCCAGCAAGTGCCAGATTGGACAGGGATCTGTCGTGTACCTGGGACACCTGGTGGGCGGAGGTAAGGTGCAACCCCTCCAGGCCAAAATTGAAACCATCTTGGCTTGGGAGCCCCCCAAGACCCAAACAGAGGTCCAAGCTTTCCTCGGCCTCACTGGGTATTACCGCCGGTTCGTCAAGGGATATGGTACCATCGTGACCCCCTTGACGGAGTTGACCTCAAAGAAACAACCTCACAAGGTCATATGGACACCTACATGCCAAGAAGCCTTTGATACGCTGAAAAATGCGATGTGTACAGCTCCAGTACTAGCAACACCCGATTTCAGCAAGGAATTTATTGTACAGACTGACGCCTCAGAGCACGGCATAGGTGCGGTGCTCTCGCAACTCAACACCGAGGGCCAAGACCAACCTGTGGCCTTCATATCTCGAAGACTCCTCCCTCGGGAACGGCGATGGAGCACCATTGAGAGAGAAGCCTTCGCGGTGGTATGGGCTCTGAAGAAGTTGAGGCCATACCTCTTTGGCACTCATTTCCTTATCCAGACCGACCACCGCCCCCTTCGCTGGCTCATGCAGATGAGAGGCGAAAACCCCAAGTTGTTGAGGTGGTCCATTTCCCTACAGGGGATGGACTTTCGGGTGGAACATCGGCCCGGAGTTGACCACGCCAATGCTAACGGTCTCTCCAGGTTTTTCCGCCTTAGTGAAGAGAACTCCCTAGAGGTTGGGTAGCTCTCCCCTCTTTCGGCTGGGGGGGACGCATGTTGGACCTGTCAGCCCTAGGGTGGTCTCCCCTTCTATTTTTGTATCGTGCCTCATTTTTTCCACCCTCATTTTTATGTTGGACTAGGTCTCCGGGCGCCTTTTCATTGCCAGGCAGTGTTAAGGTGCAGGTGCTCCCTTCTCCCAAGATGGCTGCCACAGACCCCTGCTACTGCAGGGTGGTCGTTTTTTATAGTAGCACCCTAGCTGCCAGGAGCTGGCTGGGACCCACAACAATGTTGCGATACCAGCCAGCCTTTTTGTCCCATAGTTAGAGTGGGGGAAGCTCCTGGAAGAAGCTGGAACCTTCTAGAACGGAGGTGGGGTTTTACTTTTGCCGCCTTGGCTAGAGGTCACCTGACCTAGGGCTACTTAAGAGTGGGAGGGAAGCTTTTGTGGTGAGTTGGCCATTGGGGTGAAGCAGAACTGGAAGAATCCACCAGGAGTGTAGGCGGTAGGGCCTAGCCAGGGACTTATGCCTCTGAGAGTGACAGGATTTAGGTACTGCCTCTTAAGTGAGTGAGGTGCCCTGTGAATCCCACTGATCGTGCCCAGTAGTAGGAGGACCCAGAGACTCTCTGCCAGCCTGACTAGGAAGGACCTAGTCGCCCTCTCCATCCCTACCCCTGTAACAGAACCCCTTAAGGGCGCCAGATACATCTGCGCCAAAAGACTTCATCTGTCAACTGAGAACTGAAACCTAACTTTAAGAACTGAGACTGCATGACAAGAGCGAGCTGTAAGCCTTGAATGCCAGAGCTGAGACTGCGTGTCCAAGCTACCCTAGTGAACAAAATACTAAGCCGATTGCCAAGTCACCGGGGATCGACCAGGTACTAGCGCTGTGACCCCCGCGCTCCCTGCCCTGGTCTGGGACCCCCGGCAGCGTGCTCCGCTGAGCACTTTATCCCCATCCTTAATTTGAGCCCCCCCCCTGCGACGACGAAGCCAGCGCGCTCACCGCCGCGGCCTGGAGGCCTGGGAGAGTGCTCTGCTGTGTCACGAGGCCCAGGCGAAGTCCGGGGCCCCGTCGCTGCCGTCGCAGCCGTGTGAGGAGAAGCGCAAGGTCGGGGCCGAGTTCCCCCAACGTCGTGAGGACGGACGCCTGCTGACGCCGAGACGGAGGTAAGCCCGGAGGCCGAGATCCCCCCTGGTGCGCCCCCTGCTGGTCTGGAAACCACACCGCACTTGGCCCGGGTTGTCCCCTCCGTGGGAATCCCCTCCCCTGCCTGCGCGACGGAGAGACCCCGCCGAGGGATCCTGTCCGTGTCCCCCCTCCTGTGTTACTGAGCGCGGTGCTCTGTGAACTGCACCGGAGCATAGGGACTCGCTCCTCAAGTCCAGTAATCTTCCCCGCTGGAAGCCGTTCAAAGTACTGACTAACATTACTCTCGTGTGGCGCTTCACGCCACCGACTCTGCTTCCTCATCCGGAGAGACCGGGACGGCGAGTAACCCCATGTGTTATATGCTCTGCTTGAAAGTAATTACATGCCAAGGAATGCGAGTAGCGCACTGTGTTACATGTTCTGCTCGAAAGTAACTATATGCCAAGGAATGCGAGTAGCGCATTGTGTTATATGCTCTGCTCGAAAGTAATTACATGCCAAGGAATGCGAGTAGCGCACTGTGCTACATGTTCTGCTCGAAAGTAACTATATGCCAAGGAATGCGAGTAGCGCATTGTGTTATATGCTCTGCTCGAAAGTAATTACATGCCAAGGAATGCGAGTAGCGCACTGTGTTACATGTTCTGCTCGAAAGTAATTACATGCCAAGGGATGAGAGTAGCGCATGGTGTTATATGCTCTGCTCGAAAGTAGTTACATGCCCAGGAATGCGAGTAGCGCACTGTGTTATATGCTCTGCTCAAAGGTAATGACATGCGACTGATTACGAGTCACGCGATGTATTAAATGTTCTACGCAAACCTATCCACATGCAACGGATTGCGCGTAGCGCTATGTTTATATGCCTTGCTTCACAGTACTAGGGGCCCTTGATCACGAGGAGCGCTCAGTTCTACAGGCGCCATGTTAGTGAACCCAATGTGTCCCCTTTCAAGTATTACGCTTAGTTAGACGGCCGGTTCAGGGAAAGACTTTACGTAAGCGCGCACGGCGCTAGAACAAGGTTAGGCACTACACAGTTATCACCCAGAGTGTCGAATGTAATGTCACAATGGTATTATGATTCATGTATTACCTTGTTATTTCCTGAACTGCATCTGACCAGCTATACTTGGATAAACTTGAAGTATTTGCATAATTTAAACGGTGTGGTGTCCCTTATTGTGTGTGACTCTAGTCCATGAGAAGCGTGTGGTGTATGGTTGCTTAACACATAGCCCTCTGGTTGCCCGACCGGCTCGCGCCACGCTACCGCCTATAGGGCCTGGTGACCCCAGGTTCCTACAACTAGGCAGAATCAAGCTGCCTCCCCTGCCTGAGGCCAGTCCTGCTATACTGGTTCTCGTGTCCGTTGTCCTGACTGAAAGGCCGAAGACGGTAGCCATGCCCGTTTATGATCCATAAACCCCTCTTATCCTACTTTTCAATCCTTTGCACCTGGCTCTGCTCCTCTCCTTCTGGGCTTTTACAATGGGGAGGTTACGATTTTTATGATGGGGAGGATCGGACAAAGAATGGAAAACTGTCAAGGGAACCTGATCGAATACCGAAATCCTACGACTAATTATTGTTTGATGTCTATTTACTGTTTGTTTGGGATACCGGGTTGGGCATGAGAAATATTCGTGTAATGTTGCCTAAAGACATTTTTCGTGTATTTAACCCCTTCCATGCGGGGCGGATTCCCCCGCTGTGCTGAGCGCTGCTTGCGTGGGCGTGGTCATGACGGAACGGTTCCGTCATGAGCACAGCTCAACCGACGCTCATGACGGAACCGTTCCATCATGAGCGCCGAAGGGGTTAAAGAACAACTCACTTAATGCAATTTGAACAGTCTCGTAGATTCTGCCTCTGTGTGGTTCCTATGACTTCTGTGTCCCTGCAGTAAATAAACCTTGGTCTTTGACGCCACCATCGAGAAGCCCGTGTCTCTGTTTATTTGTGCACCGAGACAGGAGGAACTCAGGGGTCTTTGGGTGTTGTTTCCCTGACACCTCTGGACTCTTAAAAGTCCAGAACCTCAGTTCCGATGGATTAGTCTCCCTGTCACGTCCGCATCTCCTAATTAACTCTAACAGTGCCATTTCTAAAATAGTTATGTTAAATCCAACTTTACTACTAAAGAAAATTCAGTCATTCCAAAGAGAGGAAATATGATTTGCTACTCCTTTCTAATCAGGAATTACAGCTTAACTGGGTTTAAGAAATTCCCAATACTAGCCTATGAGAGGAAAAGACCTCACAGCAGCGAAAAAATTAATTTAGCTGTTTGTCACTACCAGAATATGTAAAACGTAAAAGTACCTATCCTACCTTTTGGTTATACATCACCCTGTCCTAGGGCTACCCAGGGCCTACTTCAGGAGTAAAATATGTGCAATAAAAGGAGAGTTTAAGGCTTGGTAAATGGTTTTAAATTCAAAGCCGTAGTGGCAGTAAACTGCACACACTGGCCCTGCAATCACAGGCCTGGACAGGTAAGAAAGGCTACTTGTATAGTTGGCACAATCGGTGTTGCAGACCCAATAGTAAAATTTAGATTACAGGTGCTAGGTATATGGTGTACCACTTTAAAAAGGACATATAAGCAAACTAAATATGCCAATTGGGTATATACCAATGTCACCATGTTTAGGGGAGAAACACATGTTCATTAGCACTGGTTAACAGTGGTAATGTGCCCAGAGTCCTATGGCCTGCAAAAAGATACAAAAAAGTAGAGGTAAGCAGGCAAAAAATTGTAGGAAGACCACCCTAAGGATGAAATGTCTAATATGTGTCCCCCCAGTTGAAATTGGGGAGATCTACCCAGCTTATAGGGAGTTCTCACCACTAAGGCTGAAAAACCTGGATAGACTGTCAGCATTGGCATGGTCTACCCCCGGTCGGTGTTTCACATTGAAGTTTATACCCTGTAGGGAAATGGACCATCTCAACAATTTCGGATTCCCACCCCTCATTTGCATAAGCCACCTTAGGGGCCTGTGATCAGTCTGAATCAGGAAGTGAGAGCCAAAAAGGTATGGCCTCATCTTCTTTGGTGCCCATACCACAGAAAAACCTTCGCTCTCTCTCTATAGCTCTCCACCTATTTCCCCTGGGAAGTAACCTCCTGAAGATGAAAGCTGTGGTTGGTCCAGACCTTCTTCATTTAGCTGTGATAACACTGCTCCTATGCCATGTTCAGAGGCATCTGTTTGAATGATAAACTCCTTGGAAAAGTCAGGGATCCTGGGTGCAGGGGCTCTGAACATGCCTTGCTTCAGGGAGTCAAATGCAATTTGGCATGCCTCTGTCCAGATCACATTTCTTGGCTGAAACTTACAAGTCAGCTTCATCTAAGGAGCAACAATGGTGCAGTCTCACTTGACAAACATCCTGTAGTACCCAGTGAGGCCCAAGAATGCTCTGACATCACTCTCGGTTTCGGAGGACTCCCAGGCCATGATAGTCTCTATCTTGGCCAGGTGGGGCTTCACCTTACCCCTGCCTATCAGGTGTCCCAAGTATAGCAGAGACCCCTGCCCTAGCTAGCGCTTACTGTCCTTGATAGTCAGGCCTGCCTATTGCAGAGCCTGAAGCACTTCATGGAGGTTAAACAGGTGGTCCTTCCAATTGTTACTGAACACAGCTATGTCATCCAGACAGGCAGCTGAGAAGGCCTCCATATGAGTGAGTACCTGGCTCACCAAACTCTGGAAGGTGGCAGGGGTATTCTTGAGTCCAAAGGGCATCACACAGAATTGGTAGCTGCACTCTGGTGTAGAGAAGACTGAACTCTCCTTTGCAACTTCTGTTAGAGTGATCTACCAGTACCCTGATCAAAGGTACTGTAATGAATAGCCCCTAACCTGTCAATGAGCTCCTCAGCCTGGGGGATGAGATGAACATTAGTCTTGGTCATAGAATTTAGCCCTCTATAATCCACACAGAACCTCAGTTCAGGCGTGGGGCCCGGTGAGGCAGATTTTTGTACCAGAACCACAGGACTGGACCAGAGGCTACTGAAGGGTTCTATCACCCCAACTCTAGCATCTTGGGGAATTTGCTTTTGATGCTGGCCCATGCCTTATCTGATAATCTGTAAAACATATTCTTAACTTATTCTTAACAGGGAAATTTCCCTCTGGGTCCACATCATGGATACACAGGTGGGTAGTCCCAGGAATAGTAGAGAAAACTCTTCATTCTTGCCAATAGTAATGTTAAATCCAAATTTACCAGTAAAGAGTATTTTTTCATTACCATTCAAAAGATAGGACACATGATTTAGCTGCTCCTTTCTAATCAGGAATTACAACTAAAAAGTATTTTAGGGAATTTCCAAGGCTAGCCTACGAGATGAGTATCCTTCACATCAGTGAAAAATTTATTTAGCTGTGTGCCACTTCCAGGACATGTTAAACTTAAAAGTACACGTCCTACCTTTTGGTTACACTACACCCTGCTCTTAGGGCTACATAGGGCCTACCTTAGACATGACTTATGTGTAATAAAAGGAAAGTTTTAGGCTTGGCAAATGGTTTTAAATGCCAACATCAAAGTGGCAGTAAAGTGTACATACTGGCCCTGCATTTGGCAGGTCTGGGACAGGTTTGAAAGGCTACTTGTGTCGGTGGCACAATCAGTGCTGCAATCCCACTAGTAGAATTTAGATTACAGGGCCTGGGTATACCATGTTACAAGGGAATTATAAGAAAACTAAATAGGCAAATCAGGCATTTACCAATGTCCCCATGTTAGTTAACAGTGGTAAAGTGTCCAGAGTCTTAAGGCCAATAAAAACATAAATCAGAAAGGAGAGGTAAGCAGGCACAAAATTGGGGGAAGACTGCACTAAGTATTACAGGTTTAATATTGCCTGATGCCTGAAGGACTGTCTTGCTGCTCTCATGCCCTGCTGCCCTGCTGCCCTGCTGCTGGAAGGAATGCCTTGCTGAAAAAAGAAAGACTGTACCTGCTCCCTGAACCCAGAACCACTAGAATGATTACAAGGGCTAAGGGATAGGATGTAGCCTTACGGCTAGAGCAGTTGACCTTGATGCTGAGGAACCAGGTTTGAGTCTCGTCAAGGAAGCTCATCTTCCTGTGATTCTGGGCAAATCCCTTAATCTCTCCGCGCCAAACAAAAATGAATGTGTCCGTCAGTAACACAACTGGTGCTAATGTAAAGTGCTCTGATACCTGATATCTCAGGGTCGAGTTTGCGCTATATAAAAGTCTACAAAAAAAAAAGGCTATTTGCCTGGACTCCTATGTGAGCTACAGGGATGGAACAATCTCCAGAAATCTCGAGCCCTGCACCTGGGCTCTAACTGGAGTGAGTCCTCACCCCCCAAGTGATGCTTCCCTGATCCTGTAAGTGGTGTGAGAGGTGCTGCTCCTGTCTTCAACTAAAATGTAGTGCTTAGTAAAAAATACAGCAAAATGTGTCACAAGAACTGGCAGAAGACCAGGACGTACCTTATAGCCGATCCCACCAAAGTGCCATACCCATATTGGCTTGACTTCATTGGTGGCTCCCGCTATGTTCTTTTTCACAGCAGCAAATCTTATTCAGCTGCACCTCTCGCTGAACGTATATGGCCTTGTGGTGTCCTTCTGAGCTACAGCTAGCTGATTTGTTGCACTGGAGGTTTTCACGTCCGAATCTAGAAAGCTAGAAATCTTCACGTGAGTCAATCCAGCAGCTCCCTGATGGCGATGACAATTCCTCCTCCTTGCCCCACAGAATTTCACCTTCACCGGAAATTAAAAAATTCTTCTAAGTTTGAAGGTAAGCTGAGACCGTGCTCAATCCACCTTGTGTAGCTGAACTGCGACTATTGCGGTCAGCTTTAACATTTGACTTTGACCAGGACATGCATAACCAGACACTCGCAGTTGATTTTATTTTACGCTAAAAACGTCATGAATTCATAAATCTCGTTCTACTAATTGCATTTAATTTATTTTCATTTCATTTTATCTATTAACATCTACTCTATTTTCTAAATAATTGTGGTTTTTTTCTTGTGTTGTGTTTTCACTTTATTACTATTTGTGTGCTGACCAAATACTGCCTCTAAGATAAGCCTGGCTGCTTTTTGCAAAGGTTCCAGAGGTTTTGCACAGGTGAATTTGTTGACTTTTGTTGTTCACCCTAAAAGAGATAGTAGTTGTTGCTTGAGACGGGTCTTCACCCCCCAAAAACGCATTTCTTACAATGGATAATTTGCCCACTACAGTGAGGTCCCCTGTCTGGGCAGAGAGCAGTGTAGCCACCCACAACCTATCTCATGAGGAACTGGAGTACAGGAAAGCAGAGAGGGCACTTAAGCTGCAGTTGGCTGAGATGAAATTGGAGACAGCCAAAGAGGAGGCTGCTGCAAGAGGACTTTGGGGGAGGAGATTGACCCCGGGGGAGAAATTTGCAGTGGAGAAGAAGGCTGACAGAGCCTCCGAAGAGAGAAAAATCTTAATGGCCCATGAAGTGAGTCTTAAGGAAATGGACCTAAAAGGCAAGCAATTCACAGGGTCCAGCAGCAATAGTGGCAGTATTACGTCCGTGCCTAATGAAGACAGGAGGTTCCACACTCCAAAGGATTTGGTGCCTATCTTTGTTCTGGGGGACAATATTAGCAAGTGTTTTTAAGCTAATGAGGTTGCCTTGGAGATGTACTGGGTTGCTGAGGAGGACTGGAGAGCCAGACCCTTGAAGCATATTCCCAGTGAAGAGAAGGAAGCCCTGGGTAAGGGAGACAGGGTGAGTTATCCCCTCATGAAGGTCACCCTTGTCAAAAAGTATGGTCTTACCTCTGAAAGGTAGAGGCAACTCTTTAGGGACAGACATAAGTTTGCCCCAACAGTCCTGGGTAGATTTTGTGGATAACTTTTGCAAGGCACTGGATGGTGGAGATAAGGGTAGAGGTGCAAGTAACTACAAGGGACTGTACAGTTTGATTGCCAGAGAGCACATGTTTAGCAATTGTTTTGCAGAGCTGCGCCAACACATAGTGGATAGTAAGTTCATTGACAAACGGGAGCTTGTTAATGAGGCAGGCCTCTTGCTTAGCGCCATGGTCTACAAGAAAGTATCGGGGGTCACTCACTAGGAGTACAGTGTACCCAATGGAGAAACAAGGGGTGAGACAACAATAAAACAAGTTCTCTAAAGGCCCCCAAACAGTTGTTAGGGGATATATTCCCATTCCTAAATTGATCACCAGAAGATTGGGTTCTCCAAAAAGAAGTCAGGTACTTTTAACCCCAAATGCTATGAGTGTTATAAATATTGGCACAGGAAGGAAGACATTAAATGCCCCAAGAGGGTGGAGCTCCCCACTGTGAGGAGACATCCAGATTGACTAGTGTAGCATTTAGGGAGGAGGTTGTCTAGTTAACATGGAGGTGAGCAGAGATCATCTTAGTGTCCAATATGTCTTACAAAACTTCCAAGTATAAGCAGGGGGTCACTAACAAACAACAGTTAAGGGTGATTGGGGAAAAGAAGATTGACTTGCAAAAAGTCAATGAGTTCAAAAGCTCATGGGATTTTTGAATTTTGCTTGCCGGTTGGTGAGAGCAGGGAGAACATTTTGCTGGCGGCTCAGCATGGCCATGTCGGGATTTTGATGGGAGTCAGGGCAGATTTGAGGGTATGGCAGACATTTATGACAGATTTTAAAGGAGTGGCCGGTATGGCAGGTTCAAATTTTCTCTGATGCAGCAGGGGTCTCTGGTTTTGGTGTTTTTTGGGATGGGCGATGTTGCACCGAGCAATGGCTGGGCCACTAGTTGAAACAAGGGAGGAGCATAGCGTTTCTGGAATATTTCTCGTTGTTGGTTGCATCGGCAGTGTGGTGCCCAGAGTTTAATAATAGGTTGGTGCTGTTCCATGTAGACAAGATGAAGGCGGGGGAGCTAGTGAACAAACAGAAAGCTAGGGATTTGAGAAAACAACTGAATGTAGTATTTTGTGCAAAGCATGTCCCAGGGGCGAGTAATGACACTGCGGATTCTTTGTCTCATTCGCAGTGGCGCCGACAGAGATGCAGGACGGCATCTGGGCATGGGGAGTGAGAGTGATACGCCTGGTTGAGAAGTCTATAGTGGAGTCAACAAGGCGCAGCTACAGGCTGACTTGGGCTGAATTTGGATCTTTTATGGGATGGACCATTGATGCATGGAACATGTCACGACAAGACACTGAGCAGGAAGTTATACATTTTGTTCTAATTTGTATTGATAAAGGTTTATCACAGACGACAATAGCAGAAAAGCTGGTAGGGATCTAATTTTACAGTAAATTGTACCTCGGTTTTGACCCGTAAAAGGTGAGATATTAAGTTAGATGGTGAAATGTTGGAGACCTGAATGGGGGGAATGGGGGGGCTCCAAGGGAGGCCATTCCGTTTGAATTGTTGCAGAGTTTCCAGGGGTTTTGCCTGATTGTTGTTATGATAGTTCTGAGGTTGCAGTATTCCATTTATGCATGGTGTGGATGTTTTTTGGGCCATTTAGGGTATCGGAGTTGTTGGGCACGAAGGGGCAGGTGGGGAGATCATATGAGGAAGTAAGGTTGGTTGGAGATCGCCTGGAGATTTGGCTGGGATATTCAAAGACGGATCAGGCAGGAAGAGGTAAATGGGTGTGGTTGAAGGAGAGTGGATGCAATGGGGTATGCCCGGTGCAAGAATAGCGTATTTTCTTGAAAAAAGCAGGAGGATCGTCGGGTGAAATATTTTGTCATGCGTCCAGGGAGAGGTTAACGGCGTTTCAGTTGTTGGCAGTATTACGCCTTTTTGTTACAGTGATTGGGTAGGGATCCTGCTAGATATGGCATGCACTTATTTCACATCGGCGCAGCTACGGCAGCGACATGCCTTGGCTGGTCATGGGACAGGATACGTCAGATTGGGAGGTGGAGGTCCAGGTGCTGCAAGAGATATGTGCGCAAGTAGTAAAGAAGGGGTTTTGCCGGGGAAACTGCAGCAACAATAGAAGGAGCCTTATGTTGTGCACTAACATATTCCTTTGTGTCATAGATTGTGTGGGCGACCAAGGAAACAAGACAGTTACCAGGATCGTTGGACATTCTTTCATACATTGGGCAGCCAGATATGTAGGTCGGCAGGTCTACGGTCGTAACCTGGGTCTGAAGAGCAGCGATCATGAGCTGCATTGGTGGGGTAAGGGAGGATGCGTTGGGGGCATTGCTGCCCTGACTGACAAAGATGGCATCTCAAAGAGGCTGTCCTTATATGTTTGTCCTGCACTTGGGCGAAAATGACTCAATACGGATTGGCAATTCTACAACAGATGCAGAGGGATTGGGAAGTCATGAAGAGTAATCTGGCTGGAACGTGACCTGTATGGACTGAATTTGTGCCACAGAAAGTGTAGAAAGGGGCAGTGAAACATGCTGCTTTTGAAAAAGCCAGCAGGAAGTTAAACGGCAATGAGAGTTTTTGCAGCACGAGAGACATTAAAGTGCTTGCTCATGTTGGGCTCCGGCTGGAGGAGCCTTTGCTGTTTAGGGGAGATGGAGTTCACCTTTCTCAGCTTGGTAATGCTTACTATATTATGGAAATGCGGGATGTTATAAGCAAGTTGTGGAATGAATCCATTTAGTGTCGCAGAGAAGATAAGGAGTGTTGGCGAAAGGTGCACTGTGAAAGGGGGGAGTAGGTAACCGCTCTACGGCGGTCACCTGATTGCAAGTACTTTGGAGGGGGTGGTGAGTCACTGATGGGCACATCCACCCCTCGAGGGGGAAGAGGTGAATGTTGGGGGTGCAGGATGCAAGAGTGTGATGACCGGAGATACATGAGAGGATGTTGAAAGATAAGTGGAGACATGCATGGAGAGATGGAGGAGGTCGCAGAGTGAAACGGGAAGAGAGCAATTAAAGTGAGGAGAAGATTTATGGACTGAATGAAAAGTTTGAGGTTGCGGATTGCTATTGATGTTTTGGTTAAAGTATTGTGTTTACAACCTTGTCCTAATAAATGGCCTTTTACGCTTCAAGTATAGTGTGGAGTGTAATTATTGCATGATGCCGGCCCCAGGGGTAAGTAGGGTCACTGACCAGTCTTCCCGCGGGGTGTTTGCACAATTTAGGCAGATGGACAAGCTGTTGGGGGTCAGGGGGTGGGTTTGGGGGAGGGATTGGGGGGGATTTAAGGGTGTAGGGGAGAAGGGCTCTTCCTCTTCAGCACCCGGCACTATTGGGGAGGGTGAAGTAGTTTTGGACCACCCGCCCACCCTACCAGTTTTGAGGGTCAAGTCGACGGATTGGTTGTAGCGGGCCAGTTTCGGACCCCTTGTATGATGTTGGGTGGCAGTACTTTAGAGGAGTGGGGAGTCACTGACGGGTACATCCACCCCTCGGGGGGACCAGGTGAATGATGGGGGTGCAGGATGCAAGAGTGTGACTGCAGGAGATACAAGAGAGGATGTTGAAAGATAAGTGGAGGCAGGAATGGAGAGATGGAGGACGTCACAGAGTGAAATGGGAAGAGAGCAATTGGAGTGAGGGGAAGTTGGATGGAGTGAAAGACAAGTTTGATGTTGGGGATTGTTATAGTTAATTGATGTTTAGGTTAAGGTATTGTGTTTCCATTCCAACCTTGTCCTAATAAATATCCTTTTACGCTTCAAGTACAGCATGGAGTGTAATTATTGCGCGAGCCCCCTGCCCAAAGGAGAAGTCATTTTTAAAGGGAATACGTCTACTTATTAGGGCATCCTGCCTCGTGATATTGATGGGCTGAGTTCTTGAGTTCGGAGACCTGGGTGACCATGGTAGGACCACAGGTAAATTCTCGTCCCCGTGACACATCTTCCCCCTAGAATTTTACTGATTGTATAAAAGACGTTTATGAGAGAGAAAGTCTGTGTTACCCTAATCCTTGCCCTTCCTGTGTCAGACCTCAAACTGGTAGGGTTGTAAAGATAAAAACCAACTGAGAACCATGGGATTATTACCTTTGTTGTTACTGAGCCAAGTGAGAGGCGCAAGCTCAGCGTAAAGAAAGAAAGACCTACCATCCAGATAATAATGGAGTTTCCAATGGCACGCTTGATTTCTTATGAAGAAACTTATGAAGTGCCTAAACCTTTCACCACGTGGTTTAGCTTGAGGGTGTTATGAAGTGAGAGTGAACAAATAATTTGCCCAGTTCATGTTCAGAGACGATCTTGTGTGACTCACACTTATTTCCAATTTTACTAACTGTATGACCAAGCGTCACCAAGGTGCCTGGTGTGCTCTAATACCAATGGATATATGTACTCAAATCTCTCTTTCAGTGGCTGGTATACGGTGGAATTAGAAGGTAAACACTCCTTCCATTTACTTCCAGGTCATTCTAGGGTGGCTTCCCTTCTGCTTTTGCTCTCTCTCTCCAGGCTCGCAAACGGCTACACACCGGTGAGAGCCACGCTCCCCCTGAAGTCTGGCTGGCACATTCGTCCGGCTGGTGGTGTTTTTCCTCCTCTGCTCTTGGGCTCTCCTCTCCAGCATGATGTTTCTCCGCTGTGGCATCTGCTGTGAAGGTGGGGCCGGTCTCAGCACTAGGTCGCTAAATGTGGAGTCTCTCCTCCTCAATATCCAGAGACCTTCTTTATTGGAATGGCCGACCCTGGGGCTTTCACTTCCTAGTTGTTCTCATCTCCCCTTGATGTCAACACCCTCTGCGTAAAGGAGAGATGATATTTTTAAGGAATCGAGTCTACTTTTTATGGCGTCCCAGATGGGCTGAGTTCTTCAGTTCAGAGACGGGGTGACCATGGTAGAAACCCTGGTAAATCCTTGTCCTCATGACAATGTCAAGGGTAGATTTGCCTACAATTATAATTCATAAAAAAATAAATAGTAACATATAATGTTATAGTTTAAGGGATGAATTGTCATTGGTCGTATATGGACATATCTAGGTGTTTAGTTTGCTTTTAGAGACCTGCTCTGTGTCTTGCCCTGTTGTGCTTGCAATTGCTTCTGCCCCAGTGGCATTCAATCTACTTGAAATAGTGGCGGTGAGAAAAAAGTACCAAATAAAGGAAATGTAATCAAAGCATCCAGGCATTTTAGGGCATGTTAGAGAGTGTTTTAAAGGGTACATGTGCCTAACAGTGTATGTATGTTGGAAGATGGATATGAGTGAGTCATTGTAGGTTTTCCTGTGGTAGGAGAGAGGGGTTTAGATTCTTACCTGGCACCTAATTAGTGCTGTTCAAGTGAGGTATCCCTTATAGCAGGTTGAGTGCATTGTTTAGAGGACACCTTCTTGAAGGTTGTGAGATGCAGATGGCATCCAGGTACCCTTCCAGTAAAAGCATTTGACAGCTGAATCCTGGATATTTTTTCCTTGACCCGCCTCTTCTCATCTTGCCACGTCTTTTTAATACCCCCCCTAGTGTGTGTCGCCTACCCCAACACATTGACAGTCTGTTGTCTCCAGCCATAAGGCATAGTTCTGTGTTCCACTGAGGGGGAATTGAGGCAGTCCATGTAGTTAGTGATATTTTGCTCCAAAAGTAACTGCAAGGTATGTACCTTGCTCAGTGAATTTTCCCACTTCAAAATTGTGGTCTGGATTATAGCAGAGGAATGTAAATGCTTCAGGATCTGAAAGATGAAGAGGACAAACCTGAACCCATGAAGTGGATAGTGTTACTGTTGTTGGAAGGGAATGGAATGAGTATCCAATGTTTGTTATTTGGCATATGTATATGTAATTCCCCTATTCCCTTCCATTCAAAGGTCTCTCTACCACATACAAGGCCTCCTACAAAGCACGTAGAATATAAAATGCAGTTATAAAGTTACTAGTATTAACTTTATCCAGACTCCACCCCCTAAACTGAGGAGATGGAGACCTTCAAATCTACACTTAGGAGCAACTTTACACCCAGAATAGTAATTAGTGAAAAACATTAAGGTTACTCCTAGGTATAAGCTAATCTTAAGTGTAAGGGTCCATTTACACGTGAGTAAATCTACACAGCTAAATGTACCTTTTGTGAATAGGGCCATGAGATGGTTAATCATCTTTAGTTCTTGTTTTCCTCCTATATGTGAGGAATTTACAATAGCCCTTAGCTAGACATAAACCTGCATGGTATGTCCATGCCCAGGGCCTCAATTTGACCTCCATAGATGTCATAAATGGGTCATAAAGTAGAGTCTGCACCTGAATGAGGATTCTCCGGTATGTCGAGCATGCCACATGCCACATGCCACAGTTCTCCTTGCTTTGGAACATAAATGCTCACGGTTGAGAGAAAATGCTACATATAGTAAATACTTCCCCTGTGAAATACTTTTACTGCATCAAAATCCAGAGCACTCAGAAAGAAACCCTAAATGTAATATTATCACATTTCAGAAATGCCATCATATAATCTTTCTTTAATAGGCTCGGAAGCTTAAAGTGAAAGATAACTTTATTATGCAACTAGGAGTCAGGTTGGAGAATAAAATGTAAATCACAACCTAACGTGGAAAAAGGTACTCACTGCCACCCCTCCATTGAAACAGAGTAATCGTTCATGCAAAACCACACCTTCTGCATGTCCCTTGATATTTCACTGGTATCTCTCAATAAATAAATACAGTTTGACTTCTTATAGCTTAACCCCTTCGCTGCGGCACGAATTCCGCCGCAGCGCTGGGGGTGTTTTAAGTGTGCGCGGCGCCGCCATGCTCATGACGGAACCACGCCGTCATGAGTCACGGGTGAGCTGTGCTCATGGTCATGAGTCACGGGTGAGCTGTGCTCATGACGGAGTGGTTCTGTCACGGCGCTGCCCACTTACGTTAGACGCCCGCACAGGCGAGGAAAAGGCGCCGCGTGGGCGGAGCGACAGCCAACGGCCGCGGCATGACGGAACCACTCCGTCATGAGCACAGCGCGACCGTGGCTCATGACGGAGTGGTTCCGGCATGAGCAGGGAAGGGGTTAAGGAACTATATGTGTTTCCAAGCCCATTGCGAAAACTTTAAACAAACAGGGGAAGCTGTATACATACTTGTACATGAGCTGGACATCAAATAGCAAAAAAATCCAGCATCAAGTAAGCATTGGAAATACATCAAATGAGTAATGTTTTGTATTGTGTACAGCACGAACCGTGGATGTGAATTCAGGAGCACTTCGAGGTACACCATTTCTCTTTCACTGTTTTCCTTCATGTGATTGTAAGAGTTTAAGGACAACATAAAATATAGGAAGGCTGCTATTTGAATGATATATTCTTTAGTTGTCACATCGTGTTACATCAAGTCATACCAAGGCTTCACCGGACTAATCTAATATAACATGTCAACATTGTTATACAAAATATCCTTTGGATAACCTCCAAGAGTGAAGATAGCCAACGTCCAATTCAACTATTTTGGCAGAGGAAATTGGTTGGTATGAATTATTTATGGTTAGTTTGAATTTTAAGATTAGACATATGCTGTTCAGTACATCTCTAAGGAATATAACGTAATTGAGACGCAGCGTTCCATGATGATTATACTCACAGCGTATTGCAGTTCCCGCTCATGCTTATTGGAGCTGACATTTCGCCAGAATCAGAGGTCAACTTATTGCGGGTTTACTTCCGCCATGGCGCAGAAGTTCTTGAGCAGCTCAGTATCATGAATACATCAATTTCACAACTCTAAATATTTAAAATAAACATTGATTACAGCAAAATATGCTATATTTCTTAGTTTACCTTGCTGCGATTATGTAATATATGAACTCTTTCATAGAATAATGACATTTTCTAGAACATTAAAACTAGGGCAAAGTCATTGCTTTTAGTCAGGACACGTGTTTATGTTACAGTACCCAGGGCCTTCAATGGTTTAAATTACTACTCTATCGATCATTTGACATCCTTCCTCTTTGTTATGAACACATATGACAACTGGAGACATGCTTAGCTGCGCAATATTCAATCGATTCTAAAACCTTTTGTGATAGTGTTAACATTTCATAAAGTCCAAGAATAACATTTCTAGTTGTTTCCTAACTTCAGATAGGTTTATCAAATATATTAGTACACCCTGTGTTTCTCTGTGAAACAATCAGCCTTGCTACAGTGAAAATAGCGTTTAGCTGCTGGTCTATGTAAGTTTATATTAACTTTGAATTTCTATTTGCCCTACTTTTAAATCTTACACACCTGACTTATAGGCGACAGTACTCACAAAGAAGAGACGTATTATTATTTAAAAGAAAAGTTTTCTTCTATTAACAATGGATTATTATGACAGACAAGGTTACAGTGTTAAACTGCAGCTCCCATGCTACTGTGGCAGGTTTGGATTCATTTTTATCTGGTCACACCAGTGGATGGCACAGTAGTGCTGTAGTCCTAACGTGTCATTTAATTTTCCAGGCCACTGGTATACTTTGAACGCTTTACACTATGGATTTATAGGAAATGTATATATGCCAATTAGTTGTTAGCTGATTTAACATGTTTTTGGGGTTGGAGCACATACAGGACATTTTCACACTGTCAATAGAAATAATAAGGACAGCCAAAACTCTCATTATCTTTGCCAGAGATTCTCTTGCCAAGATGTGAAAAAATCACACCACTGTTGATTTAAAAAGACCTATTGCATCATACATGAATGTAGTACAAACCAACAGCCACAGCAGTCTAACTGCCCATCTTACAAAATACCAAGCTTCTCATAAAAACATACTAAAATAAATTTAGTTTCAAGTCACTTCACCCCAGTTGAAGCTCAATTCATCATATAACACAAAATTAAATGGAAGAATATGACACCATCTTAGCACCCACAATACATAAAAAACAGTATTTGGATTACACATAACATTTAAGGAACACCAATTGCAAATTAACTCACATAAAAAAATGTCAAATTCACATCACACAGTCCTCATCATACTGAGTCAACATCTCACTTGTTTCTGATTTCTTCTCCAACCATCCTCATAATCAACCTTGTCTTCAAGGCTCATGTACCTGTTTCTCAACTTCTCCGCACAGAAGGATGTAATCCACACATTCCACAGATCACTCCAATGCAACAGCATTAAGACTATAAAACGGTTTGCTTTTGACACTTTTGATATGCCCATTCTGCATTTTTCATCTTGAATACCAAGTCATTAAATCGCTTTGCAGAATGGTCTACTAGCACCTCATATCCACATTTCATGGACATTCCTGTACTATTCTTGTTGTGGTCTTGCTCTTTTCTCAACTGACTCAAAATCGCTAACTTTGAATCAAATCCTTGGAATCTCTGGGCTGGCTCCAGCAAAGTCCCAGGCTGTCTACCCCCAGGACATTGTGGTTTGCTACGGGATGGTGGGAGCACTGCTCCCGCCATCTCATAGCAAACAAGTGCTCCACTTTGAACAAGTGAGAGCATTTTGCTCTCACTTGTTCAAAGTTGAGCTTTTTGCTTTTTACCCCCAGGGAGCTGCATGTCAGCAGGAGGTGGGAGCTGGCCGCCCCCCACAACCCCCAACCAGCTGGCCATGCCCCAGGGAATGGGGTCCCCGTGACCAAAAATGGCCCGGGAGGGTTGGCACTCGGCGCCCTCCCTTTTTTTTTTAAATGGCCAGCCCTAGGGGGTGGGGTCCCCAGGGCCGAAATCGGCCTGAGGAGGGGAGCCACGCAGCCCCCTCCTTAAAAATCCAAAATAAAAATATATACTTAAATAGCCTGGCTTCGGGGATGGGGTCCGCAGGGCTAAAAACAGCCTGGCATGGATGTTGCTCAGCCCCTCTTTTGAAATATTTTTCAAAATGGCCTTGCCCCAGGGATGTGGCCTTGGGGCTAAAAGAGGCCTGGGGAGGGGAGGCCGCATGGTCCCTATCCCTTTTATAAATGGAACAAAAAAAGAAAGGCCAGCTCTGGGGAATGGGGTCCCCGGGGCCCAAAAAGAATTAAGGGAAGGGGACCACACAACTCCTCTTTCTAAAATAAAAATAAAACAAAGCCGGCAACTCGCTGGAGGCCCTGCCCCCTCTCTGCACTGCACAACCGCACCTCCTGGTGCGCTCTTGGTTGGGGGATGAAGTCCCCTTTGCTACTGAGGGTACTTAGTAGCCAACTAGCCCACCGGTTACCTCCAGTAAGCCACACACAGTGGGACTGCTGAGAGGTGGTCGGAGGACATGCCCCTTTTCCACAACTCTGCAAACACGCCTCTCAGTGCACTGCTGGTGCAGCAATGAGGTCCGCTTGTGTCTTGAGGACTTGAGGACTAAAGTGAACTTCATCCCCCAAGCAGCAGTGCACCACAAGGTTTATTTGCAGATTGGTGGCGCAAGGGGACATGGCCTTTAACCACCTCTCAGCAATCCAGCTGTGTGGGGCTTACAGAAGGTAACAGGAGGGATAGGTGGCCCCTAGGGACCTTCTAAAGTCAAGGGGACTTCATCCCCCAACTAAGAACATGCCAGGAGGTGTGTTTGCAGAGTGGTGGAGAAAGGGGGCATGGCTTGCAACCACCTCGCAGCAATCCCAATGTGTGGGGCTTATTGGAGGTAACAGGTAGGCTAGTTGCCCCCTAAGGACCCCTAGCAGCAAAGGGTACTTCATCCCCCAACCAAGAGCAAGCCACAAGGCGTGTTTGCAGAGTGATGGACAAAGGGGGCGTTGCCTGCTATCAAAAACAGCAGTCCTGCTGCATGGGACTTACTGGAGGTAATAGGAGGGGTAATTAGCCCCCAAATATGCCATTGAGGGCCAACTAACCCTCCTGTTACCCCCAGTAAGTCCCACACAGTGGGATTGCTAAGAGGTTTTTGGAGGCCATGCCCCCATTTCTCCGCCACTCTGCAAACGCACCCCCTGGTGCACTACTGGCAGGAGGATGAAGTCCACATTACTCCTAAGAGACCTTGGAGGCCAAGAAGCCCTCCTGGTACCTCCTGTAAGTAGTACACAGCGGAATCCCTGAGCTCTGGTTGGAGGTCCAGCCCTCTTTCTCCACCACTCTACAAACGCGACTGCTGGATAAAAAAACATAGAAATTCACTGAAATAAAACACAGGTTTCAGGGATGTTACAGTTAGAAAGGAGCATTTAAAAAACATTAGAAATTCACTGAAAAAATCACCGATATTAGGGACAATATAGTTTTAAATTAGCATTTTAAAAAAACCTTAGGAATTCATGGAAAAAAGCAAAGGTCACAGGGACGTTATAGTTAGGCTGACATTTCACTGCACTGTTTATGACCTCACATATTACATCACTCATAGCACTGTCATGACATCAATGATTACATCTCAAATTACATCACTGGTGACATCAGTGATGACACCATCCACAGCATCTCTGGTGTACCCACTCATACCCCGATATAATCTTTTATACACCCACTGCCACTCCTGTACAACCCTTTACAAAACCATTTACTTTCTCATACAAATAGTAACACATACTCACTCAGCTATACAGTCTCTGACAGAAGCATGCACTCATCTATATAGCCACTCTCACATTCACTTACTCATGCATACAGTCACTCATATACCCTGTCACTCCTATAGACTGCCCTTCACATGCTCAGTTACTCAACCATATTGACACAAGCACTCAATCACCGACACAGCCATACAGACTATCACCCACCCATACAACTTCTGACACAGGCAACAGTAACCCACACAGCCAATGGCTCACCCACTCACTGACCTATACAGGTAGTCACACACCTCCTCACTCACACACACAGAAACCCAGATGACCATAGAGGCAATCAGCCAACCAATCAATCACCCATGTAGCAATTAACATACCCACTAACACACTCATACACCCACTTAGACATCAACTGACAGACAGATTTATACAGTCACTCACCCATACATTCACTGAGACACCTAATCAGTCACTTATATAATCAGTCACACACCCACTGAGTCATCCATATAGTCACTCATACACCCAGTGATTCACAAATAAACCTTGGTATATATATTTAACACTCATTAACTTTAAAAAACACTCACAGTGACTGGATGATGGCATCACTAATGTCAATAAGTGATGTCATCAGTGATGTCACTGACCAAGTCATGAGTGATGTATTATGTGAGGTCATAAGCAGTGCATTGTAGGGGCACAAGTTATAGTTAGCTATAACAGCTAAATTTCTCGAGTGAAATGTCAGCCTAATTATAATGTCCCTGTAACCTTTGTTTTTTACAGTGAAAAAAAAAAAATATATATATATACTTTTTTCATTTAAAAAAACACAGGTTTCAGGGACATTATAGTTAGAAATTAGCATTTAAAAAACATTAGATATTCATGGAAAAAATCACAGCGAGAGCCAGCATTGCTTTTCGACAAAGGGTGCAGCTAACATGCAGCTCCCTCTGCCCAAAAGCAATTCTGATTCGCTTCGTGGAAGTGAGAGCATTTCCATTGCTCTCGCTTCCATGAAGCAAAGATATCTAATACAATTGCCCCCGTGACCTGGCCCACCCGGGGGCTTAAAAGAGGCGAGGAGCTGGAGACCACGCTTTATTTTTTAAGAACAATTTTGGTGTGATTCGCGAACCCTCTCTGCATGAAAAGTATTTTAAAAAAAGGTTTTGGGACCTTGGGGGTCCCTGTTAGACACACTCAACAGGCCTACGGGGTCAGGGTGTTTCTGCCCTGCCCCCTTTTCTTAATTTTTAATCTTTTATCAACTTTTTTCCTTGTGATTAAGGTCACAAGATAGCTGCCAACACTTCCTGGTCAGAACTGTTATCAGCCAATCAGATCACAGGCTCGAGATCAGGATGGTTCGCAGATCCTTCGCATGGATATATGGATATCTGTGAAATGTTAACAAAAAGTGTTTTGAGACCACCTTTTTCTGGGTCCCCGCTTGACGAATCACCCCAAAACTTTCAACACAGCAGCTGAAGTGAGTGATCCAATCGTTTTGAAAATTTCGCAAAGATTCAGGTGGTGCTAAAGATATTGACAAAAGAAAAAATGCTTTTTGAATAGAAACAAGGTCCTAACGATAACTACCTACTGGCGACTGAGACACGCAGCCTTGTTCACGATGTTTATATATATATATTCACTGAAAAACACCAGAGGTTTCAGGGACGTTATAGTTAGGAATTACCATTCAAAAAACCTTGGCTGACATTTCAATCGTACAAAACCAGAAAAATTCAGCCGTTATACTTAGCTGAGCTAACTATAATTTGCGTTCCGCAGTGCACTGCTAATGATATCTCATATTACATCACTCATTACATGGTCAGTGACATCACTGATGACATCTCAAATAGACATCCCCGCTGCTCGGCCATTATTTTTTTTATTATTTTCAGGGAGGAGGGCCCCCCTCCCCAGGCCAATTTCAGCCCTGGGGACCCCATCCCCTAAGGCCTGGCTTGGCCATTCCTTTTTTTTAAAATAATTGGAAGGGGCCATATGGCCCTCATCCTGGGCCATTTTTGGCTCAGGGACCCCATCCCCAGGGGCATGGCCTCTGAGTTGGGGACCATGGAGGGTGACCCAATGCCCCGCGGTCCCAGCTGGCTCCCCACCTCCTGTGGGAGGCAGTATTGTTCTTTGACAAAGGGAGCTACACACATGCAGCTATCTTTGCCCAAAAGCAAATTTGCTTCACTTCATGGAAGAAAGAGCAGTTTTTCTGTTCTTACTTTCATGAAGCAAAGCAGAAGTTTGCTATGGCAGGGGGGGAGCAGTGTTCCCGCCCTGCCCTAGCAAATGGTAATGCCCTGGGGGTGGGCACCTCTGGGACATTGCTGGATCTGGCCCTGGGGGGTGGCGGTCCACAGGGCCATGAAGGGCTCCTGGAGGGGGACCGTGCGTCCCCCTTCCAGCATGTTAAAAGCCCTGGGGAGATGGAGGTCCCTGTGGCAGCATGGGGGAGGCATGCATTTTTTAAAAAAAAGCCTTGATGAGGTGGCAGGACCCGAGGCAACAGGGGCCCCCGAGGCTCCCGCATCACAATTGAGCATTGCCCCCAGGACCTGGCCCACCCGGGGGCTTCAAGGAAATGAAGTGCAAGAGACCGCACTTAATTTTTTTTCAATGTTCCTAGGGAATCGTGGACCATATGTGAATCTCTGAGCAGTCCTAGGGGGTCAGGGTGTTCCTATCCTGTCCTCTTTTCTTGTTTTCTCACCTTTTTTCTTGTGACTTGGTTCAACTGAGTCACAAGATGGCTGCCAACACTTCCTGATTTGAAGCGTTTGCAGCCAATCAGAGTCACGATCGAGGTCAGGAGAGTCCACAGATCAACTGCAGTCACCAGATATCAATAATTTTTTTTATATAACTTTCTCAGGAACTACTTAACGGATTTACACCATTTAGAAAAAGGTTGCTTTCTGAAACAAGAGCTAACTTTTTGCCAAATTTGGTGTAATTCAGTTCAACAGTTTAGTTGCCTATAGAAATTAACATGGAGAAAACACGTTTTGGGACCCCTCTTTTTTTTAGGTCCCCACTTGACGAATCACCCCGAAACTTTCAAGACAGGAGCTGATCGGAGCGGGCCCTTAGTTTTGAAAAAGTCACAAAGATTTGTCAAATGGCGCAAAACAAACTAGGAGTTTATTACTGTACTCTTCAAAGACAACCTTTTTTGTGCCCCTATTTCTGGGCAGCCACAGCATGGATCACCATCAAAATTTCCATGACACACAGAAGCTAATTTAACACTTTTGTTTTGAAAATCTCATGAAGATTGGCCAAACAATGCCAAAGTTATAGGTAAAAAAGAGAAATTTGGCTGTTATAGTTAGTAGAGCTAACTATAACTCGCGCCCCAGCAATGCACTGCTGATGACATCACATATTACATCACTCATGACATGGTCAGTGACATCACTGATGACATCACTCATGACATCTCAAATGACATCACTGATGACATTACTGATGACATCATCCAGTGAATGTGTGTTTCTGTAAAGTTTAAATATGTTTTATATATTTTAATGTCAAGGCTTATTGAAGAATGAGTTGGTGTATAAGTATCTGGGTGGAGTATTTAATAGGTGTGTGACTGACTCTATAAGTGAGTGATTAATTGTGTCTTACTGAATGCATAGGTAGTGACTAAACTGTGTGAATGTCTGTATCAGTCTGTCTGTTGTTGTGTAAGCTGCTGCATGGGTTGGTGAGTAGCTACATAGCTGTCTTTATGGGTTATTTATTTGATGCATGAGTAGCTGTATGGGTGTCTCACAGTTTGTGTGGGTGGGTGGAGGTGGGAGACTTTGTGCATATATCTGTGAGTGGGTGATTCACTGGGTGTATCAGTTCAAGAGTGTATCTGTGAATGGCTGAATAGGTGGGTGAGTTTGTGTATGGGTGTGTTCGTGAGTGTTTAGATGTCTCAGTGGTACATGTGTGAGTAACTACATGAAAGGCTGTATATGTGAGTGTTGGAGTCTACAAATGACTATATGTAAGTGAGTGATTGTGAGAGTGCCTGTATGGATGAGTGTGTGCTTGTGTCAGTGATTGTATAAGAGAGTAAGTATGTGTTAGTATCTGTATAAATGAGTGGTGTATGTATAACTATAGGTGAGTAAATGGCAGTATTATTGATTCTTTACATGACTAGGTGTGTCAATAACTCTATGGATGAGTGGCAGTGTGTGAGTGTCTGTATAGGTGTATTTGTGCATATTGATGAGTGACTGCATGTATGACTGACTGTATGGGTGAATGAATGGATGTGTGTGTATACCTAGGTATGTAGTAACTGCTCTTGGTTTGTCTATGGTTTCAAAAATGGTAGTCTGTATTTTAGAGTGGGTGTATCAAAGGCTATATTAGGGTGTGAGGAGGTGCATAAAATTATCACATGGATGATGTCATCAGTGATGTCTTTTTGAGATGTCATCAGCGATGTCACTGACCATGTCATGAGTGATGTAATATGTGACGTCATCAGCAGTGCATTGCAGGGGTGCGAGTTATAGTTAGCTCTACTAACTATAACAGCTGAATTTCTCTGGTTTTGTACGAGTGAAATATAACGTCAATGAAACCTATGGTTTTTTTCAGTGAATTTCTAAGGTTTTTTGAATGCTAATTTCTAACTATAACTTCCCTGAAACCTGTGGTTTTTTCAGTGAATTTCAAAGGTTTTTTTAAATGGTAATTTCTAATTATAATGTTCATTAAACCTCTGGTTTTTTCAGTGATTTTAAATTATCGACCCATTCTCAGCCTGGTGAAAACTGCCAATATCGCCAGTTTTCCATTCTGCAAAACTCATCACCACAAATGAGAGCGAGAACTAACGCTAATGATATGCAGAGTAGGCGTTCCCGTGCAAAAATAACATGAAAACACCACTTCTCGATACTGTCAACGACCAGCGAAATCTATGATGTGATCCAAAAACAAGCGATAAGCCGCATTAGCAGTAGGAATTTATCATCTGCCTTTCACTGGTGTAAAGCAGGACAACTACCTACAGTATAAAAGGGAGCCCAGCCCAGAACCACATCTGAAGACCAACACGTCATAGAGCTACTGATCATGCAGCTCTGACACCCAAGAAGACCACAATACCCACCGCCACCACCCCCAGGACCTCCACCTCAGACCCTCCCTACTACCACCGAGGCAGTGCAGAACAGAACAGCAAACCGTCCCAAAACGGCAATGCCCCTCAGCCACACAACAGCTGAATGTTGGTAGAAGTGGGAATGAACTATGTGTGAAGGATGAAGTCACCCATCAATAACAATGCACACAATGCCAAGCATAGCGATAATGTGCTGGACAGACCTCACTATGCAGAGCACAGAGCTCTCCATGTGTACATATACTGCTGGTGCTTGTACTGTTGTGGACAGTGGACTCAACCATGTTACCTCAGGCAGCGGGGAAGATCTTGGTCATGTAAGTGTGGCGTCCCCCTTGTAAGCGGATCTGGAAGCAGAATGGGCTGGTCCAAGGTATGCCACTCTAGCATAGAAGTGTGAATAAATAGGCTGGGGCTCTGGGCATAGTTCACTTCTGGAAATGTCAACGCGTCTGGCATAGCGGCGGCCCTCACCCTGCCACAAGGCCACCACGGTAACCATAGACCTCTTCGACACAGGCCCCCTGCGAACCCAGCGGCACAGCACCACAGAGTTATGTCTGTACAGACTAATGCCTTCGATGTACAATGCGGACAGCAGGGCTCACAATTCAGATTGATTTGCAATTGCAGATGATGCAGTCCAGTAGACAAGAGACATTTCTCCCAGTGCGGCCCGCCCGAACCACGCATCATTACAGGGTGCGCACACACTGAGTGCTTCAGGTACCACAAACTCTGCGCACCATAAGTCATCGCCACGTAGCCTTATTAAGGCAAAATTCATTAGACAAAAGACATTGCGACCAGTGCGGCCTGCCCGGACCATGCATCATCGCAGGCTGCGCACATGCTGAATTCTTCCTGTACCACTAACTGTACAGCTCAACTCTATGCCACGTGCCTGTGGGCCCTTGCTGACCGCTGCCTCTGGCCTACACTGCGGTGCTCACAACTCAAATTCAGTCTTCATTCATCAATTTCGGAGTCCAGTAGGCAAATAACTATAATGTCCCTGAAACCTACACATTTCAACAATGTATTCCATACATATTTCATCTTTTGTTACCTACACTGCGGTCAGCAGAGCTCACAATTTACATTGAGACATGATTTATTAATTGCAGAGAGAATTGTACTCTATGTCCTGGGATTTTGTCAAGAGGGAGTGACAAAAAAGCATTCCTCGATGTCTCCGCTGACTACTGCCTTCCATCTACACTGCGGACAGCAGGGCTCACAATTCAGATCGACTCGCAATTGCAGATGACGCTGTCCAGTAGGCATGAGGCATTGCTCCCAGTGCAGCACGCCCACACCAGGCATCAACGCTGCCTGCACACACACTGAATGCTGCTGATGCCACTAAATCAGTGCACCACAAGTCATCGCCACGTAGCCTTATTGACAAGACATTACTCCCAGTGCGGCCCGCCGAACCACGCATCACAGCTGGATGCACACACACTGAGTGCTTCAGGTGCCACTAATTCTGTGCAGCTCAAGTGAATGCCACGTGGCTGTTGGCCCTTGCTGACCGCTGCCTCTGGCCTACACTGCAGTTAGCAGGGCTGACAATTCAGATAGAGTCACGATTGCAGATGACTCAGTCCAGTAGTCAACAGACATTGCTCACAGTAAGGCCCGTCCGGACCACACATCTTTCACTGGCTGCGCATACACTAAGTACTTCAAGGCGCAAGTAACTGTGCTGCTCAAGTGTATGCCACATGACTGTTTGCCCTTGCTCACCACTGCCTCCAGCCTACACTGCATTCAGCAGGGCTGACAGTTCAGATAGAGTGGCGATTGCAGATGACTCAGTCCAGTAGGCAACAGACATTGCTACCAGTTCAGCCCACCATGACCACGCATCATCACTGGCTGCGCACAGGCTGAGTGCTTCAGGTACCACTAACTCTGTGCAGCTCAAGTCAACGCCATGTGGCTGTGGGCCCTTCCTGACCACTGCCTCCGGCCTACACTGTGGTCAGCTGGGCTCACAATTCAAGATTAGTACCAATGAAAATTGTGTAAGAGACTTTAATTGGTTAAAGAAGACCAAATGCTACCAATCTGTGCAGCTCAAGTCAAGGCCACGTGGCTGTGGGCCTTTGCTGACCGCTGCCTCTGGCCTACATTGTGGTCAGCCGGGCTCACAATTCAAATGCAGTCTTGATTCATTAATTTCAGAGTCCAGTAGGCAACTTACTATAACATTCCTGAAACCTACATATTTCAACAATGTAGTCCATACATATTTAATCTTTTGTCCCATAGGCCTACAGTGCGGTCAGCAGAGCTCACAATTTGAATTCAGTCTTGATTTATTAATTGTAGACAGATTTGTACTCTATGTCCTCGGATTTTGTCAAGAGGAAGTGACAAAAAGCATTCCTCAATGTCTATACTGACTACTGCCTTCGATCTACACTGTGGTCAGCAGGGCTCACAATTCAGATCGAGTTGCGATTGTAGATGAAGCAGTCCAGTAGGCAACAGACATTGCTACCAGTACGGCCCTCCCGGACCACATATAATCGCTGTGCAAACGCTGAATGCTTCTGATGCCCCAATCTCAGTGCACCACAACTCATGGACCCTTTATGATAGAATCTTTTATGTATAATTTCAGATCTGCTGCCCCTACCTTAGTGCAGAAGAAGTCATAGACCCCTTATGATTAAATCTCTGTGTGTGATCCGATAATTACTGTTGTACTTGTTGCCAGCACTAATCATTCCCTGAGGGCTGGCTTACACTCACCTCACATGCATCCAGCACAGACATCACTCTACATGTGACCCTCGTAATAAAAAGGAGCCAAGCGCACTTGCCCATACCCAGTTGCTATATCTATCTAACTGTGTCCGTGTGTTCATTATGTATGCATGATGCTGCCCCTGAGCCCTACCACATTACAGTGTGCTGAGGACAGCGCATGCAACCATGTTACCTCTGGCAGTGGGGAAAACTTCAGTTATGTAACTTTGTCTCGGTCATCGTATAAGTGTATGTGTATAGACTGGATCATTAGAGTATTGCAAGGAGAGTGTATAGTGAATTTATAAGTGCTTGAGGATTGGCGGAGTGATTGGATAAGTACATATGTTGGCAGAGCCTAACCCCGAGCACGAGCTTGGCTAATTGGCTGCCCTCCATGTGACAAAAACTGAAATTTAAGCTTTGCATGGCCCTGTATTGCTACAGTTGCAAATCTCCACTGAATGTGCATTAAAAATTCATATCCACACAGATATGTCATGTGCACAATCATTCATGTGTGGAAGTATGGATGAATGTAGGGTCAGTGATTCCCCCTACCTTCCATGTTGGCCATGTTGTGGGACTTGGGTCACAAGGTGACACATTGGGGCTTGCGGCCCGGGTGGCGGCAGCACTACAACAGGAACACCCGCATCAGTTGATTCCTCATGCAAACCAGGATGGAACCACGCCCATAACTCCGGAGTCATTGTTCACAGCCTCAGGCAGGACTGGCATACGCCAGGACAGCCCACTCCACTTACGCTTACAGGGAGGGACGACAACGCTACATGGCCCAGGTTTTCATTGAAGTAATCTGCTGGTTACAGGTCTAGTTCTCAGTATGCCACAGCCAGTCCCTCATGGGTGCTTTACACCCACACCACACCTATCAAGCACAGGCGTCACTGGACACATGACCCTGCCAATAAAAAGGGCCAGGCACACGTGCTGGAGGCCATTTTCATTCTCTCCCATGACTTGAAGTACACAGAGTTGGTGGCAGCCGAGGCACTTTGCCCAACACAGACCTCCTGCCATGTGGCGATAACTTGAGTTCCACTGAGTTTGTGTCACCAGAGCTGAGCGGGTGTGTAGCCTGCAATGATGCATGGCCTGGATACACCATCCTGGCAATCAAGACCCGATTTGAATTGTGAGCTTGGCTGGACTGCGTGTAAGCCAAAGGCAACTGGCTGTATAGACATGACTCCTCGGTGATGTGAAGCAGCATGCGCTGGGGGCCTGTGCCGCGGAATTCAGTAACAGATGAGGAGGTTGCTTGGGCACGTGGTGGGCCCTCTTACATACACGCCGATGGCGGAAAGTGAGAGAGGCTTGTTTGCGCAGCGGCGGGCAGTTACCTCTGGGCGGTGGGAGTGGATGGTGTGCATCAGACTGGGTGCGCAGGGGCAGGCAGACACCTCTGGATGGTGGGAGTGGATGGTGTGTAGTAGCCTGGGTACGCAGGGGCGGGCAGACACCTCTGGGCGGTGGGAGTGGATGGGGTGTGGCAGCCTGGGTGTGCAGGGGCTGGACAGCGATGAAGGCGTGTGCAGTTGTATGTCCTCTACCATTACTGATGCTATACTATGTTTCAAATGAGGGAGCTTGAGGGCTGCAGTATGTCCTAGGATGTGGTTGGAGACACACCGGCTGGTGGAAAGGTGAGCTGTGAGATTTTTTTGTCCGGAGTGTCGGCACTCCCTCTCCCTCTCCATCTCTTCCTTTCTCGCTCTCACAATCTTTCACTCTTTCTTCCTTTCTCTCGCACTCTTTCTCTCTTCCTCAGTCTCACACTGTTTCTCTTTCTCTCTCTCTTTGTCTCTCTCTCTCTTTTTCTCTCTTGTTTTCTCTCTTCCTCTCTCTTTCACTCTTTCTTTCTTTCTCTCTGTCTTTCTCTCTCACTCTTTCTTTCTTTCTCTCTCTCTTCCTCTCTCTCACTCTTTCTCTATCTCCTTTGATGGGCGCATGACGCACAATCTTATCTTTCTTTTTCTCTTGCAGGCTGTGATTCACAGATTGTCGAACCCCCCGACACAGGCCCCCGCCATGTGGCAATGACTTGAATTCCACTGAGTTAGTGCCACCAGAGCTGAGCGGGTGTGCAGCCTGCGATGATGCGTTGCCTCGATACACCATCCTGGCAATCAAGACCCGATTTGATTTGTGAGCTCGGCTGGACCGCGTGTACTCCACACACTCCTCGGCGCAGTGCACTGATATGTTCTCGGCATTGCGATATCAAGACCCAGAATCAAATGTGCGACCTTCACGTCATGGGCCCTCTTGGACACACACCGGTGGCAGAAGGTGAGCAGAGACACTTGTTTGCACAGCTGCGGGCAGTCACCTCTGGGGGGTGGGAGTGGATGGTGTGCAGCAACCACGGATGCGCAGGGTCTGGCAGTCACCTCTGGGGGGTGGGAGTGGATGATGTGTAGTAGCCTTGGTGCACAGGGGTGGGCAAACACCTCTAGCCATTTGAAGCGCATGGTGTGCAGCAGCCTGGGTGCACAGGGGCAAGCAGCCACCTCTGGGCGGTTGGTCCATGGATGGGATGCAGCAACCTGGGTGCGCAAGGGCGGCACAGCGATGAATACATGTGCAGTTGTATATATTCTGCCATTACTGATTTTATACCATGTTTCAGATGAGTGAGCTTGAGGGCTAGAGTATGTCCTGGCACGTGGTTAGAAACACACCGGTGTCGGAAAGGTTAGCTGTGAGGATTTTGTCCGCAGTGTCAGCACTCACTCTCCTTCTCCATCTCTTCCTTTCTCTCTCTCACACTCTTTCTCTTTTTTCTCTCTCTTACTCTCTCTCACTCTTTCTCTCTCTCTTCCTCTCTCACTCTTTCTCTCTTTCTCAATCTCTTCCTCTCTCTCGCTCACTCTTTTTCTCTTTCTCTTTCTTTCTTTCTCTCTCTCTCTCTCTCTCTCTCTCTCTACTTTGATGGGCGCATGACGCACAATCTTATCTTGCTTTTTGTCTTGCAGGCTGTGATTCACAGATTATCGAGGGCTGTACCTACTTTTATTTTGTTGTTTTTGTTTAAATAAAATGTTTTATATATAAATCCATAGATGACTGATTCTCATTTGTCCAACCTCACATGCATCCAGTGTGGCCCGCCCAGAGCATGCATTATTGCAGGCTGCGCACACGCTCACTGCTTGACGTGCCAATAACTCAGTGCACCACAAGTCATGGCCACGTAGCCTTATTAAGGCAGAATTCATTAGACAATTAGACAAAAGACATTGCGACTAGTGCGGCCCGCCCGGACCACGCATAATCGCAGGCTGTGCACATGCTGAGTGCTTCTGGTAACACTAACTGTGCAGTTCAAGTCAATGCCACGTGGCTGTGGGCCCTTCCTGACTGCTGCCTCCAGACTACACTGCGGTCAGCAGGGCTCACCATTAAAATTCAATCTTGATTCATTAATTTCACAGTCCAGTAGGCAACTAACTATAACGTAATCCTTGTACAAAAGAGAAGGTGCACCAAAATAAAAGTCAATGTCCTCCAAGTGTATCCAAACAATATCCTTTTAGTATCCTTGCTTCAAGAACTGGTTTTATATCAGTTATAGCTTTAGTACAATGAACACATTCATCTTGCAAGTCCAAACGAACACTGAATAGCAGTCTACACTGTGGACACCAGAGCTCACAGTTCATATTCAGTTTTGATTTATTAATTGCAGAGTGAACTGTACTCTATGTCCTCGGATTTTGTCAAGAGGAAGTGTAAAAAAGCATTCCTCGATGTCTCCACTGACTACTGCTTTCCATCTACACTGCGGACAGAAGGGCTCACAATTTAGATCGAGTCACGATTGCAGATGACGCAGTCCAGTAGGCAAGACACATTGCTCCCAGTGCAGCCCACCCGCACCACGCATCATCGCTGCCTGCCCAGACGCAGAATGCTTCTGATGCTCCTACCTCAGTGCATCACAACTCATAGACCCATTACGATAGAATCTTTTGTGTATCATTTCAGATCTGCTGTCCCTACCTCAGTGCACCACAAGTCAAGGACCCTTTACAATAGAATCTTTTGTGTGTTATTTCAGATCTGGTGTCCCTACTTTAGTGCAGCACAAGTCATGGACCCTTTATGATAGAATCTCTGTGTGTGATTTGATGATTACTGTTGTACTTGTTGCCAGCACCAACCATTCCCTGAGGGCTGGCTTACACTCACCCCACATGCATCCAGCACAAGCGTCACTGGACAGGTGACCTTGGTAATAAAAAGGGGCCGAGCATGCACGTACCCAGTTCCACTATCTATCTAACTATGTCCTTGTGTTCATTATGTATGCATGATGCCCCTGGACCCTACCACATTACATTGAGCTGTGGAAAGCGCTCGCAACCATGTTACCTCTGTCAGTGGGGAAAACTTTGGTTATGTAACTTTGTCTCGGTCATTGTATAAGTACATGTGTATAGACTGGATCATTAGAGTACTGCAAGGAGAGTATATAGTGAATTTATAAATGCTTGGAGATTTGTGGAGTGATTGAATAAGTACATGTGTTGGCGCAGCATAAACCCCAAGCACGAGCTTGGCTTTAATTGGCTGCCCTCCATGGGGCAAAAACAGAAATTTGGACTTTTCATGGCCCTGTATTGCTACAGCTGCAACACTCCACTGAATATGCAATAAACATTTATATCCACACATATGTGTCATGTCCACGATCTTTCATGTGTGGAATTATGGATGAATGTAGGGTCAGTGATTCCCCCTACCTTCCATGTTGGCCATGTTGTGGGACTTGGGTCCCAAGGTTACACATTGGTGTTTGCGGCCCGGGCGGCGACAGCACTACAACAGAGACACAGACATCAGTCGATTCCTCATACAGCCCAGGACGGAACCATGCCCATAGCTCCAGAGTCATTCTTCACAGCCTCACGCAGGACTGGCATACGCCAGGTCAGCCCACTCCACTTATGCTTAAAGGGAGGGACGACAACACTGTATGGCCCAGGTTTTCATTGCAGTGATCTGCTGGTCACAGGTCTAGTTGCCAGTATGCCACAGCCACTCCCTCATGGCTGGTTTACACCCACACCACACCCATCAAGAACAGACATTACAGGACACGTGACCCTGCCAATAAAAAAGACTGGGTTCAAATGCTCTACACCATTTCCATTTCAGACTTGCTGGCACCGGATGCACTGCGGCCAGCACAGGCACACCGCCATGGGACGGTAACTTTTGTTGCACTGTAGTAGGAAGTGCTGAGCGGGTGTGTAGCCTGCGATGAAGCCCCGTCCCAGCGGTCCGGATAGGTCAGGTTTTGTCTGCCCTGCTGGACCGCAGTCTAGGCCTGAGCCATCGAACAGCGGGGGCCTGCCGCCATGTGGGGTGGCCTCGCTGGTCACAGAGTTAGTGGAACCGCAAGAGCTAAGCGGGTGTGCATCCTGCGATGATAACGGGTGCACAGGTATGTCCCCTGCCATGGTAAAATCAAGACGCAGCACCAAATGTGAGACTTGGTGGCCTACGGAATGGGTCTGCATGATGTGGAGGGTGCCCTGTTCGCGGACCCAGGGCTTGGGGCTTGCAGCAGCACATGGTGGGCCCTCTTTTCTCCATGCAGGTGGTGAAAGGTAAGCAGTGAAGCCTGGGTGCACAGGGACGGGCAGACACCTCTGGTCGGTGGGAGTGGATGGTGTGCAGCACCCTGGGTGTGCAGGGATGGGGAAAGGATGAAGGTGAGCAGTTGTATGTAGTCTGCCATTACTGATTCCAGACTATGTTTCAGATGAGTCTGCTTGAGGGCTGCAGTATGTCCTGGCATGTGGTTGGAGACAGACTGGTGGCGGAAAGGTGAGCAGTGAGGCCTGGGTGTGCAGAAACCTCTCGGTGGCAGGAGTGGATAGTGTGCAGCAGCCTGGTTGAGCAGGGATGGGCAGACACCTCTCAGCGGCGGGAGTGGATAGTGTGAGCAGCCTGGGTGTGCAGTGGCGGGATAGCAATGAACAGTCTGTGCAGTCATATGTACTCTGCCATTACTGATTCTATAATATGTTTCTGATGAGTGAGCTTGATGGCTGCAGTATGTCCCATCACATGGTTGGAGACACACCGGTGGCGGAAAGGTGAGCTGTGAGGGTTTTGTCTGGAGTGTCGGCACTCACTCCCCCTCCCCAGCTCTTCCTTTCTCTCTCTCACACTCTTTCTCTCTTTCTCTCTCTCTTCCTCTCTCACACTTACTCTCTTTCTCTGTTTCTCTCTCTCACACTCTTTCTCTCACTCTTCCTCTCTCTCACACTTTCTCTCTTTTGGTCTCTCTTTCTCTCTCTCACTCTTTCTCTCTTTCTCTCTTCCTCTCTCTTTCACTCTTTCTCTCTTCCTCTCTCTCTTTTGTTAGGCGCATAACACACAATCTCATCTTACTTTTTGTCTTGCAGGCTGTGATTCACAGATTGTCAAGGGATGACACACCATGGTTGTACCTACTTTTATTTTGTTGTTTTGTATAAATAAAATGTGTTTTATGTAAATCCATAGACGACTATGATTCTCATTTGTCCAGCCTCACATGCATCTTGATTTTTATAATTGTGCGACATCAGCCGATTTGTTACGGTCCAGATTTCGTAAGGTTACTATCACATTTGTCAGTGGGGGGGTGGACGGGGGGTCGCGACTCCAAACATTTTTTTTTTCAACGTTCATTTTCATTCTATTTTTTAAAAGGCGAAGGGGGTCGCGTGGCCCCCCTCAGAGGCCACTTCTGGCCCCGAGAACCCCATCCCCCAGGGCCTTGCCTCTCTCTTGGGGACCGTGGGGGGAGCCCCAATGTCCCCACAGTCCCACTGGCTCCCCGACTCCTGCGGAAGCTGGCGTTGCTTTTGGGCAACAGGAGCTGCTAACATGCAGCTTCCCTTGCCCAAAAGCAATTCTCTTTCCTTTATTGAAGCGAGATGAGGTTTTCCTCCTCTCGCTTCAATGAAGCAAACTACGGTTTGCTATCACAGGGTGGAAGCCATGCTCCAGCCCTGTCAGAGCAAATGGCAATGTCCCGGGGGTGCACATCCTGGGACATTGCAGGAGTCGGCCCTAGGGGGTGGCGGTCCCCAGGGCCATAAAGCGCTCCAGGAGGGGGAACGCACGGCTTCCCTCACTCTATTTTCAAAGCCCCGGAGAGGAGGTGGTCCACGGGGCTTCAGGGGGGCCGCGAGGCCAACCCTGCTTATATAATTAAAGCCCCGGAGGGTGGTGATCCCCAGGACTTGGGGTGGCCTCGGAGGACCCAAACAATTACAAAACAAGCCCCGTGGAGGTGGCAATCCTCGGGCTGTGGGAGGGCCGTGTGCCCTTCCACACCTAATTTACATGGGAGGTGGCGGTCCCTGGATAATTATAGGATTGCCCCCAAACCCTGGTCCACCCGGGGGCTCATTTAGATGAAGTGGGGAAGTCACTGCTTCATTAAATTTTTTTAAAAAAATTTCTTCCGGATTCGTGCACCCATAGCGCATTCTGACGTTTTTTAATTAAAGTAGTTAGTTAGTTTTTAGGCCTGGGGGTTCTTGTGGGACCCCCGTGAGCAGGACTAGGGGGTCAGGGTCTTTCTACCCTGCCCCCTTTTCTTCTCTTCTAATCTATTTTTGACTGTTTTCTTGTAACTCGGTTCTACTGAGTCACAAGATGGTGGCCAACACTTCCTGGTTTGGAGTGTTGGCAGCCAATCAGAGTGAAGCTCATGGTCGTGGCACCCAATCACAGTGAAGCGCGCGGTCGGGAGGGTGCACGAACCAACCGCTGCACCAGATATCAAAACTTTTATTTTTTTACTTTCTCAGCAACTACTGAATGGATTTGCACCATTTTTTTTAAAAAAAAAGGCGCTTTCTGATTCCTAGGTCTACACACACATCCACTCATTCACCCATACAGTCACTCATACATGCAGTCACTCATCATTACAACACTATCATATGCACTTATACACCTATACAGACACTCACACACCACCACTCATCCAGAGTTACTCATACACGTAGTCAGTCATGCAAAGATTCAATCACACTCCCATTTACTCACCTATACAGTTATCCACACACCACATCACTTATTCAAACAGAAACAAACACATACTTGCTCTCTTATAGAATCACTGATACAAGTACACACTCATCCATACAGGCACTCTCAAAATAACTGACTATCACATATAGTCATTTATATACTTCAACTCTCACATGCACTCCCTTTTACATATATAGTTACTTGGACATGTTCCATTGAGACAACCATTCACTGACCAACACACCCATACACACACTCACCCATGCATACAGCTGTTTCCACATGCACTCTTGAACCCATACACACAGTGAATCAACCACTCAGACATCTATGCACAGAGTCACATACCTTCCACCCACCCACACACACACTCAGGCACCCATACAAATATTTAGGCAACCTATTGATAACCCATATATACACTCATGTAGCTACTGATCAACCCATGCAGCAGCTTATACAACAACACACAGACTGATACAGACATTCACACAGTTTAGTCACTAACCCATGCATTCAGTTAGACACATGTAATCACTCACTTAAATAGTCAGTCAGGCACATACTAAATCCTCCATCAAGACACTTATACACCCATTCATTCTTCAATACACCTTGACAAATATATAATACATATTTAAACTTTAAAGAAAAACACACAGTCACTGGATGATGTCATCAGAGATGTCATCAGTGATGTCATTTGAGATGTCATCAGTGATGTCACTGACCATGTCATGATTGATGTAATATATAACGTCATCAGCAGTGCATTGTGGGTGCGCGAGTTATAGTTAGCTAAACTAACTATAACGGGGAAATTTCTATGGTTTTTTACAAGAGAAATGTCCAACTAACTATAAAGTCCCTGAAACCTATGGTTTTTTCAGTGAATTTCTAAGGTTCTTTAAATGCTCATTTCTAACTATAATGTGCCTGAAACCTATGGTTTTTTTCAGTGAATATATATATATTCACTGAAAAAAACCATAGGTTTCAGGGACATTATAGTTAGTTGGACATTTGACTCATATAAAACTAGAGAAATTTGCCTGTTATAGTCAGTTGAGCTAATCAATCAATCAATCAATAAAAGCATTTATATAGCGCACTACTCACCCAGAGGGTCGCAAGGCGCTGGGGGAGGGGGGTCCGCTACTGCTCGAACAGCCAGGTCTTGAGCTGCTTCCTGAAGGCGAGGTGGTCCTGGGTCAGGCGGAGGTGGGTCGGGAGGGAGTTCCATGTCTTGGCGGCGAGGTAGGAGAAGGACCGTCCCCCTGTGGTGGCTCTTCAGGAGCGGGGAACGGCGGCGAGGGCGTGGCCGGTCGATCGAAGCTGGCGTTTGGGAGCGTAGAAGTTGAGGCGGCTGTTGAGGTATCCTGGGCCTTGGTTGTGTAGGGCTTTGTGTGCGTGGGTGAGGAGTCGGAAGGTGATTCTCTTGTTGACCGGGAGCCAGTGCAGGTCTCTCAGGTGTCCGGAGATGTGGCTGCGACGGGGGATGTCCAGGATGAGATGTGCTGAGGCGTTCTGGATCCGCTGGAGTCTCTTCTGGAGTTTGGCGGTGGTTCCGGCGTAGCGGGAGTTGCCGTAGTCCAGACGGCTGGTGACGAGGGCCTGGGTGACCGTCTTCCTGGTCTCGGTGGGGGATCCACCGGAAGATCTTACGTAGCATGCGCAGGATGTTGAAGCACGACGAGGAGACGGCGTTGACTTGTCTGGTCATGGAGAGGGAGGAGTCCAGGATGAAGCCCAGGTTGCGTGCATGGTCTGTTGGTTTGGGTGCGCTGCCTAGGGCGGGGGGCCACCAGGAGTCGTCCCAGGTGGAGGGTGAGGATCCCAGGATGAGGACTTCCGTCTTGTCCGAGTTCAGTTTCAGGCGGCTGTTCTTCATCCATTCGGCTACCTCTTTTATCCCTTCGTGAAGGTTGGCTCTGGCGGTGGCGGGGTCGTTGGTGAGGGAGAGAATCAGCTGGGTGTCGTCGGCATAGGAGATGATGTTGAGGTTGTGCTGGCGTGCGATGTCTGCGAGGGGGATCATGTAGACGTTGAAGAGGGTTGGACTGAGCGAGGAGCCTTGAGGAACGCCGCAGATGACTTCGGGGGCTTCAGATCTGAACGGGGGGAGGCGGACTCTCTGTGTCCTTCTGGTGAGGAAGGAGATGATCCACTATAACTTGCGCGCCCGCAATGCACTGGTGATGACATCACATATTACATCACTCATGACATAGTCAGTGACATCACTGATGACATCACTGATGACATCTTAAATGACATCACTGATGACATCACTGATGACATCATCCACTGAATGTGTGTTTCTGTAAAGTTTAAATATTTTTCATATATATCTATGCCAAGGTATATTGAAGAAAGAGTGGATTTACAAGTGCCTGAATGGATTATTTAGTAGGTGTGTGACTGACTGTATAAGTGAGTGATTGAACTTGTGTTACTGAATGTATGGGTTAGTGACTGAACTGTGTGAAAGTCTGTATTAGTGTCTCAGTTGGTGTAAAAGCGGCTGCATGGGTTGGTGAGTTGCTACATGAGTGTCTATATGGGTTATTGATTTGTTGCCTGAGTATCTGTATGAGTGTCTGTGTGGGTGGGTGGGTGTGTGTGTGACTCTGTGCATATATGTCTGAGTGGGTGATTCACTGGTTGTATGGATTCAAAAGTACATCTGGGAAGGGCTGTATGGGTGGGTTAGTGTGTGTATGGGTGTGTTGGTGAGTGAATGAATGTCTCACTGGTATATGTGTGAGTAACTATATATGTTTTAAGGCAATATATGTGAATGTTGGAGTATATAAATGACTATACGTGAGAGTAAGTTATTTGAAGAGTGGGTGTATAAAAGAGTGTCTGCTTGTATCAGTGATTGTAGAAGACAGTAAGTATGTGTTAGTATCTGCATAAATAAGTGATGTGGTGTGTGTATAAATAACGCAGTTGCTGTGTATAACTGTAGACATGAGTAAATGGGTATGTGATTGATTCTTTGCATGACTGAATAGGTGTGTGAGTAACTCTATGGATGAGTGGCGGGCTGTGACTGTATGTATAGGTGTATGAGTGCATATTATAGTACTGTATTGATGAGTAACTGCATGTATAAGTGAGTAGATGTGAGTGTAGACCTGGGAAATAGTGGGTGGTATGTAGTATCTGGCATTGTTGTGTGTATGGTTTCAAAAATAGTAGTCTGTATTTTAGAGTGTGTGAATCAAAGTTTATATTAGGCCATCATCATGTGCATCAGATTATCACGTGGATGATGTAATCAGTGATGCCATCAGTGATGTCATTTGAGATGTCATGAGTGAAGTCATCAGTGATGTCACTGACCTTGTCATGAGTGATGTAATATGTGACGTCATCACCAGTGCATTGTGGGCGTGCGAGTTATAGTTAGCTCAACTAACTATAACGGGCAAATTTCTCTGGTTTTATATCAGTCAAATGTCCAACTAACTATAATGTCTCTGAAACCTATAGTTTTTTCAGTGAATTTCTATGGTTTTTTAAATGCTAATTCCTAACCATAACGTCTGTAAAACCTATGGTTTTTTCATTGAATTTCAAAGGTTTTTAAAATATTAATTTCATATTTTAATATTTATAAAACCTATATTTTTTCTATTTTTTTGAAATATTTTACAACTCTATTATCTTTTTTTTAAATTTGAAAAATTATGTAATTTTTTATATCTTCCAAACAAAGTATGTATATATATATATATTTTTTTTTTAGTACCGGTAGTGTACCAAGCTCCATCACCACACGAATCCTATCCACGATATTGCGAAACTCGTTAAGGATGCGCATTTCGTATCTGACGGCTTTGTAGCACTGTGTCCCGCCTAACATCATATACGTATAAGGTCGCACCAGCTCCTAGTTTGGTATGCGATGGCTGCACGGTACCAATACGCACGTAACGTCATCTACGTATAGGGTCGCTCCGGCTGCGCGTTCCGTATGCGATGAGTGCACGCTGCCAGGCCCTGTGTTACATCATAGACGTATGCTATCGTGTCGGGTACGGCATTCCCTCATTTATTTTTTTATGTCTCAAAACTATATCTAAATAAGTTTAAAGTGTATATGAGAGCAAGCAATAATCTAAAATATTTTCAACATTTATATATTTCTAACTGCAATCAACTTCAAAATCGCATCAGGTGCGGCCTCCTTGCGCGCTCGGTGTGCGCTTGCCCTGTTACCTTAAAAAAAAAGCTTTTTATTGGTTCATAACATTTCCCATTGTAACAGTTGGAGGACCCCATCCATTTTTGTCATTCTCTCTACACTGTTTGATGAGAGACACCTCTTCTGCTTACAGAGCTTTTTTGAATTTTGTTTTTGCTGTGTATACATACCCTATAGTACACACAACATGCAGCGATCATCTTGATCAATAATCATGCTCTGTACAGTAGCCTTCCACGTGTGATACCCATGCATCTGAAACGTTGCATCAAAAAACAAATGTGTGTTACAGGATGCGCCTGATGTGTGTGTGTGCGCATTATTGTGCTGCCTTTCGGACTGGGTATTGGTGGGTCGAAGGGGTATCATCAGCAACGGGCAGAGTGCACATCCTAGATCACATGTGACAAACAGTAAAGAGTAATGTGTAGATTTGTGTTGCAGTATGCTCTGTTGTCAGGCTTTACCAGTATAGTAGTGTGTCATATGTGAGACTTTCAGATTCACGTTTGACATGCATTGCTTGACTGTAATGAACGTTATCACTGTGTATGACGTAGCCTCGCTGCTGATCCTCCCTCCATCCGAGAACATTCACATGTGTGCGCTTCGCGAAAGCAACACTTTCAATAATACCGCACACCATTGACATGCGTGCCTGCGCATATCCACAAGCTTGACAACGACATGTGATGTTGTCCATTCAATGTTATCGGACAGCATCTCATTAGCGATAGTTGCCGCCCTCCCGGTACATGCTACATTAATGTAAATTGAGGATTGTGCGACGTCAAAACTGCAACAGGGACACACACATAAGTACACTTCATGCCCAGGCAGGAACTGAACAACGCCCAGGTCCCCGGAATAATTATTCACACCCGTACGCTGGTCTGGCGTACGCAAGCCCACTTTGCGTAGTATAAATAGGATAACGACAATGCCACATGTACCAGTTCTTCCACACTGCTTCAGGTGATATGGCCGCATCCACCTCGCATATCACAATGCGCAATAAAAAAAAGGGATCCATGAGGTGTAAATCATCCTGGCAATCAAAACTACATCTAAATTTTGAACCCTGCTGGCTGTCGTGTTTGGACACAAACCAATGACAGCAGGTGAGCAGTGGGGCCTGCGTGCACAGGGGCTGCAATTGAGCGCGGTGCTGCAGAAGGGATGGGGTACATCAGCCTGGGTGCACAGGTGCAAACAAGCGATGTTGCCGTGAGTAATGATGTGATCTCTGACCTCATTCAGTCACATCTCTCTCTCATTTTAATGACCTGATGGACCGTACTGTAGGCCTGAGCCAGCGGGCAGCACTGCCCTACAGACATGTGGCGTTGGCTTTTGGGGCACTGTAGTGAGCTGATTACTAAGTGTACATGAACACAGGCTTGCCCAACTGCATTGCTTGCGCACATTATCCTTTTAGCATGTGCTCTTCCTTTGTCTGTGAACATTGGCATAATATATTATTATTTACCCTTGTGTATTAAGGTGCACTCCAACTCCTCTTTGAACCACGATTACCACTAACAGTTGGTAGATTGTACTTCAAGAAGGAAGGATGCACTCAACTGGTGTTCTCTCTTAAGCTTCAAATAAACCTTCCTTTACCTTAAGACGTTTCCACCATCATATTATTTCTCCCTTTTCAGACATTGGGTTAGTTGCATGAAAAAGCACGCAGCAAGTGCTCAACCGGTGCTGATACTCTAGCCTTTCTGACGCCTTCCATCGTGGTATCAAGACACCGTCCCTGACCGGATACCTGCTGTGCCACCCTGAGAGCAGCACCCCGGAGTTGGAGCTCGCACCGGCACGTCGTTGGACACACCGGTTGTGGCAGGTGAGCAGTGAAGCCTCGGTGCGCAGGAGCTGCAATTGAGCACAGTGCGGGGGAAGGGGCTGGGATGCAGCAGCCTGGGTGCACAAGTGCAGACAAGCGATGTTGACGTAGATAATAATATAATCTCTGGCCTCATTCCTATCTCTGTTTCATTTGAAGGACTTGCTGGACCGCACTCTTTCTCGCGGACCCCAGCATCCCAGACACACGGGTGAAGGGAGGTGAACAGTGAGGGCTGGGTGCAGTAGGCCGATGCTCTGTCTCCTCCTCCCTCCGTTCTTTTGACTATCCTTCCCCTTCTCCATTCCACCCACTCACTCTCTGTCCCATTCTCACTTTCTTCCTTTCATTCTGACTACCTTTCGTTTTAGGTCTCGCCTACGCAGTGCGCATGCACTGAATAGGAGACCTTTAATCGTCGTGCAGCTCTTTTTACAAAGCACATACTCGTGCTTGTGGTGGAATACGGCTTACGGTAGTGTGCAGCCACGCACCACAAGCATGAGTATGTGCTTTGAAAAAAGAGCAGGATGTGCGATGACACACCCGTTCATCACCAGAGCACTCACTCAAGCATCTCTGAACACCACAGGCGTGCTTTTTTAAATTTTCTTTTAGCACGCGCACACAACTCCCAGGCTTGTTATTTCATTGTATTTATTTTGATGTTTTTAGAGCGCCTAAGTGGCGCCTTACGAGAACTTCAGGGTGCGTGCTGGTATTGCCTCTTTTCTGATGCCAGCTCATGAGCGCGGCTTAAGGCTGCCTCTGGTCTCATGTGGTGAGCCAATGGTGGTGAGTTTTAGGGATAGGAACCTCATACTGTGAGCAGGAGCCAGTGTCACCGGGCAGGGTGCCTTGGGTCAAAGGGCAAGGAGCCTTTAGTCTTGTGCAGAGGGCACTTGCTTGAGACATACAGTGCGCAGGGCTTTAAGTGGGCCAGGTCCCTCCTGGTCTTAGACCTGCCAGCAATTAACCAATAGGTTTTGCATTTACACGAGTTTGAGCTATTGACAATGTAAATAAAAATGCCTTTTATTTTTGTTTTCGTTTTTAAAACATCAATTAAAGGCATTGTCATTTACAATGTCAATAGCTTAAACTCGTGTTAATGCGAGACCTATTGCATTGCAAATGCTTGTTCTCTTGGACATGGCACACATACTTATGTTTATTTTTTCTCTTGCAGGTTTTGTACGCTGCTTCCGGAGGAGTCCCACCCACTTCATTCATGTTTTATTGTTGTTCGAATAAAGTTACGTTTCCATTTATTTGTGTTGTTTTAATAAAAGTTATTTTTTTTACCAATAAATAAGTGAGTGTATGGGTCTTCTTTTTCTGACAACACTTGTCTGTAGTTTATTGTGAAAATCGGCGGTTGATAGTAGGTTATGAGGGAAAACATTTTTAATTTTGCAGTGCACCTACCAAATATAAACCAACAGACTATTACATAAATGAAGCCTGGGTAATTCTACAATGGCAAGGGTTCTATGAGTGTATCACTTTATAACACCATGAGTACTGCCTGTGTAATTTCAGAACCATTAAGGCACTGCCTAGGGCCACCGAGGCTTCAAGGACTGGCGAGGCCCACTCTGCATATTTAAATATTTAACTAAAGCCCCGGAGGTTGCCGACCTCAGTCTTGAGTTGGCCTCGAAGCCCCCCGAACAATTTGCAAACAATACCCAGGGAGGTGTCGATCCCCTGGTCTGCGAAACATCCCTGTGCCCTCCCGCGCCTAATTGACATGTGAGGTTAAGGTCCCCAGTGCTGCACAGACCCCGCAATATAATAATAGGATTGGCCCCGGAACATTACCCACCAGTGGGCTCATTTAAATGAACGGGTGAGACCCCGCTTCATTTTTTTTCTCCATTTTTACCATCCGTATCCACTTTATTGAAGCGATACGAGGTTTTCCTCCTCTCACTTCAACGAGGCAAACAAGAATTTACTATCACAGGGTGGAAGCAATGCTCCTGCCCTGTAATAGCAAACATAAATGTCCCGCGGATGCACACCACAGGACTTTGTATGACCTGCACCCGGGAGGTGGCGCTCCATAGGGCCATGTTGCATTGGTTAATGCATAACTACAGAATTAGTATAAACGCATACTAACACTACTTGCACACGTGTAGTACAGCAACCAGAGTGTAGTGAAGAGGCAGAGGAAGCCCAAAATCAAAAAATATAAATCCTACCAGAGGTAGTATCACATAGTTCGATTAGCCGACGACCCTGGGATAAGTAGAAACAGCTTCACCAAGAAAACAGGTCTTCAGCAGAATGCAAGCAAGCTCAAAATCTTGGTGAGTGCTGCCTTCTTTTTACCTTCTCCCGCTCGTCTCCAAATATATGTAGTTAAGAGGAAGACAGCAGTGGATCCGATAAGTAGATTTATTGCAGGAAAAGAAGACAGCTTAAACAGCCACCAACAGGACTAGACAGCAAGGCAACCGTCTTCTCCAGCAACGTGTACAAACTCCCCAAGATTCCCCTCATGACAGCCCTACATTCTAACATTACATACTTACATTATAGTAGCATTACTTACTAACATTCTACTATGACTTACATTGGAATACTACACAGAGCACATGACTTTACAGCAATGAGCTCATGGTTTCATCCACGTGTCTTGAGACCGGTAGGGGTGAGTAGTTTGCTTCCCACTCCCTATATTGTATAAACGCAAACTAACACTATTTCCACAGGTATGCTACAGCGCCCAAAGCACATACTTTACAGAAATTAGCTCACGGTTTAATTCCAGAGTCTTCAGATCAGTAGGCGTGAGTAGTTTGCTTCCCACTCCCTGTATAGTATAAACGCATACTAACACTACTTACACACTTATACTACAGCGGCCAGTATGCTGCAGCGCCCACAGCCCATCACTTTGCAACAATCAGCTCGGTTTGATCCATGAGTCTTCACACTGGTAGGCGTAAGTACTTCGCTTCCCACTTCCGTTATAGTATAAACGCACTGTAGAGGTCAGTAGTTAGCTTCCCACTCCCTGTATGGTATAAACGCCTACTAACACTACTTCCTCAGGTATGCTACAAACACCAGAGCACATCACTTTACAGCAATGACCTCATGGTTTAGGCTCTCAGTTTCAAACCCAAGTGTAACAGCATCTCATCTCAGCACCATGTCACTCTGAGCAACACTGCACTTTCAGTCCGGTAGGAGTGACTACTTCGCTATGCACTCCCCCACAGAGGTTACAAAGCTCCTATCCTCCTGTTTCCTACTCTTTTTGCCCTTTTTCCCCCTTACTCATTTCAACTGAATCACAAAATGGCTGCCAACATTTCCTAGTTGCAACCGCTCGCACCGCTCGCAGCCAATAAGCAGCAAGCTCTTGCTCATAACGCCTCAGCCAATCAGATGGCATAATTCTCAAATATCGATATCTGTAAATTTCAATATTTCTCCAAAACTAATGAACGGATTTGCACCAAATAAACAAAAGCGTGCTTTCTAGACCAAGACCCTTCTCACGGTCAAATTTGGGGTAATTCCATTCACCCGTTCGACCTGTAGCCTTGTCTAATGTTTCCTACGGAAATTAACATGGAGAAAACACGTTTTGGGACCCCCCTTTTTTCTCAGCTCCCCCTTGACAAATCACCCTCAATCTTTCAACATAGGAGCTGATATGAACAAATAATTAGTTTGGAAACTTTCATGAAGATTCATCAAACAACATCAAAGTTATAAGCAAAACAAAAAATGCTCTTCCTATGGAAACATGGTCCTAACTATAACTATATATATATATATAAATACATATATATATAAATATATATATATATATATATATATATATATATATATATATATATATATATATATATATATATATATATATATATATATATATATATATATATATATATATATAATAAGGACCTATTTTCCATAGGAAATCCACAACATTCTAACATTCTATTTGGAATAACTTTGGCTCCGATTGATGAATCTTCGTGAAATTTTCAAAGCTTTTGGTCAGCTCCGGTCCGCTCCTATCCTGAAAGTCTCGGGATGATTTGTATAGTGGGGGCCGAGAAAAAAGGAGGGTCCCAAAACGTCACGAACTGCTGAACGGAATTACACCAAATTTGGCAAAGAGGTAGTCCTTAGTTCAGACTCATGCCTTTTGCTTAAATGGTGTAAATCTGTTCAGTAGTTCCTGAGAAACTGGCATTTAAAAGTACATATATATCTATGGCCTCGGATGGTCCGCGTACCCTAAGCACAGCCTAAGCGCACCCTGCCGTGCACGAGCTGTATTCTAATTGGCTGTCAACACTCCAAATCAGGAAGTGTTGGCAGCCATCTTGTGCCTCGGTAGAATCGAGGCACAAGAAATCAGCAAAAGAAATGCAAAAATGCAAATAGGGGGCAGGGTAGACACACCCTGACCCCCTAGGCCTGCTCAGGGGGTCCCACAAGGACCCCCAGGGCCAAAAAAAGCATTAAAAAAATTAAAATCGGCGAGATTCGCTCACCCAGTGCAAATTTCGGGCCAAAAAATAAAATGAAGCGCGGGCCCCCGCACTTTTTGGTAATTGGCCCCCAGGGGGCTAAATCCCAGGGTCAATAGTTATGTAGCCCCCCCAGCCCTGTGGACCACCACCCCTGGGGCTTTATTTAATTATCTGCGGGGGGCTCTCAGGCCCCCCCAGCCCCGGGGACCGCCACCCCCTGGGGCTTATTTCAATTGTGTGGGGGGCTCTCAGGCCCCCCAGCCCCGGGGACCGCCACCCCTGGGGCCTCTTAATATTCACTGGGGGTCGCTCAGGTCCCCCCAGCCCCGGGGACCGCCACCCCCGGGGCTTCTTAATATTCGTTCCCCCCCAGCCCGGGGACCATCACCCCCCGGGGCTTCAAGTTTTTTGTTGAGGGGCTCTCAGGCCCCCCCAACCCCGGGGACCGCCACCCCCGGGGCTTAAAAAAACGAATGGTGGGGGGCTCACGGCCCCCACATGCCCCGGGGACTACCACCTCCCTGGGGCTTTAAATATGTAAATTGGGGGGGTCTGTGATGGACCCCCCAGCCCCGGGGACCACCACCCCCCGGGGCTGTGAAACAGGTGGGATGGGGCAGCGCGGCCCCCTCCTGGAGCCCTTGATGGCCCTGGGGACCGCCACCCCCCCAGGGCCGGCTTCTGCAGTGTCCCGGGGTGCCCACCCCCGGGACACTGCCATTTGCAATGTCCCACCCTGTCATTGCAAACTGCTTTGCTATTTGGAAGAGAGAGCAGGAAACCTGTTCTCTCTTCCAAATAGCAAAACAGATTGCTTTTCCACATGGGGAGCAGCATGTTAGCTGCTCCCCATGTGGGAAAGCAATACCGGCTCCCGCAGGATGCGGGGAGCCGGCTAGGACTTTGGGGGGATTGGCGACCCCTCCACAGTCCCCAACGGAGTGGGTCAGCCCCGGGGGATGGGGTCCCCGGGGCTATTAGTGGCCCAGGAGAGGGACAAGGCAGCCCAACGCCCTGGGGGCCAACTAGCCCACCAGGTACTTCTAGTAAGCACCACGGAGCTGCGTTGCAGAGTGTTGTAAAATGGGGCATTGCATCTAAACACCTCTCTGCATCGCATCCTCCTTGTGCATACTGTAGGTACGTGGTGGGCTAGTTGGCCCCCAGGGACCCACAGAATTGAGGAGGAATTAATTCTGTAATTTAAAACGCGCGCCACAGGGTGTGTTTGCAGACATATCACCTCAGGCCATGCCCCCTTCCTTCACCACTGTGCAAACGCGCCCTGTGGCGCGTTTTAAGTTGGGGAATTAATTCTCTTTTAATACTGAGGATCACTGAGGGCCAAATAGCCTAACAGGTATCTCCAGTATGCGCCAGGGAGCTGCGTTGCATACAGGTGCTCAGAGGCCATGCCCCTTTTTACACCTCTCTGCAACGCAGCTCTGTGGCACTAACTGGAGGTACCTAGTGGGCTAGTTTGACCCTAGGGACCCTTAGGATTGAAGGGGACTTAATCTCTCAACTTAGAACGGTGACAGGACGCGTTTACACAGTGGTGAAGGGAGGGGACAGGGCCTGATGTGATGTGTGCAAACACGCCCTGTGGCGCATTTTAAGTTGGGGAAAAAATTCCACTTCAAACCTGAGGGACCATGGGGGCCAAGTAGCCCACCAGGTGCTTACAGGAAGCGCCACTGCGCTGCGTTGCAGAGAGGTGGTGCAGGCCGTGCCCCTTTTTACATCTCTCCTGCTACGCAGCTCTGTGGCGCTTACTGGATGTACTACGAATTCTGATTTTCTCACCTGTTATCAGGAGAGACCTCAGTGCTGCATCTTTTAGCCCAGCACTGATCCTGAAAAGTAATTCTAACCGTACTTACCAGTAACTTGTATTTCCTTCCATAGTAATCCATTGTCTGATTTTCACCTGAAAAGTTTCTAAGTGTTTTTTTTCACAAACTAAAAATATTCCTAAAAAATCGCCTGTATGACTTAAACGCATTCTTTCAACTGTTTATAGGAGATGCACCAGTGCTGGATCCAGGATCCACCACTGAGTAAGAAAAAGTAACCATAACACTACTTACCTGGTAAGTGAATTTTGTTCCATAGGGAAACATTGACTGGTTTCACTTGGAAATTCTTCTGTGTGTGGAGTTTTGGAACTTTAAAATATTCCTATAAAATCAGCAGAATTATGAATTCCATTTACTCACCAGTTATCAGGAGAGACCTCACTGCTGCATCTTTGAGCCCAGTACTGATCCTGAAAAGTAATTCTAACTTTACTTACCAGTAACTTGAATTTCCTTCCATAGGCTAACATTGACTGGTTTCACTTGGAAATTCTTCTAAGTGTGGAGTTTTGGAACTTTTAAATATTCACCTAAAATCATCCGAACAACGAATTCCGATTTACTCACCTGTTATCAGGAGAGAACCCAGTGCTGCATCTTTTAGCCCAGCACTGATCCTGAAAAGTAATTCTAACCATACTTACCAGTAACTTGTTTTTCCTTCCGTAGGAATCCATTGTCTGGTTTTCACTTGAAAAGTTTCTAAGTGTCTATTTTCACAAACTAAAAATATTCCTAAAAAATCGCCTGTATGACTTAAACACATTCTCTCAACTGTTTACAGGAGATGCCCCAGTGCAGGATCCAGGATATACCACTGAGTAAGAAAAAGTAACGATAACACTACTTACCTGCTAAGTGAATTTCCTCCCATAGGATAACAATGGTGATTCTATGTGAAAAAGTTTCTAAGTGTCAACTTTTAAAATACAATAATATTCCTTAAAAAACACTAGTGTAACCAAAATGCTTTTACTCAACTGTTTACAGGAGATGTCCCAGGACGGAATCTAGGATCCAGTCATGTGGTTAGAAAAATAATCCATAAAGTAACTAATTCCATTTAACTAGCAATTCACATTGGGCTCAATGTTGCATTGTATCTGAAATTGTGTTGCGCATTGCAACAACTGTAACTACTGTTTTTGAAAGTCTATTGCCTATTTGCAAAGTATTAAAACTAAAGTAATTCATTCGGAGAAAGTATATTTTGTAATGTAATGTATAATGTAATTATAATGTAATTTAAATAAAAAAATATCTAAAAATAAATAGTTTAAAAAAATGTAGTAAATCAGTATAAAAAAATATATATAACAATTAATACATTTAAAAATTGTCATTTACAAAACCTTTGAAATTCAATGAAAAAAACATAGGTTTCAGACATGTTATAGTTAGGAATTAATAATTAAAAAACCTTTGAATTTCACTGAAAAAACCATAGGTTTCAGACATGTTATAGTTAGGAATTAGCATTTAAAAAACCTTAGAAATTCACTGAAAAAACCATAGGTTTCAGGGGTGTTATAGTTAGCAGGAAATTTCACTCGTACAAAACCATTGAAATTCCTCCGTTATAGTTAATTCTACTAACTATAACTCGCGCGCCCACAATCCACTGCTGATGATGTCACATATTACATCATTCATGACATGGTCAGTGACATCACTGATGACATCTCAAATGACATCACTGATGACATCATCCACGTGACAATCTGATACACCTCATCATACACTAGTATAACCTTTCAACACTCATTATAAAATATGGAGTAGCATATTTGAAACCATTGACACACCAATACAAGTTTCTACAAACCCACTCAGTGATTCCTACATCTACACACACATCTAAACACTTACCTATAGATTCACTCATACATGCTAACAAAGATCAATAGAACATTACTAAATATACTTTTATACCTACATCGACATTACACACCAGCACACATCCTATTCACTTATGCAGTCATCCTACTCACTTATGCAAACAATTGATCATACTTACATTTACTAAGCTACACACTTATACAAACACCACTTCATTTATTCATATAGATAGTAACTCATACTTAGTGTGTTATAAAATCACTATTGCAAGTATACAGTTATCAACACAGTAACTCATACAATCACTGAGTGTTAAGTATACTTATTTATAAACCACAACTGTCACATACACTGTCTTTTATATTTCTACTTTGTTAGACATGCATCATTGAGAAATATATTTACTCCTCACCACTCCCATAAAGAGATTCACTCACCCAAACAAGTGTTTCCACGTGCAGTCTTAACTCATATACCTACTAAATCAACTATTTATACATCTTTGGACAGTCACACACCTCCCATCCACCCACACACACATTCACTATCCTATACAAATACTCACTTAAATAATTAATACTAATATAGACTTTACATAGCTAGTAACCAACTTATGTAGTAGTTTACACAACAAGAGATAAAGTGAAACAGATATTCACACAGTTTAACCCCTTCGCTGCCAGGCCTTTTCCCCCTCCTGTGCCAGGCCTTTTTTTTGGCTATTTGGGGTAGTGCGCGCTTAGGCCCCTGTAACTTTTTGACCGCATTAGGTAGCCACGCCAAATTTGCGTCCTTTTCTTCCAACATCATGGGGATTCTAAAGGTACTCAGGGTTTGTGGATTCCCCTGGAGGGGTCACAGAAAAGAGCCAAAATACAGCAACATTTTGGGGTTTTTTGGAAAAATTGGAAAAACGGGCTGCAAATGAAAGCATCTGGGTTTTTCCCTGCAAATGTTATCAAAAAAGGGTTTGTGGGGTTGAAATCACCATTTTCCCAGCTTTTCGGGGATACTTGACTTTTGTCATAAACCCAAACATTATTACACAGTTTTGGCATTTTTCTGGGACATAGCCTATTTTTGCAATTTTTTGTGCTTTTGACCTCCTTCCAGTTAGTGGCAGAAATGGGTACAAAAGCAATAGTGGATCCTGGAAAGCTATACAAAGAAGACAACATTCTGAATTCAGCAAGGGGTCATTTGTGTAGATCCATCAAGGTTTTTTTATAGAAACAAACAGTTAAATGTAGGATAAATTGAAATTTAGTTGAAAAAAACAGCCTTTTGTGTCAACGTTTTCACCTGTAACTTCTTCTAATTATGACAGCTCTTTGAAAGCAATATACCGTTGCATCCGCTGGACATTACTGGTTGTGGGGATATATAGGACTTGTAGGTTCACCAAGAACCCGACGAACCCAGAGCCAAAAACTGAGTAGTAACTTGCAATGGTTTTTTATTATGTACCGGGTATATAGTAATTATTCTGTAAAAAAGTGTACATGGAAAAATCGGTATGAAAGACACCTATATATTTCTGAAATGGGAACAAAATATAGAGTTTAGAAACAGTAGATTTTTGCACATTTCTGAAATTGGGAATACTCATACTAGCATGAGAATTATCAGTCATTTTTTAGAATGACTTCTTTTTTGCACAATATCTTTCATTTGGAAAGCAGAAATGCATGGAAAGTCAATAGATAATAACAGTTCCTTTACAAATCTGAATTACCCTACGTCTCCCGATAAAAATGGTACCTCACTTGTGTGGGTAGGCATAGTGCCCACGACAGGAAACGGCGCAAAACGCAACGTGGTCACACCACATTTTCACAATGCAAAATTACCCTTTTTTTGCAAAGTGCCTAGCTCTAGTTTTTGAACCCTAGCTCTGCGGGCACCTTGGGAAACCTAGCAAACCTATACATTTTTAAAAACTAGACAACCAGGGGAATCCAGGATGGGGTGACTTGACTGCCTCCCACCAGGGTCTGTTACCCAGAATCCCTTGCAAACCTAAAAAATTGTCCAAAAAACCACATTTTCCACACATTTCTGTCGTGGAAAGTTCCGGAATCTGCGTGGATCCACAAATTTCCACCCACCCCGCGTTCCCCAAAATCTTACAAGAAAAACGGTACCTCACTTGTGTGGGTCGGCCTAGTGCCCGCGACAGGAAACGGCGCAAAACGCAACCTGGTCACACCTCAATTTCGCAGTGAAAAATGACCCTTTTTTGGAAAAATGACTAGCAGTAGTTTTTGAACCCTAGCTCTGCGGGCACCTTGGGAAACCTAGAAAACCTATACATTTTTGAAAACTAGACACCCAGGGGAATCCAGGATGGGGTGACTTGACTGGCTCCCACCAGGGTCTGTTACCCAGAATCCCTTGCAAACCTAAAAAATTGTCAAAAAAAACATATATTCCCCAAATTTCTGTCGTGGAAAGTTCCAGAATCTGCGTGGATCCACAAATTTCCACCCACCCCGCATTCCCCAAAGTCTTACGAGAAAAACGGTACCTCACTTGTGTGGGTCCGCCTAGTGCCCGCGACAGGAAACGGCGCAAAACGCAACTTGGTCACACCTCAATTTTGCAGTGAAAAATGACCCTTTTTTGGAAAAATGACTAGCTGTAGTTTTTGAACCCTAGCTCTGCGGGCACCTTGGGAAACCTAGCAAACCTATACATTTTTGAAAACTAGACACCCAGGGGAATCCAGGATGGGGTGACTTGACTGCCTCCCACCAGGGTCTGTTACCCAGAATCCCTTGCAAACCTAAAAAATTGTCAAAAAAAACACATTTTCCACACATTTCTGTCGTGGAAAGTTCCGGAATCTGCGTGGATCCACAAATTTCCACCCACCCCGCGTTCCCCAAAGTCTCACGAGAAAAACGGTACCTCACTTGTGTGGGTCGGCCTAGTGCCCGCGACAAGAAATGGCGCAAAACGCAACCTGGTCACACCTCAATTTCGCAGTGAAAAATGACCCTTTTTTGGAAAAATGACTAGCTGTAGTTTTTGAACCCTAGCTCTGCGGGCACCTTGGGAAACCTAGCAAACCTATACATTTTTGAAAACTAGACACCCAGGGGAATCCAGGATGGGGTGACTTGACTGCCTCCCACCAGGGTCTGTTACTGAGAATCCCTTGCAAACCTAAAAAATTGTCCAAAAAAACACATTTTCCCCACATTTCTGTCATGGAAAGTTCCGGAATCTGCGTGGATCCACAAATTTCCACCCACCCCGCGTTCCCAAAAGTCTTACGAGAAAAACGGTACCTCACTTGTGTGGGTCGGCCTAGTGCCCGCGACAGGAAACGGCGCAAAACGCAACCTGGTCACACCTCAATTTCGCAGTGAAAAATGACCCTTTTTTGGAAAAATGACTAGCTGTAGTTTTTGAACCCTAGCTCTGCGGGCACCTTGGGAAACCTAGCAAACCTATACATTTTTGAAAACTAAACACCCAGGGGAATCCAGGATGGGGTGACTTGACTGCCTCCCACCAGGGTCTGTTACCCAGAATCCCTTGCAAACCTAAAAAATTGTCCAAAAAAACACATTTTCCCCACATTTCTGTCGTGGAAAGTTCTGGAATCTGCGTGGATCCACAAATTTCCACCCTCCCCGCGTTACCCAAAGTCTTACGAGAAAAACGGTACCTCACTTGTGTGGGTCGGCCTAGTGCCCGTGGCAGGAAACGGCGCAAAACGCAACCTGGTCACACCTCAATTTCGCAGTGAAAAATGACCCTTTTTTGGAAAAATGACTAGCTGTAGTTTTTGAACCCTAGCTCTGCGGGCACCTTAGGAAACCTAGCAAACCTATACATGTTTGAAAACTAGACACCCAGGGGAATCCAGGATGGGGTGACTTGACTGGCTCCCACCAGGGTCTGTTACCCAGAATCCCTTGCAAACCTAAATAATTGTAAAAAAAAACACATTTTCCCCACATTTCTGTCTTGGAAAGTTCCGGAATCTGCGTGGATCCACAAATTTCCACCCACCCCGTGTTCCCCAAAGTCTTACGAGAAAAACAGTACCTCACTTGTGTGGGTCGGCCTAGTGCCCGCGACAGGAAACGGCGCAAAACGCAACCTGGTCACACCTCAATTTCGCAGTGAAAAATGACCCTTTTTTGGAAAAATGACTAGCTGTAGTTTTTGACCCCTAGCTCTGCGGGCACCTTGGGAAACCTAGCAAACCTATACATTTTTGAAAACTAGACACCCAGGGGAGTCCAGGATGGGGTGACTTGACTGCCTCACACCAGGGTCTGTTACCCAGAATCCCTTGCAAACCTAAAAAATTGTCCAAAAAAACACATTTTCCCCACATTTCTGTCGTGGAAAGTTCTGGAATCTGCGTGGATCCACAAATTTCCACCCACTCCCCGTTCCCCAAAGTCTTACGAGAAAAACGGTACCTCACTTGTGTGGGTCGGCCTAGTGCCTACGACAGGAAACGGCGCAAAACGCAACCTGGTCACACCTCAATTTCGCAGTGAAAAATGACCCTTTTTTGGAAAAATGACTAGCTGTAGTTTTTGAACCCTTAGCTCTGCGGGCACCTTGGGAAACCTAGTAAACCTATACATTTTTGAAAACTAGACACCCAGGGGAATCCAGGATGGGGTGACTTGAGTGCCTCCCACCAGGGTCTGTTACCCAGAATCCCTTGCAAACCTAAAAAATTGTCAAAAAAAACACATTTTCCCCATATTTCTGTCGTGGAAAGTTCCGGAATCTGCGTGGATCCACAAATTTCCACCAACCCCGCGTTCCCCAAAGTCTTACGAGAAAAACGGTACCTCACTTGTGTGGGTCGGCCTAGTGCCCGCGACAGGAAACGGCGCAAAACATAGTGAGGTGACATCAAAATTGCCTATCTCAAAACCACCTGGTTTTGCAAAGGGGGTCTCTTGGGTTTTTGGCCCGGTGCACGGCGGCCATCTAGGGAAACCTACCAAACCCATACATTTCTGAACACTAGACACCTGGAGGCTTTCAGGGAGGTATGGCTTGCGTGGATCCCCCAACGTTTCCTTACCCAGAATCCCCCGCAAACCTCAATTTTAGCTGAAAAAATCACCTTTTTCACACTTTTTTGTGTGGGAAAGTTGTGGCATCACCAGGCTGACTCAAATTTCACACCTCCCAGCGTTCCCCTGGGTCTCCCGGTAAAAATGGTGCCTCACTTGTGTGGGAGGCCCAAGTACCCGCGACAGGCAAGGGCCCAAAACGTAGTGATGCGACATCAACATTGCCTATCTCAAAACCACCTGGTTTTGCAAGGGGGGTCTCTTGGGTTTTTGGCCCGGGGCACGGCGGCCATCTAGGGAAACCTACCAAACCCATACATTTCTGAAAACTAGACACCTGGGGGCTTCCAGGGAGGTATGGCTTGCATGGATCCCCCAACGTTTCCATACCCAGAATCCCCTGCAAACCTCAATTTTAGCTGAAAAAATCACTTTTTTCACACTTTTTTGTGTGGGAAAGTTGTGGCATCACCGGGCTCACTCATTTCATTTCATAAGGCTTTATTCGAACAATAAGTAAGTTCATAAAAGCACACAATACAACAGAAATTTGTTATAAATACAGAGGCAGAAAATTCATCAAGATAAAAAACATTTAAAAAAGCATACTTTTCCTAGGATTAATGGATTTAAGAAGAAAAGTAGCCGTATAAAAACATACTACCGGATGATGTAAATTAAAAAGTAGACACATACAGTCACGTATAGTTCTGACTTCATATTTTAAAAACAGGGGTTACAGATAAGCTATCCGGAAGTGTTTATACAATTGACAAAGCAGAAGAAAGTGCACAGTGCTTTGGGAAGTGGAGTTATCACATGAACATGGACCAACAGGATGTAAATTCATAATCGGGAAGGCAACAAGGTTGTGGACAACTCCCATTCTAAATCTGGTCAACACAAACCGATGTGCCTTCCAAGTTATTTGAGACAGATAGGGTTGAAAGCCCACAACTTCATTTAAATCATGATAAAAAATATAAGATGAAAGATTGGAGCTGTTCTGATGTCTCTTAATAGCAGCCTGTTGTAAAAAACGCTGCTTGAGATCAGTTTTAGACAACATATCTGCCCCGTGATGATCCGCTAGGATGTCGATGTTAAAGACCACCCGAAAGCTATCAATAGCATACTTCAACCACTGAATCCTTGTAAAATGGTCCAAAGTAAGACAGTCAGAGATGAGAGCTCTACACAAGGAAGTCTCTTCTTTAATCCAAATGGAGCGCCATAGGAGCAAAGGTCTAAGGGGGGTCAAATCGGAGAGATGGCAAATACCCAATTCGTTATGCACTAAGGTGTTCGAGACAGAGCTTGGCAGACACAAAAGTTTTTTCAAAAATACGTTCTCTTCAACCTGAAGAGAACCTGCCGGGGCATAGCCCCATATGCCTGCTCCGTACAATGCAATTGAGACACACTGTGACTGATAAATTTTCAGCATGTCGCTTATCCGCCTATCTCCTAATTTGGTAGCCATAGTAAAAATTCCAAAGGCACTCCTGGCCATTTTAGACCGTACATTCTTAAGTTCAATTGCCCAGGTGTTTTTATTTGAAAAAGTAACCCCCAAATATGAAAAATTATCAACAACCTGGACCTTTTGACCCTCTATGAAAAAAGAGGGTTGTTTCTTTCCAATCCTATGGCCGCATTCCATAACATAGGTTTTGGATTTGTTTAAAACTAGCTTTCTGCTTTTGATAAATTGCATGAAACCATCCAACAACAATTGAAGACCGTATGGTGTACGTGAAATTAAAACCGCGTCATCCGCGTAGAGTAACACGGGAACATATTCATTATTAATTTTGGGAGCATCCACTGCAAGAGATTTAAGGAAGGATTCAATTTCATTGATAAAAAGAATGAAAAGCAATGGGGCTAGCACACAACCCTGGCGAATTCCACGCCCAATCTTAAACATAGGTGTACATTCGCCTTATGACCCAAAACGGACACAGGCTCTTAATTTAGAATATAGGCGTGCAAGAAAGAAGATAATACCCTCTGGGGCCCCCATTTCTAACAGCTTTTCCCAAAGAATGCCGTGGTCCACCAGATCAAAGGCACTGCTGAGATCCGCAAAGCAAAGGTAAATAGTGCCAGTCTTTGCCAGGGTATATTTACCAACCAGCAGTTCTAAATTTAAACATTGCTCTATCGTTCCGCGACCCTTCCTAAAGCCAAACTGGCTCTCTGCTAAAATGCCATTTTCTTCGACCCATTCCTCCAATCTCACCATGAGCACTCGGCTCATGACTTTAACAGAAGAGTCCAACAGGGAGATTGGTCGGTAATTCTTGGCTTCCCCGCGATTACCTTTCTTGAATATTGGGATTAAAATGGATTCTTCCCATGTCGGGGGCATCTTATTTCTGACAGCTGCGTTAAAAATATTAGTAAGCAGAGGCCCCCAAATTTCTGGGACCAATTTATACACATCAATTGGGACCACGTCTGGGCCTTGTGCTTTCCCCCCCTTACTGTCCCGTATACTGTCTAAAACCTCTTGAACCGTAAAATTTAATGGGATATGCGGCCATTGTTTCCCTGAAATTTGCGCTCCAACGTCAGGCTGGAAAATTTTAGAAAAATGCGTAATCCAATCTGCCTGCATAACATAGGAGGTTAGTTCTGGAATTTTGTCATCTTTGAGAAATGGGGAGTTGACAGTTTTCCAGAATCGGGAACAATTATTCAATTCAGCTGCCATGGACAAATTTTCCCAGGCCTCTTGCCGAAGTTCCACTTTCCTTTTTTTAAGGGTTTCGTTGTATCTGGCTCTTAGATCTATGACCAGTCCCTTATCTCTGGGTTTGACAGATAGAGCAGATTTCAGCTCCCTCAAGGCCGAGGTGCAAGATGAATTAAACCAGCCCCGCGGTTGGTCCTCTTTATGTTTACGGGTACCTGTGAGTTTTAGGTTAATGGCCGCATTAATACTAATAAAATGTTCAATTGAGGAAGAAGTACATAAATTATCTTCGAGAATCGCGGTAATATGTACCAGGGAACTGGTTATGATGGAATCAGACGTAATGTCTGCCTTATCCCCCTTTCACCTGAGTCTTGTACCATTAGGGCGCTCTGCCTCTATACTATAAATAGTACGGCCGGGGATACTAACATCATCCTTTTCCCACAACTTAGCCTTTACTACCAGGCAGTTGTGGTCACTTAATTGAATATCTATTACCTTTGGGGCCGTGAGCAAAACCTCCAGGCCCGTGGAAATGCAGATAAAATCTATTACAGAGTTCATACTAATCCGCAAACATTAGTCTCAGAGAAAGGGCAGGTGGTAATATTAAAATCCCCTACCAGGAGCAAATCAAAGACTTCATTGGAGTCCTTATACAACTCTTCTAGTGCTTTGGAAAGGTCTTTGACCAGCTGATCCCTGGAGTCATTAAAACAATTGTTGTAAAAATTGATTAAAAGAATGTTCCTACCTCCTTTTATTTGCAGCCATAAAATCTGGGAATAAACCCCAACTTGTACATATTTGATAACTGATAAAGGGGCTTTAACTGAAATCAAAACAAGTAGACCTCCCTTGGCTCTACCTGAAACCGAGCCAATAGCAGGAAGCTGGTATGAGTTAAAACCACTATAACCTTTAAAATCAGTACACCAAGTTTCCTGTAAACAAATAATGTCAAAGAGATCCAAGAATTCCATCCACCCCAGACTATCTGTTTTTGATTGGATCCCAGCAATATTCCAACTTACAATGTAACACTCAGGTGAGGTGTGGGTACCTGTCCCCAAATTTATACCAAAGCTATCCTGTTGAGAAGGGGCAACATTTAAAATCTCGTCTTCTGACACAGGGTTACCCGGTATATTTCCCATTACGGCTGGGGGCAGACAGACTACAGGGATTTCCGCCACCAACCCTGATAAACAAATTTTCGGGCCAATTTTCAACAAGCCTAGGTTCCCTGGAGGTTCTTCTGTAGGACCTGAGGCGGCACCCTTCTCCTGTCAATCATTTTGGTCCAATCCACTCAGACATTGATAACGGTTAGCAGTAGCTACCTCGGTGTTTATCAGACTAAGGCCCTCGTCTCCCATCATTATCCCTCCCCTCCGCTGCAATGGGAGGTGCTCATTATGTTGCCTATAGAAAAAGCCAATGGGACGGAGTACGATACCCTGGTCAGTGCTGGGACGGGACGTGGCGCGAATCAGAGCTGTCGTTGCTAGGTGAGGGTTACTAAAATTTATGATAACACAATCACCAGGAATGTTTTTGGGGGACATTCCAATCCAATTTGTTCTGGTGGTAACCAGGATCTGATCCGCCATAGCCACAGGAAAACCGCATTCACGGTTGAGCCAAGCCACGGTTTTATTCTTAAGGGAATCATGGGATTCCACAGTAGAATTAGGCCCGTCCTGTCTGATAGCTGGCACGTTGGTCAAATCTGCCACATAAGGTGCGCAGTCGGGTGGCAGATTAGGTTGGGGGAGGCGATTATCATTAAACCTCCCTCTTCTTAAAAACCTATTCGTGTTCCCCGTGTCATGAATAATTATATTAGTCGGGGCACCGTTAGCTGGAGTAGCACTAGATGTATCCCCGGGGGCGCATTGTGTGGCATTACCAGCAAACCCCCTCCGATCATTACTTGGAATAATCCCTTTAGTTGACTGAGTGGGAGAAATAGAACCCATGCATGTTTGACCGGTACTTTTTAAGGTTTTAGATTGTTGCACCTGTTGGCCCATTAAATCCCCGGTCTCCCCCACCACAACGATCGATGTGGAGCTGTTATGGGATTTAAATCCCTGTTGCACCAGTTCACCCAATCTGTTCACTTCCCTGGATACAGCCTCGAGTTTATCTAAGAGCGGTATGATAATTTTGTCTAGCTTGCTATCAATCATACCGATTAACATGTCGAGCTGAGCTGGTGCTAGTATCATTTGGATAGGGTTATCTCCATTGTCTAGACAGGTATGCTCAGGGGAGCCAGCATTAGTGACCGTGTTCTTTTTGCTTTTGCGGCCCCCCTTTTTGGGTTGAACATATCTGTTAACATGTAAACCTGATCTTAGCACTCTATGTGTTTTAGGGGGTACAGGGGTTGAAACTACAGTGCTAATATCAGAATCCATGGGCAAATCGATATCAGGCAAGGAAACCGGAGTAGACTCTGTTACACAAACACCCACCCTCGATGGGGAAACTGTAGGTGCCGATGCTTGGCTGTCATCAAATGAATGGATCTCGGCCGAAACTAATAGGCTTGTAGTCTCAGGACCACGATTGCTGGTCAGACCTAGGGATAGTCTGCGTTCCTTGTTGATTTTGTCTACGACTTTGACTAAATAATTATCAAGTGTAGACACAGTTGAACGAGGGGTCCCAGTCGTTTTAAACATGCTGCCCAAAAATGAAAATCAAAATAATATAATAAAATTTCTAAAACAATAGCACCCGTTTAAAATAGCACTTACTATGAAATGATACCACCAATATAAAAGTTAGATACAAATTAAAAGTTGTTATATACCGTGGTGAAATGCCTTGGAATAGAATGCTTATTAGCTAATACTATATTCCTAAGACCTTTATGTGCAGGGAACAGAAGCCAACTACACACCACAGGAACACGTATATAACATGTGAGGGCACGGACCTAAATAGCGTAACACAACACCTCAAAATCCACAACATACAGCGAGGTGTCGTTGAGCCACAACAAAATTAAAGCACCCTGATTACTTCAGTGTATTTAGCGAAGTCCAGATGTTACCGACTAAGGGGGGTAGCCCAGCCCGGCCTCTTCCGGCCCCGGACGGCCACAGACGGTCCCGCCCTTGTCCTGGGCTTCTCCCGGCGCCGACCCGCGCGCGATCCCGCGACGCGGAGGGAGCGTCTGTCTTTTAAACGCCTCCGGGCGCTTTGGTGACGTCTGGGGCGCTAGGGTGCCTGGGAGCAGTAGTCTCCCCACACCGGGCCGCGAGGTGGTCTGGCGGCGGCGGCGGCGGGGAAACGCACAGCGGAACACCAGCGGTGCGTGAGGAAGGCAGAAAAGGGCAGGACACCAGCGACTCCCTTCGCAGCTCAGGTAAATGTCAGGTCTCAATGCACACACCTCCCCTTGTGTGGGAGGCCCAAGTACCCGCGAGAGGCAAGGGCCCAAATCGTAGTGATGCGACATTTTGGATAGGCAATGTTTATGTCGCATCACTACGTTTTGGGCCCGTGCCTGTCGCGGGTATTTGGGCCTCCCACACAAGTGAGGCACCATTTTTACCGGGAGACCCAGGGGAACGCTGGGAGGTGTGAAATTTGAGTGAGCCCGGTGATGCCACAACTTTCCCACACAAAAAAGTGTGAAAAAAGTGATTTTTTCAGCTAAAATTGAGGTTTGCGGGGGATTCTGGGTAAGGAAACGTTGGGGGATCCACGCAAGCCATACCTCCCTGGAAGCCCCCGGGCGTCTAGTTTTCAGAAATGTATGGGTTTGGTAGGTTTCCCTAGATGGCCGCCGTGCCCCGGGCCAAAACCCCAAGAGACCCCCCTTGCAAAACCAGGTGGTTTTGAGATAGGCAATGTTGATGTCGCATCACTACGTTTTGGGCCCTTGCCTGTCGCGGGTAGTTGGGCCTCCCACACAAGTGACGCACCATTTTTACCGGGAGACCCAGGGGAACGCTGGGAGGTGTGAAATTTGAGTGAGCCCGGTGATGCCACAACTTCCCCACACAAAAAAGTGTGAAAAAGGTGATTTTTTCAGCTAAAATTGAGGTTTGCAGGGGATTCTGGGTAAGGAAACGTTGGGGGATCCACGCAAGCCATACCTCCCTGGAAGCCCCCGGGTGTCTAGTTTTCAGAAATGTATGGGTTTGGTAGGTTTGCCTAGATGGCCGCCGAGCACGGGCCAAAAAGACAGTTGACCCCCTTGCAAAACCAGAACGTTTTGACATTGTTTCTACAACGTGAGCATTTCGGCACAATATTGCATGGACAATGTGACAGACATTTTGAGGTTTGCAGGACATTAAGGATAAAAAACCTTTTTGTAATTCACAAGAGAGACATCACCATATCTACAGTTGGTGGGTTATTTTTACATGGAACATACACCTTGGCAGAGAAACTAAAAAGACAAAGAATCCTGCACAGCCACCTATTCCTCAAACGCACACACATACTGGTTGGATTTGGCACGAGGGCGAGTGATGGTTCAGTACATTAAATTTTATTAACAAGAGATTTCACAAAAATGAAATGCACTGTCAATAATTCAATGGAGAAAAAACTGAACCAATGACTCGCAGCTCGTGAGCTGTAAAGCCACGACAAGGCACCAACCGCTTTACAGGCCATTCACACATCTTTCATACGTGATACACACAAGACCATTCGCACCATCAGGCACAAAAACAACACATTACAAAATTCACAAAAGGGACAAGGTACACCCTGCTTCAGAAAGGCAAATATTACTGCACAGCCATCTAATCCTCAAGCACACACACATACTGGTTGGATTTGGCACGAGGGTGAGTGATGGTTCAGAATATACAATTGTATTAGCAAGTGATTTCACAAAAATGAAATGCACCGTTAATAATTGAAAGGGCGAGAAACTGAACCATTGACTCACAGCTCGTGAGCTGTAAAGCCACGACAAGGCACCAACCTCTTTACAGGCCATTCATACACCTTTCATACGCGTGAGACATACAACATCATTCAAACCGCCAGCCGCGGGCCCATCACATAACAAAACTCACACCAGCACACAGCGCCATTCAAGGGCCCATCACTTTCACATGCCCACATTCCTGATGCAGCAACTACACAAGCAGATGGATTGCGTGGAGTGGCACTCAGCTAGCAGTGTGTGTAGTGACCAGCAGCAAGTCACTACTCACACACAGCCAGCCGAGCGCCAGTCCACACACACCGCTAGCCGAGCACCAGTCCACGCACACCGCTAGCTAAACACCAGTCCACGCACACCGCTAGCCAAGCGCCAGTCCAGGCACACCACCAGCCAATCGCCAGTGCACGCACACCGCCAGCCAAGCACCAGTCCACGCACACCGCCAGCCAAGCACCAGTCCACACACACCGCCAGCCAAGCACCAGTACACGCACACCGCCAGCCAAGCACCTGTCCACGCACACCACCAGCCAAGCACCAGTCCATGCACACCGCCAGCCAAGCACCAGTCCACGCACACCGCCAGCCAAGCACCAGTCCACGCACACCACCAGCCAAGCACCAGTCCATGCACACTGCCAGCCAAGCACCAGTCCACGCACACCGCCAGCCAAGCACCAGTCCACGCACACCACCAGACAAGCACCAGTCCATGCACACCGCCAGCCAAGCACCAGTCCACGCACACTGCCAGCCAAGCACCAGTCCACGCACACCACCAGCCAAGCACCAGTCCATGCACACCGCCAGCCAAGCACCACTCAACGTACACCGCCAAAGAAGTGCCAGTCCACACACACTGCCAACACATTTAGGATTTTTTTAGACAAAAATAGAAACACAAACAAATCACAAATAGATACAAATCTACAAACACAAAATCAGAAACTAAACACATTGCACTAACGGCAACCTTGAAACAGAATCAAATTTTTCAAAGAATACAAACCAATCAGTTAACTTTACCACTCATGAATGCTCCCAAAAATTCTTTTGCGTATGGTACGCTCTAAAACAAGCAGGGACACACAGCCCAGGTTTAGATGGACAGTCGGGGCAATACATACGAATATCCTTCCGCGTACCTCTTCGCCAACAGACTCTGCATCTCCTAGTGGGAAAATCTTTTGCCGGTGTGGGAGGGATGAAATCAGGAAAGTGGCGATCTTTCAATCGAACCACATCCTCCACTACTCCAAATCTAGGAACACTTGCCTGTTCCACAACAACAAGGCTAGCTATCACAGGGTGCTGAAACTGAAGAAATGTCAACTTTGACGCAGGAGAACACTCCTTGAACACAATAAAAGCATTGAACATTGCTAATTCGAAGAAATGGATGGCCAACTTCTTATACCAAACATAAGCCTTCCGAATAGCAAAGTAAGGTTCCAACCTCTGATCTACTCTGTCAACACCACCCATGTGCTTATTGTAGTCTAGAATGCACACAGGTTTGCACACTTCAGCAACCTGACCCCAAACAGTCACAGGTGAAGTTCTCTCATCATGGATGGTAGTCAGCATGTACATATCCCTCCTGTCCACAAATTTTACAGCTAGTAGTTCATCACTACGCAAGGAACTGCACTGCCCCCTCTGAAGTTTTTTGCAAACAAGCTCTTTCGGATAAGCTTTACGGTTAGAGCGGATTGTGCCACATGCAAAAGTGTCCACTTTATACAATTCCTTAAATAATTGCACAGCAGTATAGAAGTTATCAAGGTACAAATGGTGGCCTCTGTTAAACAGTCTCCTAGCAAGATCCCACACAATTTTCTCTGCAACTCCAAAAGTGGACGGACAACCTGGGGGGTCAATAGCAGAATCTCTACCAGTGTACACACGAAAATTAAAAACATATCCTGTCCTACTCTCAGACAACATATACAGCTTAATTCCATAGCGTGTCCTCTTGCTAGGGATGTACTGCCTAAAAACCAAACGGCCCTTGAACAAGACCAAAGACTCATCAATAGATATTTCTTTCCCTGGAGTATAGATCTCAGAAAATCGATCCACAAAGTGATCAAGAACGGGCCGAATCTTAAAAAGACGGTCACAGTCAGGGTGATCTCGTGGCAACGCCATAGAATTATCAACAAAGTGCAGCATACGTAGCAAAAGTAAATACCGATTACGAGTCATAACTGCAGGAAATATGGCAGTTGCCAACAAGGGGCTAGTAGACCAATATGAAGCCAAGGTTGGCTTCCTTACCACACCCATCAATAAAGTCAAACCCAAAAACTTCTTAGTCTCTTCCAGAGATGTGGGAGTCCACCGGGTAGCTCTAGACTGGGGCCTAAGTTTGTCGCTGTTGTTCCTCAAAAACTGTTCAGCATACAAATTCGTCTGCTCAACAATCTCACCCAAAAATACATCATCCATAAACAACTGAAAAAACTGTATAGGCAAAAAGTTTTCACAATTCACTGTACACCCTGCATCACCGCTAAAGGCAGGCAACACCGGCTGTACCATGTTTGGATCAACCCAAAGTCCAGCACTTCCAGTAGGAAGCCTAGCAGCCTCAGACTGCAATCCAGATGCCTCTTGCACCATCGGCACAGCAGTTTCCTCCTCTAAGACAGGCACTTCATCCGCACTGAGAGTTGCTTCATCCACACCAAGAGTACCTTCATCTGCACTGAGAGTACCTTCATCATCCGATGATTCCATGTTGAGTGAAAACTCACTGCCAGAATCTTCCCCTCCCTCCTCTCCCTCAGACGCACTGTCAGTCTCATAATCATGCTCAGAGGAAGATTCAAGAAGCATACCGACCACCTGTTGAGCAGTCATTCTACGGCTAGCCATATTGCTTACTAATAAAGGTAACTTGTCAAACAAGTCAACAACAACAAACTCTTTGTAAAATAAGTAATAAACAAAAAGCACCTTTATCAAAAACTCAAATATACTCCAAAACAATACCACTCACTTGCCAGAGGCAGCTAAACTACTCACCACCACCAACTCTGTACAGACACAGTATGGATCAACAATATCCCACTAAAAAAGAAAGAGAAAAGCAATTACACATAAGACTATGCAAAACACATCGCAAAGAATTTCATGCTCAAACCACTAACTAAATATGCCGCCATTATGACATCACTTACAAAGAAATTCATTCAGACATTATATTATTACTCATTTGGTGTAAATACAACAACAAAAAATTTCTTACCAACACAATGCAACTACACAAAACTGCAGAACAGCCACCGTCGAAAAGCTTTAGACTAGAATAAAAAGAAGAAAAAAAACTTTATTGTAACATATGCATAAAATGCTCTAGACCATCACGTACTGCGCAAAATGTATTGCTTGACCCTCCCACTTTCAAAAAGGAAAGATCAATGGCCCAATCCTTTACAAGCAACGCGGCGAGAATCTGGAACTGAGCCTCAGCTCCGGACCACCCCCTCCCTCTTCCCAGTCCTTCAAAACTAACCTCAAAGTTCTCCTCCTGCAAAGACACTTCCAAACTTAATTCACACCCTCTCTATTGTGTGAAGGAAGTCTTTACATTATAGGAAATTCTGTTCTCCATGCCCGTAGAAGTGCCTACCCAGTGTGTTCCTGTGTTTTGCGTGTCTGCCATTTATTGCACTTTTATACCTCTACTTGTACTTTGTACTCTTTTGTAAGTTGACACCACTACAGTACACCTGCTTGTGCTAAGACATCAAGCCTTCTAAGGTCCAGTGGGGCCTTCTACGGTGTAGCATGGGAATGTGCTCCCTCAGTACAGTGGTGTGGTGGACTGGTCATGAATGCTGAACCCGGTTCCCCATTTCCAAATTCAACAGCTCCGGCCATAGTGCCACATCCCCACTGAACGCCATACTTGCCCACTGAGAGAAACTCGCACTGCCTTCAGCTATAACCTAATTGTGCCCGCTATAAACACTTGGATGTGGCTCAATTCAAATTATGCACTTGATAAGAGTAATACGCTGCCTAAAAAAAAAAAAACACTCCTAGGGAATGCAAAGCATGTGAAATGTAAGCAGAAACAACATGGTTACCTAAACGATCTCTCACTAACTATTCAGAAATCAGCGAGTGGTTTCACCGGAAAAGTTATGGACATGACTAGAGGGCCCTGAAGGGAACCGTTTCACTGTCCATTGCTTACATCCTTACAAAACATAAGCAGTATGGTAGACCACATCCATAAACACAGAACCATGGTGCACATTGTGTTTTCCAATTCACCCATCAACCAGGTATTGCAGTACCTCCAGAAATAGTACACTCTCCCACCCTGGAAACAACAATGCTGTTCAAAGGAAGACGAGAAAACGAAAGTAGCAATACACTGGCAAACTCTGATGCTGGTGTACTTGGATGCAAATGAAATCAATCTGGCCACTTTGCAACCCCTCTGTCTTACTTTATTTCGCCCCCCCTGGGAACAACAATGCTGTTCAAAGTTAGATGAGAAAACGAAAGAAGCACTTCACTGGCAAACTCTGATGCTGGTGTACTTGGATGCAAATAAAAACAATCTGGCCACTTGGCAACCCCTCTGTCTTACTTTATTTCGCCCCCCCTGGGAACAACAATACTGTTCAAAGGAAGACGAGAAAACGAAAGTAGCAATACACTGGCAAACTCTGATGCTGGTGTACTTGGATGCAAATGAAATCAATCTGGCCACTTTGCAACCCCTCTGTCTTACTTTCTTTCGCCCCCCCTTGGTACAACAATGCTGTTCAAAGGAAGACAAGAAAACGAAAGAAGCACTTCACTGGCAAACTCTGATGCTGGTGTACTTGGATGCAAATAAAATCAATCTGGCCACTTTGCAACCCCTCTGTCTTACTTTATTCCCCCCCCCACCCCTGGGAACAACAATGCTGCTCAAAGTTAGACGAGAAAACGAAAGTCGCACTGCACTGGCAAACTCTGATGCTGGTGTACTTGGATGCAAATAAAATCAATCTGGCCACTTTGCAACCCCTCTGTCTTACTTTATTTAGCCCCCCCCCTGGGAACAACAATACTGTTCAAAGGAAGACGAGAAAACGAAAGTAGCACTTCACTGGTAAACTCTGATGCTGGTGTACTTGGAGGCAAATAAAATCAATCTGGCCACTTTGCAACCCCTCTGTCTTACTTTATTTCGCCCCCCCTGGGAACAACAATGCTGTTCAAAGTTAGACGAGTAAACGAAAGTAGCACTTCACTGGCAAACTCTGATGCTGGTGTACTTGGAAGCAAATAAAATCAATCTGGCCACTTTGCAACCCCTCTGTCTCACTTTATTTCACCCCCCTGGGAACAACAATGCTCTTCAACGTTACACGAGTAAACTAAAGTAACACTTCACTGGCAAACTCTGTGATGCTGGTGTATTTCCATACTAAAAAAAACAAAACAGGGCACTTTGCAACCCCTCTGACTTATTTTGTTTCACCCCCCACCCCCCCTGCCAGCACCCACCGATCACAAGATGTAAAATAAATCAATCTGGCCACTTTGCAATCCCTCTGTCTAACTTTATTTTGCCCCCGGGGAACAACAATGCTGTTCAAAGGAAGACCAGAAAACGAAAGTAGTACTACACTGGAAAACTAAATGATGCTGGTGTATTTGGATGCACATAAAATCAATCTGGCCACTTTGCAACCCCAAAGGCTTACTTTATTTCGCCCCCCACCCCCATCCCACGCTAGCAGCACCCCTAACATAGAAAACGACAAAAAACCAAAAACGAGCATTTTTTTTTTAGCCATTTCACATAAAATCACCTGCGCTTGGACGATCCAAGCGCAGGAACAAAGCGGAGTGTACAAAAAAACATTTCCACCCCCCCCAACATTGTGCCCCCACCCTACCTAACCCACCGATGCAATAATACCCCCTCCCCAGCCCCAAAACTGACCTTTACTCTCCGACGCGCAGGAAGCAAATGGCTTCCTGCGCCTCGGAGAGCAAAGGGGAAGCCTCCGGTGACGTCAGCGCGGCTCGTGTGCTGACGTCATTGATGACGCGGGCGGGGGGGCGGGGGGAAGCAGGGGAAGGTCTTCCCCTGCCTCCCCAGTAAAAAAAAACAAATCGAGGAATCACGGGGGGAGCGCCAGCGCTTCCCCCAAGGGTGGGTCCCATGACGAGATGGTCTCGTCATGGGCACAGCGCGACTGTGCTCCATGACGAGACCATCTCGTCATGGGCACAGAAGGGGTTAATCACTATCCCATATATTTAGTGAGACACTTTAAATTAGTCACTTACACAGTCAATCACAGTGCTACTAAATCCTCCATCCAGACACTTATACATCCAGTCAGTCTTGAATACAGATTGCGAGATATATAATATATATTTGAATATCGAACCATACCACATTCACTAGATGATGTCATCAGTAATGTCATCAGTGATGTCATTTCAGATGTCATCAGTGATGTCATCAGTGATGTCACTGACCATGGGGCATCCGCAGTGGATTGCGGGCGCGCGAGTAATAGTTAGTAGAACTAACTATAAAGGAGGAATTTCAAGGGTTTTGTACGAGTGAAATGTCCTGCTAACTATAACACCCCTGAAACCTATGGTTTTTTCAGTGAATATATAAATATATACATATATATATATATATATATATATATATATATATACATATACATATATACATATATCTATATCCCTCTCTCTGTATATATATCACCTACTGATAGTTGTCGTTGGAACCTAGTTTCCATAGGAAAGGCATTTTTTGATTTGCTAATAACTTTGGCGTCGTTTGACAAATCTTTCTGAAATCCCCCCCAAAAAAAGTCTATCCAGGTCAGCTCCTATCCTGAAATTTAGTGGGTCATTTGTCAAGCGTGGTTTGAGAAAAAAGGGGGATCCCAAAACTCGTTTTCCCCATGTTAATTTCTATAGGAAATTTTTCGACGAGCTACAGCCCAAACTGCTGAATAGAATTACCCTGAATTTGGCAGAAAGGTAGAGCTTGGTTCAGAAAGCGACCTTTTTTTGAAATGATGTAAATCCGTTCAACAGTTTTTGAGAAATTCAAAAAATAAGAGTAAAAAAATTAGTTTCCCATTGGAAACATTGCGCAAGGCTACAGCTGAAACTAATGAACGGAATTACCCCAAATGTGGCAGAAAGGTAGTGCTTGGATCAGAAAGCTACCATTTTTTAAATGGTGTAAATCCGTACAGTGCTTGCTGAGAAATTAGAAAAATAAAAGTTTCAATATCTGGGCGGAGCACAAATCACGCTGGGGTCGCGGGTTCCAGTGTTTTATTTTAATGAGGCCCTTGGGTTCCGGGCGCATTTCTTAAAAAATAATAGCAGGGGCTCACAGGGATTGCGGAGGCCCGCTGGGGTCTGCGCAGTCCCGGGGCTTCACTCCAAAAAGTTTCTCTTTTTTTGATTAGCTCCTATATTGAAAGTTTGGGGGTGAATGGTGTAGGAGGGGCTGAGACAAAAAGGGGGTCCCAAAACGTGTTTTCTCCATGCAATTTCCATACGAAAATGTACAGAAGACTACAGTTTTAATTTTATTTTCAATTTCAATTTTATTTATTATGTTTTGGCACTCCGAAGAGGGCCACATAAACAAAATACACAAATACAAATACATATTCCCAAAGAATAAAATAACAATTACAACACTCTCCGCTGAAAAAGACAGACTACGACACAGACCTCCATATTTCATCAATAAATAGCTAAAAAACCTTTAAAAAAGTTAAAAATATTGAAGCAAAACATTTCATTTGGAGGACTATATAAAGCCTGCAAAAAAGAGTTCATATCCAGGATACCCAATTGCAAACATGTTGATCTTAACCACTTTAAGCGAAGTGGACGCAATGCCGGACATATCAACAATACATGATTACGATCCTGTGCAGACATATTACATAAGTTGCATAAAGGAGAGGACCCATACCATTTTGCCAAAAGAGTATTAAGTGGCAATAGATCCTGCCTCAAGAGGAACCAAAATCTCCGAATACCATGAGGTAAATTCCAAATGACATAGGGTTGGACAAACTTCCTTAGGTATGTATTAGTCAGAAGAACACCTCCCTTCTTAGCTACCATGGACTTTTTGTCCAACATAAAACAAAGAGTCCAGGAAGCCTGTTTCAGAAGAGATTTTATCTGGGAGGGAGAGATAACAAAAATAGTGCTCTCATCTAATTCAAGCAGAGCCACAGCCTTTCTGAAATTTTTAACAATTTGAGAGTACTCTCTAAAACTTCCCAACAATTCCCCCTTGAGAAGGGATCTCAGAGACCCCATTTCACCTCTAGCGAGGCTGGCAACCCATCGTACTAAGGCAGATAGGCCCTGCACCCAACTGCTACGGAGACCAAACTCAAGTCTGCAGGAAGCTACAGAACAAGCAGAATTAAGAGAGGTTATAGACCTTAATAATTTTCCTTCGACCGTCTGTAGAAAACCCCAATGCTTTAGATTGACCACTTCCATACAGGAGGGTTGATGGAATTTTTGCCCTATAAACCTCGAGTAAACAAGCAAAGTGTACAGAAGACTACAGGTGAAACTGCTGAACGGAATTACGCCAAATTTGGCAGGGGGAAAGTTGTTGGTCCAGAAAGCACACTTTGATGGTGTAAATCCGTTCAGTAGTTTTTGAGAAATATAAAATTTTACAATATCGATATTTGAGAATTCTGACATCTGATTGGCTGAGGGGTTACGAGCAAGAGCTTGTGACTCATTGGCTGTGAACGGTTGAAACCAGGAAGTGTTGGCAGCTATTTTGTGATTTACTCCGTCAGCTCGCATCTCTCCATGTAGAACCCATCGGGTTCATAGTTTTACCTCTGCAAGGCAACACTGGCATCTGTGTCTGTGTAAGATATGCTTTTCACACTACCTCTCCTCATATCACAAGGTTGCGGCTATGCCTTTAGAAGCCCGTCCGTCGACTGGGAGCTCTGTGAGTTAGTCTGTCGGTACAATCCTCTACACTACCCAGAGACTACCCAAACACCACTGCACTGTCGTAAACTCTAAAACACTACCCCAGCACAATCTCCTATACTACCCAAACACCACTGCATTGTCGTAAATCCCAAAACACTACCGCAGCAGGACCGCCTACACTACGCAAACACCACTGCAGTACCCTAAACCCTAAAACACTATCCCCAGCCTGACCCGTACAGTACCAAAACACCACTGCACTACCCTAAACCTTAAAACACTATTCCCAGCACGACCCCGTACACTACACAAACACCTCTGCACTACCCTAAACCCTGAAAACCTTACTCCCAGCACGACCCCCTACACTACCCAAACACCACTGATCTACCCTAACGCCTAAAAGCCTACCCCAGCACAACCCCCTACACTACACAAACACCACTGCAGTACCGTAAACACTAAAACACTACTCCGAGGACGACCCCCTACATTACATAAACACCACTGCACTACCCTAAGCCCCAAAACACTACTCCCAGCATTACCCCTTACACTACCCAAACACCACTGGATTGTCGTAAACTCTAAAAGACTACCTCCAGCACGATTCTTACACTACCCAAACACCACTGCACTTCCTTGAACCCTAAAACGCAACCCCCAGCACAAACCCCCAAACACTACACAAACACCACAGCACTTCTCTAAATCCTAAAACAGTACTCCCTGCATGACTTCCTTCACTACACAAACACCACTGTGCTACCCTAAATCCTAAAACACTTCTCTCAGCATGATCTCCTACATTACACAAACACCACTGCATTGCTGTAAACCCTAAAGCACTACTCCCAGCATGACCCCTTACACTACCCAAACACTACTGCATTGTCGTAAACTCTAAAACACTACCCCAGCAGGACATCTACACTACAAACACACCACTGCAATACCTTAAACCCTAAAACACTACCCCCACCACGACCCCCTACAGTACCCAAACACCACTGTATTACTCTAAACCCTAAATCACTACCCCAGCATGACCCCCTACACTACACAAACACCACTGCGCTACCCTAAATCCTAAAACACTACTCTCAGTATGACCTCCTACACTACACAAACACCACTGTGCTATTCTAAACCCTAAAACACTATTCCCAGCACGAACCTCCAAACACTACACAAACATACTGCACTACTCTAAATCCTAAAACAGTACCCGCAGCACAACCCCTTACAGTACACAAACACCACTGTACTACCCTAAAGCATAAAACAGTACCAGTCCGTCGGCTCGCAGGTCTGCGTCTGCGAGCCGTCGTGTCCATAGCTGTACATGTGTGAGCCAGTCCGTTAGGTGATAGGGGTGTCTCTGCTAGCAGGGCTGTTGGCTTGTTGGTGTCCCTTTGCGAGTTAGACCCGAGCTCTCCCTCTGCGAGCCAGCACGTTGGTGTGTGTTTGCGAGCTGACGGCCCGTAGCTCTCCCTGTGCAAGCCGAGCCCACGGGCTGCAGCTCTCCATCTGCAAGCCTGCCCGACGGCCCGCAGGTCTCCCTGTCCTAAGTGGATCGCAGCTGTCACTCTGCGAACCGATCTTTGGAATATAAGGCTGCTCTAAAAAGAGCCCTTGTGTTTATTAGTTGGCGCTACATATAAGTGCGGATGCACAGCTTCAGTTTATTTAGAAAAAATCGATTTACCTGATCTGTAAAGTGTACTCCATCACTTCTGTAGATATCAGCTATATGAAAACGTATGTTGTTGTTGTAGATCGCTCCCATTCTATGGTCTCTGAGGTATGCAGAGACAGCTTTGTTGACATTCTTCCTAGATTTTTCAATCTGAGGACAAAATTGGTATGACCAATTCCACTTCTGTCTTTGGCATATATTGGAATATACAAAGACAGTTTGAGGCAAAAGCCACATCAAATGTCTAAAGGTGTCCTTCATTAGCATTTTCAAACTTACCCCAGTCAATGTGCCTAGGACATTACCACCACAGTGCAAAATCATGAGGACAGGGTGCTGGAGATGCAAACAGGTTTTAACCAAAGGGAGCAATTGGGGCCACTTCAATCCTCTCTGTCCAAACCATTTAATGTACAGATTTTGTAAACCTAGGTCTAAATCAATACGTCTCTGTTCTGCATACCTCTTGCACTAGAAAACATAGCTATGTCCTATGACCCACACTAGAATTTTGAAGGTATAGCTGGAAGATATGGATAGATGTCTGTAGCTCATGCAGTCTGTTCGTAGAATAAGAGATATGTTTAAAGATGCAGACCTAGTTTTTAGTCTCATACAAAAGGATAACTGATTGGGTGATGTAAAGCATTGTTTAATGTAGGGTGTACAGTTTGTCGAAAAGCATCTTTGTCATTGGTTAATAAAAAGCAGTTCCAACGTGGTGTACATATCAAAGGATATAATTTGCTCAGTTCAACCACACTTGCTACTCGCATTTTAAAGGTGGTTCGAACTTAAAACAAATGGTGAACTTTTAACCTGCAGGTGCGTTAAATGTTCGAGAAAAAGGTGTAAAAAATATATCGGTAGGTTTAAAAAAATGATGAACTTTTTAACCTGCACATGCCGTAGAATGTTCTAGAAAGTGTTGATAGGGTACGTTGAACTTCTCACCTGTATGTGTCCTTAATTTTTTTTTTAAATGATTATATGGGAAGTTCAAAAATAACCAATAGAGAGAAGTTTTGCAGTTTGAAAAAATCAAGGAACTATTCTGATTTGTTCTTTACATGTATTTATGTGTGGAGCAACAGGGAAATTTTGCCATTACTGGTTCCATTCTTGACGAGAGCGGTGCAATATATTTACTCTGTGACAAAGAAAGAATTGCATACATTTGTGACATTTGGAATCTGCATACCAACTACGAACGTAAGTTAGAAATTAAGAAGGTGTGTTATGTGTTGTGTGGTTAATATTTGAGGCGTTATTTTTAACTTTGAAAGTATTTTTTATTTCTAAGCTATAGTGTTAGTGAAGTGTGGTGTTTCACATTGGTTCTAAAAGATGTATAAAGTGTGACTAATTGCTAAAGAATTACTGTATATATGTTTTGGCGTTTTTAAGATAAGAAAATGTAACTTATCTTCTGTAAAAGACTGTATGGTTTTAAAAATTATATGTAGCGTTTATTTGGATTTGAATATGTATTGCGATGAGATAAATAGAATGTCACACGTTTCCAAATTATTCTTAGTCTGGAAATAGTGGGGAAGGGGTTATAGTAGAAAATGTATATGTTATTAACTTAACAGAGATGGAAGAAAAACCAGAAATGTTATGTGGACAATTTGTGGTCTCATTTTTTACATAAAGAGGTAGATTTCAATATCAGTTAAGACTAGTGTGTTACTGGGAGGCTTTGGATTTTGGTGTTGTTATGAAATGCAAGTTGTTGAGGAGCATTTCATCAGAAGACAATGTTTATAAATATGTGAGAGATAAAAAATAAATGAAAATGTTTTATGTATATTTTCAGAATGATTTTGTTGACAATGCTAAAGTAAATGTGATTATTAGTGAAGGTAATTGTCAGGGTGTGTTTGTCTGTTGAATATACGTAGGCCTATAAGTGGTCCGGGTCTTGTCGGTACTGAGCTCCGTCATCCGTTTGAGACAGTTGTCAAATATATAATCCCAGTTAAAGCTGTTAATAATGGTATAGTATAGGGACGATACATAAAATATTTGGGAATTACACCATTATTTACTCTGTCTTGTTCTCACCACCATTTTGTGCCCCCAGTGGCACTGTTTATAAAAATAATCTAATACAGTTCTTTGTATTATAAAAATAGCACTTCTAAGTTTATTGCTATATTGGTAGGGTTTGTACTATATAGAGAATGGTGCAATCAGTTTCATTGGTATACAACTTCACTGTGTTAAGTTGGAAATATTAGATATGTATAGGTTGTGATGTTATATTTTACACTGTGAGGTATATTTGAATATAAGTGAAGACAGGTGTTATACTGCGAACCCATTGAAAATGTGCACAGATTACATGGAGAGTAAATGGATAAAGTAAACGTACATGTTGCTTTCTGTATGTGTGTGATTAGAAGCATTTGATGATGCTTTAAGATATAATCTAAATAGTGTTTGTGCTTTACAATTGGCTATACTCCACTGTGTTAGTAGTTAGTGACTAGATACTGCTACGAAATAAAGGTGGAGAGGGGCATTTCTTCACAAGAGATATTTTATCAATGTGTGAGAGATAAAAAAGAAAAAAAATGTTTCAGTAATCTTTCTGTAAGATTGGTTCACAGTAGGAAAGTAACTGTTATTATAAGTGATGGAAATTGTTAGGTTTTGTCTCTGTGCTGAACATACGCAGGCGTTGAAGTGGGCCGGGTCCTACCGGTTTCTGAATACTGCTACCGCTTTCAGAGAATCGTATATTTTTTATCCCACTTAAAGCCCTGAATATATGTATATTAAAGGAATGGTAAAAGTTTAGGAATGACACCTCTGTTTACTCTTCTCATCTCACATTCTCCATTCTGTGCACTCAACAGTAGTGTTTATAAAAATTAAGGTATAGAGCTTTATATAGCATGAAAATAGCACTTAAACTTTTATTGGGAGGTCGTAATGAGTTTGAAAGGTACAAAAGGGACGTGACATATGTTTAAAACATTAATTGGTTTTCAGAATAAGCTGTCCCTCTGTGAGTCCTCTGGCCCGCAGTTGTACCTCTGGAAGTGAACACTGGAAATATACCACAGCTCTCTCTCTACGAGATAGTTACTTCACGTTCCCCTTCTCCACATCACCGTCCCACACCTATTCCTTTACAAGTGGACGTCCCGCACCTCTCCCTATACTAGTCGGCCCCCGGCTGTTCCTGTGTGAGGTGGCCCGCAGCTGTCTGTCTACGAGCCAGTCGGCTCGCAGGTCTACCTGTACGAGCAAGATCTATCACACCTGATCATGGGCTTGTATTGGAATTCACAAGGGCATATTATCAAGCCCATTATCACCACTTTAGTTTTTATAATTATATATGTGAATATTTTTATAATTATGCATTTTAATATGTATATATACTTATTTTAATTATATTAACATGTTTTCAAAACTTTTTTTTACAGATATTTTGCATCATTATTAAGAAAGAGATACAATGACGAGAAAACAGCAAAGAAAAAGAAAAGAAAGAAAGGAGGTTTATTTGAAAAAAAAAAGGAAAATAGATATTAGATCCAGTACAACATAGATGTTCCACGAAAAAGTGTTCTGGTAAGAAAAGTAAAGCTTTTTTTTCAAAAACTTGCAAAAACTGTTATTAATATTAAAAAAAATAGACAGAACAAGTACAGTGAAACAAAAGCAAACGAAAAATGTTCAAAAAAGTGGAAAATTGGATTATCGGAAACAGAATTATGTTGGAATATGTAACAAACAATTTTTAGAAATTTGAAAACGGATATATACAAGTAGAGGACTCCAGGATTTACTAAAACAAATTTACATATATAAAAGGAGATCAGCATTTTACAGACAAAAAAGGAGATTCTGAGTGTTATTGAAAAAGCTTTTGAATTAAAATGAAGATTGCTTATCTTAATTTTAAAAATATTGAAACTTTAAATACAATAATGGAGTGAATGAAGGACAAATGTAAGAGAAAAAGAATTGTAAATAGGACACATTTTGGGAAAATATTTTCCAGGGAATGGAAGCATACTTCTAGTATGGAACCTTTTTTAATGAAGAAAGTTATTTTCAACAAAATAGTTTAGTGCATGCAGTTGATACCTGTGGTCATTATTATTAGGTGCGAGATGGTTGTCCAATTCAGAAAGAAAAGCTAGCTCCTAGAAATGTTGAAGAATTAATAGCTGAGGAAGTTCAAGGGAGACATACCCAGGCTCCAGTGTTTACATGGAATTGTAGTAGTATTTGTAGTATACGTCAACAATCTATTGATATTTTACTAAATTTCTTAGGAGAATATGGAAGACAAACTGTGAAACAGAAGATTAAGATATTACAAGGACTGAATCCTTGCAAAGTGAGAATAAATACTGGGTTGCAAGGTCATTCTCTGGCTTGTCTTTCTAGGAAAGTGTGTCAAAGTTGTTTTCATCATTTGAGAATATTAGCAGTACATCATTCAGAAATGCGGAAGTTAGTTAGAAGATTATACTATGTGAAAAGTACTGCATTATTTCTAAATGAAATTAATACAGCTCTTTTGCATGGTTCAGTTTTGGATGTAAAAAAAGTATGTGCTGATATAGAGTTACGTTTCTTTGACGCTCAAGAGAAGTGTAAAGGAAGTGAGACTTTGATATGTGTAGGTGTTGAAGAAGAGGTGGAAGATACTACTGATGTCAAGTTTGAAAAAGAAATAACAAAGTTTAAAGTAGTTTCTGGTGAAAATCCCAACTATGTTTGTAGTTGTTGTTGACGTACTCATTATAAAATTCAAACTAGGAATGTAGATGGGTTTTTAAAAAGTGAAGAGGAAAACACTGATAAACGGAGAGTATTTGCTGCTTATCTGTTTATGGAATTAAGTTTTTAGTTAGGTACTGTACATTACATTTGTAAATATTGTTATAATAAATTAGAAGAAAACAAAATGCAAGCTAGAGCTGTCCATAATGACTTAGAATTAGTACCTATACCTTCAGAACTTAAAGATTTAAATACATATGAGGCTATACTTATACAATCTGTGCCCCCTTTTCAGGCTATAATTCGTATGGAGCCTAAAACAGGTAAGCTGCTTACAACAGATCTACAAAGCGGTTTAAAATAAAGAGTTGTGTATTTACCTTTAGATTTTAAGAAAAAATTTGAAACTGTTGGTGTAGAAAGAGAGGATACTGAAGCTGTAGTCATTCTTGTTAACGGTGTACCCACAAAGAGTCGGAAAATATGTCAAGAGTTAGTAGATGTCACGAAAGTCCAAAAGGCTACATTGTTTCTGGTGCAAAACAATATTTACTATAAAAATGTAAATGTAGAAGACTACAGAAGATGAAACACACATTTCAAGTGGACAAATAGAAAAAGTGGAGAACTCAAGAAAAAAAGAAATTTATGAACATTATACTATACACCCTCTACATTCAAAAGAACTGATAGGAGATACTATTGAATTATTCCACATGAAGAAAGCAAAAGGAACTCCCATGAGTGTGTGGGAAAAAAGTTTGGAAGCTCGTTGTTTTCCACAGCTCTTCCCTACTGGAAAAGGTGGACGATATGATGAACGACCAGTTCAGATTCCAGCTGCAGAATATCGTACTGTACTCAGAAGATCCAAGATTTCATCAGTGTATTCCAAATTTGTTTCATCTTTTATTTGAGAGTGATGCAGTCAACCATATATTAAAAACAGGAACGCATCTTTCACATATTTCTGCAAAGCAATTTATGGACAAAGTTGAAGAAAGAGAGCAACATTTAGTATCACAGTTAATTAATTTCATGGCATGTCAACATGGCACTAATGAATATTGGTATCGACGTCATGGGGAACTAAAAAGTATGTTAAGAAACTTAGGAGCCCCTACGTGGTTTGTTACACTTAGCTGTGCTGAGTACGCATGGCATGATTTACTGGATTTTCTATGAGAAGCAAATTAAAATATTGAATTGAAGACACCTGGAGGCCTGTGTTCCCTAGATCCTGTATATGTTTGCAGATATTTTAATCATAGGTTTGAAGCTATGATGTATTTTTTCTGTAATAAAAAAAATACACCTATTGGCAAAGTTATTGATTTTTTTGGGAGAAAAGAATACCAAGCTAGAGGTGCTCCTCATACATATGCTTTTATGGATCAAGGATGCACCTAAATTTGGAACTGATTTGGATGAGACTGTTTTGTCTTTTATTGAAGACTATGTTACCTGTGCAATTCCAAAAACAGGAGAAGAAAATATCTGAAGAAAGCAAGATTTACGGTTTCAGAGTCATCGATGTGGAAAGTATTGCCCACGGAATATAAATCAAAGGATACATTTTACACAAAATGTCGATTTGGCTTTCACGTCCAGTAATTTCCAAAGGAAGAGTGAACAGTTTTATGTCAGCAGTGAGGCATACCATTACTCGAAAATCACCCAAAAATACTTCGAAGTACATTAATGATTGCAATCTGGTGACTTTGAAGATGTGAAATGCAAATATGGACATACAATATGTTGCAGATAACTCAATTGCTGTTTCTCGCTATGTCGCATCATATATTACCAAGTCTGAGAAGACAGAATTGAAATAAATGTGGGAGGAAATTTCGCAGGAGAAGACACTTAGCAAAAAAATTGTACAGCTTCAGCTTGAAAATGCTTTCACATCGAGAAATTGGATCTTACAAATGTTCAGATCAATTGACATCTGCAAGTTTATATTCAAAGTCAAGAGGGATCATCTGGATATGTCTTGGTCTTTCAGCAGCACGAAATCAAGTTTTGAAATCTGTACAAGAAATTGAATACTTGGCACTGAATGAACCGGAAAGTACAGATATTCTGAAAACAAATATGTTGGATACGTACTATCCAAATAGAAGTCCATACATGGAAAACATATGTCTATATGAAATACTGCAACATTATAGTTTTTAAAAAAATGTCACAGAAAATATAAATGAAGGAAAATACACTGTAATTGGATCTGAAGGATGTTTGGTAAAGCATGACAAAGGAAATCTGATTAATCACAGGAAATTAAGTTCTGACACTCCAGATAAAAGATTTTTTTCTATTTAGCTCTTCAAACCTTGGCGGACTGAAATGGGATTACTTGGACATTGTGCCTAGTATGAGGATTCTTTCAATGCATGTAAAGATAGATTTGAATGTACAATTTTTCCAAATTATCTCCAAATGTTGAACGAAAGAACTATTACAGCTGAAATAGCTAGAGATAGTTCTCAAGATAGTCAGAGTTCTGCTCCACAAAGTCAAGATCCACTAGGAGAAGCCATACTTGAAAATAAAGCGGCAATAGCAATGAGTGAAGTGGAAACGGTGATGCAGCAAGAACAACAGGATAATATTGATTTGGAAAATTTAGAAGAACATCTGAATACTGAACAGAAAGGAATATATCACCAAGTTACACAACAGATACAATATGGATTACTGCATGAAAATAATGATTGCCAATGTACATCATTTAGACCTATTCTTATGTACATCAGTGGACAAGCTGGAACGGGAAAGAGTTTTCTTGATTAAATGTTTGTCAAGTTATGTACAGAAAACAACAGATTTACATTTGTCTTGTTTTGTAACTGCTCCAACTGGATTAGCAGCACACAACATTAAAGGGATTACATTACATCGTCTACTTATGTTACCAGTAGAACATGAAAATAAATTGGAATACCACAAGCTAGCTGGAGAAGCTTGTTTCAAACTTTCAAGAAAACTAAAGAAAATGAAACTTCTAGTAATTGATGTAACTAAGCATGGTCTCTAACTTAATGCTTGCGTTTGTACATTTGAGGATGCAGCAGATTTTAAAAACAAATTACGATGTTTTATTTGGAGGAAAACATGTAATTGTATTTGGTGATCTACTACAACTCACACCTGTGAAAGGCCAACCAGTTTTTAAGATCCTTCTTCAAGAAGATACTAAAAAATCATTGGGAAGTATTGGAAATATAAACATTTGGACTTCTTTTGAATATAAGGAACTTACTAAGAACATGCGACAAGCAAATGACGAAGATTATGGAAACATTCTTCAAGACATTAGAATTGGTGTCTTTTTTTTCTTTTGTCTTCATTTGCCTTCTTTCCACTTCTCTTCTAACCTATCCACCCCTGGGATTCAAAACCTCATATAGGCTAGACAGGGAAAGCTGGAATAGCACCAAAGTGAGGCTCCCCACAAAACACCTTTGTAATCCTTCAAGAAGGCCTCAACCTCTACTTCACCACCAGCCAATCACTCAGTCCCTCTGCTTAAGCAGGAAAGACCACAAACCAGCTGAGGCGAATGGAAGGCTTAATCATTGGACCGTTTAAAAAAAAAAAACATCAACCACACCAGGACAGAAAAGGGGTCCAGAACTCATATCTCTTTCTCATCTGATCTGAGATATCCAACTTAGCAATGTGCTTCATTGATTGAATCCAGCCACATTCCATTGGGGTAGCAGAGGAAACCCAAAGTTTACATATCTCCCTATGTGCCAAGAGTATAGCATAAAATATCAAGTTAGCGCCATCCTTGGTAATACCTTAATTCAGGTCTGATATTCCAAACATTATCAGCTCAACGCTTACCTTGATCTGCACTTTTAAGATGTTGTGTAAACAGCTACTCACAGCCTCCCAAAAGGATTGGATCTTCGGACAATGTACAAACATATGGGTATCATCTTCTTGTAAACTGCCACACTTTGGAAACGCCACCTCTCCTTTTGACCCAAATTTCGACAGCCTTCGTGGGGTCCAGTAGGCTCTATGCAGGGTAAAAAAGTGGTTCCTCCTGAGGTATGCTGGTTTCACCATTTTATAAAGCATAGACATAAATACTTGCCATTGATTTTCCAGCGCAGACTCAGGCAAGCATCCTCCCCACAGATCTTAAGGAAGCGTGAATACACTGTCGTCCATATTCAACAGGAGCCAATACCAAAACGAAATTTCTTTTTTGAAGATAGCCCCGTACACAAGCTTATCCTCCAGTTCATTTGAGACACCTATATCTTCACCCACTGCCGTAAACCAACTTTGGATCTGAAGGAACTTAAATCTTGAACACATACACCAAACTCCTGCTCCCACCTACTCCATGGAACTAGATGCCCATCTGGAAACAACTGCTTCCACCTTAGAAGGCCTGCCTCTTTAAGTGGTCGAGCTAAAAGATCCTCAGTCCACACTGGAGAGCCTGGCGCATCCCAAATCTGGGCCGACCCAGTGAAATAAGAGATTTTTAAAACTCTCCTAATACTATACCAGATTGCAACCATTGACTTTAGCACCTTCAATCTGACTTTCTTAAAATACCACGGATCAGCAAATTTGAAAATAAACCCCAATTCTTCTCCCTCTTCTTCTCTCAACATCTCCTTAAACATCCTCCCTATCTCTGTATTTGTTGGGGAATTAAATAGCATCCTTCCATTCTTCAAAAGGAAAGCCCAAGAATAAAGTAATAAGTCTGGCAAATCTATAACTCCCTTAATCAGTCTCCGTCTCAGTTTTTTCCATGACAGTCGTGGACCTTTAGACGCCCATATAAAAGAGCTAATTTCGCCTTGCAGTTTTATAAACCATTCTTTCTGGAAGGTAAGGGGAATTGTTTCAAACAGAAAAGTTATTTTCGGCAGAACAATCATTTTAACTAGATAGACTAGATTTACTCGGCCATATAGTGAGAGAGGGAGATGCATCCACCCCTTTAAATTCGCCATAATCTCTTTCTTAACTTTATCAAAATTTACCTTGGGAAGATCTACAAGAAAACATGGCGGTCGGCTAGCGGTGGGTCGCGAGTGCACCGGAGGTGTGTGGTGTGTAATCAAGATTTCCTTACGGAGAATGTAGCTTAGAAGAGAGACGGGCAGAGAAATATAAAAGAAAAAGGTAAAAGTAGGGCAAGCCAAGATTTGTTTGGCACATAAACTCACCTTTGAAACAGAGCAGCGCATCGCAGCGGCAGGGAGTCCCAAAGCCGCTTTTCGGAGATCCGAAGCTGGAAGGGGGAGTGGTAACATCCGCGAAGCAGCCGTTGGGCAGAGCGGCACTGGAGTTACGCCGGGGGCACCGAGCGGCTGCTAGGCTTCTATTCAGAGGCAATGGTCGAGGGAGCGACCGTGGAGAGGGTAGGGTGAGTAAGGCTGTGGAAGAAGCACCTATTGGGAGCCCGGAAGCAGGGGGGTCCAGAGGCAATGGGAAAGCCTCCTCGAACTGTTTTGTTTACTGCAAGTGTGGAGAAAAGGTCTACAGAGGAGGAGGAGAAAACGGGGAGCAAGGATAAAGGAAAAAACGCTAGTGGCTCCAAGAGTAGTAGGGGGAGACCCAGTGTTGTATCAAGATATACTATTAGGAGGGAGGTGAGCGAGGTGAGAGAGGGAGTAGGGGGAGCAGTAAAATGTTCTGAGTTATGGGACTTTCCACCTACATGTGAAAAAACACGAGGGTTTAAAAAGAAAGTGATAAAACTGAAGAGTAATTTACAAAAATAAAGACTAAACAGGGCATAACAAGCTGGCAAAAGGGGTGTCTGGGAGGCAAGGCGAAGATAATCCACTCTCTTAAAACGTACTTTAAGGCGGTACCAAAAACTTTAATATTGAGGGATAGTGCTGCAATATTGGAAGTAGATCCCCAAAGGAAGTCCCAAGGGAAGAGTGTGTTAGCGGATGGTGAGGTGAATGTGGAGACTTGGTCAGCACATCTAAGTCCTAATCCCTTTCAAGTGTTATTTGCGGACATGGGGGAGGTTGGGGAAACCATGCCGGGGCTAATATCTCTAATTAATCAAGAAGGAAATCAGGAGAACCAAGTGAATAATGTAGGTGGAGTAGGTCAAGAGGAGAGAGAAAATTCCCCAAATATAGAGCGGGGGCAGATTGATTCGCAAGTTGAGGCACAGACTGATAAAGGGGTAAATATGGAAAATGGGACCCCCTCTATAGGTCTGCTGCTTACGGCCCTTACCACATTGACCCGAGAAATACGAGACAAGTTTGAGATTTCTGAGCTGAATCAGAAAGATATACGATCTGCATTTGAAGTAGTGGAGGAAACGTTAGATGACTTGAACGGGAGGACAATCGCCTTGGAAGCAGAGGTTAGAGATCTTAGAGATGAAGTACACGAGAATAGGAAAGAGATTGAGGAGCTAAGAGATAGAGAGAGAGAGCAAGAAGAAAGGGTGGCGAGGTTAGAAAACTATCAAAGGAGGAACAATCTGAAAATCTGTAAGCTTCCGGAGGGTAAAGATGGAGGAGATATTAAACGTTTTGTGATCCACCTGTTAAAAAATGAGGTCCAGTTGGAAGAGACAGTGGAGGAAATAGTTAGGGATATCCAGAGGATACACAGGGACCCCTTTAGGCTAAATACGAAAATAACAAATCCCAGGAAAATTTTAATAAACTTCCTCACCTATGCTTTGAAAGAAAAAATCTTGAAGAAAAAAGTTTTTGAGATAGATGTGTGTAGGTTGAAGTAAGGTCTGATCTATCAGTGGCAACATCGAACAGGCAATGGGAACTGGGCAAGAGAATAGAGCCGCTAAGGAATTTAGGTGCATCGGTTCAATTAAAGTTTCCAGCCCTTCTTAAAGTAATGTTGAATAACAAGATGCACTCCTTTCGTTTAGTGGAGGAAGTGGATAAGTTTATAGAGCAGGTGGAGGCAGGAAAGGAGCACGCAAATGTATAATAGGATGTACAGGATGTATAGATCTTATTTTCCAATTTTGTTTTTTTGTTGACTAAAACCACACGCCGAGGGAGGCACTCAAATGACTTTTTAGCCATGGGAGGATGGTATGGGTTTTCCAGGGGTGGGGGGAGGGGGAGAGGGGTGGTTGGGGTAGGGGTGTGGGGGAAAATAATTAAAAAAAGAAAATAAATACCTCAGAGGTTCTCTTTCCATAGTTTTATAACACAGAGTGGGGGTGATGAGTCTTGGTGTTTAGAGGATGACAGAAAATAGTAGTAGAAATTTAAAATTTCTATCATGGAATGTGAATGGATTGAGAGTGAGGGGCAGGAGGGATAGAATAAAGCAGTATTTGAAGGATTGCCCAGCCTAAATCTTAATTCTACAGGAGTCACATTTGACGGAAAAGGAGAGTAGGGATTTTTCTAAGACACAAAGGTGGGTCGTATACCCATTGTTTACAAGGCAGACAGTAGTTACTAAGGGAGTAGCGGTACTGGTAAAGCATTCTGAAAATATTTTGATAGAAGGGAATGTTTCTAGTGCTTCAGGTAGATGGTTAATTGTTAGGGTTAATTTTAGTCCGGTACGCTATTATGGCCCCAATCAGGACGATACAGGTAATTTGGAGGAATTAGAGAATGAGTTGCTGGGTTGTACTGGTCATATTATTATGGCAGGAGATTTCAACACAGTTTTAGACCACAATTTGGACAGCTCCATAAATAATAGAGCTGCTGTTAACTCTAAGATGTCGGATAAGCTACGTTTAATGATGCATCAGTGGGGCCTATGTGATATTTGGAGATGTAAGGTAGGCTCAAAAAAGGGTTTTATGAACTACAATAAAAAATATAAACATAAATCCAGAATAGATTACTTTTTAGTTGATCGTGTGATTAAGGATGATGTGGTAAGTGGAACATATTGGGGTACATCTTTCAGATCATTCAGCTATTTTATTATGTTTGATGGTAGGGCAGGAAAAGACTACTTCAATATGGAGGTTGGATCATACGATACTTTGTGAACCTGAGACGATTGGGATCTTAAGGGAGGAAGCCAAGGATTTTTTTTAGATAAATCAGGGCTCGGCCAAAATTGGTATTGTTTGGGATGCTTATAAGGCATTTGTGAGAGGGAGGCTTGGTACTCTAGCGGCTGAGAAAAGAAGAATATATTATAAAAAAGTGGTAGATTTAGAAGAACAAATTTGGAAACTGGAAGAAGCCATAGTAAGATCTGGACACCAGGAAACTGGCGAAAAAGAGAGGGAGGAAATACTAAATGTAAAAGTGTGTCTGGCGGAAGTGTTAAGGGTTAGGGTTAAGGAGAAGTGGGATGCTAGCCAGTTAGTGCATTTCAAATATGGCAAGGGCTGTAGCAAACTACTAGCCTGGAAGGCTAAAAGCGACCAAGTGAGAAACATGATTAAAGGGATTAAGGAGGTTGAGTCAGAGGAGATGATTAGTGAAGATAGGGGAATAGCCCTAGCTTTTCAGGATTATTTTGGGAAGGTATATAAGGAGAGTTTGGTGGTTACGGAGAGGGAAGTGTTATCTGGTTAGATGACATGGCACCATTATCAGATGAGGACATGGGCACTTTGAATAAGGAAATTTCTATTGAGGAATTGGAAGAGGCTATGAGGCTATGAGGTGAGGGAAGAATGGAAAGGCTCTGGGCCCGGATGGCATTCCAGTAGAGGTGTATAAAGCATTAGCCAGTGAGTTAATGCCTATTTTGAGGCAGCTTTTCAATGCAGCTTTCTCCTTTAGTTACGAGTTACCGGTGTCTTGGAAAGAGGCAAATATAACCCTAATCTTAAAACCTGGCAACTCATCAAAAAATGTAGAATTGTATTGCCCAATTTCCCTTTTAAACGCCGACTATAAGCTTTTTGCAAAAGTGATGGCACATAGGTTAAATGTAGTAATGCCTAAATTGATACATGAAGACCAGAAATGTTTTATTAAAGGTAGAACTTTGAAGGAGCTGATATACTCTTTGATAGGATCTATAGATATGGCCATGGCATATGATCTTCCCCTGGCAATAATAGCTTTAGATGCTGCTAAAGTGTTCGATCGTGTCAATTGGCTTTATTTGCAGACATTAGCGAAACATCTAAACTTAGGTGCAAACTTTTGTAAAACATTAAAAGCTATTTATAAGGCTACGAATGCTAGGGTGCTTGTTAATGGGATGTTGACACTACCGGTTCAGATTGAGAGGAAAACGCGGCAGGGGTGTCTTCTGTCCCCACTCCTGTTTGATCTCTATATTGAACCCATGGCTAGAAAAATTAGGAGTTGTCCGGGTATATCGCCCTTTAAATTTCATGGCTGGAATAAAAGGTGGGGCTTTACGCCGATGATATTTTAATTTTTACAACAAATATACAACAATTGTTGGGGTATCTGCTGGAAATAACAAATGACTTTGGAAATATTTCGGGATATGACATCAATCAGCAGAAAACAGAAATAATGACCTGGAATATGGAAGCGGCGGGGATAGAATATAAAAAAGAAATAAGATATCTGGGGGTCAGGGTCACTCAAAATCTAGAATTGGTGTCTTAAGAAAGGATGGAAAAAATGCTTTAGAAAGTCGGCTACTAAAAAACTTGTTTCCAACAGAAAATATTGCGGCTGAAACAATCTACCGAAGAATTGCAGAAAAGGAATCTATAATTTGCCTGATGCCAACACTGAAAGAATGCTCTACATTCAATGAAGAACTGTTGAAACTGGAGAATGAACCGATAATGAAAATGGTAGCAATTGATAAAATAGAACATAAATGAGCAACTATTCTTTTGTCAGAGAAATTGCAGTTAAAATTAGACTCTTTGGAAAAATCGATATCTAAGACTGCTGGTTTGGAAAAGACCTTATATGTCTCTGTAAACCCCCGGGTAATATTACGACGTAACTTAGATGTTGAAAAAGGTTTAGTAACTGGAGCAATGGGGAAAGTTGTTGACTTTGTTAGTTATGCAAATAGAGATGAGATTCAATTTTTTAAGATTAATTTTGATCAGATTGTAGAGATTAAACAAATTGGACGCTGTTGTGTTCGTTTTTTGCTTGTTTGTTTAGCATATGCAGTGACTATTCATAAATCTCAAGAATTACGTGTAGACAATGCTTTGGTAAATATTGGACGTTCTGTGTTTAAAGAGGGTATGGCGTATGTTGCATTGTCTCGAGTAAGAACGTTATCCGGATTGTTTAGTGCAGATGTAAATTGTGTAAAAGAGTAAAAAAGGTTAAGAAGACTCTACGCTCCTAATTTAGGTGAATATCCTATATATGAAAAACGTTTAAACGTCCAAAACGTAAATATGAAAAAGATTATACTGAGGTTGCAAAGAAAAAAAGAATTGAAAAGAATGACGAGTCTGGAAAGAAAATAGAAGGGAACATGATTGCTAGTATTATAGGATATCCGTTCGAAAATAGTTCAGGTATCAAATGTTATGCTAATGTAATTGTGAAAGTTGTCTTTTTTTTAGAAAATCTACAGCATGCAATTATTGAAAATCGAGAAAAAAGATTTTGTTCTTTGTTACATTATATTTTTGAGAAGTTGAGAACTGATAAAACTAAAATCCATACTGCTTCTGATGTGCGGAATCTTTTGGATATATCTTCTGGTTCTTCACAATTTACACAGAATGTACAGCAAGATGCTCAGGAATTTCTTATGTTTATGCTTGCAGTATTAGAAGATGAATGTATACAAATTGAAAATCTGTTTGGACTACGTTACAGATGGGTTCACAGATGTGACAGCTGTTCATTTTCATCTACCACTAAAATAGACACTGAACGATTCATACATTTGACAATAGCAGATTTGAAAACAGTGTCTTTCAACGAACTAGTAAAATCATCTAATCAAGATATAGAATGTACTCAGTGCAAATCCGAAATGAAGTCAACATTATTTATAGAAAGATGTGGACAATATAATATTTTAATGCTGCAACGTTGTAGATCAGATGGAACTAAATTGGAAACCAAAATTAAATATTTTGTGGCAGGTCAAGTGTCAATTTCAGGAAGAATTTTTAAAACAGTCGCTATTGTTTTTCACGAATGGCCTACTTCAACGTCTGGAAACTATACTGTCTATTTAAAATGCAATAAAAGATGGACACTATGTAATGATGCGCATTTAGAGTATACATTTCGGTTGCCTAATGAATTACCAAATTAATACTTAATATTTTTTATGCCAAAATTCTAGGAAGATATCAACATGAATTACTGAGTATATTTTGGATATTTCCACTACAAATGATTTTAAAAACATCATTCACCCTATCGGAAACATGTGAATATGATTTTAGAAGTGTGTGTTGGATATCCTCTTTGCAAATGTTTTCAGAAACATCATTCGGCCTATTGGGAAAGTGTGTATATGAATTAAAAAGTTTATTTCGGATATACTCAATGGAAATATTTTCAGAAACATCATTCAGCCAATAGGGAAGATGTTCGTAATTATGGTTTCAATTATTAATTCTGTTCTTTCATGTTGCATTTCAAAAATTGTGTTTGAAAGATTGTGGTGATATATTTGAAGTTTGCATTATATACTATGTTACTAAGGATGTTTATTTATGAAAATGTAAATACCAAGTTGCGTTGGTTGTAGACATTTTGAAGAGAAGTATGTTTTTTTTTTAACAATCTTATTGATTGTATTTTTTTGCCCGCTGTCATCTGATGATTAAAATTCAAATCACTGTTTATGGTGAAATTCAATACAATCTGAAGACAGCAAAAAATGGCAAATTGAATATGTGATGTAATTTTATACTTATGTTTTGTTGCGAAAACTATAACATTACATGTAATAACAGAATTGTTTTCTTCTTTTTTACAGACCTTACTACTAAAGTTTAAAATACTTTAAATTTGCATTTAAAAAAAAGAAGTGAAATTATATTACTATTAATTTCATATCTACTTGGAAACAGGTAAAATTAATCCACCCAGGTACTACCCTTTCAGTGTATCAAAGACACTGTGACTCCTCATGCCCATCTCAAGTCACCCAGCCGGTACTATACACTATTGCAATTTCTCCACTAATACCCAAGACCTTATAAATTCAACATACACTCTCCTTGCAGTACTGTAATCATCCAGTCACTGCTGATGTACTCATACAATCGTCCAAGCACTAACACAAGCAGTGCTACAATTGTCTGTGCACTGTCCATACAGACCTCTAAGCAGGTACATACTACTCATTCACTCATCTAAATACCCTGGTAGTACCCATGCAATCTAGCAATCACCCTGTCAGTCCCCAAGCACTTCTCCAATCACCCATCTAGCGCGGTGTACTTATCTAATCACTTTGCTAATACCAAAGCACTTATAAACACACCATGCACTCTCTTAACAGCACTATAATCATCCAGTTACTAGTCATGTACTTATGGAATGGCCTAAGTACTAACACAAGTACCCGCTATTATTATTATTAATAGTAGGTTTTAGGGAAGATATAGTTAGAAAGTATAATTTAAAAGACCTTTGAAATTCACTGAAAAACCATAGGTTTCAGGGACGTTATAGTTAGAAATTACCATTTGAAAAACCTTTGATATTCACTGAAATAACCATAGGTTTCAGGGATGCTACAGTTAGAAATTAGCATTTAAAAAACCTTAGAAATTCACTGAAAAAAACATAGGTTTCAGGGACGCTATAGTTAGAAATTAGCATTTAAAAAACGTTAGAAATTCACTGAAAAAGCCACAGGTTTCAGGGATGGTATAGTAAGTTGGACATTTCACTCGTTCAAAACCATAGAAATTCCCCTGTTATAGTTAGTTGAGCTAACTATATCTCACGCCCCCGCAATGCACTGCTGATGACGTCACATATTACATCATTGATGACAGGGTCAGTGACATCACTGATTGGCTTTCTAATGCACTTTTTCCTTTTTTGTGAGACTTTCCACTCTTAGGTCCTCGCGTATGTCTCCATTTTGCACATCTGATGCTTGGCACATATTTTTTGCTAACTCTTTTGATTTTAGTTTCCCAAATGTTTACATTTTCAAATTCTCTCTGGTGAATTCTTTGTTTCATTATGTAGTATTGTCTAGGTTGTCCTTTGACTGATGTTAGTTGTAGCAGGTCCCAAGCACTATCAAGGGGCCAATTATGATGTTGGTTGGAAAGGCTTCGAACGGCATTTGGTGTGTCCGAATCTTATTTGGAACCCGCGTTTCCAACCGACTCGGAAACATTTCTGACTGATGGATTATGATGTTAGGTAACCATTCGGTCCTCTCAACTCATATGGCTCAGTGGACAGCGTTTCCGACCAAGCAATTACAATGTCAGATCCTGACAGCCTTTCTGAATCGGTCTGTCCGACACGGATCGGCTGTTGGAATTTGACTTTTGGGGGGCTGTATCAGGCCCCCCCTCACCCGGAGCCCTCCGGTTGGGGCCCGCTGGGATACCCATGGGTCCCCTCTTTGCAGCCATGCAAAGTGTGGCAGGCACCCTGGGTGCCCACCACAGGGTACAAGGTTTACTGCAACCATCCCTTTCTTCAATGGGAGCCTGTGTAGTCGGTCAGAACACAGGCTCCCATTGAAGTCAATGGGAGTCTGACCGAACAGCGTTCGGAAACATCATAACCGGTCGATTGGACTGCACAAATCTGATTTGGTCGGAAACCATTCCAAGACCGAAACAGTTGGAATGCTTTCCGACTGACATCGTGCTCGCCCCCAAAGTGTTTTCCACCAAATAATACATTGTACTACATTTTTAATATCTGCTGCATTCTTAAATTTAAAAAAGAAAGCATTAGGTTCAACACCAAGCTGACATCATCAATAATTACAAGCTTCAATTTATTTCATACTCTTGCTACCTCATGACAATCATCACAAAATAGTTTGATGCATTCCAATTTATTGTAATGTTCAACAGGAAGCATAAGTCATCGATTCAGGGTAACTCCATTAATAGCGAGTGCAGCTTATCCTGTTGATGCAGTAATCACACATGACAAGCTAGAATCTGTAGTCTTCTGTAGATAACTGGTGAGTGCTTTAATCAAGAAGCTTTTCCCAGTTGCAGCTTGACACTTATGTATAGTAGAACTGATTTATGTGAAGAACATTCACACTCTACTTTATCTTTGACTTCATCAATGTTGGACCCGGCCTCGTGGCGTGGCCCATCCAGACCCGTAGCGACACCAGACTGACCTCTACACCCCACACGACCCTGATTAACATAGCCTACCCGACCCAGTCCACACCTGGTCCTCCACAGAACCCGGGGCTACCCACGTCCTTCCCTCCATCTTCCCAACACCGGTCACCCTTCCCCCTCCATCAGCCTCGCGGCCTCCAGTGACCCAGCCCCGCACCCCAGATGGCCACCCTCAACCCAAGCGCAACCCCGGTCTAGTCGCGCCATGCCGGCTGGGGGGAGAGAGAGCTCCCGGTGAGCAGGAGAGGGAGGAGTAGTTTCACTCACACCTGGCCTCCTCTCAAGAGATAGTTTCGATCGCCCCTCCGGCCACCCTGAGGGCTGGCTCCACGCCTGCTGCATGTCTGGGATCCCTCCCGACCCCGCTTTGAAAGGATCAAAGGGCCCCGTGGCAGGAACCCCCAACAAATGACCCCCAGGCGCTAAGACCCCTGCCTGTGAGGACTCCGGACATCAAAGAGGAGTCGACCTATAACAAGGGGTGCTCTGGGACCCTCGGCAGTTGAATCCTGGAGCGAAACAAGCCCTGCTGACGTGGTCGCGGCTGAAAGAACATCCTCCCAAAGTCCGAAGGAACTCTTGGAACCTCGGTGAGCCCTGCAGACAGCGTCGCGGCTCCACCTGGCAGAGACGGACTTCTGCCTAAAAAATATCCGAGCCCTGCTGACGTGGTCGCGGCTCCCCTTGCACCCTTGAGAACTCTGGGCCCTGCTGATCGACTCGTGGCTCCTTGAAGATTGTCCGACCTCCAACACCCTTACTCGAGCCCTGCAGACTTGGTCGCAACTCAAGAGACATTCTGGTCCGGCTGGACCCCAAAGATCGTATCGTATCCCCCGGCTCGAGGATTGAGAGCCGTGCGCCGGATACGCACCCGCATTGACCCAGATCCTAAGACTGCCCCGCTACCCCTACCCCAACCAAGACTTTGTGAGCCCTTACTCTACTTGTACAGACCCCTCTGTGGATCATAAAGGTCCTGATATTTCTAGATAAAGAATACGTACTTCAGAATCTACGGTGTGGTGTCTCTGTGTTGCATGGTGCTAAATCAGCGTGCACGATCCTAGGTACGGGACCCAGCCCTGAGGGGGTCTCCTGCCAGTGCTCGGCTACCTCTCCCGGGAAAGGTGGGTCGCAGGGTGGTCAGGTACATCTTCTGTCCTTCCCTTCTAACATTGGTGGGAAGCGACGGGATCCGAGCCCGCAATCTAGAGAGCATACAGCGAACGGCTGACGCACTACCGAACAAAGACGGCAGAAGAAACCACCATGAGCACCACTGAAACCGACGCGAGTGCTACGTTTTGTGTACAGCAGTTAGAAGAATACACACACAAGGAGCTGAAACAATTTTGCAGACAACGGAAGATCGCTTCCACTGGTCTGAACACCAAGGAAGACATGCAACAAGCCCTGAAAGCCTGGGTGGAGTCCGGAGCCTCCCTTCCCCGACTGGACGAAGTCAGTGATGAGACAGAGCGGCCGGACGAGCTCAGGAACTTCCCGAGAACAAGCAATAACCCCCAGGCACTAAGCAATGCAGCGGATGGGGCCTGGTCCCCGGAAGATGTCACAGACAGGGAAAGGGACCGAAGTCATGAACTGGAAATGGCCAAACTGAAAATAGAAGGCGAGATAAGGCTAGCTGAAAAGAGGCTAGCAGTGGAACAACTCCGAGTGCAAGGAGAGCTAGAAGAAAAGAAGTTGCAACGGGAGCAAGAGGAAAAAAAACTTCAGCTGGAGCACGAGCGCAGCTTGAAAGAAATAGAGTTCCGAGCAAGGAGCGAAGGAGCTCGACCCCCGGGGGGCCAAGAACCCGCACCCCTGGGAGAGCCGAAAGTCCACATCCCCAAGGATGTGGTCAAAGAGTACTATCGAAATGATGACATCTAGCAGTGGTTCAAGGCCTACGAGGTAGCCATGACCTCCCACCGCGTCCCACAGAAGGACTGGGGGGCCGGGTTGTGGGGTCGATTCCTGAGCAAAGGACGGGACCCCCTCCTCGACCTACCGGCCTCTGTGCAAACATCCTACAGCCACATGAAGGAGGCCCCCCTCACGAAATACGGCCTCACCCCCGAAATGTATCGGCAGCGGTTCCGGGACTGCCGAAAGATCCCAGGCACCACCTGGGTGGAATACGTAAACTTTTACAGCCGAGCGCTGGAAGGGTGGATCACGGGCAGCAAGGTAACCACCTTCGAAGAACTGACTGACCTCATTGCCTGGGAACACTTGTCCACAAACTGTTTTGTAGAACTGCGCCAGCACCTGCTCGACAGCAAGCTCGCAGACCCGAGGAAGCTGTCCGTCGAAGCAGATTGCTGGGTGAACACCTGGGTCCCCCGGAACCCCGTAGGAGACTACCCCCGCAGTCATCAAGGACCACCCCGTCAGAGAGGGGGGGGGAATCAAGGGAAACAGAGGGAGTTCAGGGGTCTACCAGAATGGGTGTGCGCAACCACCCGATCCATGGCGGCCCGACTACCCCCCCGCGGGGGAGTCGAAGACGAAGCCCCCAGCACCACCTCCGTTGACAAAGCCGGGGACGGCCCCGTTGAACCTCACGACCTATCCCCAGGGTGAGAGCCCCTCACCGGCGACGGACTCGTCCAGCCCGACCACGCGCGGATCACGGAGTTAGGTGATCTGCCCGAGTTGGCCCAGTGGTTCCACAAAGGGGGCCCCTCCCGAGAGGAGTTCTGCCAAGAACAAGCAACCTGTCCTTCCCTGGTCGGACCCCGGCAGCAGGCCGAAGCACAAGCCGCAGGCGACCAAACGGGAACCCACTTATTATATTGGGAGAATGACCTCCTCTACAGCGAACAGCAGTCTGCCGAGCTAGGGTCAGCCCGGGTGCTGGTGGTACCCATACACTTTCGGGACTTCCTCCTGGGCTTGGCCCATGATGTACCCCTGGCCAGCCACTTGGGCCAGGACAAGACCTACCACTGCCTAGTAACGCACTTTTATTGGCCCAAAATGCGAGCCCACGTAGAGGCCCACTGCAAGCCCTGCCCCACGTGCCAGGCCGGTGGTAAAAGTGGAGGGAAGCACAAGGCTCCCCTCCAAGCCTTCCCAGTCGTCAGTACTCCCTTCGAGCGAGTCGGAATTGACATCGTGGGGCCCCTGGATCCCAAGACCACCCAGGGTCACCGCGTTATCCTCGTCCTAGTGGACCATGCCACACGATACCCATAGGCCATCCCCCTCTGCACCGTCATGGCCCCCGTGGTGGGCCGGGCCTTAATGGGGATCTTCTCCCGGGTAGGGTTCCCCCGAGAGGTCGTGAGCGACCAAGGCACCAATTTTATCTCAAAATATATGAGATCCCTGTGGCAACAATGTGGAGTATCTTATAAATTCACTACCCCTTACCATCCCTAAGGCAGTGGCCTAGTGGAACGGTTTAACCGGACTCTGCAGGGAATGATCATGGGTCTCGAGGAGCCCCTGCGGTGTAAGTGGGACGTCCTTCTCCCCTGCCTCCTGTTCGCCTACAGGGAAGTCCCCCAGAAGTCCATGGGGTTCAGCCCCTTTGAATTACTGTATGGGCATCCAGTCAGAGGTCCCCTGAGCCTGGTCAAGGAGGGATGGGAGACGGCACCCCGAGACCCACCGCAGGATGTGTTCCGTACCTGTTGACTCTCAGGAACCTGACTCGGAAATTCCGAGAGCTGGCCGAGGCCAACCTCGAGGCGAGCCAGGAAGAAATGAAGCGCTGGTACGACCAGAATGCGACTCTGGTCGAGTTTCAGCCCAGCCAGCAGGTCTGGGTGATGGCCCCAGTGAAGCCGTGCGCCCTCCAAGACAAATGGACCGGGCCCTTCAAAGTGGTAGAACGAAAAAGTCAGGTGACATACGTGGTGGACGTCCAGTCCCCTCGGAACCCCCTTCGGGTCCTCCATGTGAACCGCCTCAAGCCTCACTTCATGCGGACGGAGTTGAGCTTGCTCCTGGCCACAGACGATGGGGCGGAAGAGGAAACGGAGCCTCTCCCTGACCTCCTGCGGGCCAAAGAAAAGGACGGCTCCGTGGAGGGGGTGATCCTCTCCCCCTCCCTCACACCCCAGCAACACGAGGACTGCCGCCGGCTCTTGGGCCAGTTCTCCGACCTGTTCTCCTTCGTCCCCAAGGTCACCGACTGGTGCGTCCACAACGTGGACACCGGAGACAGCCCACCGGTACCGCACCGAGCCTACCACGTCCCTGACCGAGTCCGGGCCTGCATCCAGGCGGAGGTCTCGAAGATGTTATCTCTAGGGGTGATCGAGCCCACAGACTGTTCTTGGGCCAGCCCGGTGGTACTAGTCCCGAAAGCGGCTGCCCCCGAACTACTGTTCTGCGTGGACTACCGGGGGCTCAATGCGGTCACCCGAGCCGATGCTCACCCTATCCCCCACGCAGATGAGCTCATTGACCGCCTGGGGTCTGCTCATTTTCTCAGCACCTTCGATTTGACCTGCGGATACTGGCAAATTGCGCTCACAGAAGGCGCCAAGGAGCGGTCCACCTTCTACACCCCGGAGAGGCACTACCGCTTCAGAGTGATGCCATTCGGGATGAAAAATGCCCCGGCCACCTTTCAGAGACTGGTGAATAGAATCCTGGCCAGGCTGGAAGAGTTCAGCGCCGCCTATCTGGACGATATTGCGGTATTCAGTTCCGAATGGGGTGAACACCTTCGGCACCTCCGGAGGGTCTTGAGGGCCCTGCGCCAAGCCGGCCTCACAGTGAAAGCCAGCAAATGCCAGATTGGGCAAGGATCGGTGGTCTACCTGGGGCCCCAGGTCGGCAGCGGGCAGGTCGCCCCCCTCCAACCTAAGATTGACGCCATCCTGGCCTGGGAACCACCAACCACCCAAACCGAAGTCCGCGCCTTTCTGGGCCTCACTGGTTACTACCGGAGGTTCATCCAAGGTTACAGCAGCCTCGTAGGACCCCTCACGGCTCTCACGTACAAAAGACAACCTAAAAAGGTGCAGTGAACCCCTGCCTGCCAGGAGGCGTTCGACGCACTGAAGCTCGCCATGTGTACAGCCCCTGTGCTCCAAGCCCCCGATTACTCCAAGGAGTTTGTGGTGCAAACGGATGCTTCCGAGCATGGCATTGGAGCCGTCCTATCCCAGCTCAACGAGAAGGGCCTGGATCAGCCCGTGGCCTTCTTTAGCCGAAGGTTACTGCCCCGAGAGCAACAATGGAGCACCATTGAGCGTGAGGCGTTCGCCGTAGTTTGGGCTCTAAAGAAACTGCGACCCTACCTCTTCAGAACCCACTTCTGAGTCCAGACGGATCATCGACCTTTACGGTGGCTCATACAGATGAGGGGAGAGAACCCCAAACTGCTACGATGGTCAATCTCCCTTCAGGGGATGGACTTCACAGTAGAGCATCACCCTGGCACCGACCACGCCAGCGCTGACGGCCTCTCCAGATTCTTCCGCCTCAGCGAAGGGAACCCCCAAGAGGATGGGTAGTTCTCTTTGGCCTTCAGCTGGGGGGGACGCATGTTGGACCCGGCTTCGTGGCGTGGCCCATCCAGACCCGTAGCGACACCAGACTGACCTCTACACCCCACACGACCCTGATTAACGTAGCCTACCCGACCCAGTCCACACCTGGTCCCCCACAGAACCTGGGCCTACCCACGTCCTTCCCTCCATCTTCCCAACACCGGGCACCCTTCCACCTCCATCGGCCTCGCGGCCTCCAGTGACCCGGCCCCGCACCCCAGATGGCCGCCCTCAACCCAAGCGCAACCCCGGCCTAGTCGCGCCATGCCGGCTAGGGGGAGAGAGAGCTCCTGGTGAGCAGGAGAGGGAGGAGTAGTTTCACTCACACCTAGCCTCCTCTCAAGAGATAGTTTCGATCGCCCCTCCGGCCACCCTGAGGGCTGGCTCCACGCCTGCTGCATGTCTGGGATCCCTCCCGACCCCGCTTTGAAAGGATCAAAGGGCTGCGTGCCAGGAACCCCAAACAAACGACCCCCAGGCGGTAAGACTCCTGCCCATGAAGACTCCGGACATCAAAGAGGAGTCGACCTATGACAAGGGGCGCTCTGGGACCCTCGGCAGTTGAATCCTGGAATGAAACAAGCCCTGCTGACGTGGTCACGGCTGAAAGAACATCCTCCCAAAGTCCGACGGAACTCTTGGAACCTCGGTGAGCCCTGCAGACAGTGTCGCGGCTCCACCTGGCAGAGACGGACTTCTGCCTAAAAACCATCCGAGCCCTGCTGACGTGGTCGCGGCTCTCCTTGCACCCTTGAGTACTCTGAGCCCTGCTGATCGACTCGTGGCTCCTTGAAGATTGTCCGACCTCCAACACCCTTACTCGAGCCCTGCAGACTTGGTCACAACTCAAGAGACATTCTGGTCCGGCTGGACCCCAAAGATCGTATCGTATCCCCCGGCTCGAGGATTGAGAGCTGTGCGCCGGATACGCACCCGCATTGACCCAGATCCGAAGACTGTCCCGCTACCCTTACCCCAACCGAGACTTTGTGAGCCCTTGCTCTACTTGTACAGACCCCTCTGTGGATCATAAAGGTCCTGATATTTCTAGATAAAGAATACGTACTTCAGAATCTACGGTGTGGTGTCTCTGTGTTGCATGGTGCTAAATCAGCGTGTACGATCCTAGGTACGGGACCCAGCCCTGAGGGGGTCTCCTGTCAGTGCTCGGCTACCTCTCCCGGGAAAGGTGGGTCGCAGGGTGGTCAGGTACATCTTCTGTCCTTCCCTGAGGCCGGCCCTTCTAACAATCACATATTTGTTGCTGATCTGTATTTAGTTGTTGTAATATTTGTTCTGAATCCACAGCTTCCTGTCTTGCTTGCTGTATTGTATTCTCCACCTCATTCATAGCTATAGCAGGTTCATTTTGAATGATTGGCTATCCAATAGGATCTTGACTTGCAGATGCCGAACTTTGGCTGCTCTGAGATCTCTCCCTTGCTATCTCAGCAGCAATTGTTTCTTTCTGTTCAATCTTATCCCTCAACATTTGAGGATAGACTGGAAGCACTGAGCACTCAATGGTGCCTTTCACAGCATTGAATGAGTCTTCATGAAACTCAAACAGTCAAAGTACCTTGGATTTAGTGTGCCTTGGCTCAAACAACTTCAACAGTAATAAATGGAAAAACTCTCTTATGTCCAGAGTTTGATAACTTAGCTTTCTATGGTTGATTAAATGTCTGTGTTATGTCTGACCAAACATCCTTCACATCAGTCTCAGCTCAAAAGGAATAATGAATAGGGACACAGCCGCAACAGTGTGAAGGAAAGCTGTTGTGACTAACAGAGAAGGGTTGACTGGTGGAGAGCCACCCTACTGGCAAGTAGGTGCCTCCAAGAGAAAATATAAAACAACTAGAAAATGAAGAAAGAGGTAGAAGGGACTGTGACTGAGTGCCAGCAGGATATGAATGGGCAACAACCAACTGCAGTGTTTCCCCTTTGCAATTGCAACTCGCACAGGGCACAGTGGAAAAGGAAACCCACAGTGACAGCTGCTGCAGCTCAACATGGTTGGGGGGGAAGTGTACCTGCCTAAACTGAACTAGCAGACCCCCAAGACTGTCAATGCGAGTCAGTGAGTAAGCGCTAAAGGAAATTTACGCATAAGGCTGCCAGGGGCGGTGAAGGAGATTCGCAGTGACGCCTCGTGGCCATAGGTGCTCACTGCAGGAGTAAGAACACTGGAAAGTTTGCCACCAGGAGAGAAGGCAGCGAGTCTCTCAAGGACGGAGGAGAGTGCACGATATGCACGCCCAGTGTCAAAAGGACGGCATCGCCAGTGGAAGCAGTAAGAGCGCAAGGAGAGAAGCTGCGCTGAACAGGTACTCCATACACAGACGGTACAGGCTGGAGCCCAAGAGTGAGTGCCCTGCAATGAAGCGAGCCCAGGTGGTTACATGGCATGACTCATCCTGTGAAGCCATCCTGAGGGGAGGTGGAGAACGGAGAGCCACGTTGGTGTTGCAGTGAGGCACCTGGAGCGGGTCCTCAAGAGATGACCTGCCAAAGGTCAGCAGAGAGGACCTTCCAGAGGACTAAGTAGAGGACCTGCCAGAGGTATGAGGAGAGGACCTGCAGAGGTCTGAGGAGAGGACCTGCCAGTGGTCTGAGGAGAAGACCTGCCAGAGGTCTGTGGAGAGGACCTGCTAGAGGTCTGAGGAGATGACCTGCCAGAGGTTGGAGAAGCTGTGACCTGAGAAGAGGTCTGACAAGAGGACCAAGGACAGGTCCATGAAGAGGACCGAAGAGCGAGTAGAGGTCTGACAAGATTGACCTGAAGTCAGAAGTAATGAATGGAAGAAGGTCGCAACAACATGTCTGGTCACCAAAAGAAGAGAATGTATTGTCCTATGGGTAGGACAGGCTCAGGGAGACCTGTGTGAAGTGCAAATCACACGGAGAGGCCTGGTCAGAGAAGAAGTGCAAGACCGGATGGGACTAGACCGTGTTGTGAAGCACAAAAACAAGAAGGAGGAAATTGAGTGGCATGACGCCACTGCAAAGAAGTTCAAGAAGAAGAGAGGAGTGTGTGATCTGACAACGCGTACACCAGAAGGCAAAAGTGACTGAGTGCAAGAACATCTGGCAGGGAGCACAGTCCCTGAAGAACATCGGTGGCACCTGGAGAAATAGCTATCCATGAGTCTTCAGAACACAGAGAAAACCTGGGGATTGAAGAGGCGAGCAGGCTGGACCATTTGTGTCATCCACCTTTGGGGTCGCACAGGAGATTGGATGGTGGGGCTGCTCAGACGTCCTGAAGAAGAGGATCCAACCACTCCACACCGGACCGTGGAGACCCAGGGGCAAAGGCCTCAGGGATGCCAGTGTGAGCGGGTCCCACCACTAGAGATGAGTCGACAGTCACTCTTCCCAGGACCCAAGAAGAAGAAGATCATGTGCTAAGTGGCAGGAGTAAAGAACTACCCTTCGGATGGATCTACGGACTTGAAGGTGGGATTCGTAGCGCTTCCTCTACACATCTAGAAGGTTGCATTGGAGTAACACAGCGAAGTACACTTAGTCCAGTGGAAGCCTGGTGAAGCGGGCCTCCGGGACATCCTGTGAGAGGGGAACACCTGCGAGAGGGACATCCTGGTGAAAGGGATGTTTGCAGCTGCTCCACCATTCTGCAGAGAGAAGTGTTGCAGCACTTGTGTGGATGCCACAACAACAACCAGGACTGATGAGTGATTCACCATCACTCCACCTGCACCGCCACAGAGAACAGTACAGAAAGAGAGTCTTTGGTGTTCACTTCCACATCTTCAGTCAAGTAGGACCAGGCCCGCAGGGCAACACTAAACTCTGCCAACTAGAACAGGTGATCCTAGCTGGAGTCATACCATTGTTTTGTTTCTGCAAGCAGCTGAACAGACTCAGTGGAAGTTCCTATTTATTGTTTTCTTCTCTCCCACAGGTTGGACTCTGTTTTTCCATTTTGAATAAAGTTTTGGGAAGATGTAGTGACCTGCCGGTCACTGTTCTGGTTGTTCTGTCACCAGCCACTCCCCGAGGGCTGGCTTACACTCCACCACACACCCATCCAGCACAGGCTTCACAGGACATGTGACCCTGTTAATAAAAGGGGCTGGGCGCACGTGCCCTGGGCAAGTTCTACACTCTAAGCAACAGTGTCTGTGTCCTTTTTATTCATGCATGAGGGGCTAGGGCCCCACAACATTACTTTAATAACCTTTTTTTACACCCTGCAGTTGTTGGTTTGCCCTTTCTTTGGTAACTTCTTCACAGATATGATCACCTCACCTAGAGTGTAGTAGTTGCACAGTCACCATCAGTGAGTCAGCCGTACAGCGTTCACCTCCCCACCATCTCACTATTGGTGCTGCAGCTCACTTATAAGGGTCTTTGAAGCTCGAGACCGTGTTTGTCTCCATCTTGAGTGAGTCTACCTCCGTTCGGACTACACCATAAAGTTTTAGGAATTGTGTGCAGGTTTCCAATGAGGCGGTCCTCTTCCTTCTGTAACACGCCTCGGGTGGGAAGTTTCTGGGTCCCATCTTTGCTGGAATCCCTTTTTTGAACCATGTGTCAGACCCAGATTGTGAATCATTATACTTCCCGGCATGCTCTCCAATAGTTATGCTTGGATACAAATAATGAGTTCATAAAAAGCCTGCAGCGACTTTTATTATTCTTTTCTTTTTATGGTAGTTGTTTACTTTCAGCCTCTGTTGCTCCTTCGGTGTAGGATCTGGCAGAATTATCTAGTGAGGTTCGTTCGGCGCTCAGCTAAGTGTAATACAATCTTTGGTGGTCAAGCCACGCCCACTCAACCAGCCATTTGTGATTCATAATGTGCATACTCGCAAAGTCTATGGATTGCCTTTCTTTCGTTTTGTTAAGTAATTTTTATTGAGAATAAATAACACAGGAATACAAAGATACATAATAAAATTTGATATAGATACGAGCATACAGGAATAAGGAAATAATAACTACAAAATAGGTATTATGTAGAGAAACAAAGCTACAAAATATAAGAACCCATAACATTACTGTATACTAAGAACCTGCATAAATACAAGAATGAGTACGATAATGTACAAATAGAGCAATAATTTTTTAAAGAAAGAGAATAGGAGAGAGGAAGAAGAAAGAAGAAGACAGACAAAGAAGGAAGAAAAAGAACAGGAAGAAGATAGGAGAGAGAAGAAGAAGAAAAGAAAAGATATAGCAAAAGGGAGCAATAAAGAGAAAACTTACGATGACAGAAAATAAGTAAAAGGTAACCATAACAGATCAGATTTGATTTGTAAAGTGATTGAAGTCTGTGGTACAGAAGCGATCCTATGTTCATCACATATTAAATTCCACCAAAGTAAGAAAGACAATTTAGAATTGTCTTTGCAACAAGTTAGTATAACTTTAAAGGCCACAGCAAGGAATAAGTCTAACAAAATTGATTTAGAAGAAATGAGATCAAAATCAGGGTATAAAGTACCCAAAAATACATTTTGAATATTAAATGGGATCTTATAATGAAAAATCAATAAACATTTTGACCATACAGTTTTCAAAAAATTATGCACCTTAGGACAATAAAACAGTAAATGTATTAAAGAACCTTCAGCAGTATGACAGGACCAACAAGATGATGTGACAGAATGATTAAACTTATGTAAAAGAGAGGGAGTAATAACAACTCTATTATAATTAAAGTATAAGGACTGCGTGATATTAGCAGCTTTAGATGTCCTGAAAAGTTTCTGCCAAAACTTATCCCATTGGTGTATAGATAGAGTTTGAGAAAGATCCTGTTCCCACTCTAGTTCAATATTGGATTTATTCCGTGTATTAACATGAGTAGATAAGGTTTTATAAATAAAAGCGGCATTAGGAATAGTGTCAGAGGAAATGGGATATAGAGGGGTATCAGGAATAAAGGAAGGCGGAATTGGATAAGAAAGAAAGTTTTGTACACATCTCTGCAGCACTGGGGCCAAAATGTCATACTGCTGAATACAAGAATCAGGTAAATGAAAGGTCTCTTGCAACTGGTGAAAAGATAAAACCATATTATTAACAATCATTTGATTGACATAAAAAATACCCTTTTCTTCCAATGTTTGTAGTAGAATAATTTGTGCCGAAATTTGATATATTTGTTAAACCAAAGTGAGGAAGCTAAAAAAAATTTATATTTGTCAAAATTCTTAAAGAAAAGCGTATGCAATAGCAATTGAGAATGTTTCAACACTGGGTATTTAGAAATAAAAGTACAATTAATCATATAAACAATATCCCGTACAGTAAAATCATTTAACAATGAGCATTCAACATTAACCCAGGAAGGCTTAGGTAAATTTTGATAAACTTTGTTCAAAGCAAAAAATTGACGAATCAAAAAAGCATTGTGGTATAATTTAAAATCAGGAAATCTTACACCCCCCTCGTTCTTGGGTCGAAGTAATTTGGACATAGCAATACGTGCATGCTTGTTATTCCAGAGAAATTTAGTACATGGCGAAGTAATCTGAGTAAAATAGTATTTAGGAATTGAGAATGGTAACATCGACAAAATAAACAGTACCTGGGGAACAATCATCATTTTAATTGTATCAAGTCTGCCCCACCATGATAAAAATAATGGGGACCAAAGGTTTAACAAATTGGTGATTTTAAGTTTTAAGGCAGTAAAGTTAAGGGATAAAGTATCCTGTATGTTAGAGGCGAACCATGTGCCTAGATACTTAATTTTTTGAGGACACCATGTAAAGTTGGTCGAATCAAACATATGTTTATAACATGAAGAATTTAAGAGTAAAATTTCAGTTTTAGAGAAATTTAACTTGTAGCCTGAGACGTTAGAGAATGACGAGACTTCCTGTAAAAAAGGGGGTAAGGAGGACACAGGATTGGACGTATAAATAACAACATCATCTCCATATGCAGATAATTTAACCCCTTGTGTGCCACGCCCTTTCCCCACCCTGTGCCGGCCGTTGCATTAGCGGGCGGGGTTCATGACGAGCTGGACTCGTCATGGGCACAGCGCAACCGCGGCCCATGACGAGTCCAGCTCGTCATGGGCACACAAGGGGTTAATTTGATGGGATTTTAGATTAAAACCAGTAATAAAAGTATTACGTCTAATTCGTTCCAAGAAGGGTTCTAGGCATAACAAAAAAAGTAAAGGGGAAAGAGGGCAACCCTGACGTGTACCTCTCTGGAGAGAAAAATATGGAGAAAAAAGACCATTCACAAAAATACATGCTTTTGGATTTGTGTATAACAATTTGATAAAAGAGATAAACTTTGGACCAAATCCAAACCATTTTAGTGTGTGAATCATAAAATCCCAGTTAATTCGGTCAAAGGCCTTTTCTGCATCCAAAGATAACACAGCCAATGGAGAAGGATACTTTTTATGGATTGCCTTTCTGAACCAATTTGTGATTGACAAAGTAGGGGCTGTTGCGTTTTCGAGAATGTAGTTCTCTTTTCAAATATCAGTATTGTTCCCAAATGAAGTAAGTGATTGAATGTGTACTAGCTGGCCTAAGAGTTTCATAAATTTGATGTATTTAAATTTAGTTTCTTTTTAATACACCTGGTGTCGACCTTGGTTAGCCATCTACCTTAACGATGTTTGTGTCACTCGTGGTCAATAATGGAATCTTTACATTAGTTATAGTTAATTTACTGTTTAAAAATACAATTGGTGGAGCCGATTTGCAAAGATTGCTCTGTGACTAATTGGGTGTTAGATGTGAACTTGAAGGACTGATTCACAAATCATCATCATCATCCTATCCTTATCTCGGCCGAAAAAACACCATAGACACACATGCAAGTACAATAAAAGCATTGGATATTTAACAACTAGCAGCCAAATACAAAACAAGATTATTTAAATCCATCGTTCACAAATTTAGACACATTATTCATATCAGGCAAGTGTCTTAAAGGTAAGAATTGAATAATATTACATAAAACTATATTTAAGCAGAATGGAATTAATCTCGTTTAACATCTAATCTTAAAAATACACCCAATCTCAAACATATTTCCTGTTTAGCTAGAGACTGCAAATATGTTAAAGCAGTTCTACACATTTATATCTGTAACTTCTCAATCGCTGGAATAAGTAGGCCCTTACAAAATTCTTTGAAAAATTAGCAGAAAAACAAGGGCAACAGGATTTGGTCAGATGTTTTATTGCAGGGGCAGTAGCTATAGTAGTACCATCATACTGACCAAGAGAAAAACAGTTTCTATCTGATCGCTCTCAGACGGAAGACAGTGAGGAGCGATCTTTCCCAATTGTTGTTAACCCAGTCCAAATATCGTTCAATTCCAGGGCAAGTTTCAAGGAGCGCATATCTTCTAATGAAAATGGGCATTGCCAGCATGTGTTCCCTGGCCCGCTTTAACAGAAAATTGACCTTTACCCACTAATTGTCCTCTTTCTTAGTGGAGCCTGGGTCAGTAAAGAGGCTGGGTCTGCCTAAACTGGAGAGATTTTCCTGGATATACTATAACCATGGTATCAAAGATCCCACAGGACATGCCAAGCAATGATCAATTACATCTCTGCCAAAGAAGGCTCCAGCGTTACACCAGATGGAACACCAAAGTAGCAGGAGACCAGTTTTATATGATCTGCCACGTAATCTAAACCAAGGTCCTCATGCACCACAAGATTATGGGAATTAGGGGCAACCCACAACAATCTTCAAAGCACCCTGTTTTACACATTATCCTTCATATTTTATTTGTCTCTCCTTTTTTTTTACTTACACTATTTTACTATTCTCCCCCAAATCTACTTTGTCTTAAACGTTTTGCAAGGTGAGTTTTTTCCTATGATAACACCTTTCTCTATCATTAATATGATTATCTAATTACAGTCACTGACTCATATTTATATTTGATCTACTTATATTTCATCAATTAATAATATATGCTATTTCAATTTATTATTTATGTCATTTACATATCTATTAATTATTACCCTTCTTGCATTCTCCCCTCCTCTTACTTTTATCTTCTCCTACTCTGCATTTCCACTATTTCTCTATTTCTCTATTTAATTATTTAACTATTTATTCAAACCATGTCTATTTATATGCTCCATATTTATATGCTTTTATTCATCAACAAATGTCATGTATTTATCGTTACTTTTTATTTTTATAGAAGTTCTCATTTATTTATACACAATTTATTACTGCCTCCTTATCATTATTCTCTTGATGTATTTTCATTGTAAAATTCAATAAAAAATGTCAACACTCAAAGCACCCTGTTTTCATCTCTCTGTAAATTGTGATTTTTACAGCCACATTATATCCCCGCTCCATATATTAAGAAAGAAACACACCGAACAGGAACACACCTGCAACTGTAAATCTCGACGAGTGGGAGAATGGGCTTATTCCCCAAAACGCAGATACATAAAAAGAGAGCCAGTGGCATGTGTGAAGCTGGTACTCCTATTGGCCAGTCCAGCTGAAGTTTTCATCAAAATGACCAATTAAATAAGGAAAAGAATGCCCTCTCTCAAGCCGCCTAGCTTTAATTCTAAGTGTTCGAGTCTTCACCTTCATGATGCAGCGCACCATGACAAACGTTTTGAACCTATTAGTTTCCAAGTAATGGCTCCTCATGAAGGCCACAAAGCCGTCAAGGAGGGCCTTAAGTTCATTGGATGTTCTAGCTAACAAGACGGCATTGTCAGCCTAGAGGAGTAAAGGCACTGGGCAGTGCTTAATAGTTGGTAAATCAGCATCTAAGCCTTCCAAGACAGACTCTAGCTTGTTAATATATAGTAAAAAGAGAATTAGACCCCTGACGAACACCTCGCTGAATGCTAATGGAGTCAGAGCATTTACCATTACCATTATTCTCATATCTCTCTGTGGCAGATAAAGTGCCTCGCTCTCAGAAACACTACCAGACCCTTCTTCATCCCCATCCTAATCATGAGATCCGAAAGCTTGGATCTGTTAATGCTATTAAATATTCCAGACAGATCCATAAAGGTAAAATGGATGGAATACCTATGAAGCAGTTCATACTTGCTAATTATAAGATACAGGATAAGAAATTGCTAGATGGTGCTCAGTCCAGGTCTGAAGCCATACTGAACCCCCAAAAGGACATTATTATCATTAATCCAGAGTTCCAAACTGTCTAAGCTAGGATTATGCATCCCACTATCTTAACGGAGGAATCAGGGATGGAAATGAGGCAGTAACAGGCTAGATCCTTCATGTTCCTATTTTTTTAAAACTGGTGCAACAATTGCAGACCTCCAAGAGTCTTGAAGTCCAAACAGACTAGAAGAGTTAAAAAGATTAGTAACATGCATACATGGGTGCCCAGAAATCAATATTTTCTTGAACAAATCCATTCGGACACCTCAGGACTAGGGGGCTTTATTGGCTGTGCGGTGCAAAATAGCTTATATGACTTCTCCCCTGGAGAAGGAGATATCTATAGGAAGATTTTGTTGGGCAGAGTTGTTCCCTCTGTGCTCACTATCCCTCAGGTCGAGAATATGTCGAAAGTAGCTCACCCAGTCCTAAGGAGCGATATTACAATTAAAAACCTATTTTAGAGAATAGTTTTTTACGAGGTTCAAAAAGGACATATAGGGGCAAATTTACAAGCCCCTTGAACCACTTTTGCGTCACTTTTAACATGGAAAAAGTGGCGAAAAAATGGCGCAAGGGGCTTGTAAATCTGCCCCATAGTCTTTAGGAGTACATGTCTAAACCAGACTGCCCCAGTGCTCCCTCCTCACCTCGTTTTTCCTCACAGCCAAAGCCCCTGTGTACTCCCTCCTGCAATTAGCGATTTCCTACCTGACCTTTGGTGACTTCCTTTTTGCGAGATGCAGTTTCCTACAGGTCATCCTGCAAGCTTTGTTAAAGCAAAAGGAGACCCCAGGTCATTTTATCTTAACCTTTATCATGAGGATCATTTTCGTAGCACAACCCAAGGACACAAGAGTAAACTACTACTTGTGTATCGACTTCTAAAGAAAAGCAGCTTGAAACACTAACCTGCTTCCCAACCATAAGCCTAGAAAAACATGTGCATTGTCAGATTGCCTCCAAACCAATCTGCTCAAATCATCCTTGACCACTATCAGTGAATTACTGGCAATAATTCCCCTTTTACCTTTTACAGGATAGCTGCTAGAAAGCTGGAGGGGGATGAGGTCACTAAATACAGTTGAGATGACCCCACCATCTACAATTCTGGTAGACAAGTTTTGTATAACAAAAACAGTCTATAATCAAAAGCTGCCCTCTTCCAATGAAAGTGGCTGCCCTAACAATATTGCGGTCTAGGGACTCAAAGGCATTTCAAAAGTTATGATTAGCAAACATAGGAAGGAGCATAACACCTCTGACAACTTGATGCTGGCAGGGTTATTGACATTGTGATGTTTCAAGGGGTTGGGGTTCAGAAAGATACAAGGTACCCCCAGCTTCGCATTAAAATCTTCTGCAACTAACCAGTTAAAATGTTCACCTTTATATGAAGGACTGATAAACAAAGAATCAATAAAGGAAAGGAGAGCAGTATACTTGCTATTGCTATGACCACCAGAAAGGTCAAAACCAGAATCTGCGAGCATCGCAGTAACATCCGCTGCAAACGCAGCACGACAAAACTGACAGAACACTATTTAGCCAAGAGGCATACCACCAACGACATGTCGTGGGTCATAATTGAACAACTTGATCCCAACCTAACCGACATCCAGGAACGTTGGTTCGAAAAAGAACAACGCTGGGTATATAGACTTTCAACCCACATCTCAGGACTTAATGATAATGTACCCTGGAACAGCATACATCGGTAATGATGACAGCAAATGTAACTAAAATAATTACTGTATTCGATCACTCTCTAGCCTGCAATATATGACTTGCTCAGTCTTGTGCACCCATTCCTGACACTGTGCAGACTCCTACGTTTTTCACCGTAGCTACCATCTAATCTGTACACAGTACACAGTACCGCTACACTTAGAACTCAAAACGCAGCTCTAAGAGGCAGCTATTATCCTTTCTCTAAACTCTCTCTTTTAACATACAGACATAGATTGACTCGTATGTAGTCACACAGACACATGCCTGTTATCAAATTACAAATACTGAGGGGCTCGCAGCTCTGTCCCACCAGGTCCCGTATGCAGCCATGTATTTACCAACATTGTTCAGCTGCACCATAGAGGGACGGAAATACATATTTCTCTAAACTCTCTCTTTGTAACATACAGGCATAGATCGACTCGTATGTAATCACACAGACACATGCCTGTTACTAAAGTACAAATATTGAGGGGCTCGCAGCTCTGTCCCACCAGGTCCCGTATGCAGCCATGTATTTACCAACACTGTTCAGCTGCACCACACTGGGACGGAAATACATATTTCTAAATTTTATTTCGTGTTGTTTTAACAAAGAACTCTCAACACGTGACATCGAGTAATACTCTTTTTTTTTTTCATTTACTCATTCATATATTTCTTCTATTTCCATCAAACATAGGCTACGTCTGCACCACTCGCAGACACGGCGTTCTAGTCTTTCTGAGCCGCACCACGCAACTTCCTGTCTCCCTGCTTCTTTAACCACTCCCCATTTCCATATCGGCGCTGAACAAGCGGACCCGATCACCGTCCTAGGTACTACGGACCTTTCCTCCCTTACAACTGTGAGTACAAGACAAGGACAGGTTAATATTGATCGACCTTTTGGTTCCGTCTAGACCCAGAAAGTTACGCCGATTCAATCAATTACGGTAATGCTCATTACCGCTAGGCGTTTTACAAACACTTCTCCCCACCATTACCTCTCCTTTCCATTAAGGTCAAGCGCAGAATCATACGGCGATCTAATCCCAGAGGCATAACTACCTCTCTATTCAAGTGAGACCGTCTTTCATGTTGTTTGTCACTTAAGCTGTTGTTTGTCTTTCATTTTCATTTATTTGTGTCCGTTTGTTGAACTCCACATATAGTGGACACCATGTTAATATACGCCACCATGTCAACAAACAATCACCATACTGCACGCGCACTTGGCCACTTAGCATATTGGCCCCCTGTTTCTTGATGACTTGCATAGTCACATCTAGTATGTGCAATACGTGTATGACTGCGCCATAGGCACGCACACAATGGATAAAGAGTATGCGCACCGTGTGCCCCAATATTACGATATCTACTCACTCACGGATCCCCTGTGTATGTTTACACTTTTGGGGCACATTGTAGCCACGCAAGCCTTTATAGTGTTCATGCACACCCACAAAGTCATTTGGCTTCAGATCACTAGCCTTTAGTTGAAAGGAGCATGCATCTAGTGTATATGCATGATTCACAACTGTTCTCCATATCTAAATTAATTCTTCATTTTCAGGTAATCTCAAACGGAGTTACTGTGAGTACCTTACCACTACACTCACAGCACACTTTAGGGTGTGTGCTGATATTTACACGTGGCCTATACCTTGTTTATACGGCCATTCACATTTTTTTGCTGGTCCTGACGAAAGCCTCTAGAACCATCGAGAAGGCTGAAACTAGTTGACCTTATTTACAAGGGATATCAGGAAAATAACATTCCTAATTACATATCCCGCAAAACTTTTTTACATTAGTCCTGGGACCCTTATAATAAAAGTCTTTCCATAGGGCATCTCCCAGAGACTTTTTTAACTCTTAAACACATCACACATAGCACGCCACTTTCTGCTCAAAACCCTGCTCCGCTGTATCCCAGGCGTTGTAGCACAACTGGATTGTGCTAGACAATCCAGTTGGGCCCCGATGATGAAGCATGCCACCTACTAGGTAGGTGGGTGAGGGGTTTCTTTCACAGCAGTTGTGCTCTCTCTCCTTTCACGTTTATTACAACAATGACAGCAAAAAAAGTTTGCTTTGAATCATAAAACTTGTCCATTTTGTTTTGTCAAATTGTTTGGGGAAGAGGACAAGTTTTTCTTTTCCTCGCTCTCTTGTTGTTCCCATTTATTTTTTACTTGCTATTCCTGACAGAAAAGTTGTCATTATAAACGTTCACAATAAAAAAACTATAATGTGTTGAGCACTTTAGGTGAAAAGCCTGAAAGGTCTGCTTCCTGTACTAATACTTGCTATAGACCAGCCAAGAGTGACCTTAAACAAGGCCAGGAGTCCCACACCGCCCGCCCAGATGGAGACAGTAGGATGTGTTACGCAAGCCTGCGAAACCATCACAAAAAATGTGTTATGTGGCCCATGTGTCTTGCATCAAGACAATATCAAGCTCCTGAACCAGAGAACCCACCTTAGTACTGACCACTTTAATGTTCCAGCTAAAAACACTGCGACTGTGGGTAGTGTTGGGCGGTAAACTCCTCTACACTTCACAGAGTTTTGTCACTCCGCGCTCCATTTGGAGCACAACGTTTTGCAAAATCTCTGCCACCATCGCATAGCGGAGTCCTACGGCACCCATCTTTAAATTATTTAAAAATAATCCTGATCAAATAGGGCCTGATCTCAATATGGTCGCGGACTAGGCACTGACTATCTTTGGTTGACTTGGGCAGATTGGGAGGGTTCTAACAAATGTGTGCTTTCATAGTTTGACCCCGGGCGAGTTTCCACTGCTGTTAGAGGAAAGGTGTCATTTGTCAGAAGAGTTTGCCGTGTCCATGCTCCCTTTGCCCATCTGAGTTTGCTACTTTGGTTCGTGTGGTGTGTACCCATTGCTCAAGCAACAAAGAAAGGAGACCCGACTGCAGTCATGAGCTTTCAGTTGTGAGAGTTGCACCTCTCTCTGTTATAGTATTAGAAAAACTGCATAAATAAAAAAATTCTGAAGGGACAAGACCTCCTCTTGACTCCAGCGCATATGTGCCATCAACATCACCCCTGCAAGTGCATGGTCAAAACCCTTCTGTTAAAGCATTTGAAGTCTCACAGGCTAGGCAGCAATGGAGTGGGGCTTCTCGTAGTTTGTTGGCAGAATCTTTTTGTAGTTGCCTTCTAAGCATGTCTGGGGCAGATTTACAAGCCCCTTGCGCCACTGTTGTGTCACTTTTAACATGGGAAAAGTGACGCAAAAGTGGCGCAAGGAGTTTATAAATCTGCCCCTCTGTGTCCACAGCTTGCCGGGTATTTGTTTATTCCTTAGTACGTTCTTGGCAGACAGGTTTCTGAGGAAGAGTTCTCTCAGGGTTAATGCAATTGCTGCAGATGCACGTGGCAATCTGAATGAAATAGGCACCAGTGTGGGTTTAATACCGATTCCTAGGGGCATATTTACAAGCCCCGTGCACCACTTTTGCGCCACCGTTGCGTCACTTCTGTGACGCAGCGGGTGGAGTAAAGCTAGCACCATGCTGCAGAGGATTTACAATGTGACGCGTCTAGGGAGATGCGTCATGTTGTAAAGCCCTGCGTCACATGAAACCTACCTCAGGTGGGCGTTCCGGCGCAGGGTGGGCGTTCCGGCGCAGGAACGCCTCAGAAAAGTGCCTGAGTGAAATCGACAAGATTTCACTCAGTTACATTCCCAACCCCGCTGCGTCAAAACCTTGCGCCTGCTTGAGGCAGGCGTAAGGTGTGACACACCATGTGGAAGATAGGCCGGGTTGGCACAGTGCTGGAGTTGTGTCGCGCCCGCGACACAACTCCAGCACTGCGCCAACCTTACGCTGGCAGATGCGATACGCATCTGTTTATCCTTGCGCCATGATGCGCCGCATTGTAAATGCAGCGCATCTGTGGTGGCGCAAGGGTAATCTTGCTTCACGCATCTTTCCTGGCGCATCCCTGCTGATTTGCAGGGATGTGCCAGGAAACATAAATCTGCCCCCTAGTCTTCAACCCTGCAAAAGTCTATAACATAAGTGCTACTTAATTACGGCAATGAAACTTAGGGGCTTATTTACAAGCCCCTTGCGCCACTTTTGCGTCACTTTTTTGCCATGTTAAAAGTGACGCAAAAGTGGAGCAAGGGGCTTGTAAATTTGCCCCTTAGTGCGTGCAACATTCGGTAAATTTCTTGGTGCTTGGCACACTTCCCTGCCTACTTTTAACCACTGATTGCTGTATTCAAAGAATGAACAAGTTAAATAATGTATTTATAATGTCGCTCTCATGCTGTGAAAAGTGCCTTGTGTTGCCTTTTCAGTGAGGAAAACACATGTTTAAAAACATTAAAGCAGGGTGAATGTAACGATTTGCTTTGGTGCAATGGCCCAATGGAACATTTTACGGGGCTTTCATAATAAATACACAGCTCTAGGGGCAGCAGAACTCCACAGAATTTCACCAACTTTTTACGTTACTCCACGGAATCCTACAAAGTGAAACTCTGTGAGCTCCACCCACCCCTAGCTGTTAGGTACCTGCACCAGCTGTTTCTAGAGGTTTGGTATCATCACCACAACGTGATGTGGATGCAGGAACAGTTTTAATAATTAGAGAGTATGGTCAAGGACCTGGGGAAGGGTCATGAGGAGGGTGGCATCTGACTTATAAAAACTAGGCTCAGGTTCTTGGCATCAGTCTGCTGCTGCCAGGCTGGAGAGTGGAAGAGTGGATCAAAGCAATTAGAAACTGGAATACCCGAGTATGTAGCACTTTACTTAAGGCAGCTAACTTCATTTTTCCACAGGCCAGGTTGGTGTAAAAGAAGGTGAGGAGCAGGAGCTTGACCATGTTCAACCTGATCACATCATATTTCGCTTGGCCACTCAAACCTTAACAGTCTTGGGCTGTCTAAAACTAACAACAACACAGTCCCCATCAAAACAGTTGGGTCATGAACCCATCCACCCAACTCTGTGCACCTTTAAAATATCACCAGAGAAACAAACATAAATATTAGGGTTAGACCCTAGCCAGTGAATAACCTTGTTTTTTAGCTAAATGGTAGATTTAGCAGACCCAGGTGACAACATAGGGACATTAGCCAAAACAGTTACATATGGGCATGATGCAGGCAGCAGATGCAATACAGGTGCGCCTCTCGACATTTTTGCACCCAGGCCCTCGATTCCTGTGTCTGGGTAATACCTAATGAAGCCGTATTCCCAGCCCTATGTGAGGTACCCTCTAAGACTACAGGCTGGCAGAAGCTTCCATCAGCAGAAATACTACCATCTGCTATAAGGTTAACAGGGCACCGAGAATCAGGTGTTAGTGGAGCTTTCTGGTTTGTACTGCCCAGATGCAGTGATATTACTTGGTCTTGCTCTACCCCCTTCCAGAGCAATGTTCAGTCTAGATTTAATGGACGCCAGACTTATGAAGATAGGGTCATGTTTGACACCTAGCTCATCCCTCAACAGCTCAAATAGATTGTCCACTCTGTTCAAGGCCTGTCATTGGGTAACCCCAGTTGGTGACTCTGAGTTAATCATAGTTGGTAGCGCCTTGGGTTTGACGTCCTCCTCTGGCACTTAATCACTGGGATCAAGCTTGGAGACTGGAAAGACTCCTCTGAGGCTTCAATTGTTGGAACAGGCTCTGACAAGGTACACAAATCAGGCTGAAAAGAAATCAGGGCAGCCATAGTGGGGAATCAAGGTCGACGGATGTATGACGTTACAACGCACACTTTTACAACGCATGCACTTACAACGCATTTTTTACAACGCATAATCCATTACAACGCATGACATTACAACGCATGACACTACAACGCATTTTTAAAAAATACCTTTACAACGCATTTCCATTACAACGCATACTACCTTTACAACGCATACCATTACAACGCATAATATTAAATTACATTTAAGGTAAGTATTAGATAGTATAGGGGTAAAAGTTACTTTTCTAACTCCAGGGGGTGCAACAGTAGGGTAAGTGTTGGATAGTATAGGGGTAAAAATTACTATTCTAACTCCAGGGGGTGCAACAGTGGGGTAAGTGTTGGATAGTATAGGGGTAAAAATTACTATTCTAACTCCAGGGGGTGCAACAGTAGGGTAAGTGTTGGATAGTATAGGGGTAAAAATTACTATTCTAACTCCAGGGGGTGCAACAGTAGGGTAAGTGTTGGATAGTATAGGGGTAAAAATTACTATTCTAACTCCAGGGGGTGCAACAGTAGGGTAAGTGTTGGATAGTATAGGGGTAAAAATTACTATTCTAACTCCAGGGGGTGCAACAGTAGGGTAAGTGTTGGATAGTATAGGGGTAAAAATTACTATTCTAACTCCAGGGGGTGCAACAGTAGGGTAAGTGTTGGATAGTATAGGGGTAAAAATTACTATTCTAACTCCAGGGGGTGCAACAGTGGGGTAAGTGTTGGATAGTATAGGGGTAAAAATTACTATTCTAACTCCAGGGGGTGCAACAGTAGGGTAAGTGTTGGATAGTATAGGGGTAAAAATTACTATTCTAACTCCAGGGGGTGCAACAGTAGGGTAAGTGTTGGATAGTATAGGGGTAAAAATTACTATTCTAACTCCAGGGGGTGCAACAGTAGGGTAAGTGTTGGATAGTATAGGGGTAAAAATTACTATTCTAACTCCAGGGGGTGCAACAGTGGGGTAAGTGTTGGATAGTATAGGGGTAAAAATTACTATTCTAACTCCAGGGGGTGCAACAGTAGGGTAAGTGTTGGATAGTATAGGGGTAAAAATTATTATTCTAACTCCAGGGGGTGCAACAGTAGGGTAAGTGTTGGATAGTGTAGTGTAATATTATGCGTTGTAATGGTATGCGTTGTAATGGTAGTATGCGTTGTAATGGAATGCGTTGTAAAGGTAGTTTTTAAAAATGTGTTGTAGTGTCATGCGTTGTAATGTCATGCGTTGTAATGGATTATGCGTTGTAAAAAATGCGTTGTAAAGGTAGTGCGTTGTAAAAGTTGCGTTGTAAAGGTTGTTCCCCAAGGTCGACATGATAAAGAGTAACCCAAAAATGGAGTCGGGACCAGAAAATGAGAAGGAAGAATTTAATCAGATAGGGAGAGAGAGCGCTCTGTAAGTTCAATCTCCTTAGCGACAACCCCCACAGCACATGACAGAAACCCTTCAATGGTGGAATTTGGGGCAACATTTGGGGGAGGGGTTTGTTTGATGCAGCCTTTTGTTTCCCTATGTTACGTGCAGGCAAAAACACTAAACAATTTAAAAATAAGCAGCCAAGTCAAAACAAGTAGTAAAAAGGTACCCGCAACAGGCCACAAAGGAGGACCAAGAGTCATGGCCGACACCAGCTGCTGTCAGGTGATGATGGTCTAGGATAGGGCCAGACTTGGCCATGCTGTAGGTAGGGAAACAGGTTCTTGTAGAGCCCGTCTGGCATGAAGCCGTATACCCTCCTCCTTAGCTCACTCAGGAGGTATGGGCAACGTAGTCCTGCTACTCCTCCACTGAAATTGTTGTGTCCATTGCTGCAGGCAAGGAGACAGGTTCTTGAAGCACCCATCCGGCACGAAGCGGAAGACTCTCCTCCTTAGTGCACTCAAGGACTTATGGGCAACATAATCCCCCTCTCCTCAACTGACATTGATGTGTCCACAAATCATTTTCTGTGAGTTGTCATGATTGCTCATAATCCTAATTCATAAAGATATTTATGTATGTCATTCTTCTGAAAATGAATCCACTATTCCCAGCAGAGATTTCTGTTCAGAGGTGGTCTGATCAAGGCCTTAAACTGAGGGTTGAAAATGTTTACAGTTGTGCAAAGTCCCATCCTCTCCTTTTTAGAAACTATTATACCTTTATACTTTGATAAACTAGGCTGACATTCCATGCTTGCGTGTTTTTTGAAAAAATATAAAACAGTCCCTCCCTTTTTACGGGATAGGGGCTGCTTTAAAAACTTGTTCGCATTTGATGAATGCCATTGTAGGAATGGATGTCTACTTTCCCTAGCAGCCCTCATCTGTGCATTCGCAGGGGCTAGCAAATTGCCTTGTGACTCATACATACTAATACAGCAGTAGTTATTTTAACCTCCAGCAAATGTGCATTATGTGATGCAACTGACTAGTACATCAGTTACATAGCAAAACGATGGACAGTTAGTTGGGGCCGCATGTATCAAAAATCCATATGCATTCCTTAAATAGCGAATTTTAGGTAATTGCTATTTAAGGAATGTAAAATGGTATATAAGAAAATAACAAGAACCTAATATCGATTCCTAAAAATTTGGAATCGCAATTAGGTCATCGCTATTAGGTAATAGTACTCCATTCATTCCTATCGGCCTAATGGTCCACAGCTGCGAATGGTTTTGCCTTACCTAATTTGTGATCACCTAACTAGTAATCGCAAATTAGGTAATGTAATACCAAGGGTGCCCAAGGGCTTAAAGCACTCCTGATGCACCACAAAATAAAAAGACACTTTGTAAAATTCATTTTTGTACATTTTTCAAAATTTGCACATGGTTACCATCGACTTGGAGTCAAAGGCAATAGCATTTCCTAAATGCACAGTTTGCATTTATAAAATGCTTGGTACATGTGCTAAGGGAATAGCAAATTGGAATTCTCTATTTGTTTTCGCAATTTCAGGTAATCACAATTTCTGTGATTACCTAAATTTGCGACTACAAAGTCTTTCACACATCTTGAAAGACTATTTTGAATTTGCAAACGGCCGGAATTATCGATTTGCACCATTTGCAAATGCAAAATTGTTTCATACATGTGGCCCTTGGTGCGAAAAAACCATGACAACTTTGTACCCTGCCCTTTTTACACCACACCCACAATTTGAATAAAAGTCTATTTTCATTTTAGGGTAAACATTAAAATTCATACTTATTTGGTTATGCATGGGGAATCGCCAGTGTGTTAATATTTGATAAAACACTGCATGTATTTTCATTCTTTCTAAAGCAAACATGCAAATTTGAACCTGAAAAATGTTTTCTTCTATTTTTTTTCCTAATGAATATATATTGTTTCAATGTCAATGTTCTGTCCCTGAATAGCGTTGGTTTTTCTTATCCAATGGACACTACTTAAAATTAGTATACATTGTAGGTAAAATGTTAATTGCAAAAAATATGTTTTTTTGTTCTTTCTTAACATTATTGCATTTATTTTTAAATTACTGGTATGATTAATCGAGAGTCGCACTTATAACACAGAGAACAAGATTTCATTTGAAGATGAAATCATAGTTCATACTGTGTATTTCTTGGTTGTTTGCTAATGCATGTACCAAGAGTTAGGAAAAAAATACCTTGCTATGACCTAAAACTCAGCAACTCTGTAATTTAATATAGTTCACGTATTGCCAGACAGCCTGACTCCACCAGCCTTTCAGATGAACAAAACGTCATGTCTGTTTAAATTAAGCTGCCGAGAACAGCAACACCCACCTTCATCCATCAGTTTTATTTTAGATTTCCTTGTGCATTGAAGAGTTAGATGTCAATGACATGGCTTACTTTGAGAGTTTCCATAGCACCCAGTACCAGTCATTGACATTTAATTTTACTGGGAAACATTTCTGAGAATCTGTTTCACAATGAAGATACACTTATCATGTCATTAAATTAAAAAAGCATGTGGTTTACATTATTTATCTTTCTGCCTTTTTAAATGAAAAGACTTGTAGGCGCTCATACTGAGACGCTGAAGTTCATGCTGAAAACAATAGCTGGTGTTTTTATTCAGATAGATATTCAAATATTGGATTTTTCAATAAATAGTTGTACGTGTTCGGAGGTTCGATTACTTTGTAACATGCATCAAACATGCTAATAATAGGATACAACATGCTCACCAAAGCCTAGATTATATGCATTTTGTAGTTGATATCAAGTTCTGATTCAGCTGTCTGCGGATGAACATGACTATTAAAAAAATGCATGCTTTTAATAATCTTTCCGGGAGCGTCCTATTTCCTAAGTGCTCTAAACTTCTATGTCCATATTCGAGGGCTGATTACGATGGTGAGAAGACTGCCACTGACATGCCCTTGGTGGCGGTCCTCCCGTCAATCCCAAGGGCTGATCCAACTGCCAAATTACGATGGCGGTCGGATCGGTGGTGTTCGGAAAGACCAACCGCCACGGTTCTGACATTTGGAATGATTCTGACTGCCCACAATAGACAAAATAGCGGTCCTGCCTCTTGGCACTGCCCTAGGGTAATAGTATCCCGTGCTTTAAATGGGCCGGTACTTACCGGTACTAAGTACCGGCACTTCTTCCCCCCCCCTAGAGTATCGGCACTTCTCCGTTACCAAATAGAGTACCGGTACTCACTGTCACACATAGTCATGTGAGCATGCATCGCCTTTCTGCACTGCGGCGCATGCTCACATATTGATGATTTCACAAGGAGGGCAGTAACGCCAGGGCGCCAAGGCAGAGCAACGTGTGACCCAGGCGCGCAATGCTCATTGGACTTCAGCCCCCGCCCCCGTCGTGTGTGGCAGCCCGGGCTGAGACAGCATCCCGGGTACACACACAGCCGCACCCAAGTACTTCACAGGTCTTTGAAAGACCTTTTTGCTTGTTAATGAGGTTTTTATGTGTTTCACCCCTTCTTCGAGAACCCCTGCAGTTCCACTCTGACTTTTGCTTGAAGAATCAGTCCCCTCCCCCCGATATTTTTTCCTAGGCCCCCCACTCCGCCTCCGAAATTTGACTTTAGTTGCTCCTCTGGTGTGACCTCACCTGCCAGGAAGCTGTGCGCAGGAAGAAAGGGAAGCTCTTTAGAAAGCACAATTTGCTCTGGCTTTCCCTTTCTTCTATGCAAAAAAGACGGAAAGGAAAGGATAGCACATCAGCTGGCGGGTGAGAAAGGAGACAACTGAGGAGAGCTTTCAGAAGTGAAGGGGTATAAGCACAGTCAGCTGAAGAAATCGAGGGGTTATCTGAAGAAGAAGAAAGGGGCAAGCAAATTATAGTAGAGAATACACTGCGGGCACGGGGCAGTGGGTTTAAAATAAAGCACCTGATGGATGAGATGAGGATCATCTGATGAGAGTCGGGGTTGGGTAGGTGTCCCAAGAAAGAGCGATGGCTTTCGAGAATGACACAGGTCGGCGGAAGGGGCCTGTTGAGTGAGGACAGAGCGACAGCTGCAGTGGCATAGATTGGTATTTTAAGTGGGGGAGGGGTATCCCAGAAAAGTAAGAGAAGGAATTTGATGGGATGACCGAGGGGACATTTAAGATGAAAGGTGGCCTGACCACCTGTAAAAAGAGAAAATGTAAAGAGACACATGGGGCATCGGAGGGGACATGGGGCTAGTAAGTAAGGGCTAGGGACATCTGAGGGTAGAGGTAGGTGAGTATCTCGTCATCAAAAAAAGTGTTATCTAAAGCGGAGGCGTCAGCTGGATAGAAAAATAATTTTGAGGGGAGGGTGGTATTTTTAAGTAATATGTTTTTCTTTTCTTTTTTTATCAGCTAATATAAAGTTTACCATAATGTGACTAATGTTTTCTGTAACAAAGCTAAACAATGCAAAACCCAACAAACAATCATAAGTATTCAGATTGCATCCTTGGAGGAAGAATGAATTTATCAAAATACTTAAACACAGTATAGACTTTACTGGGGCACACTGGAAGGGGAAGAAGAATGTGTACGGAGTTGAAAATGTGCATTTACCAGAAAACACTGAACGTAGCTAACAATATAAGTATTCAAACACGACTAAGAAATGACGTCCCTTGGCTTGGTGAATGTTTCTCATTCATTTCTATGATGTTAAACTTTAAAATGCTTCCAGAATGCTTGTGTCTGATATCAAGCATTTCTCAGAAACTAGGCCTATTCCAGATTGCCAAGCACGCTTTTTTGCTGTCAATCACATGCTCAGTCACACGTTTTAGTATTTCCTTGTTCTTTAAACCCGATAAGTGCTACTCTCTAAACAAAAGCGTTTTAACAACCCATCATGGGTAACAAGCGCCATATAAATGCAAACCTTTTTCCCTCTTCTATCCCTCCTCTATCCTTCTGAACCCAAATAACTGACTAACCTATCCACCACTCAAAATACTTTCACATTTTCACTATACTAATTTAACACTAATCATTCTTGGGTTCCGGAGTAGCGTGCTACTCGCCGAAAAAGTGATTTGATGCCTCGTCAGGGGTAGTAAGCACTATGTAAATGCAATTACAATACAATACAATACCTTCAGTGTGGGTGGATTTGGCCAACTTCTACAAGCCCATGATGGGAAGTGTTGCAGTGGTTAAGGTGCTTTCATGGGTGTCTGAATATTGTTAAGGAGGCTAATGGGCAGAGAGTTGCCTCCATTCAGGTGGGTGAGGACCAGGGCTTCGACTGACACGGACATCAGGAAGGAAGGATGTCTGGAAGCAGAGCTCTTACCATACTGGGACAGGCCCATATCCAGTTTCCTGCCACAGATGCAGAAATGACTAGATTCCCCAAACAGTGAATGTTACTGACATCCTACAATAATCACAAATGGGGAAATTCAGTTTTATTTCTGCATGTCAAAGACTGTCTGCCTTGGGAAGGGACAGTTACAGCCAGCCCTTCACCTTATTTTATAACAAATTGATGCAAATTCACATAACGTTCTGGGGAAAATAACTGCAGTTTTCAGCTAAATAAATTAAAACCATCTATTTTAGGTGTGGTTTATCTTTCATTTGCTGCCTTCTTCTGGATGCACACCCAACACTCCAGCTTGGGAGTTCTGCACCCACAGAGTGCACTAGTGTGTTGTGACAAAAGTATAATATGAAAATGAATTTCCATCCATGTAAAATTAGTGAATTGGCAAAGTGTTTCACAGACTACTGTAAATATTGTCCCAAGAATGTAGTTGTCATTTCAGATGTGGCCAGAGGACTAGACCCCTCAGGCCAGGCAGGGAGCTTAAGAACCACCCACACCACTACAGGCCAGGACACATATCCCCGCACTGGAAGGAGGGAGCAGGCAGAGAAGTCGAAAGAAGGAAGGATCATGGTTAGCCGGGGAATCACAGGTATGTCTTTCCAGGACAATAGTGTGGAGGCATCCATAAGTGTGCGGCTGTGAGCAGTACAGAGATATGATCGGATAGTGCCAAATGTCTGCCCCTCCCAATTTCCACTACAGCAGCTTAGAAATCAGTAGGGTTCCACTGCACTATGAGGTGCACCAGACTGGTCATAACCAGTTGACACAACAGCTGGCTGTATCTGGTATTCATGAAAAAAGTGAGCCACACAATAGGAGTGGGAGCACCAACGAACCTAAAGCACCCAAGGGAGGAAGCCAAGCCTTGAACTTGAGGAGGAGGAGCAGGCCTAAGGGAAGCTTTGATCATCAAACACATGTGGGTACAGGGTGCCTCCCATGTCTGAAACAGTGGCTACAGCAGGCCTGCTGACCACCATCATCAGTGACACCGTGCTCATATGTACATGGTAATATGTGCCTCCATCCTTTTACTAGCCCCTCAGAATTTTGGACTAGGTTTTGCTGAGTGGCACAGTATCTGAAAGTGAATGAAAGGGTGAAATATTATTGCTCTGTTGTGAGACTAAAGATAACTTTCTTCTCCCAGGATCACTAGCATTACAACTGATGGCTTCCTTCCACCCGATGCGGGTCAGAGTTGCATTTTAGGATGTAGTCTTTTTCCTTCAATTAATTTTCAGTAAAACAAGTCTCTGCACCTTTTAATGTTTTGTTTAATATTCAGGTGCCTCTGTCAAAAGGGGAAACCTGATAGTTACCTTTCAAGTCTGTCAACTAGTACAACTTAATACATGCAAGGGCATCAACAATAAATTGCGGAGGGAAGCAATTCGTCATCATTCGAACCGAAAAAATTATTGCGCCCTTCAAATGTTTTTCATTAGACCCACCCTTAGTCCCTCTTCTAGCCCCGCCTCCTTGCCACGCCCCCCAGCTCAATCTGATGAGTACCTGCACTTCTTTATCCCCATTTAAAGCACTGATAGTATCCCTTTCTGCCTGTCTGTCAGCGGCGATCAACCGCAGTGACTAGGCAGGCGGAAACAGACTTAAGGCCCCGTAGCGCGCCCCCTTTAACCCCTGGGCCTCGGATATGGGCCCTGGGGGACATGACCTGCTCGAGATTTGGATTTAGGGCACACATTGGAATCAACATGGGCCATTACATTGGTGACCTTTAAATGCTGTCCCATCATGACAAAGTCCAATGTGAATGCTCCTATTGGCAAAGAACCGGACCGCAGTATATTCTCCTCATAAGAGGGTTGACTGACCAAATAGCATCATAACAGGCATGATTATGTATATATGCTGCACTTTGTCAATAGACCTTCAGAATTCAGCTGCTTGCCAGCACCCACTTCACCAGCGTACAAAGGGCCAAAGTTCAATAGACATATTAAACATTGGGCAGCAAAATAAAAAACGGAAAGTTTCAAAATTGATTCAATAGTTCAACAACGCCATTTGGCCGGTGACGAAGAAGAACCACCTTTCAGGACCCTGTCAAGATGAAAAAGGCAATGAAAATTAATTCCATACTGAGATTTCGAAATTGTCTGCTATGAAATAAAATAGTGAGAGACAAAGCAACACACGTGCTCTGCCTTTTTGTCAACCTGATAAAACATCTACAAAAGGATATTTCATTAAATGTTTGGGGACTAATGAAAGTCGTTTCCCAAATATAGCTCTTTTGAGCCTTTTAGCTAGGTTTGTGCCACCGAAATTCCATATACATACATGCATACATGCATACATACAAAAGTGGCAACTGACTTATTCTCCATGCCCCATATTACGTGTGGCACACTCTGTCCAGGAGAGTCTTCCCAATTCGACACAAAAATGTACTTCTGTCAGCGCAAGCAGGAACTCTGAAACGTCATTCTTGCAGCAAAGAGAGCACATTAGTAAAAGGCCGAGGTGTGTTTTCGAACCCTGGCTCCATCTCACCAGGGATGAACCGCCCTCACTTTGGGAGGAGTGCAAAGATAACCCCAGTTGGGCGCAGTGTGTTACCCAATGCCTCTCCCACACAAAGTTCCTTCTGGAGTGCACTGACTGTATGTGACGAATCTGTGGTGCACTGTGAATGTGCCTGATGATGACAGCCTCTTTGCCTCTGTATTGCATCACTTGTATGATGTGAACAGAAAGGCAAAGAGTCCCCATATTTGCCGTCTACTGTCTTGGCCTATAGTATGGCCAAGACAGTAGACGGCATGGAACCATACCTTAGCTTAATACATAATGCACAAAATAGGTTTCTATTCACTTGTTTTAGGCTCAACGTTATACACCATTTATTAGCGGATCCTTTTGGTTATACCGCTACAGTTGAGCAGAAAGGTACCTGCAGCTGCGATAATAAATCTCCGCAGGATACCCTTCATTTTGTTTAAGCGAAAAAAGAAAGGGTTTGGGGCAAAACACAATTGCACCTATCCCTAGTGGAGTTTTATATAAACACGGTGCTAGTGACCGGAGATCCAAATCCCCTAAATCTCCTGAAGCTAAACGCTTCAAATAACCATAAACACAATCCAATGGTCCAGCACCCAAAATGCAATTCAAGTATTAAACATTGTTATGACACAAGTAAATGTCAACAGATTATCTTCCATAAGAAAACATGGACTTTGAGCAGAGTTGGTTTTTTCTTCGATCCTTTATTCAGAAATTTCTTTCAAACATGTTAAAACAGACCATAGCCAACGCGTTTCATCCTCGCGGACTTCTTCAGGGCTATAAACAATACATATATATTTATAAAATTAATATACATTATTTACAAAAAAAATTTATAATACACTTTGTACACTACAAACAGTCATTACATCTTGTTTTATAAAATAAGCAAACCATGTTGTTTCAAGTTTCTTAATTCCTTCAAACAAATCAATAATTCAACAATTCTTTTAGCATGTAAAATAAGGCAAAAGGCTTCTAATATAGCTACTTCTTTCGCCCATTCTTATTCGTCTTATATAGGATCTTGATCACTCTGCTGATTTCAATATTAAAAAGGAACAGTTTTATACTACATTCCTAAGGCATATCATTTTCTTACATTTATGTATATTTTTTGCATGAATATTTTTAGTCATACTGGAGCATCACAAAACCTTTAACCATTAACACAGTAGTATCAATTCCATATCGCTTACCATTAGTTAGTGACTTTATTTTTCTGTGGTCTGTGCTCTACCGATTAAAATTGCTGAATTCTTTCTTTATGGTCTTTTTGTGTACTCTTACGATATCTATCAAAAAACATTTATTTTTTTAGAGCACAACACATATATGGCTTGAATGACATACTGTCAAAATATATTATTAGTTTGTTTACTTTTTTCATGGATATTTGGTAAAGTTCGCTATCCGTACCTGAGGGGGAGTTATGGCGATTAGATGCTTCCTATTCTTTATTTTCACAGTTCGTTAGATTATTCAATATCAGCCATCCCTCAATCAGTAGTCATCTATCCATTGAAACAAACAGCATTGAATATGTAACTACTCATATCCATAAACATCACAATCTAATATACATAGGTCTCTTTACCGCATTAAAGAGCATATTAATAAAAATACTTGTCTAATATGCTCAGTTTTTAAAACAATTTCTCAGATAGATAGTGTTAATTAGTTATCTACAGCGAGATAAATTTAAGTCCCAATCCCATACTTTTATATGAGTATAAATTAAGCACACCCATAATAAGGCTGCCAGCTCATAAGGTGTCCCTCCATCCTGCTATTTGGTCCAGTCTAGTACACATAAGACTCCTCATTATTTCAAAACATTTATTTTAAGTTAAAATGTCTTGTCTTACTTTTTTATGTGAATACATATTAATCACACATATATTAAGGCTGCTAGCTTAGGCAGTGTACCTACTTTCTCCCTTCATTTTGTATTGTTATGCCCTTTTTATTCTTTTCCCAGGCGTCTTTGCCTAGTAAGAATATTAAAAAATGGTAAGTTTAGACAAGCTAAGGTTGCCTTATTACAACTACAAAGGGCTGAAGATCCATTGACTCTGGCATGTATAACAAGCTTTTTAAAAGTTGCATTTAAAATAAGAAATACCAGAGGGCAGTTAGGATTAAATCATGGCTGAAGGTATTTAATTAAAATGTTTCATTTTGCAAATGAACTGAATTGAATGTGGATAATATTGTCCCATTTGTATTTGTGTGGTATTTTAATTATTTTTCCAAAGATATGGCACCAGCATTTTAGGAATTGTCACATATATTTATCCGTTAATAATCAAATTTGTAGGATAGGATGTAGTAGTCCCTGTTTATCTGGTAATGCCTTGTCGTTTTTTAGCCCTTCATGTATACTAAATGAGTACCCTATGGCCTGTGAAGATGTTACAAATGTACTTTAAATTGTTAGCTTTTTATCTGTATGAACTAAAAATGTTAATGTAGTTGAATGTATGTTTTAAAAAAATGTTTTGCTTTTATGGTGCCATGTATTGCACCGAATAAAGCTGATTTGAATTGAATTGAATTGTATGGGGACTTGAGATCATATCAGCACAAGTTTAGTACCGGTGTGATCAGCATTACAGAAGGGGCACACACGCCTCTGCAGTCCATTGTATCATAACAAGTGATCAGGGGCACAAAAAAAGTATGCACTCAGCTTTTGCATTCTACAAATGAGTTCTGTAATATGGCCCCAGTACTGCGGATATTAGGACATATGTCAGTCCAAAAATGGATCAGAGACCAAAATGATCGCTTTCCATGCTCACATTATGTTATGTAGTCGAATAGAAAAATTGCTAGGAAGCTCATTGACCTTTATATTACGTGAACAGCACTCAAGCCACGTTTCACAGATCAAAGCGCCCAATGGTCCACACAATTATTTCAGATCGCAGAACACACCTCAGTGTTTCCCAAATCTCCATCTGTGGTTCATTCAAGCACTGCAACTGAAGCATTGATATACCATTCTCTAGTTGCATCATAAATTAGAAGAATCTATGATAAGGCCTGAAAATGTTTGTTGGTAGTGACTTGTTGAAACCTGTCAGAGAGCCAGAAAAATCATAGTCAGAAGGATTTGAAAACTAACTTCCACATTAATACTATTGAGGCAAGATTCAATTGGTAAATCTTTAGAACGCTTGTGAATGCAGCTATGAGTACATGAGAGAGACAGCAGACCTCCATCTATGTTTTTGCATTTAAACAATACCACCTTTACAGTACTTGTCCCTTTATGGAAGAGGGGCTGCAGTTTAATAATTACAAGGTGTGATGCAATGAACATTATGGTGACCATCATTACTCACCCCAAACCTTAAAAAACACGCTTGCCGCCCAGTATCCTTACTCATTCCCAAACACACTTATTACCCTAGAGCCTCTTCCAACTCCTAAACCATAAAACACCCTTACAATCCTATATCCTTACCCACCACTAATCCCTAAAAAAACCCTTACCATCCATTACCCTTTTGCAACCCAAAACCCTCAAAATACCCTTACCACCCCATACCCTAACCCACCCCTAAATCCTAAAAACACCCATTCCTCATAATACCCTTACCCAGTCAAAAACCTTAAATTAAATTATATATATTTATATAAATACACACACATACCTTAAATATACTTAAACTTCGTTGTAAAGGTATGTGTAGTAACTAGTAAGGTCACATTCGTGGTAAAGGCATGCTTGGTAAAGGCGCTGTGTGGTAAAGGTTTTGTGAAGTAAAGGGTTCATGGTAAATGCATTCCATTGCAAAGTCAGTGTTGTATGTATATACTGTCTTCCCCTAAATCGCTGCCTGCTCCCTTATAACAACAGACGAGATTCACAATATGGAAGCACCTCCGTTCAGGTACCGATATTTAGCAATGATTTGAGATTGGAAAGCATGTATAGGTGTCTTTTTAATATATGCACCATCCTGCCTGTGAATCTAAATGAGTGGTTTTGTGTGAATTGCGAGTCGCAGTGCATTTGTGACTTTTAATATGCCATTAGTAGAATGCGAGTTTGGATTTTACAATACCAAATCCTGCAAATGTGAATGACATGGGAAAAGCAATAGAATATCAGTCCCTGAATTACCACGTGCGATTTAAGTAATTCGAATGATAAAATGTAGGTTTGATCAGAAAAAAAATGCTTATTCTATCACAATTAGATAATATCTGTCCTTTCTTTAAATATTATTTTACCTCATGACGATTTCGTGATTTAGAGAAAGACTAGAAACAACTCGGTATAAAACTGTAAGATGGAAATTACCCTCGCTCGCATCTGCAGTCGGCTCAGTGACATTCGTGTTCTAGTGTGCCGCGCGCCCCTTGGGAGCCATTAACACAGCAATGGAGAAGACTGCCATTATCCCGTATACACTCCTCAGTTTAGTGAACTGATGCAAATCAGCATTACATCTTCCTGGTAATTTACCAATCACATGATATGTTCCCAAAGGGATAGTTAAGATACCCATTTCCATTATTTTTCTCAGATACCTGATTGACTACATAATACTATTGTGGCAGAATACAGCTGCAATGTACGTCAGTCAATCTTGAAAAATCGAACCTTTGGAAAGCTGCACTGAAAACGCTTCTTTCATCACTCCTGAATGACTTCACACCTAGTGCCTTCCTTTCATCTATTAAGTCACTCCTATTTTGTTAAAGATTCAGGATTTACAGGGTTACAAGTAGCAACATTCAATGAGATTTGAAGGGGCTAAGATTGTCTATTGAAATCCCCAAACCTCCTACCCACGAACATATTTATACAATTCAAGACCAAGGCAAATTAATAGTAAATAAGATGTTCTCTTCTGGAAAATAAGGCTTAGCCATCGCCAGGTCTGGCTTGATAGAGTGGGGTGTCACCAAACTCGTGTAATCACCATAAAAAGAGCTCCAAGAAGCACTACCGAGAGGTAGAGGTGCTTTGTCTCCTCCCATGTTGGTTTCCGTGAGTACAGGTTTTGGTTTGGCAGGAGTTCTGCACTTACAGTAAAAGGGAGCTTGTACTCCACTTCTATTGGATCTTGGGGGCATATTAGCAAGGGGTGGCGATAATATTATCACCGCTTTAGCGTCCGTTTTCAGGCGAAAAGCGGCGATAAAATTATCGCTCGATCTACAAAGACACGCTAGAGCGTGTTTCCTTGCACTAGCGCCCGGTTTCTTGCAGCCTCGCCTCTCATCCCTAATGAAATGCAAGGTGGGCGTGCCTCGTGAAACTTCAATGTGAAATATCGTTAATGGGGCTTTGCGATATTTACAACACAGCCCCGTTCGGCGTAGCGATATTCTTTTCAGCGCTAACTCGCCCTTAACGCTGCTTCCAGACGTCTGCGAAAAACATGAGTTATGTATGTTTTACAATGGGGGTGGATAAAGGTGATACGACCACAGGGTCGTATCAGCAAGGTTATCACTGTATTCAGAAGATCAACGCTGGTTTTCCAGCGATGTTTTTGCCATTTCCCCCCTATTGCTGGAATTTTATCGCCCTGGAGAAACGGGCGATAAATTCCAGGGATAGACGGCAATAAATGAAAAAGTGCTAAGCACGCTTTGTGATATTTATCGCCGTCTATTGTTGATATGCCCCCCTAGAAGTGCTCCCCCTCACCTCAAATGCCCACCACATTCAAATGTGATGAGGTAATGGCGCTCATTTAGGGAATCTGTTCATTATACATCAACACATCAGAAGGGCCCAGTGGTCGTCTTTCCTTCATGCCATTACCATGCTTGCAGATGGTTATATAGTCTCTTTGTCTTTTATCTATGTCTCCTCACCCCAGAGAGGAGGTTAGAAGATGTCCTTTACGCTTGTGCTTCTCATCTCTATTCACTGTTGCAGTCCCTTTCTCCTTGGAGGACTGCCCATTGCCACATGTGAGTGCCGAGCGGATTCCTATTGGGTTGTGCATTCTCGTATGGACCCTCTGCTACTTTGCCGAGTCACCCTTCTCCATCCCTCCATCCTTGAGCACCCATAGGACAACTCACATGCAGTCTAAGTCCTTTCATGCGCCTTTCACAACTGTTCATAACAGCCCGCAACATCTCAATAGCTTTGAGAGGGCCTCCGCAAACAGTCTCCAAATCTGCAGCCAGTATGGACTATGCTCACGACCCCTGTCTCAGATGGGCAGGACAGCGTCACCATCCAAAACCTTGTGCAATCACTGGTTGCAACGCATCCACTGATTACACATATACTATCTACCGCTCCTTCTGTATTTTTCTATATCATCAGAGCGCTATATAGATAGATAGATAGATATTTTACCTACTGGCGGTTGCCAGTAGGTAGTTATAGTTAGGACCAAGTTTCCATAAGAAGAGCATTATTTGTTTTGCTTAGAACTTTGGTGTCGTTTGATGAATCTTCATGAAATCTTCCAAACAAATTCTTTGTTCATATCAGCTCCCATGTTAGAAGTGTGGGGGTGATTCATCAAGGGGGGGGCGAGAAAAAAGGGGGGGCCCAAAACATGTTTTCTCCATGTTCATTTCCATAGGAAACTTTAGACAAGGCTACAGGTTGAACGGGTTAACGGAATTACCCCAAATTTGACAGGGAGAAGGGTCTTGGTCTAGAAAGCACGCTTTTGTTTATTTGGTGTAAATCCATTTAGTAGTTTTGGAGAAATATCGAAATAAAGAAACCAATAGAGAGAAGTTTTGAAACCTAAAAGGATCAAGGAACTATTCTAATTTGTGGTTTACAAGTATTTATGTGTGGAGCAACAAAATTATAGACACAACAGCACCAGGAAGAGGAATAAGCAGGGAGTGGGGGGACGGGGGAGATGGGCAGAATGGCACACATGCACAATTAAGTACAGCACAAGTATAGACAAACCATGGCCAAAATGAAACACACCAACAAGGAGCACAAGTCACACAACCCGCGAACATCACACCACTGAACGAGCATAGAAGTGAAAACCACGCTGAATTCATACAGGATATGTACAAAGGCCGGTCGTTGGTGTTGTGGGATGTCTGCGACCATGGTCATCATGGATGAGATGCCCAGCACGTGGCACATGGGTGAGTTCACTGTGTGTTACATTGCCAAACAGCTGCTCCTCCCTCCCACAAGCCCCCACACTTTTGTACGGTGTGCTGTTGTATCTTGTGCACTCGTATGGCACACCATTGTAATGCCTATTCGCCATGTTCTGCTACATTCCAACTACACCATCACAGTGCCATTTGGAGGTGGTGCATGCCACTTTACAACATTGACTGCTGTGGCCCTTATGGCAGGCCACACCAGAACACAGAGACACACTTACCTCACTTCTTGCACAAGGACATGTCTGAGACACCCCGTTAACCATGCCGGATAGGCACACCCCTGCGCTGACCTGTGTACCCCGGACCAGCACATGCCGGTTGTGCATGCAGAAGGATGCATGCGTAGTTACATGTCCAGGCTCACTGTCAACGCTGAGGTGACAGCACACTGTGATGTTTCAAGGCTCGTGCCTATCATGCTAAGACAATGACCACAGGGGCATACTTGCTCAGATGCGGGTTTGGGGGGGCATTGGCAATCCTGGAGTTGTTGCGATGAGTCTTGTGGCCCTCATGGGTATCCCTGAATCATGCTCATTGACTCTATGGCAACTGTGGGTGTTCTGGTGTGGCTCTTGGCTGTGTTCCCTTTCATGGTACAGGTAGTCGTCCTGCTTACGACCAGTAGAAAGCAGGTGTGTAAAATCCCTGGTGCTAACGTGGCTTATCGCCGGAATTTGTTTCGCATTGCAGTTGATGTGAAAGTTGTGATGTGATTTTTTTCATGTGCAGAGCAATATACGAACTGAGCAGAGTATCTCGTCAATATCCAGAACCTGACGCACTATTCCCAATCAATATAAATACAATAAGTTTTTTAAATTAATTTTGTGTGCAGCCACTACCTCAGTGCAATTCAATACAGGATTTTATTATTTAGAATAAATCGCAAAGGTGCACCTCGTATCTTTTTGCACGGGAATGGCTAGTCTGCATTTCATTATCAGCACTTTAATGGAAGTAAAGTTGAGATAAATCTAACACACTATTCAGAGGTTGGTGCAAACTGCAGGCATCACCAGTATTCCCGCGATAAGTGCCCCAAAATTTAACACCATGGTGGATTCCATCAAATAACAGTAATAAGAACAAGAAAGAGTCACACAGCAGTGAAGAGAAAAACCAAAAACGCTATAATTTATCTTTCAAACTTTATTTTATATAAACATATATATGTAAACGAGAATCTATTTTCAAACTTTATTTTTTAATTAACATATATATATGAACGATAAACTAATAAACTAAATTTATCAAAAATAATACAAAACAACATCTTCTCCATGGCCCGGCAGATCTCACACATGTCGCTGAGTCCTGAGTCATCAATGGCGGAGACCACATCAGCTTTTGGGGCCGCTAAGCCTGTGGAACTCAAGTGCGTGCCACGTGGTGGTAGGCCCCTGATGGCCATATGAGCTTCGGATGTCACAAACCCTGTGCATCTGAAGTCCACGACAAGGGGGTGGTAGGCCCCTGATGGCTATACAGATCAGGGTGCGACTAACCTTCTGCGCAACTTTTCAAAGACTCTTTATGGTTGAGACATGTAGAGCATCCGCCATCTAGTCAGCACCGACAATAAAGGATGTGACGTTGTCGATCTATTATATTTGCGTGGCCACATGGCCTGTGATGCATGTGCCGGATGGGTGTGCTGTGTGTGCAAACCTGCCCGTGAGATGTTGAGAACTAGACCACTGACCTGCACACCAACTGCAAGAATGCCTTCGACAGGTAGCTAGGTGGGGCCAATGTCGGAACGTAATCTGAGTGGTGTGGCGTGGCGTACGGCGGAACAGGGCAGGGATAGCTACAATGACACCGACGGCTCGTAGTACTGTGTCTGTGAGTCGAGCGGACGGGCCGCAGCTGTCCCTCTGCGAGCCTGGGTGTGAACTGTTCATAACTCACACTACATAAGCATTGAAAAACCATTTTGTGATTCAGTCCGTCAGCTGGCATTTGTCTGAGGCATTTGTGAAAACATATTGGAGTTCTTTCTGGGATAGATACCCCTTTGACGCTGCCTCTCCCCACATCAGCAGGTAACGCTCCCTCTTCCCACATTACCATCATACCCCCAACAATCTTCTTGGGCCTGGAAGTGTCCCTGTGCAGTTGGACAAAGAAGAATCTTAGTCATGTATAGATTTACATATAAAAAAAATTATTTAAAGAAAAGAACAACAAATGAGACTGAAGGGAGTCTGGTGCTGTGGTCGCTGCCACGAAGTTGGGGTCACTGCCATTCAGGACTCAGGACACAGTTACACATGTGGGATCGGCTTGTGTTAAAGAGGGTTAGTGGGACTACGTGTCGCCGGACTTGCATATCGAAATATGCCTCACTGATTGAAGGGAGTGTGGTGCTGTGGTTAGTGCCACGGACTTGGGGTCACTGTCATTCAGGACTCAGGACACAGTTACACATGTGGGATTGGCTTGTGTTAAAGAGGGTTAGTGGCACCAGAAGCATTGAGACTGTATGAGCCTGTGATGATGCTTGGTGTGGATGGGCCGTACTGGGAGCAATGTGTCTTGGCTATTGTACTGCGTCATGTGGAATCAGGACTCTATCTGAATTGGGAGGCCTGCTGACCGTAGTGTACGCCAGAGGTAGCAGTGAGCAATGGCCCACAGCCACGTGCATAAGTTGGTAGCCCAACCGGCGTGCATAGTGCAGGTTCAGTGGCACTACGTGTCGCCGGCCTTCCATATGCAAATACTCCTCACTAATCGAATGGAGTGCGGTGCTGTGGTCGCTGTCACAAAGTTCGGGTCACTGACGTTCAGGACTCAGGACACAATTACACATGTGGGATTGGCTTGTGTTGAACAGGGTTAGTGGCACCACATGCTGTTGGTCTTGCATATGGAAATATGCCTCACTGATCAGAGGGAGTCTGGTGCTGTTGTTGCTGCCAGGGACGTGGGGTGACTGCCATTCAGGACTCAGGACACAGTTACACATGTGGGATCGGCTTGTGTTATAGAGGGTTAGTGGGACTACGTGTCGCCGGCCTTGCATATGGAAATATGCCTCATTGATCAATGGGAGTCTGTTGCTGTGGTCGCTACCACGGAATTGGGGTGACTGCTATTCAGGACTCAGGACACAGTTAAACATAAGGGATTGGCTTGTGTTAAAGAGGGTTAATGCCACCACTTGTTGCCGGCCTTGCATATGGAAATATGCCTAACTGACCAAAGGGAGTATGCTGCTGTGGTCGCTGCCACGGACTTGGGGTCACTGCCATTCAGGACTCAGGACACAGTTACACATGTGGGATTGGCTTGTGTTGGACAGTGTTAGTTGGCACCACGTGTCCAAAATTCAAATTGCGAGGTCTGCTGCCCGCAGTGTCGACTGCTGAGTGCTCGTTTGTACTTGAAAATGAAATTGGTGATTGTACTAAAGCTATAAATGATATAAAATATGTTCAAGAAGAAAGGATACTAAAAAGATATTATGTAGATTTGAGTCCTGTAATAGTTACTTGCCTAGTGGACTCTGTAGTTAATGAATGAAGAAATAATTTTCATTGTGAGCCCTACTGAGTGCAGTGTGGGTGTATGATGAAAAGAAGAAATAAATATAGAATACATTGACAAAGTGTTGTATTTTCTGAGTACAATCTTGTTGTTAGAAATTAGCATTTAAAATTGGAATTGCAAGCTGTACTACCTGCAGTGTAGACTGCTATTCCATGTTAGTTTGCATTTGAAGATTAATTTGGTCATTGTAGTAAAGCTATAACTGATATAAAAAAAAAAGTTCTTCAGTGAGGATTCTAAAAGGATAATATGTAGGGTGTAGGACTGTAATAGTTACTTGCCTACTGGAGTCTGTAGTTGCATATGGAAATACCCCTCACTGATCAAAGGCAGTGTGGTGCTGTGGTCGCTGCCACAGACATGGGGTGACTGTTATTCAGGACACAGGACACAGTTACACATGTGGGATCGGCTTGTGTTGAACAGAGTTATTGTCACCATGTGTCGCTGCCGTTGCATATGGAAATATGCCTAACTAATCAGAGGGCGTATGCTGCTGTGGTTGCTGCCATGGACTTGGGATCACTGCCATTCAGGACTCAGGACACAGTTACACATGTGGGATTGTTGAACAGAGTTATTGGCAACAGGTGTCGCTGCCGTTGCATATGGAATTATGCCTAACCGATCGAAGGGAGTGTGGTGCTGTTGATGTCTCACAGAGTTGGGGTCACTGCCATTCAGGACTCAGGACACAGTTCCACATGTGGGATCGGCTTGTGTTGAAGACGGCTAGTGGCACCATTTGTCACCGGTCTTCCACAATGTAGGCCAGAGGTAGCGGTGAGCAAGGGCCCACAGCCACGTGCATACTTTGGTGGCCCCAGCGTCATGCATAGTGCAGGTTCAGTGGCACCACGTTTCGCCGGCCTTCCATATGGAAATACCCCTCACTGATCGAAGGGAGTCTAGTGCTGTGGTCGCTGCCATTCAGGACTCAGGACACAGTCACATATGTGGGATCGGCATTGTGTTGAACAGGGTTCGTTGGCACCATGTGTCACCAGGGTGAGGGCTGCCGCTGTGACTGACTCGTTGGTCTTCGCACAAGTGAACCACGCCTTGGTCCTGGCCTATTTATTCATACTCCTACGCTGGAGTGGCGTACTTTGGAGCAGCCCACTCCGCTTCCACTTGCAGGGGGGAACAACACAGCTACATGACCGAGATCTTCCCCACTGCCTGAGGTAGCATGGTTGCGTCCACTGTGCACTACACTACAAGTATCAATAGTATATCTCCACATAGAGAGGTTTGTTTTTGATGGTTGACTTGCCTCCTTCATATATAGTTGGTTGCCACATCTCCAAACATTCAGCTATTGTGTGGCTGTGGGGTATGGTGTTTTGGGAAGGTCCGTTGTCCTGTTTTGCGGTGCCTCGGTGGTAGTAGGGGGGGTGGTGCGGGGGGAGGTTCTGGTTGTGGTGGCGCTGGGTGTTGTGGCCTTGTTGGGTGTCAGAGCTGCATGATCAGTAGCTCTATCACGTGTTGGTCTTTAGATGTAGCTGTGAGTTGGGTCCAATTCACGGAGTAGATAGTCGACCTCCTTACCCCAGTTAAAGGTTGATGTTAATTTGTTACTGCTAACTCAGCTTATCGCCTGCTTTTTGGATCGCATTGCAGATTTGGCTGGTCATTGAAAATATGGGGAACTGGTGTTTTCGTGTTTTTTTGCACAGGAACGCCTACTTTGCATTTCATTAGCGTTAGTTGTGGCTCTCGTTTGTGGCAATTTTGTTGGCGTAAGGTGTAGATGGAAGAGTGGTGAGATTTGCAGTTTTCACCAAGTTGAGAATGGGATGATAATTAAAAAACAAAGAAAAAAAGATAGGTTTAATGAACATTATAATTAGAAATTAGCATTTAAAAAACCTTTGAAATTCACTGAAAACACCATAGGTTTCAGGCACGTTATAAGTAGAAATTAGCATTTAAAAAACCTTAGAAATTCACTGAAAAAACCATAGGTTTCAGGCACGTTATAGTTAGAAATTAGCATTTAGAAAACCTTTGAAATTCACTATATATATATGTGATTTTATTTAACAATCGTTTCTAGCAAACACTTCAACATGTTATTATTAACCAGGAACTGCAAGGTAATGTGGAGCTTCTAATAATGGCTTGTCAAGAAGAGGTCATCCTTTATACATTATGTGCAGGTATCAGTACATTTGGTTAAGTTGCTTGTGTAAACATTGTTATGCCGACCGCTAATAGGTATAACTACATACTGCATTTTGGAAATTTTAATGCTGTGTCACTTCAATAGAAATTGCACATTAATGTTGTACATGTAACTTTGACTAGATTACTTTGACCTATTAATAAAACTTTATTTCAATGCCAACATATCACCATATACCCACCTCAAAGCACCATATTGAAAGGTGGATGCCTGCCCGGGAACAATTGAAGCACTAAAACCTGCAATGCTGCATCAATGCAATGCAACAGTGGAAGGGGCACTACCCTTTCAGTGGAGAAATTGAGGCCCCTGAACAAACAACAAAATATTGCATCTTTTGTTCATCCCCATGTCTGGACTGGCCTTTTACTACATTGGGTATTTTCCTGGTGGGGTGGTTGATTTTAAAAAGAACAAGACCTGTGCTGGTTCTTCTGTCACATCTTCCATCTCTCTAGTAAAATTGCAACAAACACAGGGGGCTTCAAGACAGAGAGAGAGATAAAGAGGAAGGCAGATGGAGAGAAAGAGATCATAGAGGGAGTAGAGGAGCAGTAAGAAAGAGAATGGAGGGATTGAAAGAGAGCTAGAGCGAGGAGAGGGAAAGAAAAGAACAGAGTTGGTTTGATAATTTTTGCCAGGGCTGCTTTTAGTTCCCTAGTCTGGCCCTGTTCATTCCCCCTCCTCCTTTTATCAGCTTGCAAATAGAATTGAAAGATGAGAGAGCTGATCATTCAGACGTTACAAAAGGAGCTGTTTGGGTAACATGTCCTTGTGGTGTTTAATCACGCATTGCATGATGTTCGGGCTCCCAGGAGAGTAGAAATGGCTGCTGTTGTCAAAGACATGTTTTTGTTAGTAATTGTTACCAACTGCAAAGATTTTGCAGTCTTGGATGCAAAAGTACGCTTTTGCGGTGTGCCAGCAATGCATTAATGCTTAGTGAACCCCTGTGCTGCTCATCACTATGCTACACAAGAGCTACGTTTACCATTACATTGTGAATGTTTTTTTATGCACACATTTTTTTTGAAAGATTTTTTGAAGTTTGTGAAGAAGGTTTCTTAGACGGGGCAAGGTTTGAAACCTTAATGTTATTACTGTGACAATGGTGACTCAGTGTGATGGTTGTAGTTTACCTATGGGAGTGATGTAGATTTTAACTGAGTTTGTCCCTTTCCTATTATATAAAAAGATAAAGCAGTGCAAATTTGATATTGTGTGTTATTAAAAACAATCGCGCTCTGACCAGGGTTTCTTCAAATCTATATGACTGATTTAAAATGAATTATGAGTAAACATGTATGTTAATATTTTTAGCAGTGGTCCCCTAATCCTTTTTCACTCAGTCGTGTTAAAAACCACTATGTTAAACAGACGTGGGGAAAAATATTTGCTGCATTCCATATTTTGCAAACAATGAAATTGGGCAAAATTGTTTAGCACTGCCCATGCAACAGTAGACGTGTCCTGTAGTCTCCCATCACTCTACCAACAGCTAAGAAGTGTCTTGGAGGTGGGGAGTTCTGACATATGTAAAATGTGTACAGGACTATAGAAATTATTTCAAAATTAATCAATAAATACATTTTAAACAGTGCATTTCAAAAGTCGTTGATATTAAGAATATTTTGCTAAGTTGAAGAGATGGTATAGCAGACTCAAATTTTAAAATATTTAAAATATTTATGAAAACATTTAATTGACAAGGCACGCTGATATTTTGGTGTCCGATTTACAAGAGAACGATACAAGAGAATCCACACAATTAAATGCCACACAATACCACCACACAAAAATCCAAGCCACTTAATCCACTACACACAACACATTTAAACATCTCACAATAGCATGTCACACAATTGAAGTACACACACTTCCACTCTACATCATTCAACTCCATGTCACGTATTTACAAACCAATAAAATAAACTCCACATAATTCCACTCTGCTCAATGCTACACAATTCCACTTCACATACTGCCACTCTGCTACATATTGTACGCCACTCTGAGCGTTATAATTTCATTAATTCCCAAATGCATAATTACACTCCACAAAATAAATTCAACTTCTCTACCTGCCACATAATTCAACACCATAGCACCACTCCACACCATGCCATGTATTTCCACTCCACTGCATGCCACATAATTACACTCCAAACCATGCAACATAATTCCACACAATTCCACACCATAAAATGCAACACTACACAATTCAATACCATGCAATATAAACACACCCCACATCAATCCACTCTATGCCACATAGCAACAATACACATAAATACACTCCATACCATACCACGTAATTCCACAGAGCATAATTTCAGACAACACTGCACTTTTCCATGCCACACAGTTCAAATCCACAACACAATTCTACAACACACCAGACAGATCTAATCCACATCACAGAATTCCACATTATGCCACACAAAATTCCACAGCACACCATATAATTCATGCCACTCCACAATACACAATGCCATTCCACATAAATACACTCCATGACACACAATCTCACTCTACATGATTCCAGTACACTCAATACTATATAATAACTATCCACAAAATTCCACTGCACACCATGCCACAAGATTTCACTACACTGCACAATCCATGCTACACAATTCCACGCTACACAAATCCACGACAAGCAATACCACTCTACCCCACATATATCCACTCCATAATATATGTTTACAACACTAATAGCTCTTGGATTACCAAAACCTATTGGCTTGCTAGAACAGAGAAAATACTCTCACAAAAACGAGACCTATTAGCTTTTTTAAATGCTTCATTATTTTGTGCATTTAATCAAAATGTATGGAGTCTTTCAACAGGCCACTTTCCGTGTCTGTAGACCAAAACTGAAATGATTCTTCATTCTCAATTTTGGTGTTGTGGTACTTGTGGTATCAACAAATAATGTATTGGAAAACCCTATAGAAATAGTGTCAGAAAGAAAAATCACAAGATGTTGATTGATTAAAGGAGATTCATTATTTTATTGGTCTCTCCAGATTAGAACATTTTAGAAAATAATTGAAAAAGTCATTTGCATGACTTAGAAATGCTATACCACCTTTTATAATGCTTTTCCTGTGTCCCCCCTGGTGATATGAACAATCATATGAGTCTGAATCACATTGTCATGTTGTTGCCTGGAATGAATGTGCAACACGATGCACCAATCTTGGCACACATTCCTCCCTCCATTGTGGTCATCAAGACCAACATATACTGATGTTGCACCACCATGAGACGGATAGCTCTTAGCTCTTCCTTGATGGCATTAAGGCTGAGCTCAGTATTCTTCATCATTTTCATCATTTCCCATCTGGTTATTTGAAAACAGTGGACATTTGCTTTCATCTGCACTGTGAAGAAGGGTATGGACCCTCCAGCATTGACTTGTGTGCCAGAAAACAGTCTGAATTTTTCCAGAATGTCCTTGAACTGAGCCCAGACAAAAAAATCAGCACTTAATTTTCCTCAAGCCAAATGGAATATAGTTGTTCTCTTCTGTAGCAATCGTTGGTACAACTCTGACACATCTTCTCCAGGAATGACCAGGGTAGTGTTGCATATGGAGACCAGGGAGCAGAGGCCATGCCATCCGGTGACAAGCTAGGTTTAGGCAAATTCACTGCACTGCCAGTATGTATGCATCATTGTGGAGGTGCCCCATTGCATGTCCTGTACGTGCAGTATTGCACTACAGTTTTCATTAGTGCTGAGTGGCATTGTTCCTTTACCTCTAGACCACAAGGAATACAGTGTACGTTTCCATATAATTAGGGGTTGCCACTTCCTTTCCAGACACATTTACCTATGTATCTATTTCAGTGTCTCATATTTCCTTACAGGGGTTATCTATGTTGGTATTCAACCCTTCCCTACAAGACTCATTTCCTTTTGTGTCATTGAGGTGGATGTCACTACACTGGAACTCCATGTCTGACGTCCATTTGTTATTAATGAAAACTGCACCAGATATGCTAAGGGCCACCCTGGGACCAAAAACGAAACAGGAACAGATGTGTTTGTGCACTGGAGCTATGGATTAGCTCCCTTTACTTTGGAAACATTTGAAAGAGAGAAAGAGTTCAGTGTCCAACATTTTGATAAAGGTTTTAATTCTTGGACTTGCTCACTTGGGTCTATGTAAGGATTAAGGAAGTAGTTGCCTCAGAGATGGTGGGCCACTGTAAGGATGGTGCAAGTTTGTGGCTGGTTTGCAGATAAGAGCTGTTGCTGGTTTGTTGAGTTTTAGAAAATATTTTAATACTTATGTACCATCATGAGTCATTCTTGGGGTTTCCTGCGCCTTTGCTTTTTAGGGGTGTGCTTTTACATTCATACAACTAATTTTTGGTGGGCACCAGAAGATGTCCCAGATAAGGGTGTCTACATTTTTGGAGAAATAGGAAACAGGCTCCTGTATGGCAGACTCTAGTGCGTATTCTGGATTGACACAATGTACATCGGCAGTGAGTTTTCCGAATGCAAATAAAGGCTAAGAATTCCTAACGTTGTCTTACTAGTCGTTATTTTTTAGAAGTGTGTGGATGTGTGCACGCAGTGTATGTTCTGCATTGGGGGTTTGAATCTACTGCGTAGGTGAATTTTGTAATTGTCTTAAGGCATTGTCTCCCAAGAGATTTACCCCTCCCTGCTGTGATACTTGTTGGGCTGGGGACCCGGTTTGTTGTTGTTGGTGCAATGTTTTTGACCAATCACCTCTTCCCTGCTGTGGTGGTGCAATGGCTGTCTGACCTCCCTGCGGCTGAGCATACGGTGCATTCGGATTACCTTGTGCTTGGTTTTGAGGATAGGGATTTTTCAGAAAGTGATCCAGATTTATCTATCTCTGCTCATGATAAGTTTTAAGCGGCATCAAGCTGGTAGCTGCCAACCTCCTTAACATCTACCGCTGTAACTGGTGTGAAATCCTCTGGAGTTTTGCGGTTGAGCGTCCTTCAAGACTGGTGCCATTGTAGGCTAGAGGCCAACACGGCCCCATCAAAAGTGGTCATTTTCAATTTGTTTTGGACCAATTTGACAGTGTCTCTCTGTGTTTGCTCCTGCTTTTTTCTGTCCTTTTCCTGTTTCTTTCTATAATAGTGTAATATGTGGGCCTACAGGATTTGGTGTCTAACCCTACTGTGCTGTCCAATCTGCTTTGTATTTCTATGCGTAGCTCCTTTCTCTGTGCATTATTTGACTTATGGTCCTGGGGGATCGTATCGGTCCAAGAGTGGCCTGTCTCTTGTCCCCATCGTTCCCTCATTCTGTCTAGAAAATGTGTCAAGGTCTCCCCAGGGTTCATACTTTCTGCCATCAATTCCCCTACATCTGGGCAATCAGGGACTATTTCCCTCAAGGCCGTCCATATTGAGTGTCTGTATGAACTGAATGCAACCCCGACCTGCTCAGTGTTTATCAGCGCAACTGCTGGGATGCGGGCTCGTGTGAACACCTTATTAGTCTGCTCTCCAATGAGACTGCTTAGCAGTCTTTTGATATTGCCTATTGTTTGGTTTATTCCTGTGGTGTTCTTTTTGAAACAAGAGATGCACTTCTCCACCCAATCCATCAATGGCAACAGTTTGGTTCTGAGTCCTTCCTCATCCAAGGCACATAGATGGTCGCTGATGTGCAATTCTGTAGTAGCAGGTACATTTTTGCTTGGGGGCAGTGCTGTGGGTTTCTCTCTAATATAGTACTCGCATTTCTTTAGGCAATCCTGCATGTAGGGGAAGTTCCATTTGGAATCTCTCCCTTCATGCAGATACAGTCCTCCGCAATACTCATGTCCTCTGGTTCAAAAAATCCTTCCTTTAGTCTGGGTTTATTAAACTGGCCCTCCCTTTCGGTCCAGTGAGCTAACAGGTGGAAAAGGGGTTGCGTGAAGTTCTCACCTCCCTCTCTGATCTCTATCTCCCTTGGGGTCAGTTTGTCTATACAATGCGTTCAAGGGGAGCAGCGGAAGTCTTTGTTGCTAGTAAAGGTGCCCTGCTGCTTCTCCTATGTCCTAATTGAGTATGTGCCAGGCTACCTTGATCCCTTATCACCTGGTCGGGCCTCTCCTACGCTGATGATCTGGTGAGGGTCGGGCCCCAGGCACAAGAATTCCTTCTGCCTCTGACTCCGTTCCAAGTGATACTCTATACCTACCCCCATACTCCTCAGGTGAAGGGTGCACTGCTTTGTTCTCTCATTGAGTTCCCAGGGTGAGAGCTCTCTATCTCTCTCCAGCACTAATTCACACCTCTTCTCTAACTCCCACCTGGGTTGTCTCCTCCATTCTGAGCTTTGCGCTATTTTTCTGGGTACTAATTTGCCTTCAAACTCACTTTCTGTTGTCACTTCGGCTTCCTGAGTGTACCCTGCGGCTCCACCTTCTTTTTCTGATCCTCAAAGACTGGGCCCCTCTCTTTGCCCCCACTGGTTGTATTGCTATTCAATACTTCTATGAAACTCCCGTTCACCCGAGTGTGTTTGCCCAGGCAAGAGGGAGTGCATGTTCTCTGTGTCTCTGGAGCTCAATGGTTTGAGCATAATGGAAGGGGTTTGAGCTTCAGGGAGCTCTAGCACAGGACTAGGGGGATGCTGAGATTACCTGGGCCTGGGTGACTGTTGGCCTTCCTTGTCTGCACCTGGTAGTTTGTCGTTCCGTGAGGGGCCGACCCCTGTTCCCTCGACTGGTGGATTGATGTAACCTAATGTGGGGATGGCAGGCATCGGAGAGTGCATCTCCATTCCTACATATGGTGAGGGTTACTCACAGGTTGTAGGATAGAATTGTCTGTCTGGGCATCCTCAAAGACAGCCCATAATTCTCTCAGTGTGTCTCTCCTGGTCTTCTTTTGTCCTACATATTTGGTCCGAATGAGTGTTCACTTGTGTTTGATTATGTTGGTGTCGAGATTACCCACCCTCTGGCCAGGGGAACTCATGTGCCTTAGTGTATGCATGCCATTCGTGGCTAAACTTGCTACATTTTTTTATCAGTGTGGGGAATTTAGTTGGCATGTGTTTTAACCGTGACTCCATGATAGCTGGGAATATTTTCAGGGACTGATATGTTCTAGCTTTTCTGGATCAATTTATTATCAGATTCTACTCGGATCATTGGAGAAATTGATACACAGGGATTACTGGTTTTAACTACTTCTATGAGCTCAATATTATTTATACAGTTTCATTACAGGAGACATTAAACACAACAAAAAATGCAAATAAAGGATCACAATCTGAAAGAAAGTGCAATGGCTAGTTCCAAACACGTGAATTCAGAAAAACAGCAGATATGGAAAAAAGGACTGTATAGTCGTGCCTTCATAAGCACATTTAAAAAAAATAATCTTTATTTAATGATTTTCCATTCAATGTTACAGAAACAAGAGACAATAGAGACAAGATAAAGGTAATAGGTTGCACAGTAGGACATTGCAGGACTTGTTGAATGTTTGAAATATATTTCAATGATAAGCTGAGGAAGATGGTCAGGCAGGGATGATGAGGCATAGTTTGGGACATCACATGTCAGTGTCCTGGCTGGCGCTGTCTGAGCGAGGTGCACTGAGAGGTGGGAGTGGGGGAGCCTGGAGTCCATGTGAGGAGATACAGTCTAAGAGGCTGCAAAATATTTCTAACGTGAGCTGTAAGGAGCAGTAGAGAAAAATACTCCTCACTTTTCAGGCCACAGAGAGTCATACTGCAGAGCCAGGATTTAACGGTAGGAGGTATACAATTGCCCCAATGGAGAGCAATCTTCCTCTTGGCCAGGAGAGGTGCAAAAGCAGCAAATCTGAGAGTAATTGTGTCAATGGGGGAAACATTGCCTAGGAGATCCATAAATGCTGACGGATTGATAGGCATGGAAATCACCTTAGAGAGGACCTGGAATACTTCTGTCCAGTACGTAGCTACCAGTGGGTTGGTCCAGGCTAGATATTGAAAATCCACATCCAGGCCTCGGCATTTGGGGCACAGAGTGGATCTGGAAGGGTCAATATGGGCCAGCCTGCTGGGGGTACATTGACTCTGTGTATAAAGCAGAAATGCAGAAGTTTGTGTCAGTGGTTAGGGAAAACCAGTTTAATGTATGCGCATCTAAAAGCCCAATCCTTTAATGGGTGTCCCAGGTCCCTCTTCCAATGCCTCTGAACCCCATCTATATTGGCAAATTAAAGGGCTATGCATGCACGATAAAGCTTAGCAATGAGATGTGAACCACCTAGTTCTGATATAAAAAGATTGAGCAGAGTGAATTTCCTGGGGGCAAGCGGTAGGATGGAACACAGGAGCGCAGCGCACCATGGAGTTTATTGAGATTGAATCTATCCATGAAGGGGGTGTTGGTGTGTTTGGGGATTGGGATAGGAGATGTCCATACAGGAACACATAACCAAAGAAATGGAGGTCAAATTTATGTAGAGTGCGTTGGCTTGTTTTTCCATTGTGAGTGGGAGCCATGGGTTCAGGCGAAGGGGAAGACTCAGTTGTAGGAGAGTAGGATCTGCCTCTTATGCTTACCCCCACTTTTTTGCTGCTGTAACACTGTTTTTCGACTTTAGTCTGGCTGGGGCCCTGCTATTCAGGGACCCAGCTTAGCTGCTTCCTCTCTAATTTGATTCCATGTACTTTAGGTACACTCCAGATTGGATTCTGGGGTACCTTTGTGAGTCCCTAGTATATGGTATACTATGTACCCAGGGCATAGGTACCCCAGAGGCCTACCAGGGGCTGGAGCATTTATTATGCCACCCCTGGCAAGCCCTCAAAAATGACACCACAGGACTACTACTGCAGCCTGTGTAATGTGGTGCATGCACCCCTTACAGAGATATAGGTTCACTATATCTCACCTATCACTGCACATAGAAACCTATCAGTCACCCCTATGGTAAGCCTTATCAATCCTGAAAGCAGGGTGCTTGGTTATATGTGAGAGGGTGCCCAGGCATGATCTGAGCCCCTCTGCAGCCTTCAGAATCCATCCGCCGGGGTTGTCAGTAGTGCAGCCTGACCATATACTCTTAAGTGCATTATAACCCAACGGTAAATGCTAACTTTGGACTGGCTGCACGGAAACATGTTGTGTTTGGTGTCAAACACCTTGGAATCATACCCCGACACAAGTCACTGGTGTGGAAGAATGAGCCCACCCTTCTAGAGGGAGAGACATGACAGCACTGGTATACCCAGTACCAACTTAAAAGAGCCCTTGCATCACAAAATGGATGCTGCAGCCACAGACACGGGTCTGGCCTCCTGCTGCTGACCGAAACTCTGGCACAGAAGGTCTGGACAATAGGTTTCCTGTTGCAGGGAGGTGTAACCCCCTCCCAGACAGGCGGATGTGTATTGGGGCTGGGTGGGAGCACTCTCAGAGTGCTTTGAAGTAATGCACTCAGGGCACATTTGGTGACCCTGTGCATAGTCCAACTCAAACCAGTTCAGGGGCTTCAAGCCCCTGCTCTGGCATGAAACTGGACAAAGGAAATGGGTGTAGCCACCCCTCTTTCCAAACCCTCCCATAGGTGTGTCCCCTGATGTAGTCCAACCCCTATCTTTGGTATAAGTAAGGAACCCCTGGCAACAGCACTTTAGATATCCCTGGATGAAACTCTGCAACTGAATCCTGGAACTTTGATGCTCTACTCAAGATTAGAAGACTGAATAAAGCTCCCTTGGGGTTAAGGAGTGACTCCCCTACTTGGCAGGCAGCAACGAAGCAATTGCCGGTCTGCATCATCGTAGCTCCCACCGGACTCCGAAGTATCTGCAGCCCAGGAAGAGGATTTCCAGGCTTCTCAAAGGGTGACCCGAGTCTCCAGCAAAGTTGAGACCTGCAGCCCTTGTGAGTAATGTGGAACCAGAACTCCTGGTCACCGTGCACATTTGCAAGGACATTGACTTCCCAATGTCTCTTGAAGTCGTGCTTTGGGTTACTTGTAGCCCAATCCCCGAGCACTATCTGCACCGAAGATTGTGGGACTACACTCCCCGAGTGTTTCGTGAGACCGCTTCTTGCATTTCAGCTTGAGGCTCCTTTGCCATCCCTGGTCTGTCGACTGGTGGGTCCCTGTGAAGGCAACTTTGATTTTCCTTGGGCTTCCCTGGTTACTCCAGATGTGTCCTGACTCCCCATCACATGGTGAGTCCCTCAGACCTTGCTGGTCTGCACCAAAGCACCTTTCTCCTTTTTGCATGAGTTGCTGTTGCCAAGGCTTGTTGTGTCCAATCCGGGCACTGACGCTGCAGCACTCGGCATCCTTTGTGGAACAGCTGGAATCCAGTTCCTGGTTGTCCTTGACGTCTCCTGGTTCTCGTGGCTGAAGAGTCAAGCTTCACCTTCTTCACCTAAAATCACCCGACATCAGTGGGCATTCACCTATCGTGCCGCTGGTCAGACCCAGACTCTGTCCCCTCTGCTTTCATGTTCTTCTCGACTTCGATCCAGGCTTGGATCTCTTTGGACACTTCGCATCTTCCCGGCAGTAGCACTTCTTCACCAGTTCCCATTGAAAACAACGATGCGACCCGACACCATTTGACACCTATGCACCCGGCTTCCTTGGTTGAGGTAACTTGAGTACTCAGGTGCTCCCGTGGGTGTTGAACCTAGAACTTCCTAAGTCCAAAAGGGTTTGGTCCTAGTTCATCTCTAAGTGTCCCTGATCTTTAAAAATCTAACCGCGACTTTCCCCCTAGAAACTAACGGGAGCTCGCGGTTGTGTTCTCACACTGCACACGGCCCCCGTGGGTCCCTGTGTCACTACATTGGGTGGTTCCTTGGGGTCCCAGCGATTCTACAGGCTCTAGGCCTTGTGGCTAGTTAAGTCGTGGTTCTTATACCACTATTTTAGTATATGGTTTGGCTCGCCCCGAGGGCCTAACGTGTATTTGTGCCATTTTACTGTAATATTTGAAATGTAACTTATGTGTTTGGACCTCTAGCCTCATAAAGGACTATGAGGGTATGTTTAGAAATAAATATATATATTTTATATATATACCTGGTGTGGTTGTCTTTTATTTAGCCATTCAAGAGATTATAGACTGGTATAACAAGCTGCTTTACATTTCTTCAAGACTTAGAAGGCTGCTCTCCATAGCTACCACTAGGATAGCTTTCAATAAAGCTGTCTTTAACCTAATAAGGGGTTGTTTGGACTGGTGCAGGGTGCCCACTATTACTAGTGGACAGCATATACAAGGCCACCTTCTCACATTGGTGTGCAGCGTGTGGGATTCCAGCTTGCTATTGTTTTACCAGATAATCTCAATTGAGTGACTAACTAAAAACCTCTAAAGGTACCTGAGGTACATATAATATAAGCTTTAGAATACAGTGAGTTCTACTGAACTTAGAGTTGTGTGTTAAGGGCTTGGCACACCCTTTCTAAAACTTAAGAGAGTTTAGTAGGCCACACTAGAGTAGGTAGTGCAATACACCACACCTCACTAGTAACGTCTTCAAGGCCAGGAACCAGTGGGTCCCTGCCAGAAGCCAATGGGCTTCTTCCATACAAGTATGATAACCTCCCATTCTTGGAATTGAGAGCATTATGCAGTACTAGGAGACTGAAAACAGGCAAACCTCCAACCACCCAACACCTCATAGAGGTACACAGGCTGGATGATCTCAGAAGACCTATAGGGTCTGAAGGGGTAGACAGAGTGTGTGGAGCAGCAGCTGAAGAAGGGCCTAGGGGTGAAATTCCCCATGACCTGGCCTCTAATGCTGACCAGGAAGATGGCAATTATCTTGACCTGAATAATCCAGCTCCCCGGAAGATGAGGGGGAGGCCCACAATGGTCCCCTCTTTTTCCCTTCTGGAAGAGTTGGTGGTGGGCCTAGAAGGTCTAGATCTCCCTCAGTGGAGTCTAACCTTTCTGGTTCATCTATAGGGACCTCTGTCTCTTCTCATAGGAGGGATACCTCCCAGGAGAAGAGAGAGAGACTGCTGAAGTATGAGGAAGTCTAGCTTAAAATCAAAAAGCAGCAGATAGCCCTGGAAAGGGAGTCCCCAGAGCTCTACAGAGCTAGAAAAAAGATGGGACTAGAGTCCCATGGTGGAAGCAACATCCCTAGTGATAGGGAGAGGTCTCATGACCATAGAAACCTAAATAAGATTGTCCCTCCCTACCAGAGTGGCGATGACATCCACAAATGGTGTACTGCACTGGAAAGAGCCTGTACAGTTTTAAGGGTCCCACAGGAGCAGTGGGCAGCAATCTTATGGCTCTCCTTTGCAGACAAAGGTTCGCAATGTTAGAGAGGAGGATGCTGATGGTTATACCAGTCTGAAAAGTGCATTGATTGAAGGGTTTGGCCTAACCACTGAACAATATAGGTTAAAGTTCAGAGATACCCAAAAAGCACAGAATCAAGACTGGGTGGATTTTGTAGATTGTGCTACTGAGGCTCTGGGGGGTTTGTTACTTGGCAGCAAGGTGCTTGACTTTCAGGAATTGTACAATTTAATTATGAGGGAGCAGATCCTTAATAATTGTCAAAATCAGCTGTTGCATCAGTACCTGGTGGACTCTGATCTGACCTCTCCCCAAGAATTGGGAAAGAAGGCAGACAAATGGGCCATAACCAGGGTGAAGCAGAAGGTTCAGAACCAATGTGGTGACCAGAAGTAGAAAGATCCTACGAACTCTCACATGGGTGGGGGGAAGGGTAAAGACCAGAAGTCTTCACAAGGTCCCCAAAAATCTTCTTCAGGGGGTGAATCCCAATCTAATATTTGGAAAGGCCAAAAGAAACCATGGTGCAAAATCTGTAAAGAGAAGACTCACTGTACAAGTGATTGCACCAAGTCAAAAGACTCAACTCCAGCCACCATTGCCCCTAAGGCAACTGTTCCCCCTAGTGCAGCTACAATTGGTGGTAGTAATGTTCAGAGTATGGGTGTAGTAGGGTTAACCCTGGGTTCTGAGATGGACTCTGACCTAGTCAGTGTTCCAACTCAGGCTGTCCTGATTTATGATGGAGGCATGGATATATCCTTCTTTGTGAGTCACAGTAACATGGGCAAATACAGACAACAGCCTTTGATTAATGGGAAAGAAGAGGCTTTGGCATTCAGGGACACAGGAGCAAGTGTCACAATGGTGACAAAAGATTTTGTGGATCCTGGGCAGATTATACTTGGTGAAATGTACCAAGTGACCAATGCTGGCAATGTCAGATCAGACCATTCTCTGGCAGTTGTTTACCTCTCCTGGGGAGGGGTAACTGACCTTAAGAAGATTTTGGTAAGTGCATACCTACCTGTTGAATGCTTGCTTGGCAATGATCTGGAAACTTCAGCTTGGGCTGAAGTGGATCTCAGGACACATGCAGATATGCTAGGGATCCCTGCTCATGTCTTTGCTGTGATAGGGTCACAGGTAACAATGTCCAACACTGGACAGTCCCTGGATTGTGAAAGAATGGACCAGGTGCCTTCCAAGAGGAGGAGCAGTAGAGTAAAGGCAGTGCCTTCCCCCCTGACTTTCACTGGCCCCACATGTCTGAAGACACTAAGGAGTTTTGTCGCTCCTGTGTGACCTGCCAAGCCAGTGGCAAGGTAGGTGGAACCACAAAGACCCCCCTGATACCACTACCTGTGGTGGGGGTTCCCTTTGAGAGGGTTGGGATTGACATTGTTGGTCCCATGGATCCTCAAACAGCATCTGGGCACAGATGTATCCTGGTTGGTGGTGGACCATGCCACTAGGTACCCAGAGGACATTCCACTTAGGACCACTGCAGCACCTGTGGTGGCAAGAGCCCTCTTGGGTGTATTCTCAAGAATGGGTTTTCCTAAGGAGGTAGTATCTGACATGGGTGCAAACTTCATGTCAAGTTACTTGACTGCAATGTGGAAGGAGTGTGAAGTGAATTACAAATTCACCACACCCTATCACCCACAATGCAATGGTTTAGTTGAAAGATTCAACAAAACCTTAAAGGGCATGATCAATGGTTTCCCAGAAAAGCTTAGGTGCAGATGGGACATCCCTTTGCCCTGCCTTTTTTTTGCCTACAGGGAGGTGCCACAAAAGGGGGTTGGTTACAGCCCTTTGGAACTTTTGTTTGGCCATCCTGTTAGGGGTCCTTCGTGTCTGGTGAAGATGGGATGGGAGTTGCCTCTCAAACACCCTAAACAGGGCATAGTGGACTATGTACATGGTCTCCGCTCAAGGATGGCTGAGTACATGAAAAAGGCAACCAAAACCCTTGAGTCTAGGCAGGAACTGCAAAAAGCCTGGCATGACCAAAAGGCTGTACTGACTGTTTACCAGCCAGGACAGAAGGTGTGGGTGTTTGGAGTCTGTGGCCCCAGCAGCCCTCCAGGACAAATGGAGTGGGCCCAATACAGTTGTTGAACAAAAAGGGGAGGTCACCGACTTGGTAGACCTTGGAACCCCTAGGAGTCCCCATAGGGTACTTCATGTCAACAGACTAAAACCATATGTTGAAAGGGCAGACATGGGCTTGAGACAGGAGGAAGAGAGTGACCCACTCCCTGACCTGCTCTCTCAGAACCCTGATGATGGATCAGTAGATGGTGTAGCCTTCGAAGGCAGTCTCACTGTCCAGAAACAAACTGAAAACTTCTCAGCCAGTTTAGACATATGTTTTCTCTGATTCCAAGTCAGACCACCGGGTGCACTCATGAAGTGGACAATGGGGACAGTCTGCCTGTGAAGAATAAGATCTACAGGCAACCTGATCATGTCAGGGACTGTATAAGGACAGAAGTCCAAAAGATGTTGGATTTGGGAGACATTGAGCCCTCAGATAGCCTTAGGCTAGTCCAGTAGTCCTTGTGCCTAAACCTCACACAAAAGATGGAAGGAGAGAGATGAGGTTTTGTGTGGACTACAGGGGTCTCAATGCAGTCACTAGGAATGATGCCCATCCCATCCCAAGAGCAGATGAGCTAACAGCCAAGTTTCTAAGCACATTTGACTTGACAGCTGGCTACTGGCAGATCAGACTAGCTGATGATGCAAAGCCAAAGATAGCATTTTCTACCCCTATTGGGCACTATCAATTTGCGGTAATGCCCTTTGGTTTGAAGAATGCACCTGCCATTTTGCAATGGCTGGTGAATCAAGTCCTTACAGGCCTGGAAGACTATATAGTGCAGCATATCTTGATGATATTGCTGTTTTTAGCTCCACCTGGGAGGATCACCTGGTCCACCAGAGGAATGTTCTGGAGGAATGTTCTGGAGGCCCTGCAAAAAGCAGGCCTCACTATCAAGGCTACTAAGTGCCAGATTGGGCAGAGTCAGGTTGTGTACCTGGGCAACCTTGTAGGTGGAGGCCAGGTTCAACCATTGCAGAGCAAAATCCAGACCATAATGTACTGGGTTGTTCCCACTACCCAGACTCAGGTGAGAGCCTTCTTAGGCCTGACTGGGTATTACAGAAGATTTGTCAAGGGGTATGGATAAATAGTGACACCCATGAATGACTTAACCTCTAAAAAAAATGCCCAAAACGGTTCAGTGGACAGTTAGCTGTCAAAAGGCATTTGATGACCTGAAGCAGGCCATATGCACTGCTCCCATTCTGCAAAGTCCTGATTACTCCAAAAAGTTCATTGTACAAACAGATGCATCTGAGATGGGGGTAGGAGCTGTACTGTCACAGTTGAATGATGAAGGTCAGGATCAGACAGTAGCTTTCATAAGCAGAAGGCTGACTCCCAGAGAGAAACGTTGGTCAGCCATTGAGAGGGAGGACTTTGCTGTGGTTTGGGCTCTGAGGAAGTTGAGGCCATACTTGTTTGTTACTCACTTCATTGTTCAGACAGACCATAAGCCCCTCTCATGGCTAAAACAGATGAAGGGTGAAAAGCCCAAACTTTTAAGGTGGTCCATTTCCTTACAGGGGATGGACTATACAGTGGAACATAGACCTGGGAGTAACCATGCCAATGCAGATGGACTCTCCAGAAACTTCCACTTAGAACATGAAGACTCAACTGGTCAAGGTTAGTTTAATGTCTCTGGGTTTGGGGTGGTTGTTGTGTAGGAGAGTAGGATCTGCCTCATATGGTTACCCCCACTTTTTTGCTGCTGTAACACTGTTTTTCAACTTTAGTCTGGCTGGGGCCCTTCTATTCAGGACCCCGGCCTAGCAGCTTCCTCTCTAAATTGATTCCATGTACTTTAGGTACACTTCAGATTGGATTCTGAGATACCCTTGTGAGTCCCTAGTATATGGTATACTATGTACTCAGGGCATAGGTACCCCCGTAGGCCTGCCAGGGGATGAACCATGTATTATGCCACCCCTGGGAAGCCCTCCAAAATTACACCACAGGTCTGCCACTGCAGCCTGGGTAAGGTGGTGCATGCACCCCTTAGAGAGCTATAGGTTCACTATATCTCACCTATCAATGCACTTATCAGTCACTCCTATGGCATTCCTTATCAATGCTGAAGGCAGGGTGCTTGGTTATATGTGAGAGGGTGCCCAGGCATGAGCTGAGCCCCTCTGCAGCCTTCGTAATCGATCCTCCGGAATTGTCAGTAGTGCAGCCTGACCATATACTCTTAAGTGCATTATAACCCAATGGTAAATGCTAACTTTGGACTGTCTGCACGGAAACATGTTGTGTTTGGTGTCAAACACCTTGGAATCATACCCCCACACCAGTAACTGGTGTGGGAGTATGATCCCACCCTTCTAGAGGGAGAGACATGACAGCCCTGGTTTACCCGGTACCAACTTAAAAGAGCCCTGGCATCACAAAATGGATGCTGCAGCCACAGACGTGGGTCTGGCCTCCTGCTGCTGACCAAAACTCCAGCAGGGGAGACCTGGACAATAGGTTTCCTGTCACAGGGAGGTGTAACCACCTCCCAGACAGGCTGATGTGTATTGGGGCTGGGTGGGAGCACTCTCAGAGTGCTTTGAAGTTCTGCACTCGGGGCACATTTGGTGTCCCGGTGCATAGTCCAGCTCAAACTGGTTCTGGGGCTTCCAGCCCCTGCTCTGGCGCGAAACTGGACAAAGGAAATGGGCTTAGCCACCCCTCTTTCCAAACCCTCCCACAGGTGGGTCCCCTGAGATAGTCCAACCCCTTTCTCAGGTATAAGTAAGGAACCCCTGGCAACAGGACTTTAGATATCCAAGGACGAAACTCTGCAACTGAATCCTGGAACTTCGACGCTCTACTCAAGATTAGAGGACTGAAGAAATCTCCCTTGGGGTCAAGGAGTAACTCCCTTGCTTGACAGGCACCAATGAAGCAATTGCCGGTCTGCATCCCCGAAGCTCCCGCTGGACTCCGAAGAATCTGCAGCCCAGGAAGAGGATTTCCAGACTTCTGAGAGGCTGACCCGTGTCCCCAGAAAAGCTGAGACCAGCAGCCCTCATGAGTAATGTGGAACCGGAACTCCTAGTCACCATGATCATTTGCAAGTGCATTGACTTCCTGACGTCTCTCGAAGTTGTGCTTTGGGTTACTTGAAGTCCAAGCCGCGTGCACCATCTGCACTGAATATTGTGGACCTACACTCCCCAAGTGTTCCTTGAGCCCGCTTCTTGCATTTCAGCTTGAGGCTCCTTCGCGATCCCTGGTCCGTCGACTGGTGGGTCCCTGTGTAGGCAACTTTGATTTTCCTTGGGCTTCCCTGGTTGCTCCAGAGGTGCCCTTACTCCCCACCACGTGCTGGTCTGCACGGAAGCATCTTTCTCCTTTCTGCATGGCTGGCTGGTGCCAAGGCTTGTTCTGTCCAATCCAGGCACCGATGCTGCAGCACTCGACATCCTTCGTGGGACAGCTCGAATCCAGCTCCTGGTCATCCTCGACGCCTCCTGGTCCTCGTGGCTGAAGAGTCAAGCTTCACCTTCTTCACCTGAAATCACCCGACATCGGTGGGCATTCGCCTATCGTGCCCCTGGTCACGGGCTAGTGACCCAGACTCTGTTCCCTCTGCTTTGAAGTTCTTCTCAACTTTGATCCAGACTTGGATCTCTTCGGACACTTTGCATCTTCCCAGCAGCAGCACTTCTTCGCCAGCTCCCATTGAAAACAACGATGCGACCCGACACCATTTAACACCTATGCAACCGGCTTCCCCCGATGAGGTAACCTGAGTACTCCGGTGCTCCCGTGGATGTTGACCCTAGAACTTCCTAAGTCCAAAAGGGTTTGGTCCTAGTTGATCTCTAAGTGTCTCTAATCTTTAAAAATCTAACCGCGACTTTCCCCATAGAAGCTAACGGGAGTTTGCGGCTGTGTTCTCACACTGCACACGGCCCCTGTGGGTCCCCTGTGTCACTACCTTAGGTGGTTCCATGGGGTCCCAGCGATTCTACAGGCTCTAGGCCTTGTGGCTAGTTAAGTTGTGGTTCTTATACCACTATTTTAGTATATGGTTTGGCTCACCCCTAGGGCTTAACGTGTATTTTTGCTATTTTTCTGTAATATTTGAAGTGTAACTTATGTGTTTGGACCTCTAGCCTCATAAAGAGACTTGTAGGGTGTGTTTAGAAATAAATACACACATTTTATTTATATACCTGGTGTGGTTGTCTTTCATGTAGCCATTCAAAAGATTATAGACTGGTAAAACAAGCTGCTTTACATTCCTTCTAGACTTAGCCTGTAGGCTGCCTTCCATAGCTACCACTAGGATAGCTTTCAATAAAGGCTGTCTTTAACCTATCATCAATAATGGGTTGTTTGGACTGGTGCGGGGTGCCCACTATAACTAGTGGACAGCATATACCAGGCCAACTTCTCACATCGGTGAATAAAAGAAATTGAAGCCGAATGAGCTGCAAAGTTTCCCCCAGGACCATCAAGTGATGGATAAGGTCTGAATGTCATTGGGATCCAGTCTAAAACCCTTCGGCAACAGTGAATTCATGGGTGTAGGATTTGCCAGGTCACGTTCTGGACTACCGTAGGGTAGCCATGCATCCAGATGAAACCAGTGATTCGCAAAATGGACCTGAGCCACAAAGAAGTACAGACAAAAGTCAGGGACTACGAAGCCTCCTCGATCATAGGGGATGTATAGGGTGTTCCAGACAACCCAAGGTCGACGATCAGGCCAAACCAATTTCAAAAGTAGCCTTCTGATTGTAGAAAAAAAGGCCTTGGTTAAAAGTATGGTATGTTTATAAAGAGATACAGGAATCGAGGGAGAACTGACATTTTTATAATGGCTATGCAGCAGGCCATTGATAGGTGGAGTTGTATCCACAGATTAATTTGGATAGACAGCTTGTCGCTGCAGGTCCATAATTCAATTGAATAACTTGATCTCTATTCCTGTTTAAAACCACAACCACATATTTGGTGGTGTTAGTGGACCTTTTAAAAATATATTCACAGGTAGGGGTGTGTGGTGGTGTCAGTAAGGGGAAGCAGCTCAGATTTTGCCCAGTTAATGCACAGGCCAGTTAGTTCGCCAAACCAAATCTCTTCCTGGACTGTTGGAGTTAAATTAACAGAAGGATGACAAAAGAACAAAAGGATGTCATTGTGATACATGGACATAAGGAGCGGTCCCATGGAAAAATGTAGACCATGATGCACATGGCGTTCCTTGAGGTGGTGCACCGGTGGGTCCATTGCTATACTAAATAATAAAGGCGAGAGCGGGCACCCCTGCCTAGTGCCATGGCAGGCGAGTTGTTGGGTTTGAGAATAGTAAGGAGATGAGAGCCGTGAACCTTCTGGGAATTCTGAGTTTCCGCAGAGTGTCATGGAGAAAAAGCCACTTCAGCGAGTCAAAAGCCTCCCCTAAGTCAAGCAGAATAGGATGTTGTTTTTAGGACCGAGAAAACAGCAATCAAATTTAAAGAGGTTGACCAATGTGATAAGGATCCTGTCTGCATGGGTGACAGTATCATCTCCTACAATAACAATAATTGATTAGCCAAAGTTTTGGCCAAAATGTTGTTATCAAATTTGAGGAGAGAAAGTTGTCTGTGTGAAGTAGAGCGCTTGGGACCCTTGGCAGGTTTCAGTAGGAGGGAGATTGCTGCATCTTGCATGGAAGGGGGAGGGTACCAGTGGTAAGGGCTTCAGCGCATACCTCCAGCAAATGGGGGATCAAAGTAGAATTATAGGTTTTATAAAAGGCTCCTGTCAGGCTGTGCAGAAAAGGGTCTTCGGACCGTCCAGGGAGTCAATCGCTTGGGCTATTTCCTCAGCCTTGATGGGCTCATTCAGGAATTGGGATTGGCCGTCAGGGAGCCAGACCATGGCTATTTCTTCTAGGCAATTCTGATGCGCTGTTGTCTCAGGAGTAAGGCGAGATGTATAAAGTAATTTATAGTAGGAAGTTACTTCAGTGAGGATGTCCGTGGTAATCGTGAGAAGGGTAACATTGTTCAGCTCCAGAACTGCAACACATCTGGGTCCCAGAGGAGGGCGTAGGAGGTGAGCAAGCTCGACCTCACCATATTTCCGCGCCATAGTGTGTTTACCCAAAAGCGTAACCTCCCTCTCGACCAGGTCATAAAACTTCTCCAGCAAGACTGAGCGCTCATGGAGAGCAGAATGGGTAGGTGAGGGGCTGTCAAGAATTCCTGTCATACAAGGGAAACACGCCCTTATGTAAACAGGAGAGCTGTTACATAACTCAAGGAAAACACGCCCTTATGTAAACAGGAGAGCTGTTACATAACTCAAGGGAAACACGCCCTTATGTAAACAGGAGAGCTGTTACATAACTCAAGGGAAACACACCCTTATGTAAACAGGAGAGCTGTTACATAACTCAAGGAAACACGCCCTTATGTAAACAGGAGAGCTGTTACATAACTCAAGGAAAACACGCCCTATAAAGGGAGGAACCGGGAGGTACAACGCTGTCGGATATTGTGTTCACACCGACGTACCTGCTTCGTGAAGAGCAGTGTTCCGGAGTGGTGCTCCAGTAAGGCAAGAACGGAGGTAGGTCGAGTCGTTACTCCCTGGGCCGTGTCTTGCCCCATCGTCACCTGTGAAGGACCCGGAAGCTCTACCGGTCAACCATTGAGCTTCGCTTTTTGACTCGGCTGAGTCCAAGCGCAGTGGCGCTTTTGCTGGTTGGAGTCGTAACTCCCAGCCCGACCAGAGACACAGGGACTGCCAGCTGTAACGCACACCAGGAGGTGTTTGCCGCGTTACAGACTCGGAAGTCCACAGGATCGATCGAGCGGCTGCTCTCGGTTCAGTCTTCTTGCTTGTGATTGGGGTATCGGTGACGCATCACCAGGAGGTGACTCCGCGTCCCGGTGCAGTCTGAGGAAGAGGTTGAGCGGCTGCTCCCTTCAGGTAGAGACCCCGGCTGGGTGTTTCCCTGACTCCTCGATTCTCCCCAACACTCTTCGTGCCCCTCACAGCCTACCGATTGGCATTGTCGGCCATTTCATTTCTGCCCTCTGTTGGCATACGCCGGGACCGGCGTATATGCAGAGGACGGTTAGGACCATCCGTGCTGTGGGCTGGTAACGTACTTAGCCTGGAGGATTCCAGTGACTATAACTTGTTTATTCTTTGTATTATATTTGCCTTCATTAAAACAACTAACCCTTCACTAGTGGTTGCGTCCTCATTGTCGTGTCTGTTAAACGATCCTGAGACGTTCAGGGCGTTACAGGGGCATTCCTCTCATCTATTTGTTTAGGTGCATTCTCCACCCGTGTCAGACTATTTCGGAATTCACGGAGCACACCCGCCTGTTTGGAGATGTTTATCCCACAAATGTAAGCTTTGAAGGCATCTCATAGGTGTTTTGAACGGACTCAGCATTTAACTGGGAATATGCTACTATTGCATCCTGGTGATGTGAGAGGAAAATCGGTTACAACAGTGCTGTTGAGGGGAAGAACCAATGGTTCTCCCAGCCTGCAGCTATAATGAAGAGTAAGCATCAGTCGCACTGAGGCATGGTCAGACAACATGTGTAGCAACACCTGTATTTCTCAAAACCATAGGATGTTGGCTGCTGACAAAAGCCAGCAATAAAGTTGGGTCCACACTGAGTGTAGAGCCAAGTAGAAACTTTAGCCCTGAATAGCAGGATGGTGTGCGCCAGATGTCCCAGAGGGTGTGCGTATGTATCATACCCTGACAAGTGCGCTGTGAGCATGGTTTAGTAAAAAGGATGGTGCTGGAAGAATCTATGGCGGGATCTGGAAGGATATTTAATTCCCCCCCACCATAATACTGTCTATGTCAATGTCATCTAGGAGGGTGGCCATGGTCTGGAAAAATGGGGTGTTGTCAGGGTTTGGGGCATACAGGTTTAAGAAAACATTTTTTCTCACCGATATAGTTCCTGTCGGATCATTGACTAAATATCAAGGGACAGAATATCGACTGTCCAGAATATCGATGCCAAAATATCGAGGGACAGAATATCGAGTCCCTATATACAAACAGGTAAGTACTAAAATATCGAGTACAAAAAATCGATGTTTAAAATATAGTTAACTAAAATATCGAATTTTTTAAATGTATAAAAAATAATATAAAAGTAATTATATAGTAAACACAATTAAATAAAACATAGTTAAAATAATGTAAAAAAGCTTAACATGTAAAAATAATAAATGTAATGTCAAAAAAACATGCTTTTTAACACATATATATTTACTTAATAATATTATAAAATAGTTATTAATCTTAATTATAAAATATTTACAACATTATTAAAATGATATATTTACACATATATATAAATAAACCTAATATATAAATAAATAATATATAATAATTTAAATAATTAAAGTAATATTTTTATGTTAATGAATAATTTACACTACATTAAATATAACAAAATTAAAAACATTGCATAGCTAAGGGAATAAAATTAGTATTCACACTCCAACAAGTGCAAAAGTAGGGAATTTGTTGGATAGCGGGTTGGTACAAATTACTATTCCTACTCCAGTGAGTGTAACAGTAGGGAAAGTGTTGGATAGCGGGTGGGTACATATTACTATTCCAACTCCAGCAAGTGGAACAGTAGGGAAAGTGTTGGATAGCGGGAGTGGAAAAATTACTATTCCCACTCCAGTGAGTGGAACTGTAGGGAAAGTGTTGGATAGCGGGTGGGTAAAAATTACTATTCCTACTCCAGCAAGTGGAACAGTAGGGAAAGTGTTGGATAGCAGAAGTGTAAAAATTACTATTCCCACTCCAGTGAGTGGAACAGTAGGGAAAGTGTTGGATAGCGGGAGTGTAAAAATTACTATTCCCACTCCAGTGAGTGGAACAGTAGGGAAAATGTTGGGTAGCGGGTGGGTAAAAATGACTAATCCTACTCCAGCAAGTGGAACAGTAGGGAAAGTGTTGGATAGCGGGACTGTAAAAATTACTATTCCCACTCCAGTGAGTGGAACCGTAGGTAAAGTGTTGGATGGCGGGAATGGAAAAATTACTATTCCCACTCCAGTGAGTGGCAAAGTAGGGAAAGTGTTGGATAGCGTAGAGGAATAATTTAGTAGACCCAGTCCTACAATTTAATTAAAATTATTTAACAAATAATTCATTCTTTTAATTTAATTTACCTCCCACTATTTTCCCCTATAAACGTCACCTCCAATAGTCTAAAATATTAATAATTTAACATAATTAATTAGCATTTAATTAATTACCTTATCCCAATTAACAATAAAATTAATAACAATGATATCTAAATTAATTAACACAATTAACAGTATGAAATAACTTTGATTAAATTGTATATGAATATTAATAAAAAATGTATTTTAAATTAATTTAATACACAACATATTCCCCTATAAACACTCAACACACTCCTACAAAAATGAACATAGTAAACATATCAATATGCAATTCATTACTAATTGATACAAAATTACACAATGTATATAATCATGAATAATTAATAACTTTTTTAGTATTAAAAATAAATTAATTAACTTAATTAACATTATTAATTATTAACCATAACATTATTAATAAATTCATTTTTTTCTTTTTCAATTAAATTACTTCCCACCATATTCCCCTATAAACCCACAACCTCTACGGAACTAATATACACAAACACTAATTACCAATATGAATTATTAAATAATAAATTATTAATTAATACATTTTTTTTTTAATTCAAATTAAATTACTTCCCACCCTATTCCCCTATAAACCCACAACCCGCTACGGAACTAATATACGCAAGAGTTAATTAACGTAAATTTCATTATCTTAGAAAAATTATACCATACATTATAAAAATATTATATACTTTTAACACATATACTAACATATAATACACATTAAAAAATTGATATAATGACATTCTATATAATAACATTCAATGTAATGACATTTGATATTACTTACCTATATGTCGATATTATTTCCAACTATATTATGTCTATTCTACATTCTGTCGATATTTTTTATTCGATATTATGTCCATTCGATATTTTGGATTCTGTATTTTGGGTGTTTACCGTTCCAGTCACCATAATATAAAGCCCTGCTTGTTTGCAAAAGTGGACTGTTGTATAAAGGGAAGGGATTCATGAATAAGTATGCACACCTCCCTGCCAGATAACGCTGCCATGCTCCAAGCAATCCATGCCTTTAGGGAGGCCACAGAAGGCAAAATGGTGGAGATAAGGTCGGAGGTGTCTCTCCTGCAACAAGATGTGCGCAACATCACGAAACGGGTAACCCAAATGGAAACCCGCAACTCAGAAGTGGATGACATGACTCATAATCTCCAATCCGACGTTAAAAAATTAAAGGCAAGTATGAGGGAGGTGATATGGAAAGTGGATGATGCGAAAAATAGAGCCTGGAGAAACAACCTCTGCTTTATTGGGATACCAGAAGGACAGGAGTGCTCCGACCCAATATCATTCCTGATGTTGTGGCTGTGGTACGCTCTCCCGGCAGCAAAATTCTCACCCTGCTTTATCATCGAGCGGGCCCACAGGATACCAAATGCAAGTCCACACCAGGGCCCACCACCGCATCCAATGATAGCAAAATTCTTAAATTATCAAGATCGAGACACAATACTCAGAAAGTCGCTGCGAGTGGGAGAACTCAAATGGGCCAATGCAAAGATAATGATATTTCCCGACTACGCCAGAGAGGTGCAGAAGATGAGGAACTTTACAGTTTAAATGTTCAGCAGATTTTCAATTCAGCCAGCAGCAGGAATCTCAAGATCCATGGTCAGGAATGGAGGGTAGGAGATCAGCAGTTAGATCCATCAATAAACGCACTGTAATTATAGCTCACACACATAATAAACAATGAAACATATACAGTATTGATATGGAATGACAACGGGGTGGCAGTAAGATCAAGAAGGGGTTAGTTAATAGATACATCAAGAGACTGAAAACCGATGTTGTTTTTCTACAAGAAACCCACCTCTGAGGTACACACTGCCCATTCATTGGGAAGAGGACCTACATTACCTTGGCACAAGCTGGATTTTCCCCGGGGGCGCGAGAAGTAGCCATATTAATTAGGAAAACCCACCCTTTCCATACAACAAACATTTGGGCAGACCCCCTACAGGACCTATGTTACCACCCAGGGAACTTGGAGACGATGAGAGGTCACATTAATCAGTGTTTATGCCTCACCACGACTGCAACCTCAAACATTAGGAGCAGTTGCTAATATACCACTAGACACAGGCTCCTGCACGCATATCATTGGAGGTGACTTTAATGATGTTGTGGACCCAAGCCTCAACCGCACACACACACTGCCACTGGAACTCGTGTTACTACCCCATTGACAGACTTTGTGAAATCGCTGCGCTTGACCGACCTCTGGTGAAAGCAACACCCACTAGATCGCATTTATTAATATTTCTCAGAAGCACAATAGGGTCTTCTCTAGGCTTGATTACCTTTTTGCCCCGTCAGGTGAAATTTGTACAATGGGTTAGTTGGAATACTCACCGACATGGCTGACAATGAGGGGAGGAGGACTCAGATTGGAGACTGAACACATGGGAGCTCCACGACAAAGCAGTATTGGGCGTAATAAAAACAAAGAACGGGCTGTTCTTTCAAGAGAATGAAGGCTCGGTGTCCTCAGATACCACCCTCTGGGTGTCCTACAAGGTGGTACTTTGGGGCAGGCTACTGGACGTCATTGCACAAAAACGTAGGGATGAAACATACCTAATAGAAACCCTAGAAGGCAAACTCCTGGAAATGGAGCAAAATATCATCCCAGACACCGAGAAAGACCTGCTACGACAACTGGCAGTTACATGTAGGGAACTCCGGGCCCTGACAGAAAGAGAAGTACAGACTCAGACCCAGGCCACACAGTACAGACTCTATGAGACGGGTGATAGAGCAGGGAGACTCCTTGCTTGGCTGAGTCAGAAAGAAAGAGAGGCAAGCTGGGTAAGCCAGATAATAGAAGCAGATAAACAATATACAACTACACATACCATAGCGGGAACCTTTGCCCGTTACTACACGGACTTGTACGAGGCCAAGTCACTAGCGGATGAGACAAAAATAACGGAATACCTCAATGGTATAGACATGCGCACCCTATGGCAAGAAGCTAGAGAGGCCTTAGGGTCAGACCTTATCTTAGCTGAAGTGCAAGACGCCATCTCCAAACAAAAATTGGGGAAAACCAATTGGGCTACCAGCAGAATTAGTTAAGCAAAATACTAGTTTGTTGGCCCCCCACTTACTAAACATGTTCCTGGTGGCAAGGGAAGAAGGGACATTGCTGCCAGATTTTTGCCAAGTCACAGTGGTGGTCATACCAAAGCCAGGTAATCCCACAGAGAATTTTGGATCTTACCGCCCTATTTCACTATTAAATATTGAAACTAAGATCTTAGCCTCCATCCTAGCGATGCAACATTTAATGGTAATTACATCATTGGTCCATATGGACCAGTCAGGCTTTATGCCTAAACATGCCACAGGTCTCAACCTCTGCAGACTCGCTAACTGGTAGAGAGAGTGAAAGAAAGACCTACCCCAAAGATGCTTCTGTCACTGGAAATAGAGAAGGCCTTTGATACTGTTCACATGCCATTCATGCAGCAAGTACTTCTAAAACTAGGATTCAGATGAAACTTCCAGACCTGGGTGGAATTGCTGTACACAAACCCCAGAGCAAAATTCAGAGTTAATAGGGTCAAGTCAGCAGACTTCCCCATCTAACAAGGAACCAGGCAGTACTGCCCGCTGTCTCCCCTGCTCTTTGCGCTGGTCTTAGAACCATTGGCATGCCAAATCAGGACCAATCCAGACATAAAGGGTTTCCAGGATGTCGTGGGCAGATGATAGATGAACGGATCGCCCTCTATGCAGACGTCATCCTACTGTAAATTACCAACCCCGACACGACACTCCCCTTGAAACTCCATTTGGTTAAGGAATATGGCAAACACGCAGGGTATAACATCAACTGAGGGAAGTCAAGCCTCTACCCAGTTGGAGGCTCCATAGAAACACATTCAATACCATAACACCTCCACATTGCCGCAGAGGGCTTCAAATACTTAGGACTATACATCTCTACCAACGAGGCAGATTGCCTCGCTCACAACATCAAGCGAGTTCAGGCGGAATTTCAAGAAGACATTGTCAGATGGCGGCGTCTCCCTTTGGCGCTGTTAGGGAGGGCGGCCATGTACAGAATCATAACACCCCCTAAGCTACTATATAGCCTCCAAAATATGTACTACAAAATTCCAGATGCTTTCTTCAGAACAATAAATGACGAAGAGCGCATTCTATGATGGGACGGGGCCTCCCTAGAGTGGCACTACAAACACTGCAGCACAGCTGGTACAATGGGGAAATTGCTCTCCCAGACATTCAGGCCTACTATAGGGCGGCGCATCTAACAGTAATCAATTAATGGGGACATGCGCCGGAAGACCACCCTACAAATGCCCTGGAGAGGCTCCAATTCTGAAAGCACTCTTAGCTACAATACATCTATGGGGATTCTGGAATGCGAGGCTTACTGCCCGCAACGCAGAGAGCGATTGAAGCCTGGAAAGGGGGAAATGACAGATGAAATGGGAGAAAACATTAACAAGGTCCACACCACTGTGGGAAGGTAAGCGGCTGCCAGAACTAGCGAAACCGCAGGGCTTTAAAAGCTGGGACACAGTTGGGATCACGCCATTAGGTGACTTAATAGGAAAAGGAGACTTAATTATCTTCACAGATCTCCAAGACGAATACAGTCTGTCAAACAAACAACAATGCAAACACATACAACTCCAAAACACATGGAGAACGCAAAACCCCAAGATTACAGACATCCCCGAATACACACCACTAGAAGGACGACTGTTACAGGAAGAGATAACCGCAAAGGCAGTCTCCTGGTCATACAAAACCCTAATAAATAATATCCCTGATAAACTACTAACACTCAGGAGCAAATGGGAGGAAACCACATGTATGCTGGAAGACATTGATTCAGAAACGGCACTGATGAACCCCAGAGAGGTATCGATTAAGCTTAGGCCAAGGCAAATACAGTTCAAATGTTTTGCATAGGGTATATTATGACAGAGTGCAACTCCACGCTATGGGAAGGGCAGAGGCACCTGAGTGCTTGTGCTGTAAAACAGACCACGGTCCTATATACATACCCTGTGGGAATGCCAATTAATACACAGATACTGGTCACAAATAGTAAAAGAATGAAACATCATATTAGAAACACAGATTCCAAGGATCCAAAATACATTTTTCTTGGCATCCACACAGATATTGACATCCCCAGATACAAACTCTTACTGAGCAACCTAGGACTTATAGTTCCATAATGAGATATAGCCAAGTATTGGGGAAGAGCGGACCTGTCCCCTTTGGCAGAATGGCGGGCCAGCATAGATTTGTACATGGGGGCTGAGAAAACAGTATATACGGCCAGAGGCTGTGATAAGAAGTTCAGGAAAATTAGGCAGCCATGGTTAAGATATTACAACCTAGAGATGATAGAGGCGGAGATGAACATGACACAACCTACCACACAGGGGCTTACAACTGGGGGGCAAAATATCTTGGGCCCTAAGAAGGGATAAGGTAAACAGGTCACGTTCAATGCTGAGAAGGGGAGGGGGAGGTGTTTACGAAGAAGAACTGCTACATTGTAAATTCTGTATTCCTGCTAGTAACAACTAATGATTATGATGTCAAATTTGTAATGTATGTGACTCACCTGCTAATGTTTTGGCTGATTTAAAAAAAAAAAAAAACAGTTAAAAAAAAAAGTAGGCACACTTCCCTGGATAAGGAGCTATAGTTAGTAAACAAATCAGTGTGGGCCCATGTTTGACAAAGACCAGAGACGTCTGAGGGCAGGTGTGTTTCCTGTAGGAATGCAATCTTTATGCCATGCCGATTGAGGACAAGATAAGACCAGCTTAATTTTACAAGGTTTATTCAATTCTCGGATGTTCCAGATAAGAAATCATATCCACCATCTGCCTAGAGGCACCCATTGAGAAGAAACGGGATGGGAAGAGTCTGCTTAGTCAGGTCTGTCAGGAAGGCTATTGAGCAGTTGTATCTTATCACAAAGGAGAGAAGAAAGGAGAGGAAGAAAAAAAGGCTAAAAAGAGCATGAACATTCAAAAAATAATCCCCTTATAACATCCACCAACACTAGCAGTAGACGTCCTGGCAAATCCTGATTAAGCCACCAACATCATAGAACTTGAAATCTTCCTAGGTGAGTGGGCAATGCATCGGAGCCAGGAGCCCGTTCTGAACAAAAGTGCTTATGAGTGTACCATAAGGGTCGAGGCTGTCATTGCATAGAGTGAAGAGGAACTAACAAAACAGAGTATATAACTGTAGGAAAATGTTAGCGCTCTTGTGGCTCAGTGAAACCCGCAGTACAGTCAGGGCATAACTGTATATTAAAGATATCAGCACTGCCTGAAACATTGCTGTCCTGTGATGAGTGCTCCGGGGTAGCGCGGTTTGATGAGGAGCCGCCCAGTCCCACTTAATTGCGAAAATGCGAGTACTTCAGCTGGACCATTGAAGAAACTCAGTTTGCCAACTGATACCACCCAGCGCCGGACGGTTAGAGCATTTTGTATTTCATTCCATGTTTCCTGAGCTTCGCCTTTGCCTCCACAAAATTTCGACTCTCCTCCTGAGCAGCCAAGGTGAAGTCCAGATAAATGGATATGGTGGAGCCATAGTAGAGTAGCAGAGAGTGCTCCTGGGCCTGACAGAGCACTGTGTCTAGGTCCCTATAATTCAGGAGGCATGCAATTATCGGTCGAGGCCCCACCCCAGGAGGCACTCGAGGGACGAGGGACCTGTGTGACCTCTCCACGATGAATGCAGAGAAGTTCTGGGAACCAAATTGATCAGTCAGTAGGGTTTGCACAAATTATTCTGGGCATCCCAAGTTGCTGGTTTGGGCCGGGCCAACGATGCAAATATTGTTGGGCCGAGGGTGCACCTCCAAATCCTCATTTTTAATGGCCACTGCTTTCAGGAGCCATTCGGGTTTCTCCAGTCGTTTGGTTAAGGAGGCAGTGGAGTCCTCAACAGCCCTCTGCAGCATCAAGATATGTGCCTTGTCTGTCTAGACATTCTCCCATGCAATCCAGGCAGGAGGGGAGGGAGTCAAAGAGCGCATCTAAGTCGCTGTATCCAGTTCGCAGCTCGGTGAGGATTGTGGCACTCCTTTCGAGAGGTCCCATCGAGCCACGGATTCCTGGTCATTGTCCATGTTGGATGGGGTCCTGGCAACTTGACCACCAGGGCCAGTCAAATGTCAAATTATGTTGCTTGGGGTCCCCTTGGCCCATGGCGGTGGAGCTGTAAAAGCGATGTCAAAGCGCAACAGGCAGACGCAATTGGTCACACAGCAGACAAACATTGTGAGAGAAAATGTCTATTTACCACAACTGTGAGGACTTCGTCAATGTGTTGCTGATCCGATATCCTCAAGCTTCAGCCCGAGCATCCCCAGCAGCGATGGTCATAACCGGAGAAGTAGGATAGGGCAGAGGTTGTTGCTGGATGTGAATGAGCCACGCTGAAGCAGCAAGTATTCTCGTGGGTGCAACCACTCATGTGTTGAGATTGGGCTTGGAGGCAAAAGATGGGCCCAATAGCCCCAAACTAGGGAGCACTCATCGCGGTGGGAAAAGCGAGCAGCAAGCTGGAAATCCCTCAGTGCATGGCAGGTAGCTGGTGACGATTAAGGTAGCAGCGGGGCACTCACCACGAGTAGCCGGTGGTGGCTAGAGCTGCAGCGGGGCACTCACCATGCGGGCCACAGGCCACGGTCCCACCCAATCAGCTGTGGGGTATATGCCTCGTGGTGCAGCGCCGGGTCTCGGCGAGATGTATGGCAGCCACATCCATGCAGCATCAATCGATTCGATGGCAGGGCGTATCCAACAAAGGGACACGCACCTGAGGCATCAGCGGCACCAGCCCCAGTCTGGAGTCCACCCAGCAGGAGCGGGGTAACGGAGCAGGCCCTGCCCTTGTCTGCCCCTAGCTCCAGCACCATCCATGGCAGTCCACAGTTGTGCCTCCATGACCACACAGGGGACAGCAGCCAGTTTATTCAGGCGAGATGTGGCAGGGGGCCAGAGGCCCGGTGGCTTTCTACAGCCCTGGTCTCAGGCTCGCCCGATGCCTCTGTCACAGCGGGTCCTCCGAGGCGGGCCGGGTACAGCCTCCACTGCAGCAGACCTAAATGATTGGAGAGGCCATCGGACACAGCCTCTAGGTAGCGTCAGGCAAAGCAAGGAGGGAAGTTGCGACCCAGGAGATTGGGGCCATTGTCTCCAGAGCTTCACAGCCATGCAGCCATCACAATCGGTGGCTCGGCCATACCCACCTTCATATACACATTAAATCATTAACAAAACACAACACTCAAAAACAAGACGAGCATTTGCAACAATTTACCAGCAGCACAACGTCAAAAATTCATCAATCATTAACCAAAATGAAAAAAGAGAAAAACTGACAGAGAAAAAATGATTACTTTGTCAAAAAATACCTTAACCCGCTCCTTAATGCATGCTACCCAATGATGAGGGGATGCTTTGTGTGGTAAACAGGACTAAGTGAGCTTGAGAGTCTGTCAATATCAGCTCAGAGACAAAGATAGAAAAAATGAAAACAGAGATGGGGAACAACTTGACAACCACCCACTCTCCATGGCCAAGCACAAGCTACGCCTTATTTCAAAGGTCCAAATTAAATTTTTCCCTAATATCCGAATTACACATTATATCACACCCAGGTGTCATGCGTACCATCTATATAATGCGTAGTGATCAAAATTAATAACACCTCTCACTTCTTTCAGATACCAACACTGTTAAGAAACCGTTAGCACTGAGCAAACCCTTTTAGACTAAAAAGTAAGATCAAGGTGCTGGCCCTAGATCACACCCAGGGCCTATGCGTAGCATCTGTATGATGCATTGTGGTCCAAGCAGTGAAGCCTGGCCCCTGAATCACATCCAGGGGACAAGCTTACTGACTGGGTCACACCCAGCGGTCCAAGCGATAGGCAACCTTATCCTTTCCCAGTGTGTTGGCTATCAAAGAAAGGAAACTTCTGCGGGTTTGCCTCTGTGGCCACCTTGTGACCACTCAGTTCAGACACATGAAGTTGACAATATGTCGGATTTCTGTCAGTGGCAGGGTGCTCAGGTTAAAGTTTTTTGCTTCTTCCTAGTTTACCATATGCCAAATGCTGGGGTAAGGATCAAATGTAGTCTGTTACCCAATTGACAGCAGATTCAGGATGGACATCTGTTCCATGGATTCAGCAGAGCTCTCAATCAATTGCGGCGTCTGGTCAACTTTCTTGCAGCACTGATCCGACTGAGTGGGGTCCTTTCCTTCGGCTGCATTCGGGTTTGAAGCACCATTCTCTCCTCTCTGGCACACCAAAATGTTGCTCAAATATTAATTTTCCTTGAAAAAACATAGAGAAGAGGCATTTGACAAAACAAGAACAGTTGGTTTAGTCAAACACTATGGACGGGAATGCAGCACACAGAAATGGGTCCGAGGACTGACTCAAAGTACAACCACTTTCAATGACTTTTCATACATTTCTTGAGGCATCATAAAACAATTCATAGATCCTATGTTAGGAGTGGAATGTTGGCCTTGTCCCAAGGCCATAAATGTAAAGGAAAAATATTAATAGGAGCATCCTGGGGGGCAAATACTTTGTGGAAAATACCTTTTCCCTGTATAAACACACCTCAGGGAGCACTAGGGAGGAGTAGGATATAAAAAAAACCCTAATAAAGAATGGAATCTTAATAGGAAGACAATGCCCCCTAATACTGGATTTTTATTACGAAGATATTGCTCATATAATTACAAAAACCTTTAAAAGTAGTGTTCATACATTCACAATATGGTAATGATTTGTGCACACTTGATCGTCTACTCGTAACTTGAAAGTGATGACCATAACTACCAAAAACATCAACACTATCCCATTAGGGGATGCGCAGTGTTGGGAACCATGGCAACTAGACTAAGCCGGTAACCGTGGTACACACACATGTCCACCAAAAATTGATGACATCGAGGATCAATCCCCGCCCCCCCCCAGGGACTCGGCGGAGTACAGTTCGCTGGAGTTCCAAAATCAGCAGAGTAGACAACCACTGCCCAATTGGCACTACACTAGAGAGCACTAGAGAGCATGACGCAGATGGGAAATCCGGAGAACTTAATTTTTAAGGTGAGCTTCCGAGTCGACTCACAAGATGCGGGACTCACAAGGACGAACAGGTAGATGGAAGGTGAGACACCTTGATGAAGTGAGTGGGGATCTAGATAATGGAGGATCCTGGTTTCAGATAAACAAAATAAGGCTAAACATTTGCACCCTTGAATTAAATTGATTGAATTCACAACCATTATTATGTTAATATTTCAGAGTGTGGCAACAGGGTCCACCCCCTCAGAGCATCCCATGTAGCTAACAGGTACAAAACTAAGAGTCAGTCTCTATTTTCATTAATCATAATCCATTTTTCACTACATGTTAACTCACGAGCATGCCTCGGTGATAAGCAATGTTAGCTAATTTTCACAAAACCATTTGCATAATGTCAATTATTGAATAAGATGATATCATGGCATTGTTATTTGACATAAAAAATATTGCATAGAAATTAGCGTGACTCAGTCGGTTACAGTATGTCTCTTGCCAATCTTTTGAATAAAACCACCTGTATAACAATGAAAACAGGAATAGAAGGCACAAATTTGAGATCACAACGCAAAATGAAAATATTTTCTTTGTCTATCATAAAATAGGTTTGCAGTACAGTCGGCTGTAATATGTTTTCACATGGCACCAAGATGAGCAAATAAATGTATTAATATGTGTAGTGCCCTAGTATGTTAAAATAACTGTATTGACATTAACTACTTGGCCTTGTGAAACGAGTTCTACCCAGATGTGTGCATGAGTTTCAATGTATGAACATAGTACCTCCGTAAAGAAGTATAACAATGGAAATCACTATTGATGGTTACCAGAAAAAAGTCATAGTATATCCAGGCTCTGAATGAAATGACCCGATTTGGGTCACCCAGGTCAGTAATGACCACCTCTCAGCCTTCTATACCAAATGAAGAGTCAGTCAGACAGTAGAGAATACAAACCAATATTTGTTTACTCTGGTACACTGAGAGTGGAGCCCAATTTACCAAGTCTCTAGGAGTGCTGCTGAGGGACTGAAATCAACAAGCATGCAGATATATTTAGTACATTTTGTAACTGGGCTAGAACACGCTCATAGTGGAACTTTTCAGGCAGCTGCTGCAAAGCAATTGAAACGAGAATTTGGGCCCGTCTCCAGACAAGTGGGAGAAGGCCTCTATCTAGTTAGAAAGGTATGCACTAATAAGAACAGTCTATTTATTAGTGAAGCAAAACCCAACCTTAGAGAAACAAAACCTAGTGGAAGCCGTTTCTCAGAAATAGCAAAGGATAAGTTTTGATCCTGATTCAAAATGACACCTAAATAGAAAATAGTGCTGCAAATGCTACCTTACATAGGGTAATGCGCAAGCAGAAACAATTTCATTTTAACAGACCCTGCTTTTAGAATGAGCTAAAATATTTTCGAGCAACAACAAGGAAAACAGAAAATTAGAAAAACAGAAAGCAAAAATACTAATAACAGTATCGGGAACGGAGACTGTAAGAAGGGAAGAAATCTAAAAAATGCCCTCCTCTATCTGAATTAGGTTGCCTATCACTTTCTGGACCATAATTGCGGCATTGGTATCATGAATGAATATTTTTCTCTTGGGAGTGAGAAGAGTAGTACAATAAGAGTAACAAAAGGGGAGACACTGAATGTGGGCACTACAAAAACCCAGTATCACAATCAAATAAATCAACCCCATCCACCAAAAAGAGACCGACTCCAATTTCCACTTTCCATTCCCTTGACGTTCTCCAGGATGTCTAATATGTGTTTAGTAATATTCTTTTCCATATTTTTGATCCTGACTACATACGGGTCGCCCACTACCGAGCAACAACCACCGCTCTTGGCTAGAATGAAATCCACTGCTTGTCTAGTCTGTTCAGAATATATATGCACATGCTCTCCAACTGAGAGGTGATGTTGCGTAAAGCAGCCATGGTAGTGTTAGATAAAATGTTAATCTTGCACCCAAAATATTCTCTAGCTTTCTCACTTTGGGCCATAGAGGTACTACCCGAAGTGGAAATGGAAGAGAGGATATATCCGAAAGTAATCCCATTACTATAATTGTTTACCTCTATGTCGGTCACTCCTTCACAAAATTCTTTGGTCAAAGTCCTTTTAACTCAGCAGACATTGGGCTTAGTGTACTTACAGGGCACACCTAAGAGCAACACCATTCCAAGAGCAACATCGTCGGTACAATTATGAACATTAGAATAAGTACCGTTGGACAAAAAATAAAACCCTGGGTGTGCATAAATTGGTCCTTCATAATCTACCGCGGCATATCTGATATTCATTCCAAATGTACTTGGATCTTTGTCATTCACCAGGGGTATTGTATTTTTGTACAGCACTATCCCAGAATAATTGATATACAAACAAGTGTCCGTACTGTTTACGATGGGGCAACAAGCAGGATAATAACCAGACTCCCGGGTAACTATCAATTCCTTATAGTGATAACCCACCAATGTGATTTTCTGTTTTTCCATGTAAAAGTTGTTGCAATATGTGTTGTTATCACACCCTGGATAACCCATTCCCAATGGCTTTCTATAATATAGACAAGGACCTGGATAGCCAAAACCAAATACTCCCTTCACTTCGGTGAATTTAGGTATAGTTCACAAGAGATAATGGGTATGCACTCCATAAACTAGTGACAGACTCAGTGGGGTAGCAAGCGGCCCCTTTTCGAAAGAATCACTTAGGGGTGTCTAGGAACACATTACTCTGGGCTTTCCTTTACTTTCTTGGTGGGGAAATCATTTTAAACTTGGTACGTAAGGGCACATCCTGTTCATTTTCCAAAACCCATGACTCCCCCACACAATATAATCAACAATAAAACCACAAGAATAACATATTTGCTTCTTACGGGTTGTGAGACCGGCCTCGTGGCGTGGGCCCTCCCGACCACCCCGCAACCGCACCTGATCCCCGATGTCACAGACTTCCGGCCACCATGGCCCAACATCCCGATGGAGAGAGAAACCCCCAAGCCAGACCAGGAGGCGCCGTCCCTGTCACACCTCTGGTCTCCTCCCCAAGGAGGGTTTCGATCGGCCACCAGGCCCCCGGTGAGCAGGCGCCTCGCCTGCTGGGCGTCTGGAGTCCCTCCCAGACCCACCTGAACAGATCAAAGGGCCGAGCGACAGGAAATCCCGACACACTGCCCCCAGGCACCAAGACCCCTCTCAGCGAGGACTCCGGACTTCAAAGAGGAGGGGGAGTATAACAAGGGGTGCTGAAGGGACGGGAGGCAGAGAAGACCTGGACGACGAGAGCCTGCTGACCTGGTCGCGGCTCGATCGCTCCCCGAACCGAAGAACGCTACCCGAACTCTGAACCATCTGAGCCCTGCTGACACTGTCGCGGCTCCCCGAACTCTGAACCATCTGAGCCCTGCTGACGCTGTCGCGGCTCCCCGAACTCTGAACCATCTGAGCCCTGCTGACGCTGTCGCGGCTCCCCGAACTCTGAACCATCTGATCCCTGCTGTCGCTGTCGCGGCTCCCCGAACGCTGAACCATCTGAGCCCTGCTGACGCTGTCGCGGCTCCCCGACTCTGAAACCACCTCTGCCTGCTGAGTGACTCGCGGCACTCACCTCCAGGAGAATCGGCAGAGATTGCATCCCCCAGCTCGAGGATTGAGAGCTGTGCGAAGGATACTCCGCAGAGACACTGAACTCAAAGACTGTCCCGCTACCCCCATACCCCCATCATGACACCGCCGCCGCTTGTGGCACTGATTCAATACCTGCATTTCGGATCAGAAAGATCCCTTAAAGCTAACGATAAAGTATACTGTCTTACGAAGAACTACTGTGTGGTGTCCCTCTGTCCGAGAGTGCAAGCTCAGCGTGTGCGATCCTAGGTACGAGACCCTCCCAGGAAGGGTCTCCCTGCCCTTGCTCGGCCTAACTCTGGGAGAGGTGGGTCAACGGGTGGTCAGGAACGTATTCCGAAGCCCCCCAGAGAACACCTTTCCAACACGGGTCAACACCACATTATGTGGAGCAACAAGAATCACCTGCTACTCTCCTCAGCAACCAGCCTACCAAAGGGATGCATAACGAATGATGAAATGGGGGCAATATGCAAAGAAAATATACAAGTTCCCAGTGTCCATCAGAGCCTCACTGGTACAGGCTCCTATTTTCCATCAATACATTGGCACTCTTGAGCACCAGCGGTGGAGCTTGCTCAGTCCTATGCTCATATCCCACGTTGATCACAATGGTATACCTTGACGGTATACTTTAGTCTTCCCTAGCTAATGTTCAAACAACTAATTAAAATAAGCAAAAGATCCTTCATCAAACTTTAATAAATCTCCTTTGGTACAATACCTCAGTACAAGCTATTTTATGCAGTCCATCCCTAATCTCTTTTCCCCTTGGATGAACTATCCCTCAGCCGATGGTGCAAATTGTTCCTTGTAGTCTCGGGCACTCTAGGATCGGTGAACAACGGCTCCTGAACAGCTTGTATTTCTGGAGTAACAGTGGTGTTCAGCACATCTTCATTCTCCTTATCCTTTTGCGTCCATGTCAGTTGGGCATCGCTAAATGGGACAACCGAGTCACCTGCTCACACTCAGAGTTCCCGATGCCGCCCCGGTCCAGCAGGTCATAGGATAAGAGCAAAGGAACCCTATGGCAGTGGGTCACATGAACACAGTTCTTGCGGCCAGCAACTTTCACAGTGGTGCGTGTCACTAAAAGGACTTGTTCCGGCCTCTTCCAACCCGGCTCCAAACTTTTCTTTTGCTGAAAATTCTTCAATAATATATAATCGCTGGAATGGTTATCATGGCGGGGTCCCTCTGGCGTGGATGGAAAAGATTCACGCACCTGTTGTGAATAGAACGTAAACTTCCTGTTAACTGACCAAGATAATCGATCAACACAGGGTACTCAATATCAGAAAAACAAAGAGGGCGCTCCTGGTGGCGAATAGAACACAAACTTCCTGTTAACTGACCAATATAATCGATCAACACAGGGTACTCAATATCTGAAAACCAAAGAGTTCGCTAGACGCCCCAGACATTTGCTGGGCGTCCAAACATGACCTCGTATGGTGACAATCCTGTTCTAGAATAAGCTGTTGTTCTTGTAGACAAAAGTGCTAATGGCAAAGCATCTGGCCAGTGTAACCCTGTTGTCTCCTGAATTTTTGCCAATTTAAGTTTGAGAGTACCATTGTACTTCTCAACCAAACCCGCTGACTGAGGATGATTAGCGGCATGGCATTTCTGCTTAACATGGAGACCCTCACAAATCAATTGAATTACTTTTGCAGTAAAATGACTTCTGTTATCACTCTAGATCAATTGGGGCAAGCCTAAACGATGAAAGAACTCCTTCAGGAGCACCTTTGCAGTCATAATGGCTGTATTGTCTTTAGTTAGGTAAGCCTCAACGCATTTACTGAAGCAGATACAACTACCAAAACATACTTCAGATTATTACATGCTTCTAACTCAATGTAATCCATTTGAAGGACTTCAAAATGGAATTGTGGGTGGTGCAAAATTACCAGGCGGAGTATGGGTACCAGTCCCAGGATTATGCATCATGCATACCATGCAGTACTTCACTAAGTGTGCAGCTGTCTTAGAGATATTGTCATTCTGCCATATGGAATCTAGCAATTTACAAATGCCTTTAGCACTAATATGAGCTGGACCGTGAGCCATAGTACCCACAGGAAGAACATATGCATTTGGCAACATTCATCTTTGCTTCCCTGATCTATCAATCCAACACCCTTCGTCATTCAGCTGTGCTGTACTCTCCTGCCACACTGCTAATTCTTCTATTGTGGGTTCGCTCTGTATTTCCATTACACTTCCAAGGGTATCTTGAAACATGACAACTGTGGAAATGTGGATTTTCCTGATCAGTTATGTCCCCTATCTTGGACCCCAACGGTTCTATATGCATGTTACAAGTACATGTATGTTCCCTCCAGTTCCAGTTTCTAAGACGCAAACATATGTGTGTCTACCGTCAACATGTTCTCTGTCAGATCCGCCATCAATGGGCTGGATATTCGATTCCTAAGTATGAAAGGCCACCGACTTTATATGGCTAAGTTACTTCATTTTTACAGTTCAGGCAAGTAGGCCCGATTCTGTCCTCAAAGCCTTTCCCTGCTTTCTGCCTCTGACAGCTTCAGCTTGAGCTCGCATCTGTATCCATGAACTTTGTCCTACTCCCTGTGCAGCTAACGGTGCCTGCCTCGGCCAGTTTTCGCCTGTCTGCCAAGAAGTTGTATTTCACCTTCGAATTATCTATTTTGCTCTCCAGCCGATGCATTCCTGTCCAGTGATTTAGGTAAACATTTCCTTTAGCTCACAAGCAGAGGACTCAGCCTTTCCGTCCTTCTGCAAGTGATTCATAGCCCTGTTGCCATGGAAAGTTTTCTGCCCCTCGCATCTCATATAGACACTTAGACGCTTGTACACGCACACAGTCAGTATAGAATAGATTCTGTCCGAGAGTCCTTCCTTGTGGATAACATAGTTCTTTAAACATAGGATGTTAGATATGATTTGGGATTAGGATGACTTGACCCCAGACTTCTCGTCTCCACATGTAGAGCTAAATGTCAAGTCCCCTTCACCCCCTAGTTGCACGTCAATTACACGTCATGCTGCCGCGCGCGCATCTATGCCAAGTATTATCTTATAGATCCACCTATGTCTGATAATTCTAACCAATCATGTTTCTTTTATTCCTTATTACGCCTAGTTTCGATTATGTCACTGTCACGTCATTTTTCTTATCAAATGTTACGCCTTCTACATTCGTTTCATTGTAATGTACTTATTATAAAAATACATGTCTGTTAATGAATTATTGTACTTCACTTCCTGAACCTTCGTGGTGACGGAACCTGAGGGCCGCGACTCGAGTCGGCCATTTTGAATGGAATAAAGCCCATTAGAAAACCTCTTATACCACGGATTCTGCCTCTCGTTATTTTGAGCTATTTACTTTAATTTAAGATTCCGCATGAAATTCAGTCCGGTAATATTTATTTTATTTACCACATAATGGCGCCCGAACAGGGACACTTTCTCATCTCACGCGCCGGCGGTGCGTTGCAGGCCCGGTCTCCTGCCACAGCTGGACGGACCATAAACGCGTACCAGCAGGATTTCCTGTAAGCTCCCTCCGGTCAAGCGGGGGCGACTGAGGCTGCGATCAACCCAGACGAGGCGGTGAGAAGTGCGAAGTATCCCGACCAGAGCCTAGCTGAGAGAGCAAGATCCGAGGTATACAGAGGCCCACCAGGTTTTCCGAAATCCCGACGTCCAGAGGGTCCGATGTCCGCAGTTATCGAGTCCTGTCCATTCTCTGAGGCCTTCCGTTTCAAGGAGCTACTCGGTGAGTACCATCGCCGGGGAGGCGTGTTGACGCGCACATAGGTTGTGCCGGTCAAGACGGATTTGGGTACACAAATCCGGTCTGCACTGTTTAGCAGTGTATATGTACTGTTTAGCAGTATATCAAGTATTCCGAAGTATTCAGTTATTGTCAAGAATTCAGCATGGTGATTAGTTAGGCAGACTGTCATCATTGTCGATCATTGTTATAATGTTTAATGTTTAACGTTTAAAGTATTCAGAAAATGTCTTGCATATTGTGGTATGAATGACTGTTCATTGTTCACTGTTCATTATTGTGTTTCTCGTATTAAGTAAGTTCAAGAGTAAGTATCAGGTCAGTTGTCAATATGCCGCTCTTCTCGAAGTTAAGACAGATTACTACCAGAAAAGGGGTGCTTGAAGAAGCAGTTCCTATTCCTCCTAGAGACACTCCAGGACATTTCATGTACCATAAGCATGGCTTAGATGCCATATTGTTTCTTGATCTATGGGTAGATTATACCAAAGGATTACCGGAAAGTCAAAGGTGGCCCATAGCGGGAACCTGGGATGCAGAGTGCATCATGAAAGTGGAGGAAGAGTTATGGAAAAGAAAGGTCAGACAGTCACAGAAAGACGCTGTTGAGTTATGGCGTAAAGAATCTCATAGACGAACAGAAAAAGCACGTAGACAAGAAGAGAGGAGTAAAGAAAGTTCAAATAAAGTTCAAGAAAATGTATTAATTGAGGAAGGTATCCGAGTGAGATCAGAACAAGTAAATAGACAAAGAAATGCTCTTATGAATGGTATGTATCCCCTTCTAGCCGAAGGACTACCTAAGGCTGTTACAGAAATGCCAAAAGACTTGCCACCCCCATTATTTCCAATTAAGGTACATCCAAAAGGGCATCCCAGAACCGCAGAAGATGTTTTTCTTTCCTCATATCTAGATGACGCAGCTCCCGAGTATGCTAACGCCGCACCACATAGATCATCTGGCGGAGGGGTTCAACGTCAGGATCAGGTATCTGCACCCGTGCAACAGCAAGTCCCGACGCAAGCTTCGGCAAGCACATCTGTTTCCGCATCTGTCTCCGCAGTCGACTCTACAGGGGTATCGACACCCATAGTTGCTGTGTCACGTTCAACGAACCCATTCACACCCGACGCCCCAGATAGGGCCACGGGAGGTGCTAGCAGTACTTTTACACCACCTAGAATAAATAAACTTGTTTTTCAAGAGTCAGCACATTCACGTACACCTAAGTTCGTAAATGAACGTACGCTTAAGGAACTCCTTGTAAATTGTAGATATGACCCGGTGGTTGGTAAAGAGGACGAAATGGTCCTGGCATCATTACGTATCAGACGAGCCGCAGAGTATTTAGCAAGGTTACCAGGGATGGCTACGCATCTAGATAACATATATCATTTTGTTCAAACAGGACGAGATCCAGGATGTATTAACAGAGCTATGGAATTCCAGAAAGTAGAAATACAGGGGGAACTGTTACGTTTCCTCATAAACTGTGTAATCAGAAATCAAGATCGTCCGGGGGTAGACCCGAATGCAATGCTTATTCTTACAAGATGGAGTCAGAATATATCAGAAGGGAGACACGATAAGCAAAATTGTATAATAGCCATGTGCCGAAAAATACGTAAAGAAATAGAGCGTATTCATGAAGAGAGATTGGGAACAGACGAGTTTGAGCAAGATGAAGTGTCCGAATCAGGGAACTCTGCAAGACAGTCAGAGACCATAGCCTATGTAGGCAGAGGAAGATCTTGTGAAAATACTAGATGTTTTCCTGATCCAATACACTCTGTATGTCCAAATAATAGCAGAACGTATCCGACGCTTGTAATAAATCTGAAATCTCCTGAACATTCGTTTCAAGCTGCAGATAAAATACTACGAGAACGAAGAGGTTACCACCTCCTCGATTCCATGGATGAGCAAGAATTAGCCAGATCAGCCGTTCACTGGATTGTTAGTCCTGAAAAATACGGTGATGAGACCGTAGCACACACGTTTCTCAACCTCAGTACAGATGAACAACGTTTAGCTGGAATATATATGATTCAGCAACTCCTCATATTATATAAGAGCCAACATGCTGACCCTGGTCCTTTACCTGATATATTAACGGAACTACTCACGTACAGATGGAGAGGTTCTAGTAACAAGCTAATTAAAGAGATATTAGTGTCACGTAAGCAGTACGTCCTTTTTGTAAGTCCGGATTCTCTCTCGCTGCCCCACAGAGAAAGAGCGCCGTACTATATGGATAGACAAAATCCCCTACGAGAAGTGCACCCAATAAAAGGCGAAGACAATGAGTTTCACCGTGTATTTGTTTACACACCCATATCAAAAATGGAATTATTAGAAATGAAGAAAGTAGTACCTAGTCATGACAAAGACCCAGCGGGTTTCCACCGAGAAATTAAAGACATGTTACTGATGGGAGAGTACACCTTTCCTGATATTATGACGATATTAAAGGTGCTTTTGCCTGCTGGCATATATGAAAAACTGAAAGAAAAAGAGTGGGAAGTGGGAGACCAAAAGATAGACTGGACAGCATTAGCAGAGGAAGAAAGAGGCCGAGCTGCAGGTTCAGGGCTCGGGGATAAAGTTAAACTATTACCAGGTTTACTAGTACAGGTACTGCCACGTTTATTAACTACAAAAAAGGAAGATTGGGGTGCAATCACAGCCTGTAAACAAAAGCAAGATGAAGACACAAGCGATTATTATGCTCGATTTGAAAAATGTTTTGGTATAAATAGTGGTATAAAAGCAAGTAGTGACTCATATCCACATTTATTTGTGACAAAATTAGTGGAAAATGCATTGCCTCCAGTGAAGAATAGAATATTGAAATTCGAGAGTACCTGGCAAAGTAACACTCCGTCGCAAATGCTACAAATGTTACAGTATCATCACAATAGAATTAGGGATGAACAAGAACACGAGCATAAACGCATGAAGGATACAAAAATGAAAATGCTAGTTTCTCAGACAGTACCAGCAGATGGTCACAAAAAGGGTGTGACACATTCTGGTGATTCTGCAGTTCCTGTAAAAGGAACCTGCAATTACTGTAAACAACTAGGCCATTATGTACATGATTGTCAAGTCCTGAAACGAAATATAGCTACAGGTATTGCAAAAGAGAGACCACGATTAGTTAGACAAGATCAGAATGAAAAAGGAGCTATGCAGCATGGACAGTCCGTGCCAGTTCAGCAACAGTCTATGCCAGCCTCACAGCAACCCATACAGTTTGTGCCAGCTGCACCACCGTTGCCTGCTACTGCCACACAAACCACAACACAACAAATGTATCAGACTGCACAGTATGAATACCCTGAGTATCAGCGTTACGCATGAACCAGCCTAGAGAGGGAAGTTGACTTACCGCTTATCGAGATTCCGGTAGATCAAGAAGGACCTTATGTACATAGTGAATTATTAGGTCAAGATAGAAAATTCTTACTCGATACAGGGGCAAGTCGAACAACCATAAAACGTAGTGAAGTTCCAGGGGCACCCCTCTCAGGCTCTCAAAATGTTTCCCTTGGTTTTTCAGGAAAACCTATTGTTAATGAAGTATCACAGCCTCTACCACTTACGATAGGACCTTTGACACGAACTACAGATTTATTGCTTACTAAATCATGCCCAGAAAATCTGTTAGGAATTAAGACTCTGAAAGCACTAGGAGCCATAATATGTTGTTCTCCAGAAGGAGTAAGGTTGTTTTTGCGTGATTTTAAAGGTCACTATGTGTCTAGAGACATGGATCCCCGACTACAGACTTTACCAGTACATCTATGGGCACAAGGCCCTACGGATGTTGGCTGCATGAACATTACACCCTATCGAGTTACATTGAAAGCAGGAGTGGTACTACCACGAATGCGACAATACAAGTTACCGCATGATGCTGTAGTGGCTTTGTTGAAAATCATTGATGAGCTAATTGCCCAGGGAGTAGTTGTAGAAACAGACTCCAATGTATGTAATTCACCGATAATTCCGATTCTTAAACGAACTGATCCTACTGCCCCACCAGTGTACCGATTGGTTATTGATTTGCGTGAACTAAACAAGTGTATTGTACCACAATTCCCTGTGGTCCCTGATATATCATCATTGTTGACAGCAATTGATTCCGAAGCAACATTTTTTACTGTAATTGATCTCAAGAATGCCTTTTTCAGCGTCCCAATAGATCCGGAAAGCCAATACTTGTTCGGATTCAGTTTAAATGGGCGCAGTTTTAAATTCTCACGCGCTCCTCAAGGATTTACAGAAAGCCCCAGCATCTACAGCCAAGCACTGAAACGAGAACTTGACAGTATCCACATGCCAGTCAATACTGCACTGCTTCAATATGTCGATGATCTGCTGATCACCGCGAGAAGCGAGCCAGAATGTGAAAAAGCTTCTCTGACAGTTTTACATTTCCTAGCCGACAAGGGGCACAAGGTGTCCCCTTCTAAGCTGCAATTCTGTGTTCAGCGAGTTATTTATCTTGGTCACTCGCTGTCCAAGGAGGGAAGGCAGCTTACACCAGATCGCATCCAGTTAATTGCTAACATGTCAATACCCCAGACACAAAAGGAGGTGCGGGCTTTTATAGGCCTCACTTCATATTGTAGGCAGTGGATCCCTCAGTACGCATTTCTAGCAAAACCACTCATTCAGTTAACCACACAGGAGGCAGCCACATCGACTGTTCTCCCTTGGACTCAGGAACATACACAAGCTTTTGAAAGCTTAAAGGAAGCCTTATGTCAAGCACCTGTTTTAGCAACACCATGTTATAGCAAACCTTTTACACTCTTTGTTACAGAACGCGAAGGTACTGCCTTGTCAGTACTCACTCAGGATCAAGCAGGATCACGCAAGCCATGTGCTTATTTTTCCAGTACATTAGATCCCGTAGCTCAGGCTTTGCCTGCATGCCTGAAATCAGTGGCAGCGACAGCTTTAGCAATCAGACAAAGCGATGCCATAGTATTAGGACACCCATTGACAGTACAAGTACCACATGCAGTAGAGGTTCTTGTGAACCGAACACAAACGCAACACTTGACCATAGCAAGACTTACCGGTTATGAACTGACATTGTTTCAACCACACATAGAGATCCGACGGTGTAATACATTGAATCCTGCTACACTATTACCTGTAATTGGAACAGACCCACTAGCTCATGATTGTGTTGAAATCATTGAAATAAAGACGAAACCTAGACAAGACTTGACAGACGTTCCATTGTTAGATCCAGACCTGACGTTGTATGTAGACGGATCATGCATGAGAGCAAGTACAGGAGATTTAGTGGCCGCGTATGCAGTCACAACAGACACTGAAGTTATTGAGACAAATTGTATAGATACTCTGTCAGCCCAAGCAGCAGAACTTATTGCTCTAACGCAAGCCTGTATTCAAGCCACAAATAAGAAAGTTAATGTATACACTGACTCACGTTATGCATTCGGAGTTGTACACGACTTCGGTGTGCTGTGGCGAGAGAGAGGTTATCTAACGTCCCATGGTGCCCACATTCAGCACGGGCCCCTCATTCATGCCTTGTTAGACGCAATACATCTACCCACTGCTATATCGATTATGAAATGTAAAGCACACACGAAGGTTACTGATACCATTTCTCAAGGCAATGATTTAGCTGACAGAACAGCTAAACAGACTGCTCAGAATCGCACATTAGACATGACAAAGCCAATAGTTCAGACCCCAACACAGTGTATGACAATTAAGGATCCCACACTTGACGTAATTGACATACAGACACATGCCACAGCAGAAGAAATAAAGAAGTGGACTGAACTAGGAGGGATCCAGACAGATCAAGGATGGATGACGAAGGAGAAATCTGTATGGTTTCTCCCCGATTCCATGGTTCAAGCCATTATAGCTACAGTTCACAGTCCAGCACATTTAGGAGAGAAGGCTATGCTAGACAGCATTCAGCACATTTGGTTCAACAAACATTTACGAGCAGCAGCTAAACAAAAAGTTCGTACCTGTATGATATGTTGTCAGTTTAATCCAGGAAAGAGTGTTTCCGTAGAGCAGGGTGGATTTCAGCCTCCTGACCATCCTTTTGAAGTCCTCCAGATGGATTATATTCAGATGGAACGTTGTCGAGGATTCAAATATGTCCTCGTAGTTGTCTGCGCTCTCTCCCGTTGGACAGAGGCGTATCCCGTATCAGATTACACTGCTCCGACTACTGCCAAGCAGCTAGTTCGAGAATTCTTCCCACGGTACGGTTTACCACGTGTTGTATATTCAGATAACGGTCAGCCTTTCTCATCCGAAATTCCACTGTGTCCGACACCCTGAGGCAGCAGGTCTCGTAGAAAGACATAACCAGACACTGAAAATCAGACTGTCCAAAATATGTAGAGAGAAAGGTGTCGACTGGATAGTAGCATTACCAGTTGCACTCTTTTACATGAGAATGGTAGCACACTCTAGAACAGGGCTATCCCCGTATGAGGTGATCTTTGGTAGACCACCGAATATGTGGGGGACGCCTATACCACGTAAAATAACTGATGTTGACTGTAATATGCTGACAGATTACCTGGCTTCCTTGATGTCTGCACTACAATCTTCTCGTTCACAGGTAGCTGCAGCCTTTCCCGACAACACTGAGGCGAAACCCCATGACGTTGTTCCGGGTAATCTTGTCTTTGTGAGAAACTTCGACAGGAAAAGTCAATTGGAGCCCAGGTGGAAAGCACCCAAGTTGGTCCTGTTGACCACAAGAACAGCCGTGAAGATCGAGGGACGAAAAGGGTGGATTCATTCCAGTCACGTCAAAAAATTTCATGGACTACCTTCAGATATAGACACTGTGCCCTGCACTCCCTCACAGACTGATTCAAAACTTCCTTTTGTTGAACAGAATGACTCTCAGTGCTATAAACAGAAACTCAGGTCCAGATCTAAACTGTCGGACGATTTGATTGTTTAAGTCCTCTCCAAGGTGAAGCGGTTGAATCTGTCCCGACATGTACCCCTTAGGTCTGAATCACGTAGAGTCCAGAATCATAATGAAACGACATGCTTATTGTAAATTACTGCGTAACCACTGTATTGTGACTTTATTAATTTTGTCTTCCTTGAGTTTTTTAATAGTTACTGCAAGTATATTGTTGCATATGTATTATCCTGTTTCTAAACGTGTTTTCAATATAACTGATGAACATTCTTTTAGTGACCTACCGCCACATGAATTATCTTATAGACTTGCGCTGCGCAATAACACATTCATTAGTATGTTACATCATTCCCATCAGACTAGTAATGCGACCAATTGTTGGGTGTGTGGCCGACTCCCTCCCTATCAGAATAACAAAGGAGTTCTGCCTTTCTTTCCACATCCGTTCACACACAATGGCTCCTGTGGAGCATGGTTTAGTTTATTAAACTCCATAGACCCAGACACAGCAGTTTATCAACAACATTGGATATGGGGAAATCTGAATCTAGTTTTATTCAAAGTCTGTCACCCTAATAAGGAGGGTCACCCCAGTAGAACAGGAACTGATTTAGAAAACGAAGTGTATAAATTAGGTAATTTTACGCCTAATCTTATGATTCTGAATGTCAAATCCGAAGTTGAACTAATTCTGCCCACTATGTCAGTATTTCCAGTTAAGGGTGAATTATGTGTAAGAAAAGTTGGTTCCATACATATGGGCCATAGCCAATGCGTTACTACAGTAGAATATAGTGATCAAGGTAAATCTTCATTTAGAGCTTCTCGCCATTCTTACTTTATATGTGGCCAGACGGCATATATGCGTCTGCCTCTAGATTGGGATGGTACCTGTTACATAGCATTCCTTTTGCCACCTGTTTTCCTAGCTCCCCCTGATTATTATCGAAATGTTCATTTAGTACACAATAGAGAGCGAAGAGATCTCCCAGTTGTCGATTATACTGAGACAGCATGGGACAAGTATGTAGATTTCAATAAAGGTATCTTTCCCTATATAGGTACAATATCAAATAGTAAGCTGATACGCAGACTCACCAAGACTCTTGAAGCTGTAGTAAACGAGACTATAGCCGCCCTAGGCAATCTGACAGAGGAACAATCAGTGATGAGAATTGTTGTTCTCCAGAATCGTCTTGTCCTTGACGTCATCCTGGCCGATAGGGGCGGAGCTTGTAGGGTCATCGGATCCAGCTGCTGCATATTCATACCAGAAAATTCGCCATCTGTATATAAAGCTATAACACGCCTTCATAAGATTGTAAGCCAGATACACGAGAATCCAGGCACTTGGACGTGGTCCGGGTGGTTTTGGAGTGTGATATCAGCCTGGGGATGGAGAGTTCTATCCTTCCTAGGTATTGGCCTTCTTATGCTCTTCAGTTGTTGTTTATGCCTACAATGTGGACCAGCGATTTGTGGTCTGTGTGCCACATCATGCATTCCACATCAAGGTTTTCGCTCAAAATCCCGGAAGAAGAAAGAAGAAGAAATGATGCTCCATGAGCAAATCGAAGGAATGATGAAGATTGATGTCTCGTGAAGGGCAAGAAGGGGACAAGGAGGGAATGTGGAAATGTGGATTTTCCTGATCAGTTATGTCCCCTATCTTGGACCCCAACGGTTCTATATGCATGTTACAAGTACATGTATGTTCCCTCCAGTTCCAGTTTCTAAGACGCAAACATATGTGTGTCTACCGTCAACATGTTCTCTGTCAGATCCGCCATCAATGGGCTGGATATTCGATTCCTAAGTATGAAAGGCCACCGACTTTATATGGCTAAGTTACTTCATTTTTACAGTTCAGGCAAGTAGGCCCGATTCTGTCCTCAAAGCCTTTCCCTGCTTTCTGCCTCTGACAGCTTCAGCTTGAGCTCGCATCTGTATCCATGAACTTTGTCCTACTCCCTGTGCAGCTAACGGTGCCTGCCTCGGCCAGTTTTCGCCTGTCTGCCAAGAAGTTGTATTTCACCTTCGAATTATCTATTTTGCTCTCCAGCCGATGCATTCCTGTCCAGTGATTTAGGTAAACATTTCCTTTAGCTCACAAGCAGAGGACTCAGCCTTTCCGTCCTTCTGCAAGTGATTCATAGCCCTGTTGCCATGGAAAGTTTTCTGCCCCTCGCATCTCATATAGACACTTAGACGCTTGTACACGCACACAGTCAGTATAGAATAGATTCTGTCCGAGAGTCCTTCCTTGTGGATAACATAGTTCTTTAAACATAGGATGTTAGATATGATTTGGGATTAGGATGACTTGACCCCAGACTTCTCGTCTCCACATGTAGAGCTAAATGTCAAGTCCCCTTCACCCCCTAGTTGCACGTCAATTACACGTCATGCTGCCGCGCGCGCATCTATGCCAAGTATTATCTTATAGATCCACCTATGTCTGATAATTCTAACCAATCATGTTTCTTTTATTCCTTATTACGCCTAGTTTCGATTATGTCACTGTCACGTCATTTTTCTTATCAAATGTTACGCCTTCTACATTCGTTTCATTGTAATGTACTTATTATAAAAATACATGTCTGTTAATGAATTATTGTACTTCACTTCCTGAACCTTCGTGGTGACGGAACCTGAGGGCCGCGACTCGAGTCGGCCATTTTGAATGGAATAAAGCCCATTAGAAAACCTCTTATACCACGGATTCTGCCTCTCGTTATTTTGAGCTATTTACTTTAATTTAAGATTCCGCATGAAATTCAGTCCGGTAATATTTATTTTATTTACCACACAACCTAAGGGACTCATCTAGCTGGACCTGCTATAAACATTTTTTTCATCTTTGTCCGGGCCGTTTACTTAGCTGTCTGATCTGCAAAAGCATTTCCTCTACCTATATCATCAGAAACCTTCCGGTGGGTGCTACCCTTCACAATTGCCAATTTCATGGGGATTGTCAAAGCAGAAAAAAGCCTCAATATGAGGTGCTGATGTTGTATTTTGTTTTCTTGCAAGGTAAGAAAACTTCTCTGCACCCAGGGTCGCCCAAAATTATACACGACCCCAACGGAATACTGACTGCCAGTATAAATATTGACAACCAATCCCTCACTTAAGTCACAAGCTCGAATAAGCTGCTAACTCGGCAGCTTGAGCCGACTGATAAGGCACCCATAATGTCTCTACTACTGTGTGCAGTGTGGTAATAGCATTAGCTGCAGTCATAATGCCATCTGGTAACTTAAAACAAGAGCCATCAACATAAAGGTTCCCTTTTGGGTCAGATAGGGAAACATCAGTCATATCTACTTGTCCTTTCATCTCTTCCTCTGTTCGGAAGATGAAATCATGTTTGTCAACTTCATCACTCTCAGAAGGGAGGGGTAGTAATGTGGCTGGATTCAGAGTAGGGAGAGGGAGTGGGGAGAGGAGATGGCCTAACAGATAAGGCGGTCGACCTCTAATCTGGGGAACTGGGTTTGAGTCTCGGCAATGATGTTAAACGTCCTGTGATTCTGGGCAAATCACTTAATATCCCCGTGCCTAACAAAAAAATAAATGTGTCCTCATGTAATGCAACTGGTGCTATGTAAAGAGCACTGATACCCAATTCAGGTCAAGTTCACGCTATATAAAACTCTGTAAAAAAAGCACATCTTTTAATCGTGATATGTTCAGCAAACAATGTCAGTTCATAGCCGGTAAGACGTGCAATGGTGAGGTGCTGTATCTTTGTCTTGTTCAAAATTTGGTCCACACCATGGGGTACAATACCTGTGAGGTCAGTATCAAGTACGAGTCCAGCCGATTGTCTGATTGAAGTGGCCACAGCCGCGACTGCTCTTAGAAAACTCAGGAGGGCTCTCGCAATGGGATCAGGCACAGCCAAGAAATAAGCACACAGCTGTAGCTTATCCCCAAATTTTTGTGTTAGGACAGAAAGAGCACAACCAGCCATCTCATGGATGTACAACACAAGTGGCTTACCATAGTTAGGTGTGCCAAGTACGGGAGCGAAACAAAGCACAGTTTTCGATTTCTCAAAAGATTGATGGCATTCAGGCGTCCAAGGCAAAGGCTCATGCACTTCTTTCATCGTTAATACAAGCAAAGGTTTAATTAGTAAGGAGTAGTTAGGTATCCACTGCCAACAGTAGGAATTGATACCTATAAAAGTGTGCACATCTTTTTGAGTCTGTGAAAGGGGCATATTAATAATTGTACTGATACGTTCAGAGGTTAACCTCCTACCCTCCTTCGACAGTAGGTGACCTAAATAGGTGACCTCCTGTCGACAAAACTGAAATTTAAAAAGGGACACTTTATGTCCATGGTGAGCTAAATGCAGCAACAATTTAACTGTACTGTCTTTACATCCTTGCTCTGTGTCAGAAGCGATGAGCAAGTCTTCATTACACTGCACCGATACATTACCTGAGGAAAGAGAAAGGGAATCCAACTGACTCTTTAAAGCTTAACTATAATTACTCTGACTCTCTGCATAACTCTGAGAAGCATGACAGAACCTAAATCTCATACCAGCTAGGGTGAAATCAAACAGATATCTACTATCTGGATGAATAGGAATACTAAAGAATGCATTTTTCAAATAAATAACAGAAAAGAATGTGGCAGTAGAAGGAATCATTTTGAAAAGGATAGTAATATCAGGAACCAATGGACACTGGGGAACCACCATCTTGTTAACAACGCGAAGATCAATGACATAAGGATAAACATTCTCCTGATCATCAGGAGAACCTAAAAGTGTCCGTTTAAGTATCAGATGAATTGAACTATTACAAATATTGGCATTCGTCTCTTCAACTACACCTTTTTGTATCAAATCCTGAATAATCTGTGGAAGGGCTCATTCTCCCGCCTGAGGTATCTTATACTGAGGAATACGAGAAAAAAAGCATTGTCTTTAACCTGTGTCAAAACTGGTGGTATATGCAATAGTCATACATATACAACACATGTCGCCCATAAGGTGGATGGTACATTGGCAAATTCCACGGGAAGAGGGTGAGACAAACACTGCTTAGTACTCAAATGTGGGCCCATCATCATATAAATACCTTCCAGGGAACAATAAATAGTAGCATGCAATTTCTTCAACAAATCCAAACCCATCAAATTTTCTCCCCAATTTGAGGTCAACAGAAACTGAGAATCCAGTCGCGCGTGTGTCCACCAAAAATTCTTTTGTCGAACCTTGCATATCCACAGTGACATAAGGACCACGCTGATCTACAGGTATCAGAAATGGTCCCTTACTCTGTCCCTGGCTGTCCTAGCTGTAAGACATCCCTGTCACCTCATCCTTATCGTAATCTATGATAATACTATACATCGTGAGGGTCATCAAAGTAGTTAGTATCAGAATGACCCTGTGAGACCGCATCACCCTGAGCTCTATCTTGTCCATGAGGACCTCGCCCTCGAGGGACCGAAACATTTTGCAAGAGCACAGGACACTCACTGCTCCAATGGTCCTCCTCCTTACAATACGTACACTGATTCTGCCATAAAAGTGTCATGGCCGTCTATCTGCTGGTACGTGGAAGCTGCCTAGCAGGACGACCACGTTGTCTAGCATTCCTCCCAAACGCGGGCTGTAACAACACCTTTGTCTTTAACACCTTAGTTTTTTATCTGTGTTCTCCTTCTCCTCTTGGTCATGATGTTCATAATATTGAGCCATATTCAAAATAACAGAAGGGGAAGATGTGGACCAAGTACTCTCAGATTCCTGCAAATGAGTCGTAATCTCAGGAAGAAGGTTAGAAAAAACATGTCAACAAACAGACGAACTCCTTCCTCAATAGAAATATCCTGCCCACTATAGTTCAAAAACGTGTCTTCAGACCGAGCGAAGAAATCAGACACACTATCATCCTTCTTCTGTTGACAAGCCGTCAATTTATCCCATCTCACCTTCTCTGGCGGATTAAGAGAATGCATATATGTAATAATACGACCGGGCAAAGCAAGTATCTGACCTCAAGGCTTATTACCTGGCTTCCTCTCCTGATCCCATCCCTAATACTTGTCAAAAGTATCACCTAACTCCGCGACATGATCCTGAGTATGAACCTGTCTCCAAATATCAAGCGGAACAAGAAGGCCAAAAAACATTTTAATATCAGCAAGGGTCATCACAGTAGAAGAAGCAACTTCAGTCAGTTCTTTATAATAAACAATATGATTTTTCCTCAGATCAGGCAAATGTGTTTTAAGGGATAAAACCTCACTTCTTTTTCAGGGTGTATAAACCGATTGTTCCTGAAAATGGGCACCCACTCACAGTCTGGTGACAGTAGCACTCTGATTTACTAACTCTGGTATTTCTGGGTGATATAGAGGATGAGCCTCTTGCATCGGGAACTGAAACACAGGAGAAGCAACAGAAGTGCCAGGTAAAATCGTCGCTGGGGCTTGGTGCCAATAGATGGCGCAGACAAAGAAGGAGCTGGGGGTGCCGTAGCCAAATCCGTTGAAACAACAACTGTAGATATAGGAACAATCGGAGCTGATACAACAGGCTGCTGCATCTGTAAAGTAACAGCGGATATATCCTCTGTGGAGCATATGGAGGCAGGGGTCAAGTGTCTAACAATTCCTCCACAAAAGTATCTGTTTCCCCTTGGGCTAAATAAGATTTATCAATATGCAACCAAGACCTCCTATCTTGACATCCAACTCCTGCTGCCTACTTTTCTCTATTATATGCTACAGCTTTTTGAGTCAGTGTTTGCATCTTCCCTTTCCGTGCATCTTTTTCCATCTTCAGTCGCCTCTATCTAGCTACTTTCTGCCATTTTCTGAGGGGAACAATCAGACTGTCTACTTCGTCTTTTAAATAGCTGCTCCTGTAAAAACCCAATCTTTTGTTTATCAAAAGTGTCCGTCAATGGCCACTGTAACTCGGCATTGTCCCACGTATTTTTGTGCCATAATGTACTAAACATAATAGGGCCAAGACCATGCTTCTCATACATATCAAAAGTGCCTTCTGGAAGTGCCTGCTGGGCTTCTTCTAATCGAGCATCTGCAGAAAAACAACAAGAACACAAAGAGAAAATCTTAATAATTCCAGGCATTTTTCAAAAATTCATTATTTGTGCCTGGCAAGGCAATTGCAAGTGCTTTTATCAAAAACGGTCCTCAGACCGTGCCAAACTAAAACCACAATGTTACCATATCCACAAAGAACCAAAACAAACTCACCTCATACGATTGCCACAAATGAACCGATTCTCCACTGTTGACTCTTCAGACCAAATGGTCAGATCCAAGGGTTTTGCCGTTCAGGACTCCAGTCGGGATGACCTCTGGATGAGGCACCGTCCGCAGGACAGAAGGGACTGCTGTGAGAAATCAATACTCCTCGTGCAGGGATCCCTGAACCGTCAGTCCAACCCGATGATGGCCTCGACCTCTCCTGCGTCAGCAGAAAAGGGATGGGTCACTCACCCGAAGGAGTCACTGCTCGGGTGCCAACTGAAGGAAATGACCCTATTCGGGTCACCCAGGTCATTAATGACCAACTCGCAGCCTTCAATACCAAATGATGAGTTGGTCAGACAGCAGAGAATACAAACTAATATCTGTTTATTCAGGTACACTCAGAGTGGAGCCCAGTCGGCCCAGTCTCTAGGTATGCTGCAGAGGGACTGCAATCCACAAACATGCAAATACATTTAGTACATTTCGTAACTGGGCTAGAACACGCTCATAATGGAATTTTCCAGGAAGGTGCTGCAGAGCAATGGAAATGAGAAGAAAAAAAATCTCAGGACTCATAAATCCTACAAAGTAAAGTCCAAGGTTACTCCAGTCGGGCCTGTCTCCAGACAAGTGGGAGAAGGCCTCTATCTAGTTAGAAAGGTATGCACTAATAAGAACAGTCTATTTATTAGTGAAGCAAAACCTAACCTTAGAGAAACACAACCTAGTGGAGGCCGTTTCTCAGAAATAGCAAAGGATATGTTTTGATCATGATTCAAAATAGCTCCTAAATAGAAAATGGTGCAGCGAATGCTAACTTACATAGGGTAATGCATAAGCAGAAACAATTTCATTTTAACAGCTCCATCAAAAAAACTACCTACCTTATAATGGATGTTGTTTTTCATAATCTTTATTTACATGATGAATCGGAAAAGGTGATTATCTCAAATAATGATCTGGTTTGTAAGTACAAACTAAAAATGTACATGCCATAGCACATGTGCCCTTTACTCTTCTGGTCCTGACAAAAGCCACGTTGACCCTGAGAGGCATTATATCAGGTGGCTGAAACATGTTGACCACACTATAATAGGTTGGATGAATTGACATCCCTCTAATTTCCACCACTATTTTTACTATTGACCGAGACCTCCACCATGATTAAAGTTTTCAAGAGATGTGGAGTCAATTTTAAAACACCACACACCAAAATCACACTCACATAATATCTAAGGCATACTGCACAATTTTCCATCTCCCCAGAACGGCCTCCCCCGCTCAAATTCGATTAGAATTTGGACTTTAAAAACAATCCTTAGAACGTATGGGAGCCTATGTAAAATGCTTGCACAAAATTAAACACGATGACAAGGGAACCCTGAACGAGCTACTCTGGACAGAACTCTCCCTCCCAAGAAATACACCGGCAAACGCATACCTCCAGGAAGCGATCAAACAGCTGGGGTTAACAGAACTGTGGGAAGTCCAGGGTAACCATCAAACTTTCAAAAAAATAGTTACAAGGGTAACTCATACCCTATCCGTACTAGAGGATAAAAAAACCCTAGCCAAAAGATCACATGGCTGGATGGTCTTACACACTTACAACAAACTAACACCTCAACCCTACCTGAAAGTGGGCTTAAAAATTATTAGAAAGGAAAAATTCCTCAGATTAAGACTGGGGGCAGGCCCCTTCAATCAATTCTTGCCTCCCTGGGAGAGAAAGGATGACAACGCCCATTGCCGGCTATGTAGTATTGGTACAGAAGATGCAATCCATATCATATGCATTTGCAATAAGTTAAAAGACATCAGGAGCACCCTATTAAAACCTGTCTTCAAACAATATGGTGTCAGATCATGCAGACAAGCATTAATGTTGTGCTTTAACCCAGACCGGGTACAGTTAAACTGTAGGTTGATTAAATTCCTTGACATTACTGCAAAGAGACTAAAAAACCTGGCCTGACTCGCTTAAAGATTAAGTTCAATACGAAACCCAGATTCAAACACCTTCAGCCACAGCTACAATAACAACAACAGCTATCTTTTGCAAATTGTGTTAATAATTTTACTGTCTGCGACAAATAAGCTACTGTATATAGTGATTTTATCATGGAATGAACGGAATTTTATTTTTGTATATGCAAAGGTTTTAATTAATCATGCATAATAAATAAATACAAATACAAATACACTCACAGTCATAGATGCTCAAAAAAAAATGCTCCACTGAAATCGGGGATTGTAGCACACCCTGGAAGCATTCGGCAACCAGGGTGGGAACCCATTGACGAAGCATGTCACCAACTAGTGACTGGTGAGTGAGGGTTCTTTTAAAACACCATGTGGGTTCCAAAGGCACACCAGCCTTACAGATTATGAGGAACTTGTCTCTACAATCACAGTGGAAATAGTTAGCTAACTCATTCTTCTTTGGTTATATACATAAATGAATCCCACAAGATGACAAATGCAGGTGGGTCTTGACCTTGCGAGGACATAATGAGGGCCAGTGAGTAACGTGTCTAGGTATCTGGCATGGAGAGCGTGTGATCACTGCATGTGTAGTGTGTGCTGTGTCCTGATTGTCTGAGTGTTTCTAACTTCATGTATCATCTAAATTAATGGTGTTATGGGAATGAACGCCCCCTCCAGCCATGTCATTTTTATTGGTGTCATTCTCCCATGGCCATTGTGGTGCCACTGCCTATCTGTGGGACTGATCTGGGTTTTTCTGTTCACACGTTTGTCCTGCTGGTTAAGTGCCACCACACCTGTGATCTGACAATCAGTAGCCTAAGGCCCTGTGTGCAGTGCCTGCCTGACCATGTATTTCTGGCTCCTGGTTGATGAAGAGGTCATATCAGAGGAATTCAAGAACAGTGATAAAAGTAAGTTTTTGTACAGACATATATCATTGCATACATTAAGATAGTGCTTGTAAATGCCCTTTGTGAATTCACAAAGTCATAAACTGAGACGGGTGGTCTAAGTTTACACCAAATATCTAAGTTTAAGTTTGTGAATCGGGCCTTGTAACTGCTAACGCATCGCACTCATCCTGGGTGCCTTGCTTACCTGGCTGTTTATGAAGATTGTCTTTCTCTGTGAAAATAGATCCAACTACTTCAAGGGCATCTACTGCAAAATTGACACTGTAATAAAGCTTCCTTATTTATAGCTATGAAGCAGTCAGCCACTCATTGTCATAGCATAACCTTGATCAATTGTAAACTCTTGCAATCATTCCTACTTGTTACATAATGAAGCCTTCTGTTTGTGTTGCTAACTGTGATTACCACTCTTAAAACTGTGCTACGAGCAGAATACATTTTTGTGCTGTTAGACCTTTTCACAATTACAGTACCTTATAAGGTTGCCATGCACATGCGCTATCTTTTACCTTCAGAATATAATTCCTAGTTTCTTGTGTTAAAATATTCACAACCTTTCTTTTCACAAAATTATGCATATATTGTATTTCTTTGGCTGCTGCATCTAGTTGGGATTTTTTTTGTTTGATGTAGTGGTGTGTTAATGAATTTTGATCCTTTGATCTAACTGTCTTTGTAGGAAAGTAGGATCTGCTTCTGTGGTTACCCCCACTTTTTGCTTCATTTAATGCTGTTTATGACTAGTCGACTGGGATCCTTCTATTCAGGACCCCATTCTCTCTACTTTATTCCCTAAATTGTGATTGCAAGTACTTAGCTACATCCCAGATTGGATACTGAGGTACCCTTATAAGTCCATAGTACATGGTACTAAGGGACCCAGGCCATAGGTATCCTGGAGATCCCCCATAGGCTGAATCATGTATTATGCCACCTATGGCAGACCATTCAATCTACCTCTACAGGCCCCTCATTGCAGCCTGTGTAAGTTGGTGCTAGCACAACTTATGGAAGATATAGGTTTCATATATCTAGGGTCACTGCACTTAAAACCTATGTAACCCCTACAGCAGGCCTTTTCAATCCTGAAGGCAGGGTGCTTGGTTCTAAGTGTGAGGGTGCCCCTGCATGAAAAGGACACTCCTACAGCCTTCGGAGTCCATTCTCCTGGGTTGTAAATGGTGTGGGAGGTATGATTCCGACACTCTAAAGGCCCTCCGTCAGGCCCTCAGAGCTCCCGGTACCAGTTTTCCAGACCTGAACAGCACAATACGGCTGCTGCCAACCAGAAACACGATTCTGCCCTCCTGCTGATGAGCCAAGCTTGAGCAGTGGAAGGAAGAACTTAGGCATCCTGTCACAGGGAGGTGTGCCCACTTCTTCAACAGGGTTTAATGCATTGGGACAGGGTGGGAGCGCTGGCCAGCGCTACATTGTCTGCAGGCAGGGCACATTTGGTGTGCTCCATGCATAGTCCAGCTCAAACCAGTTCAGGGTGGTGTTGGCTCCCACTCTGGTGCGAAACTGGACAAAGGACAAGGGAGTATCCTCCCCTTGTCCAGTCCATCTTTAGGGAGGGACCCCTATTTCATCCCAACCCTTTCCTTAGGGTACTTAAGGGCTTACCTGTGGTTGGGTCCAAGGAATCGCCATGGGACATGATACAATTCAGACACCACTTCAACTTCGACCGTCTGGGCACTCTGGACTTCGCTAGACTTCTCTCTGAGCATCAAGGCTGTAACCGGGAAGACTCCTGCTTCTCCTGATCTCTTCACCCTGCTTGTCTGCTGCAATGTCCATGCCTGTGCTCCATACAGGAACCCTCCAGGGCCTGTGGACATCCAAGACACCTAAAGGAACCTCCCTAGAATTGCAGGAGTCACTTTCCTGTATCTGTAGGCACCTCAACTAAGCTGACAAGTTTGCTGATCCTGAGATCCTATGGACTCCAAAAGGTTCAGCACAACATGTTTGGTTCTTCACATCCCTTGAGGCCTACCCTGCCCTCTCATCAAGTTTGAGGCCAGTATCCCTTGTCGGAGCCGCAGGAACCAAAGCCCTGTGCATTGCATTGACTTGCAGTTGCAAAAGCTTGTTGGCTTCTTTCCACCAAGATCTTCTGTCTCCAAGTAGCTCCAACCTCAAGCATCTCTATTCACCAGAATCTTCGACCACACAGCATTGCTTGCACGGAGGGCCTGCTTCTTTGGTAGCTGCTCAAGGTCCTCTTGCTACTACAATGCCTCTGGTCTGTGGGTCCTATCAAGGGTCACATTTTGAATTATTTGGGCTCCCCTGATTCTTTGGGGCCTGCTCTGACTCCCCTGCTTGTGTTGAGTCTCCTGGACCTTGCTGGTCCCGACATTGCACTTTCTTCTACGCCTTCATTGGTTGCTGTAGCCAAGGCTAGTTGGTGCTTCCTCCGGGCACCGACCCCTCAACCCCTGACATCCAATAGGGGTAATCTCGAGTACAACTCCTGTCCTTTCACAGCATCACCTGGTCCACACAGCTGCAGTTTCAAGGTCACTGTCAACTCTCCTGCAACACCTGACATTGGTTGGCATTCATCTTCCGTGCCTCCTGGTCACTCCTGAGTGGCATAGACTCTGTCCACTCTGCATGCAGGTTCTTCACATCTTGAATCCACCTTTGGTTTCCACCGGACATTTTCACCTTCACCAGCCGTGGCATCTTTCTGACGTCTCCCATTGAGTTTGACGACGGTATCTGATGCCTCTTCACACTTAATTACCCGGCTTCCCGGGTGCAGGTATCCTGATTACTAAGGTATCCAGGGGTGTGGGGTTGTGCAACCTTTTGTCTTCCATGGGGTTTCTTCAGGGTCCACTGGTAAGGGTCCTATTTCTTTGAAATTGTAACTGTGACTTACACATTGATTTGTACGGAGAACGCGGTTGTGTTCCTACATTGCACACGACCTCTGTGGGGCTCCTAGATACTCACCTTGGGTAGTTCCTTGAGTCCCTCCTTCTACATCCTCTGACTATTGTCTTGACTTGAGTCGTGGTTCGCATACCTCTATTTTAGTATATGGTTTGGTCTCCCCAGTGACAACTGTGCATTCTGTGCTACTTACCTGTTTCTATTGCAAAGTATTGTGCATGTTGTGTATATCCCTGGCTAGGAGATATCTGTATGTATTAGTGAGTGTCTTATAATAAATACATATTTTTATAAATACACAGTGTGGTTCTTTTTCACTTAATCTATACGTCTTAAGATTGTGTTCTGCTAAAACAAGCAGCTTTGCACTCCTTCTAGACAAAGTCTGAAGGCTGCTCTCCACAGCTTCCACTTAGAGAGCAGTCTAAGGTTGTCTAAGACCACTAAAATCACCGTAAATGGTGTCTGGATCAGTGCAAGGTGTCCACTTAAATAAGTGTACATCAAATACTGGGCCAGCCTCTCACATTGATGTGCAGCGGCTTGGATTCAAGTCTGCATTGTTTTACCAGATAATCTTGGTGTGGATTAATTGAAAAACCATTATTAATATTAGGCATATATAATACAAGCTTAGAATAAGTAAGTTCTACTGAACTGAGGGTTGGGTAGTTAATGGACTAGCACAACCCTTTCTCCAACCTCAGAGAGTTTAGTTTGCACTAGGATAGGTAGGTGCAAAACCTCACTACACCTAGTATGTCTTCTAAAGAAGTTGCCAGTGGCTCTCTGTCTTCTAGATACAGTGACCTCATGTTCCAGGAACTGAGGGCCCTGTATTCCTCTAGGAAGCTTAAGAGAGGGAAAGGACCTAATACTCAAAATCTCCTAGAGGTGATACTGTTGGATGACCTACAGAAAGCTAGTGGGTCAGAAGAACAGCACAGAGTCAGTGGGCCAGGGACAAAAGATGGGTCAGGAGAGAACCCCCTTGTTCACCTTAATTATGACCCTGACTAGGAGGAGTCTCATGACTCCCTCCTGGAGAACTCAGATCCCCCAGAGGATAGTGCAGATGGCACAGAGGGTGGCCCCAGAAGTGGGTCTCCCTTTGCTCCTCCTGGAAGGGTTTAGAGTAGACCAATGAGGTCTAGATCCAGTGCTTCAGGATATTCTATAGGGACCTCTAAATCTAATAAGAGGGACAACTCTTTTGACAGGCAGTACTAACTGCTTGAACTTGAGAGAGCAAGACTCAAGGACAGACACACACTAAAAAGCTCTAAACTGAAGAAGCACTGGATCCTGGAAAAATGGACTAAGTGCTTCCCAAGAGAAGGAGCAGGAAGAGCAAGGAATTGTCCTCCTCACAAACTCCCTGTGGAGATTAGTCTCGTGAGGGAGATGATCTTAGATCATGTGGAAGAACTGTCCCAGATGAGCTTTGACCTGATCAGGTAGAGTTCTTGGGGACAGGGGGTCCTTTCAGGGCAGATTTGAGTTTGTAGCAGCAGTCTTGCCCCTCTTTTGAAGCCTTCAGACAGCAAGCTGTTGCTGAGGGAGTGGGAAATATCAGTGGTCCCATAAGATATACTGGCAGGATGGATTTCTCTACTTTGAGGGTAGAGATCCTGATGAAAAATGGCGTCCGAGTAAGCATCCCACTTGAGACGCTCCTCGGGTCTAAGCCCAACAGACTAGACAGACCACCCGGACCCACACCCGAAGCCTTGTCAACGATGCGGGAAGTCTCGGTGATCAGTTACCAGAGCTGCAAAGGCTTTGCTGCCATGGAACTGGACCCGCCTGGAAGCTCCCTTGCGAAAGTGTGGTAGATGCTTGGACAGACGGATCAACACGTAGCTGCACTTGTCGGCATGTAGTGGACGACTCAGCGCGTCTCCCTCCCCAGGCGCTCTTGGTGACTTCGGTTCTCCCGGCCGGCCTGCGGCGGGAGTGCACATATGATCAAGTGTAGCTGACAGTAACATCCACATACACAGTGGTGGTAAGGAGGAGGCACTGGCGGGGAAAAAAGAGACTTGTGTTCTCCATTTGTGTGTCGCAACATTGCATCTTGATACAGGACATGGCAGGCCGGCATGGGAAACCTGGCAAGGCCATGGTTAATCAACAATCCTTGGCAACTGCAAGCCAGCCCTTAACACAAAAAGAGCTACTGAGTGGAAATTGCGTTAACGAATCGGAGGGGTCCAGCTGCAAAGGAAAGGAAAAAGCTGGAGAAAAAGTTGAGAACACTGACAAATCAAATAAAATTGAGACAATCAGAAAAGCCCTGTTCAAGGGCCCACGGGACACTGCGGACTGTCAACATTTAATTTCCAACCTTTTTGGCACTGCTATTCAAAAGGGGGCACTCTCATCAGGATCTGTGAAACCGGATAAGGGAAGAAATGAACAAACGATTGCTAATATTACCTCTACCCCCGTGGCTGAACTTTCCCATAAAGGCTCAGGATAATGCTGACACAATCCATGTTTTAAACACAAAGGATCTTGCCCTGACAAATTTTAATAATGGGCCTCAGAAGGAGGACAAAGTAGCTAAAGTAATCGAAATCGACATGGGAGCTATTGAGGCAATAAATACTCCCTTGCTCACTTTGCCACTGGATTCAAGATAGCCTGGCTGATGAGGGTTATGAACCCGAAACCGTTCCCAGGATGCTTGTTTCCGGTCCAGGGAAGACATGGCTTGGCAGTTTGAGCTGGACTGTTCCCATAAGGCACAGGGTCAGACTGATTTGCATATTGCCATGTCGGAACTGGGGTGGCGGAGTAAGCTAAAGAATGATAATGGATTAAACCCAGATCAGTTGACTGGGGGTGAGTGCTTGCAATGTTCAATACTCCGTCCATCATCCCCTTTGGTTTTGCAATAAATACTCCATCAGCGCAGGCTTGCTCTATGGACATACCTTAGAAATGTTTCTCACTAGCAGATCACTATCGACCTTCAGTAAAGGTGAGGGGGGGTACAGAAACCCGCTAGGCTCAAGATTATCTTCAAAGGGACGACCCACAGTTTTATCTTTGAGATCCAAGCACAAGCTTATCAGAAGGAGATTTCCGGTTGCTCCGGGAAAAAATACTGACAGAAAGTATAAAACATTCATACAGGGGACATTTCTCAATAGGTTGCTAGGGTAGCCTATTTTTATCATAGAAAGATACTTTAATCAGCAGCGATATGTCATGGGTGTTACTATGTAGGAGAGGGGAAAGTTCTAAGGAGCGACAAGGTCATGACTGCTTAGATGTCATGAACCTTGCTCGGTGCGAGCCAGGTCACCTGAGCTATAGGTGGTGGGAGGGGGTGTGTGGGGGCTGGGGGAGGTTCTAGGGAGGAGAGGGACCATCCAGTGGGAGAAATATCTTCTAAAGCTTTATTCATTCTTTCTCTACATATCTTTGATGGATAAGATACATATTGCTACCATCAATATTGATGGTTTGAATGACCCCAAGAAAAGATGGCATGACGCAATAGGGCTTCACCTACTAAAAGCAGATGTAGTTTGCATTCAGGAAACTCACATAGAGGGGGGAGGCAAAGGCATCTCTTCAAATCATTAGGATACAGAGTGGTTGGAGGGACAACACAAAACACATGGACTAGAGGGGTGGCAATTTTGTCCTCAAACGCTACATTACAATTTCCGCGAACAAAGGCTGATCAAGGAGGGAGATGGGTGATAACAGAATGTTGTGTATCCACTGGAGAATCACTAACCATTTGTTCCATCTACAGTAGCATTCTCGACGATCCAGGGGTATTTGATCGTTTAAATCGTGAACTTGTGGCTTGGCCACTCCCTATAACATTTTGCGGGGAAATAATATAAATATCCCAGCCAGCATGAAATTGAATAAAGAAACTAAGGGGTCTTATAGTTGCAGAAAGCCTGAGGTATTCCAAGCACTAAGGGCACTATGTATAGATCATGGTTTAAACGATGTATGGAACTGGCGAAATGCCTCGGATCCAGGTTTTACTTTTTTTTCTAATCCTCACAAAGTGCATGCCGTATTTGATTTTATATTGGGTTCTGATTCACTTCTTCATGTTTGTGAGATTGAAAAAGCCCCACGCATACTCTGGGATCATAATCCTCTAGTCGTACAAATCAGGGGAAACGATTTTAGACCTCAGCACACTCTTGGAGCTTTAAACGAGTCCTACTCCTGAATGAAGACTATTTCAAATATATCAGGAGCTGGATACCTCTGTTCTTACGGGAAAACCTAGGTAGTGCAGGAATTGATTATGTCTGGGATGCATTGAAAGCAGGTATTCGGGAAGAAACCCTCAGTTTTTCCCTAAATCTTAATAAAAGGAAAGAGCAACAAACTCACGATCTACAAATCGCATTTGCTCAAGCAGAGGAGGATCTGTTCAAAACGCTTCAAAATGGAGGGGGTTTGAAGAGGCACAGGGCAGCGTAAAAGTAGCAAAATCACGCATTATGTAAATCATAGCTAATGACACAGCCGATAGACTTTCTGTGTGGAAAGAGGCAACATATGAGTGTAGTGAGCAGGTTGGGCATCATTTGGCTGTGAGAGCCAGAAAAACAAATACTCAAAATACAATAAAGGAGACTAGTCTCGGATCCAGACGGTATATGAGACAAGTTTCTATCATACTATCAAAAGCTATATATCAGGGTGATCTTCCAAGACATCCCATAAAAATTAAGGAATATCTGAACTTAACTCCAGGAGAACAAACTTTGGCAGAGGATCAACAACGACTAGCGGCTCCACCGGACTGGATCGCGATACTATTAAGCATTAACAGCCTGCCTAATGGTAAAGCCACAGGGTGGAATTACATCCCTGCGGAATTTTACAAAAAATTTTCACCCCCAACCTAAAGATTGTATGACTTTGTTATTTAACCATGTATTTAAAGGGGGTAAACCACCGAGCTCCTGGTCTTCCCCCAAAATTGAAATCTTCCTTAAAAAGAATAAGCCGGCGTGTGAGCCTGGATCTTATCGACCGATAACACTAATAAATAGTGATAGTAAGATATTCTCCAAAGTCTTGCCATCCCGCATAGTGCTAATAATTTATAAAGTAGTCTCTGAGCAACAGCATGGATTTATTCCAGGGAGGGGGACAGTTGTTCATGTCTGGAGTGTAATCACACTCTTAGATGCCACAACAACATCTAATGACCCAATGGCCATAATCCTACAGGATGCCAAGAAAGCTTTTGACAGGGTCTCTTGGTCTTTCTTATGGGAGGCCCTGTCAAGGGTCGGCTTCAAAGAGGGGATTTACAGGCCATTAGAATGCTCTATCAGCAGCCGGTGGCCAGGGTCTGTGTTAATGGTACATTGTCTGAGCCGTTTGAAATAACTTGGGAGATGTGACAAGGCTGCTGGATCTCACCCCTACTATTTGTGATCTATAGTGACTCCTTTTTGTGACAGCTAATGAATAACAAAGCTATTAGGCCCATGGTGACTCACGGCTGGTAGACGAAGTGCTGGTGTATGCGGACGCTATTGCCCTTGTAACCCCAGATCCTGTCAAGACTCTTCAGGAAATAGAAATTGAAGCAGACAGATTTGGGAAACTTTCTGTACATACGCTTAATTGTTCCAAAACACAGCTTGTTATTAATAAAAATACAACAATTAATGACTATAGGATTACAAAAAGAGCAACTTACCTAGAAATAGATATATCCGCAAAAATAGATAATTTTGTTAAAGATAACATAGGACCTCTTATTACTAAAACCAGACATGATTTATATAGGTTGCGTAACCTTTATATATCCATTATTGGGAGATGTAATGCTATAAAAATGCTTTTTCCCCTAAAATTTGATATTTCTTTCGAGTAATTCCATTAGAATTTTCAAATGACTGTCTAAAGAAAATAGAAGATATCTTCTCTTGATTAATCTGGGCTTACACCAAGCCAAGAAGGGCCTTCAAATTTCTTACACTCCCAAGGGAAAGAGGAGGATGGGCCCTACCCAATCTTAGATTGTATTATTCGGCCACTACACTGCTATATAACCGGGTTTTGGTTCAGGAGAAGCTGACAGATAGATGCATCGGAGAGGCTCCGAATCCGCTTGAGCTTACGCTTGGGGAAAAGGCTTGGGGATGACAATGGCATTATTTAAATGATAATCAATATAAAAAAGTTGGATTTAAGACCCTGCCAGGGAGATTAAAAGTCTGGAAAGCTCTCCGTAGATTATTGTGTATCGGAAGACCACATTTCTATACACCATTATTAAGCAACCCAAATCTGCCTGGAATTTTTAAAGATCAAGCGATTAAAAGATGGGCTTGTCGAATTTGTTTTTTCCGTCGAAGATTTTGTCTCTTTTGAAAATCTTCAAGAAAAGTTTAAGATAGAGCGGAGAGATTTTTTAAAGTATCTCCAAGTTTGTGATTTTGCACTTAAAAAACAATTGGCTTCTCCAGAGATTGTATAATCGACACATTAATCGGAGACAGGGATCCCTCTATACGTACCATTTATAATCTCTTCAACGCTCTAATGAAAGTTGATCTGGAACGCTTGGCACAAAGATGGAAAGAGCAAATTGGTATACCAGAGCCTATATTTCAGCATTCATTCAAGATGGCGTGGTTACAGGCGAAATATTATAAAACCTGTTTTGCACTATATTATACCCCTAATATAATAGCTAAATGGGGAAATGGTAAAGGGACATATTGTCCCCGATGTGCTCTATACCAGGCAGATTTGATACACATTTTTTCTTCCTGCAATACACTTACGATTATCAAACAAGACATCACTACATTGTTACAGAAACTCTTGGAATAGAAAGCATCTGATCCCCTTGCATGATGGTTTTAGGGGTGGCGGAAACAGAACTTGGTAATACGGCTCAAGAACTATTGTTTACAGCCATGGCAGTCTTACGACTGTGTATAGCATCCACCTGGCTGAATCCCAATCCTCCAACTTTTCAACAGTGGCTTGCTGGCTTCTTGGCAATTTATAACCTAGAAAAAGCTGTGTATGCTACAAAAGAGATCCTTGCACAAATTAAGGGTGTCAAGAGTTGGTTGCCAGTGGCAGGATGGGTAGAGGGAAACTGATAAAGTACTGAGGGGAAAGCAATGGAGAAAAGGATTAATTACACGGCAGCAAATTTATTGGGGATCAGAAAATGTGTGAACAGATAAGGCTGTCAGGAAGATAAACTGAGATATTAGTAGACCCTTGGGGTGGGTGGGCCGGGGGTAAAAAAAGGAAAATGCACTACTGCTATGAATGTATCGTTAATTCGACTGTGTGTACATATTTATAAATAGTGTGCAAAAAAAGAAAAACTGAAAAATGAGGGTAGAGATCCCAAGCCTGGTGCCACCAGCAGGTTGGTAATACCCCATAAGTTCAGAGGTTTCCTACTCTCCCTAACACATGATATTTCTCTTGCAGGACACTTAGGGCAATGTAAGACTTGAGACAGGCTTGTCCCTCACTTTCAAAATCCCCATAAGTCTGAAGACACAAAGGAGTTTTGTCGCTCCTTTGCTACTTGCTAAGCCAGTGGTAAATCAGGTGGCACCACAAAGGCCGCCTTAATTCCACTCCCAGTGGTAGGGGTTCCCACTGAGAGGGTAGGGATTGACACTGTTGGTTCCTTGAAGCCTCCAACTGCATCTGAGCACAGTTATATCCTAGTGGTGGTGGACCATGCCACTAGGTACCCAGAAGCTATTCCCTTACTACCACCACAGCTCCTGTGGTGGCTAGGGTCCTCCTGGGAATCTTTTCCAGAGTGGGCTTCCCTAAGAAGGTCTTAACTGACAGAGGTTCCAACTTCATGTCAAGTTACATCACTGTAATGTGGAAAGAGTGTGGAGCAAACTATATGTTTACCACACCCTATTATTCACAATGAAATAGTCTAGTTGGATAGCCAGCAAGTGTTCATCTTCAGCTGTTCCATTCTCCCAGGATGGATAAGAGCTTCTTCCTGAGTGGCCACAATAGCTCCTCTTGCACGGCAGCCCCAGTGTCAGGTAGCGGCACACCAGCCTCTTACCACATAGAACAAAAGAAGTTAGGAAAGATATTGTTTTCATTGACTTTAAAATTATATATATTGCAGCAAATAGGACACTAAATAAAAAGGGTCTTTTTGTTGTATTCATGTTTGTTGCCCACAGATCAAACATTTTAAAGTCACAATTTTATTCTCAATTTCCAGATAGGTTTCATAACTAGTTAGGGGTGAGTCTTTTTCAAATGGCATGATATGGCTGTAGCTCAGACACAGCCTTTGTGCAAGGTCATGGATCTCACAGCAGGTAGCAATGGTGCCGCCTCCAGACAGGAGTATCCAAAACAGGTGCACAATGAAGGGTGATATCTGGCTGTCATTAGCCTTCGTGAACTAGTTATCAGAGTCAGAAAAAAGGGCAGACATTGCTTTGATACTTCATCACCATTGCCAACAGACACTACTGACTTACCCCTTACACCTACGATTTACCAAATGTCATTGTTCAGGAAGAACTAATCATCAGCCCTTGTCAAATAAGGACCTCATTGATTTTTGCGTGGGTTGCCCTTACTCGATCACCCCTCACTTCAATGTCTGGGTCTTCATCCTCCAGCCACTGTCATATGTTTTCTTCATGGCCCATTGCAATTCTCCTGTGTTAGCCTAATTGTGCATGTTTTGGGCTGCATTTTCTTTCGCACACGTTACTATATAAACATGCTTGCTTTTGTGCCACATTGTACTTTCATGTGGCACCTGTATATATTTTCTTAGTTCTGTGCTTTACCTGGGACTTAGTCTGAACACCAAAGACAAGGTCAAGCAACAATGCCCCTTGTTATTCTCTCTGGTCAGACAATAGCACCTAGACATGACACGAGTATTCAGTTGATGTTTAGGAGCACACGTCTTGCCATTTAAATGAGCACAGATATTTAAACACACACTGAGCAAAGGTTCTGATCGAGATTGCAACATCAGCTGAGGTGTATCATTTCCATCTGTGTATACTAAGGTATGAGGCCCCCCACTAATCCCAGATATCTTTGATATGTTCAGCTTCAGTAGAAGGTAGGGGGATTTAGGATATCCTGCCTTATAAAATGTAATATGTAGATTGAGGTCTGTGCCCGTTAGGCAAATGCAGTGAAAGGAATAATAATTTCCAAAACTGATGTTCTGTTGTGTTTGGTAGGCAAGATCTGCTGTTTTTAATTGTTCATTCCAACAGTGAAGTCACACGAAAAAACAGCCTCAAGGAAAGGCATCTGGTTTGTGGTCCTATAACTGAAAGGAGTTTTAGCAAACTGGTCTCTGCGGGCCCATTTCAGCAAACTCCTGTCCTATAACACGGCTGTGCTTTTTCTGATATACGGTTTATTGACCATGCTAACAGTATTTTTAGTATGCATTCGTTTTCTAATTGCACGATTAATACTGCATTATAGGATGCAATGGGTTGAATAAATATTCTAAGCTTCCTTCCTGTCTCTTGTTTATCCTATTGTGTATGAGTACGAGTGAAAGAGCAAAAGAGTGTGTCCTGTTACCACGATCCCTGAGAGAGTCGAGAGTGTTGTGTTCTGTGGTGCCAATTCACTTGTTTCTCTTGTAAAGTTAAGAGAGCAAGTGAGGCACTTAGCTAGTCAGGCTCGGGCTCATAGATTCTGAGGTAGTAAGATGACTCAGTCCCTACATGCCTATGGTCTATGATCCAAAGCATAGTTCTGTTCCTGAGCAGAATCCCTGCAACACCACAGGGTTTCAGTTAAAGGAATTCCTGTGTCTCAGTACATCCAAAATGCATTCCACTGGCCCTACCACTCAGAGATTCACCACACATGAAGACACATTACTACATGCTTGTTACACATTCACCAGTCATACATGCACCCGACATGCACATGGAATGTCAGGACAAAGTTCTTAAAGTCACACATGCTACTCTACCAGTCTTGACACTCAGAGCCACTTTGTGGGCCTTCCAAACACTTCTGCCACATACACACCTCCACCACCCTTCAAGTTGCCCTTAGAGTTTGGCAGCCCACTCATCTAATGCTGAAGCTACCACTGCTGTCCTTGATTGTCAGTGCTATCACAGCTGGCAATCAGAGCCCTTTGTTACTGGTAGTCACCCTGTTGGTCAACTGCCCCATCTATCTGTAGCCTCCTTGAGCCCCATCTACTTGTTAGAGCCTTCTTGGGACCCTGACTGCTATAGCCATTTGAATACCTGTATTAGCCCCGGTCCAATATTTCTGGCTTCAGACCTTTGAGATTCACAAACCCTTGCTGCCATCTTTCAGAAATAGACCCCCAAAGGACAAGACAAATGAGTGAGAAACATAGTGGTGAAGTTTCACACTTTCATAGTGAAACAAAAAGTCGTCCTTGCAGTCAGGATGAGGAATAAAGACGTGCTTTCCGTCTAAAAGCTTCCTGCTCCTTATATCAAGAAGAACCACCAGCCAAGGTCACCAATGTGACCTATAATGCAAATCTCAGTTCTGAGCATATCATGCACCGATGGACATAGCCTTTCGGCTTTACCTCTGCCCTTCGTCAAATACTGCACTATTTGAACGACTTTGTAAAAGTAAATGACCTTTTGGTGCTACACATTCAATGGACTGGCTATGATAGAGGACATCATACCGAAAGTCCAGGAAACGCCGAGGGGAACAAGCAAATTTCACTTTGAAAGTGCTCAGAAAAGTAAGCCTGGGCAAAGCACTATGCTACGCTCGCGTAGTTTGCGAAGTTTGAGCTACTTTGCACTACGTGAATTGCACGTAGCACAGTGCAAACACGCGTAGTGTAGCGTAGTGCAGCAGTCATTTTTTGCTTGTTCGCGGTCCTCAACGTCAAGTTGGCGACCGCGAGCAAGAAAAATGACATCCCGGCGAGACTTTTTCCTCGTTCGTGATCAGCCACATCAAGTTGCCGATCGCGAGCGTGGAAAATAAACTTTCCGGCGAGCTTCTCAGCGCAGGAAGGTCAGGCTTCTCATTGCGAGTGGTCGCGTATGCTCGCAACCGCTCGTGATGAGAAACTACCAGTCTGCATTGAGAAAGCTGCCGCTCGAGTAGAAATCTACTCGAGCGGCAGAAAACGACCGCTTGCACTGTGCAAGATGCAGTTTGCACTGATTGCACAGTGCGGACAAGCATCCGGCACTGTGCAATCAGTGTGAACAGCATCTTGCACAGTGCACTACGCAGTTTGCGAAGCTACGCGTAGCTCGCGTAGTGCGAAGTGCATTTCGCATGGCTACGCGTAGCGCTACTTCGCAAACTACACCCAGGAGAGATGAAATGAGACTGCAACATGCTACAAAAGATACTCCCCAGCGCTTTGACAGTAAATCACAGCCTGTGAGAAACCTCTTGCTTCCTACCCTCAGTGGGGCACATACACGCCCTCAATGCTTTGAAAGTGAATGATAATTGACTAAGCCATACGAGGTCACTGAGAAACTATTACCTATATCTCTCGTTTTTACAGGATTCCCTTCACCTGTTGATACACATCAATTACCTTTTCAGCACACAATACATATATTATATTAATGTATAAAAGAGAAACGTGTGGGCCCAGGGTGTTGTACCCCCACACAGTGCAACTAAGAGAATCACTGTTCTTGGGATGAGGTGGCACCACTTTTTATGAGGAGTCCTGTCTGATACTCTGGGCTACAACAGACATTGACGCCACCTGCATTTGTGTTCTTACTTGTGTATTTGTACGAAGTGTTTGGATGGGGAAAAAGGTTGTACACCAATGCCACAAGAACATACAACACAAAGAAGAGAAGCATACAACATATGTGTAGAATGTGGACTAATGAACAAAGCTTCCGATTTTGGAACAGGTAAACGAAGTTTGAGAGCTTTCATTGGCAAATCGCTTAATTTCCCTTTGCCTGAAAACAAAAGAAAATAAATGCTAATAATAATATGACCATGTGCTCATGTAAAGTGTTACAATGCCCTGGGGCCGAGTGAGTCCTTTTAAAACTGTAAAACTATAAATAAAATAACACTATTGAAATCTAGCTCAAAGGGAAATACCACAAACAACCAACCAGCACACACATTTTTCCTACTTAAAAAAGGATGAAATTAACATGAAAGGGCTTTACTCGCCGATTAAAAAAGCTCCAAATTAGCTCAGTATATCTGGTAGGAGAGCTATGAGATCATTGTGCTGCAAGAAAGATACCTAGGCAGAGAAGATGAATCTCACATTTACCATAAACTATATCCAGTGGCCTTTTGCTCTTTTGCCAAAATGAAACACTACAGGTAGCAGTATTGTTTTACAGGCCATTGGGTTTTAAACCCACGGCTTGCAAAACTGACAAACACAGCAGATATGTTATAGTGTCAGGTCAATTACATGGTAAACGGATCACAGTGGCTGCACTATACGCCCCAATATCAAGCAAAGGCTGCTTTCTTTTCTCCTTTTTTAATACCCTCAGGGAGTTTGCTCTGGGAGATTTAATTATAGCAAGAGCATTCAATAAAGTCTGGGAGCCCCTCAGCTGCAACATTATTCTTCAAAAAAACGGAAAGCAACAATTTAAGCGCTGGACCTGTGGTATCTCTGGCGAGAGCAACAAAGCAACTGGAAAAGCATTAACATAAAATGAAATAGAAAAGGTTGTGATAAACGTGAAGTATTAAGGTGCAAGCTTAAATAAAAGAAAAAAGTGCCTTTAGATTTATGAAAAATGTAAGCAGCTGCCACATTTATATGTAGGCCTCAAAACAACTAAAGTTGCGCTGCTAACAGCTGTTCACTTGGAAATGCTTTATTGGCAAAGACGAGATCAGGTATAATGAAGATAAAACAAAAATGTTTAACTCACCCTCCGAAAAAAGATGTTTTTCCTAATATGATGAACATTTTATAATATAATTCACATACTTCTCTGCAGAATGTTTATGTTTGAATAGAACTTACTGTTGTAATTGATTAGTATTTAGGGCCTGTTTTATTTCTTGGCAGGTTACTCGTCACAGGGGATATCCCGTCCACCGACATGTACATCCACTGCCAAGATCTAAATCTGGCTCTTAGTCGTTTAATTTAGCACATAATTTAGACTTTGACCTCTTGAAATAATTTGTATTTCCTTTTCGGAATGTCATTGCAAAACATATATACTTTTCATTTAATAGATATTACAACTTCTACGGAGCCTATTGTGTGGACTTTAGTTTCATAGTTTCAAAAGGATAGAAAGGGACAAGTGTACCTGGGAAATCGAAGCCATAAGTGAAGCTACGCCATGTTCGTCATTAGTAGCAACAAATACAACTAACCCACTTGATAGACTATTGTTCTCTTGATGAGATGATGAGTTGTATTCTGGTTCCCAGGAAAACATCAGATAAGGATTGAATGGAATAAGACGAGAGAAGCAACTGTTGCAGATTTTCATAAATTGTATTGATTCTATACGTGCGCGTTCCTGGATTAGTGTAACTCAGACCTCACACGTTCGCTTACCTCCAAAGACACTCTCTGTCCACAAAGCTCTACTGAGAACTTTTACTCAATTTGCCCCAGACCCTGCCCTATATTATTCTGAGACTCTACTGAGTTTCTTCAACTTCTCCTTATTAGACATCCTGCTTTGATATTTCTCATTTATTGCACTGAATTTACAAAAGCTTTATGCTCTCACTCTCACTCTCTCGATATAGAGCTCTTTATGAGTTCTAACTGCCTGTTTTCTTTCAATCTTAGATAGTGACTTTTTTCCTATATGGAACACTTCTATTGATTTGAGCATCAATTTGATATTAACAAGATTCATAATATTTGTTGATGAATAAATGATGATCTAATAAAGATGAACTCCTAAAAGATATAAATTATTTAAACCTTAAAAACTTTCCCAACTCTCTTCATTTTACTTACACCTATATTGAATAATGAAGGTAAATTGTTGATATATTGATGTTTTGATTTCTCTTCTTGTTACAATGGCCAAAGTCCATAAGCCTGATTGAGCGAGGATTAGCCTGGAAGAATGGTACACCAAATACTTTAATGTATCCTGATTGTCGCCCTAGCACAACCAGGTACACTACACATTCTTCTCTCATGGAACTTACAAAAGAATCAATGATATATTAGTGAATAATAACCTCATGCTAATTGCCACAGATAACAAAAAATATCCATTAATATTCTCCAACCGACACCCCCACCCTCCCCCACCACCCCATCGAGACAGTTTAGTATGGGACCACAGGCAATCGTCTCAGGAGAAATGGTGGTCTTGTCTGCCCTGCTAAGAGATACAAGTCCTCATTTATGGGGTTTTGGCAAAGGGAAGTACATCAAGTAACCTTGCTGCGCTGCCCTTCATCCAAATAAAAGGGCAGAAATGAACAACATTTTTCCATAATGGTGAATTCCTGTCCTTTTCCCCTGCGCAGGCGCCATTTTGGCAGCCTAGCGCCAATGCAGGCACCCTTGCACAAGGGTGCCTGTGTTGTGGGCAGGATTGTTTTTGTGAAGGAAGGATATTCTTACTGCATAAAAACAATCCATGAAGGTGTTTTTCTCCTTCTATGTGTGCTGCAAAAGGGGGACAGAGGATGAATTTATTTCTGAAATTGGTGTCCCCCATGTCATCACGGTTCTCCGTAGGTGTACTATTCTCAAAGAAAGCCTTAAGTCTGAGTTTTTTTTAACTTTCGGATACTTCACAATTAAGATGGAATTTGTCTAGATTGGGTGTAGGTATGAAACCCAATCCTTTGTTAAGGACTTTTACCTTGATTTCTGTGAGGGGCCGTGAGGATAAATTTGTGACTATTCTAACTTGTGCTGGATCCTGGTTGTGGCTCCCTGGTCTTGCGTCTGGTGTTTATTCCTGTATTCTCTTCCTACTAAGGTACATGATTTCCTTTTCATCTCTGGCCGTGAGATCTTCTTCCTTTCCCTAATAAAAGGGAACCTCTGGTTCCCGCCTACTGTAGCAAAGATGTGTATGCTAATTTGGAATCTCTTTTCAATCATCAACACCTTGACACTAAATTCCCAGCGCACCTTTTTATTTTAGTCTTAATCTGATTTTATGACCCAAACCGCTTTGGTTCTAATGACGTAAATACGCCTAAAATGCTTCAATATGGACTGTGCCTTCCAACTCTCCTTGAGAGGAGAGGGTTAACTCACCAGAGAGTCCTTCCCGCCCTAGCCAATCAAAAATGTTCATCCCCACTTCAACGCCCATCACCCGTCAACGTAGTCAGAATGACTCAGTTTTCAAACCTCCCAAGAATGGGGACACAGCTTCACCGAGATCCCCAAAGAGATGAATGAGTAGGTAACTCAGCAGGTGGCTGACCTTGACGCAGTGAGTAAATAAACAAGAATACTGCTCGCTCGACAAGCCACTTGACAGGTACCTCCCGTGCTGATACCTTTTTCTTTCCTTTATTTTTACCCTTGTTACCACGCACAGTGTTACTTTAGGGCACCGCCTCCTACCGGGATCACTGTTACGAAAAATATTCGTTCATTAAGTAGGTGATATTTATAATCATTTGCGCACACTTGAACTGTAGTTTGAAAGCCTGTTATTATATCCTTACGGACCTCTGAAGTAAGCACATTAATCCATACGAACAAAGGTGGATTGTAAACGGAAGTTTATTGATCGTACTCCACCCATGACACGGAGTATCCCTTTTACAATCAAGTTCCAAACGGTAACTGACTCGTCTCATTTGAGTCTCACAGAAAACATCTTTGAACATATACAAAGAGAACTCAACACAGTCGGATGCGCGAGGGCCGCACCATGTGACCGATGCATAGCGCGCTTGCCGCGCGATGCATAACTCATCACATAATGTCAGTACCTAGCACAAGCCACCACCACATCACCTTCCCCATTATAAAAATGAACAAAAGAAAACATGAAACAATCAAGATCCAAACGGTAACTGACTCGTCTCATTCGAGTCTCACAGAACACATCTTTGAACATATACAAAGAGAACTCAACACAGTCGGATGCGCGAGGACCGCACCATGTGACCGATGCATCGCACGCTTGCCGCGCGATGCATAACTCATCACTTCATCTCAGTACCTAGCGCAAGCCACCACCACAACCTCCCAGCCTTTTTAATTGACGTGCTGGCACATTGTGAGATTCCACCTTTCAAACAATATTAACGGGCTAACTTCCAGTCCGATGGCACTCGATGAGTGATCAGAAATCGGATTACCATCTTTTAGCCCTTAATTAATAGGCCATAGGCCTGTGTGAGGCACCCTGCATTTAGTGCTGCATGCTAGACAATGCAACCAATACACCCACGGAGGCACCTGTCAGTAGAAGATAAGACACCACCTGGGGGCACATACATGGATTACAGATCCTGACCGGGGGGACTGTTTTATTGCTTGTAATTTTGTTATATCTCCTTTTCTCTTGCAGAAATTACCAAATTTGACAGCGAAACCCGTAAGTTAAGTGCCTTAATCATCTATACACACCTTAGCGTGTGTGCATAGTTCACAGTTGTTCAGGGTGATCCGAACCACATGGCCTCAAGAAAGCCAATCAATTGGAAATTCATTGGCCGAAATATGTAGACTGCTTCACTTGGATTAATATTTCTTCACATCCTTTTAGAGAAGTGCAAGATCACCGCTCTCATTCATGTCCAAATAACCTGTTTTTAACCCGACCCCAGGGACCACATAATAAAGATTTTGGTACCCTGGAAGTAGTTTTAACTGTGCATGAGCACTCGCAAGACGTACAAAGTAGGGGTAATTAGTGAAGAAGGATGGCAAGGAGGAGGCAGGAGAGCAGCGCTAACAAGGAGGAGGCAGCCACGGGGCAGGTAAGTGCCTTTTAATTACTTGTATTTAATATGGGAGGGTGCAGAGCAGAGAAAGTTCCATGGAGTTGATTTCCATCTCATCTCATCTGCCTAGGCTTATCTCAGGCTTGGCAACTAACAACTGCAATAACAATATCCTCCTCATGATGGGACTTTCTCAGCAACCTATCCTCAACACACAGTTAGGAATCCCATGGGTTTTCCAGACGTTGCTCACTGTTCCTAAAAGTACCTTTGCTTGTACAGTCAAGGAATCTACAATGTTCCCTCATGCCTGGAGGTGCTGTCCACCCCAGGGGAGGTTATCGTACAAACTAACAGGGTTGAATTTGTATCATATGAGTGAGTGGTGATGTCACCATGCTTTCTTATCTAACAATATAGCCTGCTGAATCACTATTTGATGTGCTGATGCACAAACAAGCTGGCTAATGGCACACGTAGACACCTTTGCAGCATATGGCAAATATGAGTACCCCCTGCCTAGCGTATGTTGTGTATGGGAAGGATACCCATCAGACCAATTTTAACATTTCACACATTAGATGTGTGTTGCATAGTGAAGCACACATCCAGTCATTGAAGGGTACTGGGAAATTGTAAGCATTTCTTATTTAATGCCTGTTTTTTAACACAAACTGTGTTTGACAATCTTTGCAAATCTGGCTTTACATCAAAAAGAATAGATGATAGTGTGGGAATGTCCAGGTACCACCCACAGAACCTTACTTAAGCATAAAGCAGCATAAAGCAGCACAATCGCTATATGTTCTACTCTAATGGCAACTTTTCAGCAGCAAGTAAATACTTAATCAACACTTTCCGCTGCTTTACGTCAACTTGCGAGACATTGCACAGCACTTGTTGAGAAATTTGCAACCTAGTGTGGAGTAGTGTTCTCCTCAAAGAAACAAGTAACTATTGTTTCAGTTAAGTCTTTGTAACCTACTTGTTCATGTTTGTGACCATTTATTCCAATTTCTTTTTTTTTACAACTGAATCAACAATTTATAAGCCTCAGAAATGTAAGGAAAAATCAGGACTCAGTGATCTCGGTCATTACCTTGGAAACTGAGGGGCATATGTACAAGGAGTCAACGCCGCAGTAGCATCAATTTTGCCTTTTTTTATTGCTATGTTTACAAGTTGCAGCTAACCTCAGTTAGCAGCAGTTTTCTGGCATAAAGGTGAATTTTTAGGATTGGCACATCTGTTAGCGGGACTTAACGAAAATGGGATGCAAGGTGGGCGTTCCAGTGTAAATATTGCCGCTAACTCTACTTCCCAATATTTACAATGATTTTTCAGCCCGGCGATGATTCAACAAAATTCCAGCTAAAGTCAGTTAGCGGAAGGTTTTTAAAACCAGAAAAATGCTGGTCTAAAATATGGTGCAAACATACCTGTAGATAAGGGAGACTAACCCTGACCCTCATTTTCCTGCCTAATGATGCCATGTAGGTACTACTCTTGCAGCTTGGAACTCCAAGAAGACCACAACCACCACCACAGCCACCAGCACCACCACAGAGGCAGCGCTGCAGAAGAGAGTGGGTCTAACACCAACGCATCACCCTGATAGACCTCCAGCCAGAGAATGTGATAGCTGACTACAGCCTAAAAAGGACCTCCATCCTATGCATTCTTTACCCAGATAGGCTGCAGGCACTATGACAGCGCTGCAGAAAAATCCCTCCGCAGACAAAACTACTTGCCCTGCTGTACATGTTGGCCACTGGTACCTTCCAACCAACCACGGCCAGAGTGTGTGGAGTCTCCCAGTCAGCCTTTTCCAGGTTTCTTCCAACTGTCTTGTATGCCATTATCAGCCTGACGCCGCAGGACCTACACTTCCCCAACGCTGCGCAGGAACAACTTGTCAATAAACAAGACTTCTATGACATTGCTGGGTTTCTGTGCAAGTTGGCGGCAATTGACTGCACCCATGTTCTACTTGTGCCTCCTGCGGACACTGCACATATATACAGGAACCTGAAACACACACACTCATTGAATGTTCAGGCAATTTTGGACCACCTGGGATAGTTCATCAATGTTGTCGCAAAGTCTCCTGGGAGTGTGCATGGCTCTTACATCTTTCACCAATCGATCATCAACCAGTGGTTTGAGAATGGCACATATGAAATTGGACTGCCTGATGGTAATTACAAACAGAACACACCACACACCTTAAGGTGGTGGTCGCCCCCTCAGCCACCACACGGTCCTCCTGTGTGACGCTTCCCGCTGCTGCCACTCGCTGTGCCTGACCGCTGAACTCCGTGGTCTGATCTTTGCTTCCTTCGTGTTTTGTTATTGTATCTGTGCTTAATTACTGCTGCCTCTTGTTTTTCTGTACACTACTGTCTCCCCCACCATTTTTTGTGCCCATTCTGCCTTCTGTGCCACCCTCCCGCTCCCCCTCGCTCTCTCACGCTGCTGTGTCCCCTGTGGCCCCGCCCCCTGGTCCCCCATTTGCCGCCCGCTCCCGCCTCCCAGCTGCTCCTCCCTCCCTCTTCCCCTCATATGGAGGCCGCGCGGTGGCAAAGGGAGCGACCCTTGACTCTGTCACCAGGTAGGTCGTCCCCTCAGCCACCACACGGTCCTCCTGTGTGATGCTTCCCACTGCTGCCACTCGCTGTGCCCGACCGCTGAACTCCGTGGTCTGGTCTTTGCTTCCTTCGTGTTTTGTTATTGTATCTGTGCTTGATTACTGCTGCCTCTTGTTTTTCTGTACACTATTGTCTCCCCCGCCATTTTTTTGTTCCCATTCTTCCCCCTTTTGCCTTCTGTGCCACCCTCCCACTCCCCCCTCGCTCACTCCCACCGCTGCGTCCCCTGCGACCCCACCCCCCTGGTCCCCCATTCGCAGCCCCGCTCCCGCCTCCCAGCTGCTCCTCCCTCCCTCTTCCCCTCATATGGAGGCCGCGCAAAGGCGCAGCAAAGGCGCAGCAAAGGCAAGCCCATCCGCGCCTGTACTGCGCCCAGTGCAAGAACCCCTGGCCCCCGCCGAAGCCAGGAAACCCGACTGAGATACGACACCACCGCCCTCAATGCTCTCAACACTGGACGACCACCCGCCTGCTACCGAGCCACCCCGAAGCGCACCCATGGACCCTTCTCCTGCCAAGCCTGCAAATTCACCTGCCTCCAAACTTGCACCCCACCCCCCGTACCAAGCAACAGCAACAACCACCTCAAGTGCATCCTACTCAACCCCCGCTCCGTCCACAAGCCAGCCATCAAAGTCTGGGACCTCCTCGATACAACAGCACCGGACGTCGCATTCCTCACGGAAACCTGGATGAACGCCTCCTCAGCCCCCGACATCGCCATAGCCATCCCAGACGGCTACAAGATCACCCGTAAGGACCGCGTCAACCAAACCGGAGGAGGAATCACCATCATCTACAGGAACACCATCAGCATCACGACCAACGTCGAAGACACCATCACTGCCGCCGAACACCTACACTTCCAGATCCACACCGACCCCAAGACTACCCTCAGAGGAACCCTCATCTACCGACTCCCGGGCCCACGCACACAATTCAGTGAAACCATCGCCGACTTCATCAGCCCGCATGCCCTCGCCTCATCAGAATACATCCTCCTAGGGGACCTGAACTTCCACCTGGAAAACAATAACGACAACAACAACACCACCCTGCTCGACAACCTCGCCAACCTCAGACTCAAGCAAATGGTGAGCACCCCCACCCACTACGCCGGCCACACACTCGTCCCCATCTTCTCCGCCAGCAACCACGTTTCCTTCAGCCACTCCACCGGGCTACACTGGACCAACCACAGCTGCATCCATTTCACCTTTAAGAAGTCTACATCCCACCACCGCCCAGAACAGATCCCCTGCAGATGCTGGAGCAAAGTCACCACAGACCAGCTAACCACATCACTGAGCCAGAACCCTCCAACCGACACCTCTGACACCAACGATGCTGCCCACAATCTCGCACAGTGGATCACCAACTGCGCCAATGCCCTTGCTCCACTGAAGAACCCCCCAGGCAAGACCGGCAACAGGAAAACCACATGGTTCACCGACGCCCTCAAAGAATCTAAGAAATCCTGCCGAACTCTTGAGAAAACCTGGCGCTATGAACAGACGACAGAAAACATGACAGCTCTCAAGAACGCCACTCGCAAACACCAGCAGCTGATCCGCACCACCAAAAGGACATCGTTCTAAGAGCGGCTGGACAACAACACACACAACAGCAAGGAACTCTTCAGCATCGTAAAAGAGCTCTCCACCCCCAGCACCAGCAGCTACGACATCACAACGTCGCAAAAGACCTCTGCAACTCCCTCGCCACGTTCTTCTACCGCAAGATCGCTGATATACACGACAGCTTCGGCGCCCAGATTCCGCCTCCAGTCACAAAACGAACGCCCCCACCACCACCCTCAGCGCCTGGACCCCCATCAGCACTGAAGACACCACCCACGTCATGAACACCATCCACTCTGGCTCTCCCTCTGACCCATGCCCTCACCACATCTTCAACAAAGCCAACATCATCATCGCACCCCACCTCCGGAACGTCATAAACAACTCCTTCACATCCGCCACCTTCCCAGAGAGCTGGAAGCACGCAGAGATCAACGCCCTTCTGAAGAAACCCATAGCAAATCCTAAAAACCTCAAGAACTTCCGCCCCATCTCTCTTCTTCCCTTCCCTGCAAAAGTCATCGAGAAGACCATCAATAAACAGCTGGCCGCATTCCTCGAGGCAAACGACTCCCTCGACCCATCCCAGTCCGGATTTCGAGCCAACCACCGCACCGAGACCGCCCTCATCACAGCCACCGACGACATCAGGACCCTGCTTGACAACAGGGAAACAACCGCTCTCATCCTCCTAGACCTCTCAGCTGCCTTTGATACTGTCTGCCACCGCACCCTAATAACCTGTCTCCACAACACTGGGATCCAAGGAAAAGCCCTGGACTGGATCACCTCGTTCCTCTCCAACAGAACCCAGAGAGTCCGCCTCCCTCCCTTCCGCTCCGCGGCCACCAAGATCATCTGCGGCGTACCCCAAGGCTCTTCGCTCAGCCCATCCCTATTCAATATCTACATGAGCCCCCTCGCCACCATCGCACGCAAACACAACCTCAACATCATCTCCTATGCCGACAACACCCAGCTGATACTCTACCTCACCAAAGACCCAACCACCGCCAAAACCAACCTCCAGGAAGGAATGAAAGACATCGTGGAATGGATGAAGCTCAGTCGTCTGAAACTGAACTCAGACAAGACGGAGGTCATCATTTTCGGACAGTCCCCATCCGCCTAGGACAACTCCTGGTGGCCCATAGCGCTGGGCGCCGCACCGACACCCACGGACCACGCACACAACCTGGGATTCATCCTGGACTCCTCCCTCACGATGACCAAGCAAGTCAACGCCATCTCATCCTCCATGCTTGAACACCCTGCGCATGCTCCGAAAAATCTTCCGGTGGATCTCCACCGGAACCGAAAAGACGGTCACCCAGGCCCTCGTCACCAGCCGACTGGACTACGGGAATGCCCTATATGCAGGAACCACAGCCAAACTTCAGAAAAGACTTCAGCACATACAGAACGCCTCCGCACGACTCATCCTCGACATCCCTCACCACAGCCACATATCTGCCCACCTGAGAAACCTGCACTGGCTCCCCATCAGCAAAAGGATCACATTCAGGCTCCTCACCCACGCACACAAAGCGCTCCACGACATGGGCCCCGAATACCTCAACAACCGCCTCACGTTCTACACTCCAACCCGCCAGCTCTGCTCCACCAGCCTTGCCCTCGCCACCGTCCCACGGATTTGCAGAACCACCACCGGAGGAAGATCGTTCTCCTACCTGGCCACCAAAACATGGAACTCCCTCCCCGCCCACCTACGACTGACCCAGGACCATATCACCTTCAGGAAACACCTCAAGACCTGGCTATTCGAGCAGTAGCAGCACCCCCCCTCCCTTCAGCGCCTTGAGACCCTCACGGGTGAGTTGCGCGCTCTATAAATGTATTGATTGATTGATTGAAGTACCCAAGCATGTAGCTCAAATATGTGAGAATGCACATGTAACAAATGTAATATGACATACCTTGGAACAGGTCCAAATAATATACAGAAGCACCCAATGCAAAATAATCAAGACGTGTTAGACAGTCCAAAAAGGGAGTAGCCTAGAAAATCTCTCACAAACCAATATGGCACCCTAGGAAAATAATCAATGCAGCACATGACAAAGAACATATGCTTCTGCTGTGCTACAAATATCTTGAAATAAACACATGTGCCATATGTACAAAAGATGACAGATCACCTTCCTCTCACCTGTGATGGTCAGCCATGCACCATGCAGCATTGGTACCTGCATCATAAGTTTGCACGTATTGCTGCATGAAGTGACTACCCACTGCATGCAAACAATCACCAAAGTTGATTAAACATAAGTCTGTGTTGTTGCACTTTGGAGTATGCATAGGAAGAGCAAACAATCAAAATCACAATCTCATTACGTGTTGTGCATCCATATGACTCCCCTGGTGAGGTGTAGCAATCTGATGCACCAATTTAGACAAATAAATGTGTGTTGATTGGGAACAGACACACACACGGCAACATTGATGGGTATGACCCCAAGATGCATACATGCAGAGCCAAAGTTAACACAAGGACATCCATGCATATGTTCATTGTCTCCACATGTCCAAATAAATCAAGTGCACCAGGTAGCAGTGCCACTGTCACTCAAACACTGACCCACCTTGGGGGCAAGCTGGATATAAAGAACCCATAATAATTTCAACATTTAGCAAACAAGGATTTTTGCTCTCAGCTATCCTCAGCACAACCACTCCCAATGAGGTATCTAGACGATGTTTCAACATAGTAATCTTTAAAAAGTCAAGGCGCATGCTTCACCAGGCACATGCACCAATGGTGTACCATACAAAATATGTGCACAGGTGATGTTCAGGTGGTGCAACGGGCCTGTCAAATCTCTTAATGAGCAAAACATACATCCTGACAGTCATAACATGGAAGTAACACACAGGGCCTGGCCAATGACAACATGTTGATGTGTAGGCCCTCACGTATAGGCAAGTAAGTTTCAGTGATGCCTGTTAATTTGCAGACGCTCCACATGACAAAACAGAAAGTACAAAGTTGCACTATTCATACACACCAAAAAAGCTACTAAGCAAACACTGCAGGCACATGTAGTAATGGACACATCTCTCCATTATCTGTTTCAGGTGATCAAGGATATGTATTCTCTCGATGGCTGATAACGTTCATCAAAATTGACCCACCCACAGGTCCAGAGAGACTACAGTGTTGCACTGTGTGCACAAGAGCAATTGTTGAACAGACTTTCGGAGTCCTTAAATCCAGGTTCCGGTGCCTATATATCGGGGGAGATTCCTGTACAGTCTTGAAATTGTTTGCATGATCATAATGGCATGTTGCATTCTGCACACTATTTGTATATGCACAAACACACCATTGAATGAAGACCAGGACAATCCAGAGGATGGCCAGAACAAAGAGGCTGATGCTAGACACACCACAGCTTCTGCTGCTGGAACATCAAGAAGGGATCAAATCATCAGAATGTTTTTTACCTAATCACAATAAACAAATATCCCATCACATGGAAGTTACTTTAAAAAAAAAACACGGAATGTTACTTTGTTAAAAAAAATGGTTTATGACTTCAGAATTTTATAAATCTCTGTTAAGTGAAAGGTAACTAAAAAACTGTGCCACACAGCTCCCACATATAGCAGTGGACAGAAAATCAATTAAATGAAGACTGGAGATGGAACAACTTCTTCGGCATAGGAACAAATTAATGAGCATGGTCCCTCGGTGAAACATACTATGTGTGTGTTGTTTCATCCCAGATTTTAAATTACATTTTTGGGTTGCCTTTGTTAGCCGCATTCAAAGTGTACTTAATGAGCCCGGTACTGGCATGAATTGGTTTTCATACCAGTTGGCTTGTGGTCCAATTATGGGGTTTCTATTTTTATACAATGGACGAGCCTAATTACTACAAGAGGGTTTGATTTAAGGTAGTTAGACATATAACTAGGATCTGGCAAGATATATGTAAGGCCTACACATTGCCTGAGCTGCATGCCTATATTAAGCTATGGGGAAATCCGAGATTGTCTGATATATTTCATGATCATGTGGGGAGAGGGTGGCAGTGTAGTGGTATAACACAGCTTGGGTAGCTGTATGACAGACAAGTATTTCGATCATTTATATCTTTGAAAGAAGAATTTAGGATATTACAGAATACATTTTTTAAGTATTTGCAAGTAAGGGATTATCTTACTCGTGGAGAGGGCTTATTAGAATTGCCTAGCTTGACTGAGGTTCTATCTGCAATTTTTCAGATTTCTGGCCGAGCTATTATTGGTAAAGTTTATCAGAAACTTTTAGGGGCTGCTAGTGAGGACAGTTTAAAGATTACAGTCAGGCTGAGCCGGATCTTTGAAATTGATATAACAAAAGAGGAAGTATATGAATCCTTGAAAATTATAGATGATGCAGTTACCTCAGTAAAAATTCAGCAACACAGGATAATGTTTATGATTTATTATACTCCAAAGGTTATTTCTAAGTGTGCTACAACTCAATCATCCGTAAAGTCCTGCTTGCCAAAGTGCCAAGAATATGCTGCTGACCTACGACGACCTACGCTATATGTTTGTTACGTGTCCAAAGTTGAATATGTTCTGGTCTGATATAACCCACAAGCTTGCAATACTGACAGGTTATGATAATCAGATAACAGAGAAGGAAATTGTATTGGGGGTAATATCAGAACAGGCAATATAACGACATTTTCAGTTTTGATTATCATAGCATATGCTCGTCTATGCATTGCCCGTGCATGGATTCAAACAGTGAGTTCAAGTATTAATGAATTTTGGGTATAATTAAGAGAAATGTATGAAATGGAACTGGCATTAGTTAAAGCAAGAGGTCCACACTCTTGGGTAAGACTCAAAAGTGTGTGGTCGAACCTTCAGTGGGAATAAGAAGTGATATTGTTTCTGATTTGTAGCTTAAGCTATTTTGTGTAATTAACTAATTTAATGCCATCTTCTTACTTTTGTTAATACAATTTATGTTGTACTCTCTGTGTTCTTATGTGTTTTAATATTGGTTACTTGTGTTATATTTCTGTGCTATTTTTGTTTAATGGTATTATACTTATGGCTAATAAAATAAAAAATAAAAATGTTTCATCTCAGGAGCACATACCTGTTTGATGACATACAAGAGTATAGTACAACATACACTGTATGTCTGATGCATAATTGTAGTTGTTCCCACATAGCTAGAAAGCATCATAATATGTGTAATCAAACATATCTGTGAATTCAATGGAATTGGAATAAAGGTACGTGACAACAGTATCAAATAAACATTGTAGATCAGTACATCGTCAACTTCTGAGTGTGGAAGATGAAGATACAGATGGTAGTCCAATACAATAACTGGTGTGTCAATACAGTTCTGCAATGCCTCAAACACCAAGCACACACAGTGAAACACTTACATAAACTGTGAATAACTCAAAAGCTTAAACATGTGGCATTGTAATGATCAATAGTTACATGACATGCATCATTCACAGTGCATGTATCATTCTACAACACAGCAAAAATCTGTCAATGCTATAGTTAAATAAGCACAAACAGTGACACATACGCCAGACATGAAACAAATGGCAAGACAGCAGCACACAACAACATGTATGTAGGACCATGTACCTGCCAAGGCAATGTCAATATATTGTCTATGTCACATGCACCACAACAAGATTGACTCATGGCAATAAAGGGGTAGAATCGTCTACATCCTCTTTCAATATCTCTAGCTGTGTGTTCACACACCCAAAAGAGAGAACAGACATAAACATGAGTGAAGTGCTACAGGTAATCCAATCAGTACAGCCCTAACATACCAACAACATGCAACATATGACAACAGGAATGGACATTGTTTTGGGTCATTTGGACATGAAATGAATCATCGTAGCCGCCAGAAGGTGCACAACCTAGATCTGGATTATGAATACATGTTCACACATGTCAATTGTATGATGTGTGTACTGTTGCTCTTCAGCACAACTACAACACTCTAAATAGCCACATATCTGCAGGCACAGTTGAACATATAGACAAGCATGCTTCTAAGAAGAAATTTTAATTTCACACAATATTGCATCTCTCAAGCAATGTACAAATTCTCATCATGAACTTGTGTTGTGAAAGCTGGCCTGATGTCATGTATGGTTCATGTAACAGTACAGTGTGGATATCAAGACACTCCACCCCAGTAAAGACTATGCCTGACAGAAATTTCTGTCCCAATAGCATCCATGGAAATCCTACATACACCAAAGTGCTCCCTAACATGAGTTGATGACAGGCTGCACCACGTTTGCCTCATGAATGGCAACAGTGGCATGCAGATCACATGTTCCATATTATCCATGGAAAACTGTGAGGTAGAAGAAGACTTTTTCCAGCTAATGTGCAAATACAACCCTTGGGCCTCCTCTGCTTCACACACAACTATCTCCAAAACTGCAATACTACAGCAGGCCTCAAATCACAACACCCTCTCTGAGTCACTGACTCAGCCAGCATAATCCTTGGTCAGTCCAGATCATACAAGCGAGGTTACAGCTTGGTATGCTAACTATGTATTTGAAACTACTGATACAGGGGATGCAAGTGGACACTCTTATTAGCCTACTCACATGTACCCTGCATCACAAGTCTTGTAGAGTGGATGAGCCTCATTATCGACAGTGATGGACAGCGCAACCCACTCTGGCCTAATGAGGTTGAGAGGCCATTCAAAGAGATAGTATGTCTCCCCTGTTACACTAGTGTCCTCTTAGTGTGTGTCCTGTAATGCACAGCAACATTAGTACATTATTAGTAACACCTTCAATGATCAACACAACAAGTTGAATCATGCATACTTCTCATGTCAGCGATATTAAAACAATAAAATGACAATCCTTTTCATCAGGTAATGTTCATTGCTCATGCAACAAAGCCAAGAAACTGGGTCCGCCATATCACGCACAACACAGGCATTGTCATCCATGTCAGTCTGCTTTAACTCAGCAGTATCTGTGTCTCATACAAAGGCACAGCATGATCTCCAGCCCATGCTGACTGCTTGTGCTTACAGGCCTTGCTAGTTTTGCTGTTGCAAGGATTGTGAAGCAAACACAAGGAGAGACTGGACGGAGGACTGAAACTTTTCAGACATCAGCACCAGTCACAGATCTGGGTTGAATCCATCATCGTTCTTTAGCTCACTTCACCACCTCAGTTCAGACCCAGCTATATGCAAATCAGTCATGACCCTGTGCCTCATGGGAACAGTCCGGCCCAAACTGCCAAGCCAGGTCATCCCTGAACCGGAAACAAGCATCCTTGGACCGGTTTCTTGGTAACACCCTTCATCAGCCAGGCTAGCTTGAATCCAGTGGCAAATTGAGCTAGGGACCCAAGCCTAGGCATACCCTGCTAACTTACGGTGAACAAAGCACACACAAGGAGATAATGGACAGAGCGCTGAAACTTTTCAGACACTCACTCCCAGTCACAGATCTGGGTTGAATCCATCATCGTTCTTTAGCTAACTTCGCCACCTCAGTTCCAACCCAGCTATATGCACATCAGTCATGACCATGTGCCTCATGGGAACAGTCCAGCCCGAACTGCCAAGCCAAGTCTTCCCTAAACTGGAAAGAAGCATCCTGGGACCAGTTTCTGGGTAACATCCTTCATCAGTCAGGCTAACTTGAATCCAGTGGCAAAGTGAGCAATGGACCCACGTCTGGACATACCCTGCCAACTTAGGGTGAACAAAGCAAACACAAGGAGATAATGGATGGAGTACTGAAACTTTTCAGACACCCACCCCTGTCACAAATCTAGATTTAATCCATCATCGTTCTTTAGCTCATTTCACCACCTCAGTTCAGACCCAGCTATATGCACATCAGTCATAACCCTGTGCCTCATGGGAACAGTATAGCCCAAACTGCCAAGCCAAGTCTTCCCTGAACCAGACCCAAGCATCTTGGGACCGGTTTCTGGGTAACACACTTCATCAGCCAGTCTAGCTTGAATCCAGTGATGATCCTTGTCATCAGGTAATGTTCGTTGCTCATCCAACAAAGCCAAGATACTGGGTCCACGATATCACGCACAACACAGGCATTGTCATCCATGTCAGTCTGCTTACACTCAGCAGTATCTTTGTCCAGACACCTGGGTCTCATACAAAGGCACAGCATGATCTCCAGCCCATGCAGACTGTTTGTGCTTACAGGCCTCACTAGTTTTTCTGTTGCAAGGATTGTGACATGCAAAGTGCCGCTTTGCTGTTCCAATGTAACAATGACATGTTCACATGTGAATCTGAGTCTTCAACATGCTTGTACATGGCTGAGTGGGGCCTGTTGAACTATGCTTAATTATGAAGTTTCCGCTCCATTCTGCTATCTGTCACACACATTTAACTATGAATTATTTTAGCTGTCCCTGTAAGATCGTGTAGCCCCAAGGGTATTAAAATATGTGATGACACAATACCAAAATGTACTTACAATGCTATCTTTCCAGCCATAACATAATTGTCCCTACCAGCTAATATTTTCTCATTGCTGTCAAGCTAGGCTTATCTTGTGATGTTACTTGCACAAGAGCATAATTACACCATGTAACACCTTGCTTAGCATTTTTTGTAATGTTGACAATGGAGATGGTAATTACACACCGGTCATAGACCATGTCATGCATAGCACAGCATGAAATACATTGACATATCTTTTAAAAATGAAGCCATGAGTGCTTTCATATATATGAATGTGCAGTCATAGCTGTGCATTGCATGCTGTTTTGCTAATATGTTAGACAAGTAGTGACTGCTTGTTGGTCAAGTACATGTGTGTAACAAGACCATCTTGTTTGCACAGACATCACAGCAATGTGTGATGTAAGAATCTCACATGTAGGGACACATACCACCAATGCTAACCCTAATGAGTGACACTGTGGCATGTGTATACGTACACACTTGACCAGTCATGAACAGACATCAATGTGAGTAACTAGTGGCTTCTGAAAGCTCAAAACTACTCATACCCCAACAGTTCAGATAGACTACACAAAAGTACAACACACAGATCACATTACAAATACATATTGTGTTGGCAGGCCGAATAAATCTGTGAAAATGGTGCATATACTGGTCAAGTATCAATAAGCGGGAAAAAAATCAATGCAAGTCCATGTTTGCCGTAATATTTTTCATATTCGGCATGGAAAAGACTTGCAAAATACATGTGTACACCTGAAATTTTCCCGCTTACCCCTAGGCGTGTGTAATTTCACTGCAAAGCATTAAGACAGGCCGCAAACTGCCAGGAAATGATGTCAGTCTGCATCCTGTTCCCTGGAGGAGTACTGTACACTTTCACTTTCTCTTTCAACTACACTGTTAGTGTCTTTTGTGAGTTGTGGAGGTGTTGGAAGGTGTCTGCTGGTGTTTGTGGTTTGGATAGAGTTCTGTGTGTAGTGTAATGTCGATACTGTCATTGTTGAGTCCTGTATCACTGTCCATACATGTTTTGTGCAACTGTATGATTGTTTTGCCGGGTGTATGTCTCAGGGGTATTTTTGTAATTTTTCACAGTTATTAGGGGTTATTTGTGGGTAGTTTTTGGTTTCCCTGGGGTCAACAGTGTTTGTGGAGATGTTGCGTCAGGGTAGGGAGGGCAGGATGTCAGAGGGGGCCTTGGAGGGCTTCCTCTGGCTTGTAAAATTTTACTTGCCCAAGATGGTAGATGCTGGGGGACGTATCCTACATGGATGCAATGTGAAAGTCTGGAAAGTGAGGTGGGAGCTTATCCAGGAGAAAATGCTCAATATGTTTGGTGTGGACAGGACTGTCCAGCAGTGGAAGCACCGGTGGCAGAATAGCGTTGGCTGTGAGGGGGAACCTCATGGATCACCTTGGACTCATCGTCGGCTGGCACGGTGGTAAGTACCCAACCAACTTTGTATCACTTCAGAGGATGAATCCACAAGCCACTAATTAGGTTGAGTTCAACATATATGCACCCTCATGGAATGTGCCATATGGCAAAAATACATTCCTGTCATGATAGACTGTGCCACCCCTACATGCTTTGATATTCGTGCGATTCACATGATCAACTGCCTGTAAATCTCAGTGAGATACACAATGTGGGTCACCAACATGTCAAAGGTTGTGATACACCTGTGTGTACTAAAAAAACTGATTTGACCTACAAATGTCACGTCTATTGAGGCTTGAGAGCAAATTTGTTAATCATGAAGCTGTGGAACAAGTTGTAGTATTACATCACACAGGTCGTTGCAGGGGTGTGGATTCGGCCACAAGGGTGAAGTTGACATGTGTTGTGGGTAAGACAGGCTAAGCAGATTGCAACATGTGTTTAACGTGGCACCACACCGGACTATTACAGTGAATAAAATTGTATCATGAAGCCATTAATGATGTACGTGAGTCTTGTAAAATGTGATGTAAATGACATTAATCATACTTTCCATACAGTTTCCACAGCTGGAAGTCTCTTTATCACACAAGAAGATGTGGATACATTCAGGGACCCAGACGCCACTGGAGAGTGTGTCGCCCCTAACTTTTGGATTGTATGTGTTGATATAGTCAAGTCATGCCACAGGCCCTGTATGTCATTGTACACAGTCTGAATGTGCATCATATGGACCTCACCTCTGGTGTGATGATGCTGCATCAAGTCTAGAGTAATGCACATCAGCATCATGTGATGCTGGAGGACAGCATTCCCCTTCCTGACCTGATGTTGCAACTCCTCATATGATTCACAAAACCCTACCTATGTTCAAGCAAAGAGTCCATGAATTTGATGATGTCATTGCTATGTTATAGAGCCGATCACACTGAATTACAAACATCTTTACGCCCTGACATTATTGTTCAAGGGGGCCAGATATGGTGTGGCAATTACTGTTGTACATGATAAGTTTGTTCCACTGAACATGTCACATCTGTTGTTCATTATCATTTGCTAAGTGATGTGGCGTCTGACATGAACTTTTGACAAACACATGCAAACAAATGTATTGTTAAAAAAAATTCATGTACTAACATCACCATATGATGTTTGCCCCCGATGGCATCAACTGTGTCACCACAAATCAATGATTTCACATAAGCTGTGTGTGTGGGTACACAAGACACAGTCAATTGGCCTTGTCATTTAGGAACAATGGACAGGCACATATGTAATATATTGTGCATAATCTGATGCAAAACTCAAAATGATCATGGCTCCTTGACATGGTATGATGTGTACAGGTCAGCTTGTGGACATGTTGCTTGTCCACTGCTACATCAAGTTAAATATGTTTCCTGAGCATAGAAATATTTGTAACGTGAATATAGTACAATATGAGATACTGAATTATGATCCCATTAATACAGACTTTGTACATCACTCTAGGCATTGTAGGTACATCCTAGAGTGTACACACTTCAGAGGATACATTTGAGTAATGATGTTGCTATGTTTGAACAGACCTGGAATACGTTGACACCCAGCACTGATATGCATGTTGGTAATTGTCAAGTCTTATAGCAGTTTCAGTTGACATTGACAGTTAGTTGTTCAAAGAGCAGGTCACATAACCAGAATAACAACTTGACGTGAGTATGTATCACAAAGGACTGACTGACGTGATGAAAAAAGTTTGTCAATAAAAACGTTTCCAATGTAACAGATTGTTGGTACATACATCTGTCCCATAAACACTTTTTTAATTGATGATGAATCTTGTGAATCATTTCCATGCTGATGTAAGTAATCAGGCCTTTGTAGCCAATTCAAAGTTTAGTGACACAACATTGTCTTGGACAGACTATCTATGACTAGTGCCAAAGCAGGGATAATCAAATCATTGTAGGACAACGTCAACTCATGCATCAGACATCCTTTCACACTGCATGTAGGTGTTGAGGGGTTGACATTGTTACTCTGCTGAGCCCATTCATCATCACAAAGAATCATTCCCACAGAAGCACCTTGAATATTGTGGAGTGCCAACATTTTACACTGTGTCCAGAATATTTTTTTAAATACGCTCTTTACGGTGACATGTTCAACAGTTCTCCAATTTATATGTTATGAGTTGGTTATCAGAGTGTGTCACACATGAAAAATACAATAGTTCAATGATGGATCAAGTACATGATGGTGATCCTTGCATCACTTTGACTAACATGTGCTTAAGTCAGACAACATAGCACTGTTGGTGGAGAGTACATTCCTTAGCACTAGCTTGAATGTGTTCACACTGCCACTGGTTGAAAAGCAGTGCAGCCAAATGTGTGGTTGACATGCAGCAGCTTTGCTATCCCATTGGTCCATTGTGCAGAAAGGTGCAGAGCAGGTTAATACTGCTACACAATGCTTCATGCAACATATTCCCTCTTTTCTTGCATGCATATCAAATTATAAGCAGTGTTACAGATTAGCAAGTAAATGTATACATGATCTAATATGGTTGTGTAGCTGTGTTGGCACCTCCAAAGGGTCCTTAATACAATGGATTTCCATTTCCTCAAATGTACTACATGACTACCACGGTTGTGATTAGACATCTGACATGATTGCTGACTGTGCAGCCTACTGTCTTTGTGTAGTTGGAATGACAGGGTCTGCTTTGGGCCAGTTAATCTTCATACGTACTGAACTCCCACTATTGGACTCAATTATTGTTCATTTGCGCAGCCACATTGCAAACAGCAATTCTACAACTGATATCACTGCACTCTGTACCTGCTTTGTCCAAGCCCAGGAATAACCATGTTGTCATGAACATCTTATTCTGATTCTGGCTAATATATGTTTATGATCTGTCAGGTCATGTTTGTTGTTGCGTTTTTTTTAGGATGGTGCTCATAGAACATATGGACTATTAGTTTATGGTGTGCCAATTATGCCTAATAACATCATGTTTTTGGAGTCAGGAAACATGACATGTTTATGTATTTTTCAGACAACATGTCACCGGAGGAGCAGCGGCTGTTCCTAAAGCGTATGGAGCATTACCTTCACATTAGGCGTGTGGCAAAGGGATACTATGACATGCAAAGAAGGTACCATGAGGAGAGGGCTGCTGGCAGGTGGAAGTCCATATCAGACAGCACAAAGAAAGATGGACAATGAGAGCTACCCTGCCTGCCTCCACAACACACCAGAGCCAGTCCCAGCCAATCCCAGTCCCATCAGCAATGCATTGTTGCACACATGAGAAAAGGTCGGCTGTACCAGCACCTTCAAGAGGTGCTCCACGTGCAGCACCCACCTCTTTAACACAAAGCGTAGCCCCCTCACAGAGCGCTCAACCAGGCACATCCTCGAGAGCTGCAGGACACAAAGAGAGGTCCGTCCTCACAAAGAGGGAGAGAAGCCTGTTGTTCAATTTGAACGTTCGGATGGCCTAACTTCAACAAGAGATTGATGAATTTAAGGGCCACCTCATGGACAATAGGGGGCCCTGAGTCTCCCCTATTAATGTAACACATTTTTCTCCACCCTGTACCATTCCTTACGGAAGGATGTCTAACATCCTTCCGTAAGGCTATCAAAACCTTTCTTTTTCCCATAGCCTAACCTTCTCTCGCTTGGAAACTGCTACTAGCACCGGGACGCCCATTCGTTTGGGCAGCTGCACGTTTTATAAATGGTTTTAACATAACATAACATTCCTGAGTCTCCCTCACCTATTGACCATCTATTTTCTAGAATGTTTTGTTGAGTAGTGTTAAGTGTATTTTAGTGTAGGGGTAGTATAGTGTTAGGTGTAGTTAGTTCTTGGTTTATATGAATATATACAAATTGATTTGATTAAGTTTCCTTTTCCTTAGGTAGGGGGGTCGATGTGTTTTTGGACAAAAAAGGGGAAAGAAAAAAGTATATTTGTTTAGTATGTATATTTAGGTAGTTAATGTGTGGGTTAAGCTCTCTTTGTCCCGTCCCAGGATGTGCCATAAGGGGGAGGTGGGTTGATGTATTATATGTTGTTACGTGTATAGTCTTAGGTTAGCTAGTTAGTTTAGTATAGTTTAATATTAGTACAAGTTAGGTTAATGTAGTCAAGGATGAATTATTATGATTAGTTCAGTTAATTGTTGCTGTGTGGACATATACTGTTTAATTGGTAGTGGTTTACAATAGATGCATCACCTGCACAATCCATTTGAATGTCTACAAATGTTATTACTCCATCTTCATGGGGCAGCCTACCATTAATCTTCTATTTAATGAGTTTGAACCAATATGATTGATGTTTGGTGTAGAAAGGTTCTGTTAGGTACATGTTTTGGAGTGATCTGAGAAATATTTTTTCATACCTGACTATTTAGCAAGTACAGAATTGTACAAGATGCTTCATGGGCATGGTACATGATGTGGCTATGTTGTGAGGATACTATGGGTCATCTGGGATTACACCGGTCCCCACAACATCTTCACGTTCCATGTGGGAGTGCAGGAGATGTATGCTTTCCATTATATGCAAGTCATCCTAATGCCTCTGTACGTGTTTAAACACAGCCTTGTACATTGTGGACAAGACTGTGAAAAATGTAGCACATAAGTGTAGGTCAAAGGATGTTGCAATGTGCTTCACAGCAAAACTGTGCAAGAATTAAACCAGTATCACATTTTGACATGTGTTTTCCTACACCATTCCTCTACTTTTAGCGAGATAGATTTGTTGTCATATGTGACATGTTGAGGGAACTGTCTTTACATGTGTCATGGCATGACACCCATCTATTCAACCTTTGTCAACAACATTGTACATCTTCAATTAAAAAAAATATATATATCTTTGGAAACACTTCATGTGGCTTGACACTGATGTGAATATTGATCCAAATCACGAACAACATCATGGGAATGGAGTTTTTTTTATCTTGCTGAAACAGTGTTGTCTTATAGAGTGGTAGAGTGACACGTGCCTGGCCTTCTCCATGCCTATCATGGACACAGAGTAAGCATATTCCCTTTTCCAAGGGTTCCTTGATTTGTAGTTTTGGCAAAAGTAACCATGCATTGTTGGCACATTTAAATGTAAATGGTCACAGGCAACACACATCTTGGTGACTTAATTTTTTTTTTTTTCAGGTGCATTAACTGAGTTAGCAGACTGGCCCAGTTCATTGTGCAACAACATCCCATTGTGTGAATGCCCACTGGAGGGCCAGACAAAGTCCTTGGGGACATGTTGAGAAAGAGCCAGTGTTCAGTCAGCAGACTGATTGCAGTTTCATTGGAACAATGCCAAAATGTGCAGTCTATATTAAAGTTCAAGGTGAGTGTAGCAGAGTCATTCAGAGAACAGTAGAAGCTGTTGTTCTGAGGCATGATAGTAGGCACAGGTCCAAGCAGAAACTGTCCATTTAACCCAGATGAATGCTACAGCCGACTTTTTCCCCAAAATGCAGATTCAGCCACATCTTCCTCCTCTTATGTGTCATGTGCCTCCCGTCTGCGTGATGGAGGATTAGCTGGAGCACTGTGAGGCTGTGACACATCAGGGGGGTATGATGTGGATGTTGAAGGTACAGCAGGATTCATCTGCCAAATGATGAGGCATCACTGCAGTGATGATAAGCTGTAGGGCTTGCAAGACTCCACCAACGTCTCTGTGGTATGCAGCATGGCTGCCAAGTGTGAAACCTGCATTCGCTACATGTTCTCCATGATATTTCTCATTTCACGCAATTCCTTGGTGACATCGCTGGAGCCACTTTGACTGGACAGCTTATCTTGTCTCTGAGTCAGTACTCCAGCAATGTCAGCCATGGAATGCTGGAAATCATGGATCGGACTGTGGGTGCCTCTGATGGAAGCTAGGTGGTCCCTAATGGGACTGAGACGCCCACAGAACCCATCTAGTTTGCCACCAGGCTGTCAAACCCCACCTGCACCTGACCAGCCATATCCCTCTGGACTTTTACCACACACAGTGTTGAAATGTTCTAAGTGGGTCCTCACAGTCCTGGAAGACAGCTGTGGTGGTAGGTGCATGCTGCTGGGTGTTTTGTTTAGGAGGTGGAGCTTCCAGGACTCTGCTGGAAGTCACTGCTTCCGGAGATGGGCTGCAAATTGAGGTGAGCAGGTCTTAGAGGATGTCCTATCAATGGTTGTGATGTCTTCATCTTCATCATTGAAGAGTGAGACAGGCTGCTGTACAGGAAGTGATGGTTCTCCCTCTGCAATATAAAGGGGAGATGCTGTTGTATGTTTAGCTCAAGTATGGTCATGCATTTAAGCAGTTTAAAAGCAGACTGCATGACAATGTCCAATCCCTATTTCAAAAAAGCAACACCTATTACATGCAGAATAGTAAATCATTGTACAACATCACTGATGTAACATTTGAGTTGTAAATGATTTTTTTACAGTTTCCCAGTATGCCAAATGTTAGGGTCCAATTTCTACACACATGCTGCACCAGTTGTATCCTCTGTTCAGTTGTGGGGTTAGTACAGATTGTATCACATTCTTGTCAATGTGGATTTGCTCTGATTTCTGTGTCTGTACACTGCATTGTGGTTGAGTCACCCCTCCCATTCAAGTTTACATGTTTTTTTATTATGTGGTTTTAGAGGTGCAGATACCAGGGCACCCCACCTTGCTGTTGGCAATGCCACATGGTTGTTATTATGGCATGAGTAGGGCCATCATGCAGTTGAGATCAGGGTTAATGTGATGTACCCGATGATATGACAGGTAGATGTGCTTCACTTGCCATGCTCCAACCAGTGTATATGTATTTAAGGTGGCAAAATCACTTTGACAAATGATATTCTCATTGATGTATGTTGATATGCATGGATTAGACTGCTTCTGGTTTATTTCCTCTTATCCATTTCACCCAGTCACCCTTGCACTTTGTGCATTTTCAATGGGGATATGTTGCAAGTTGGAGGACATACAGCTCCTATTCAGGCTTCTGAAACGTGTGCATTGTTTTACTGCAGACATTTTTCTTGCATCATGGGGGCATGGATACAATGACGTGACAGATTGAGGCCTTCACCTAACAGGATTGACTCTGCCCACCTCCACTTCAGTAACACAGGCCTGCACCATAGTTACAGGTTTATGGTGCAGCCATGCGTTTCATTCTGCACTGGCACTTAACTTGTCAGCGTGGCGCAAAGACAGGCACCTTAGCAAGATAGTGCAAGTGTGTCTGGGTTCAGGGTAAGAATGTTTATGTGCAGGGAGGTTCAGGAACATTACAAATGACTGACAATTTGCACAATGCAGCACATATGGAAACTGCAACAGCATTGTCAAATGCAGAATTTCTATATATTTGCATGTTAAAGATAATGTTTTTCTTGCCTAAAATTATTACTAACCTCAAATAGGCTTCACGCTTGTGAGTATAGGGCAGCGTGTTGGGTGTTGCAGGGGGGACACCCAACACAACACCCATTACCCTCACCTTTCACGCCACGTGAATTGTATAAGTGGGCCTTGGTTACATGGCAGCAGTTTACACTGGCTTGTAAGTGGTGCTAAGCCCCTATCACCACCCAAAGTCACATCAAGTGACAGTGGCATGGTGATGGGGGCTTGTAAATATGTCCTCCAGTTAGACACATGGATGATACATGCTGTTCTGCTCAGGGTGATTGGATACCTTCGTTTGTGGAAGGATGTTTACAGATATGACTTCCTATGCATTTGTTCACTGCCACTGTTGACTTTACCCAAGGACTGGTTTCCAGGCATGTCAATGTGTCATGGCCACCTCACACCAGGACTGTGATAACTATACAATACCGGTAACTGTATGACACATGTAGATATTTAGATGTAGATGAGTGCATTTTGATGTATCGGGTGAAGGTGACATGTAGCAAGATGACATGCATTGGTGCAACATTGTAATTCTTGCTCAGTGGCATACTTCACTTGGCATACACCTTGACAGGGACTGCATGGTTCTGTGAGCATGGCACACAGACCAAACATGTTGTAGAGTTTATGGGACACATTCCTGATATGCAGAGTCATTACACTGTACTTTTAGATGCATGTCCATTCTGCTAATAGTTGAACATCACATTAGCCCTCCAGTATGCTAATTTTGGACAATATGCAATATGCACCTTTTAGACACAAGGGTGTATATTGCAATGGAGTAGCGATACATGTATTTATGCAACAAAGATTCACAACATGCTTTGTCACTTTGGGAACACATGGCTGCATCTCATGAACAGGCCAATGGGCATATTGACTGGAGAGGTGCCAGAGTGTCGCATTGGCCTCTTTGGCTCAACACCACACTCAGCCATCTTGGCAACACAGGGCTGCATCTTATTGACAAAAATATGATGCAGCCCCGTGAACCACCCAGCTCTGGGGCAAAAGTTAGCAGGCCACCACCGATGATGACACACATGCACCAACGTGCAAGGGTGTCTGAGTCAAGTTGAAGATTGTACATATGCATGAAGGGGGACCTTACTGTACATACACATTCTTCCCCACAGCACAGGCATCCCTGCACGATGGTGCATCCAAGGGATCCAGCTCTTCCTGTGGCGCTGGACTCCAACCTCCGGTCTGCAGTGCTGCCTGCCGATTGTTGGACAGTTTCAGCAGGGTCTTGGGCTTAGCTTCATGCCAGCACTTCTTGCAGTCTGTCACTGTCCTCTTGACCTCTGCTACAGCATTCACCTTGGCTACAATAGACTGCCATATTGGATTTTGTGTTTCCAATGAAACTGTGGAGCTGACAAAGAGTTGGTGTTGTTTGTCTGTCACCTCCGCAATCAGGATCTCATTTTGTGCTGGCTGAACCAGTTTCTCCTCTTCCCCCGGGTCTCTGGCTGGTCCTCCTGGCTGTTTGAGGGGTTTAGGTGGTTGCTCTCTCCAACATTTCTTCAGGGCTTTATTTTTTTGGTACTTTGTGGGCTCTTTGTAGTTTATTTTTTCCGCAAAATGTGAAAAAAGTGGCAACATGCTGATTAAAGTGCATTTTCTGCCCCTGACTGGCTGGCAGTCACTTTTTCACATTAGCGGCAAGATTTTTATCACCATAACGCTGGTCTTAACGTCGACAATTCCCGCTGCGGTGAGAAACTATCGCCAAGAAGTGACGTATTGTAAACACGTCTGTAACATGGCGATTGTTTTTAGCGGTAGGCGGCAGTAAGAAAATTGCCACTAACTAAAGTTAGCGTTAGTTAGCCGCAATTCTTGTGCATATACCACTTAGTGAGCTAATTTAGAAGCAGGACTGTACGTCAAACTCTCATCTGAATTGATATATTTTTGGAATGTACAGTTGGGCTACGTCATCCATATATTAAACATTGTTTGGCCTACTGGAAAACATTTTCAGTGAAGGAAAAGTGATGTGTCAAATATTTAGGCTTAAAAGTAATATTTCACATTTTTATTTTTCACGTCTAGAAGAATGTTAAGATACGGTGATACACATTAACAAGCTTTTCGTAGCTTTCGAAGACCACACCGACTAGGATGTAAATCTAATCAATAGAATCAGATAATATTGTCAATAGCTATCTTACAAAATGTTCACTTCTGATAACACCCTGACATTTTTCCACTGAATTGGGATTAGCAATCATATTTGATTTAGTTATCACTAACTCAACCTAATTATGGTTATAGGAGTTGATCAATACAGTTCATCTGATGATATTTTTGTCGCAACATATCAAAGTATATCAAAAATGCACAACAAATATCAAGGAATCAGCTTTAACATGAAAAAGTCTGTGTGTTTTCATCCAGCTAGTTATATCAACCAGACCCCCATTTTCAAACCAAAAATATTGTGAATCATCCTTTATTCTCACAATGGGATAGATGTTTTTTCTCAGGTGAGGGATAACGATGAGTAAAAGCTGCATACATTATATTATAAGACAAAGCTGGCAGATATGGAGCTTATACACAGTCATCGTTTTGTATTTAATTAAGACACTCAGGTTCACTTTTAAGAACAAAGGGACTTATTGACAAGCCATGTACAGTACATCACCAAACATCACTTTCTGTGACATTCTGGAGGTGCTTGGGGTTTAGCCATATCTACGAGGCCACTTAAAGCCACGCTGTTTGACTTTTCTTGGCCTTGTTGGTATAGAGTGAAGCAACACAGCACAAGTCGCTGTGTTGCCTCACACTGCATCGGGTAGGTGTGCCACAGATGTGCAGTGGGTATTCCAAAGCATCGTCTAAGTTTTTGACACATTCCCAGATTTACAACATTTCATAAATCTGAGAATGGGTTAAAACCATGTGCCTCCAAGGGGTGGTGTAACAAGGAGAAATAAAAAAAAATCTTCTTGTTTTTTTCCTCTTTCCATGTGTGCTGCATACATAGAAAGCGGAAAACACCACTAATGATTGTTTCTGTGCAGGATTGTGATTCTTCCTGAAACTATCATGCTAACAACACAGACACCCTTGCACCATGGTACATGTGTGCCTGTATAGGCACATGGCTGTTAATTGTGTGTCATTGCCTGCTGAAGGGACAGAAATGCAGCATATTTTGTAAATATGGTGTATTCCTGTGCTTTTATATCGGTTTTGGGCAGTGGAGCAAAATGACTTGTGGAGCTGCCCTATGCCAATTCTTTGTACATATGCCCCAAAATCCTTAGGTTTAAATGCTGAAGTCCGAGTTTCAGCACATAATTATTTGTAGATATTATCCCTCCATACGGGAAATGTTAAGACATCCTAACAGTGAAAGGCAAACAGGTTAACCATTTGTATGTGCAATATCGCCAAAAACATGCAGCTACAAAGAGAGAAGACACCTGAATCTTGACCCAAGATCATGTTTAATCACTTCAACAACTTTGGAAGATATTAGCCCAAATGATCTCCTATGCAAAACCCCTTAAGCAATCAAATACAAATTAGCAAATTAATACAGAGAGGCCGATTCACAGAACTAATCTGAGATAAAATCCTAAACTTACTACTTTTGGTATTCACAGAAGACATTTAGTAGTAGTAAAGTTAGGAGTCCTAACTTTACTACTACTAAATGCCTTCTAGGAATACCAAAAGTAGTAAGTTTAGGATTTTATCTCAGATTAATTCTGTGAATAGACCCCAGAGTCACTGTCCAAGAAATCTTTGCAATAGGTGCTTCTTTGTAAAATAGTCGTTTTTCAATGAAATCATCGAATAATCTTTGAAAAATAGGCATTTTTTATTGAAAGCATCAAATAATCTCCCAACGTGTTTTGAACTATGCTCAATAAACAAGTAATTACCCATTCTTGCCTTTCTTAAAGGGGCTCCAATACTATTAATTGTTGAAAGTGTTTTCAAGGTACAAATAGTAACATACTACATCCGAAATGTAATCTCCAGTTGACAACTTTCTTCAAAGTCAATCTACCTCAGATGATTCCTGGGACCATTCTGAATACTTCTATCTAATTATTGCCTCTTTACTAATGTCCATCTGAAACAAAAATGCTCGGAGGAGTGTGAAAACCAGAAAAATGGCAATTAACATCACCCTGAGTGTCATTTGCAGTTCATAGAAAATTTGAGAACTTTTTAGCCCAATCAATCGGTAAAGAGATCCAGCAAAAATGGATGGATGAGGGTTCAACAAGGCAATTGGTGTTCCAGTTTATGATCAATTTTAGCTCATGCCTCCAACAGCTTTAGCTATTATTGGCAGCAGACCTACTGAATCCAACAGTTTTTGGGTCTGCCCTTCACTCTGCTTGTATGAAATTTGCCTTTTCTCCAGCATCTACCTACCACGGCAATGCATTGGCTGCTTCTCATTGCTAATACAGTGGCAGACAGCCATACTTGTATAGGTTTTCAAACATTTCAAGACAGCGGCTCGTGCAAGTGGTGAGTACAAATTGCAGCAATATTATAATGCTTTTTATTATGCTTCATGTAAAACCATTCCAAAATAGCTGTTCTGCATGGAACTGCATGGATGAGCAAAAAGACCAAATTGGAATATTTCTTCTTAAGCATACCAAAAAGTATTCAAAGATGGCCAATTTGCAAACGCAAGATTGTGCGAACACAATTTCATAAATTTCAGTGGTGCCTGCCATAAACAGTAGTAAAATCAAATGTGAGACTGCAGGACCATTTTGACTGCTAGTTGCTAGTTTTCTGACTCTGATTGTGCCCTGGACTCTGCTGACCATACCCAGAACCTGGGCTATGATTAAAAGTGCATGGTATGTGTTAGACTTGGACCTTTTTGCAGGGTTATCCCCACACTTTTTGCTTCCTCCTCCTATTTTTCCTGACCTGTTGTTATTGGCTTTAGGACTCTGGGCACTTTGCCACTGCTTATCAGTGCTAAAGTGCATATGCTATCTGTGTAAATTGTTATTATGGATTGGTGTTTCGATCATTGGCATATTTGATTCACTGGTAAGTCCCTAGTAAAGTGCTCTAAGTGTGCCAGGGCATGTAAATCAAAGGCTACTAGTGGGTCTGCAACACTGATTGTGCCACCAACATTAGTAGCCCTGAAGAGATATCTCAGACCTGCCACTGCGTGTCTATGCACACTTTTAAGCTTGCAAGTTGACCTGCCAAGTACACCCACTTACCAGGCCCTAACCTTCCTTTTTTTTTACAAGTAAGGCACCCATATGGTAGGCCCAAGGTACCCCCATGGGCAGTGTGCAGTATATGTGAAAGGTAGGACATGTACTGGTGTGTGTGACATGTCCTGATAGTGAAATACTGCTAATTTAGATTTTCACTATTGAAAGGCTATCTGCTCCATTGGATAGAATGGGAGATACTTTGTATACATCTTACAAGTATAGCTTCCCATTGGGACAAGATAGAGAAGTAGAGACCCGATTCACAAATGTAAACTGAGACGAAAGTCTAACTTTTCAACTTTTGGTATTCACACAGGGAATTTGCTGCTCATAAATGCCCTTTGTGAATACCAAAAGTTCAACTTCGTGACTTTCAGTTTCACAAAGGGCATTTACCAGTAGCAAATGCCCTTTGTGAACACCGAAAGTCATAGAGTTAGACTTTCATCTTATTTTACCTTTGTGGATCGGGCCCATGAAGTTTAGGTTCTCTGAACTCAGAATTTATTAACGCATCTTTTAGTAACAATGGTTTTCACATTGTGTGTTTTAAAATGCCACTTTTAGAAAGTAGGCATTTTCTTGTTGCACCATTTCTTGTGCCTCTGTCTGCTTGTGGATTGACTTTCTAGTTTTGGAGTGACAGGGGCTGGGGATGTTCATTCACAGTAGACAGCCACTGGGGTTGAGGTGTGCCTGGCCCTTCCTTGATGACTCAAAGCCGAGCTGAATGGGGCTTGGCTGCATTTAGAGTAGTGTGATGAGATTTTTTTTGCACCTGAAAAGGGCATGTCTCCCTTTCACAATGCTGTATCAACCCCTGTGGTCATATTGGATGAACAACAGCTGTCTAAAACTAAACTCAGAGAAAACAGAGGTCCTCGTCCTTGGATCCTCCCCCACTGCGCGGGACAGCTCCTGGTGGCTCCCTGCCCTCGGAAACCTACCCACCCCAATGGACCACGCCCTGAACCTCAGCATCATTCTAGACTCCTCCTTCACCATGACTCACCAGATCAGCGCAATCACCTCCAGCTGCTTCAAATTCCTCCACATTCTCCGCAAGATCTTCAAGTGGATCTCTCCGAATGCAGAAAGACCGTCACCCACGCACTCATAACCAGCAGACTGGACTACGGGAACGCCCTCTACAACATAATCAACAATACCCTGCTACACAAACTCCAAACCACCCAGAACAACGCAGCCAGACTCGTCCCTGGAACCCCATGACATGAGCACATGACCCAGCACCTACGAGACCTCCAATGGCTTCCCATCGAGAAGAGAGTAACCTTCAAGCTATTCACCCATGCCCACAAATCCCTCCACATCATCGGACCAAAATACCTCAACGAAAGAGTCTCCTTCTACGTACTCAAAAGGAACCTCTGCTTCGCGTACCTCGCCCTGGCAGAGACCCGACGCACCTGCAAAACCAGAGCAGGTGGAAGGGGCTTCTCCTACGTCACAGCAAAGACCTCGAACGAGCTCCCAGTCAACATCAGATGCTCCCCCACTCTGCACACCTTGAGGAAGAGCCTCAAGACCTGGCTCTTCGACTTCAACTGATCTGGAGCTGCACCCCCCTTGCGGACTCTCACGGGAGAGTAGTGTGCTTTACAACCCCCTCATTGATTGATTGATTGATTGATTGAAATTGCACCAGTGAAGAAAGAACAGGTTTGGACTGGGATCAGAGACTCTTGCACAAAGAGAACAAAGACAAAATGGGGTATAAGTGGCAGACCTTAAACCCCAGAACGTTAGATCACTTCTGGACTCAAGAGGAACCTTTGCCAAGGAGAAGAGCTGACGAGCTGTGAGGAGGAGTACTGCTCCTTTGCTGTGTACTGTGTGGGGTTGGCCTACAGTTGCTGTTTCTGCCAAGGAAAAGACTGGAACTTTGCCGTGAACCTGCTTGAAGAAGATCTCCAAGGGCCTGTGTGTGCTGACCTCCTGTTCTGAAGTCTCAGGGACACACAGACTTCACCCACAGCTCCCCTGAGCTCTGTTGCTGAGAGTTCTGACCAGCCAGGAGGTGCCTATTCCCGTTGTGTTGCTCTGGAGGTTGTTCCTGCTATTGGGAGCAGGAAGAAACCTGAATAACTGAAGAAATTGATGCATCATCCATCTTGCAGCTGTTTTTCCCAACGCAGCACCGCCATGCAAGAAGAATCTCTGTGGTACACCACACCACTGCAGAAACGATGCAGCGCCTGTCACCGCTGCAAGTACCGATGCATCAAGGGCTCGCAGCTGAAGAAACCGACGGAGCACTGCTCGACGTCGGCGCATCAATCGCTGGCCAATCCTGGTCTTCCCGATGCATCACCTGAGGACCAGAACAGTATTGGAGGCAACACATCACTTCCCCCTACAGACCGGATTAGACGCATCACTTCTCCTGCGTGCAGCAGAACTGTTGATTCGCCTCCCCAAGGTCTCAGGGATATCGTTTTCTATGGACCAAGTTGTTTGAAACCTTTTCAAAGTCATCTTAATACATGTATGTTGGATTTTTGTCATTTTGGTCTTTTTGAGCTTAGATAAAGATACTTTATTTCTATACTAGTGTGGTGTCAATTTGTGGTGTTATTACTGTATTACTATGTGTTTTGAGTACAAATACTTTACACATTGCCTTTGGGATAAGCCTGTTTGCTCGTGCCAAGCTACCCACGGGGTGAGCAGGGGTTATCTAAAGTGTGTATCCCTTTACCATGACTAGAAGCAAGGGTCCCTATTTAGACAAAGGTATCAACCTCTGCCAACTAGAGACCGCCAATTCTAACAGGAATTAGGTATAATTAAAATAGGTACTGACAGACCCCTGTAAGTCCCTAGTATACAATAAGGAAAGGGGAATTAAACTACAAATAATGCCCTAGTATGAAATAGGGTAGGAAGGTTAAGAGTCCCAGTAGATTTCCTGCACTGGGGTGTGCAGTGCTGTGTTGCCTGCTGTCAATTTAAAGACAGCCTTGCTGTGCAGAGTTTCTTTAAATTTCAATGCAAATTCAAATATGGAATTAAAGGTACTTTCAAAGTAGCAATTTGCCTTATTTATATATGTAATTCACCCCCAAGGTCTCACTGAGGTGCCGTATGTGTACGACGTAAGTATAAACAGGGACATTATAAACAATGTTTTATAAACCTTGGTTAGGGGAAAAAGTGCCACATTTTTGTTTCCTTATAGTAGATAACTAGCTACATAGCATAACATTGGAAAATTTTATTTGAGTATAAATATTGACAGAAGCAAAGTGAAAATCTCATTCAAGGACTTAAAATGATAGATCCTACAACTTGCCATAATTAGATTTATAATAGCTATCACAGAAAAACATTTATTAAACTTTCTTTTCTGGAAGCCAAAATCCAGCATTCCAGCTACCCTCCGTGGAATGGCTAGCCTCTGTCAGGCTAGGACAAGCTGTCTTAATGAGGTGTGAAATGGTCTGCTAAAGAGACAATGGATTTCCTGAGGGAGGAGAACTGCAGCTGCAGACGCTAAAGGCAGGATGAGGGAGGGGTGGCCAAACTGGTCTTCAAAGGGAGAATAACACTTTAGGGTAGCACAGGCTCACCTCCACATCCTGCAACCCCATCCACATAGGAGCCCCTGTAATTATTTTAGGGAGAGAGATGGAAGGGAAATTTTAGGGAATCGTAGCCACACCAGTGGGTTGGCTTAGCCTGATCTAACTTCCAAGGAGAGAATTTCTCCATGTTGTATTTTTAAAGAATAATGCTTTCTGACACAAGAATATGCCACACTTTGAAAAAAAGTGGCCATACACCTGTGTGGCACCCTACATCCTATATGTCAAGGGTGTCCCTGTGCTTGACCACTTAGGAACACAGAATAAATATGGAAGAGTTGCCAAGCAACTCAGATCTGCGTTCTGAGACTACAAGGAGAAGAAGGACTGCTCTACTGGAAACCTGGCCTGCACCCCAAGGCCTGCACTCTGCTGTGCATTCTGGGACTACAGCCCTAAGTACTTTGCCTTGCTTCAAGAAGGGATAAGGAGTGGACTCCCTGCAAGTAACAGATAAACAGAGCCTACCTGCCTCATCGCCACTAAGAAATCCCTATCCTGGAGTGCATCCAGTGGACTTTTAAGGACTTGGCTAGGTGAATTGTGGGAATTGTAACCCCATCATCCCAAAGACCATCTCAAAGATTCCAGACCCCTGGATTGGTGTAGTGGAAAACTTTGAACCCTCAAGGAGACCCTCTGGAAGAAGATCCAGACGTTTGAAGCAACATTTGTAAAAAGTCCCATAAGTTGACCAGATGCATTCTGGGAGTGTAGTCCCAGACCCCAAGAGGCAAACCAGGGCATCTGAAGCCTTGGCTGATGCTGTGGACCACTTTCCTGCATCAAGAAACACTTCTGAAAGTAAGTGTAAAGAACTCTTGGTTTGTCCTGGTTCAGCGCAACCTTTTTTTATCCCTTTGAGTGCGTATTGCTTCTAAGTGCTAGGTTTACATTTACATTTTTAAAAATCATATCTCTTCTTCCCTACATTGGATTCTTGGCATCTATTTGTTCATAACAATGTATACTATTGTTATAAACTGTTGTTGGTTTTTTAGTTTGTATTATGTCTTACTTATTTAATGTTTTAGTGTTTTAAAGGATTTACACACCTTTCTCCTAAGGTAATCCTGCCTGCATGTTGCCAGCTACTAAGGGTTGAGCAAGGGAATGATTTACTGAGACCTTGACCAAACCTTTCATTGCTTTTGTGGCAGGTCCCTACTTATCACTAATAATAAACCACTTTCCAGCACCAAAGCAATAAACGGGAAGGCCCATTGATCTGTATTTTGGTGCCATAGGTGAGCCGTAATAAATTCGCCAAACATTATTATGAATAAGGTCCATTATGGCCCTCTGTTAAGTCAGGGAATCATGGCTAGTGTTCCATAATTTTTCTTTCTACTATTATCCAGCCATGGAATTTATTTAATGGTAATATTTGCACAATTAGAATCTGACTTTTTTTTTTGCTTTAGGCATATAGATGTAGCATTCTTTCCATTTTTCTTATGATACTTGATTGATGACACTAAATATAGCAGTATACATATGTAGGGATCACAGAAGCACCACATTAAAATGTGGAGAACATTATAACATCTGCATAGTACTTTCTGTTACAGATCAAATCCTTATCATGTTATCATGTAATCTTTATAAATTACATTTTCTCCTTTGTTTTACTGAAACTAAACATATGTTAAAACACTTGAAGTCCATTTCGTGAAATATGCACATCACCTGCTTTTTATTTCATGCATTTACAGTGCTAAATACAATGATTAATAACACAAATACATACGTTTTGCTTTGTTGATCAAGCATCTCTCGTTGCCTTTTAGTTGATAAAAGCAATCATACTCCTCTGTGGATTCATTGCTTAAGGAGGATCCATTGCAAAAAGATGTATTCACTCTTCTGTGATTGCTGTACTAGTGTATTTTGGGTTCACGAGTCTTATGAATTCTGACAGCCTTGTGGATTAACACTCAAATTATCCCTAACAGAGATGACTATGCACAGTTAACAATATGGCCCAGATTGATTATACATTCAGTACAGCTCAGCAAGCTCTATTTAACATTATAATGCACATTCCTATCCTTTCCTTGCACTGGTGTACAATGTGCTGCCTTGCACTAACGCATGCACTCTTGCACTATGGTGCAAGGGTGCCTGCATTATAGGCAGGACTGGTTCTGTGCAGGAAGGAGCACCTTTTTGACCAAAAACAATCCTCAGAGTTATTTTCCTCTTTCTATGTGCAACACATGTAGATAGAGGAAACAACCAGGAGAAATAAAGATTTTTCTTCTTGTATACTCCTCCCTTGGGTAGGCGTAATATTTTGATGCATTCCTTAGTCTACCGCTAATGGTTAATCTAGGAATCTGCCAAAACCCATGAGTGGATGTGTGGGAACACCTGCAGTCCACCCATGGAATGCTTCCCTAGTGCAGAGTAACGCAAGGCAGTGATTTGGGCTTCCTTGTGTTACTCTAGATATATCAAGCCATGCAGGGCCACACAAGGTGACCTTGCATGGCTTGATAAATATGACTTTAGTGTTGTGTCACAACTGTGATCCCTTGTTTGGTGCAAAGGCAGCGTCACACTATGATAAATATGGGTGCAAATTTAGCAGGATACTTTATTTTCTCCTGTGGTGATTTTGCTTTAATAGTCCTTTCAGCTATGATCTCATACCATTCTAAGTGTGGTTCATTACCAGTGAACCAGGATTACAACCATTACAGTACTGCTACACCCTCAGTATTTCCGCAGCTGAATGCTTTTTAGAAATATTGGCGATTTTCAAAGATCCCTGAGATAAGTCATGGAAATCTGTGACTGTCACAGATTGTTATGAGCGCTGACCTCAGTAAATGTATCCTCATATTGAAATACTTTGCCAATAGTTTTTTTCTCATTCAATATTTTAATCAATTGCCCTGAACCCTAGCAGTATCTCTTGATGTCTCTGAATAACATGTTTTTATGGTAAAAACATGCAGCAGTGTCATACATATCACACAGACCATCACTTAAATTGCAAACCATCACTTGAATGACAATAATCCTTGAAATGAACATTTCCAAAACCTAATCATTGGACATTCCAGGGACCAATTGGCAGTGGCACCTTTATATTTTACAGCATGTTTGTGCTTCTACCTAACTGTCTATGCAACTGATATCTTGTAAGGAATTGGGACAATTGGTTTGGATTCAGCAGCAATGATATGAGTTTGGTATTACATGGGGGTGGTCATCCCGGGTGGATTCAACAGTAATGATATGAGTTTGTTATTACCTTTAAAGATAACATGGCGGTCATTGATATCATGTTAACTGATATTAACATTCTTATTTGTACATTTGTCATGGCATACATCTACATTGTATTTATCTGTATTGACACTGTTATGTGTACATATGTTATGGTGTACATTGAAACCGTATTCAACAATATTAACATCCCAATAAGGAGCTTGGGTCACAATGATCTTGGGAACAAGGGAGCACATTCGGTTCATCAGTACCCAAATTAGAACACTCGCTGTAGAGGGAAATGGTCGGCTGAGCTCTGTGCATCCTTGGGCCTGGGGGTCGTCAGCTTTGCCGGTTGAGGGTGCAAAAATCAGGACATCTGGGCCACTCTGGAAGTTGTTCTCTTTGGTGGTGATGTCCGTCAATTGCTGCTGGAGCTTAGAGATGTTGGAGTCCGGACTGGACTCTCACGGTCTTTGTTTGTTGCAAGGGGTCCGGTAACCCTGGTATTGTCCCTATGCAGCTCAAGTTGGTTGTGGAGTCCTCTCACTTGGTGAGTGTACAGATCTGACCTTCAGGAGTATAGGTATTTCTTCTGTGGTGCTGCGGAGTCAGTCTGGCTAGGAAGAGGCACCTTGGTAAACTGGGCTTTACTTTTCACTGCTTGCGGACTGCAGGGGAGAAGCTCCTCCACTCCAAGGGACATTGCTACTAATTTTAAAAGGGGGTGGCAGTCTCCCAGGGTTCTTTGATGCTTGCCAACTGCACGACAAAATTCTGGTTGCAATTGTCAAATCAAATCAAATCAAATCAGGGACATTTGTATGGCACACATATCACTCGGAAGTCTCATGGTGCTTGCAGACGGCTCTGATAAGATACTTGCTTAGTTGTCAAATAGCCAAGATTTCAATTTTTTCGAAAACAGTTATGATCTGAAATGGTGCGTAGGTTAAGAGGGAGTTTATTCCATATCTTGCCATGCAAATTCTGAGGGGCGTTCTGAGGGACTCATTACTTGATCTGAGCACCCTGCCGGGCTGGTACCATCGTAGTTTTTTGGACCAATAACCAAGGCCTTTTCCGTACATGTTTTTATGAGTCAGACAGAGGGTCTTAAACTGGACTCTCTGTCTAAGAGGAAGCCAATGTAAAGACCTCAGACAGGGGGCAGCCGGGGATCTAGGCTGAAGGTTCAAAACCAATCTCACCGCCGTGTTCTGCAGGATTAGAAGTTTAGTCAAATAACTTTCATTTATCGAGGACAGCAGGGCATTTCCATAATTCATGCGATATATATCAGGCCCTGTACTAGTGGTTTCCTGGCCTCCGTAGGGATCCATTTGAAAACCTTCCGAAGATTACGCATCACTCCAAAACATGAGCCAACTATATGGCTGATCTGATTTTTCATTGACAACTGACTGTCCATGTGGAAGCCTAAATTTTGCATCGTAGGTTTGGGTATTGGACAGGAGCCAAGGTTCCGGGGCCACCAGTCATGAGACCAATGCTCGCTGGCTTTGCCAAAGAGCATGATCTCAGACTTACCTCCATTTAGTTGGAGATGATTTGAGCTCATCCACCTGTCAATGTGGGACATACATTTTTTAAAACGCTGTTTAGTTTCTGATGGATCTGGGCCAAGGGTGACCAAGATCTGTGTGTTGTCAGCGTATGACACGACAACAAAACCATATGATCTGATCACCCCGGCCAATAGAGTCATGTACAGATTAAAAGAGTCGGACTCAGGATGGAGCCCTGTGGCACTCACATCTTGACCGGCCTGCTACATGAGACAGTGTTTCCCACCTGGACGTTGTAACATGGTCAGTTAGATAGCTTTGAAACCATTTTAAGGTGTTCCCCCTGACACCAATCTCCCGGAGCTGATGTGCTAAAGTACTATGGGAGATGGTGTCAAAGGCCGCGGAGAGGTCAAGCAAAACAAGAATTATTGACTTGCCCCTATCCAGAGCTAATCTAATGTTGTCAGTTACCTCCACCAATGCTGTCTCTGTGCTATGGGCCGCCCTGAAACCCGACTGTTTGGGATCCAGTAGCCATGGTTTTCTAAATAGGTGACAAGCTGTTGGTTTACTAATGATTACAAATGTTTCCCGAAATAGGAAAGCAGCGAGATAGGCCGATAATTCAGACAAAGTTTAGGATCAGCTGTGGGTTTTTATAGGATAGGCCTAACCCTGGCAGCTTTCCATAGATTCGGAAATTCTGCTTCCGATAGTGATTTATTAAATAGGTTAGTTAGAATTTCCATTACTACTGGTGCGATATTTGGAAAAAATTTAGGAGGCACTGTGTCGGTGGAAGAGCCAGATTTTATTTTCTGCATGGCTGTTTCCACTGACTCAATGCTGCAACTGGCAAGTTTGTCCAGGATGTGCGGGGGATCTAGAAGTGGGTTGGGCGCATCTTCTAATAGATCATCATTTGTATTTTGGAGCGGAAAAGAATGGTGGATGATGGAAATTTTTTCTTCAAAGAATTTAGAGAGTGAATCGGCCCAATCTTGAGAGTTTGGGGTTTGTGATTGGGTAGGAGGGGATGTGAATTCTTTTAGGATTCTATAGAGCTCCTTACAGAAGTTTTCTGCCTTGTCTATTCGGTTTAAAAGAAATCTTTTTTTGCTTGCTTAATGTCCACCATGTAACCATGGTGGATTTTTTTTATATATTTCACCCCTTTCTTTGCTTTTTCTCCATTTATGTTTCGCTCCTCTACACGAGAGCTTTACTGTCTTTAGTTGCTCTGTAAACCAGGGAGCGGTCCTCGGTTTAACTTTTACTTTAGTGAGAGGGGCTATTTTATCTAATGCCACCCTAGGCAGTGTTTGGCTCTAGAAGTCCACCATAAGTCTTATATTCTCACTTTTCTTGCTGCTCTTCTTTATATTCTCTTCTTGATCCGTTGAATCTGAGTTCCTGGTGCCAGGGTAGACACCTAAATATTCAAAGTAGGGATGTTGTGGGGAGTGACAGATAGTAGCCAATGGGCTACCTACCTTTAGGTGGTCTACACCCATAGAATAAATACTTTGTGTAGAAAGTAGACGTAACCTTAAACCAGAGAGCCTAATTCTGCCAAAACTAAGATGGTGGAAATCTATAAGTCGTGTTGACTTCAGGTAGCCCACCTTAGGTGTGGTACTAGGGGAACATGCCTCCTGACTGGCAAATGTTACCATCTGTCCTGGTGCCGAAATGGGCCCTGGGCAGGGGTTAGCATATCCCCTGTCTGGGGAAGCCTTGGGTCACATATCAAAGGTGGCAGAGGCCTTTGAAGCCTCTTGGCGTGATATGCTGAATACTTAGCCTTCCTGTTTGGAGGATGTAGCAACACCTCCGGCCGGAGCAGGCATTGGTTCTGCCCTCAGAGAGCACAAGCTCTCTCCTGCAGGGGTCAGAAACCTGTCTGTGCTGGCAGGCTGGTCTGCACCAGTCAGCCAGTACACACATAGTAGGTAGGTTTTCAGGGAGACCTTTAAGGTGCCTCCTGGGTGTATGTATTGATTAATCCATCACTGGAATCAGTGTGGGCTTATTAATGAGATGTTTGATAACAAACATCTCTATTTTCAGTCCATTATATAGCTGGGGAACTCGTAAACATCAGTGTCCAGTACATGTACTCGAAATGGCTTCTCTGTTCACTTGTAATATCTAAGAATTGACTTAGACATCACAAGGGCATATCTGCTTATGTAGATATGTCCATATATGTAGGTGGTATACTGCACACTGCCTTACGGTTGTAAGGCCTGATACATGGGTGACCTACCTGTACTGCATGCAGCGTCTGTAGGCATGGCACACCTTGTGCCTTCACTTTTCTCTGCACCATTTCACATAACCTGCAATGGCAGCTTGCATGTTGGTCTTGAGAAGTCCCTTAGGGTGGCAAAATACATGCTGCAGCTCTTGGGGACCCTCTTTAGCCTCCTTGTCCTAGGTACGATGGGGTACCATTTACTAGAGACTTACAAGAGGTGCTATAGATGTTGCCAATGCACTCCTGTCAAAACTGCATCAGATACTAGGCACAAAGTAAGGGTGACTTTGTTAAAAAAGGACACATTCCTGCACATGGTCACACTGTCTACTATATATCTCAGAGGTGCAATCTCAGTGTAGTTGATCCTAGGCCTTTGCCCATAATTCCATGCTTGAAGGTAAGGCTGGCAGGGTTTCACAACTTCCACTCCCCCCACAGAAACTAAGGTCACATCTGCATTCCTTTTCCCCATCTCTGGGCAATCCTCTATCCCCACACTTACACTAGCAATCCACTTGAACTGCCCACCGATAGGGTAGTTGTTTTTGCTTAATGCATCTTCCCTTTTGTTTCCTGGCTGCAAGCAATCAAAACACAGCCATGCCTTTGTAGGGTCATAAAGTTTTTGCTGGTACTCTTTACCTTGGTAAGTGGATTAGCTCCATGAACTCTCTCCATGGAGTGGTGTTTGGTGACCTTTTGAGAACTATTTCTGTTGTTTTAGCTTGGTGAGTCAGGGCATTCCCCTGGGAGGTGACCTGCCCTCCTTTCTTCTGATCATCTCCCTGGTTCTTCTTGGTCACCCCTGTGCAAACCCATTAACCAGCCATTGTTAGAAGGCGGACCGCTGGGGAGTCGGCGGGACCACCCAGTGGGCCTCCTTACTGCAAGGAAGTAGCCGAGCGCCGCTGAGAAGCCTCCTAGGAGAGGTCCTTCCCCTATAATCGTACTATCCCAGTAACACCACCACACAGGACTCGACACGAGTATCAGTTCTCATATATCTTTATCGATAATTATCGTAGGTGTCTTTGGCAATATGTACAGGTGGATCGAGGGATCCGCAAGGAGTCTCAATGTCTTTGTGGGGAAGGGGTAGCGGGACAGTCTCAGTTTATGCCTGGTACGGGGGTACCCTGCGCCCAGGTATTAAGCCTCAAGCTGGGAGGGACTCCGGGAGTCGGAGCGTCGGGTGCCGGACACAAGGGCGGCTCAAAGAGGTCGAGCCGCGATGGAATCAGCAGGGCTCGGCGGGTCAGTTCAGCTAGTTCGAGCCGCGACGAAGTCAGCAGGGCTCCGATGGTAGCTCAGCGAGGTTGGGCCGCGACGGCGTCAGCAGGGCCCCGAGGTTTCCGTGAGGATCTTATTCTCAGCAAGGCGGAGCCGCGACGCAGTCAGCAGGGCTCGAGGTACAGTTCCAGGTAAGAGTCTTTTCTCCGTAGGGTCAGCCGCGATCCGATCAGCAGGGCTCTCGACTCCAGGATACAACTGCTGTCCTGGTGCGGGTTCGCCCCAGATATAGGTCTGGAGCCCTTTGATGTCCGGACCCTTGCGTCCGGGGGGGCGGAGAGGCCGGGCTGGGAGAGGCCAGACACCCAGCGGGAGAGGCGCCAGTGCCCAGGGAGACCGGAGAGCGATCCACCCAGGCGTTGGGCGACGGTTGGGGGTCCCATCGACACTCCCCTCCTCCGGGATCGGGGGATTGGCCACATGGTGCCCCCCGGCCGGATCTTGGTACCTCAATGTCGGGATTTCGCTGGGTCCGCGGCCGGGGGGGGGGCCGGGTCACGTTGGCTGGTGCGGGTAGATGTGTACAATCCAGGGGGGACCCCGAAGGGTGAAGAGGTCCCCGGTCAGCCTGAAAAGGGGCCAGGACCACGCCACGAGGCCGGGTCCAACAGCCATCTCACCCGTTTCCCCGGGACTAGACGACATTTTAAAGTCAACTAGATACTGGTGCAACTTCTCTGTGGGGCAGTTGGCCAATATGTGCTCTTTCATGATCAAATTGTATAGCCCCTCATCGATACTTACCTTTTTACCCTATATCCAGCCCTCTAGTGCCTTCACTGATATGTCTGCCAAGTCAAACCACGATTGGCACTGACTTTCTGGGAGTCCCTAAACTTCATTATGTATCGTTCAGTAGTTAGACCAAACTTTCTGATCAAGCCCTGCATCATGTGGGGTTATGATTAAGCCACCTCCCACTCTAAAGTCAAGAGCCTGATACTGTCAGCCATTTGTCAATGTCATCACCCTCTGGTACTTTGGCACAAACCCGTGGGTAGTCTTGGGTCAAACCCACCATCCTTGGACACTTCTGTCTCCTCTTCACTGCCACCATCTTCTGCTCTATCATCCCTGGTGGTTCTCCTCTCCTCACGTGCTCACTTCTTCTTGGCTAGGGTCTGTCGGGCTTGCTCTGCCTCATGCCTGTTGTGTGGTGGAGGCAGAGTGGTTCAGGCATAAAGCTGTTGTGTTCCAGAAGAATAGCACTTCACGTTCTAGCCGACACATGTGTCTCTTCCGCTTACTGTTCACTTACCTGTTTCTTCTGGGTCATGATGTGTTGCAGTCAACGTCCCTCGCTGTGCTTCTGGTTTGGTGGATTTGTTTTGTTTCTTTTGTTTGCGGTCGAACTCCACAGCTCTGTTCCTATAAGTTGGATTACATCCTGTAAAAGATAAAATAAAAATTAAGGTATCGCTTCCTGCAGTACTGGGGTAATGCGCTGTTGTGCTAAGCTCTATATATGTTCTATGTACCAGTTATCTGATCATAGCCCTCACAGCTTTAAAGATCCAATTTTCTTTGTGTACATTGTTGTAGAAGCTGTAATACAGAAAGCATTTCATTAGGTGTCTCCTGATGATTTAAGCAGAAGTATATCACATAGCCCTGCATATTTGTGCATGTTTTCTTTTTTTTAATTAAGAGGAAAAACTTAAGTACTATTTACTGCCTTCTGGTCCTTTTATGGATTTGTTTACCTTTTAGGGCTATTCTTGTTTCCTTGCTTTCTCCTGATTTAGGTGGGTGTTTACAGTGTTACATTTATTTCCACACTCTGTTTATTCTACTGTGCCGGGTACACACTATATTTCTCGTTTCTATTTTATATTTTGCACATTGCTCCTATAGATCCAGAGTCTAAATTATATGTGGAAGAGGGGAGTTTAACAGGTAGAAAACAAAATTACTACATAGAAACCTAGACCTAAGGTGAATTATATCACCCAGAACAAAATACAGAAACTGAGTAAAGATCTTAAAAAGTTCTCAGTCGAAAAGATGCACCCCTACGCAAGAGAGGATTATACCATACCTGACCAAAATGATGATGATTCCTCAGGAGATACATCCAGCAATAACTCTGACTGGAGCAGCGATGATGGCGATGATGGCTTCAACCCTAGACGAGGCAGAGGTCAATTCAGACGGAATCAACGTCGACGAGGGAATAATTGGCCCATGCCACGCTACTATGACCAACCACAGCATTTTTTCCAACCGTTTATACCTAACTACCAAGGCTGGATGAACCCCTATTTCCAGGGACCTAACACCATGGGCCCCATGATGAATACTCCACCACCTCCTTTTTTAGGGAGAGGCCAACACACCCAACGAGGAAGAAGAAAAGGAGTAACCTGGAACGAACAGGAGAGACAAGTGCACACCCGCAGCATGTCCAAAGAACAACCGGGCCCCAGCAACGCGAGTCATTGGTGATAAACCTGGCCAACATCACACTCACGAAAGATCAAGAAGACGTACTAAATAGAGGACTAGGTTTTGTCCCCACTCCTCCACTGGATGTCTTCAAGGTCAAATGCGAACTGTCAGAGTTTTGTAGAAAAATCAAACTCAAAGCCTTTTTTAAGAATCAAGGGAGTGAGATCACGAGAAGTGACACCGGCTTAAGACCTAAATCAACCTTCTGCCCTCCAAACCACATGGTCCCATTTGAAATACTAGCCTTCGAACAAGCTATTCTGAAAGAAGTGGACAACATCAAACCATCGTCCAACAAACCCTATGTCAACATCACAAGACGGGAGAAACAAGCAATGGAAGAATTAAGCAAAAATGAAAACATAATTGTCAAACCAGCTGACAAAGGAGGCGGTATCGTCCTCCTTGACAAACAAGGATACAACAAACAATGTCTGGACCTCCTATCAGATGATACATTTTATGAGAGAATTGCCAATGATCCAACCAAGAGGTTACAGAGAACAATAAATCTTATGGTTGAAGAAGCACAAACAAACCAATGGATATCCAAACATGAGGCAGACTTCCTTAGAACGAAATCACCCAAAACTCCGTATTTCTATTCTCTACCCAAGACTCACAAAAACCGAGTACCACCACCAGGACGACCCATCGTCTCAGGAATCGGTTCAGTTTTAGAACCCTTGTCACAATTTGCTGACCAGTTTCTCAAACCCTTGGTGCAAAATACACCTACGTATTTAAAAGACACTCGGGACCTTCTGATTCTACTTGACAATCAAACCTACAATGAAAACACCATGTATCTAGTAGGACTGGATGTGGAGAGTCTTTACACCAGCCTCCCACAACAGAAGACACTTGACACTCTGGAGAACATACTGTTCTCGGGAATTTGGAATCACACTACACCAAGGCACTTCGTATTAGAATGTTGCAGGTTAGCCCTTACAGAAAACTATTTTGAGTATAATGGCACCCTCTTTAAACAACGCCACGGTACTTCCATGGGGAGCACATTTGCTCCAAGTGTAGCGGGACTGTATGTGAGCAATTTTGAAGAACAATACATACAGAACCCCATCAACCCCTACCTAACACAGGTAAGATTTTGGAAACGCTACATAGATGACATCATCTTGATCTGGGAAGATACCGAAGAAATCCTACTCAACTTTCTGGATTGGATTAACTCCAGAGATGATTGCCTAAAGTTCACCCACACGTCAAACAAGAAACAACTTGACTTCCTGGACGTCACTATCTACTCTGAAAATAACACCTTACACACCAAAACGTACTACAAACCTACAGCAAAAAATAGCTTACTTTCTTATCAAAGCTTCCATCCCCGTCCCCTTCGAGACAATTTACCCTACAGTCAATTTCTCAGACTCAAGAGAAATTGCAGTAATCTCAAGGATTACAAGATTCAAGCAAAAGAACTAAATGACAAACTTGTCAGAAGAGACTATCCACAGAGGATAATCAACAAGTGTCAGAAAAGGGCTCGCCACCAGCCGAGGGAAAACCTCCTTCAAACAACCACACGGGAAGAACCAGAAGATCTTCTGACATGTGTCACTACTTATAACACCATAACGAATACAGTGAAAAAAATTGTCAATCGAAATTGGAGGATCCTTACATCAGATACTTTACAATGGCCAAAACCCCGCTTTGCGAACAAAAGAACGAAAAACATCAAAGACTTTCTAGTTCACACGAGACCGACCCCTAACATAGCTAGAGAGACGATCACTGCGGCATGGAATTTAGAACCCATCACAGGACATTATCCCTGCGGCACATGCTCAGTGTGTGATTTGACTAGAATCACCAAGACCATCCAACTTCTCCCGAATCTTACATGGACGCTACGTCATCATACAAATTGTAACACCACGCATGTAGTATATATGATTACATGCCCTTGTGACATGAGGTACATCGGCATGACATGCCGAAAAGTCAAATTAAGGATCACTGAACATAAAAGCAATGTCAATTGTAAAAGACTGACCACCAAAATGAGCAGACATTACATAGAAAATAATCACTCCAGCAACGAGCTAAAATGGGTGGTTTTGGAAAGCTTAAGAACTGTAAGCAACAATGCTGAACGTGTCCTTTTTGAAAAAGAACAACGTTGGATCGATCGCTTGGCCACAGACCAACGGGGCCTGAACGATAATATCCCGTGGTACACACTGGCATGACGATGAATTTCATGATCTGACCACGACCATCATTCACTAAGTTCTGGCGTCATAAGATCACTACATTAGCCAAATGAATGCTTTTTCTACACCCACCAGTTAAAACACGACCATAGATTCATAGTGTAATCACATCGACTATTTGTATTAACTACGACGTAACTTAAACCTTTATTCGATTTCTGTTTTTGTCTTAACGTCCATGGACTTACGGGAATTATACATATTAGTCTTTTCCCCATCTCCATGCTTTTACTCTACTTAAACCGGAACTTTGAGCGGGCCCGCGTCACCGGGGATACCGCGAACAGAGGCAGAACAAGTCCTTGACTTCATGGAATCGGTAAGCACGGATGGCCACCACGCATGCCTGAACGCGCAACAAAAAGTAAGACGCATCTAACCCTTTCCTTCACGTTCTTTTTCATTTTAGAAGATAGTTCCATGAATGCCTCTCGGGTACCACCAAGAAGTGCAATTTGCACCCGTATGAGGTAATATTGAGATTATCGTTACAATGTGGGTTAGGATGTTTGTGTATGATGTCTGTTACACTCTGAGCAGTACGTGACCATTACACGCGTATAGACACGAGGGGCACTGCCTGCTAAATGTATTCGCAGACTTCAATATTTACTTTCTTTCTGCACCGCGTCACGCACAGCTTAACTCGCTTGTTTTACAAACATACTTGAAGTTCATAAGAGCATAATATCTAGCACTCTAATAGATGCGCCTTCTACAGGCAACCACGCGTCACCACAACCAAAAGATGTTATTTTAACCTATTTACTATTCTGAATAGCCGCCCTTCTCGCTACTTGCCCGAAATCTTTTAATGGTTCACTTAGCCACTAACCTCTCCTTTCCTAACAGGACAGTAGCTGTCCACAAAACTATTGTAATACAATACGATTTCTATTTTGTATCCCTAGCAATACCCAATGCTGTTGCCTTTCCTTTTTTCTATTAGGTACAGATACTATGGATCTGACCCCTTTTACTTGTAATCAGTGAATAATATTCACTACCCAAGGAGCCACAACGCGCCTTCCTTCTGATTGGTCCTGACGAAAGCCTTTAGACTTTTACAGAAGGCTGAAACATGTTGACCCTGATCCTTGACACCTGAAAGTACGGCAGACCAGTAACTCGGTCTACACCCTTACTTCACCTTTTTATTTTTCTCTTTTTCAACATTCTCTCAATAAAGCCCTATTAGAAAAAGTGATTAAGAGAATTTTATCTCACTTTATCAAGAGCACTTCTCACACCTTCCCTCCCTCATATTCATGTCTGGACACTACTGTTTTACCAGTTGGTCTTCCTCCTGGCGGAGGACAGCATACATACTAAAAAAGACCCTATGATGATGCTGTACTAGTACACATTAGCGGTGACCCAGTATATACCGCCTTCGCGCCTGTGTACAGTTGTGAGGGTTCTTTTTTGACGGAACCAAGAGCAAATAGACCCTGGCTACACAGGACAAGTGGTCCACTCTCTATTGATTCTTTGAATTATATCACACAACACTAGTTTTCTTATTCTGTTCTTTACATGGAGGGAACACATAGGAATATCCTGAAACTTAACTTGCTCACTGAAATACGCCATAGAACATTTGTCTTTCTCTTCCCTTTTTTTTCCTCCTCCCCCTTCTTACGAGTCTTGCTTTGACCTTGTTGTGCTTACTTGGTGGATAGGGGAAGTTACATGTCGCTCCTGCAGAAACTACTGGTGAGATTTAACAGGGTCAACTTCTCTGCTTATAGGGCTATATAAGTCTGCTGTGCATCAAGTTCCTTTTCTCTAAGGGACAGATGTGACGGATCTGTGGTAGATCCTCTTCCACCACTAGCTCTAGACAGAGGTGTTTTCAATTTCCTTATCACTGAGGTCTAGTGGGTGTTCCTCCCCCTGTCCTATCTTTAGAGCATTCTCTGTGGTAGGCGGTTGATCCTCTAGCTGGGCCGTTGTCCAGACCAGAAGGGACTTTTAACAGTACTGTTGTCCTGGTATTGGAGGGTGCTGGTAATCTCCTAGGCCTACAAAGATCCCTCAGCTCTGCTACTTGGTGGTGGGTAGGCTAACTAGGTCTAGCTGCATTGTATCCGTTGGATTTAAAAACAAAAACTTTAAAACAATTGAGGTGAGAGTAATTTATAAAATAATCAAAAGTGAATCAATTAATTTTAGTACATACAGAAAATCTAAAACCATTTTTGCATTAGTTCAATTTAGACTTTATTAAGTTTAATAAAGCCTTCACACGGTTACCAGCAGCAATTTAAAGAAGACTTTGTCAATGTGGAATGCCTCTAAGTGAGTAATAGATATGAGTCATAGCTGAACATATCCTGGCATCAAGGTAATAATATTTCTAGTAAATCTCCCCAATGTCTTGGGATTTATCATTCAAATATCAGCTTTAAATATATTTTGGATATTCAGCCATTTTTCTTTAAAACCAGCTTATGAATTCTGAGAATACTCCCATTTTCATCTCAAATGCAGAGTTTTCAATCTTGATATACGAAAATAATTTAGCCAAACAAATGCTTCTAGTTTAGTAGGCTGGGCTGAACACAGGATAACTACTTACAGGTAGCTGGAGAGCTACCAGTAGCTTGCAAGCTGCTTGATGGGGAAGACTGGTGTTTATACCAAACATCTTTATGTTAACAAAGGAACTGTGAACAAGGCCACAACGTGTGGTGCAGATCACATTCTGGCTGTGCACATCTCCAGTAGTAGTCATCCGTTAAGAGTTTGACCTGCTTCAACTTTACAGATACCAGTAAGTATGTTGGGAGTGCTGCCTTCTTCCATATCCTATGTATGCTATGAAAGATCTTCAAGAGGCTGCCACAGAGCACCAGTTGCACTGTAATGCAAGCACTCATAACAAGCAGAATTGACTATGGCAACGAACTCCACGCCAGAATCTCCAATCAGCTCTTACACAGACTTCAGACCATCCAAAACCCACTGCAAAACTCATACCTAACTGTTGCAAAGTCATCCTGTACCCCGGACTGATGCTGGTGGCAACGGACTCTGACTGACTCTGGGCTCTGCCTAACCAGGACTAGCGCCAGTGCTATGCTGAAAGAAACACATTTGAATATAGTTAAAACACCTATATGCACTAGGGCACACAATGGGGAGAGGAGTTGGCCTAACGGCTAGGGTGGCAGACCTCGAACCCGGGGAACTGGGTTAGAGTCTTGGCAATGACGCTGAACATCCTGTGATTGTGGGAAAATCACTTAATCTCCCCGTGCCTAACAAAACAAACAAAAATTGATTGTGTCCTCATTTAATGCAACTGGTGCTATGTAAAGCACTCTGATACCCGATGATTCGGGTCAAGTACGCGCTATATAAAACTCTGTTAAAAAAAAAATGGTATGGTGGGGTACCCCTGTGATTAGCATGACCTACCCTATAATCCCCTAGTATATAATAGGGCAGGGGGATTGAACCTGCCTAGAAGTCCCTATTACCCTGGGGCATGGCAGTTTAGAGGCCAGCAGCTCTTTTTGCACCTGCATGTGTGCACTGCTGAGGCCTGCGGTCAGTTTAAAAGCAGCACTGGGTGCCAGGACTGCTTTTAAAAAGTAAATTGTGCCCAAACTCGACTTTGGTGTTTGGGTACTTAAAAATGGATAACCTACAATGTTTTGGCCTATTAGGGACCCCAGGGTCTCTCCTAGGTATACAGGGGTGGGGGTCAGTTATTTATAAGGTACACCCTTATAAAATGAGTTTTTATATGCTTGGGTAAAGTGAAATTTCACATTTCACTCCCCACATTGTGGTAAAGTGCTGCTCAAATTCGTCTTTGATGCTAGGAGAACTGTAGAGGGACAATCTGCAATATTCCTACAGATCCAGAACCCTTAAAGGCTCCCCTTGTTGCACATGGGGTAGGGTTCCTGTAGATATTAGGCAAGTACTTATAAAATATGTTTTTGTAAGTCCTGGTACTGGAAAAATGCCCAAGTCATTTTTCCCATTGCAAATCTCCAGTTACATAGGTTAACATGGTAGAAAGTCATTGATTAATAACTCTTGATAGGAGAGGAATAGAAATGCCATTCAAAGATTTCCCAGAATGGTATTAACAAATCCAACAATATCATATTGTTGAATTTCTCCTCAAGAGTACATACAAGAAGTTATACGACTTTCTTGTTTGTAAGTCCAAATTCAGCCTTTCAGTGGTCTGTCCTGAATGGTCAGAATTAAGTGGATTAGCCAGGCTGCCTTGAAGAGGCGATAAAGAGCCCCTGGGGTTAACCAGTTCTGCAGGGAGGGCAGTGTGCTGTTCCATAGGAATGCCAGGCCAAGGGGAGGATCGTAAACCATGGTCTTCAAAGGCAGAGGGATGGCCATAGTGTCAGTTTCCACTTTACACTTTTGACCCCCACCAGACCTAGGATTAGGGAAGGTATGTGCAGATGGTAGGGGGAGAGTCTATGGAAATAAGCCATCCTAGGGGGGGGGGTGTTTAGCCAGCTCTTACCTCCTTGCTGGAAAATCAGCCATTATGGATTTGGAAGATTTGATGCACTCTGGGACAAAATAATGCCACACTCTACAGGATGTGGTCATAACTTTGAGGAGTTGCCCTGCTCCCATTGGTCAGAAGTGACCTCCTGCATGGCCCAGAGAACTTGGAATAAGTATCTGAGAGGGGCAGAGCCTCCAGATCTGCTGCTTGAAACTTACTGAAGCAAGAAGTGACCTGCTGAGAAGTTTTGCTGTGCAAAGATTTCTAAGGCCTTACCTCTGAAAACTGCACCATCTGAAACTACAGCCCTGTGGAATATTTTGCTGAAAAAGAACTAAAGAGTGGACTACCTGAAAGCTGCAGGTTAAAAGAGCTCAACTGCAACATCACTAACTAAATCTACACCTTGGAGAACCATCAGTGGATTTGTAAGGGTTTTGTACCAGTGGATTGTGGGAACTGATGTCCTCAACTTTCAAGGACCATCTTGGAGCTTCCAGACCCTTGGAGTAAGTTTTAGACACTTTGGAACCCCTTGAGGAACTTCAGGAAGAAGTTCAAGATGTTTGGAGAACTTTGGAGCAACTTTGAAAAAAAGCTCCATTGAGGGACCAACTCAACCTGGTCAGCCAACACCAATTTATAAAAATGCCTTCAACTGCGAGCTGGCAAAGCCATCCAGGATCGTCCTGCTAAAAGCTCCATAGGTCCAACTTCCAGAGTTTGACCGGGACTAGAAGAAAACTGAAGCTGGCGAACCCTCACCAGATCCGGCTACACGAGGAGCATTGAGAGACACCACGAGAAAAAGCTCCAGAAATGTTTCTAAGTCCGCTCGTAGAAAAAGTGCCAGAGAGCAACTGCGAGAGCCAAGCCGCCTGCCTTCCATCGCGTATCGGCCTTGATTCCTGGGATGTCTCGCTGAAGCAATCTTGAAATATTTTCTAAGTCCGCTACAGGAAAATTGACCGAGACCTCGTCAAAGTCAAGCCGGCGAACCCTCACCTGATCCGGACTGGCTGGTAGCTTTGAGGACCCTCGGGAAGAAAAGCTCTAGAAAAGTTTCCAAGTGTGAAGGTACAAACTGAGACCAGGACCTGCCGGGAGCTGTATCTGCTCAGGGCTCCATCGTGCCCGGTCTATCGCAAGCAGGTATCACAATATGGGGCTATAATCTTCTAAGTGCTATATTTTATTAAATCTTTGAAAATTCATATCTCTGGTTCCCTACATTGGATTTTTGTCGTTTTGGTGTCATTTTAAAGATACACATATTTCCTATTTTTATAAATTGGTGTTGGCTTTTTAGTATGTGGTGTGTCTTAATTATTTACTGAAATGGTGTTTTTAAATGCTTTAAATACTTGTCTTTGAAGTTAAGCCTGTCTGCTCGCAGTCACGTTACCAAGGGTTGAGCATAGGAATAATTTTCTAAGACCTGTGCTGAGTCCTATCATGTGTTAGTGGCCTTATTGCCAGTGGCAGACCTACATTTGCCCCTATCAATAACCCACTTTTCAACACTAACCTTACACACCACACCCACATCTCACTCTATGTCAGAGAGCTCCACTGGCTCTCCATTCACAAATGCAACCTATTTAAGCCACTCATTCACATGCAGGAAGCCTTGCACAACACTGGACAAGCATACCTGAACAGCTGCATACACTTTCACCAGCTTGCCAGACATCTACACTTAGGGGCCGATTCCGATCCGGGTCTGAAGGGCACGAACGCCATCCGGCTGGTAAAACTATGAGCCGTACGCGTGTTTTCCCCCCGACGCGTACAGCGGTACGAGTGAGCAAGTACGATGCGAGCTACGGGAAATTCACCAACCGAGTTGTTTCCGGGTCCGAACCGCTCCGTACATCTCGGTCAGAAGCTAACCGTGGCGTGCAATGAATGCGATATATGACCGAGCCAGTACGATGCACGCGTCGGACAGCCTGTGCAAGCTGGAGTGTCCGGCTCGCAAAACGTCCAGGTGGTTGCCTTTGGGGGTCCACGTCGGACCCCCTGTCACCTGCAGCCCTACGACTCGGACACAGGGGGAGACCCAAGGGTCCCCCCAACACAGCCATGTACGGTGCGGGTGGTACCGACGCGTACCCACTGTAGGGGGCGCCCTTGCGTGAGACGTACCCATTCAGTCAATGGGAGCCCATGTACGCATCGCACGACTGGCTCCCATTGACTTCTATGAGAGTCCGACCGAACCGAGTCGGGCAGCATACGGCTGCATCGTACTCGCTCGGTTGCACTGCAGGACTCCAGCTCCGTCGTAAAACACTCCGGATCCAGCTTGGTCGGAGTGCTTTCCGACCCGGACGGAATCGGCACCTCTGCCTCACTCTCATTCACACACCTTGCTCATTCACAAAAGCAGAGCAGGGATCAGCTTGTTCTCCTGATCTCTCCCAAAACATGGACTGACATCCCACTACACTGCTGAACCTCCTCCTCAATACTTGAGTAGTTGAAGTCTAGGCTCTTCAAACAACTCTGTGGGGACCACACTCTTACACACTTGCTCAAGTGATTGGATACCCTCACAGGTTATTAGTGCACTTTTAAAATCAGAAAAACATCACATAACAAAACCAGTACCAATTATGGAGCACCTAAAGTACAAGTTTCATTGTAGCCTGTTGAAATGCACATTCATGGGTTTCCATAAGGTCTGCCCAGTCTTTTTCCATGCATTACTAAGAGTAATATCTCATCCTAATGCATTTTAGTCTTATTTCACGTGCTGATAGAGTATAAATAATCTATAAGAATTGGATAATGCTTGGTAACAAAACACCTAGAGTTCTCACAAGTAAGCAACTATTTCTGGATTGGGGAGACCTGGAGTAGAGTGGGGATTTGTTCTAACATATCTCTTGTGCATTATCCGAGTTCTCTCTAGCACCAAACTGTGATCCTGGAAGGGTTTTTTCCATACAGAGTGTCAAGAAAGATTTAAATGTCCCCTCGCTATAGTGTTCCAACATCGTTCTTATCCCGCAAAGTATCCACACTGGCAATCTTGCCATACCTCTTCCTTTCGTTATGCCCATATTGGACCCCAAAGGGGTGCTGTCATATAGAGCACAGTTTATCCCTAGGATCCTATGGGAGTCCCTCCATGCCCTTCACATCACCTTCATCAGTGGCGGACATGTGTCCATGGTTGGGACTTTCTCTCTATATAGTATTCCTAGCCTTGGTGGTGCTATCACTTATGTCCATACCACAATGACCCATTCCATCTGTTCTGTACTTTCAACAAAGAAATGTACCAGTTGTAAAATGTGGTAAGCCAGATAGCATATGTACATGTCTGACAATCAGAGCCCCCTCAGCTCTTGTGTCAGCATGTACTATCAAGAGCTTGAGGCAGGGTCTCCATACAGAAACATTTGCATTTGTTTGTTGGGTGCACAAATGATATTGGGATCGGCAGTATGCCAAGACGTTAAATCCAGGGGCCATAATCATCTTTACAACCTGGACCCATCCCTAGAGTGAGAGTTCATGGAGGGTCAGCAAGGAAAGTCACTGGAGTCTTGGTTCTTAAAGGTTGTAGATTGTTCATGATCATATTGTCCAGTCTCCTATTGACAAAAACATTGAGGTACTTTAGTCTCTCAGCCTTCTAAGAAAAACTAAAGGCATTGCCTGCCCAATTTTTGGGCATATCATGATAGGAAGGGACTAACTTTTCCCCCGTTAATTCTTGTTGAGACCCATCATTCTTAGGATGGTCTAAACCCAAACATTTTGCCTGCTTATTTCCTCTTTTTTCTGTATCCTTTTGTTGGCCTTAGGGCTCTGAGCACTTTACCACTACTGACCAGTGCTAAAGTGCATGCGCTTCTCCCCTAAACATAGTTACATTAGTGTTCCCAATTGATATATTTAGTTTACTTGTAAGTCCCTTGTAAAGTGGTATACCATATTCCCAGGGCCTGTAACATAAATGAAGCTAGTGGTCCCGCAGCAAGGATTTTGCTACCCACATAAGTAGCCTTTCAAACCTGTCTCAGGCCTGCCAGTGCATGGCCTATGTGAACAGGTTATTGCCACTTCAACTTGGCATTCAAAACTTTATGGCAAGCTTTAAACTCCCCTTTTATTAAACATAAGTTAACCCTAAAGGTAGGCCCTAGGTATCCCTAAGAGCAGAGTGCAGTGTAAATAAAATCCGGGACATGCAATTTTAGGAAAATATAATTTACAACGCAGGCTTTAGATAGTAATGCCTTTACAAAACAACTTTTACAATGCAGGTGACATTACATCGCATGCCATTACAACGCATGTGCCATAACAATACATGCCATTACAACGCATAGTTAGGTAAGTAATGGAGGTAAGTAAGGTAAGTATTTATTTTTTATTATTTTTTATATTTCTGTTTTTTATGAAAGTAATAGTTAATAGTAATAGTATTATTATCTTACTATTTTTTTGTTTAATACAATATATATCATTTAAAAAAATGGATATGTTTGTGTTGGGTAGTGTATTTATTAATAATCCTTTTTTTTTTAAATACTTGAGTATTTAAAAAAAACATAGTTTTTTGTTAACAAATATATATATATATGCCTCTTGTATTTAAGTAGACACTATAGAGGGACCTGATGTAGTGAAGAAGACGGTTGTATCCGTCGAAACGCGTCAGGGCATCCTTTGGAAATAAATATTTCTTTGGTTTATCATCCCACGGTGTCAGCGCCTGTCTTCGTATGCCTGCAGCACAGGACTGGTTCAAATATATATATATATATATATATATATATATATATTATCTACTGGCGGTCACCAGTAGATAGTTATAGTTAGGACCGTGTTTCCATAGGAAATCTGCAACATTCTATTTGGAATAACTTTGGTGCCGGTTGACGAATCCTCGCGAAATTTTCAAAATAGGTGGGGCGCTCCGCTCCGCTCCTACCCTGAAAGTCTCGGGGGGATTCGTCAAGCGGGGGCTGAGAAAACAGGGGGGTCCCAAAACGTGTTTTCCCCATGCAATTTTCCATAGGGACCTTTAGTCCAAGGTACAGCCCGAACGGCTGAACAGAATTACTTGAAATTTGGCAGAGAGGTAGTCCTCAGCTCAGGGAAGTGCCTTTTGCAGGTCTGGTGTCAATCTGTTCAGTAGTTCCTGAGAAAATCAAAAGTAAAATCATATATATATGTGGGCGGAGCCTAACCACACAGCTCATCCTGAGATCTGATTGGCTGTCAGCACTTCATCCAAGAAGTGTTGGCAGCCATCTTGGGACCAATATACATGATAGCACCTCAGTAAAAAGCATTGCAGTTAATAGAAGTTTTTAAGACTTTAGTTACATTATAAATCATTTGTTGATGGTACCATACTCATTTTAGGAATTGTGGTATGTTCTAAGGTGATTTCACCATGTGAAAAAGCCTTCTGCTGGGATATCATGATTGAGAGAAAACATTTTCTCATGCTTTTCCCACAGAGGTTTGCAAGGTGATCTATAAGCTAAACTGAGAGCTTATTTTCTGTAAATTCACATTATCTTTCTCAGTCATGTGAGAATGAAGTCTGACATTTTCAGTAAAACATGAACATCCAACAAGGGCAGAGACTGTCAGTTGATTCCTTTGTGTTCTACTGCAGCTTCCCAGAGTGTTCCAAAGAACAACTAGAGCGCTAACAGTCCTACTTATGATAAACGTATGGCACACCTGAAGCCATCTTGCTTGGATTAAAGTGGTAACTCTTAAAACATTTAATTTAAAAAGGAACAAAATGAGGGGGTTCATTTTTCCATAACAAGTATGATTAGTGCTGCAGAAAGAAAAACTAGGGCACATTTTGACTTCTGAAATCCTCTTTTATTTCATTAAAAAAATTCTGACATGCAGACTGAAACATGCACTTTCAATACCAGCAGCAGTTTTCCCTGGTGAGCAGTAGCTTTACTACAGTGATGTAATGAGCATTAAGAGTGCTAACATTCTGAATTTATGGCAAATGTGTGACACATCTGAATGCCTTCTTGATGGAATCAAAGTAAAAAACTGAAAGTATTTCCTACTGAGGAGACTGCAGTAAATGAGGAAATTAGCAAACTTCATAACAAATAAGTCTCCCATGATGGCCACCAGGGACAAAAGAGCCCAAATGTAGCACAAATATCACCCAGATGTAGCCCAAGTATAGCCCAATGACAGAATGTCCCAGAGTGTTCTTAAAAACAACTAGAGTGCTTACTGTCTTCATTATGACAAAAGTATGGCACACCTGAAGCCATCTTGATTGGAATAAACTGGTAACACTTAAAACATTTAATTTAAAAAGGAACACAATGAGGGGGTTCATTTTGCCATAGAAATTATGATTAATGCTGAAGAAAGAAAATGAGGGCACATTTTGAGTGACTTCTCAAATCCTCTTCTATTTCATTAAAAAAATTCTGACATGCAGACTGAAACATGCACTTTTAATACCAGGAGCAGATTTCCATGGTGAACAGTAGTTTTACTACAGTGATCTACTGAGCAACTAGAGTGCTAACTTTCAGAATTTATGGCAAATGTGTGACATATCTGAATACCTTCATGATGGAATCAAAGTAAAAAACTGAAAGCATTTTCTACTGAGGAGACTGCAGTACATGAGGAAATTAGGAAACTTCATAACAAATAAATCTCCCAAGATGGCCACCGGAGACAAAAGAGCCCAAATGTAGCCCAAAATCACCCAGATGTAGCCCAAATATAGCCCAATGACAGAAGTGTGCAAAACACTTATTATTTTGTGTTTTTGCAGTGTTATATAGTGCAGAGTTGTCAGGTATTGGAGTGCTTTACATGAGCATTGGTTACATCACACAAGAACAAATTCATTTTGGTTGTAGACATGGGGAGACTAAGGGATTTGACCAGAATCACAGAATGTCGAGCTGAAGCAGAAACTCCAACCTGGTTTCCCAGTTGCAAAGTCTGCAGTTCTGGAAGTAACACCACATCCTCTCCCCTAAGTGCAACATTTAATCAAGTGGTCAACTGGATAAAAAAACATAAAGATAACAAATAATTTAAAAGTGCTTTGTCGCTATTTGAAAACTCAGAAAATATGTCCTTATTTTAGTCTTTTAGAGCATTAAACCATAATTTTGATGCCAATAAGACCCTCTCATATATGTAATTTCTAAAGGAAATGCTCTAGGTATTACAGTTTTGATTACATCAAGATGACGTCAGGCGTTCCACACTTTTGTAATAAATATAGAATGTTAGCAATCTAGTTGTTCATTAGGATACTGTTGAGAGGCAGAGGCCAGGGGCACGGACTCTGAAAATTGAAGGCAGGTAGGAGGGTGCAAAGACAACAATTTAACCACACTGAGCAGGCAGGAAGGGCCGTGGCAGCACAACAGACTATGGAGGGCAGTGGAAAGGGGGGCAGGGGCAACAAACCAACAATACAGGACTTGCAAGAGAGGCTGTGGCAATGTAATAGACCATTGTGGGCAGAAGTAAGAGGCAATGGTAGTACAACCATACATGCCAACAGACCCGATTCAGCCAGGAAACGTCCAATGTTTTTAAGCTCAAATGGGCTTTATTTGATCTGTGTCCTGTCTACAATCTCCTCTTTTTCAATGTAACTCAAAGGGGAAAATCAGTACCCCAGTTTTTTTCCAAAATCTCCCTCTTACCAAGTTCAAAATGTTCGCAAGTATGGTACATTGGATCATGGAAGGAAATGGGGTAGGGACATGGACTTGGATAACAGAGGACAGGAGGGACATAGAGAGGTGCATCAAACTGACCCTGCAGGGCAGGCATCAGGGTTTGCAGCAGCACAATACACCACACAGGGCATGCGGGACGGGAGTGCAGCACAACAATCCATAGAAAGCAAGAGTGAGGGGACAGGACCATGCACATGGACAACAGAGAACAGAGGGGCAAGAGGCAACAGTAGCTAGCTGACCATAATGGACAGACAGGAGAGAAAGCTGCAGCATAACAGACCATAAAGGGCAGGAGGGATGGATCAGGGGCATTACAATGGAACAGACAAGCCAGGAGGGAGGGAGTAGGGGTCTGCACATGTAAACAGAGGGCTGGGGGCAAGGGGGCAGGGCAGGAGCAGCAAGATAGCCATGGAGGGCAGGCAGGATGGGCACTAGAAGCAAGACACACCATGAAGAGCAACAGTGAGACTGTGATGGCATACACACAGACCATGGAGGGAAGGTGGGAGGGGGTCAGGGGCAGCTAACTGACCACACAGGGAAGGTGGGAGGGGCCATGGCAGCAGAGAAGACCATGCATGGCAAGTGGGAGGGTTAGTGGCAACACAATGGCTATGATGGGCAAGAAGGAGGGTGCAGGGGCATGCACAAAGGACGATGGAGGATAGAAGGGAGGGTCAAGACCTGTGCACAGACAAGAAAGTTCAGGGGAAGGGGCCTCACAACAGACCACACGGGGCAGGCAGGAGGAGCAGTTGCAGCACAACAGACCAGGGAGGGCAGAAGGGTGTGGCAGTACAATGGACCATGTAGGACAGGAGGAAGAGGATAGGGGCATGGCATGTGGACAGGCAGGGTGGAGGTGGCAGGGACAGGTTACAGTCATCTGACAATGCTAGGCAGGTGGGAGGAGAGTGGCAGCTCAACAGAACACTCAGAATAGATAGGAATGGCAGGTCCATGGAACATGGTGGGCAAAAAGGATGGAGCAGGGGCATGCACAAAGACATCGGAGGGCAGGGGGAAGGAGAATAGGGGCAGCAAGCTAAGCACAGAGTTTAAGCAGGTGGTCAATGATGGGGCATAGAATTGGGCAATGGAGGGCAGGAGGAGGGGACTGGTACATCATACTAAATTGAGGACAGTGGCAGCACATCAGACCATGCATGGCAGGAGGGAGGAGGCTAGTCCATGGATTCACACAACAGAGGATAGGGAGGAGGGGGATGGGGCAGCAAGCTAACTGTTCAGAAAAGGCGGGTATTAGGAACTTTATTGTTTTTAAAACGTGTGTCTGTGCGAACTACTTAAAATATGAACAAGTATGCAGCATAATCTCACTTTTATTCAGGAAGAAGAGGACGTTTGTGACTGTGACTCCGGGCTCACTTGGCAGAAACACCCCCTGACCCTCCACCCCCTATCGCAAAATGTAATGCCCGTGAAAAGGGTAGGTGAACACAGTGTTATATAGAACATAGTCCTGAGAGCACGATTGAAAATGAAAACTAGATATAGTGTATGGTATAAACTATGCACCAAAAAGTGTGATACAAGATGAACCGGGCGTGAAATATAATATGCAATACATTGTGCGCAATGACAGATTCATTGGAGAGCACGAGATAGCACAGGCACTAGCGCGTGGTATGCGATGTGCACCTTGGAGTGTAATATGTACAGGGCAGTGTTGTGTAACCTAACTAGTCTCTAAAGTTGTAATATAAAATATGTGCTGGGGAGTGTAACGTTGCATATGCACTGTGACAAAGATATGGATCCCAGATTGTAATATGTATGACATAGCACTGTGCGTTATAACATAGGCATCGAGGAAGGCACGTTAGATGGGGCAATATAACCCGTGAGAAGACAAGTGTGGCATGACATATTCACGGGGTGGTGTTACAGTGCACATGGGCTAGAGAGTGTCATAGCATATGCACTAGCTGATGGAATACAACACAGAGGTGTGTGGTACTCGGCAGGCAATGGTGGGTGTAACACAGCATTGGGCTCTGCCAGGAGCGCGCTGTGACTCTCAAGTGATGTTCGTCCCCTTTCCAGAGAGTAAAATAAAAAGTATTACACATCCGGCAGTGCATGTGTGTTTTATTAACCGTAAGGGGGGTTTCTTACATAGTTTTGGTCGAATTTTTGTTGAATCCCCTTTGAATGGTTTGGTGTGCATGTGTATTAAATGTGCCCGTCAATAGCTACCCATGTTTGTATACATAAACGACAAGGGTGTCTACCGGGATTAGGCACGGTAGGGCATCAGACATGTCAGAGCTTCACTAGTGGTGTAAATACATTCCACGTGGATTCATTGTATGCATAGTCGCCTTTTAATGAATATCACTCAAATCGTCATGGTGATAGGTACATACCGTTTGTCCAGCAAGTCCTAGGTGTGTCTATAAATATATATATTTTAAAAATAATAAAAAACAGTGGCCGGCCCTGGGGATTGGGGTAAAAAAAATATAATTAGGAGACAGGCCCTGGGGGATGGGGTCATCAGAGCCAATAAATTAGAATAAGAAGGGGAACCACACAGCCCCCCTTCTTAAAAAATTAAAATGAATAAAAGACTGGCATCGTGCCGGAGGCCACGCCCCCTCCTTGCAGCACTCTGCAAACGCGCCCCCTGGCGAGTTGTAAGTTGGGGAATTAATTCCTCTTCAATACTGAGGATCCCTGATGGCCAACTAGCCCAACAGGCATCTCCAGTATGCGCCAGGGAGCTGCGCTGCAGACAGGTGTTCTGAGGCCAAGCCCCTTTTTACACCTCTCTGCAACGCAGCTCTGTGGCGCTTACTGGAGGTACCTAGTGGTCTAGTTTGACCCTAGGGACCCTTAGGATTCAAGGGGACTTAATCTCTCAACTTAGAACAGCCACAGGGCGCGTTTACACAGTGGTGAAGGAAGGGGACGGGGCCTGAGGTGACGTGTGCAAACACGCACTATGGCACGTTTTAAATTGGGGATATACTTTCCCTTCAATACTGAGGGCCCCTGGGCGCTAACTAGCCCACCAAGTGCTCCCAGTAAGCGCCACTGAGCTGCATTGCAGAGAGGTGGTCCAGGCTGTGCCACTTTTTACACCTCTCTGCAACGCAGCTCTTTGGCACTTACTGGAGGTACCTAGTGGGCTAGTTGAACCCTAGGGACCCTCAGGATTCAAATGAACTTAATCTCCCAACTAAAAACGGACACAGGGCGTGTTTACACAGTGGTGAAGGGAGGGGACGGGGCCTGAGTTAACGTGTGCAAAAACGCCCTGTGGCCTGTTTTAAGAGGTAGTTTTAATCCCCCTGCCCTATTATATACTAGGGGCTTACAGAGGAGGTCATGCTAATCACAGGGGGACCATAACGCATAATGTTCCCTAGTGTATGTAGGTGTTTTCACTGTATTCTAAGTGTCTTTTAACATAGCACTGGCTCTAGGACTGGTTAGTCAGACTCAGTTACCACCAGTATCCGTCTGAAAAAGTTGAGGGTACAGGATGATTTTGCAACAAGGATTCTTTCTGCTCTTCTTTTTGTTCTTTCTGCACGTTATCCTTCTTCCTGCACTTTTCTTCGTCTTTGAGGACTTCTGTTGCTTCTTTCTGCACTTCTTTTTTTTCTTTCTGTGCATTTTTTCTTCTTTCTTCACATGTCCTATCTCTGTAGGCATAGTTAGAAATTAGCATTTAAAAAACCTTTGAAATTCACAGAAAAAAACATAGGTTTCAGGCACGTTATAATTAGGAATTAGCATTTAAAAAACCTCAGAAATTCACTGTAAAAAACATAGGTTTCAGGGGTGTTATAGTTAGCTGGACTTTTCACTTGTCCAAAACCATTGAAATTCCCCCGTTATAGTTAGTTCAGCTAACTTTAACTCGCGCGCCCGCAATGCACTGCTGATGACGTCACATATTACATCACTCATGACATGGTCAGTGACATCACTCATGACATCACTGATGACATCTCAAATGACATCACTGATGATATCACTGATGACATCATCCTTGTGATAGAGTGGCAGACCTCCTCTCACCCTAATATAACCTTTGATACACACTTTCAAAAATAGAGACTAAAATTTTCAAAACAATGGACATACCAATACCAGTTACAACAACCTCTTCAGTAATTCTAAGATCCACATACACATCCACTCATTCACCAACAGTCCTATACAGTAACTCAGACATGTACTCACTCATCATATGTACTCATACACCTATACATCCTGGGCCCGATTCACAGAACTAACTTAAGACAAAATCCTAAACTTACTACCATTTTGGTATTCACAGAAGGCACTTACTCATTTTGGTATTCACAGAAGGCACTTACTCATTTCGGTATTCACAGAAGTTAGGAGTCCTAACTTTAGGACTCCTAAATGCCTTCTGTGAATACCGAAAGTCTTAAAATTAGGATTTTTCTCAATTTAGTAGTCCTAAATTTAGACTTAGGACTACTAAATTGAGAAAAATCCAAATTTTAAGACTTTCGGTATTCACAGAAGGCATTTAGGAGTCCTAAAGTTAGGAGTCCTAACTATACTACTACTATACTGAGAAAAATCCTAATTTTAAGACTTTCGGTATTCACAGAAGGCATTTAGGAGTCCTAAAGTTAGGACTCCTAACTTCTGTGAATACCGAAATGAGTAAGTGCCTTCTGTGAATACCAAAATGAGTAAGTGCCTTCTGTGAATACCAAAATGGTGGTAAGTTTAGGATTTTGTCTTAAGTTAGTTCTGTGAATCGGGCCCAAAGCCTCTAATGGCTAGGGCGAATAAATATGGTAACAGGGGGCACCCCTGTCTGGTGCCTCGTCTGATAGGGAAGCTGGATGAAACCGCTCCTGCCACCCATACCGACGCCGTCAAATCAGTATCGAGGAGCATCAGATATGACAAAAAGCTTGGGCCAAAATTAAGTCTATGTAGCAGGGCGAACAGATAGACCCAACTCAGGGAATCGAATGCCCTGTCCATGTCCGCCATCAGGAGTGCAGCCGGCTCCCCAGTCTGTCGGACAGCTGCCAACGCCCCGTGTGCCCACCTTATGTTGTGTCTTGTCACCCTCTGGGGCATAAACCCGGCCTGGTCCGGGTGTACCAGTGCCGAAATGTGAGGTAAAAGGCGATTAGGCAGTGCTTTGGCCCAAACTTTGGCCTCCATATTGAGGAGGGAAATGGGATGGTAGGAGGCGTATTGTTCCGGTGGCCGACCAGGTCTAGGCGCCTTCCCCGAATTGAGCTCTCCCAGGGCATTGCCCAACTCCTCGTCCGTCAGGTGGAGCTCCAGTTGTTGATGCGTCTCATCCGACACCGCCTTGGGTGGGAGATCCACTATGAATTGATCAACCATAACCTCCGGCAGGCACTCCCAAGGGGCGTAAAGGTCCGCATAATCGGTGGCGAAGCTTTCCGCTACGGCCATAGGGTCCGTCATCAGCGCCCCACTCTCATCCAGCACACCCGGAAGGACCTGGGGATGCAGAGTGCCCTGGCAGAGCCGATGTAGCATCTTACCCGACTTGTCCCCCCACTGACATATCCTGCTACGCGTTGCCAGCCACACCTGCTGGGCCTCATCCATCAGGTGAGAAGCATAGGACTGTTGTGTCAGGAGCAACTGTCGCATCGCCGGTTCCTCTCCTGCCTCCCTGCCCTGACGCTTCCCCTTCTGCTTCAGCCCAAACCAACGCATCCCGATGCTTTTTACGGGCTGCCACACACCAGGCTATGGCTTCAGAGACTCCCACAGTGTCACAGCACTGGAAACCGACCCCTCGTTGATGAAAAGATAAATAGCGATCGCCTCCCTCATATGTTTCCCATATTCGTCATTCTGCAAATTCCACACCAGAGGCACCAACGGAAGGGTTGCCGCCCCCTGCGTATCTGCAGCTCAACGGATACCACGGAGTATTCCGAAAGCCCCCGGGGGACAAATACATAGTCAATCCTAGAGAATGACTTGTGAACTGCCGAGAGGTATATAAAGTCCCTCCCGTCCCCATGCAAGCGCCGCCATGTGTCAACCCAGTTGAGGATTGTCACCAAAGAGTGCAATTTTGTGGGCTGGCTGCCACCTAGCCCCCACCAGCCTTGTTTCCGTCTTTGCCCATGTCCATTATGTCATTCCAATCTCCACCCACCACAGAGGCCACATCCGGCATGTCAGACAATAACGTAAGCAACCGCTCCACCAAAGACCACTGTGGGGGGCGTACACACAACCCAACACTATGGGGTCCTCCCCGATCGTGCCCCGGATAAATGTGTATTACCCATGTGTATCAACCCATTGTTGTGCGTGTGCGTATGGGACCCTGCGGTGTATTAGAATCGCTACTCCCCTGGAGCCCTGCATGAACCCAGCGTGAAAAACCTGCGGAAAGCCATACCGTTGCAGGCACAGGACCTTGGAACCCATCAACTCAGTTTCCTGCAAGAAGAGGATATCAGCTCTGGCCCTCTTTGCCTGACGAAGTACAGCCCCCCGTTTAATTTTGTCCAAGACCCTGCGTACATTCCAACTGACGATGCGAAGAGTACCCGGGGACACCTGACCACCTATAGACCGACTAGCCATCGGGCAACGGGCATAGCCATAACGTGGATGAGGGGCCCCGGCGGTGTGTGTGTGTATCGTGGTGGACCCAGTGTGGAGGCGCAACTCATACCCCAAAACAAACCCCCCATAACAAACCCCCCACCCAATACCTCAAGAACGCTGAAGTTCCTGTCGCGGCAGGATTGGCACCTACCCCCAATGGGGGGACGAGGGCCGCCCCCACCAATGGATCCCCATCTTACAGCCCATTTCTTCCAGGCCCACCCCCCCAAGTACCAGACAGGTGGGGATTCAGCCCATATAAAGACCCCCTCCAGCCAGGTAAGTCAAGTATTCCCACAGTCCGATTAGAAGAACACCCCAGCACCATCTTGCTGACAGAAGTTAAGGAATCAGTGGTCGATGCATGGAAGCAGGGTCTCCCTGGGAGGAGGCCCCGCAGGACAGAGAGAGTCTCTGGGATCGAGATCTTCTGTTCCCCCTCCGGCACGGGCCACGGGATCTTTTCGATGGCACCTCACTCGATGATGAGTATGATGCCAACCCAGGAGGCGTATGCACCCGCACAGTTTCATCCGTCCATTTGAACACCTCCTCGGAGGTATCAAAGAAGTGGGTGCCGGACTGGAACTCCACTCGAAGGCGAGCCGGGAACAATAGGGCATACGGGAGCTTCAGGTCTTTCAATCTGTCTTTCGCTCCTGTGAACGATTGGTGTTGCTGCTGCACTAGACGCGTATAGTCTGGGAATACCAGGATATGGTGATTGTCATAGAGCTAAGGTTCTTTGGCTGGGGCCTGCTTCAGAATGGCATCGCGGTCAAGATAATTCAAGAGACTTGCAATCACCGGCCGCAGGCGAGCACCCACGGGTGGTTTCTAAATGAGCGCTCTATGGGCCTGCTTCACGACAAGGCACCGGTACATGGCGTCAGGAGGGAGCCAGCTTTCCAGCCATTGTGTGAGGAAACGTTCCATATTACTATTCTCGCAGGTCTCTGATCAAGATGAAGAGACCAAACCTCAACTTGAGAAAGCAGTTGAGACAGCAGCAGAACAGACAGAATATCAAGGTGAAGGAACAAACACTGAGACAAGAAGAGTTACACATAACATTGAGTGGCCACAAATCTATTGTCTAAGGAAACTGAATACCATCGACAAACGCTGAGTAAACAGAGTCAAGTGGTGCCAGTGACACAGAGTAGTAGCAACTAAATGAAAAGATCGAAAAGGGCAAGAGAGTCTTATCAAAAGTATTCTGCATGAATTAGGTTTTTTTAATGTGTTAGTGGATGAACTGTGTGAAGGGAAATCTGAACGGTTTGAACCCCTGTGACGTCACTCCAAACAAAAGTTTGAAAAAAAATCTGAAAAGAAAACAGAGGTTAGAAAGACATTTGAGACAATATTGATTGAAAAATTACAAAAGGCTGTTATAAAATATGTATTTTTATTTAGGAAGACAGAAACAGTAGTAGTGTTAAAGTTAACTATACAAAGATTTCTGAAAATAAAAGACTGTATAAAAGAGACTGCTTAAAGAAACAGACTCCTAAAGAAAACTGTTGGAAATTGACCTTTTGGCAGGGTTACGCCAAACATTTTGACTTCCTCCTCCTCTGTTTTTGACTGTGTTTTGCTGGCTATAGGACTCTAAGAACTTTACCCCTGCTGACCAGTGATAAAGTGCCTGTGCTCTTATCTAAAATGTGATGACAACTGGTTTATCAATGATTGGTATATTTGGTTCACTTATAAGTCTCTTATAAGGTGATATACCATATGCACAGGGCCTAAAAACCAAATGCTACAAGCGGTCCTGTAGCACTGATTGTGTCACCCACATAAGTAGGCTTTCAAACTTGACTCAGGCCTGCCATCGCAAGGCCTGTGGGCATAGTTTGCTGTCACCATGGCTTGGCTTTTCCATCTACAAATCAAGCCTTAAATTCTTCTTTTATTACATATCAGTCACTCCTAAGGTAGACCCTAGGTTGTTACGCATGGCTGTTGTTCAACCAGTGGCATTTCTTTCTACACCACCACAGGCCATTGGACAGCCCGTGTAGTCCTCATCCACACCACTGTGGGCCGTTGAGCATCCCGCTGTATCCTCCTTCACACTGCGAAGGGCTGTGATTCAGCACGCAGCACCTTACGTTGCCACATGGGCAATTTGCAGTGTCCCGCGCTACCCGCTGTTGTTTTTAGAACATCACAGGTACACCCCATGATGCTCCCATATCTACCGTGGCAGACTGCCATTCTGCCCACAAGGTTTTTTTCCCCGGTGAGCACACAGTGGAGTCATACAGTGGCCTGCTGCTAATAATAAAACCTTGTAGCCCTTACCTTAGGACTTGGGGATATATTTAAATGTTGTAAATTGCCATTTTCCTACACTGGGGCCATCATCCAGCTTGTCTTACATCCAGAAGGCTTTGGGAAGGTTTTTGCACCATTCCAAGATGGCTACCTTTTCTATATGTTCATCACTTCTTCCCTATCCAAGATGATGACTACCTACTTCCTGTTGTATCACTTGCTGTCTATGGGTATATAAGGGGCAGATCCTTCACTTCCTTGCGTTGCAGCACTCCTTGCTTCTGCTGGAGTGTCCTAGACCTGTGGTGTTTTCTACTCCTGTCTGGTGCTTCTTCACTTCCTGTTGGTGCTTCCTGTTGGAATCTTTGGAGCTTTCTTCTCCTGCCTAGAGTTTCTTGTCTTCATGTCCATTTATTCTATGATGGGGTATTCTGTCCTTTTCCTTGGCCTTCTCATTCTTGCATCCTTTTCTACTTGGAGTATCTGAATGAAGTAAGAGTTGTTTTCCCTTCTGGGTTTTTTCCTCTTTGGAAGTCCTTCTGGAAGGCACAGTCTGCTTTGGCGTTTCATAGTCGGCAGGACCTTGGCTACAGGAAAGACCACCCTTACCTCGGATAGACCAGAACCTTCAAAACTAAAATCAGGAATCATCTCAGCGAAGCAAAGTTACTACAAAACGTTTTGATTGTGACACTAGGTAGCACCAAGGACAGGAAGCTGTGTAAGTAAAAGTTAGGACATGTACATTTTTGTTTTACATGTCCTTGTAGTGACAACCACCCAAGTTTCACTACTCTGAGGCGTTCTTGTCTCTAAGGTTAACATTGGTAATTTCTTAAATACCCTTTTTAAGTATAAGTCCTGATTGCAGAGGATTAGCTGCTTTATTTTTTTATATCATTGGAATAGTTATTACAAATCGTCTTTAATTGAAAAGTTGGATCTAGTATTACTTATCTGGAAATGCCACTTTTAGAAAGTGTACATTTCTCTGCTCTTAGCTCTCTTGTGTACATTACAACCTGTCTTTAATAAACATCTGAGGTGGGGTGACAACAGTTCTTTGTGCATTCCCTCTAGACAGCCACAAGTACAGGATACTCAGCTGCATCTGTATTCACCTGCATACTCATGGGTCTTCCTAGGCAAGAGGGAGGGGAGGAGCTGACATGTAAACCTGAATTGGTAGTGGCCTAGCCTCACAGAAAATACTGCATCTTCCCCCACAGGTGGGTTGGCAGACAGAGATGGACTGAAAGGAGACTTGGGTATCACAAAGGCGTTACTTTGTAGTCACCTCCAATTCACTGACACATTTGGGTATAAATATTTGGTCTATGACCCCCTCTCACTAGTTCACTTTGGGGTCCTAAGGAAACTCTGACAAGAGGAGGATCTGTTGTACAGGAGGGATAACCACGTTATTAACTTCTTTGCTGTGCTGACTTGCTTTCTACTGTTTGCCGAGCTAAAGGAGGGACTGTCACTTTGCTAATGCTCTGCTGTGTTGTCCTGCTGCCTACTACCTATGACCTGGGTGGTGAGAAGTAGTGAAACTGATCTCTACAACCTTTTGCAAAATAAGTAACTCCAGCGGCTTGTTGGCTTGCCCTCTCTAGTCAGGATATCTCAAGGCCTCAAAGATTTCAATCACACAAACAACCACTGCTAGGCTCCGCTAATCTGGAATCTAACTTAGCCTGAATAAGTCCTGTGCCTTTGCCATATTTTTGGCAGCCCCTTTTGGGCTTTGACATGCATCAGCACGGTGCACCAATCAAGAACCGCAGTTTCTGCCTGCTCGAGCACGTACCATCACCATACATACATCATGAGTGATGTATTATGTGAGATCATAAGCAGTGCATTGTAGGTGCATACATTATAGTTAGTTTAGGTAAATATGAATTCAGAATTTCACTAGTTTTGTACAAGTGAAATCTGTACCTAACAATAACGTTTGTTTTTGTTAGTTGATATATATGCATATATATATATGTATATTACTGACTGGTGGTCACCAGTAGGTAGTTATAGTTAAAACCATATTTTCATAGAAAAAGCATTTTTTAGTTTGCCTCTATCTTTGGCGCTGTTTAACAAATGTTCACACACCTATCCAAAAAAAGTGCACTGGTGATTTTTGTTGGGCATGAAAAGATTTAGGGTGATACATCACGGGGGAAGCTGATTAAAAAGGGGGTCAAGAAAAGTGTGTTTCCTATGTTAATTCCCATGGAAGCTTTAACACAACTAAAGCCTGAATTGCTGGATGAAATTACACCACATTTGTCAGAAAGCTAGCTTTTGGCCTGCAGACCTGCAGACCTGAGTCCATCCGACATTGTTTGGGAACTGGGGCCGAACATCCTCCTATCGTCAGTTCCAACCCAGCAATTAGGATGCAACCAACCACTGTTCAGTCACAATCTTGTTCTTTACAATGGGAGTATGCGTTCCGACCGAAATGCATGCTCTCATTGTAAAGAGCTGAGATGCAGTTCATCCCTGCACCCGGTGGCAGGTCCCTCAAGGTGCTTGCCACCAGGTGCAGGGATCAAGGCTGCCATCCAGAGGCCTAACACCCATTGGGGCCCTGATTAGAGCCCCCAAAGTCAGATTACCACAGCCTTTCTGTGCCAGAAAGGCTGGCACAGAAAGGCTGTTGGAATCTGCCATTGTAATCCCTTGGGCAGAAAGAGCTGCCCGAGGAATTACTGGAGGCGTTCTGAATGGCAGACGGGATCTCAGAGGCTATTCAGGAATCCGGTTTGGATTTCTTTTCTGACCGACCCCATCAAAATTGGTCAGTTGTAAAGGAATCCAAACAGCAATTACGATGCTGGAGGAACGGCTCTGACCATGGGTCGGAGCCGTTTCCTATGGCATCATAATTGGGCCCTTAGTGTTACTCCATTCAGTAGTTGCTGAGACATTTAAGGAAATCCAGATTTGTATATCTGTGATCACAGTTAATTTGCAAATAATAACAAGCTTGTGCAGTGATCTAAAGAGCATTAATTGTCTGCCAACACTTCAACCAGGAAGTGTTGGCAGCCATCTTGGGACTTGACTTCAGCCGAGATCTTACAAAAATGTAAAGAAAAAAAGAAAACGGGGCAGGGTTGGTATGCAGTAACCCCCAAACCTTGGTATTAGTGTCTCAAAAGGACCCTGGCAGGTCAAAAAAGCATTAAAAAAAATACTTGCTGCTTATTCATGAAATTTGCAAAAAGCGGCCCAAAAAACCAAGCGTGGTCTTCTGCGGCCAGGTCTCGGGGGGGGTGCTGTGTTTATTCAATTAAATGAGGGGACACATACGGCCCACCTCCATGGGCATTTTTTTGCCCCAGGGACCACCACCTCCCAGGACTTATGTTTAATTTAATGTCGGGGCCACATGGACCACCTGAGGCCCAGCAACCACCCCCCTAGCAAAAGCGAAGAAAGTAGAGGGGACTCATGTCCCCCCTACTGGAGCCATTAATGGCCCTGGGTACCGCCATCCCACAGGGCATCCTCCTGCTATGTTACGCGGCTTCCCACCCCTGGGACATACCAGTTTACTTTTGCTTGGTGGGAGCTGACAGGGGTGTCATCTCTTTTCTTGCCCAGAGACATCCGGCCATGGAAAAAGATGAAAGTATTCCTTCTACATGCAGAGAGCTGCATTTCCAGCAGCTCCCTGTGTGTCGCAGCAATACAGGTACCAGCAGGAGGTGGGGAGCTGCCTGGGACTATTGGGGACTTGACAGAAGGGAGATGAAAGAGGCAGAATTGAGGTCGGAAGCAAGCAGAAAGAGAAAAGTTAGAGCTGAGAAACAAGCAGAAAGAGGTAGCAACAAGCAGAAAGTGGTGAAATAAACTTCAGGAGTGTGCAGAAAAAGACAAAAAACAGGCAGAATGATCAGAAAGAGGCAAAATAGAGGTTAGAAATGTACAGCAAGAGGCAAAATAGAGGTCAGAAATGAGCAGGACGAGGCAGAATAAAGGTCAGAAAGAAACAGAAAGAAGCAAATATAATAGGCAGAACAAGCAGAAAGAGGCAACATAGAGGGCAGGAGCAAGCTGAATAGGGGTAGAAAAGTGATCAGAAAATGAGTAGAGGAGACACAAAATCAAAGATAGAAGAGGGTAGCGAACTACAGGCAAGCTGCATAATAGGACCTTCATAGTGGGAGCCTGCACAAGGTCCTGCTCCTGTGTGCCCTCTACTTTTCTGATCAGGCACCCACTGACAGACCCACTCACACACATAGGCACCTAATTACAGACCCACTCACACATTCAGTCACACACTTACAGACTCACACACCCATTGAGACACACTCAGACACTCAGTCACTTACTCACAGACCCACTAAGAGACTCACAGACCCACTCAGAGACTCACACTCACACACTAATGTACCCACTCACAGACCATTGAGCGGATCACACAGCCACTCACAGACCCACTCAGACACTCATGCACCTACTCTCAAATCCACTCATACTTACACACCCACTCACAGACCCACTCAGAGACATACACACTCACTCATAGCCCCAATTAGACATTCAGACGCCCACTCACAGACTCACTCAGAGAGCCATACACCTAGTCACAAAAAATATATGGGTAAGCAGTGCTCTAAGAAAATGTTAAAAAATATATTCATGATGAGTTTATAGAGATAATGAAATTGTATATTTGATCTATCTATCTATCTATCTATCTATCTATCTATCTATCTATCTATCTATCTATCTATCTATCTATCTATCTATCTATCTATCTATCTATCTATCTATCTATCTATCTATCTATCTATCTATCTATCTATCTATCTATCTATCTATCTACCTACCTACCTACCTACCTACCTACCTACCTACCTACCTACCTACCTACCTACCTACCTACCTACCTACCTACCTACCTACCTACCTACCTACCTATCTATCTATCTATCAATCTATCTATCTATCTATCTATCTATCTATCTATCTATCTATCTATCTATCTATCTATCTATCTATCTATCTATCTATCTATCTATCTATCTATCTATCTATCTATCTATCTATCTATCTATCTATCTATCTATCTATCTATCTATCTATCTATCCATCCATCCATCCATCCATCCATCTATCTATCTATCTATCTATCTATCTATCTATCTATCTATCTATCTATCTATCTATCTATCTATCTATCTATCTATCTATCTATCTATCTATCTATCTATCTATCTATCTATCTATCTGTCTATCTATGTTATGTTATTGTATTTTGTAGCGTGCACAGCTACTCCTAGGAGTGTCCCGGCGCGAGCTTAGAGGTCAGCGAAGCAGAAAAAAGACGTTAAAACAGGAGAGTTTAAGCAGCTTCTTGAAATGCTTAGAATCTTGGATAGCACGCATAGAAAGAGGCAGGGCATTCCACAAAGTAGCTGCCCTAAAGGCAAGAGATCTACCCCATACGTTGAAGACGTACGCAAGGGATAGGCGCAAGTAGCTGAGACGACGATCTCAGAAGCCTGGCAGGCAGGTAAAAGGAAATCGCCTTCTAAGATAGATAGGACCTCCATCATATAGAGCGCAATGTGCAAGGACCAGATCCTTAAATTCGACACATTTCCTGACTGGAAGCCAATGCAACAAGCACAGAAAATGTGCTATACCATTTCTGATAGGAATGTTCAGCACCAGCCGGGCTGCCGCGTTCTGAACCACTTGCAATTTTTTAAGCAGATAGTCAGGAAGACCAATGTATAATCCATTGGCATAATCGAGACGAGAGAGGATCAGAGCCCGGACCACTGTTTCCTTAGCTGGTCTCGGTAACAATAGTAAGAACTTCCTAAGAGACCTTAGTATACCGAAGCAGCAACCTGTAAGTTTTTTGATCTGGGTAAGAAAAGACAACTGCTCGTCAAACCAAACCCCCAAGTGTTTAACTGGGATACCCGTACAAGAGGGTGAGGGATAGTCAGGAGCCCAGAGAGAGTCCCTGAAATGAGGAGGAAATTTACCGTAAAGGAGGATTTCCGTCTTATCCTCATTACATTTCAATTGAGCGGCAGACAGCCATTGAAAAACAGCTGCCAGACACCCCTGCACTCTGGAGGTGGAGAATTTGAATTTGTCCCAAGTGAACAAGAGCTGAGTGTCGTCGGCATATGCAACGACCTTGGCACCACATTCCTCTGCCAATTTAACCAGAGGAGTAACAAATATGTTAAAGAGCAGGGGGCTCAACGAGGACCCCTGAGGAACTCCCGTGGTAACAGGCTGAGGAGGAGATTAGAAAGGCGGAAGCCAGACCTGTTGTGACCGCCGAGTGAGAAAAGATTCCAGCCACTTCCAGGCTTGACCCGTAACACCGATATCAGCAAGCCACACCAACAACAGAGCATGAGGAACAGTGTCGAACGCAGCCGACAAATCCAACAATATAAGGGCTGCACTCCCCCCCAAATCCAGACACTCACGAATAGCTTCAGAAACCTCAACTAAAGCAGACTCCGTACTATAGGTGGCTCTAAATCCTGATTGTGCTGGGTGGAGTAGACTAGAGCTTTCAACAAAATCGGTAAGCTGTTTGTTAACTACCTTTTCACAGATTTTCACCAAACAAGGGTGTAAAGAAATAGGACGAAAATTAGCTGGGTTCCCGGCACCAAGAGATCGCTTTTTTAGCAGCGGGATGATTTTTGCTTGTTTCCCCTCCCATGGGACAACAACCTCAATGAGGGACAGATTAATAAGGGTATTAACCTCATATTTAACTGACTCGGCAGTCAAGGCCAAAAGCCTAGCCGGACACGGATCCGAAGGCGACCCAGACTTTATAGATTGCAATAATTTAAGGGACTCGGAGAGATCGACAGGGGCAAAAGCAGAAAACAAGACAACAGGAGAGGGACCCACAGCCGGAGACAGACTTTGACAGGCAAACGTCGCCTGAATGGTTGGTCCGAATCTTAGCTACAAAGAAGTCAGAGAGCTTTTCGCACCAAGCCGCTGAGACAGGGAGTTTAGTGGCCATGGCATCAGGAGCCATAAAACTCTGGACGATAGAGAAGATTTCTTTAGAGTTGTTACTGGTGGACTCAATCCGATTAGTATAATAAAGACTTTTAGCCTTACGAATGGCTTGATAGTAGACCTTCTGGACGTCTCTCAGTGCCTTCTTGGCCGCTGAACAGAAGTCAGTACGCCAACACCGTTCAAGCTTTTTACAGTGCTGTTTGCGCATCTTCAAATCAGCAGAAAACCAAGGTTTCGAGGGGGAATCTCTATGGCGACAAGACGGGGGAGAGAGAATATCCACTGCTCAACCAATCCAACCCAAGAAACATGCTAAAGCTCCTTTCAAGTCAGTCGGGAGAGTAACCCTGGAGTTATCTAAACAGACCCTAAAAGCTGATGGATCAATTTTTGCTGTCAGAGGACAGGGATTGCCCCGTGGGTCGACAACCCCATCACTCACAGACCAAGTAAAACAAGAAAGAAAATGGTCCGACCAGGAGACTGGAAGAGGGTTTTCGATAGAAATAGGGAAATTGGAACAAATCGGGTCCAGAATGTGTCCACCACAATGGGTAGGTGAACTAACCCATTGAGTAAGCTGGGCCAGATGCACAGCATCTAAAAAAGCTCGAGTATTGCCCAAGTCCTGCTGGTCTAGGTGAATATTAAGATCACCCAGAAAGAGATATTGCGAAAAACGTAGCACGCGGGGAATAAGCACCTCTTCCAGACTGCTTAAAAAAGGACCAGCATAACCAGGTTGCCTGTAAACTAAGGTACCACCTAGCGTAGAGTGGGCCGAAAAAGCAATGGTGAAGTCAAGGAGTTCGCCATGACCCAGTGCAGTATTATCGCCCTGTGTCACCACCCAGACATCTCTGTAAACGATGGCCACACCACCCCCTCTGCCACAACGGCGGTCAACCCGGGAATTCTTATAACCCGCCGGAATAGCCATCTGAACGATGGGATTAGAAGAATCATTTAGCCAAGTCTCTGTGATAAACAGAAGGTCAATATGTTGGTCCAGGTTAAGATCAAAAATATCCTGGTAGTGTTTCACCAGCGACCGACTGTTAATCAACCCGGCTCTGATAATTGGGCGGGGTTTGGATCTCAGTGCGCCTCTGAAGCGAGAGTTCAGCCCTCTCGAGGAAGGGCTTAAATGGAATTGACACTTGGTACACAATAACGAATGGGAGCAACCAACATCCCAACTGGAGTTAGCAATAAACATGCTGGGTCTAAGTAACAATAAATCATGACGGCTGTATACGAGCGGTGCCACCAAAGGCCAAGGCTCACAACCAGCGTGGCTGGCGCAGGCAGCTCTAGGGACGCGCACAGGCGCAGACAGGCTTTCCTTGGGAGCGCAGCGGGCGTGCCCGCGGCGCGCCCGCTGCGCGCATCCGCTGCGCGCGTCCGCTGCGCGTCCATCTGGCGCGCATCCATATAGTCCTGTGTGCCCGAGAGCTAGAACGCCCCTGAACCAAGATGGCGGCTCTCGGCGGCACCACAAAGGACCAGGAAGTGAGTAACCACGAAGCTCAAACAGTTAAAAACACAGATTAAAAAGAGTAGGAGGGCAGAGAAAGTACACATTTGTTTTATAATTTTTTAAGGTGCAAGTATGAGGATAAATAAAAATTCAAATAAAATTCAATGTGCAAATGAGCAAAGGAACGCCTGACCAGCGCGAGGCGGTGCAGTAACTGAGCTCTAAGCGCTGCGCGTCCGTCCGGCGCGCATCCATATAGTCCTGTGTGCCGGAGAGCTAGAACGCCCCTGAACCAAGATGGCGGCTCTCGGCTGCACCACAAAGAACCAGGAAGTGAGTAACCACAAAGCTAAAACAGTTAAAAACACAGATTAAAAAGAGTAGGAGGGCCGGGAAAGTATAAATTTGTTTTATAATTTTTTAAGGTGCAAGTATGAGGGCAAATTAAAATTCAAATAAAATTCAATGTGCAAATGAGCAAAGGAACGCCTGACCAGCGCGAGGCGGTGCAGTAACTGAGCGCTAAGCGCTGCGTGTCCGTCCGGCGCGCATCCATATAGTCCTGTGTGCCCGAGAGCTAGAACGCCCCTGAACCAAGATGGCGGCTCTCGGCGGCACCACAAAGGACCAGGAAGTGAGTAACCACGAAGCTCAAACAGTTAAAAACACAGATTAAAAAGAGTAGGAGGGCAGAGAAAGTACACATTTGTTTTATAATTTTTTAAGGTGCAAGTATGAGGGCAAATAAAAATTCAAATAAAATTCAATGTGCAAATGAGCAAAGGAACGCCTGACCAGCGCGAGGCGTAGCAGTAACTGAGCTCTAAGTGCTGCGCGTCCGTCCGGCATGCATCCAAATAGTCCTGTGTGCCCGAGAGCTAGAAAGCCCCTGAACCAAGATGGCGGCTCTCGGCTGCACCACAAAGGACCAGGAAGTGAGTAACCACGAAGCTAAAACAGTTAAAAACACAGATTAAAAAGAGTAGGAAGGCAGAGAAAGTATAAATTTGTTTTATAATTTTTTAAGGTGCAAGTATGAGGGCAAATTAAAATTCAAATAAAATTCAATGTGCAAATGAGCAAAGGAACGCCTGACCATCCATCCATCCATCCATCCATCCATCCATCCATCCATCCATCCATCCATCCATCCATCTATCTATCTATCTATCTATCTATCTATCTATCTATCTATCTATCTATCTATCTATCTATCTATCTATCTATCTATCTATCTATCTATCTATCTATCTATCTATCTATCTATCTATCTATCTATCTATCTATCTATCTATCTATCTATCTATCTATCTATCTATCTATCTATCTCTCCATGTTATGGTAGGGAAATAAATATGGCTCACTGTTGTGTTAGTTAGAGTACCTATGCGAATAAACACAGGTCCATACATTTCTTACTACAGTGTAAAAGTCAATTTCTCCTTTCTGTTTTCAGTAGTGATAAAACTGACTGATAAAAATCATATCTTAGAGATCAATGATTGCATGCAGCAATGACTGTGCACAATGGAACTCAGCTAAGAGCATGCCTGTAGACCACCTCAGTGTGATGTTACCTCTTGGCTCAAATTTAAGCTGTGGTATTTTGGTTTTGATCAAATACCTGTTTCATAAACAAAAACATTTGAAGAAACATAATGGCATAATCTGTATATCCAGATTTGCAGATTGACATTGTGTAACATGCTGTTGATTACTGTTATTGAGAAAGGAAATGGATATCATCATCCACTTCAGGATTTACCTCTAATGAATTGTGGCTCTTCTCTCACTCAACAAATATAATACATTGTATATTTCACTCTACTCACCTGCATATTATACATTCAAAATACAATCCTTGTTATGAGTTCTCTTCCACCAAATCACTGGTTCATGTTAGCAGACACTAAGAACCTACTTACATCTGCTAAAACAAACTTCAAAAATGAAGAGCCACTCATTCCACAGTAACAGTGTGATGCTGTGTTTATTTATGGCAGATGTCCACTTATTCAACTCAAAGATGTTTTTCTCAACACTAGTGTACTATTCCATGGAATCAATTTGACACATTATTGAATCATTTACAAGCAACAGGCTGACTCCGGTCACATCTCACCCACCAACACCTGCATCAGGAAGTAAGATAACTACTCCATGATAAGTGTGAAATTAAAACCTGTAAGAGGTTCCAGTGACATAAATCAGAAGGCAAAAGACAAGTTGTTTTTATATGTCACCAAAGTCTGTTTATCACAATATAAAACCATATTACAAATGTTATCCTTTGTGTATTTTTATATTACCCATTTATTTTTTAATGATTCTTTTGAAAAAATACTTTTTTTTTTAAATGGAGAAATGCTAATTTAAATTATCTGGTGATACACTGCACAATACTCCTGGGATTTTTGCACGATAAAGAAGAGAAGAATACTTAATTTTATAGGGCCTTATTATGATGTCGGGTGGATCCCCACCGTCAGTCCATCAGTGACAGTCCGTCTGACATCTGAGGCTGCAGAAGGAATATTTTTGTCTCTTTCCATGCTTGGCTGTCTGTGGGCAAGGAAAGAGATGAAACCTCTGTCAGCTCCCACCAAGCAAAAGCAAACAGGTTTGTCCCAGGTGTGGACATCCCATAACATAGCAGGATCTGTCCCTGGCAGGCCCCATGGCCATAACTGTCTCCAGGAGAGGGGCCACGTGTCCCACCTACTTTCTCCTATTTGGCCCATGGAGGTGGTTGTTGCCGAAGCCGGGGGGTCCACGTGGCCCCCGCATTAAATTAACTTGAGTCCTGTGTAGGTGGTGGTTCCTGGGGCATAAAAAAAGGCCATGGGGGGGGTCATGTGCCCCCCTCATTTAAGTTAATAAACTCACCATGCCCCCCGGAACTGGACCACCTGTGGGTTTATTAAAAAACAATCTTAGAAGACTGTGCTTGGTTTTATTTGGCCACAAATTCACACATTGCACAAATCTGGGACCCCAAGACCAAGGATTGGGTGTTAGGGCATTCCTACCCTTCCCGCTTTTCTTTTTTTATTTACATTTTTTATTGTCTTGGCTGAAGCCAAGTCCCTAGATGGCTGTCAACACTTCCTGGATGAAGTGTTGCCAGCCAATTAAATCTCTGTAGATCTTTGCTCGAGCTTGCTAATATTAATAAATTAAATGCGATCACAGACATTCAAATCTGGATTTTCTTATATTTCTCAGCAACTACTGAAAGGATTAACACCCAATGACAAAAAGCACAATCTGCAAACCAAAAGCTAGCTTTCTGACTAACTTGGGGCAAATTTGTTTTGCAGTTCGGGCTATAGTCATGTAAAATCTTCTTTGAGAATTAACATGGGAAAATCACTTTTTTTTACTTCCCCCTTTTTCTCTCCCCCTCCCCTTGATGTATTGCCCGAATCTTTCCATGCCCTTCAAAATTCACCAGCTCACATTTTTTGGAAAGGTGTGTGAATAATTGTCAAACAGCACCAAAGATATAGGCAAGTCAAAAAATGTTTTTCTGATGGAAACATGGTCTTAACTATGCATATATATATACTTAAAAAGACAAAGGTTACAGGAACGTTATAGTTCGGCTCCGATTTTACTTGTACAAACCCAGCAAAATTCTGCAGTCATTGTTACCTGAGCTAACTATAATTTACACCCCAAATGCACTGCTTATGATCTCACATATTACATGACTCATGACATGTTCAGTGACATCACTGATGACATCATTGTTGACATCTCAAATGACATCACTCATAACATCACTGATGACATCCTCCAGTGATAGTGAATGTTTTCTAAAGTTTTTTGTGTTTCAAACGTAAATAGTAAAGTACCACAAAAGATAAATTACTATACTTTGTTTGCTGCTAATGAGCGATTCCTTTAGAACATAGTGTATGTGAGTTGCTGTTAGATTGTGTGTTTCTGTGTGTGAATGGGTGTCTGAGTCAGTGAACAGTTGAGTGGGTTTGTGAGTAGCTGTATGGATTTTTAAGTGGGTGTCTGAGTAGCTAAGTGGGTGCCTTGGTGGCAGTGTGAGTGGCTATAATCTTAGCCTAAATATTATGCCCTGCACCCAGTGGTGTTTTCAGTGAATTTCTAATTAATTTTGTGTTCTAGTTCCTAACTATCACATCCCTGTAACTTTTTTTTTACTTAATTTCTATATATTTAAAAAATATATATTTTTAGGTGAATTTGTAAGCTTTTTAAAATGTATTTCCTATCTTTAACCACCAACCTTTGACACTGAGTGTATGAATGAATGCACGAGTGTCTCAGTAGGTGCATGAGTGTCTGAGTAGATCTCTGAGTGGGTGTGAGAGAGTATGAGTGATTTTGTAGTACACACGTGTCTGTCTGTGAGTGGGTGTACGTGTCTGTATTTGCTTGTGATTGGGTGCATGAGTCTGTGAGTGACTGTCAGAGTATCTGAGTTGTTCTTTGAGTGAGTTCTACTCATTTTTTGTTAATTTTCTACCTTTTTTCTGTTCATTGCTGACCTTAATTTTTCCTCTTTATGCAAATTTATGACCTGTCTTTTGCCTCCTTATGCTCGTTTTTGACTTTCATTTTGCCTCTTTCTGTTCGTTTCTGATTTCTATTTATCCTCTTTCTGCTTATTTCTCATCTCTATTTTGCCTCTTTCTGCTCATTTCTGAGCTTTATTTTACCTCTTTCTGCTAATCTCCGATCTCTATTTTGCCTCTTTCTGCTTGTTTCTGACCTTTATTCTTGTTCTTGGTGCTCATATCTGACCTCTATTCTGCCACTTTCTGCTTGTTTCCGACATCCATTTTCCCTCTTTCTTTGCATTTTTCACCTTAATTTTTCCTCTTTCTACTCATTGCTGACCTTTACTCTGCCTCTTTCTGCTCTTTTCTGACCTTTATTCTGTCTCTTTCTGCTCGTTTCTGACTTTTATTTTGCCTCTTTTTTCCTCTTTCCCTCTTCCAGGAAGCCTCAAAGGCCCCACCGCCTCCTGCGGGACCCGGCATGGCTCTCCCATACTGGAAGCTGCTAAACATGCAGATCCCTGTCTGTGTGAGCAATCCTTTCATCTGTTTCCCTGTCCGCTTTACAGTGGCAGAGAAACATATGAAAACTCTGCTCTCACCAAGCGGGAGCGGTTTCACAGCTCTTGCTTGCTGAGAGAGGAGTTTGTGTTTGCTCTGACTTGACAGGAACTGTCAAAGTTCCCGCTGAGACCGAGAAAACAGATATGTTCTGGGGGTGGGTTCCTCAGGACATAGCAGGAGTTGGCCCTGGGTGGGTGGCCATCCTCCTTTGGTTCGCAAGTGCCAGCCCTGGAAAGGTGGTGGTGTTTGGTTCCATACATTGCCCAGGAGGGGTACCGCACAGCTCCCCTCCCTGCCTCAATTATATTACAGGCCACGGAGAGGTGGTGGCCCCAGTGGCTCGGGGGGGTCCATGCGGCACCCCCTATTTCTTTTAAGTTAGCACCAGGGTGATGGTGGTGCCTGGGGCTTGATCCCACCCCATGAGAGGGGTCAGTATGGCTCCCGCTCAAAATTTAAACATAAATCTTGCCATTCTGAAGCACGAGTAAGCCACACCTCTGACCTGCCCTCTATTTATGGAGGCCTATTTACATTGGCCACAGTGCATCTGAGTCCTGCTTGCCTGGAATTGACAAACATTCTTTGATTTCCTTGTAGGTGGTCTAGCCGCTGTTTAGGGAGGTGCCTGCTCCCATCCTCATAGCCTGGGGGCCATCTTACTTTGTGCTGAATTTCCTGTTGCAGGCAGGCAGGTGGCCCAGAATCCTACAGGTAGGGCACAGAGACACCAGGTTCCTGATAATACAAGCACATGTACCTCTCTTGGTGTTGTTTCTTGTAATATATGGTATTGTGGAGATGCTGGGAGTAATTCTGCTGTACTGTGCTCTCCCTAACTGCTTGGTGCCCATGCCCTAATGTTGTGATGTAGGCTGTTTTTCCAAACATTCCCAGGATGGGCATAGTATGCCCAACAGCCATGATTGATATATCACCTAACTCCTGCATTTTAGGCCCTACTGTGTTTTAATGTTTAATATTTTTTACCTTTCATTTGACAAGGTAACAAACATTTTTCTAGGATTTGCCTTATATGTGCAGTGACAGTGGTTTCAATCAATCAATCAACTAAGCTTTATTTGACCATGAAAATTACAGTCATAAAAGCACGTATCACAATCATGAAATATTTCAAGATAAAAGTGCACAGTTAAAATATCCAAGTTAAAAGAAAAGATTAAATAACAAAGACACCTTACATTAAAAATTTATTTTACATGATATCCAAACATGATTCAAGTCCCAATAATTCACCTAAGGTGCAACCTCCCAGGATTCGAGAGACATGCTTTTGCTCAACCGCAGGGCCTTTTTCAGAAAAGTAGATACCCTCCAGGCCACGTGTTCATTATCTAGAAGTTGTAAGCGAACAAGTGCTGGACGGCATTGCCTAAGGCCCTGCTGTCTTAAAAAGGGAAGGAACCAGACTTTCCTTAACCCCTTCTGTGCCACGCCCTTTCCCCCTCCTGTGCCGGGCGTTTTATTAGTGGGTGGGGTTCATGACGAGATCGTCTCGTCATGGGCACAGCGCGACCGTGCTCCATGACGAGACTATCTCGTCATGGGCACTGAAGAGGTTAATTCTTTAAAAAACTTGCAAAAAAAGACTAGGTGAATGGTGGACTGCTCTGAGTGGGTGTCACACAAGCAGGGAGGGTAACACTCTGGACCAGTCATTCATTCTGGGTGTGGTTACTAGTCTGTGTACCACACCCAGTCTGAATCTTATCAGCAGCATTCTGTTGTGTCTACTTGGGACAAAATTTAAATAGGGTTCCATACCCAGAGAGCTAAGCCTTAGTTGGATTTGGATGACTGTAGGTTTGGAAGCCTCATCTGCTATTCTAACAGAGCCCAACATTGCGAGGCACTCATTCTTCAGGGTTTTCCTTGATACTCGGGCCATAGAGCTGGGATTTGAATAAAACTCTGGGTGTCCAAGATCATTCATAAACCTATAGATAAACTTGAGCCAATGTATCTTCAGCGCCCCATCCAACTTAATTCAGTTAAGCAGGATGTCTCTATTTAAATGGGTCGGCTCACTGATCCAGATCCTATGCCATAGAAGAATTTGCACAAGTTTGATAAGGTCTGATAAATACGGGAGGCCCAGCTCCTGATGGTACACAGAAGAAGACGTGCCAGGAGGGACGGAGAGGATATACCGAAGGAAAGCGTTTTCCACATTTTGTAAGGGAAGGGAATTCGCAAAGCCCCACACCCCCGCCCCGTATATCACTGCTGAAGTACACTGGGCCCTGTAGATTTGCAAGAGTTGACCGGACAGCTTCCTTCCCAATCTCTTTGCAAAAGTAGCCAGGGCACTGGTTAATCTACTAAAACCCAGTTTGTGTCGTTATGACTGAAAAGGACGCAGAGATACGAGAAAGTAGTAGTAGTTGCTAGCTTCCTACAATCCAGATAGATGTCCCGACCCATAATGCTCCGGGTGCCAGTAGCACAGTTCATTATAAAAGTTTTGGAAAGATTAATCTTTAAGCCCAAATCAAGAATAAAAGTATTAAAACTGGTCAGGACCCTTTGTAACCCGTAAAGGAGAGCCGGTAAAGGTCTCCCACCTACCTGAGGAAAATCATGCCCACTCTTAAGGAGTGCCTCGGCCAGACCATTAATGCATAAATTAAAAGGAAAGGGGGCCAGGACGCAGCCCTGCCTGACCCCTCTTCTAACAGGAAATCCTGCTGTACACTGACCATCCACCCCATATCTTACGCTTGCTGAAGCTCCCTCATAAAAACAGTGCAGGAAGGCAATAATATTAGGATGCACACCAAGATCGGCAGGAATCCCCCATAGCCTCGCATGGATTACAGAGTGAAAGGCTGCAGTCAAATCAACGAAGACTAAGTCTCCCTTTTTTGGCTCTTGTGTATTTCCCGACAATCATAGCCAGGTTTAGACTCTGTTCCAGGGTTCCCAGGCCCTCCCGAAACCCATACTGGAGATCAGACAGAACATTATTTTCTATTGCCCAGTCCTGTAGTCGATGCAGGATGACTCGGCCTGCCACCTTCACCATGGAGTCAAGAAGGGAAATTGGTCTATAACAACCAGGGACCTGGCGGTTTCCCTGCTTGAATATTGTGACAATGATGGACTCCGTCCAAGTCTTCGGGAAGGAGGTGCAGTCACTGGCATTGACCATCTGAGTTAATAATGGAGCCCAGAGCAGGACACATGACTTAAACAATTCAAGTGGCACGCCATCGGGGGTGGGAGCCTTACCCCCCTTGCTACGTGTAAGAGCCAATACCATTTCATCTATCGTTACAAGGAGGTTGTCATTAAGTACGCAGAGAGGACCCTGAGATGGGAGCGCATCGGTGTCCGGGCCATTATATAGTGCAGAAAAGTGGGTTATCCAATCTTTTTCTGGGATTGCAATCTCAATTGAAGGTCCGCCACCCCCACACAAAGGTGGGGTCCTTACGATCTTCCAAAAGGCCACAGAGTCCTTTTTTTGAGCTGCGGCGTGTAACAACTCCCAGGCTTCCTCCCTCAGTGACCTCTTTCTGGCAGGAATTATCCTCCTATAAGAAGCTCTAGCCCTCCTTATCCCCTCCTGAGATTTAGGTTGCCTATGGAGCTCTGCCTTATGGTTGGAATATGCCTTGGTGCATACATTATCAAACCAGCCAGTGGTTTTCGGCCCAGTACGGCATTGAGCAGTCAATAACTTCCTAACCTCTTTAGTTATCTCAAGAAAAGATCAGGTTAGGTCATCTGCAGTAGAAAGCTCATTTAAGCAGATGTCAAACGCAGTTTTACATGACACAATAAGCTGCTTAGTCAGTACCTCAGGGTCGACTTTGGACCAGGGAAGAGCATACCCATTCGTTTTGCTCAGCTCTAAGGAACCCAACACCTGGTTCACACAGTTCTTCCTCCCAATATTTTGAGCTTGTAGTTTTAGCTTAAGACAAAGTGGATACTGGTCACTCAACACAATGATCCCTATCATAAAGGACAACAAACACGGGGCAAGGGTGTGTGAAACTAGCATAAAATCAATAATGGAGACGAAACCTCTACCAATAAAAGTCGGGGACATAATCACAGGGATGGGGACAAGTTCATTTGCAGATCCCAAATCATAACGAGACATTAAGGTGCCAATTACAATCCTGTAAAAACCGGGTACGAACCGTCGGACGGAGCATATTCTCCGTCCGACGCGTACCCGGTCGTACAAAAATACAAACATGGAATTACGATTCGCACGGGAACACCATTTCCGTACAAATCGTAAAAAACCCCGACCGAACAAAATAAACCTACAAATGCGATCCGGGTAAGCGCCGACCTGACGTCGGGACGCTCGCAGCCTGCCATTCACGAACCAGGAATTACGATTCGCACCGACGTCATCCCGCACGGTGAATATTTTCCGGCAGCCAGGACGACGCGAACAAGGACCACCAGTACGCGATGGACAGACAGGACGACGCGAACAAGGAGGACCAGTACGCGACGGACACACAGGCGAACAAGGAGGACCAGTACGTGACGGACACACAGGACGACGCGAACAAGGAGGACCAGTACGCGACGGACACACAGGACGATGCGAACAAGGAGGACCCGTACGCGACGGACAGACATGGACCCGAACCTACGTGTCATCCCGGCCCTCATAGCAGTCGACCTCCTCTACAGGTTCCGACGCAGACGCCGCAGAAGGTCAGAACAACTAAGGGAGGGGGGAAAGGGGGGTTGGGGGGGTGGTGGCAGGACCAGGGCAGGCCACAAGCCCCCCACCAAAGTCACACAGCACACATGCCCTGGACATACCTGACTCCCGGGCCCTGGTCACTACGAGGGGGTGGGGGCGTGTCCAGCGAAGCCAGCGACCGCCACAACGGAAGTCCGTCACAACGCGAACCCGCAACACAACCAGACATGTACGTCCCGTACCCACGCCTGAAGAGCGTGGGTACGAGTCGCACCACGCCCTCACCCACGTCACCCCAACAATGGCGGGACGGCTCGTACCCACGTGGCAAAGGCCTGGGTACGGACCGCACAAGCATCACATAGCGTGGGGACGGACATGTACGGACCGTACCCCCACCCCGTATGCATGGAGCATGCCCCCACCCCAATAGTGCAAGTACGACCCGTACCCACACCCGCGTACGTATGGAGCGTACCCCCACCCCAACAGTGTAAGTACGACCCATACCCACACCCGCGTACGTATGGAGCGTACCCCCACCCCAACAGTGTAAGTACGACCCGTACCCCCACCCGCGTACGTATGGAGCGTACCCCCACCCCAAAAGTGTAAGTACGACCCGTACCCTCACCCGCGGACGTATGGAGCGTACCCCCCATGCCAACAGTGTAAGTACGACACGTACCCTCACCTGCGTATGCAAGGAGCGTACCCCCATGCCAACAGTGTAAGTACGACACGTACCCCCACCAGCGTATGCAAGGAGCGTACCCCCCACCCCAACAGTGTAAGTACGACACGTACCCCCACCCGCGTATGCAAGGAGTGTACCCCCACCCCAACAGTGCAAGTACGACCCCTACCCACACTCGCGTACGTATGGAGCATACCCCCACCCCAACAGTGTAAGTACGACCCGTACCCTCACCTCGAATGCATGGAGCGTACCCCCACCCCAACAGTGCAAGTACGACCCATACCCACACCCGGGTACGTATGGAGCGTACCCCCACCCCAACAGTGTAAGTACGACCCGTAGCCACACCCCATATGCATGGAGCGTACCCCCACCCCAACAGTGTAAGTACGACCCGTAGCCTCACCTCGAATGCATGGAGCGTACCCACATCCGTGCATGTCATGAGCGTACATATCGTGACATTGGCGAGGTGGGTGCAGAGTCCTCCCAGCAGTGCCCTGAGACAGGAGGGGTGGGTGCAGAGTCCTCCCAGCAGTGGCCTGAGACAGGAGGGGTGGGTGCAGAGTCCTCCCAGCAGTGCCCTGAGACAGGAGGGGTGTGTGCAGAGTCCTCCCAGCAGTGCCCTGAGACAGGAGGGGTGGGTGCAGAGTCCTCCCAGCAGTGCCCTGAGACAGGAGGGGTGTGTGCAGAGTCCTCCCAGCAGTACCCTGAGACAGGAGGGGTGTGTGCAGAGTCCTCCCAGCAGTGCCCTGAGACAGGAGGGGTGTGTGCAGAGTCCTCCCAGCAGTGCCCTGAGACAGGAGGGGTGGGTGCAGAGTCCTCCCAGCAGTGCCCTGAGACAGGAGGGGTGTGTGCAGAGTCCTCCCAGCAGTGCCCTGAGACAGGAGGGGTGTGTGCAGAGTCCTCCCAGCAGTGCCCTGAGACAGGAGGGGTGTGTGCAGAGTCCTCCCAGCAGAGCCCAGAGACAGGAGGGGTGGGTGCAGAGTCCTCCCAGCAGTGCCCTGAGACAGGAGGGGTGGGGGCCTATCACTCCCAGCAGTGCCCTGAGACAGGAGGGGTGGGGGCAGAGTCCTCCCAGCAGTGCCCTGAGACAGGAGGGGTGGGTGCCTATCACTCCCAGCAGTGCCCTGAGACAGGAGGCGTGTGTGCAGAGTCCTCCCAGCAGTGCCCTGAGACAGGAGGGGTGGGGGCCTATCACTCCCAGCAGTGCCCTGAGACAGGAGGGGTGGGGGCAGAGTCCTCCCAGCAGTGCCCTGAGACAGGAGGGGTGGGTGCCTATCACTCCCAGCAGTGCCCTGAGACAGGAGGGGTGGGTGCAGAGTCCTCCCAGCAGTGCCCTGAGACAGGAGGGTGGGTGCAGAGTCCTCCCAGCAGTGCCCTGAGACAGGAGGGGTGGGTTCAGAGTCCTCCCAGCAGTGCCCATGGAACGCAAAGGGTGGAGTAGTCACATATACCATGCCCACAAATGTCAGTCAGGTGCACAAAGACCCTGCAGTACATGTACCACATGTGTGCGAGGATGGAAGTATACGCATGCATAGGGCCAAAAAGAAAACATGTACACATGAAGTCATGTCAATAGTCCACATACACAAGTACAATGACTACCAAGGATGCCACGAATGATGCAGCTGGAGAATGGCTCAGCATGCATGTGCCAAGGTGAAGGAGTCCGTCACACACCCAGTTAATGTACTCACATCTCTGCACTAAATATTGGGAACACCCTGCAGGGAAGAAGTCAGGGTACACAGAGGAAGGAAAACACCTTGGGACAATTGCAACATGCAGCAACTGCTTACATGAATGGAGAAAGGTAGCTAACACCGTGTGAGGCACACTGATACCAGGGTCCCCCCTATGAGCAGCACACCACTACATTTCCCACACACCCAACACATGACCAACACCCACAACCATGTAGCAGCCCCACCAACAGCAATGCCAGCAATGCAGGAGTGTTCCAAAGGCAAAAAATAAATTGCTTTATTCAGCATGAGCAAAAAACTAGTATGACGTAAGTCCCATCTTAACAAAGGCCATAGGGCAGTCCAGGAGTCCCAGCTGGATGGGGGACACAGTGGGATGCGTGTCCCCTAGCTTGCCTGCACAGTTACGAGTCGTCATCTTCCACAGGGGTGAGGGCATCATGTGGGGGGAAGGAACAGGCACCGCAGGGACAGGAGGGCAAAGGGTAGGCGAATTGAGTGCAGGGATGGAGGACTCCACCACAGGGGGTGGGGCAGGGCCAAAGGTGGATTCTAGGATCTCACTGCACACCTTGGCAAGGTCCTCCAGGGACTCCCCTGCACCCGAAGGAACCACAGGCCCCAAGGAGGGGGGGGGGTCAGAGGGATGGGTCGCAGCGCCACTGGGGGAGGATGTGGACAGGGGGGGGACTCAAGCACCCTGACCGAGGACTTCCTTGACCGCTTGCGTGGTGGCGTCACTGTGGGGCTCAGGGACAGAGCGGCCATGAACGAGTCTTTGGGGGAGATGTGGCCAGGAGAGCTGAGGGGAGGGGATTTGGAGGGAGTGGATTCTGTGGAATGTGGACTCCCACTCTGGCTGCGTGTCACACGTTTGCCCCCCGACCCAGTGGGTGTGCCTACTGCACCCTGTGTGTGCGTGTCAGGAGGTGTGCGGCGGACCTTCCCTGCTGGTGTGGTGCCCGTGTCTGTTGTGGTGGGTCCATGCTTACGTCTGTGTGTATGTGGGACAGGCATGGGAGTGGGAATTGTGGAAGGAGCAGGGGTAGGGGGTGGGACGTAGCGCTGCAGGAGACCCACTGCTGCAGTCAGTGTGGAGTCTATGGACCTCAGCAAGTTGCTTTGGTCAGCCTGCGATGAATGAATGCCCTCCAAGTATGCCTCCATGTTGTTGAGGACCTGGCTGTGGCCATGGAGGACATTAAGGATCGCAGTCTGACCAATCTGCAACTGCCGCTGGATGTCCACAGACTCAGCATTGGCGGCAGCAGTGGAGACAGGGGCAGGGGGTGCGGTGCCTGGCAGGAAGGAGACATGTGGGGACCGGGCACGCTGGGAAGGGACACGAGCACGTGGGAGGTGGCTGATGCCAATGGAGGGGGCGGTGCCAGATGTAGGGCTGCTGTCAGATGGTGGTGCAGCCACCGCCCACTCGGAGTGATCCTCCTCAGACCCGTCGGCTTCGTACTCTGTTGTGCCAGTCGACAGGTCCCCGGGTTCACTCTCCACCGCCTCAGTCCCACTCGAAGTGCCAGCCCCGATGTCACCGCTGGCACTGGTGCTCCGTCCCTCCGCGCCGTCTGTGTCCATGTCTCCCTCCGTGTCCCCCGACGATGCTGTGGGCAGGGTGAAGAGACAGAAATTAATCATACACCTGTATACATATGTCACATGAGTAAAATCTACGTAGGTTACAGTGCATAGCCTGATACAAAGGAAGAGTTACATCTACAAAACAAGGTACATATGTAGGGCATGCAAGACACAGTTTTTTGACCCACCATGCCATGGAATAACTATGGAGAGCATGACACACTAGCAAATGAGATGAAATGGAATTTTGACTGAGAAGCAAGGCCCTGGGGACAATCCAGCACTGCATCAGCACCACACAGCGTGGCAGCAAATAGGGATGAGCAGGGACCATAGGCAGGAACAAGAGGCACATGCAGCATAGGTAATACTGATAACATGCCCACCCTGACTGGCACACTGCACCTTGAGTGTATGTCCAGGCAAACATCACACACTGGCCAGTCCTAGCAAGGAGATGACAGGTCTTGACATGTAGGCCATGCCCGCACCACCCACCCCCTACATGAGACAAATCTATGGAGACACAGGAAGCACGTACATCTCTTAGTCTGGGTGAAATACACATGGGATGCAAGAAATCAAAGTTGCACACCAAATACCCAAGGTGAGCCTGTCCAAAGAATCATGTACAAATGGGCATCATCAGATGATTGCTACAAGACACACAGGCAATGGCCACCGTGAGTATGTACTTGGAAAATCAGGTCAGGCTGTACAGTGGACACTTGTAATACATCACACGTCAATATACATGGTGCCAGGGGACAATGGCACAGAGCACAACCTATGCTGTAGACACAGAGATTGTCGACATATTCGGATTACACACATGATACCTAGGAAAAGATGCCCCTGGGGACAGTAGTGGCCACACAACTCCATGCTCCTGAATGGGAATGACTGCAACACACGATACCATCCCTGCACTATGCGTAACGCACACTCATGCACATCATGTCACAGGCCACCACATAGGACATGCGTACTGTAAGGCCTCACACTTGAGAGACTAACTCCCATGTCTGGACTCAGCATTAGTGCCAACTGACATGGAACCCACAAGTCCAGAACTGTACAGGGCACAGGTAAGGTCCCAAATCCTGTTACACACCACCCCCACACATTATGCTGCAGGCATTGTACACTTGGAGAAGGTGTCAGGCTACATGACCTTGTGATGGAGCGACTACACACAGACCAGGGAACACATTGCAAGGAGGGGAAGGGAGGCAGGAGAGCACAGCAAGTCTGTTGGGGATAGGATCAGCACAGCACCATAAACCCTGGAAGTGTATCCATGGAACATTGCACTTACAAATGCTGGTGAAACACAACAAACACACACATGTACCTACCCTAAGGGTGGGCGTAGTTCGCGAAGTAGCACTTCGCGAAGCTACGCAAAGTGAAGTTCGCACTACGCGAGCTACGCGTAGCACTTCGCGAACTGCGAAGTAACATGTTCGCACTGTGCAAGATGTTGTTTTCAATGATTGCACAGTGCGGACAAGCAACCTGCACCGTGCAATCATTGAAAATGGCATCTTGCACAGTGCGAGCTGTAGTTTTCTGCTGCTCGAGTAGATTTTTACTCGAGCTGCAGCTTTCTCAACGCGAACTGGTAGTTTCTCATCGCGAGCGGTCGCGAGCATACGCGACCCCTCGCAATGAGAAACCTGACCTTCTCGCGTTGGGAATCTCGCCGGGAGGTTTATTTTCCATGCTCACGATCGCGAACAAGGAAAAAGTCTCGCCAGGATGTCATTTTGCTTGCTCGCGGTCGCCAACTTGACGTTGAGGACCGCGAGCAAGCAAAAAATGACCGCAGCACTACGCAACACTACGCTACGCGTGTTCGCACTGTGCTACGTGCAGTTCGCGTAGCGCGAAGTAGCGCGAACTTCGCAAACTACGCGAGCGTAGCGTAGTGCTTCGCCCAGGCCTAACCTACCCCCTTCCGGCTGCTGCATGTCCTGTAGACGCCTGTCCAAGTCAGGAAAGACCACCGCCAGCACACGTTTCTGGATGTGGGAGAGACGGCGGTGTCCACGGTTCTTGTGGCTCACAGGTGAGTCCCCCAGCAGGACCCGTGCGATCCTCCGCGTCCAGCACCGGATATCCTGCCAGCATTTCCTCACCTGGGACATGCGCCGCCTCCGACCTTCCGCACTCCTCACGGTGCTGACGGCGTCCAGCCATATCTGCTCCTTGGCAGAGGCGTCTACCTGTGAGGATGGACAAGTGACACTACATCAATACACCTGGCACATGTCACAGGGACACAGATTAGAACACATTCGCTGTTTTCAACAAGGCCTAGTATGCATCCAACGCATTGCACCTTTGTCATAGGGACATGATCCTCTGGGGAAGGGCAACAGCAGTACGTGCCATTGAAAGTACACAGGTGGAATGTGGGCAACGACACAATCAAAGATCCAGGCTCACACTGTGCATCACACCCACCCCTCCTGTCTCAGGGCACTGCTGGGAGTGATAGGCCCCCACCCCTCCTGTCTCAGGGCACTGCTGGGAGGACTCTGCACCCACCCCTCCTGTCTCAGGGCACTGCTGGGAGTGATAGGCCCCCACCCCTCCTGTCTCAGGGCACTGCTGGGAGGACTCTGCACCCACCCCTCCTGTCTCAGGGCACTGCTGGGAGTGATAGGCCCCCACCCCTCCTGTCTCAGGGCACTGCTGGGAGATATCAGGCATTCCCCCCTTGGGACCCCCCCTACAGTACATGGCATGTGTGTCACACCTGGACACAATGGCAGGAATCACAGTCACAAAAAAGGGACACAGTCTGTGGCAGTGGACACTGCACTCACCTGATAACCTGGTCGCCCATACAGCATGGGGTACCGTGGGAGGATCACATCCACCAAAGCCATGTTCTCCTCCAGGGTGAATGGCTGTGACCTCTCCACAGCCCTTGACATGGTTCCAGGGAATCAGTAGCAGCAGCTGGGTCGTGGAATACAGAGATGTGCAGGCAAGTGCTCCCTCATGGGACCTGGCTGCCTTATATCTGCCTTGCTGGCCCATCTCATGCACAGGAGTACAGAGTGATTGGTCACTCACATTTGCATCCTATGTTTCCTCCAATCCCTTCAAACCTAGCAGTCTGTGGGTTCTCTATCGGTTTCATTCTCCTGCATGATGTCAGCCCCACAAACACATTGCAACAAAGTAGAAGTATTCCAACTGACATCTGCTGTGCACCTTCCAAAACAATTTCGAAATTTGAACTTGGTCTCCATGACAACCAGCATGCATGTAGGCCTTAATACTTGTCCCTCATGTGTCCCCTATGTAATTTGGAGCGTCACACACAGGTACGGTGCGTTTCGGGGCCCTAGGGCACCCCAAATGCATTGCAACGGCCCGTACACACGCATCTACGCTCACTATCACTATGGGTGTCCTCGCGTATGCGTACTCGTAGTGGTACGGGCCGTACACACGCATGTACGCTCACTATCACTATGGGTCTCCTCGCGTATGCGTACACGTAGTGATAGTGAGCGCACATGCGTGTGTACGGCCCAAACCACTACGAGTACGCATACGCGAGGACACCCATAGTGATAGTGAGCGTAGATGCGTGTGTACGGCCCATACCACAACGAGTACGCATACGCGAGGACACCCATAGTGATAGTGAGCGTACATGCGTGCGTACGGCCCTATCACTATGGGTGTCCTCGCGTATGCGTACTCATTGTGGTACGGGCCGTACACACGCATCTACGCTCACTATCACTATGGGTGTCCTCGCGTATGCGTACTCGTTGTGGTACGGGCCGTACACACGCATGTGCGCTCACTATCACTACGTGTACGCATACGCGAGGAGACCCATAGTGATAGGGCCGTACGCACGCATGTACGCTCACTATCACTATGGGTGTCCTCGCGTATGCGTACTCGTAGTGGTACGGACCGTACAAATGCCTGTACGCTCGCCATCACGATGGGTACACATACGGCAGCACTCCCATAGTGATTTGGGAACGTACACAGGCGCAGTACGGCGGTTTTTACACATCACAGTGGTGATAGGCGGCACACAGGTACGAATTGGGCGGACATACCTGTCCATGGAAGGACATCAAGCCATTGTCTGTGCATTACTACATGTGTGGGGCACAGGTGTGACAGGCTGTGATGTGGAACATTACTCCTGAGTGGAGAATGCACCAGATGTATGATGAGATGTGTACAGGTGTACTGTGTGACGGTGCAATGTGTGCCAGGCATGCCCTTGACTCCTTTGACATGTGTGCATGTCGTACTGCACCCTTGGGGTGAGCGTCAATGGCATGGCACGGACACCAACACACGGAAGTGTCCCCTGAAGCCCGTTACAGGGGTTACCACACCTGCCTTGTCACTACCCACGGTGCACAATGTGACTATGTCATGTATGTGTGGGGGCTTCCCATCAGGTTGATGTTGGAGCACCCGCAAAAGCAGCAGCTGTTGCAGCAACCAACATGTGTCTGTGTGTAGATTGACATTGCATACTGTTCCGCACACCATGCCACATGTGGTATCGGATGTGAGGTGCACATGTATGCATGGGACACGGAGTAGCGTGACAAGGACATGTCTGCATCCTCACAATGATTGTGTGGCGAGTCATGACATGTGCACCTTCATGGCAAGGTGTGTGGGCTGTCCTAGTGTAATGTCATGTGACCTGTGGCTCTAGTGTTCCGCTGCCAGTCTCTGCAATCGGCATCCTACTTCTGCTGATGTGTGGGCGTATGTCACTCCTGTCTTGCGTCTGGCTGTTCACTTGCACTGGGACACAGCTATTCCCATGGCATGGCATGGGGAGGTTCTCAATTTCCGTGTGTAGCTGGGTCTTGGTAGGAGTGTCACCTGGCAGCCATACGTGTCCTGGGCATGTAGCACATACCTGACTCCCTATGTAGCATATGTGTATTGACAGATTAACATGTGCTCAGTACAAATGATTTGTTGTTGTGGTGCACTCACTCTTCCTTGTCACTTCAAAATTACTGCAGAGCGCCGCCTCTACCCCGAGCAATGCCGGACTTGGCTGACATGCAGGAGAATGATCGGATCCGGTGCAACCGCTTCCCCCGACGGTTGATTCTGGAGTTGACGGCGAGACTGGCACCACACCTGCAACCGCAGCACAGGTATCCTACGGCACTGACACCCCAGCTGAAGGTAATGGCAGCCCTACATTTTCTTGCCACGGGTACCTTTCAATATACCATAGCTCAGGTTGGTGGCATGTCCCAGAGCATGTTCTGCCGTGTGCTGCATGATTTCTTAGAGGCCATGTTGATTCACCTGGATGACTTCATCAAGTTCCCAACCCCTGAACAGTTGACTGCGGTCAAGCGTGGATTCTATGCCCTGGGAGGGATGCCCCATGTCATTGGGTCCATAGATTGGACACATGTAGCTTTGGTACCACCACACACACGGGAGGTAGCGTACCGCAATCGGAAACACTACCACTCCATCAATGCCCTTGTGGTGTGTCAGTCCAACATGTTGATTTCACATGTCTGTGCTCGTTTTCCAGGATCAGCACACGATGCCTACATCATGAGGTGTAGCAGGATGCCTGAAATGATGATGCAGCTGCGCAACGAAAGAGCATGTGTTGTTGGTGGGTACAGTCTGTCAGTCCTGTATTTTGCATAGCCTACCAGCACAACCGCTTCACCAGTTCTAACGATGTCCATGTGCTTCCCATGTAGGGGACGCTGGCTATCCCAACATGCCATGGCTGCTCACACCTCTCCGCAACCCCATCACGCCGGCCCAGCTCCGCTACAACACCGCCCATGGCCGGACAAGGCGAGTGATAGAGAGGACGTTTGGCATGCTGAAGAGCCGCTTTCGGTGCCTCCACAAGACCGGCGGCGCCCTCCCATATGCCCCTGCAAAGGTCTGCAAAATCTTCATGGTCTGCTGTATGCTGCACAACATGGCAGTTGAGAAAGCTGTGCCACTCATCCTAGATCAACATGACGAGGACCATCCACCCGTGGAGGACGAAGGCCTTGGCAATGGGGCTAGTTATGTGGAGGATGTGGAGCCGCAGGAGGACATCCGGACTCGGCTCATACGCGACTTCTTTGCTTAGTGGTGAGTACCAGTGTCTGTGTGTGCACGCATTTGTCCCCGTGTGGCATGTGTTGTGATGTGTGTGTCCACCTGCATGTATGGCACGTGAGTCAGAGGTGTGTGTGGGTGTGTCACTGGAGTGATGGTGCCAGTGATGGTTGTATTTCCCCAGTCATAATTGTGACCTAGCATGTTGTCATCCTAACATGTGTCGAGTACATGCACATGCAAGTGGCTGTGCTTTTTGTGGCTGACTTCTTGTGTGTCTCTCTTCCCCAGGTACTTGCGCATGCCGTCTGCTGGTTGCATTGTTGTGGCACTGCTATTCCTCATGGACACGTCATCGTGGGCTGACTCAGCGTTACAGGCACGGACACGTTTTGAAGTCTCCATAGGGTAAGGGATGCATCAGGGGTGTATTGGGTGTGGCAGTTGTTCACGATGTATGCACACTGCCCCTGTCGATGTTTGGTTCCGCTGCAGCCATGTAGCATCAGCATGGGACACGACATGCAGCTGGGTACACCTGAATAGATGGTCTGACTGATTGACAGTCATCAGTGATGGGATAGTGGATTGTGATGATGGCATCAATGTGTGTGACACTGCCCTCGGACACATACGGTTAGCATTGGCTTGACATGGTGTGGGACTTCCACATCAGCGGATCTATGGTGTATGGCAGGCTCTCCGTGAGCAGCTGTGGGTGTTTAGCTGTTAGCCGACGCTTGTGTGCCAGTTCCATGGCTAACACGCATTTGTGCTGCAGAAGGGGGGTGCCAGTGTTGGACCCACATGTTACTCCACAAGACGTGTTCATGTGTACTTCAAGTTGCCTCTGCACTCCCGAAAACATGACTAATAAAGGTGTCCCTATGCCTCCAAGGTGCCTCTTCTCACTCAATGCTGGTGTGTTGCCACGGTGCATCCAGCATGTCTGGCATGGTATTCCCTGATTGTGGCTATGTGTCAATGTGTCGAGTAGCAAGATGCAAGCTGTGTGTGGGGGCTGAGACTGTGTAGTGGGCATGATGTCCATGACTGTGTGGGTATTGTGACATGTGCCATCCCCATGCATCCAACGTTGGCCAGGCCCCCATTATCTGCATCCACCGGACTCAAGCTTGCAGGACATGGTTCTGCCACCTGTCTACACATACCAGGGTGCCCCCCAGGACACTGGACAGGATCCCTGACCTCTGCGCATGTCTGTTGCTGTACTCAATGTGTCTGTCAGCACGGTTGTGCGGCCACCCCCTCAGCTGGTTGGGCCCATCACGGGTGTGTATGGTGCTCCATGTCTGTCTTGCCTAATACACTGTGATCCATGTGTCCTGTGCCAGATTCAGGCCCCAGGGTGTGGATGGTTGAAGACAAAAGATGACTCAGGCATGTTTAGACTTTACAAGACACATGTTAGGTAATAATGCAACCAGCAGGCATCTTCTCTTCATAGTGTGATTTATTATTGGGGGGGGGGGACAACGTGAGGGGCTTTCCGGGAGTTTGGAATCCAAAAATCAGTAGGGGAGTTGGTGTCCTTGCCATTGGAAATCCTCATAGTCCATGCCACAGTCTTTGTCAACATTGGTCAGACAGTGACCAGCAGGGCCATGTGGCAGAGAATGTCTCTTGATGCTGTGATGCTGTTCCTCCAGTGGGTCAGGTGCCAGGCCAGGTGTCCTGGGAGATGGTGATTTTGCGCCGACCCTCACGGTCTTTTCCGTGGACGACCCGCCCTCCTGCGGGGACCCTCAGAAGCAGGCCGTGACGACGTCTGGGATGCTCCATCGGATGTTTCCTCCTCCTCCTCCTGATCCCTCCCTGTGGGTGGTGATGTTCTCCGCCTTTTGGCACAGGGAGGGTCGGCCATGTTGTCGGCCATCCGACGGAGTGTATCGTGAATCCCCTGGAACGCCGTCACTTGCTCAGCCTGTCTGTCCTCCATCCTCCGTTGGTGTTGCAGTAGACAGGCATGTAGCTCCGCATGTTGCTGGGCCTGCTGGGCCTTGATCCCCTCGAGGACGGACACAACCTGGGCCAGGCCCGTGGTGTCCTGCCGGTATGTGTCCAGGATGTTACGGACATGGGAAAATACCGGTTCCCCAGCCAACTGGTCAGGCTCGCGCCTCCGCTGTCCTCCACTCCCACCAGCCCTGCCCACTTGCACCTGGCCTGCCCTTGTGGTCACATCGGGTCTCCGGGACCCCTGAGGGGTGGCATTGGCGTTGTCGCCTGCCTCCTCCTGGGTGCCCAGGACACCGTGTCCCTCCTGGCCAGCCTGGCTGCATTGTGGTGTTGGGGCAGGGATCCTGGGTGTCTCCTGGGATGTGGCAGGAGTGGGGGTGGTGGTTGGCACAGTTGTACCTGATGCAGGTGCTGCAGGTGGTTGGACACCAGAGGGGCCAGGTCGGTCGGGGTCGTCCACAGAGTGGTGAGAGTGGTCGCTGCCGGTGGGATCGGGCTCCTGCAGATCCGGGTCCTGTGAGTCTTCCCCCCCAGTGTTGGGGGGTGAACCACGACGTTGACCTGTGTGTGAGAGAGACAATGTTAATTTTGGTCCATGCAACATCCATGTTTCATCAGTTTCAAAGTTGGGACATTTCCTCTTGGAATTGGGATCTGTCTTGCAGTCCACTCACAGTGCACTTGTGCATGGGTGTGTCCCTTGGACACCACTTTGGCTCCTTTAACTATGTGTGGCACAGTCTTACTTGCTGCGACAAGTGTGACTGCAGTCAGCAGTGGAGTGGGCAGGTGTGGCGAGCCATGCATTGGCGCCTTCCGTGTAGCACTGTACATGTGCACATGGAGTGGATCCACACACTTATATGATCCAGGTAGCTGTCGTTGTGCTCGTGAACAGGTTGTGACATGGCCCTGTCTTTTGCCATGGGGAAGAGGGGGGGTTCTGGGACTGGCCACCCTTGTCTACATGCACGCAGTCTACCTGCTGACGAGCAGACATTCGCACACGCCACTCGGCTGATTTGCTCTCCCTGTGTCTCGCTCCCTCTCTGTCCCCCTCTCCCTCCCTCTCTGTCCCCCTCTCCCTCCCTCTCTGTCCCCCTCTCCCTCCCTCCGTGTGTCAGCCTCCTCCCTCTGTCCGTCTCGCTCCCTCTCTGTCCCCCTCTTCCTCCCTCTCTGTCCCCCTCTCCCTCCCTCCGTGTGTCAGCCTCCTCCCTCTGTCCATCTCGCTCCCTCTCTGTCCCCCTCTCCCTCCCTCCGTGTGTCAGCCTCCTCCCTCTGTCCGTGTCCCTGTGTCTCCCTCCCTCTCTGTCCCCCTCTCCCTCTCTCTCTGTCCCCCTCTCTCTCCCTCTGTGTGTCACCCTCTGTCACCTCAGGCCAGCTTCCTGGGCACACACTGTTAGCAGATCTTTGAATGGCCCTTGGCTTGTTGAAGTGAGTTTGTTTCTGATCTCCAGGCACCCATTGGGTGTAGTGTCTGTGTGTGCGCTGCTGCTGTGGTGGTGTGTGCTGCCACTCTTTCACAATGTTGGCTGTTCATCAGCTGCTGTCATGTGCAAAACAGTGCCTTCACCCCCATGTGTTGATGCAAGGCGTCCGCCATTTGCTGGCGAGTCTTTCCTGTGTGGGGACACACTGTTTGTCTGGCTGTGACCTAGGCCATATGGGCAGAGGGCATTGTTGTCTGCTTCTGAGTTGCACTATGTGATTTTTGGGGCCCACCCTCCGGCCATCCGGCTTACCGTGTCATGTGTTGGTGTCTTCTGTGGCCTGTGACTTGACATTGTCCAGCTGGGTGCATGGTGCATGATGGCAGCAGTGGCATGTGCGTGTTCATGGAGTGTGGTTGAGTCATGCGATGGCTTGGGGTGGTTGCGTGCCTGTTAGTGATTTTCGTTGTGGATGACGTTCCCCCCATGTGAGGTGCGTTGTTTGTGTACTCACCCGGGTCTCGGAGTCCTTCTAATCCGTCCACTGCCTCCACTGGCAGGATGGCCATCACCCTCTCCTCCCAGGGCTGGTAGTGTACGGGTCTGCGGGAGGGCCCTCCTCCAGTGGCGTTGGCCTGGTTGTGTTCCTCCTGCATCTTGGCTCGGACCCTCCTCCGCAGATCGTACCACCTGGATTGGCATTCCTGCCTGGTCCTTCTGGTGTTCCCAACAGCATTCACAGCATAGATGATGGTCTGCCACATGGCTGTTTTTGCTGCCATGCTGGTGTTTCTGACCAATGTTCCAAAGAGCTGTGGCTCGACTCTGAGGATTTCATCGACAAGAACCTCCAACTCTCGGTTACTGAACTTTGGATTCTTGGTAGTGGGCATGGTGACGGGTGTGGGTGTGGATGGTGGGGGGTGTGTGTGGATGGTGGGGGGTGTGTGTGGATGGTTGTGGGTGTGTGGGTGTGGTTGTGCAGGTGTGTGTGTGTGTGAATGTGATGAGGGTGTGTTTGTGAAGGTGGTTGTGTGAAGGTGTGCAAGTGTAAGGTGTGGTGAAGCTTGTACTAAGGTGCTGTAAGTTGTCTGTGGTGTCTGGCAGCAGTGAGTCTGTTGCAAAGGCTCATGGTTTGTGTGTGTGGGCCCTTTTTATTGGTCCATTGGTGGGTGTGGCTGTGTTTGAACTTTGGGTGGGTGTGTTATAAGGAGTGGTGGTGTTTAGGGCCTCTGTTTGTATTTGGCAGTTGCAGGTCAGTGTATGTGTTTTTTTAGTGTTTGTTGGCCATGTTTAGTGGCTTTGTGCCATTCGAATAGTGTTTTCTTGTGTTGTTTTGTTTTGTCCTGGTTGTGTACGTGCGTTTTGAGCGTGTGTACGGTGTGTAGATGGGCCATTTGGTTGTACGGTGCTGTCCTTGTGTGTGGCTTGGTACGACTCGTACATGCGGTTGTGATGTTGGGGCATGGGGTGCGCTCCGTACTTAGGAGGTTGTGGTGGGGGTGCGACTGGAATGTACTGGGGTGTACATAGACGGTGGTACGACACGTACAGGGGTGGGGGTAGGACTCGAACGTACTGGGGTGTAGGTACGCGGGGGTATGACACGTACAGGGGTGGGGGTAGGACTCGAACGTACTGGGGTGTACATTGACGGTGGTACGACACGTACAGGGGTGGGGGTAGGACTCGAACATACAGGGGTGTGGGTACACGGTGGTACGACACGTACAGGGGTGAAGGTACGACTCGAACGTACTGGGGTGTACATTGACGGTGGTACGACACGTACAGGGGTGGGGGTAGGACTCGAACGTACTGGGGTGTACATTGACGGTGGTACGACACGTACAGGGGTGGGGGTAGGACTCGAACGTACAGGGGTGTGGGTACACGGTGGTACGACACATACAGGGGTGGGGGTACGACTCAAACGTACTGGGGTGTACATTGACTGTGGTACGACACGTACAGGGGTGGGGGTAGGACTCGAACGTACTGGGGTGTACATTGACGGTGGTACGACACGTACAGGGGTGGGGGTAGGACTCGAACGTACAGGGGTGTGGGTACACGGTGGTACGACACGTACAGGGGTGGGGGTACGACTCGAACGTACTGGGGTGTACATTGACGGTGGTACGACACGTACAGGGGTGGGGGTAGGATTTGAACGTACAGGGGTGTGGGTACACGGTGGTACGACATGTACAGGGGTGGGGGTAGGACTCGAACGTACAGGGGTGTGGGTACACGGTGGTACGACACGTACAGGGGTGGGGGTACGACTCGAACGTACTGGGGTGTACATTGACGGTGGTACGACACGTACAGGGGTGGGGGTACGACTCGAACGTACTGGGGTGTGGGTACACGGTGGTACGACACGTACAGGGGTGGGGGTAGGACTCGAACGTACAGGGGTGTGGGTACACGGTGGTACGACACGTACAGGGGTGGGGGTACGACTTGAACGTACTGGGGTGTAGGTACACGGGGGTATGACACGTACAGGGGTGGGGGTAGAACTCGAACATACTGGGGTGTACATTGACGGTGGTACAACACGTACAGGGGTGGGGGTAGGACTCGAACGTACAGGGGTGTGGGTACACGGTGGTACGACACGTACAGGGGTGGGGGTACGACTCGAACGTACTGGGGTGTACATTGAAGGTGGTACGACACATACAGGGGTGGGGGTAGGACTCGAACGTACTGGGGTGTAGGTACACGGGGGTATGACACGTACAGGGGTGGGGGTACGACTCAAATGTACTGGGGTGTAAATTGACGGTGGTACGACACATACAGGGGTGGGGGTAGGACTCGAACGTACTGGGGTGTACATTGACGGTGGTACGACATGTACAGGGGTGGGGGTAGGACTCGAACGTACAGGGGTGTGGGTACACGGTGGTACGACACGTACAGGGGTGGGGGTAGGACTCGAACGTACTGGGGTGTACATTGACGGTGGTACGACACGTACAGGGGTGGGGGTAGGACTCAAACGTACAGGGGTGTGGGTACACGGTGGTACGACACGTACAGGGGTGGGGGTACGACTCGAACGTACTGGGGTGTACATTGACGGTGGTACGACACGTACAGGGGTGGGGGTAGGACTCGAACGTACAGGGGTGTGGGTACACGGTGGTACGACACGTACAGGGGTGGTGGTACGACTCAAACGTACTGGGGTGTAGGTACATGGGGGTATGACACGTACAGGGGTGGGGGTAGAACTTGAACGTACTGGGGTGTACATTGACGGTGGTACGACACGTACATGGGTGGGGGTAGGACTCGAACGTACAGGGGTGTGGGTACACGGTGGTACGACACGTACAGGGGTGGGGGTACGACTCGAACGTACTGGGGTGTACATTGACGGTGGTACGACACGTACAGGGGTGGGGGTAGGACTCGAACGTACTGGGGTGTAGGTACACGGGGGTATGACACGTACAAGGGTGGGGGTACGACTCAAACATACTGGGGTGTAAATTGACGGTGGTACGACACGTACAGGGGTGGGGGTAGGACTCGAACGTACTGGGGTGTACATAGACGGTGGTACGACACGTACAGGGGTGGGGGTAGGACTCGAACGTACTGGGGTGTAGGTACACGGGGGTACGACACGTACAGGGGTGGGGGTAGGACTCGAACGTACTGGGGTGTACATAGACGGTGGTACGACACGTACAGGGGTGGGGGTAGGACTCGAACGTACTGGGGTGTACATACACGGGTGGGGGTTCGACATGTACACGGGTGTACATACAGGGGGGGTACATTAAGGGGGAGTACGACTCGAACGTATGGGTGCTGGGGGGAGTGTTTGGCGCATATGCGGGCACATTTCTCCATGGTTGCAATGGGAGTTCGGTGCGGACGGTGTTTTTACCATACGGTTGTGAGTTCGAGCGCACGGGTGGGATCGTGATTCCTCGGTCGGACTTGACTTTTCACGTTTGTACGGTAAATCGTCCGAGGACGTGTCGGACACATTTTCCGACCCGAGGACGTGTGGGGAATGATTCCAAATGCGGTTCGTATGGACTTTTTAGCATGCGAATCGTGATTGCCAGTTCGTACGGCACTTGTACGATTCGTACGGTAAAAAGACCGGATACGAGTCGCACGGGGAATTTTTCTACCGGATCGTAATCGGCACCTAAGTCATTGAGGTGAACCCCAGCCTTAGTGTGAGAAAAATGACAGTTGATTACCCCCTCTTGCCTATCAGTGCCACAAATTTTCAGGTTAGCAGATTTACACAGTGCACAATTAAAATCCCCCAGCAGGATAATCACAGTGTCCATGGAGCTCAAATTACAAATAACATCCAAGGCCTCGCCAATCCTAAAAAGCTCCATCCCCAACTCTCCAACTTTTGTAAAAATTTACCACTAGCATTCTCTTAGGAGGTTTTACGTACAGTTGAATGATCTAATAGTAGGAAATGCCCGCGGAAAAAACAATTCTATTCACCGTTAACATATTAGATATATACATACATAAGCCTCCCTTGGGCCTTCCTCCCAGGCCTTTCACCGCCGGGGTATTGAAGGTCAAATAACCAGAGATATGGACTGGCTCCAGTTCCCATGTTTCTTGTAGGCATAATATGTCGAAATTATCTATAAACTCGACCCATACAGGATTTGAAATCTTTGCACGCAACCTAGCAATATTCCAAGAAATAATACTAGTTTCAGACAGCACTTTCTTGGAGGTGTAATTCGCTGGGTAAATAGAAAGGAGTTGACTTGCACTGGAGGGCAACCCTTGTGTGTAGAGCGCTAACGTCATTGCTCAAATCATGTGTATGGGGATTACTGCGAATAGGCCCCGTGGGATTGAACACAATGGTAGTAGAAGGTGGATTAGTACCAAGACTGGGGCTCGCTGTTCTACTACGCTGAACCTCAGGAGAGGCTACAGGATTGCCAAATCCCCCCTCAACTATTTTGTCACACTGCATATGGGTGGCCAGTCAGTCGACCTCGTCCAGGTTGTAAAGTGGAGCAAAGGGATTACTGACAGGAATTGGGTAGCTGAGATATGGTAAGCCACCGCCAAGTCCCTCTGAATGGCGTTGGAAGGGTTTTGTAGGATGGTAGAAAAAATCCAATGGCACAATACTAACCCCCTGACTTCTAAATTGTGGTTTCATAATATGTGCAATCTATTAGTATTTTACCCTATTGCAGTATCTGTGCTGTTATGACCATTGCCTAGTAGCAAAGTGATTTTATGATCTATGTGACATCATGACAATTGCCTTGTTAGCAAAGTGATATATGGGATGATGGTCTAATTTGTTTTATGTACAATACAAATGATATTTTTATATAACCTTGGGTAGAGTCTCTTTTTGTACTGTGCCTAGTGTGTCACTGAGGTGTGTGTGTTGCGCAAACGCTTTACACATTGCTTCTGGGATAAGCCTGACTGCTCTGCCAAGCTACTAAGGGGGTGAGCAGGGGTTATTTTGTGTGTGTAACTCCCTTACCCTGTCTAGAGTTGTGGGTTCTGCCTGCCTTAGGTGTATACCCTGGCCAGCCAGAAACCCCATATCTTACATTGTTCCATTTGGCAGTAGGTGCTGTCTCCAAGGAAGCCTGGTACACGAACCAGGGGTCTGTGGTAAATTTAAATTACCTAGACTTAATTTATGCGGTAAAATTCAATAAGAATAACTCAGTAAAAATAAGAGGCAGAATCCGTGGTATTTGAGGTTATAAAAGGGAATTTATTCCTTACAAAGGAATTGGTTCGAACCAGGCAATCGGGTTCCGTCACCACGAAGGTTCAGGAAGGGATCGGCAATACATTATTGACAGGTTATTATATTTATAGTAAATGCATTACAGTAAAGACAGATGCAGGAGGCGTAACAGCTGATAGGAAAGATAAGAATACACATACGTAATAAAAAAAGGCGTTACAATAGGCGTGCATAAAGGCGTATACTAGAAACGTCATTAAGAGGATGTCACAGGTGGGTGGATCCATAAGAGAATCCTACAATGTCAGCAGAAATACATGGCAGAGATGCGCGCGCAGCCGCATGACGTGTGATTGACGGGTAACTAGAGGGTGAAGGGGACTTGACATTTAGCCCTACATGAGGAGACAGAAGTCTGGGATGTCAGAACAACCTAATCCCAAATCGTATCTAATATCTTGTGTTTAAGGAACTATATTATCTGGAAGGGAAGGTCTCTCGGACAGAGTCTATTCTATACTGACTGATAGTACGTGTACAAGCGTCTAAGTGTCTACATGAGATGTGAGGGGGCATGGGCCTACCATGGCAACAGAAACCATGAGACAGTAAGGCCGGGCCCTTTGCTCTGTAGCTGGAAGGATGTTTACCTAAACTACTAGACAGGAATGTATTGGATGAGGAGCGGAGCAGATAACTTGAAGGCTGAATACAGTCTTGGCAGGCACCAGGCCGGGCCAGGCACCGTTAGCCGCGCAGGAAGTAAGACAAAGGTCATTGATACAGATGCAGGTCCAGGCTGGAGCTTTCAGAGGCAGAAAGCAGGAAAAGGCTCGATGGCAGAATTCAGGGCCTACTCGCCTGAGCTGTAAAACGTGAAAAGTGCACCATATAAAGTCGGTGGCCAATCATATTTAGGAACGGAATATCCAACCCATTCATGGTGGATCTGAAAGAGTACATGTTAACGTTGGACGCACATGTATTTGCGTCTTCATAGCTGGAAGTGGAGGGAACATACATGTACTTGTAGCACGTACATGGAGCCGTTGGGGTCTAAGATAGGGGACACAATTGATCATAAAAATTCATATTTCCTCATTCCCTCCTTGTCCCCTACGGACCCTTCATGAAATATCGATCCTCAGGAATCCATCAATCTGTTCATGTAACATCATTTGCTCTTCTTTCTTCTTCCGTGATTTTGAATGAGAACTTGAACGTGGAATACATGACGTGGCACACAGGCCGCAAATCGCTGGTCCACATTGTAGACACAGGCAACAACTGAATATTATGAGAAGGCCAATACCTAGGAAGGATAAGATCCTCCATCCCCAGGCTGACAACACGCTCCAGAACCAACCGGACTATGTCCAGGTGCCTGGATTCTGATGTATCTGGCTTGCAATCTTATGAAGACGAGTTATGGCTTTGTATACTGATGGCGCGTTTTCTGGAATGAAAACACAGCAACTCGATCCGATGACCCTACAGGCTCCGCCCCTATCGGCAAGGATGACGTCAAGGACAAGACGATTTTGAAGAACAACAATCCGCATCGCAGACTGCTCCTCTGTTAAGTTGCCTAGGGCGGAAGTAGTTTCATTCACTACTGCTTCAAGGGTTCTTGTTAATCTACGTATCAGTTTACTATTAGTGACAACACCTATGTAGGGAAAGAAACCTTTATTGAAATCTGTGTATTGTTCCCATGCCGTTTCAGTGTAGTCGACAATCGGGAGATCTCTCTGGGGTCTATTGTGTACTAAATGGGTATTCCTATGATAATCAGGAGGGGCTAGGAAAACAGGTGGCAGAAGGAATGCAATGTAACAGGTACCATCCCAATCTAAAGGTAAACGTATATATGCGGTATGACCACATATGAAGTAGGAATGACGGGAAGCTCTAAATGTAGACTTGCCTTGATCACTGAATTCGATCACAGTGGTACATTTACTATGACCCATGTGTACTGAACCATTCTTTCTTACACATAATTCACCTTTAACTGGAAATACTGACATAGCGGGCAAGACTGGTGCAGCTTCGGATTCAACATTCAGAATCATGAGGTTAAGTGTAAAATTACCTAATCCATATACTTCATTTTCTAGGTCAGTTCCTGTCTTTTTGGGAAGTCCCTCCTTGTTAGGGTAGCAGACTTTAAGCAAAACTAAGTTCAGGTTTCCCCATACCCAGTTGCTCTGGAAAACTACAGTATTTGAATCTAAAGAATTAATCAAACTAAACCATGCTCCACAGGAGCCATTGTGTGTGAACGGGTACGGAAAGAGGGGCAGAACTCCTTTGTATTTCTGATAGGGAGGGAGTCGGCCACATATCCAACAATTAGTAGCATTGCTGGTCTGATGGGAATGATGTAACATACTAATGAATGTGTTGTTGCGCAGCGCAAATCTATAGGACAACTCATGTGGAGGTAATTCACTAAAAGAATGTTCGGCAGTAACATTGTAAGCAGAATGAGCACGCTTGAAAATAGGATAGTACATGTGCAACAGTATACTTGCAGCAATAATCAAAAGATTTAGAAAAAACATAATCAATAATGTCACTACACAGTGACTACGAAGTGATTTACAGTATGCATGTTTCTTGAGCTGTTTCTGTCTATTTCTCTCTCTAATTCGGTCTAGAGGATACATGTCAGAGACTAATTTAACCGATTCACCTAGGAGAGGACTTAAACAATCAAATTGTCTGACTTGTTAGACCTTAGTTTCAGTTTGTATTCTTGTGATTCTGTTTTCTCAACCAGGGGGAGTTTTGAATCAGTCTGTGGAAGGGGGCAGGGCTGAGAGTTCAAATCAGACGGTAGTCCATGAAATTTCTTGATATGGCTCGAGTGTAGCCAACCCTTGCGACCCTCGATCTTCACTGCTGTCCTCGTGGTCAGAAGTACCAGTTTCGGCGTTTGCCAGCGAGGCTCCAGCGGGCTCCTCCTGTCGAAATTTCTTATGAATACAAAGTCTCCGGGAACCACTTCATGGGGCTTCACCTCGGTGTTGTCGGGAAAGGCTGCAGCTACCTGTGAACGGCAAGATTGTAGTGCAGACATCAAGGAAGCAAGGTAATCTGTCAGCATATTACAATCAACATCAGTTATTTTTCGAGGTATAGGCGTCCCCCACATATTTGGTGGCCTACCGAAGACCACCTCGTACGGGGATAGCCCTGTTCGAGAATGTGCTACCATTCTCATGTAAAAGAGAGCAACTGGTAAGGCTACTATCCAGTCGACACCTTTCTCTCTGCAAATTTTAGAAAGTCGAATTTTCAGAGTCTGATTATGACGCTCCACGAGACCTGCTGCCTCGGGATGTCGGACACAGTGGAATTTCCATTGATAGCCTAACAAGAGTGAAATGTGTTTCATTAGCTCGGATGAGAACGGCTGGCTGTTATCTGAGTACACGATACGGGGCAAACCATACCGTGGGAAGAATTCACGAACTAACTGTTTGGCAGTAGTCGGGGCAGTGTAATCTGAGACGGGATATGCCTCTGTCCAACGGGAAAGAGCACATACAACTACGAGGACATATTTGAATCCTCGACAACGTTCCATCTGGATATAATCCATCTGGAGGACTTCAAAAGGGTGATCGGGAGGTTGAAATCCACCTTGCTCTACAGGAATGCTTTTACCGGGGTTGAACTGACAACAAATCATGCAAGTACGCACTTTCTGTTTGGCTGCTGCTCGTAAGTGTTTGTTGAACCAAATGTGTTGAATACTATCTAGCATAGCTTTTTCTCCCAGGTGCGCTGGACTATGTATTGTGTTGATGATAACTTGAACCATGGAGTCGGGGAGAAACCATATAGATTTTCCCTTCGTCATCCATCCCTGATCTGTTTGGATCCCTCCTAATTCAGTCCATTTCTTTATTTCCTCTGGTGTAGCATGTGTCTGTATGTCAATTACATCAAGGGCGGGATCCTTAACTGTCATGCAGTGTGTCGATGTCGGAACTATTGTCTTTGTCAAGTCAGTTGCATGAGTCCGATTCTGTGCTGTTTGCTTAGCTGTTCGGTCTGCTAGGTCGTTACCCTGGGAAATGATATCGGTGACTTTTGTATGGGCCTTACACTTCATGATAGATATCGTAGTAGGTAGATGTATTGCATCTAATAGAGCTTGAATGAGGGGACCGTGTTGAATGTTGGCACCATGAGAAGTTAAATAACCTCTCTCTCGCCAAAGGACTCCGAAGTCATGGACAACTCCGAATGCATAACGTGAATCTGTATATATGTTAACTTTTTTATTTTTGGCTTGAATACAGGCTTGTGTCAGAGCGATGAGCTCTGCTGCTTGAGCTGACAAAGTGTTAATACGATTCGTTTCAATGACTTCAGTGTCTGTTGTGACTGCATAAGCGGCCACTAATTCTCCTGTACTTGTTCTCATGCATGACCCATCCACATAAAGTGTCAGGACTGGGTTTGGTAATGGGACATCTGTCAAGTCTTGTCTGGGTTTTGTCGTAATAGTAATGACTTCAATACAATCATGTGCCAATGGGTCTGTTTCACTTAATGGCAAAAGTGTGGCAGGATTTAATGTACTACAACGTCTGATTTCTATGTGTGGCTGGAACAATGTTAGTTCATAACCCGTCAGTCGTGCTATAGTCAAGTGTTGAGTCTGTGTCCGGTTCAAGAGAACCTCTACTGCGTGTGGTACTTGCACTGTCAATTGATGTCCTAATACTATGGAATCGCTTTGTCTGATCGCTAAAGCTGTCGCTGCGACTGATTTCAGGCACGCAGGAAGAGCCTGAGCTACGGGATCTAACGTGCTAGAAAAGTAAGCACATGGTTTGTGTGATCCTGCTTGTTCCTGAGTGAGTACTGACAAGGCAGTACCTTCGCGTTCTGTAACAAAAAGTGTAAAAGGCTTACTGTAACATGGTGTCGCTAAAACAGGTGCTTGGCATAAGGCTTTCTTTAAGTCTTCAAAAGCTTGTGTATGTTCTGGAGTCCAAGGGAGGACAGTCGATGTCGCTGCCTCCTGGGTTGTCAACTGAATGAGTGGTTTTGCTAGAAATGCATATTGGGGGATCCACTGCCTACAGTACGAAGTGAGGCCTATGAAGGCCCGTACCTCCTTTTGTGTCTTGGGTGGTGGCATGTTTACAATTAACTGGATGCGGTCAGGTGTGAGCTGTCTCCCCCCCTTGGACAGCAAGTGCCCAAGGTACACAACTTGCTGAACACAGAATTGTAGCTTCGAAGGGGACACCTTGTGTCCCTTGTCGGCCAGAAAATGTAAAACCGTCAGTGATGCTTTTTCACATTCGGGTTCGCTTCGGGCGGTGATCAGCAGATCATCGACATACTGAAGCAGGGCAGTGTTAACTAGCATGTGGATACTGTCAAGTTGTCTTTTCAGTGCTTGGCTATAGATGCTAGGACTTTCTGTAAATCCTTGAGGTGCGCGTGCGAATTTAAAGCTTCGTCCATTTAAACAGAATCCGAACAAATATTGGCTTTCCGGATCGATTGGGACGCTAAAGAAGGCGTTCTTGAGGTCAATTACAGTGAAGAACGTTGCTTCTGAATCAATAGCTGTCAGTAATGAAGAGATATCTGGGACCACGGGATATTGTGGTACAATGCATTTATTCAATTCGCGCAGATCAATAACTAATCGATATACAGGGGGTGCTTTTGGATCAGTTCGTTTAAGAATCGGAATGATCGGAGAATTACATACATTGGAGTCGGTTTCCACAACCACTCCTTGTGCAATGAGCTCGTCAATGATTTGCAGTAAAGCCACTACAGCATCTGGAGGTAACTTGTATTGTCGCATTCGTGGTAATACCACTCCTGCTTTGAGTGTGACTCGATATGGTGTAATGTGCATACAACCTACATCAGTGGGGCCTTGTGCCCATAAATGTGCAGGTAGATTCTGTAACCGGTGATCCATGTCTCTTGACACGTAGTGACCTTTAAAGTCATGCAAAAATAGTCGTACTCCGTCCGGAGAACAACATATTATAGCTCCTAGAGCTTTCAATGTCTTTATACCTAACAAGTTTTCTGGACATGATTTAGTAAGCAATAAATCTGTAGTCCGTGTCAATGGACCAACTGCAAGTGGAAGCGGTTGCGATACTTCGTTAATAGTAGGCTTTCCTGAAAAACCAAGGGAAATATTCTGTGAGCCTGAGAGGGTTGCCCCTGGAACCTCGTCGTGACTTATAGTTGTTCTGCTTGCCCCTGTATTAATTAAAAACTTTCTATCCTTCCCTAATATTTGACTATGTACATAAGGACCTTCCTGATCTACAGGAACCTCAATAAGGGGTAAGCCAACTTCCTTCTCTAGGCTATTTCATGTGTATCGCTGATAATCTGGATAGTCATTTTGTGCATACTGGTACATCTGTTGTGTCGTGTTTTGTGTTGCGGCAATAGGCTGTGACTGTGGTACCGCTACGGTCTGTTGTGCAGCTTGCATAGGCTGTACATTCTGAGGTGTTTGTTGTTGGATCTGATCCTGTCTAGGTGGACGTGGTCTCTCCTTGGTTTTACCCGTAGAGATATTGTGTTTCAGAACCGCACAATCGTTTATATAATGACCTGGCTGTTTACAATAGTTGCATGTCCCTTTTACAGGAACCGCTGAATTACTGGACTGTGTCGCACCCTTTTTATGACCGTCAGCTGGAACTGACTGAGCAACAAGCATTTTCATTTTTGTGTCTTTCATACGTCTCTGTTCGTGTTCTTGTTCTTCTCTAATTCTATTCTGGTGATACTGTAACATTTGTAACATTTGTGAAGGAGTGTTAGCTTGCCAAGTGCTCTCAACTTTCAATACTCTGTTTTTAACCTGGGGCAGGGAATTCTCGACTAGTTTTGTTACAAAAAGATGTGGATATGATTCGCTATTTGCTTTTAGGCCGCTATTAATACCAAAACATTTTTCAAATCGGGAATAGAAATCACTAGTGTCTTCATCGGGTTTCTGTTTACAGGCTGAGATTGCACCCCAGTCTTCCTTTTTCGTAGTTAATAAACGTGGCAATACTTGTACTAATAATCCTGGTAATGCTTTAATTTTGTCCCCAAGCCCTCGGCCTGCTGTTCGGGCTTTTTCTTCATTTTCTAATGCGGTCCAATCAATCTTTTGGTCTCCCACCTCCCATTCCTTTTCTTTGAGTTTCTCGTAAATACCGGCAGGCAATAATACTTTTAATATTTTCATAATGTCAGGATAGGTATAATCACCCATGAGTAACATGTCCTTTAGTTCACGGTGAAAACCTGCTGGATCTTTGTCATGGCTGGGCACTAATTTTTTCATTTCCAATAGTTCTATTTTAGTTATGGGCGTGTACACAAACACGCGCGAAAAAGAATCATCCACATTTTTAACTGGGTGCACTTCGCGTAAGGGATTCTGTCTGTCTATGTAATACATTTTTCTTTCCATGGAGGGAACTGAATCATGCTCTGGACATAGGAAGGCACTGTATCGATGCCGATGTTCTAGAATTTCTTTAATTAGATCGGTACCCATACCTCTCCATTTATTCGTGAGTAGTTCTATCAGTATATCAGGTAGGGGACCAGGATCGGAGTGTTCGTTTTTATACAATATAAGGAGGTGTTGTATAATGTATATACCAGCTAAACGCTGTTCGTCTGGTGTGAGATTCAGAAACGTGTGTGCTAGCGCATCATCACTGTATTTTTCAGAACTGTCAGCCCATTGTACTGCTGACCTGGCTAATTCTTGTTCATCCATAGAATCGAGCACATGGTACCCCCTTCGTTCTCGAAGTAATTTATCAGTAGCCTGGAATAAGTGTTCAGGGGTCCTTGGATTTGAGATAGCTGCTTGAAAAATTCTGTTACATTCTGGACGTATCGGACGCATTGTATTATTAAAAGATCTTCCTTTTCCTACATAAGCTATCGTTTCTCTAGCTGGTAATTCTAATTGTCCTGTGGTCATTTCTGACTGTTCCTCCTCCTCTCCCTCTGATTCAGTTTTATCTGCCTCTAATCTTCTTTCATGTATTCGTTCTACTTCTTTTCTGATCTTTCGGTGCATAACTTCTATACTCTTCTGTTTATCATGTTTTCCGTCTGCTATATTCTGACCCCATCTGGTAAGTACTTGCATTTCCTCCGGATCTACCTCAGGCCTATCTCTGTTTCTGATCAAGCAGTTTATGAAGAAGCGTAACAATAATTTTTGCATGTCCACTTTCTGGTATTCCATGGCCTCGCCAATACTTTCAGGACCTTGCCCTGTTTGGATAAAGTGATATATTTTGTCTAGATGACCAATCATTCCTGGTAGTGTCATTAGATAGGTCGAAACTCGTCGTAAACGTACTGATGATAGCAACATTCTGTCGTGTTTACCGGGCACTGGATCATATCTACAATCTGTAAGAGGCTCATTAAATATATTATGATTAGCTGTTTGGGGTGTACGTTGGTGTGCTAAATCCCTATAAGTCAACCTAGGTGCTGGCGGTGGCGTGGAAAAACCTCCTGTCGCACCTCCTGTCGCACCTCCTGAGGTGCCAAGTCCAAAAGGATTTGTTGGATGTAGGGTAGAGAGTGTAGATGCAGGAAGGACTGTAGAAACAGGTGGAACGTTTAGAACGTGAGGAGGAGTTTGTTGCTGCGGAGGTGGGGGCAGATGATCTTGGGGTTGAGCATCGTCAACAGGTGGTGCGCGTGGCTGCGCACCATTAGCATATTCGGGGGCGGCATCATCTAAATAGGAAGAAAGGAAAATGTCCTTTGCGGTCTTGGGATGTACTTTAATCGGGAGTAATGGAGGTGGCAGATCTTTTGGTACCTCCAGGGTGGCTTTAGGCAAACCCTCGGCCAGAAGAGGATACATACCATTCATAAGAGTGTTTCGTTGTCTGTCTACTTGTTCTGTTTTTACTCGGATACCTTCGTCAATTAATATGTTTTCTCGGGCTTTGTCTGAATTCTCTCTACTTTTCTCTTCTTTTCTGAACGCTTTCTCTGCGCGTCTATGCGATTCTTTACGCCATAATTCAATGGCATCTTTCTGTGACTGTCTGGCTTTCTTTTTCCATAATACTTCTTCTACTCTCATGATGCAATCTGCATCCCATGTCCCAGCAGCGGGCCATCTCTGACTCTCTGCTAAATCCTTGGTATAGTCTACCCATAAATCAAGATATAATACGGCATCTAGGCCATGTTTATGGTACATAAAGTACCCGGGAGTGTCCCTAGGTGGAATGGGAACAGCTTCCTCGAGTATCCCTTTTCTAGTTTTTATCTGTCTTAATTTCGAGAATAACGGCATCTTGAACCTTGCTACTTGGTTCTCACTCGGACTTGAACACAATTAATACAATAAACACAATAATGAAGATCGAACAATCACTCATACCACGACATTTAAAACATATCAATACATTTTAGAACGAACAATAATAATTAGAATAAAACTAGTTAACTGCATAATACTAGATGTACTGCTAAACAGCACAGATACACTGCTGAAACAGTGCAGACCAGGTCTGTGTACCCAAACCCGTCTTGACCGGCACAAACCAATGTGCACGTCTAGATGCGTCCCCAGCAACGGTACTCACCGGGAAGCACGGAACGGAAGGCCTCGGAAACTGGACTGGACTGGATCGGACTGGACTGGACTCGACTCGTGACTTAGATACTTCGGAACTTCGGAATCTGGTGGGCCTCTGTATACCTCGGATCTTGCTCTCTCAGCTAGGCACTGGTCGGGATTCTCCGCACTCCTCACCGCCTCGTCTGGGTGTTGATCGCAGCCTCAGTCGCCCCCCGTTGGCCTGAGGGAGATACAGGAAATCCTGCGGGTACGCGTAGTTGTCCGTCCGGCTGTGGCAGGAGACCGGGTCTGCAACGCACCTCCGGCGCGTGGGGTGTGAGAGGTGTCCCTATTCGGGCGCCAATTATGTGGTAAATTTAAATTACCTAGACTTAATTTATGCGGTAAAATTCAATAAGAATAACTCAGTAAAAATAAGAGGCAGAATCCGTGGTATTTGAGGTTATAAAAGGGAATTTATTCCTTACAAAGGAATTGGTTCGAACCAGGCAATCGGGTTCCGTCACCACGAAGGTTCAGGAAGGGATCGGCAATACATTATTGACAGGTTATTATATTTATAGTAAATGCATTACAGTAAAGACAGATGCAGGAGGCGTAACAGCTGATAGGAAAGATAAGAATACACATACGTAATAAAAAAAGGCGTTACAATAGGCGTGCATAAAGGCGTATACTAGAAACGTCATTAAGAGGATGTCACAGGTGGGTGGATCCATAAGAGAATCCTACAATGTCAGCAGAAATACATGGCAGAGATGCGCGCGCAGCCGCATGACGTGTGATTGACGGGTAACTAGAGGGTGAAGGGGACTTGACATTTAGCCCTACATGAGGAGACAGAAGTCTGGGATGTCAGAACAACCTAATCCCAAATCGTATCTAATATCTTGTGTTTAAGGAACTATATTATCTGGAAGGGAAGGTCTCTCGGACAGAGTCTATTCTATACTGACTGCTAGTACGTGTACAAGCGTCTAAGTGTCTACATGAGATGCGAGGGGGCATGGGCCTACCATGGCAACAGAAACCATGAATTACTTGCACGGAGACAGTAAGGCCGGGCCCTTTGCTCTGTAGCTGGAAGGATGTTTACCTAAACTACTAGACAGGAATGTATTGGATGAGGAGCGGAGCAGATAACTTGAAGGCTGAATACAGTCTTGGCAGGCACCAGGCCGGGCCAGGCACCGTTAGCCGCGCAGGAAGTAAGACAAAGGTCATTGATACAGATGCAGGTCCAGGCTGGAGCTTTCAGAGGCAGAAAGCAGGAAAAGGCTCGATGGCAGAATTCAGGGCCTACTCGTCTGAGCTGTAAAACGTGAAAAGTGCACCATATAAAGTCGGTGGCCAATCATATTTAGGAACGGAATATCCAACCCATTCATGGTGGATCTGAAAGAGGACATGTTAACGTTGGACGCACATGTATTTGCGTCTTCATAGCTGGAAGTGGAGGGAACATACATGTACTTGCAGCACGTACATGGAGCCGTTGGGGTCTAAGATAGGGGACACAATTGATCATAAAAATTCATATTTCCTCAGGTCGCTGGGCTCAGTTTGGTGTTTTTTCTGCACACTTATTTTTAATTTCTACTTCTTGCCGCACTGAAGCACAAGTAAGCCACTCCAATGGCCCCCTCTTTATGGAGGCGTATTTACCTGGGCGCACAGAGCATTTGCATATCTGAGTGCTGCTTGCCTGGAATTGACAAACTTGCTTTGATTTCCGTGTAGGTAGTCTAGCCACAATTTTGGGAGATGCCGGGCTCCCATCCTCATAGTGTGGGAGCTATCTTTCTTTGGGTTGAATCCCTTTTTATTGATTTGATGTGTTTCACTTCTGCACATTTGATGTAATTATTGTTTCCTTTGATAGTGGTTCCTCTCTCTATGGTAGCCTGTGATAGGACCCAGGGGTTGCTAGGCCCTATCTGTTGTTTGTGCTGCCCACTTATTTTAATTTTGTTCTTATTTCCACGCCGAAGAATGAGTAAGCCATGCTCCTGGAACCACCCCCTCTTTATGGAGGCTAATTAACATGAACGCACAGCGCCAAAGGCACACCAATGGCAAGCCCATCTGTGTCTGTCTGTGCACAGGCTGCACACAGCACCAGCTCTCCTGTCAGTTTTGCATCAGTGGAGACTTCTATTTTAACTTATTCATGGGAAGCACCGCTGGCTCTCAGGTGTACAAGTGAGCCCATGGCTTGTATTTAATTTACCCCTGTGTCCTGGCCTCTGGCCTCTATGTTATGCTGCCCTGGTTGTGTAGTTCTTATCAGCGGTCCGGTGTCTGGTCACTGTTCTTCTATTCGACATATCACACACGTTACCATCCCCAGTACATACTCCAACAGCCCTTACGTGTCATATGTTTTTATCAATACCAGGTCTATTATTAAACACAGTATTGAATTGAATGAGTGGAGGAATAGCTTCACTATGATGGCAGCTCGGAGCTGAAGCTACGTAGTGTACCCTCTCACCAACTTCCTGAGTAGCATTCCACCGCACTGTTATCCAATCCAAAACAACAATTCTGCAACTAGAATGCAGGTGGATCACCTGAAGCGCAAAATCGCCCTTCCCCGATCTTGCATCGCAGAGAAATGAGCCGCGATGTCCCTGCCAGTTAATATGCCAAGATCGCACCTGGGGAGCTGTGAGACCACACCCGGTGGCCGAAAGAAATACTCCACAATGCAGTTGACCTCCGTTATCCAGCAGACAGTGCCCCTTCTCAAAAAGTGATATGCACCTATCGTAAGACATGCTTGCAGGTCAGAGTGAACTACCTTGTGGCATAAAGTACGCAAGATGACGGCTCGGAACGATCTGCGCTCGCTGTGACGGAGAAGAAGTGTGGTGCGGAGACCAGTGATCACTCACCTCAATTTGGCGGTGGCTGGCTGGAACATCTAGACAGGAGTGCATGAACCGAGAGAAGACACCTGCAACCAGGTGGACTACAGTAGCCCGATAGTGAAGTTCGATCCGCCAGCGGAGTGAGTTCACAGCCACAGCGTGAGTGAATCACAGCGGGAACCATAACTACGGGTGGACAACCATGACATCAAATGGTCTAACGGCAGCCGGAGGTCCTTCCTTCCCTGCGGTGCAGTAAATATGAGGGAGTGGGACGTATTTTTTTAATGCTGCTGGGGGATCTCAATACGCTGTATGCAGGGGCTGTGTGAATCGTCCTTTATGGCGGCTGTTCAGTGACATGGGAAACAGCAGGATGCAGCGTTGAATTGCATTGCATAATGGAAAGAACTGCCCAGTAAGGTTGGGGTGACTCTGCATACGTGACAAAGCATTCTTGGGCATTAGCATGAATAGCGACGCTGGGGTTATGTAAACATTATTGTGTGGGAAGCCTGCAAAGGAGTAGAGGCAGGTGGTCAACAACAGTGCAGTTTACACAGAAGAGAGGGAATTGGCTGCACTACAGACAGATACTGTAATGAGCCCGAGTGGTCGTGCTCAGCTCTGTTACCTGAAGTATTGGTGGAGCTGTGATCCACAAAGGAGGCCCGCACTGCCAATGAGAGGGCCTTGGAGATGGGCCAAACACATACCTCCTCACTAGAGGCAACCTTCTCTACAGCCAAGTTGCTCCAGCGCACAGAGAGAGCCCCTCCCCGGATGCTGTGGAATCCGTGACCCCAACTGGTCTGTTGGCTCATTGCCTTTGACTTTTGGAGGGGCCCCCTGATGTTTTCACATTCCCCATTGCCGGTCTGTCTTTGACTGTTTGCCAGCATCTAGCTCAACTCCCTTCCCCCACCTCCCTCTATGCTCCTTGGGACTTGTTTTTGTTTTATCTCTTCCCTATGTAACCAATGTTATTAGATGTTTACTGATGTTATACTATGAATCCGACAGCAGAGCCCTAGAAACATGGCTGACGCCTGGTGGAGCTACCTAGGTAGCTATAGAGGAGATTGTCTGTTGTTCTCCCCCTTGGCCCTCAATTACCCTCTCTACTTAGCACTGTTTCTCGTCTCCCAGCTTCGTTGCATTTCTTCCCTCGCCTTCCAGATAGCACCGAAAATTTAAAAAAAGAAAGAAAAATCTTGAAACTCTACCATTTAACGGAGCCCTAGCAACATGGCCGACGTCTGGTGGAGCTACCCTGGTAGCCATGGAGGAGATAGGCTTGGATCTTCCCCTCGGCCTTCACCCACCTTCCGCACCTGGGCACTGTTTCTCGTCTCACCGCTTATGTGCTCCATAGGACCCGTTCTATGTAATTTACTGTTCCAGTAACCAATGTAATTATGTATCTTGTTTTTTTCTCTGTTATGCTATGCTCTAGTAACTGATGTAACTATGTAACACTGCTCTTTTCTAACGCCATCCTCATGTAAAGCGCTCTGATCACTCCGGGTCAAGCCAGCGCTATATAAAACTATTCAAATAAATAAATAAATAAATAAATTCCTGTTGTTTTGTGAAACCTTCACTTCTGCACTGATATTTATCATGGATACTTGGGTGCACGCCGCGTCCAACCCGGATTATCTGGATATCACTATCACTGGTCAAAGTTCCAACAGACTGTCGCCGAACATATGTCTCTAAACTCCATTGACTCCCAGTCAGACAGCGGAATACATTGAAGGCTTTGTGCACCGTGTTTAAGGCACCTCACGGGACAGGCTCTGACTTCCTAGGGACGAGTTTCACTGATTGCTCACCCAGTCGGTCCTTGCTCCCAGCATCAGACAATTTGTTGGTAATTCCCAGATTTCGATATGCAAATTTGGGGGGCTGTAGTTTTGTGCTTGTTGCATCTAGGCCATGGAATGCTCTTCCTTTACACATTGAAACCCTGCCCAATCTATTGGCCCCGGGGACGGCTTTAAAACCATTGTTCTTCTCTTCCTGTAAAATTATCTTCCTTTGCTTCTCTCTAGCTTTTGTTTACACAGCTAGTTCCAAGATGCCCTTTTTAGGTATATGAGCGCTTTATAAGATTTTTTGAACATACTATATATATATATATATATATATATATTTTCACTGAAAAAACCATAGGTTTCAGGGGCGTTATAGTTAGCTGGACTTTTCACTCGTACAAAACCATAGAAATTCCCCGTTATAGTTAGTTCAGCTAACTATAACTCGCGCGCCCGCAATGCACTGCTGATGACGTCACATATTATATCACTCATGACATGGTCAGTGACATCACTCATGACATCACTGATGACATCTCAAATGACATCACTGATGACATCATCCAGTGAATGTGTGTTTTTCTGAAAATTACATATGTTTTATATATGTATATCTCAAGGTCGATGGAAGAATAAATGGGTATATAAGTGTCTAAATGGATGATTTGTTTTTGAAAAATTGATTGTATAACTGACTGATTAAGTGTATCTTAGTGAATACATGGCTTAGTGAGTAATGTTTAAATATGTAAATATCTGTATCAGTCTCTCACTTTGTGTATAAGTGGCTGCATGGATTGGTGAGTAGCTACATGAGTGTCTATATAGGTTATTAGTTGGTTTTTTGAGTATCAGTATAAGTGTCTGATGTCTGTATGGTTCGGTGGGGGGTATTACGTAGTGCATAGGTGCATGAATGAGTGACTCACTGTTTGTATGTGTTGAAGACAGCATGTGTGCAGGACTGTATGGATGGATGAGTATGTGCATGGGTGTGTTAGTGAGTGAATGACTGTCTCAATAGTGTCTCTATGAGTAACTACATATGTTTTAAACTAGTATATGTGACTATTGGTGTATATAAGTGAGTATATGTGAGAGTGAGAGATTGAAAGAGTTCCTGTATGAATAAGTATGTGTTTCTATAAGTGATTGTTAAAAAGACTACGTATGTATAAGTTTCTGTAGAAGTAAGTGTGGTGGTGTGTGTATAACTGTATATGCAGGTAAACGGATGTTTGATTCTTTATTAGCATGAGTGACTATGTGTGTGAGTAACTTTATGGATGAGTGGCGTTGTGTAACAGGATGTATAGGTGTATGAGTACATATGATGAGTGAGTACATGTATGAGTGACTGTATAGGATTGTTGGTGAATGAGTGGATGTGGATCTTACAATTACTGAATAGGTTGTTGTAACTGGTATTGGTATGTCCATTGTTTTGAAAATTTTAATTTCTATTTTTGAATGTGTGTATCAAAGGTTATATTAGGGGGAGAGGAGGTCTGCCACTCTATAACAAGGATGATGTCATCAGTGATGTCATCAGTGATGTCATGAGTGATGTCACTGACCATGTCATGAGTGATGTAATATGTGACGTCATCAGCAGTGCATTGCGGGCGCGCGAGTTATAGTTAGCTGAACTAACTATAACGGGGAAATTTCTATGGTTTTGTACAAGTGAAAAGTCCAGCTAACTATAACACCCCTGAAACCTATGGTTTTTTCAGTGAATTTCTAAGGTATTTTAAATGCTAATTCCTAGCTATAACGTGCCTGAAACCTATGTTTTTTTCAGTGAATTTCAAAGATTTTTTAAATGCTAATTTCTAGCTATGCCTACAGAGATAGGACATGTGAAGAAAGAAGGAAAAACGCACAGAAAGAAAAAAAAGAAATGCAGAAAGAAGCAACAGAAGTCCTCAAAGACGAAGAAAAGTGCAGGAAGAAGTATAACGTGCAGAAAGAACAAACAGAAGAGCAGAAACAAGCCTTGTTGCAAAATCATCCTGTACCCTCAACTTTTTCAGACGGATACTGGTGGTTACTGAGTCTGACTAACCAGTCCTAGAGCCAGTGCTATGTTAAAAAAACACTCAGAATACAGTGAAAACACCTACATACACTAGGGCACACTATGTGTTGGGGTCCCCCTGTGATTAGCATGACCTCCTCTGTAAGCCCCTAGTATATAATAGGGCAGGGGATTAAAACTACCTCTTAAAACGCACCACAGGGCGTGTTTGAACACGTCACCTCATGCCCCGTCCCCTCCTGTCCCCGCTGTGTAAACACGCCCTGTAGCCGTTTTAGGTTGGGAGACTAAGTCCCCTTGAATCCTGAGGGTCCATAGGGTCCAACTAGACCACTAGGTACCTCCAGTAAGCGCCGCAGAGCTGCGTTGCAGAGAGGTGTAAAAAGTGGCACGGCCTGCACCACCTCTCTGCAACGCAGAGCAGTGGTGCTTACTGGAAGCACCTGGTGGGCTAGTTGGACCCCAGGGTCCCTCAGGATTGAAAGGGAATTATTTCCCCAACTTAAAAACGCGCCACAGGGCATGTGGGCATTCTGAGTTGAGAGATTAAGTCTCCTTGAATCCTAAGGGTCCCTAGGGTCAAACTAGCCCACTAGATACCTCCAGTAAGCGCCACAGAGCTGCGTTGCATGGAGGTGTAAAAAGGGGCGTGGCCTCAGAACACCTGTCTGCAATGCAGCTCCCTGGCGCATACTGGAGATACCTGTTGGGCTAGTTGGCCCTCAGGGACCCTCAGTATTGAAGGGGAATTAATTCCTCAATTTACAACTGGCCAGGGGGCGGGTTTGCAGAGTGCTGCAAGGAGGGGGCATGGCCTCCGGCGCGATGCCGGTCTTTTATTTATTTATTTTTAAGAAGGAGGGCTGTGTGGCCCCCTTTCTTTTTCTAATTTATTAGCCCTGGGGACCCCATCCCCCAGGGCCTGCACCCTAATTTTTTTTGTTGAAAAAAATTAATTTGGCCCTCCCAAGGCCTTAATCGCCCCCGGGGACCCCAACCCCCAGGTCATGGCTTTTTTTTATTTTTTTATTCTTTAGTAGGGGGGCTGTGTTGCCCCCCTCCTCAGGCCACTTATGGCCCCGGGGACCCCATCCCCTGGGGCTGGCCTTTGTTTTTTATTTAAAAAAAAATATATATATTTATAGAAACACCTAGGACATGCTGGACAAACCGTATGTACCTATCACCATGACGATTTGCGTGATACTCATTAAAAGGCGACTATGCATACAATGAATCCACGTAGAATGTATTCACACCGCTAGTGAAGCTCTGACATGTCTGACACCCTACCGTGCCTAATCCCGGTGCCCCCGCTGGTGGGTACTCTCCAAGTAGACACCCTTGTCGTTTACTTATACAAACATGGGTAGCTATTGATGGGCACATTTAATACACATGCACACCAAGCCATTCAAAGGGGATTCAACAAAAATTCGACCAAACTATGCAAGAAACCCCCTCACGGTTAATAAAACACACATCCACCGCCGGATGTGTAATACTTTTTATTTTACTCTCTGGAAAGGAGACAAACCTCACTTGAGAGTCACAGCGTTCTCCTGGCTGAGCCCAATGCTGTGTTACACCCACCAGTGCCCGCCGAGTGCCACACACCTCTGTGTTGTATTCCACCAGCTAGTGCGTATGCTATGACACTCTCTAGCCCATGTGCACTGTAACACCACCCCGTGAATATGTCATGCCACACTTGCCTTCGCACGGGTTATATTGCCCCATCTAACGTGCCTTCCTCGATGCCTATGTTATAAAGCACAGCGCTATGCCATACATATTACAATCTGGGATCCATATCTTTGTCACAGTGCCTATGCAATGTTACACTACCCAGCACATATTTTATATTACAACTTTAGAGACTACTTAGGTTACACAACACTGCCCTGTGCATATTACACTCCAAGGCGCATATCACATAGCAAGCGCTAGTGCCTGTGCTATCTCGCGCTCTCCAATGAATCTGTCATTGCGCACAATGTATTGCATATTATATTTCACGCCCCGGTTCATCTTATATCACACTTTTTGGTACATAGTTTATACCATATACTATATCTAGTTTTCATTTTCAATCGTGCTCTCAGGACTATGTTCTATATAACACTGCGTCCACCTACCCTTTTCACGGGCATTACATTTTGCGATGGGGGGTGAAGGGTCAGGGGATGTTTCTGCCAAGTGAGCCCGCAGTCACAGTCCCAAACGTCCTCTTCTTCCTGAATAAAAGTGAGATTATGCTGCATACTTGTTCATATTTTAAGTAGTTCGCACAGACACACATTTTAAAAACAATAAAGTTCCTAATACCCACCTTCTATGAACAGTTAGCTTGCTGCCCCATCCACCTCCTCCCTATTCTCTGTTGTCTGAATCCATGGACTAGCCTCCTCCCTCCTGCCATGCATGGTCTGATGTGCTGCCACTGCCCTGCATTTAGCATGATGTACCAGTCCACTCATCCTGCCCTCCATTGCCCAATTCTATGGCCCATCATTGACCTCCTGCTTAGCCTCTGTGCTTTGCTTGCTGCCCCTATTCTCCTTCCCCCTGCCCTCCAATGTCTTTGTGCATGCCCCTGCTCCATCCTTTTTGACCACCATGTTCCATGGACCTGCCACTCCTATCTACTCTGAGTGTTCTGTTGAGCTGCCACTCCCCTACCACCTGCCTAGCATTGTCAGATGACTGTAACCTGTCCCTGCCACCTCCACTCTGCCTGTCCACATGCCATGCCCCTATCCCCTTCCTCCTCTCCTCCATGGTCCATTTTACTGCCACACCCTTCTGCCCTCCCTGGTCTGTTGTGCTGCAACTGCTCCTCCTGCCTGCCCCGCGCGGACTGTTGTGAGGCCCCTTCCCCTGAACTCTCTTGTCTGTGCCCAGGTCCTGACCCTCCCTTCTATCCTCCATGGTCCTTTGTGCATGCCCCTGCACCCTCCTTCTTGCCCATCATAGCCATTGTGCTGCCACTAACCCTCCCGCTTGCCATGCATGGTCTTCTGTGCTGCCATGGCCCCTCCCACCTTCCCTGTGTGGTCAGCTAGCTGCTCCTGACCCCCTCCCACCTTCCCTCCATGGTCTGTGTGTATGCCATCATAGTCTCACTGTTGCTCTCCATGGTGTGTCTTGTTTCTAGTGCCCATCCTGCCTGACCTCCATGGTCATCTTGCTGCTCCTGCCCTGCCCCCTTGCACCCAGTCCTCTGTTTCCATGTGCAGACCCCTATTCCCTCCCTCCTGGCTTGTCGGTTCCATTGTAATGCCCCTGATCCGTCCCTCCTGCCCTTTATGGTCTGTTATGCTGCAGCTTTCTCTCCTGTCTGTCCATTATGGTCAGCTAGCTACCATTGCCTCTTTCCCCTGTGTTCTCTGTTGTCCATGTGCATGGTCCTGTCCCCTCCCTATTGCTTTCTATGGATTGTTGTGCTGCACTCCCGTCCCGCATGCCCTGTGTGGTGTATTGTGCTGATGCAAACCTGATGCCTGCCCTGTAGGGTAAGTTTGGTGCACCTCTCCATGTCCCTCCTGTCCTCTGTTATCCGAGTCCATGTCCCTACCCCAATTCCTCCTGCCTACCATGATCCAATGTACCATACTTGCGAACATTATGAACTTGGTAAGAGGGAGATTTTGAAAAAAAACTGGGGTATTGATTTTCCCCTTTGAGTTACATTGAAAAAGAGGAGATTGTAGACAGATCAAATAAAACCCATTTGAGCTTAAAAACATTGGATGTTTCCTGGCTGAAACGGGTCTGTTGGCATGTATGGTTGTACTACCACTGCCTCTTCCTTCTGCCCACAAGGGTCTATTATATTGCCACAGCCTCTCTTGCCAGTCCTGTATTGTTGGTTTGTTGCCCCTGCCTCCCTTTCCACTGCCCTCCATAGTCTGTTGTGCTGCCACTGCCCTTCCTGCCTGTCCAGTGTGGCCTTCAATTTTCAGAATCCGTGCCCCTGGCCTCTGCCTCTCAACAGTATCCCAATGAACAACTAGATTGCTAACATTCTAAATTTATTACAAAAGTGTGGAACGCCTGGCGTCCTCTTGATGTAATCAAAACTGTAATACCTATAGCATTTCCTTTAGAAATTACATATGTGAGAGGGTCTTATTTGCATCAAAATTATGGTTAGTGCTCTAAAAAACTAAAATGAGGACATATTTTCTGAGTTTTCAAATAGCGATAAAGAACTTTTAAATTATTTGTAATCTTTATGTTTTTTGATCCAGTTGACCACTTGATTAAAAGTTGCACTTAGGGGAGAGGATGTGGTGTTACTTCCAGAGCTGCAGACTTTGCAACTGGGGAACCAGGTTGGAGTTTATGCTTCAGCTCAACAATCTGTGGTTCTGGTCAAATCACTTAATCTCACCATGTCTACAACCAAAATGAATTTGATCTTGTGTGATGTAACCAATGCTCATGTAAAGCACTTCAATACCTGACAAGTCTGCACTATATAAAACTGCAAATATACAAAAAATAAGTGTTTTGCACACTTCTGCCATTGGGCTACATGTGGGCTACATCTGGGTGATATTTGTGCTGCATTTGGGCTCTATTGTCTCTGGTGGACATCTTGGGAGATTTATTTGTTATGAAGTTTCCTAATTTCCTCATTTACTGCAACTCTTTTTCCTCAGTAGGAAATGCTTTCAGTTTTTTACTTTGATTCCATCAAGAAGGTATTCAGATATGTCGCACATTTGCCATAAATTCTGAATGTTAGCACTCTAGTTGCTCATTAGATCACTGTAGTAAGGCTACTGCTTACCACTGAAGTCTGCTGCTGGTATTAAAATTGCTTGTTTCAGACTGCATATCAGAATTTTTCAATGTAATAGAAGAGGATTTGAGAAGTCACTCAAAATGTGCCCTAATTTTTCTTTCTTCAGCACTAATCATAATTTCTATGGCAAAATGACCCCCCCCCCCCATTGTGTTCCTTTTTAAATTAAATGTTTTAAGTGTTACCAGTTTATTCGAATCAAGATGCCTTTAGGTGTGCCATACTTTTGTCATAAGTAAGACAGTAAGCGCTCTAGTTGTTCTTAAGAGCACTCTGGGACATTCTGTCATTGGGCTATACTTGGGCTAAATCTGGGTGATATTTGGGCAACATTTGGGCTCTTTTGTCTCTGGTGGCCATCTTCGGAGATTTATTTGTTATGAAGTTTCCTAATTTCCTCATTTACTGCTGTCTCCTCAGTAGGAAATACTTTCAGTTTTTTACTTTCGTTACATCAAGAAGGCATTCAGATGTGTCGCACATTTGCCATAAATTCTGAATGTTAGCACTCTAGTTGCTCATTAGATCACTGTAGTAAAGCTTCTGCTCACCAGGGAAGACTGCTGCTGATATTCAAAGTGCATGTTTCAGTCTGCATGTCAGAATTTTTTTATGAAATAGGAGAGGATTTGAGAAGTCAAAATGTGCCCTAATTTTTCTTTCTGCAGCACTAATCACAATTTCAATGGCAAAATGAACCCCCTCATTTTGTTCCTTTGTAAATTAAATGTTTTAAGTGTTACCACTTTATTCCAATCAAGATGGCTTCAGGTGTGCCATACTTTTGTCATAAGTAAGACTGTTAGCACTCGAGTTGTTTGTTAGAACACTCTGGGACATTCTGTCATTGGGCTATACTTGGGCTACATCTGGGTGATATTTGTGCTACATATGGGCTCTTTTGTCGCTGGTGGCCATTTTGGGAGACTTATTTGTTATGAAGTTTCCTAATTTCCTCATTTACTACAGTCTCCTCAGTAGGAAATACTTTCAGTTTTTTACTTTGATTCCATCAAGAAGGCATTCAGATGTGTCACACATTTGCCATGAATTCAGAATGTTAGCACTCTAGTTGCTTATTAGATCACTGTAGTAATGCTACTGCTCACCAGGGAAGTCTGCTGCTTGTATTTCAAGTGCATGTTTCAGTCTGCATGTCAGAATTTTTTAATGAAATGGAAGAGGATTTGAGAAGTCACTCAAACTGTGCTCTAATTTTTCTTTCTGCAGCACTAATCATACTTTCTATGGCAAAATGAACCCCCTCATTTTGTTCCTTTTTAAATTAAATGTTTTAAGAGTTACCACTTTATTCCAATCAAGATGGCTTCAGGTGTGCAATACGTTTGTCATAAGTAGGACTGTTAGTGCTCTACTTGTTCTTTAGAACAGTCTGGGAAGCTGCAGTAGAACACAAAGGAATCAACTGACAGTCTCTGCCCTTGTTGGATGTACATGTTTTACTGAGAATGTCAGACTTCATTCTCACATGACTGAGAAAGATAATGTGAATTTACAGAAAATATGCTCTCAGTTTAGCTTATAGATCACCTTCCAAACCTCTGTGGGAAAAGCATGAGAAAATAGTTTTCTCTCAAACATGATTCATGATATCACAGCAGAAGGCTTTTCACATGGTAAAATCACCTTAGAACACACCACAATTCCTAAAATGAGTATGGTACCATCAACAAATGATTTATAATGCAACTAAAGTCTTAAAACCTTCTATTAACTGCAATGCTTTTTAATGAGGTGCTATCATGTATATTGGTCCCAAGATGGTTGCCAACACTTCTTGGATGAAGTACTGACAGCCAATCAGATCTCACAATGAGATGTGTGGTTAGGCTCCGCTCAGATATATCTCTCTTTTTAACTCTAATTTTCTCAGGAACTACTGAACGGATTTACACCAGTTAACTAAAAGGCACGAGTCTGAACTGAGGACAACCTCTTTGGCAAATTTGGTCTAATTCCATTCAGCAGTTCGGGCTGTAGCTGCGTCAACAGGTCCTATGGAAAAATGCATGGGGAAAACGTGTTTTGGGACCCCCTTTTTTCTCGGCCCCCGCTTGACGAATTACTGTGAAATTTTCAGGATATGAGCGGACCGGAGCTGGCCAAAAGTTTGGAAAATTTCGCGAAGATTCGTCAATCGGCGCCAACGTTATTCCAAATAGAATGTTGCGGATTTCCTATTGAAAATAGGTCCTAACTATAACTCCCTACTGGCGACTGCCAGTAGGTAATATATACATATATACATATATATATATATATATATATATATATATATATATATATTACCTACTGGCGGTCGCCAGTAGGTAGTTATAGTTAGGACCACGTTTCCATAGGAAATCCGCAACATTCTATTTTGAATAACTTTGGCGCCGGTTGACGAATCCTCGCGAATTTTTTAAAATAGGTGGGGCGCTAGGCTCCGCTCCTACCCTGAAAGTCTCGGGAGGATTCGTCAAGCGGGGGCTGAGATAAAAGGGGGGTCCCAAAACGCGTTTTTCCCATGCATTTTTCCATAGGACCTTTAGACACAGCTACAGCCCGAACGGCTGAACAGAATTACTTGAAATTTGGCAGAGAGGTAGTCCTCAGGTCAAGGAAGTGCCTTTTGTAGGTTTGGTGTAAATCTGTTCAGTAGATTCTGAGAACATAGCCTTTAAATCAATATATATATCTGAGGCAGCTTACGGTGCGCTTACGGTGCGCTTACCGTACGCGTACGTTGGCGTGCGCGAGCGCGATTCTGATTGGCCCTTAGATCTTAGTAAACATTCGAATCGGTCGAAACCAGGAAGCGGCGGCCGCCATTTTCTCTCTCGCACTCTGACATGGGGTTGAAAAACCAAGTGCAAAAACATGTAAAGGGGCTGTTTACACAGCTCCCAAGCACCTAGTCATGTCGAGGGAGTCCCCAACGATCCCCCAAGTTAAAAAAGGCAATTTTAATTTTTTCAAAAATTTCGCCGATTACGCTTACCGTACGCGTACGGTAAGAAATAATAATAAAAAAAAAAAAATATCCACATTCTCCCCACCCCGTGTGCAAAAGGTGCCCGAAGGGCACCTTTTGTGCATGGCTTAATAAAGCTAAACAAAACATATATTTTACCTGTCACAACGATGCTCATCATATGTCCTCCATGTGCGCACGGTGCGCGAAGCGCATCGTGCGTTCATGGCCTATCTAGCGTAACGTGGGCACGCGGTGCGCAAAGCGCACCGCGTGCTCACTGTGCGCGCACGGAACGAACTGCGTTAAGTGGGTGCGCACGCCACAAATGGCGTAAAGTAACTTAGCATTTAAAAAACCGTACAAATTCACTGAAAAAACCATAGGTTTCACACACGTTATAGTTAGGAATTAGCATTTAAAAAACCTTGCAAATTCACTGAAAAAACCATAGGTTTCACACATGTTATAGTTAGCTGGACATTTTACTGATAAAAAACCAATGAAATTCCCCCGTTATAGTTACTGTAGGCAACTATAACTCACGCGACCGTAATCCTCTGCTGATGACATATGTGTCTTTATGAAAAAAAAATATTTGTAATATATGTATAGCTAAAATTTAATGGAAGAAGACATGGGCAAGTAAGTGTCTAAATACAGTATTAGCATCAGCAGAGGATTACGGTCGCGTGAGTTATAGTTGCCTACAGTAACTATAACGGGGGAATTTCATTGGTTTTTTATCAGTAAAATGTCCAGCTAACTATAACATGTGTGAAACCTATGGTTTTTTCAGTGAATATATATATACATTATCTACTGGCGGTCGCCAGTATATAGTTATTGTTAGGACCGTGTTTCCATAGGAAATCCGCAACATTCTATTTGGAATAACTTTGGCGCCGGTTGACGAATCCTCGCGAAATTTTCAAAATAGGTGGGGCGCTCCACTCCGCTCCTACCCCAAAAGTCTCGGGGGGATTCGTCAAGCGGGGGCTGAGAAAAAAGGGGGGTCCCATGCAATTTTCCATAGGGAAGCTTGTTTCCGGTCCAGGGAAGACATAGCTTGGCAGTTCGGGCTGGACTGTTCCCATGAAGCTCAGGGTCACACTGATTTGCATATGGCCATGTCTGAACTGGAGTGGCAGAGTGGGCTAAAGAACGGTGATGGATTAAACCCAGATCAGTTGACTGGGGTTGAGTGCTTGCAATTTTCAAAACTCCGTCCATCATTTCCTTTGGTTTTTGCTTTGTTCGCCATAAGTTGGCAGGGTATGCTCAGACGTGAGTCCCTTGCTCACTTTTCCACTGGATTCAAGCAAGCCTGGCTGAAGACGGCTGAAATGCCAGAAACCGGTCCTTGGAAGCTTGTTTCCGGTCCAGGGAAGGCATGGCTTGGCAGTTCGGGCTGGACTGTTCCCATGAGGCACAGGGTCAGACTGATTTGCATATGGCCATGTCTGAACTGGGGTGGCAGAGTGGGCTAAAGAACGGTGATGGATCAAACCCAGATCTGTTGACTGGGTGTGAGTGTTTGATTGGTTCTGATGCTCCGTCCATCACCACCCCCTTTTGTACTGCTTTGTTCGCCATAAGTTGGCAGGGTATGCTCAGACGTGAGTCCCTTGCTCACTTTGCCACTGGATTCAAGCAAGCCTGGCTGAAGACGGCTGAAATGCCAGAAACCGGTCCCAGGAAGCTTGTTTCCGGTCCAGGGAAGGCATAGCTTGGCAGTTCGGGCTGGACTGTTCCCATGAGGCACAGGGTCAGACTGATTTGCATATGGCCATGTCTGAACTGGGGTGGCAGAGTGGGCTAAAGAACGGTGATGGATCAAACCCAGATCTGTTGACTGGGTGTGAGTGTTTTATTGGTTCTGATGCTCCGTCCATCACCACCCCCTTTTGTACCGCTTTGTTCGCCATAAGTTGGCAGGGTATGCTCAGACGTGAGTCCCTTGCTCACTTTGCCACTGGATTCAAGCAAGCCTGGATGAAGACGGCTCAAATGCCAGAAACCGGTCCTAGGAAGCTTGTTTCCGGTCCAGGGAAGGCATGGCTTGGCAGTTCGGACTGGACTGTTCCCATGAGGCACAGGGTCAGACTGATTTGCATATGGCCATGTCTGAACTGGGGTGGCAGAGTGGGCTAAAGAACGGTGATGGATCAAACCCAGATCTGTTGACTGGGTGTGAGTGTTTGATTGGTTCTGATGCTCCGTCCATCACCACCCTCTTTTGTACCGCTTTGTTCGCCATAAGTTGGCAGGGTATGCTCAGATGTGAGTCCCTTGCTCACTTTGCCACTGGATTCAAGCAAGCCTGGCTTAAGATGGCTCAAATGCCAGAAACCGGTCCTAGGAAGCTTGTTTCCGGTCCAGGGAAGGCATGGCTTGGCAGTTCGGGCTGGACTGTTCCCATGAGGCACTGGGTCAGACTGATTTGCATATGGCCATGTCTGAACTGGGGTGGCAGAGTGGGCTAAAGAATGGTGATGGATCAAACCCAGATCTGTTGACTGGGTGTGAGTGTTTGATTGGTTCTGATGCTCCGTCCATCGCCACCCCCTTTTGTACCGCTTTGTTCGCCATAAGTTGGCAGGGTATGCTCAGACGTGAGTCCCTTGCTCACTTTGCCACTGGATTCAAGCAAGCCTGGCTGAAGACGGCTCAAATGCCAGAAACCGGTCCTAGGAAGCTTGTTTCTGGTCCAGGGAAGGCATGGCTTGGCAGTTCGGGCTGGACTGTTCCCATGAGGCACAGGGTCAGACTGATTTGCATATGGCCATGTCTGAACTGGGGTGGCAGAGTGGGCTAAAGAACGGTGATGGATCAAACCCAGATCTGTTGACTGGGTGTGAGTGTTTGATTGGTTCTGATGCTCCATCCATCACCACCCCCTTTTGTACCGCTTTGTTCGCCATAAGTTGGCAGGGTATGCTCAGACGTGAGTCCCTTGCTCACTTTGCCACTGGATTCAAGCAAGCCTGGCTGAAGATGGCTGAAATGCCAGAAGCCGGTCCTAGGAAGCTTGTTTCTGGTCCAGGGAAAGCATGGCTTGGCAGTTCGGGCTGGACTGTTCCCATGAGGCACAGGGTCAGAATGATTTGCATATGGCCACGTCTGAACTGGGGTGGCAGAGTGGGCTAAAGAACGGTGATGGATCAAACCCAGATCTGTTGACTGGGTGTGAGTGTTTGAATGGTTCTGATGCTCCGTCCATCACCACCCCCTTTTGTACCGTGCGTTATAACATAGGCATCGAGGAAGGCACGTTAGATGGGGCAATAAAACCCGTGCGAAGGCAAGTGTGGCATGACATATTCATGGGGTGGTGTTACAGTGCACATGGGCTAGAGAGTGTCATAGCATACGCACTAGCTGGTGGAATACAACACAGAGGTATGTGGCACTCGGCGGGCACTGGTGGGTGTAATACAGCATTGGGCTTAGCCAGGAGCATGCTGTGACTCTCAAGTGAGGTTCGTCTCCTTTTCAGAGAGTAAAATAAAAGGTATTACACATCCAGCGGTGGATGTGTGTTTTATTAACTGTGAGGGGGGTTTCTTGCATAGTTTGGTTGAATTTTTGTCGAATCCCCTTTGAATGGCTTGGTGTGTGTGTGTATTAAATGTGCCCGTCAATAGCTACCCATGTTTGTATAAATAAACGAGAAGGGTGTCTACTTGGAGAGTACCCACTGGCGGGGCGCCGGAATTAGGCACGGTAGGGCGTCAGACACGTCAGAGCTGCACTAGCGGTGTAAATACATTCCACGTGGATTCATTGTATGTATAGTCGCCTTTTAATGAATATCACTCAAATCGTCATGGTGATAGGTACATACGGGTTGTCCAGCATGTCCTAGGTGTTTCTATAAATATATTTAAAAAAACAAAAAAAAACAAAGGCCGGCCCCAGGGAATGGGGTCCCTGGGGCCATAAGTGGCCTGAGGAGGGGGGCAAAGCAGCCCCCCTCCTAAAGAATTTAATACAAAAAAGGCCATGACACGGGGTTCGGGATCCCTGTGCAAATTAAGGTCTTGGGAGGGGGGCCACGCGGCCCCCATGCAAAAGAATTTTTTTCAAAAAAAAAAATTAGGCTGCAGGCCCTGGGGGATGGGGTCCCCAGGGCCAATAAATTAGAAAAAGAAGGGGGGCCACTGAGCACTTCTTCTTAAAAAAATAAAATAAATAAAAGACCGCCATCGTGACGGAGGCCACGCCCCCTCCTTGCAGCACTCTGCAAACGCACCACATGGCCAGTTGTAAGTTGGGGAATTAATTCCCCTTCAATACTGAGGGTCCCTGAGGGCCAACTAGCCCAACAGGTATCACTAGTATGCGCCAGGGAGCTGCGTTGCAGACAGGTGTTCTGAGGCCACGCCCCTTTTTACACCTCTATGCAACGCAGCTCTGTGGCGCTTACTGGAGGTACCTAGTGGGCTAGTTTGACCCTAGGAACCCTTAAGATTCAAGGGGACTTAATCTCTCAACTTAGAACGGCCACAGGGAGCGTTTACACAGTGGTGAAGGGAGGGGACGGGGCCTGATGTGACGTGTGCAAAGGCTCCCTGTGGCGCATTTTAAGTTAGGGAAATAATTCCCTTTCAATCCTGAGGGACCCTGGGGGCCAACTAGCCCACCAGGTGCTTCCAGTAAGCGCCACTGCTCTGCGTTGCAGAGAGGTGGTGCAGGCCGTGCCCCTTTTTACACCTCTCTGCAATGGCGCTTACTGGACGTACCTATTGGGCTATTTTGCCCCTAGGGACCCTCAGGATGCAAGGGGACTTAATCTCCCAACTTAAAACAGCCACAGGGCGTGTTTACACAGTGGGGAAGGGAGGGGACGGGGCCTGAGTTGACGTGTGCAAACACGCCCTATGGCGCGTTTTAAGTTGGGGAAATAATTCCCCTTCAATCCTGATTGCCCCTGGGGGCTAACTAGCCCACCAGGGGCTTCCAGTTAGCGCCACTGAGCTGCGTTGCAGAGAGGTGGTCTAGGCCGTGCCCCCTTTTACATCTCTCTGCAACACAGCTCTGTGGCGCTTACTGGAGGTACCTAGTGGTCTAGTTGGACCCTAGCGATCCTCAGGATTCAAGGAGACTTAATCTCCCAACTTAAAACGGCCACAGTGCGTGTTTACACAGTGGGGAAGGAAGGGGAGGGGGCCTGAGGTGACGTGTGTAAACAAGCCCTGTGGCGCGTTTTAAGAGGTAGTTTTAATCCCCTGCCCTATTATATACAAGGGGCTTACAGAGGAGGTCATGCTAATCACAGGGGGACCCCAACGCATAGTCTTCCCTAGTGTATGTAGGTGTTTTCACTGTATTCTGAGTGTTTTTAACATAGCACTGGCTCTAGGACTGGTTAGTCAGACTCAGTTACCACCAGTATCCTTCTGAAAAAGTTGAGGGTACAGTATGATTTTGCAACAAGGCTCCTTTCTGCTCTTCTGTTTGTTCTTTCTGCACTTTATCCTTCTTCCTGCACTTTTCTTCGTCTTTGAGGACTTCTGTTGCTTCTTTCTGCTTTTTATTTTCTTTCTATGCGTTTTTTCTTCTTTCTTCACGTGTCCTATCTCCGTAGGCATAGTTAGAAATTAGCATTTAAAAAACCTCTGATATTCACTGAAAAAACCATAGGTTTCAGGCACGTTATATTTAGGAATTAGCATTTAAAAAACCTTAAAAATTCACTGAAAAAAACATAGGTTTCAGGGGCGTTATAGTTAGCTGGACTTTTCACTCGTACAAAACCATTGAAATTCCCCCATTATAGTTAGTTCAGCTAACTATAACTCGCGCCCCCGTAATGCACTGCTGATGACGTCACATATTACATCACTCATGACATGGTCAGTGACATCACTCATGACATCACTCATGACATCTCAAATGAAATCACTGATGACATCACTGATGACATCATCCTTGTGATAGAGTGGCAGAACTCCTCTCCCCCTAATATAACCTTTGATACACACATTCAAAAATAGAAACTAAAATTTTCAAAACAATGGACATACCAATACCAGTTACAACAACCTATTCAGTAATTCTAAGATCCAAAACATATCCACTCATTCTCCAACAGTCCGATACAGTCACTCATACATGTACTCACTCATCATATGTACTCATACACCTATACATCCTGTTACACAACGCCACTCATCCATAGAGTTTCTCACACTGTGCCATTTTGTGGTGGTAGTGTGCTGCTTTTGCAATATAGGCCCTAGGCCTGCATGTGTTTCCTTTGTTCCTTTTTGGCCTAGGCTTTCTTGTTGTTGTGGGCCTGGCCATGTGGCTGGCAGCCATTTTGAAGCTAGGTAGTTGCTTTTGCCATAGGTCTGCATTGTCTGTCTTCGCTTTCTTGTGGCCTAGTCTGCCAACAGGCCTTTCATCCAGTAGGCTCAGAGGTAGTCATGGGTACAGGAAACAACTGTTTCTATGTGTTCTGTTCAATTTAGACATCATTTAGGGCATGGATGGCTTTGGATTGAATTGTAAATTGTGTTTTTTTTGGGGTATTTCACTTTTTTGGTGTGTCTTAAATAAATGCCTTTGTTGTGTGTGGTGTGTGGTGTTGTGTAGTACCTTGCACACCTTGTTTAGCTCTGTGGATTTTCGTTTTTGCATATTTGCATTAAAGCTGTGTTGTTTAGCATGCCTCCTTTACCTTGCTATTACAGGCCTGTTTCAGTTCATTGTTTTCCAGGCCTCCTGCTTGTTGCTTGTAGGTTGGGAGTCTCCCTGTGGCTGTGGCCATTTTGTGGTGGTAGTGTGCTGCTTTTGCCATATAGGGCCTAGGCCTGCATGTGTTTCCTTTCTTCCTTTTTGGCCTAGGCTTTCTTGCTGTTGTGGGCCTGGCCATGTGGCTGGCACCCATTTTGAATCCAGGCAGTGTGCTTTTGCCATAGGCCCGCATTGTTTGTCTTCGCTTTCTTGTTGTTGTTGTGGGCCTGGCCATGTGGCTGGTGGCCATTTTGAAGCCAGGCAGTGTGCTTTTGCAATAGGCCTGCAAGCTTGTGGGCGATTCTGCCAACAGGCATTTTATCCAGTAGGCTCAGAGGTAGTCATGGGTGCATGAAACAACTGTTTCTGTGTGTTCTGTTGAATTTAAACATCATTTAGGGCATGGATGGCTTTGGATTGAATTGCAATTTTGGGGTATTTCACTTTTTTGGTGTGTGTTAAATAAATGGCTTTGTTGTGTGTGGTGTGTTTGTTGTGTAACTTCCCCACCTTGTTTAGCCCTTTGGATTTTCGTTTTTTCATTTTATTGCATTAAATCTGTGTTGTTTAGCATAGCTCCTTTGCCTGGCTATTAGAGGCCTGTTTCAGTTCATTGTTTTCCAGGCCTCCTGCTTATGACTGTGAGAGTGTCCATGTGGCTGGTGGCCATGTTGTGGTGGTACTTTAGTAGTGTAATGCTTTTGCCATGTGTGCCTGCATGTCTTTCCTATGTTCCTCTTGGCTTACTGCTTCCATCCATCCACTTTGCCAGCTGCAGCTCCCTCAATGACGTGATGAGCACACAATTTAATGCCAAACAAACATGTTCCACTTCCATTACATTTGTATTTTAGTTTTTTTCTTCTTCTTTCCTATGCTTCCTGAGTGTACATAGTATACCATGAAAACCCTTGTTGTCAAAGTCTCACATATGGCTACACTGTTATGTTTTCTTTTTAAACTTATACAGAGTTAATAACATTTAATAATATAAGACTAACAAGTGTGACCACCACACACTAAGTTATATATTTTGTTTGTTTGTACTAGTAGTAATTGAACCACAACAACAAATGCAACATTTCACTGTTGTTCTCACTGTTGCTCTTCTCCTGGCTTTTTTGCTTTTAGGTGTATAAAAAGACAGAGGAGGAGGTGTCATCATCACCTGTTGTACTGCCAGACAGAAGTCCTGCTGCGCACAACGTCACGTGACGTGTGGCCACAGACATCTCTGCAACTTGTGCAACAGCGTCCTGCTGATATCTGAAGATGGCCCCAAAGATAGTTACCAGGTCCTCCAGTACCAAGAAAGTTGCCAGTGAGAAGAAGGAACAGAAGAAGGAAGTGGCACTTACCAAGAATGGTGTGCCGCCCATGATGTTTTTTGGGAAACAAAAAAGTACGCCTGCAGCAGCGGTGTCTGAGGACCAAGCTGGGAGCAGCACCTCCGCATCAGCGGGCCCACCCCACAAACCTAGGCCCAAGCCCATGAGTGTCACAGAGGTAGCCAGTCTACTAACGAGCAGTGATGTTGAAATGTCATTATCGCACAGTAGTACCCAATCAACGCAGGTGGAAATTCAGCAGATAAGTGGGCAACGACAGCTGCCACAACAGCAGCCACAACAGCCGCCACAACAGCTGCCTCAACAGCCGCAACAACAGCCGCAACAACAGCCGCAACATCAGCCCACAATAGTAGTTTTTAATCCTGAAGTAGGGGCAGTTCAGGAAATCGAGCTCCCTGCAGATGAAGAGGAGCAAGCCACTCTTTCAGAAGATCCATTGTCTTCCAGATCCCCAGCAAGGAAAAAAAGGGTTAGTCCATCAACTTCTTCTTCAAGCCCTGCTTCTGATGATCTAGATGCCACTTGTGATCCACCAGCTCAGTCTGAGAGTGATGCATGCCACAAGACAAGGCAAAGCATCCTCCCCAGCAGCTCCGCCATACTGACCACCGCACCAGCACTGAGACCTTCGGCTAAGCAGGGTTCATGCCGGCAGTCCGTCCCAGTGCCTCAGGTCACCTGTGTGCCATCCGTATTTTCCCGCGCCCTCTGATCAATCCCTCGGCTGTCCCTGCTAAGCTAATCAGTGTTCTTGCCTTCTGTTATTTTAATTTGATTACTGTCCCATCGCCACTGTCTACTTTAATTATTTACTGTCTATTTAAATATTGTCCCCTCGCCACTGTCTACTTTTTTCCTCACACTACTGCCAGTGTTTTTCCTGCCGCTGCTGACCCTGACGCCCCGCCCCCTACTCAGCCCCGCTCCCACCTCCCGACCTCTGCTCCTGCCCCCTCCCCTACTAATGGCGATCGCTGCGGGGGAGCAAGTGTGAAACCTTGACCTCTGGGCCAAGGCCAGCACCCTGCCCAGCAGCTTCGCCATACTGATCACTGCGCCAGCACTGAGAACTTCGGCTGAGCAGGGTTCGTGCCAGCAGCCCGTCCCAGCGCCTCAGGTCGCCTGTGTGCCATCCGTATTCTCTTGCTTCCGTGCCCTCTGACCAATCCCTCTGCTGCCCCTGCTAAGTTAATCTGTGTTCTTGCCTTCTGTTGTTTTAATTTGATTACCGTCGCCTCGCCACTGTCTACTTTACTTACTGTCTTATTTAATTATCGTCTCTTCGCCACTGTCTACTTTTTTCCCCGCTGCTGACCCTGTGGCCCCACCCCCTACTTAGCCACACTCCCGCCTTCAGACCTCTGCGCCTGCCCCCCTCCCCTACCTATAGCGACCGCTGGCACGTCTAAGGCAATCCCGTCTGTGCTTGTCTGTGCCTGGACTGTACCCAGCGCCAGGCCCCCTGGCCGCTGTGTGCGCCACAACACCCGACGCTGATACGACTCCAACACCCTCCACGCACTCAATGCCGGCCAAATCTCCACCTGCTTAAAGGACACCCTGAAGCTCACCCACGGACCCTTCACCTGCCGAAACTGCAGCTACACCAGCCAGCGCACACCAGCACGTCCTGCCCATCCCACCAAAGCAGACCACAACAGTCTCAGATACTACTCAACACCCGCTCAGTGCACAAGCACGGCGACAAACTCTGGGACCTTCTCGATTCATCCTCCCTGGATGTTGCCTTCCTGATGGAGACCTAAATGAACGCCTCCTCGGCACCCCACATAGCCATAGCCATCCTGGATGATCTGCCAAAAGGACCTCCTTCATGGAACGCATCAACAATAATGCACACAACAGCAAAGAGCTCTTCAGTATCGTGAAAGAACTCGCCTTCCCCAGTTCCAGCACAAATGTCATCCAGCCATCGCAAGAACTCTGCCACTCCCTGGCCACCTTCTTCCAACACAAGATTGCAGACATCCAAGACAGCTTTGACACCCAGTCACCGACGACAGACGCCGTCACCCCTGACCCAACACCCACCAAACACAATGACCTCCTGCTCTCCTGGAACCACTTCAACGACAACATCAAAATCATGAAGACCATCCACTCGGCTCTCCTTCCGACCCCTGCCCCCACCACATCTTCAACAAAGCAAGCTTCATCATCGCACCCCAACTCCGAAAGATCATCAACAGCTCCTTCGAGACCGCCACCTTTCCGGAGAGCTGAAAACACACCGAGATCAACACCTTTCTCAAGAAACCCAAGGCGGACCCTAAGAACCTCAAGAACTTCTGACCCATCTCCCTGCTCCCGTTCCCGGCTAAAGTCATTGAGAAGACCACCAACAGACAACTAACCCACTTCCTGGAGGAGAACAACATCCTGGACCTCTCCCAATCCAGCTTCCACAGCAATTACAGCACCAAAACCACCCTCATCGCCACCACCAATGACATCAGGACCCTGTTGGACAATGGCAAAACCACGGCTCTCATCCTCCTGGACCTCTCGGCCACCTTCGACATCGTCTGCCACCACACCCTACGCACACGCCTCCACAACGCAGGGATCCATGACAAAACCCTGAACTGGATCACCTCTTTCCTCACCGGCAGAACCCAGAGAGTCCGTCTCCCCTCATTCAGATCCAAAACCATTACAATCACCTGCGGTGTACCCCAAGGATCATCCCTCAGCCCGACCCTTTTTAACATCTACATGGCCCCACTTGCCAACATCAACTGAGCGCACCATCTCAACATCATCTCGTACGCCGACAACACCCAGCTGATCCTCTCCCTCACCAAGGACCCGGCCTCCGCCAAATACAACCTCCACGAGGGAATGAAGGCCGTCGCAGAGTGGATGAAGACCAGCCGCCTGAAACTGAACTCTGACAAGACGGAGGTCCTCATCCTCGGCTCCACCCCCTCCACATGGGATGACACCTGGTGGCCGGCCACCCTGGGAGCACTCTTGACACCCACCAACTATACACGCAACCTGGGTTTCGTCCTGGACTTAATGCTTTCCATGACCCAGCGAGTCAACAATGTCTCCTCCTCCTGTTTCAACACCCTCCGCATGCTCGGCAAGATCTACAAATGGATTTCCACCAAAACCAGAAGGACAGTCACCCAAGCCCTCGTCAGCATCAGGCTGGACTACAGCAACGCCCTCTATGCGGGTACTACGGCCAGATTCCAGAAAAGACTCCAACGCATTCAAAACGCCTCCGCACGCATCATCCTCAGAATCCCTCACCACAGCCACATCACCGCCCACCTGATAGACCTGCACTTGCACCTGGTCAGCAAGAGGATTACCTTCAAGCTCCTCACTCATGACCACAAAGCACTCCACAATGCCAGACCAGCATACCTCAACAAACGACTTACATTCTACACGTCGAACCGCCAGCTTCACTTCGCTGACCTCGCCACCGTCCCATGCATCTGCCGAACGACCACCGGCAGCAGATCATTCTCTCACCTCTCCGCCAAGACTTGGAACACCCTCCTGATCCACCTGCGACAGACCCAGGACCTGCGGACCTTCAGGAGACTTCTTAAGACCTGGCTGTTCAATCAGTAGCTGCTTCACGCCAACTCCCGGCACCTTGAGACCCTCACGGGTGAGTAGCGCGCCCTATAAATGTTTTGATTGATTGATTTATTGATTGATTGATAGAGTTATGAATGTAGATGTAGAAGAGGGGGATGATGATGAAGGGCCAGTCATCATGAACATTACTCCTGGCCCAGAGGAGATGGAGACCTACATTATTACCCTATCCAAAATCGCTGCGAGGATATAGCACGGATACCATCAAGATAGGTAACACCAGCTCCAGCTTTCATATTTGCATTTGCTAAGGGCCGGCAGGAACCTACATCAAGCTCAACCATCACCTCAGTAGGTAGTGGTATTGTTAGTGGACTCAAACCGTCCCGATATTCTATTCATAACAGAGACTTGGCTGAATGAGGATTCTTCCCCTGACATTTTGGCAGCCATCCCACCTGGGTATTATATCCTTCAAGCCAATCGTCCAGCGGGGAAGCCTGGTGGCGGCGTTGCCGCCATTATCAAACTCCCCCTCAGGTTTACCTCCCTTTCCCTATCCAATATCCCCCAGGTCGATTACCTAGTCATTCGTCTTGAATCTTCGGTATCTCCCCTTACCTGCGTTCTGGTTTACCGCCCCCCCCAACCTATGCCAAATTTTCCCTCGCTCTTCGGCGACCTACTCTCCCAGCTTACCATCAACTATTCTAAACTCCTGGTTCTGGGAGACTTCAACTATTGGCCATCAGATGCCCATGAAAGCTCTCTCTCCTTGGCCTTCACCGACTTATTAAGTGGGCTCAATGGCCTCCAACACGTCCACACGGCCACTCACTCTAAGGGCCACATTCTTGATCAAGTGTGGACCTACAATCTTGGAATTAAGTCGCTCGTGATCTCACCTTGTCATTGGTCAGATCACTTCTTAATTTCTTTCTCTCTCCTGGTCCCTCCACCGCCTCCCCGCAGCCGAGGCCCTAGCCTCCTGGCCCGCAACTGGAATAAAGTTGACCTCGACTCATTTTTTACCTCCTTAACGTCCTCGATTCCATCCAGCCCCGGCTCCATTGACTCCCAAGAAGCCGCACTTGTCAAATGGCTAGAGTCCGCCAGTGACAAGGTTGCCCCCCTCAAGCTAATCAGAACTAAACGCCCTCATGACGCACATCGATGGTTCTCGGACAGCCTTAAATCTTTAAAACTGGGACTCCGCCAAGCCGAGCGCCGTTGGCGTAGAAAATATGACCACTCAGAAAAACTACATTTTTTAAAACTTTCTGGTGAATACAAACAGGCTATCTCAGCCGCCAAAACTGCTCACTTCTCCACAAAAATCCTTAATTCTGCTAAAAAATCCAAAGAAATTTTTGCCATTGTGGAGGCGCTCTCACATCCCGACAGGGTGACTCTTAAGCCCCTTCCTTCTCAGGCTCTATGTGATCCTCTTAATCTATTTTTTATAGACAAAATCAGTAAAATTAAAAAGAGTATCCTCTCTGGATCCCTGGTGATGCCCCCCACAGAGACCATCTCCCCTTCTAATCTCCATTCCCTAACCCACTTTCCCCCTATACTAGAAGTAGACTTTCTCTCTCTGCTTAATAAAGTTTCTTCTGGCTCTCCCACGGACTGTTGCCCTACTGCGATTCTTCGTGCTGCCTTTTCGGCCTGCCCCGCCCCTCCGCTAGCCCTTCTGAACAACTCTCTTCTGTTCGGTGTGGTCCCCAGCCAGTTCAAGAACGCAGAGGTGGTTCCCATTCTAAAAAAACCTAATGCCGACCCCGCAGTTATGGGTAACTTCCGTCCCATCTCCCTTCTCCCTTACTTGAGTAAGGTACTCGAGACACATGTGACCAGTGTCCTCAGCTCTTTTATTGAAGAGTCCAACTTCCTAGACTCCCAGCAAGCTGGGTTTAGACCTGCTCATTCGACGGAGGCGGTGATCCTCTCTGTCATGGAGGAACTCCGTAAAGGCGCCGATTCTAATACTAGTCAAGCTTTGATTCTTTTAGATCTATCGGCGGCCTTCGACACGGTCGACCATACCATCTTGGTCGACCGTGTCAAAGAGGCGGGTATCAGTGGGACCGCCCTCAGCTGGGTTCGTTCTTTCTTGACGAACCGCCACCAATCTGTCCGACTCTCCCAGTTTTCGGCTGACAAAATGAAGCTTACTTGCGGCGTTCCACAGGGTTCGTCTCTGTCACCGCTTCTATTTAATTTGTACCTCACTCCCCTTATTCGCTCCCTCCGGGGAAGGAATGTCACTGCATTTAATTATGCAGATGACATTCAGCTTGTTTTCAATATTGACTCCTCGGACGAAGCGATTCAAGATTTTCAGCTCACCCTCTGTCATATCAGTAATTGGATGGGCGCTCACCATCTTAAACTTAACCCCGACAAGACGGAGCTTATTCTTGTCGGAGGCCCATCCAACCCCTGGAAATCTACTTTCTGGCCCTCTTCCCTTGGCCCCTCCCCGTGTCCGGTTGATAAGGTAAAAAGCCTAGGAGTCTACATCTCCCATGATCTCTCTATGAAACACCAGGTCAGTGCCACTGTGTCCTCCTGCTTCTTCCAGCTTAGGAAGATCCGGAAAATAGCTCACTTTTTGACCACCGAGGCCCTTACCCTGGCACTGCTGGCATTAGTCATCGCTCGGATTGACTATGCCAACGCCCTGTATGTAGGCATCCCACAATATCAAACTAAGAGATTACAGCTGATACAGAACCAGGCTGCCCGCCTGATCTATCATCAACCTAAACATCTCCACGCTCGCCCTCTGCTCAAAGCCCTTCACTGGCTTCCTGTTTCAGAGCGTTGCAAATTCAAACTCGGTTGCTTGACCCATAAATCTGTGGCCGGCATAGGCCCTTCTTTCATTTCTTCCCTTCTGCACCTTTATGTTCCCCCTAGACACCTCCGGTCTTCTCACCATGCGCTCCTACAGACGCCCAAATTTAGGCGCAAGAAACATGGAGGCCTCAGATTCTGTTTCCTGGCTCCTTCCTTTTGGAATTCACTTCCGTTGGAACTTAGACTATCTCCCTCTCACCTACACTTTAGGTCTCTTCTTAAAACTCACCTCTTCCGCAGCATTTATACATAAGTACTCTTTTCCCCCATTCCGTGCCTCTCCTTAAGCAAGTGATCAGCGCCAAGAAACCGTCCGGTGTATGTTGCGCTTTACAAGTTTCTTTTACATTACATTACATTACATTAAATTACATTACATTAGTGCACAGAGTCAAATTCCACACCCACCCTCCAGTTCATCTGGATTTGAAAGTGGCACCTACAGCAGCACCAGAAAGTACACCTCCCCAGTTTGGGACTTCTTTTCGGTAAGCAGTATGGAGGAGAACATTGCTATATGCTCAATTTGTCGACACGCTGTTAGGCTGGGGAAGCTTGGTACAAACTATTGGGCTGGAGGCCAAACAAGTCATCTAAAAAAACAGCACAGCATCAGGTGGGAGGCTCACCTACTTCACTTACAAAAAAGTAAAACTGCACACATTGCTGTTGGTGGGGATGAAGAAGTAGAAGGTGGAAGGTGAACAAGAGGGAGACATTTCGAGCCCTGTCCCCAGCAGTGTAGTGGTACTGCTCACATCCCCAGCAACATCTCAGTGGCACCGTAGTAAGAGTCAGGCTGAGACACCAAGGCAACAGAGTACTGCAATGAAAAAAATGCATCATTGAGCCTAAGTGGGTTCAAGAAGACAGCTGCACCACAAAGGAAAATATTCCAGCCTACCACTGACAGCATGCTTAGGTCAGAGTGGCAGTATGAACGCAACCACCCAACGGCACGTTTGTACAATGTGAAGCTGGCTAAAATGTTAGCGCTAGACCTTCTCCCTTTTTTCTTTGGTGGAAGGGGTGGGTTTCCTTGAATTTGTGTCAGCCATCTGCCCTAAATGGAAGTTTTCCAGCCGGTCCTATTTCGCCACAGTCGGTGTTCCAGCACTACATCACGATGTGCTGGAATTGCTTGAACAATCTTTGCAGCAGAGTGCTGTTCACAATATCCACCTGACAACAGACATGTGGACAAGTTGCCAAGTGACTGATTACATGTGCATCACTGCACACTGAATCTCTTTTGTGGGGGTTAGAGAAAAGATATCTGAAGTAGGTCTTGTTGACAGTGCTGAGATTTTTAATGCTACTTGGAAACATTCAACTGTAGCCATGTTCGCCATGGAGAAATCTCATACTACTGCAAACATTTTGGAAGAGTTTACCAGCAAGGACTTTGAATGGCTGCGCCCAAGAGGGCTTAATATTGGTTTTGTTGCCATGGATAGTGGCAGTAATGTACTTAAGGCCATGGAGGATGGTGCCTATTTCAGGGTCCCGTCTTTGGTGCACTGCATTAACATTATTGTTCAAGACTTTCTGAAAAAGAAGCCATAGTCAACAACTTACTGACCACCTGCCGAAGAATATGCACACATTTCAGTCATTATTTTAAAGCCCGGAAGAAGCTGAGGATCATTCAACGTGAATATAGAATGCCAGTCAAAGCACTCATCCAGGAGGTAGCAACATGCTGGAACTCAACTTATTACATGCTTGACCGTCTGTTTGAGCAGTAGAGACCAATCAATGAATATGTCATGCAAAGAGGGGATACTTTTCAGATGGACCAATGGTGCCTAGTTAAATGTCTGACAGAGATGCTTCTTCCTTTCGAGGTCTTCACACGTGAAGTCAGCAAGAAGGGCTGTACTATGGGCCAAGCTATCACATTGTTTGCATATGCTACAGCAACAGCTGAAGGAGGTGTCTGAAGCGTACATAGGTGTGGAGGAAAAAAAAAACTATGAGTTGGTGGAGAGCTTATCCCATCACTTAGCTGAAAATACAAGGGTGCAAACTAAGATTGTGTCAGAACAACATTACATTTGGGCCACAATTCTGGATCCACAGTACAAATCGGCACTGAACATTAAGACATTTATTCCTTTTTCAGATGTGGACGTTGCCCGGTACAAAAGTTGGATAGCTGAGGTAGCCACTCACTTTGAAAATTAACGTCTGGCAATTAAAGGCCCGCTACTCAAACCTACAACAAGTACTGCAGCAGGGCATCCGGCATCAAGTTCCACTTCAGAGCCTAAGGACAGTGCATTTGGCTCAGAGCGGTCACCAACATTATCGACAACAACAGCAAGAACCGGATCATCATCCTCAGTAAAATCTGCACAGGATTTGTATTTACAGCAAGGGCTTGCTAAGTCCTGTGCTGATACAAAGATAAAAGAGGCCAAACAAACTGTAGCACCAATGAACATGGATCAGATGGTCCAGGCCTATCTGGATGACCCAACAGTGGTCCACACTTATCAAAACCAATTGCGTATTGGTATGGGAAAAGGAACCAATGGCCAGTGCTGAGCAGGCTGGCAATAAACTATCTGGCTTGCCGTGTCACAAGTGTCTCTTCTGAGCGTGTTTTCAGTGCTGCTGGTGCCATTGTAACAGTGAAAAGGACCAGTCTCTCCCCCAAAACCGTGAAGAGGTTAACCATGATCAAAATGAATCAGCACTTTATACCACCGAATTACACAGTACATGAATCAATGCAGTAAGATGAGGACAGCAACTTAGGTGATGGAAGTAGTGTGTTAGATGATGATTGCCTACTTCTGGTTGAAACTCCAGAGTTTGAGGAAGAGCTGTACATCCCTGACAACTAGGCTTGAACTTCTTACTTTCTTCCTCCCTTATGTACTTTTATTTGTGTGTGTTAAAAACTTCGAATCACAACAAATCCATCTCCACCGTCTTCTACTCTTTTTATTGCTATATTGCAGTTGCCGCTTTCTGCATTTCACTGGGGTCCACTTCCGAGCCGAGAGAGACTGCCCCTTCACTTAAGGTGAGAAGGAACAGGTAATGAATGATGGCATCCATTGACTGACTGAGTGATGTGTGTTGTTGTTGTTTGTTGTGCATGAAGTGAATTCATTGTGTACTATTATGTGATCTACACACTAAAAGTAACTCAAGTCAATGTTTCCCTTCTTGTTTTCTAATAACAAAATTGTACTTCTATTGCAGGCCAATCCATTGCATTTGAATAGGGAATGTGGACTCACTCTGTACACTGCACACTGAGTTGGACAACACCAGGCCTGGACCAAAATTCTGTTCCGCTCGCGGAAATTGCGATAATTTGGCATTTTCGCGTTCCGCGGAAAGCGCAAACATGTCAAAATTTCCGCAATCCGCATCTTAGCGGTAATTTGTTTCTTGCTCGAGCTGTAAAAAAATACATTCACACGTGCGCGCGATCGCCTTACCTGAATCCCCGCGTTCGCCGACAAGTTTTCCTGAGCCGGTCGCGTTCTCTACGAGATGTTGGATTGTTGGTAGCCATTTTGCGCTGTCTCGTGACAGTTCGTGCACGCATTTACGTCATTTGTCGCGCGATCACATCATTTGTCGCTCGATCACATCTTTCTTCTCGTGAGCATGCACCGTGAGAGTGAGAAGATTGAGATCTCAAACACGTCCTTCTCCACCGCGAGCGAGAGCGTGAGGACGCGGGCACGTCTAATCGAACGCGAAAAGGAGAAAGAGACGCCGAACACGTCATATCCAACGCGACAGGGAGCGAGAGAACGCGATCAAGTCATTTTGGACACGCCATCAACATCCAGCGAAGTAATGTGAAGCTCGAGAACTTGAAAATGTAAAATTTTCAATTTGGAGAAGAATATCAGCTCTAGCAGCATGCAACCTTCTGCAAATGATGATTTTGGATGAAAACAACTCCTCAGATTGACATTTGGCTGTCCTTTTTTAAAAAGGTGGGGAGAGGGAGGAAGTGCCACAGAATCTCCAACTTCCTGTTCCTGTCCAGCAGGCTCCTCCCAGTACTTTGTCCATCTCCTGCTCATTCTGCCTTTGGATTTTGAGCTGGAAAAATCACTCTTTTTGTCTGCTGCACCATTGCAATTGGATTTGAAGATCTTTTATTTGGATATTTTACAAGTAAGTGGTTGTTGTGTCTGTTTGATTGGGGGCATTGCAGTTGTTGTAACTACAATTTATTTTTGGTAACTATCATCATTCCTTTTTTTAAAAATGTTGTGGGTAGTAGTAGTCAGTAGTAGGCCCGAGCTAGTCATGGCCTCATGGGTGTGTGCATGATGAAGAAACTGTTCCTTTGGTGTTTTTTGAATGTATTTCATTTTCAAGCATCATTTAGGGCCTGGGTGGCATTGGAATTAGTTGGGAAATGTGTTTTTTGGGGTGGGCTTTCTGATGTTGTTGGGCCTGGCCATGTGGCTGGTGGCCATTTGAATCCTAGGCCTGCAAGCTTGCCTGGCCTTGTCTGCCAACAGGCCTGCTTTCATCCAGTAGGATCAGAGCAGGTAGCCACAGCTTTATTAATCAAGTGTTTTCTGTGTGGTCTGTTGAATTTTGACATCATTTAGGGCATGGATGGCATTGGATTGAGTTGGGGAAGTGTTTTTTTTTGGGGTCGGCTTTCTGATGTTGTTGGGCCTGGCCATGTGGCTGGTGGCCATTTTGAAGCCTAGGCCTGCAAGCTTGCCTGGCCTTGTCTGCCAACAGGCCTGCTTTCATCCAGTAGGATCAGAGCAAGTAGACACAGCTTTATTAATCAAGTGTTTTCTGTGTAGTCTGTTGAATTTAGACATCATTTAGGGCATGGATGGCATTGGATTGAGTTGGGGAAGTGTGGTTTTTTGGGGTGGGCTTTCTGATGTTGTTGGGCCTGGCCATGTGGCTGGTGGCCATTTGAAGACTATGCCTGCAAGGTTGCCTGGCCTTTTCTACCAACAGGCCTACTTTCATCCAGTAGGATCAGAGCAGGTAGCCACAGCTTTATTAATCATGTGTTTTCTGTGTGGTCTGTTGAATTTAGACATCATTTAGGGCGTGGATGGCATTGGATTGAGTTGGGGAAGTGTGTTTTTTTGGGGTGGGCTTTCTGATGTTGTTGGGCCTGGCCATGTGGCTGGTGGCCATTTTGAAGCCTAGGCCTGCACGCTTGCCTGGCCTTGTCTGCCAACAGACCTGCTTTCATCCAGTAGGATCAGAGCAGGTAGCCACAGCTTTATTAATCAAGTTTTTTCTGTGTGGTCTGTTGAATTTAGACATCATTTAGGGCATGGATGGCATTGGATTTAGTTGGGGAAGTGTGTTTCTTTGGGGTGGGCTTTCTGATGTTGTTCGGCCTGGCCATGTGGCTGGTGGCCATTTTGAAGCCTAGGCCTGCAAGCTTGCCTGGCTTTGTCTGCAAACGGGCCTGCTTTCATCCAGTAGGATCAGAGCAGGTAGCCACAGCTTTATTAATCATGTGTTTTCTGTGTGGTCTGTTGAATTTAGACATCATTTAGGGCATGGATGGCATTGGATTGAGTTGGGGAAGTGTTTTTTTTGGGGTGGGCATTCTGATGTTGTTGGGTCTGGCCATGTGGCTGGTGGCCATTTTGAAGCCTAGGCCTGCAAGTTTGCCTGGCCTTGTCTGCCAACAGGCCTGCTTTCATCCAGTAGGATCAGAGCAGGTAGCCACAGCTTTATTAATCAAGTGTTTTCTGTGGGTTCTGTTGAATTTAGACATCATTTAGGGCATGGATGGCATTGGATTGAGTTGGGGAAGTGTGTTTTTTGGGGTGGGCTTTCTGATGTTGTTGGGCCTGGCCATGTGGCTGGTGGCCATTTTGAAGCCTAGGCCTGCACTCTTGCCTGGCCTTGTCGGCCAACAGGCCTGCTTTCATCCAGTAGGATCAGAGCAGGTAGCCACAGCTTTATTAATCAAGTGTTTTCTGTGTGGTCTGTTGAATTTAGACATCATTTAGGGCATGGATGGCATTGGATTGAGTTGGGGAAGTGTGTTTATTTGGGGTGGGCTTTCTGATGTTGTTGGGCCTGGCCATGTGGCTGGTGGCCATTTTGAAGCTTAGGCCTGCAAGCTTGCCTGGCTTTGTCTGCCAACATGCCTGCTTTCATCCAGTAGGATCAGAGCAGGTAGCCACATCTTTATTAATCAAGTGTTTTCTGTGTGGTCTGTTGATATTAGACATCATTTAGGGCATGGATGGCATTGGATTGAGTTGGGGAAGTATGTTTTTTGGGGTGGGCTTTCTGATGTTGTTGGGCCTGGCCATGTGGCTGGTGGCCATTTTGAAGCCTAGGCCAGCAAGCTTGCCTGGCCTTGTCTGCCAACAGGCCTGCTTTCATCCAGTAGGATCAGAGCAGGTAGCCACAGCTTTATTAATCATGTGTTTTCTGTGTGGTCTGTTGAATTTAGACATCATTTAGGGCATGGATGGCATTGGATTGAGTTGGGGAAGTGTGTTTTTTTGGGGTGGGCTTTCTGATGTTGGTGGCCCTGGCCATGTGGCTGGTGGCCATGTTGAAGCCTAGGCCTGCAAGTTTGCCTGGCCTTGTCTACCAACAGCCCTGCTTTCATCCAGTAGGATCAGAGCAGGTAGCCACAGCTTTATTATTCAAGTGTTTTCTGTGTGGTCTGTTGGATTGAGTTGGAGAAGTGTGCTTTTTTGGGATGGGCTTTCTGATGTTGGTTGTCTTAAAGACATGCTTTTGTTAGGTGTGTATGGTGTGTGTTGGTGTGCAATGCATGCACCCTGCAGCAGACCTTTTTGGGGCCTGTGAATGTTCGTATTTGCATTTTGCTGCATTAAAAAGGCAGAGCAGTGTGCTTTAGCATGCATCCTTTACCTGGCTTTTAAAGGCCTTTTGTCAGCTCCTGGTGTTTCCCAGGCCCCCTGCTTATTTGTGATTTGTGAGTGTCAATGTGGCTGGTGACCTTTTTTGTGTTGGGAGTTATTACTGTCCTGCTTTTGCCATATAGGCCTGCATGGTTTTCCTATTGGCTTACTGCTTCCACCCATCTACCCCCTTTGCCAGCAGCAGCTCCATGGATGCTCAAATAATTTAATGGCAAATAGGGTCCACCCCACTTCCATTACATTTTTATTTTGGTGGTTCTTATTAACTTTCCTATCCCGCCTGAAAGTGTAGTGTGTGGCTGTACACAGTAGTATAACATGGCTCTTGTCGAAAAAAAAAGTCCTAAATGGCTAGACTATCTTTTGTTTGCACTAGTACAGTACTAAGTAACTGAACCACAACAATAAATGCAACATTTCACTGATGTTCTTCTCCTGGCTTATTTGCTTTTAGGTGCACAAAAAGCCAGAGGAGGAGGTGTCATCAGCATCACCCGGCTACCCGTTGTACTGCCAGCCAGACAGAAGTCCTGCTGCGCATCACGTCCATGTGTGACCAGAACTTGTTGTGCATCTGCATCCTGCCTGACATCTGAAGAAGATGGCCCCAAAGAAAGGTACCAGGTCCTGTACAAAGAAAGTTGCCGGTGAGAAGGAACAGAAAAAGGAAGTGCCATTAACCACGACTGGTGGTGTGCCGGCCAATGTTTTTTTTGGCACCAAAAAAGTTACGCCTGCAGCAGCGTTGTCCGGGAACCAAGCTGGGAGCAGCACCTCAGCACCAGCGGTCCAACCCCACCAACCTAGGCCCAAGGGCTTTAGTGTCACAGAGGTAGCCAGTCTACTAACGAGCAGCGATGTTGAAATGTCATTATCGCAAAGTAGTACACAATCAACGCAGGCGCAAACTCAGCAGATAAGTGTGAAGCCGCAACAAGAACAGCAGCAGCTGCAACAAGAACAGCAGCAGCCGCAACAAGAACAGCAGTGGCTGCAACAAGAACAGCAGCGGCCGCAACAAGAACAGCAGCAGCCGCAACAAGAACAGCAGCAGCCGCAACAGCCCACCATAGTAGTTGTTGCTCCTGATGTAGGGGCATTTCAGGAAATCGAGCTTCCTGCAGACAAAGTGGAGCAAAGTCAAACCACTGTTTCAGAAGATCTATTGTCTTCCAGACCACCAGCAAGGAAAAGGAGGCTTAGTTCATCATCTTCTTCTTCAAGCCCCGCTTCTGATGATCGTGATGCCACTTGGCACCCACAAGCTCAGTCTGAGAGTGATATACGCAACAAGACAATGCTTCTGAAAAGGAAGGTCCCAGAAACACTTAGAGTTATGGAGGTAGATGTAGAAGAGGGGGGTGATGTTGATGAAGATGAGCCAGTCATCACGCACATTACTCCCGCCCCAAAGGGATTGGAGACCAACATTCTCACCCTATCCAGAAAGGCTGCTACTGAGTGGGATGTAGCACGGATATCACCAACACAGGTTACACCACCACTACCTCCAGCTGCTATATTTTCCAAGGCCCGGCAGGGACCTACATCCAGCTCAACCATCTCAGTAGGTAGTGGTAGTAAAAGTCACAGTCTAGGTGCACAGCGTCACATTTCAAGCTCACCCTCCAGTTCATCTGGTATTGAAAATGGCACATCCAGCAGTGCCAGAAAGTTCTTCTCCCAAGTTTGGGACTTCTTTTCTGTTAGCACCAAGGAGAAGAACATTGCTGTATGCTCAATTTGTCGGCAAGGTGTTCGGCGGGGTAAGCTTGGTACAAACTATGGTACCGGAAGCCAAGCAAGTCATCTCAGAATACAACACACTATCGTGTGGGAGAATCACCTACTTCAGTTAAAAGAAAGTAGAAAAACTCAACCCATTGAAGTTGGTCAGGAAGAATCAGGGAGCGATATTATTGCGGTGGAAGGTGAGGAAGAGGGAGGCATTTCTAGCCCTGTCCCCAGTAGTGCAGTGGTACTGCCCACATCCTCCTCAGTAACATCTGAGTGGCACCGCAGTAAGAGCCATACTCAGAGTCAGGCTGAGACACCAAGGCGACCGAGTACCGCAATGAGACAAACTGTGTCGTTGAGCCTAAGTGGGTTAATGAAAACAGCACCACAAAGGAAAGTATTCCAGCCTACCATTGAGAGCATGCTTAGGTTGGAGGGGCAGTTCCAACGCAACCACCCAACGGCACGGTTGTACAATGCGAAGCTGGCTAAAATGTTAGCGCTGGACCTTCTTCCTTTTTCATTTGTCGAAGGGGTGGGTTTCCTTTAATTTGTGTCAGCCATCTGCCCTAAATGGAAGGTTCCCAGCCGGTCCTATTTCACAAGAATTGCTGTTCTGGCACTACATCTTGATGTGCTGGAATTGGTTGGACAAGCTTTGCAGCAGAGTGCTGTTCACAATATCCACCTGACAACAGACATGTTGTGGACCAGTTGCCAAGCCACAGATTACATGTGCATCACTGCACACTGGGTCTCTTTTGTGGGGGTTAGAGATAAGCTATCTGCACGAGGTGCTGTTGACACAACTACGATTTTTAAAGGTATTTGGAAACATGCAACTGTAGCCATGTTTGCCATGGAGAAATCTCATACGGCTGTAAACTTTTTGCAAGAGTTTCGCAGCAAGGTTTTTGAATGGCTGCGCCCAAGAGGGCTTTGTATTGGTTTTGTTGCCACAGACAATGGCAGTAATGTACTTAAGGCCATGGATCTTGGTTCCTATTTCAGGGTTCCATGTTTGGCGCACTGCATAAACATTATAGTTCAAGACTTTCTGAAAAAAAAACCCATAGTCAGCAACTTACTGGCCATCTGCCGAAGAATATGCACTCATTTCAGCTATTCTTTTAAAGCTCGGAAGCAGCTGAGGATCATCCAACGTGAAAATAGGATGCCAGTCAAGGCACTCATCCAGGAGGTGGCAACACGTTGGAACTTAACGTATTACATGCTTGATCGTCTGTATGAGCAGTACAGGTCACTCCATAAATATGTCTGGAAAAGAGGGGATGCTACTGTTAAAGGCATGAACCTTGAGATGGAGCAATGGAGCCTAATTAAATGTCTGACAGAGATGCTTCATCCTTTTGAGGTCTTCACTCGTGAAGTCAGCAAGGAGGACTGTACAATGGGCCAAGCTATCCCATTATTGCAAATGCTAGAGCATCAGCTGAAGAAGGTTTCTGAATCATACAAAGGTGTAGAGGACAAAAGTGAAGCCTATGACTTGGTGGAGAGCTTAGCCCGTCGCTTAGCTAAAAATACAAGGATAGAAAATAAAATTTTGTCACAAGAACATTACATTTGTGCCACAATTCTAGATCCACGTGCAAAATTTGGACTGAAGACATTCTTTGCTTTCTCAGAGATTGATCTTGCCCACTACAAAACTTGTATAGCTGAGGCAGCCAGTACGTTGGAAAATGAACAGCTGCTAATTAAAAGCCCGCAAGATCAACCCACAAGAAGTACTGCAGCAGGGCATGCAGGATCAAGTGCAACTTCGTTGGTTGAGGGCAATGCGTTTGGATCACAACACTCACCATCACTATCGACAACAGCAACAATAACTGGATCATTAGGCCCAGTAGAATCGTTAGACGATTGGTATGTACAGTTAGGCATTAATAAGCACAGTGCTGATGCACAGAGAAAAGAGCCCGAAAGCTTACCAGCAGCACCCATGAACATTGAGCGGATGTCCAGGCCTATCTGGATGACCCAACAGAGGTGTACATTGATCAAAACCCATTGCAGTATTGGTTTAGGAAAATGTCTGAATGGCCACTGCTCAGCAGGCAGGCGGTAAGCTATCTGGCTTGCCCTGTCGCAAGTGTCTCTTCCAAACGTGTTTTCAGTGCTGCTGGTTCCATTCTGTAACATTGAGAAGGACCAGTCTCTTGCCCAAAAACGTGGAGAGGTGACAATGATCAAAATGAATCAGAACTTCATACCAACAAATTACACAATACATGTATCAATGGAGGAAGATGAGGACAGCGGCTCAGGTGACGGAAGTAGTGTGCCACATGATTACCTACTACTGGCTGACCCCCCAGAGTTTGAGGACGAGCTATACTTCCCTGACAATTAGGCTTGCACTTACTGTCTTCCTCCCTTTTTCCCCCCTTTATTTGTGTGTCTGTCGTTCCGGTTACAAACTTGTGAATCACAACAAATCCATTACCACCGTCTTCTACTCTTCTTATTTAATATACAAGTTTCAGGTGTCTGCAATTTGACAGTGCAGTCCTCCGAATCCAGCTCCTCCGCTCCATCATACTGAATCTCCCGCCCAAATCCATTGCCCTCATGAATGATGATTGGGTGATGGTAAATAGAAGAAAAAATTAAAACTTTCATACCCCCGCCAAAAGAAGTGGAGCATGAATCAGATGACTACTATAGCTAGCCTCCTTTCAGAGCCGAGAGAGACTGCCCATTAACTGAAAATAGGATGGAACAGGTAATGATTGATGCCATGCATTGGACGCAGAGTCGCAGACTGAGTGATTTTGTTGTGTTTCTTGTGCATGAAGTTATGTAATTGTGCACTAATCATCTTTATACAGTACACACTAAACTTAACTGAAGGTGAATTTTCCCCTTGTTGCAATTAAAAAAATTGTACTTCACCTGCAGTTTGGTGATACATTGCTTTTAATTCAATACAGGAAGGGGACTCACTCAATATGCGCAATGAGTATGATTGACACAATAGCACCGTCCATGATGATGATGGCGAAATAGACAGCCCGTTAACTTAAGATGAGAAGGAAAAGGTAATGACAATTAATGGCATGCATTGGACACCTGACTCTGAGCGATTGGTGTTTGTGTTTTCGTTGTTTGTTTGTTGTGCACAAAGTGAAGTCAAAGTGTACTAGTAATCTATCTTTCTGTACACACTAAAGACTGACTCAAGTTAATAATATTTCTACTCTTGTTGTGTAATAACAATTTTACTTCTACTGCAGGCCGATCTTCACAGTCAGTCGGTACAAGTATCGGAGATGATGATTGATGGAATAATAACAAATCAGGAGGACGTTTCAGGAGTGGCGTAAAACTTAAAAGCCTAAAGGTAAACACGTCAACAACAACCACAGCAGACCCAAATGTCTGTGTAGAAGTGGAATAAAGTGTAGCGGTGGGATGACTGCGGTGCATTGATTTAATAACTTAAACTGTAAAATGTTATGTTTGGAATGGATGATGTGCTTTGCCTTTGTCCAACTCTTTAAAAAAAAAAAAAGTACTCTAAAGTCTAAACGTAGGATGTGCTACTGCTAAGCAACGTGCTGTCAGGCCTGTCACTGTGGGCCTGCTCTCTCCTGCTATTGTTGAAGGTCAATGCTGGAAACAGACTAGAGTAGAGATGAAGTGATCCACCCACAGATATATGTGTATGCCAGAATCTCCCAGAAAAAAGGTATAAGTCCCCACGGTGGTGGAGAATATACACTAGTTGTTAAAATACCCCTCACACACCAAAAGGGCCCTTGGTGTCATGCTTCATCATAGGGGTCTACCCGCCCCTCTACGGGACGGGGCATGCTACGACCTACGTGTGTGTGGGAGCACTGTTGTTATGAGACAACTATGTGTTATGTAGGGGTGTGAGAGGAAGGGTCTGGAGTGAATGGAAAAGGTGAGATAAAAAATACCTGGCTCGTTGGTCTAAAAAACTTTAATATGCCTTTGAGCTGGTATTCGTAAAAAGTGAGGGGGAGGAGGTGTATATGCCTCAATGAGCTGTGCCTCCTATGTCTGCCGACATGTTTCGAAGCTCCCCAGGCTTCTTCTTCAAGACCTTAAGGATCCCTCCCTATACTCACAGTGGCGTGTAATGACGTGAAAGACTAGTTATAAGAAAATGTGTGTGGCAGGAAAAATGCCTTCCTGAAAATATAAGTGCCTCAATAGGTCTTTATGGCCAATATACCTGCAAAAAAACACAAAGGGGGAGATAAAAACATATATTCGTTGCTAGATGTTCAATCCATCATGAGCATTCAGTGACCTGCAAAGAAGTGATATAATAATCTTCTTTTATCATTAATTAGATATTGTAACGTGTACACATAGCACAAAGTAGGTTCTCAGGAGACTGCCACTTCACTATGTGGCACACCGGGTTAAATACCATACAATGATCATAATCATTAATAAAATGCACTTCCAGAGCATACAAGAAAGAGCCAATAAGGAAAGTTGGAAAACAAGGCGGAACCAATAAGAAAGGTTTGAAAACAGAAGTGTCAGATGACTCGAAGAGACCTCTCCTCCAACTGGAGTGGAGTGGTGTGGCTCAGTGGAGTCGTGTGGCACACTGGTTAGAGGCGGCAGACCCGGAAGCAGAGGTCGGTCAGGGACCAGGGTTCGATTCCCGACGCATCAGGGTCTTGGGCCAAGGTCAGCGGACTCGATAATTTTTGCCTCGGTGCCTACTCTAATCATGGATCACACTCAGCAACTCTGGGCAATAGCTTGATTAATCTCCACTTACGGCCCCATCAGCGCCGGGGATGCTTGGTCTTCGCCTTGGAGATGCCCAGTAAGGGACCATCTCACAGGGAAATCCAGGATGGGTTCCCCAGCAGTACACAGCGCCGGGACACTCTGCTTGAGTAGCTGAGCGCTCAATAAAACACCAGATAACATAACATAACATAACATAACTGTGTTTGTCACCCCTCCCTCAAGCTAATTCATTAACAGATTCATAACTAACTTGCAGGTGGCGAGATACGTTTGTGTGTGTTGGAGGACAGTTGTGAAATGAGAGAATGCTAGCAGGAGACAGTGAAGGCCAGTCGATAAGATAAGGTCAGGAAAGAATAGTGTGAGCCAACAGATAGTTGAGACATGGATTAGAAAAGCCAGACAGGGATTAGTGTACTCGGCTAGTTCTAACACCAGTTTTGCAAATAGAGGCCGAGGGCGTATTTCGACACCAGGCTACAGAAAAAGCATAATAGACTTTGTTCGCCGTGCTGCCTGAGTGATGGCAACACAAAATGGCGGCGGGCCACAAAATGGTGGGTCGATTCGATCGTGATCGAAAATCGAAGTTCCTCATACCCTCCTTTTGCCAGAACTCAGGCAAGATAGACCCATGTTAATCTGAGTCCACGTCAATAGCCATGAGGTCATCGAGCTGTTGCTGTAACATCATTCTTATGTTTTCTGTTACTTGTGGTTTGGATTTTGGGATGCACATAGTAGCACAAAGATCACAGATAGCGGGACCACAGTGCATACAAAGGCAACAGGAAAAGATAATGGTCAAGATTATACCAAGAAATGTCAATGCTTTCCAACCCCATTTGGACAGTAGTCCCCAAAACCATTCCGTTAAAGACCAATCTCCTTCGTCCTAATGAATAGACTCAGAGATTATGTGCAACTTGGAGATAGCTTGGTATACTGTCGGAGCATCATTAGGTATGAAAATACAGCAACTTGACCCGATCAATTTGCATACTCCACCACGATCGGCAAGAACAAAGTCTAAGGCAACTCGATTTTGTAATGTCATAAGACGATCCGCCTGTAGTTCTGCCGTGGTGTTACTTAAGGCTCCTACAGTGATGTCTATTGTAGTCTCTACGACACTGACCAATTGCCTTATTTTTCTGCTGTTAGCCATTGGACCCCAGAAGGGAAGAAAACCTTTAAGGAAATCTCCTCCCTCTTGTCCTGCTGTGTCCTTTGAATCAATAATCCCTCTGCCGTATCGGGTTTGGTGATGATTTGCGGAAGCGGTGTAAGTAGGGGGAAGAAGAAAGGCTATATAACAAGTACCAGAGAAACCCGTTGGTAACCAAGTATAAGCTCTATTATAGCAGATGAAATAGGTGCATTGAGACGGCACTAGGGGAGGCGAGTTCTGAGAGGAATAAACGTACGTGTAGGAGCAGTTATTCCTTTGTGTAGTGTCAGAAGGGCGATCATTTATCTGTAAGCAGAAGTTACCCTGATGTGGTATAGTCCAAATTGGCGAGGACTTTCCTTTTCCAACCTTACTACTAAGACTAGACATATATTGGGTGACGTTCCAATTAGTATATGCTTTTCTTTCGTCAATGGAGATTTTACTATTTTCCATGATTTTAGCCATAACTACCATACCTTTAATCAAAGAACTATGACTAAAATCCGGATAATTAATATGTGAACTAACGGATCGTCTGAATTTGCTTTGATAAGCATTGGAGAAGATGACGAAGTAAGCCCAAGCAGAACCCTCATAAGAAAAAGGGAGAACTAGATATGGCATTCCTTTCTCTGTGGTATGTGGCATAAGACCACACACCCAACAATCAGTTGTATTAACCACTAATTGGTGCTGATGTAATAGCTGGATAAAGGAATTGTTATAATACTCGGTTCTTCTGACGAGTTCATGTGAAGGAAGGGTATGAAAGAGGTGTGGAGAGATAGTAGAAGAAGGCAAAGAGGAAGAAGGGGAGGCATCTTTTGGCTGCAAAGCATAAATTATCCAACTAATAACGCCAAAACAATACATAATGATATAATAACACATAAAGTTATGCTGAAACGACTGTACATTATTTTACAGGATGCTTTCTTCATTTCATCTTTTCTTTCTTTATTACCTAGTGTAGTTTCCATCTTACTAATGGATGCTCACGGCAATCTTCCTCAATCACTTAAGTCACGATGTTCCACCGTCCTATGACACTGAAGATCCTGCAGGCCTATTGCCACTACTCAGGTCATGACTTAGACTCCTACCGTGACCCTGCAACCGGGACAGAATACTACAAAAGGGAGAAAAAGAGTCTTAAATGTTTTTTGGTCTAGGTCTTAAATTATATCGTTCCTTCCCTGGAACATTCTGATCTTGGAACAATGTTCGTGGTTTAGTCGTATCCAAGCGACGATGTGATGGAATTGCTTCCTGTAAAATGTCGTCGTCCTCTTTCTCAGACAGTGTCCCACTCAGGTGTGCATCGCTGAAGGGTACGAATCGTGGAACTCTTTCACTTTCACAGTCACCAACATCTCTGCGTACCCATTGATCGCATGGCAAAGGCAAAGGCACTTTCTTACAATGCACACCGTGAATCCAAGTTTTCTTTACTTCGACTTTAACTGCTGTCCTCGTAGTAAGAAGGACCATTCGAGGCTCCCGCCATCTGGGTTGCAAATTGCTGGACATTTGAAAATTCTTTACACATACCCAGTCACCTGGTCGGATGGAGTGACCTGGGTCTGTGGAAGCCTCCGGCAGAGCACTCTGAACCTGTTGATGAAGAACACGCAATTTAGTCGTAAGGTCATGCAGATAGTCAATCAACATTGGATATGGCAAGTCTGAGTATTTCTTAGGGCGAGAGATTCCCCATACGTTATCCGGACGGCCAAACACCACTTCGTATGGGCTAACTCCCAAACGAGAGTGTACTGCAGTTCTGGTGGATAGCAGAGCTAACGGCAAAGCATCGGGCCAATTGAGTCAATTGCTTGAACCTTTGCTAACTTTAACTTCAAGGTTCCGTTGTAACATTCTACTAAACCCGCTGACTGTGGATGATTTGCCGCGTGGAACTTTTGCTTGATACCAAGACCTGCACAAATTTTTTGCATGACTTGGCCAACAAATTCGCTCCCATTGTCACTCCAGACAATGCGCGGCAAACCAAACCTGGGGAAGAATTCTTTTAGAAGGATTTTAGCTGTAGATAGGGCTGTGTTATCCTTTAGAGGGTATGCTTCTATCCATCTCGAAAAGGCGCATACTGCCACCAGAACATATTTGAGGTTGTTGCACCGCTCCATATGAATGTAATCGATTTGCAACACCTCAAATGGATATGTCGGAGGAGCAAAGTGACCTGCTGGAGTTGGGGTTCCCTTTCCCGGGTTGTACATTAAACAAACAATACAGTGCTTTACTACATTGTCTGCACATTTTGGGATACTTTCATTCTGCCACACTGGAGCCAGAAGTTTACAAATGCCTTTTGCACTTAAGTGGGCTGGACCATGTGCCATAGTAACCACTGGGAGAACATAGGCATCTGGTAACAGCCAACGTTGATGTTCAGATAATTCCACTCAACAACCCATCGCATCTAACATTCCCGTACTTTCTTTCCACTTGCTCATCTCCCTCTCTGAAGCCTCTTTCTGAATCGCTTTTACACTTTCCACTGTATTCTCACACATTCCTCTTTCTCTGACCCAAATCGCAGGACCTGCCACATACATGCGACTCGTTGAATCTCTTGCTTTCTTCTTTGCTATTTCGTCTGCATACGCATTTCCTCGACCAACATCATCCGTAATCTTTTTGTGTGCACTACATTTCACTATCGCTATTTGGGTGGGTAAGGCAAGTGATTCGAGGAGATCAGTCACCAACTGACCATGTTGTATTTTGGTGCCATGTGAAGTGAGAAAACCCCTTTCCTTCCAGAGACGCCCAAAATTGAACGCTACACCAAAAGCGTATTGGCTGTCAGTGTATACGTTCACTCTTTTCCCTTTCGATAATACACAAGCTCTTGTTAATGCTACCAAGAATTGTGTCTAATGCGTGCAGTTTCCACAATCGTATGTAAAGTAGTTACAGCATAGACTGAAACTGTATCTCCATTAGGCATTTTTAAACAAGAACCATCTACCCATAGAGTTCCATCCGGATTCTCTAGCGGTGTGTCTCTCAGGTCAATTCTTCCTTTTGTCTCTTCCTCAGTACGGAAGAAACAATCATGCTGGTCCTCAACACTTTCCTCATTAGGAAGGGGCAACAAAGTAGCTGGATTTAGGGTATTACACCGTTTGATGTGTATGTGACTAGCCAACAGCGTCAGCTCGTATCCAGTTAGACGAGCGCTCGTAAGATGCTGTGTTTTCGTTCTGTTTAGCAAAGTATCCACTGCATGTGGCACCATGACAATGAGAGTGTTAACCAACATCACTCCAGCAGACTGTCGAATAGAAATTGCTGCTGCTGCTGTCGCTTTGAGACAACTGGGCAATGCTTTAGCTACGGGATCTAACGTAGCCGAAAAATAGGCACATGGCCGCTGTTTGTCTCCAAATTGCTGCGCTAAAACTGACAATGCACAACCTTTTATCTCATGCACATAAAGCGTAAAAGACTTAGTGTAATCTGGAGTGCCTAGTAGAGGAGCAGAACACAGAGCGGTACGTAAGTCAGTGAAACTCTTTTGGCACTCATTAGTCCATGGAAGGGGCTGAGGTGTATCTTTTAAAGTGAGTGCCAACAAAGGTTTGGCAATTAGAGAGAAGTTAGGGATCCACTGTCTACAATAAGAAGTAATACCCAGAAAGGCACGTACTTCCCTTTGTGTGGATGGTACAGACATTCGCGTAATCGCCTGAATTCGTTCTGGTGTCAATCGTCATCCCTCCTTTGATAGGAGATGACACAAGTAGGTAACCTCTAGACAAACATATTGTAGTTTGGAAGGTGAAACATTGTGATTCAGTTTAAACAAGTGGCGTAACAGTGCAACAGTGACATCTTTGCAGATATCTTGTGAATCAGCGGCGACTAATAAGTCATCCATATATTGGATAAGAGCAGCACCAGACGGCAAGTGAAAAGTATCAAGATGACATTTTAAAGCTTGGCTGCAAATAGAGGGACTTTCACAATAGCCCTGAGGTGCGCGCTTAAACTGGAAGCTTCGGCCTCCAAGAGAGAAACCAAAAATGTCCCTACTCTCTTCTGCAATGTAAATACTAAAGAAGACATTCTTTAGATCGATAACAGAAAACCAAGTCGCTGTGGAAGGTATCATTGTCAACAAATCAGTGATATCTGGAACAACAGCAAGTTGTGGAATCACAATTTTGTTTACTTCTCGCAGATCAATGACAAAACGGTACACAGGAGGCTGAGAAGGATCAGTGCGTTTAAGAACAGGAAGAATAGGACTATTGCATGTATTACCTCTTGTTTCTTCAACCACACCCTTCCGAATCAAGTCATGAATGATTCCCAAAAGCGCTTTCTCACCTTCTGCAGAAATTCTATATTGTGGGATGCGCGGTAATTCAACATTGGGCTTGAGGGTGACAACATAAGGCGGAATCTCAAGACAACCCACATCGTTCGGACCCGTGGCCCAAAGTGCTGTTGGAAGAGAAAGTAATTCAGGTGGAAACTGATCTTTGGACAAATACATTGGGGAGACCAATTTCTGTCCTAGAGTAAGATGTACACCAGAAGGAGAACAATATATTGTAGCATGCATTCTTTTCAATAGGTCTAGACCCAACAGATTCTCACCGCAACCATTCGTCAACAGAAGTGGAGCTTTCAAATCATAAGGACCAACTGAAATAGGCTAAGGGCAAGAAACTGGATTGCGAACAGGTGCGCCAGAAAATCCTATGGAAACATTCGTTAAGCCAGACAAAGGTGCCCCAGGGAGTTTAGAATGAATGATAGAACTTCTCATTGCTCCAGATCCAGAAGAAATGGCTCTGAAACACCCATTGTAGTGACGTTAACATAAGGTCCATTTTGATCTACTGGGATTGGCACAACTCCCTTACTTTGTCCATGGCTGTCCTAGTTAGCATGAAGACTCTCATTCTCACCTTCGTCATAATGGTCTTCATTGTAATACTGTGCAGACCTCACATTTTGCTGATCAAAGTAGTTCATGGAATTGGGAGAAGGAAGGGCACGCTGGTCTTGAGTCAACACACCCCGACCTCTACCTCTGTTTGCTGACTGGAGGCCAGCAGGACCTCGTGGAGCAGGTAACGCTCCATTGCGCTGCAATAAAACCGGACAACTATTCTTAAAATGACCTTCCACTCTACAATAGGCACATTGATTAGGACCTAACAAAGGTCGCGGATTGTATGGCTCAGGTTTTTGATACAACCTCTGAAACTGCGGGGGCTGCTGAATTTGAGGCTGAGCATAACATTGCGGATAGGCTTGTTGCAAGAGAACCTTCGTTTTTAAATCTTTCGTCTTTTTCTCTTGCTTTTCTTTTTCTTCTTTGTCCCTATTCTCATAATATTGCGCAGTAGCCAATATCTGAGCAGAAGAAGAAACAGCCCATGAACTTTCTGAATCTTTTAATTTGTGTGACAGCTCGGGAAGCAAAGTGAATACAAATTTGTCCACGAATAATCGCTGTTCACCCTCTGTAGCCATATCTTGACCACTGTGGTCGATAAATGTCTCCTCGAAACGAGTAAAGAAGTCAGAGACACTTTCATCTTTCTTTTGTTTGCATGCTGCTAGTTTATCCCAATTAACTCTCAGTGCAGGCATCATAGTTTTCATTAACGTAATGATTCTACCAGGGAGTTCCGAGATCAGAGCGTCAGGCTTTGCGCCATCCACTTGGTCTCTATCTGTATTAGTTATAGCATCCCAAGTAGCACCTAGTTCTTGTGCGTGATCCTCTCTACAAATTTTAGCCCATATTGTCTGTGGGACTACATTTCCCATTAGCATGTCAATATCTGCTAGGTTCATAATACAAGCATCAACTGTCTGTGATAGCTCTTTGTAGTAGCCTGCAGGGTTCTTACGAGGATCTGGTAGAGTCTGCTTAAGGGACAAAACTTCAGATCTCTTCCAAGGGACATGTACCCATATACGTTGGAAATGAGCAGGAATGAGAGGATTAGCACCTGCTGCTGGAACCTCTTCCTTCCATACTGGAGGAACCTCTCTCATAGGATAATTTTTCGACGTCAGTCTAACCGACGGATTGGAATCAAGGAAAATCTGAGAAAACAATAAGGATCTATAAGAGATAAGCGTCCTTACAGCTTCCTCAACCTTAGAACCCACAATAAGTCCTTTTTCAAAATCAGTCTGAATATTTAACAGATCTTGTGAGATCGGACTCAAACTCACATCTTCCCATTCTTTAATGAGAGTGTTGCACATTACATTGAAAACATATCTTTGGGTAGGCGCATTCCATTGCAAAAAGGTAGGCATAATATCAAGCACACTGTATTGTGGACCCTTCTTGACCCATTTTCGTGCCAGAGAGTCTAACTTCTCTCGTTCCTCAAAATCTGGGAACTGAGTACGAGATTGTCTTCGAACAAAAGCCAGAGACACATTTAAAGCTTCAAAGAAAGGAGATAGAATACTAGTGACAGAGTCTGTGAGACGCTTACGCACAGACGGAGAATTAGACATAAGAATTGGAGACAGAGTATTAGGGGAACTGACAGGAGAAGAATGGATAACTGCAGGAGGAGCAGAAGGCAAAGGAGATCTAAGATCAGGAGATGAGGGTAAAGAAGTTGAGACTAACGGTAAAACCGGCAAGGGCGGTAATACTGGAGGAGGCAAATGCGGAAGAGCCGGAACAGGCGGAAGTACCACTGGTGGCTGAACAGGCTGTAACGGCTGAGGTACATTGGCACTTTGCGCATAGGGCGGAGGCAACCTTAATAAATGGGTCATTAGGGGATCTTCTTCTATATCTTTCTTATTATCAGAAGGAGAAACAGGCAACACCGGATAGCATTTATCTATCGCCATACGATGTTGTCTTTCTGAAATTTCAGCCGCATTATCAATTTCATAATTTTCTAACTGTTGGGCAGCCTGTATAATTGTCATACCCTGTGCTTTCCTATCTCATTTTGCTTGTTTAATTTCTTTCTATTTGGCTTCCTTACGCCAAAGGTGGAAAGAGTCAAACATTGCCGGCCGGGCATTTCTTTTGACTAAAACTGCTTCCAAATTATCTAGCACATTAGGATCAAAACTACCGTTTTCTGGCCATTTGAGAACACCATCTTTCTTCGTGTATCGGGTCCATGTCTCGTTAAAGGCAATGGGGCCAATACCATGTTTTGAATAGAGCTCATATGTGGGAGTTCCAACCGAAGGAATCGGACAAGAGTCCTCAAGTCGGGAATCCCTATTACAACCAAGACAACAAATTCTTCCAAACTTAGTCGGACCAGGCATCTCAAGATGTCTCCTGTCTGTTCACAAACTTCAAGGGAGTAAAACTCAGTTTACGTGGCACAAATGCACTTACCCTCGGCTTTATCTTTTGCAAAAGATAAATCTAAGAACCCAAAGAAATCAATCAAAGAACCAAAACTTGTGGGCGCGACCCACGAAAATACTTAACTAAGGATGTCTTCTTCCACCAACAGAGGCCCTTCTATCGTCTCGCCTTACCATACATCATCAAAGGAAGGGCCAAAGCAGGGCGGCAGTCAGGGCAGCGGTCATCAGTAGCCGTCAGGAAGGAGTAACCACGCTGAAAAAGACCTTCGGACCACTTTCGACATACAGGGGTCGCTTAGTGTGGCTCGCGAACCCTCCGGAATTTTCTTGCGGGGTTTCCCACGACATTCGAGCAGAACTGGTACCACTGAAGCTGCCCCACGTGGGCGCCAGTTGAAGAACCAGAACCTTTTGGGCCTGGCGGCGCAGGGTACGCCCAAAGTCTCCAGAGTTCACCTGCTTCGCTACACAGAGATACGGGACACTCTGTCGGTGTTAGAAGATCAGATTTATTTAGCTGCAGCTAGTACAGTTATCCTAGAAGTACACAAAGTAGGTTCTCAGGAGACTGCCACCTCACTCTGTGGTACACCGGGTTAAATACCATACAATGTTCATAATCATTAATAAAATGCACTCCCAGAGCATACTAGAAAGAGCCAATAAGGAAAGTTGGAAAACAAGGCGGAACCAATAAGAAAGGTTTGAAAACAGAAGTGTCAGATGACTCGAAGAGACCTCTCCTCCAACTGTGTTTGTCACCCCTCCCTCAAGCTAATTCATTAACAGATTCATAACTAACTTGCAGGTGGTGAGATACGTTTGTGTGTGTTGAAGGACAGTTGTGAAATGAGAGAATGCTAGCAGGAGACAGTGAAGGCCAGTCGATAAGATAAGGTCAGGAAAGAATAGTGTGAGCCAACAGATAGTTGAGACGCAGATTAGAAAAGCCAGACAGGGATTAGTGTACTCGGCTAGTTCTAACACCAGCTTTGCAAATAGAGGCCGAGGGCGTATTTCGACACCAGGCTACAGAAAAAGCAGAATAGACTTTGTTCGCCGTGCTGCCTGAGTGATGGCAACACAAAATGGCGGCGGGCCACAAAATGGCGGGTCGATTCGATCGTGATCGAAAATCGAAGTTCCTCACACCCCTACATAACACATAGTTGTCTCATAACAACAGTGCTCCCACGCACACGTAGGTCGTAGCACGCCCCGTTCCGTAGAGGGGCGGGAAGACCCTTATGATGAAGCATGACACCAAGGGCCCTTTTGGTTTGTGAGGGGTATTTTAACAACTAGTGTATATTCTCCACCACCGTGGGGACTTATACCTTTTTTCTGGGAGATTCTGGCATACACATATATCTGTGGGTGGATCACTTTGTTTATTGATTAACGCTTGGGAGGACGTATCCACCTCCACCACTCATGCAAAGTGGAACCTCTCTACTCCCCATTTTGTTGTTTTTGAGTTATAGACAGCGTGCAGCTGTGGGAGTTCCTTTCTCCTCTCTTTTTTCCAGAACTTCTGGTCCCAGTACTTTATTCAGAGTATTGTGTATGTACTTTGACAGGGATAATTTACCCCTGACTATTCTTTTTCCCAAAAAACACACTCCTAAAGCACACACGTAATTTCAGCAAGACTACACCAACATAACAACCACGTAGAATGGCAGAAAACATTGGCCTGACCTTTGCAGAGGACGAAGTGGAGAGGATCTTGGCGGCTATCAACCCCTTTGAGGGGTTAAGCAACACCGACCCTGGTCCAAACAATTCAGACTGGGATGAATTAGCCAACCTAAGAAAGACTCAAATAAAAACTGCTCTCATGGATTATTTATGACAGAATATCTACGGGCCAATGCGGCTCCCCAAGGTTTGATAGTCCGAAATGAACCTTACATTTTCCAACAGGATAAGGTTTTCAAACGTGACTGGTCACTAAAATCATGGCACTGCACTCGGGACTGGTTGGTCCTAATCATAAACACAGCCACTAGACTCACACAAAAACTGAAGATTGATATTCAGAACTTGGAAGTACGACTCAAAGCCTATATTTCTCCCAGTGTCCTTAAAAAACGCCTGGAGGAACTAAATCAATAAATCACTGAGTTTGAGATGACTCTCAAACAGAGTAAGTACAATAAACTAAAAAAGGATACGGCACTCTTTAGCCATGAACGTGTATATCCTTATACACGGGATGACTATGTTACAAAGAATCAGGACTACAACTCTGACGGGGACACCTCAGATACCGGCTCTGATAACTCCAATTCCAGTAGGGGAAGTGGCAGACGTTACAACAGAGGAAGGGACAACCAGAGTCAGCGTCCTTTCTACCCGAGAGGGAGGGGATGGAATGGCTATCAAGGACCACCACCATACCCCCCCTACCTGTACGGCCCACCACCCATGGGGGGTCCTTTCCCTCATTGGGTACCACCCCCACAAGAATATGATTACAACTACCAACCCCCACCTCCTTTTTTAGGGGCACGCCAGGGACCACGAAGGGGTCGGACCAGAGGGGCCTACAACGTCCATTGGTCCACACCGGAAGTAGAAACCCCTCGAGTTTCAACCAGGAGCATGACCAGCCGCACGTCCTCCCTACCATCAACCAGCCGGAAGTGAATTTGGTGGTGAATCTAACCAACCAGACACTGACATCCACACAGAATAGGTCCTTGAGAAAGTATTGGGTTTCGTCCCTACGAACCGTTTTGATAAATTCAAAACATGTACAGAAATGACCGAGTTCATTCGCAAACTGAAACTCAAGGTATTCTTCAGAGACCAACCAATAGAGATGGACAATAAGAATACAGGCCTACGTAACAAATCTACCTTCGTCCCTCCTGATTCCACACTCCCTGTAGAACTCCTGGCCTTTGAGAAGGCAGTGATGGGAGAAATATAGGGGTTTTCAGTACAAAATGACGTGACCTTCCAAAATACATCTAGGGAAGAGAAAGAGGCAATACGCCAACTGTCTATGAACCAAGACATCGTAATAAAACCCGCGGATAAGGGTGGAGCAATTGTACAACAAACAGCAGAGAACTACGACAATGAATGCAGAAAACTCCTGGAAGACCATAGGAACTATGGTATTCTTCATGATGACCCCACGGAATCAATCAGGGTCAGAATTACCTCAGTGGTGGAAGAGGCAATAGCCCACGATTGGATCTCTAAAAAAGAGGCCGAGTTCCTTATTAATAGGTGACCCAAGGTCCCCTATTTTTACACCATACCTAAGATCCATAAAAACCTTAACCATCCCCCTGGACGACCAATAGTTTCTGGGATAAACTCTATCCTGGAACCATGATCCAAATTCGCGGACGCATTCCTCCGCCCGTTCGTGCAAGCAACAAATACCTACTTACGGGACACCAAGGCAGTTTTACAACTACTGAAGGATGTTGCGTTTGATCCCACCAAGAACCTCCTCATGGGACTCGATGTGGAGAGTCTGTACACCAGCCTCACTCATGATGAAACCATGGCTATTATTGAGGAAGTATTGTTCTCCATGCGTTGGGATTACCAAACACATCGCAATTTAGTAATGGAGTGCATTTCACTGGCACTTACCAAGAACTTTTTCATGTATGCTGGTAAATTCTATGAACAAAGAAACGGGACCAGCATGGGAAGCACCTTTGCTCCTAGTCTGGCGGGCCTCTATGCCCATCATTTGGAAGAAAACCACATTTTGAATGACACTAACCCTTTCCTTCAACATATCAAAGTCTGGAAAAGGTACATCGATGATGTCCTGGTAATATGGGAAGATGATACTAATTCAACAGAATCTTTCATGTCATTGCTCAACCAACAGAATGAATTTCTCAAACTCACACATTCAACATCACGTAAGAATTTGGTATTTCTGGATCTCAATATTTACCCGGAAGAAGGTACATTGAAGACCACAACACATTTCAAGGCAACTGCGAATAACTGTCTTCTCGTGTTCAATAGTTTTCACCCTCACCATTTGAGAGAGAACCTACCTTACGGAAAATTCCTCCGCCTCCGGAGAAACTGTACCGAACTGCGAGAATTTTAAAAACAGGCTAGTGATTTATGTACCAAACTAATTAAACAAAACTATCCAGAGAAGATAATTGACAAGGCCTTGAAGAGGGCGAGAAATAACAATAGGGAAGCCCTATTAGAGGATAGATTGGACACACAAACTGAAGAGAGGCCCAAATGTGTTACTACATATAACACACATTCCAATCAGATCACAAAAATTGTGAACAAACATTGGCGCCTATTGAACAGTTGCAACCTTAACATCGCGAAACCAATGTTCGCGCACAGGAGGGGTAGGAATTTGAAAGACATGCTCGTCCGGACAAGACCAAGAAAAATACCATGGAATATACCAGAAGGTATACTACCACCAGTACAGGGACATTACCCATGCGGCAATTGTAGCACATGTCATCTTACAAGCAGAAGTACACATATCAGATTCAGAAATGGCAATGAATGGGACCAGAGAAGCTTTACCAACTGTAACAGCAAGAATGTAGTGTACCTGATCACTTGCCCTTGTTGCTTGGAGTATGTAGGCATGACTACTAGACCAGTTAAAATACGTATTGGGGAACACAGAAGCAATGTCAGATGTGGTGGGAGCACCACAAAGATGTCCAACCACTACTTAACCACAACACATGGAGTGGAGGACCTAAAGTGGACAGTAATTGAATGACTGGAAGGAGAAAATGGTCTTTTTGAGAAGGACCAACAATGGGTGTTCCGTCTGGTAACGCACATCCAGGGACTCAATGACGAGATACCGTGGAATCAGTTCCGCCTATAAATCGGAAATGCACTTGTGATTCTAGAATGACACTACTTAATTCTGATTGCATTTGAGGTTGGATGGATGGAAGACCTGTTGTATGGATGATGATAACATGAGTTCACGCACTCTCATAGATCCCTCCAATATTGAATTAACCAGTAATCCACTAACCATACCGTAGGGAATATGTGCATCTACCACTAGAGAAAATCTACTGGTGCGCTCAGGAATGGCGCACTTGAGAACCTGTTGAAACCCAAGACAATAGACTATTGTGTACTATGTGTCATGTGTCCCTGCACAGGTATTAAGGACAGTGTTCACTCAGACCCGGATTTGACAGATCCCCCTAACATAGAATAAACAGCAATCATTGGGCCAAACCATTATGACTATGTGCTTCAACATAGGAATATAGACAATAATATATGGCACTATTTGAATGACTCCCCCCTTGGCGAGTGGGCCTGGAGCACTGAGACATTGAACATTTGCATATGATTATGGTATACGTGTCTGTAATTTTTCTAAAGATACCATTCCCCTTCTTTATGGTATTTAACCTGGTCTGTTTTCTCCTCTTTTCCTTTTTTTACTGGCAATTTTCATTCTTTTAATTTTCCATTATTAGACATCGGATGGTTCATTCCTTCGTAAATACAATTAATACTACATGCGTATTTGGTCCTAGCATCGTAAAAACAAAACCATTATTTATGCCACTCATGTACTCCCTTGTGTATACCACAACCTACTATGGCGCTACCCTCTGCCCTCACATGACCTATGTCTAGACATTTCCGGTTGATTTACGGCAGAACTAGCAGTGACTTCGGCAATGCCGCAAATCTATTAATTCACACTGATCTAAACATATTTACCGCATATGCATTTTTGTGAAAACATCATTATCGACCATTACTACTTTTTTCTGTACCCTCCATAGACCTAGATCCGGACACTTCCGGTTCCGGGTCTTAAACGGCAGAGCTAGCAGGGTCTTAGGCTTACGCTACACACAGGTGCTTCCATTCAGTTTTCGCGCCATCATCCTTGTTAAAAAAACGCTAATTGAATCCATTATTTGGACCGAACCTTTTCCCCACTCAGTTAATCCAACGGAGCCGATCGGGGAGGTTGTATTCAGCAGGGCAGTGTACCCGGGAGTCGTAAGTACGGCACAACCGATAGAGAATGCTCTCTTTTTTCAAACAAGCGCACTTCGTGGATTTTTGACCAACCACTGTTAGAAATACCTTTATTTTCCTGTTCTAGATAGCCTATCAGGCACTCCAACCACCCGTTCAACAGGCTCATGACGCCTTTATTTTGCGGAATTCAAGTATGTTTACCTTTGATGTCCTACCACTAAATAACATGGAAAATAAACCTCCCGGCGAGATTCCAACGCGAGGAGGTCAGGTTTCTCATTGCGAGTGGTCGCGACCGCTCGCGATGAGAAACTACCAGTTTGCGTTGAGAAAGCTGCCGCTCGAGTAAAAATCTACTTGAGCAGCAGAAAACTACAGCTCGCACTGTGCAAGATGCCATTTTCAATGATTGCACAGTGCCGGTTGCGTGTCCGCACTGTGCAATCATTGAAAACGACATCTGGCACAGTGCGAACAAGGTACTACGCAGTTCGCGAAGTGCTACGTGTAGCTCACGTAGTGCGAACTGCACTTTGCGTAGCTTCGCGAAGTGCTACTTCACGAACTACGCCCAGGGTTACTTATAACTAGTCTTTCACGTCATTACACGCCACTGTGAGTATAGGGAGGGATCCTTAAGGTCCTGAAGAAGAAGCCTGGGGAGCTTCGAAACATGTCAGCAGACATAGGAGGCACAGCTCATTGAGGCATATACACCTCCTCCCCCCACTTTTTACAAATACCAGCTCAAAGGCATATTAAAGTTTTTTAGACCTACGAGCCAGGTATTTTTTATCTCACCTTTTCCATTCACTCCAGACCCTTCCTCTCACAACCCTACATAACACATAGTTGTCTCATAACAACAGTGCTCCCACGCACACGTAGGTCGTAGCACGCCCTGTCCCGTAGAGGGGCGGGAAGACCCCTGTGATGAAGCGTGACACCAAGGGCCCTTTTGGTGTGTGAGGTGTATTTTAACAATTAGTGTATATTCTCCACCACCGTGGGGACTTATACCTTTTTTCTGGGAGATTCTGGCATACACATTTATCTGTGGGTGGATCACTTTGTTTATTGATTAAAGCTTGGGAGGACGTATCCACCTCCACCACTCATGCAAAGTGGAACCTCTCTACTACCCATTTTGTTGTTTTTGAGTAGAGTCGAGATGATGCATACATGAGACCTCGGAAAGTGTTCTTGTTGCACTACACCATAACTTGTGCATTTGTTTCAACTTTGTTTCTCAATATCCCCTTTGTTTTTCCATCTACAATTACAGGCCGGGCCTTGCCCTATACTTGGGAAAACATTACAATGCACACTTACCTTACCAATAAATCGAGAAAAAAAATTCCAGCCGGGCAGTGGCGAGTGGCGAGTGGCGACACACCCAAGATTGATGGATGAGAGGACCAAGAGGAATGCCGAGATGCAAATCCAGTCCACATTTTTTACCAGGATAACACAGTAACAGTATCAACTTTTATCGTCTTTTAAATAATTAGAATAATTTTTTGGTCTACAATCTTTACAACAGTGTGTTCTTGTTGTTGTTTTTTTATTTTAGAAAATGTGTTAAGCGCACGAATACCCAAGGGTGTCTTGGCGCTGAGTGTTCACTAAAGATGTTCTTGAGTAGTTATTGTTTGAACAGCCAAGTTTTTATCTGTTTGCGGAAAGAGAGAAGGGAGGTAGAAGTTTTGATGTAGCGTGGAAGACTGTTCCATAGCTTAGTAGTGGTCACTATAAAGGACCTGTCGCCCCATGAGACCTTCTTAGTCCTAGGGATCTGCATAAGACCAGCAGTAGAAGATCAAAGGGATCTAACTGGATTGTAAGGGCAAAAAGCATCCTTTAAAAAGGCAGGGCCTTGGAGGTGAATTGCCTTATACGCAATGCAAAGAGCTTTAAATTTAGTTATTTTCTTCACTGGCAACCAGTGAAGCTGTTCAATGGTGCCAGAGATAGGAGTATACTTGGGGGTGGCTGTGATCAGTCTGGCCGCAGCATTCTGCACCAGCTGTAGCTTTTTTAAAACCCCTTCCTGAGCATTGACCAAGAGCGTTTTACAGTAGTCTATGCGAGATATAACTAATGCACTGACCAGGATTCTGGCCATGTTCATGGGAAGATAGAGTAGGAGTTTTTTAATCATTCTCATAGTATAAAATGATGATGATACTACTGCATTAACATGGTGCATAAAAGTAAGTTTAGTATCCAGTAAAACTCCCAAGTTTCTTGCCTTGGTCACTGGAGAAGGGGGAGGTCCCAGGACGACAGGCCACCAAGTGGGTGACCAGGCTGGGGAAAGATTGCCAAACACCATCACCTCCGTTTTGTCAGAGTTAGGCTTCAAGCAATTTGTAGACATCCAGTCACTTATTGCTAGCATTCCCTGATTAAAATTGGATGCCACTTCGTCTCCATTTTTATTAATGGCTAAGACAATCTGGGTGTCGTCAGCATAGGATGTCACCGCCAGGTGATAGATTTTTATGACTCTCGCAAAGTCCGACACATAGATGTTAAATAGTTTCGGACTTAGCGAGGATCCCTGGGGGACACCACAAGGGAGAATGAAGGGAGGTGAACTAAAACTGCCAAAGGCGACTGATTGTACTCGAGCAGTAAGAAAAGAGGAAATAAGATCCCTGGCACCATCCGTGATCCCTGCTGCTGTGACACGGTCGATCAGAATAGAATGATCGACCGTGTCAAAAGCTGCCGACAGGTCAAATGAGCACTGCAGATCCTCCACCATCAAGTGTCATGCTGATTTCATCCGTAGCCTTAATAAGCACAGTTTCTGTTCCATGTCCCTTCCGAAAATCAAATTGTGAGTTATCCAGACAGTTGTTCTGTTCTATGAAATCTGAGATTTGGGTGTTCATAATCTTTTCCACAATTTTGGCGGGAAAGGGAAGGCAAGCTATAGGGCGGTAATTAGCGACTATAGCAGGGTCTAAGGAACTCTTCTTAATGAGAGGTTTGATAGTCGCTTTTTTCCAGATGGATGGGAAGATATGAGATGAAAACATGGCATCAAAAATTTCTGTAAGTTTTGGACCTATGATATGTAGAAAATTTTTGAGAATAGGAGGAGGGCATGGATCTTCCGGTGAGCCAGTGTTCGTGGTACAGATAAGATGAGATACCATTTCAGGCAAAACCTGAGTAAATACCTGAAAGGAGCGAAGGGGAACAGAGTGGGGCAAATTGGGACATGTCTGAGCAAGGGACTTATAATCATTAGGGGTGGGAGACGAGAGTTCAATGCTAGTTGTGTGAGCCTTGAATTGAGTAAAGATGTCCGTCACTTTCTTTTGAAAGTGATTTGCCAAGGAGTCACAGAGCTCTTGCGTAGCTATGATGGGGGCAGTTGTCGCTTGACCAGAGAGACGGGTTACTACCTGGAACAGTTGTTTATTGGAGTCATGTGTAAGATTGATTTGGGTACTATAAAATTTGCTTTTTTCCATGATGATAAGTTGCTTGTAATTAAGGATCATGGCTTTGTAACAGGATTTTTGCTGAGGGTCATAGTCTCGTCTCCATCTATGTTCCTGACGTCTACATTTTTGCTTTTCTTGTCTGAGAGCATCATTATACCAAGGTGCAGATCTAGAAGCCCTGTTAATAGATTGTTTCTTTAAAGGAACGGTCATATTAACTGTGTTTTGTATCCAATTGGTGTAATTATTAGCTCCTAGTTCAGGGTCAGTCACAGTGGGTGGCAAAGACATTAGTAATAAAGACTGAGAAGCAGACATATCAATACTTTTCCACGCTCTAAATTGATTAGTGGGTGGGGAGTTTTTAGCCAGGGGGGAAGAAGATTTTAGAAGAAAATCAAAAATAATGGCCGAGTGATCGGTCCAAGCGAGGGGGAGAACATCCTTCATCTTAAGTGATGTATTATTAGAAAAAAGACCATCCAGAAGGTGGCCCGCAGTATGCGTGGATCCGGTAACTAATTGAGGGAGTCTTATTGAGTCCAGTTCAAGTAGAAGAGCTACAGTGTCAGGATTATCCAGCAACTCAAGGTGAACGTTGAAATCACCCAGAATGGTGTACTGGTTTTCACAAGCCAGTGGTTCTAATGAAATAGGTAAATTAGCAAGAAATAAATTGCGAGGTCCCGGAGGGCGATAAATAAGTGTACCTTTGAAAGGGGGGGCATGAGCAATGGAAATTGTGAAAGAGATGGCTTCACAACTTGTAATAGGAACGGCCTCCATTCGCACTATTAGATTACTACGATATATAATGGCTAATCCACCTCCTTTTTTTGGATGTGGTCTATCTAATCTAGTATTCGAAAATCCTTCGGGGTTGCAGTGACAAAGTCAGATCCACAAGAAGGATCGCCCCAAGTTTCAGTAATGAACAGGAGATCAAGATTGTTGTCCGTAATAAAAAGAGAAATTTCATATTTGTGCTTGGGCAGGGAACGTACGTTTATTAATGCTGCCGCACATGATTTAGACAATATCTTATTCTTACGAATGATGCTTGTTGGTAGGCGACGTTAGTTGTTAATGACAAAGAAGCAACTAGGACAAGTATAAGGAAGAGAGTATGGCTGATTGGCCAATTCGAGACGCTGGCAGTGATGAGATGAGATATTCAATGAATGTAGTAAGTTGGAATCATACGTTAGTATTATCTCTGAACCAACATTCGAAAAACTGGCAGGGAGGGTGGCCCTAGGCTCGGTCCAGGCGCAGACGGGCGCAGACGGGCTTGCCTTAGGCGCGCCCGCTGCACGGCCGAGAGATGCACATGGTATATCGGGAGAGGAGGCGAGGGGGCGTGGCCAGATGCAGTGGGCGTCACCTGGTCTGCCGAGATGGCGGCAAGTTCGAAGCCTGTAGCAGTGCTCAAATCAGCTGCGCGGGGATGCCCGTGTGAGGTAAGGGGGCGCAGAGCGGGGGATTACAATCAGCAAATCACAACAATATTGTTAAAAGTTAAAAGGAATTAAAACAAAGTGCAAACGTGCTCCCGGCTGTGATAATTATTATCATCATTAGGTTTGCTCTCTGTTTACGATTCTTCCCTACCAATATTTAAAATTTCTATTTGCTATCTGTAAAAGTATTAAGGCCGGAACAACAGAACATGAAGTGTATGTAATCCGGGTCTCTCATCATCATGTATGCATTTCCTTTTTCTCCCTTAACATATGGATATGGTAGTCTTCAAAGATTGTCGTTTGTTTGTCCATGCATACTGTTTTTTACTGTCAAACCTTTCCCAAAACCCCCTTCCCATCCATTCAACAAACCCTAACCCACTTCCCCCGGGCTGTGTGACTTATTGTCGAGGTGTGACTAAATTAAATGTTCACCAATACTTAATCACACACTTGCTGGGGCGAATGTGGCGAAAGCAACAGTACTTCAATTTCAAGGCAGAGCGATGATCTTCTTCTGCCTGCCCACCCATGAGTAGGATATTTTAGAGGTTTTTTTATTTAACAAAGGAACATATACCTCAGCATTAATTGCCGGCATTGATTGGATTTGTTTGTTGTCATTCCTCATACACAGCACTAACTGTTAGGCTTTAGGCCTAGTCAAGTGACTCGACACAACTATAGTTTGTAACTCTGTCTAGTAGGCTATCCCAACCATTATGTTTTGTTGTACAATATTTTAGCATATTATTGTTGCTCAGTAAATTCTGTACTGTACTTCATTCAACTACTCCTCTAACAGTCTCTCAAAGGCGATTGACTGTCTCCTTTTCTTTTTTTGCAAATGCTGCTGCCCTGCCATTGTCTACTACTACTATACTACCACCACCACCCCAATCATGGCATGTTAGAAAAAGGAAACCATCTTCACCATGCAGCCATTGCTGTGCCTAAGTTAAACATCAAGCACAGGTAAGAGAGAAGTTTGGGGAGGCAGAATTAATAATGGATATGTTTCCAATTAATTCAATTTCACACACCCCTTTGAGTCCAGATAAAGAATGCATAGACTAGAGGAGAAACTGAAAGTACTAGTAGGACAAGTCAATCAGTGAGGGGTGTCGCATCTATCTGTTTGTGTCTTACACAGTCAGCCAATTATTTAAATCAAACACTGGCTATGGGCGGCGCTGCACCAGCAAGGAAACAGTGTTATGCAAAACAGTAACCCCACCTACAAAACATTAACAACATTGCATGTAACGTAGAAAATATATTTAATTTACCCTAACAAAAATAAACTAAAGACCCACAAAAGCTGACCCACCCCCCTCCCTAACCCCAACCAATGTCCGTAGGAAAGTCCAGGAGAAAATAGTAGTCCGAAAAGCAAAAACCCAATGCCCAAACCAGTTCCCACCCACCCAAACAAGAATTAAAAAAGGGGCAGAAGACAGGGACAAAGGTGTGGGGCAGGACTAAAGAACGATACGCATCTGCTCCTCTAAACGGGCGACACGGAGTCTGAGGGCGCTGCAGTTGCAGCCACAGTGGGGGGGGCACCAGAGATGGCATTGCAGTGGTGGCGGGCAGCCGACAGATGGTGGCGCCGTACCACTGGAGGGCGGTGGCTGGGGCCCGGGGCACTGGAGGAGGCTTTAAGTGCTGCTGCAGTCTCCTCCTCCTCCTCTGCCAAGACCACCATCCGCCGGTATTCACGCTGGATTGCCTCCAGCTTCCGGTGCCGTGCCTTGGCGTTCAACTCCTTACGATTGAGTTTAGGAGTAGCTGTGTATCAAAAAGAAAAAAACAAGACAATTGTAAAATATACTCTTAGAAAAACAGTAAGACAAGTTAATTATTTATACACATAGTGGCATGGTAGAGTAGCATTATAAAGCACGCCACAGTAGTACACAACATTTTAAATCTCGCCCGTCCTTCTTCCTTCCACCCGTCTTTCACTTTTTAGTTGAACAGTGCACCAGGTGCTCTTCTCCATAAAACTTTCAAAGCGAAGTTGAAATCAGATAGATGAGGCCATTGGTTACTCAATACTCCTGCTCCTATGCCAATTAAAGGGATTCTTGTCTTCTAGTTCACTCTTGAAATGTTCACAACAACTCATACTTACTTAGGACTTCGGATGGCGGGCGGACTTTGTCTGTTCTGCCATCTGGGACAGGCGGGAAAGAAAAGGTAATAAAATTAAAGAAGTAAAGGAAATAAATAACAGGCAATAGAAAGAGTGAAAAAGTAGCTAAAAACCAAAAATATAGAAGCAGGAAAATAGTTAGAGAAATAATAAATAAGAAAGATCAACAAAAGTGGCTTTAAACTAAGGATTGAAAAGATGCAGGGAGGATTCAAAATCAGGCCCCAGAACCATGCAATAGAGTGAAAAACAGGAGGGCCGCGCCCATTGCGACCACGTGTGCAAGTTCGAGCAATATTTTCTCCCTGAGCAAGCAAAAAGCAACGCGATCAAGTAAAAGCGTTCGCGAACAGGAAATATCTACCGCAAACGGGCGCGAACATGCATTGCGCAATCCGGAACAGGAATTAAGCATCGCGAGAGGGCGGGACAAGTGAAAACAAGATGGCCGTGCCCGTGAGCAACCGCATGGGTAAGTTGGCGAGCCATTATCAGGCAAAAACTGCCGCGAACAGACGGGAAAAAAACTTCTGTGTCTTCGCAATATTTGTTTGCAGAGATTTTCAGCATTTTCGCGATAGTTTGCGAAAGTGAATTTCGCAAATTCCGCCATGATGATGATGACCACAGTGACATATATCTTCACAGTCACTCAGTAGGATCGGAGATGATTGATAGAATAAGTCAGGGCATAAAAGGTAAACAACAAGTCAACAACAACCACACCAGACCTATATGTCTGTGTAGTTGTCGAGTCAGGTGTAGTGGTATGACTGACAGCGGTGCATTGATTTAGTCACTTAATTTGTAAAATGCTATGTTGCTGTATATGTGCTTTGTCTGCCTCTGTCAAAAAATGTACGCTAAATGGAGGATGGGTCACGGGTACCGTAGGCCTGCTCTGTCCTGTTGTTGTTGTATGTTAATGCTGGAAGCAGAGTAGACATGATGTATCCTATCCATGCTGCCACTGAAAGTGTTCTTGTTGCACTCCACTGTAATTTATGCATTTATTTTCTCCTTTGTTTTTCAGTATCCCTTTTGTTTTTCCATCTACAATTACAGGCTGGACCTTACCATGTGCTAAACTGGGAAAAACAACTCACACTTACCTTACCAATCCACATCTGCCAGACAGGCTGTGGCGTCACACAAGATTGATGGACGGAGTGTCAATGGAAGGGAGGAGCAAGAGGAATGCCTAGATGCAACTCCCCAATTTGATCAGGATAACAACATAGAGTGACAGTATCAACATTCATCATATTTTAAATAATTTGATTCATTTTTTGTGTGTTGTTGTTATTATGTTTTCTCGCTGCTTATAATTCATCCCTAGAGCTATTTTTTAATTATCTTTGCTATCTTTAAAAGTAAGCCTGTTACAACAGAATAGAAACTGTATGTAATTTGGGTCTCTCTAAGGGCAGACAGGCAAGGCACAATGTATATATACTGCTGCCCTGTACTGTGTAATTGTCTTGTAGAAGTTAGTAAGTACTACTTATCATTAACCATCAAGTTATCAATATCATCATGCATGCATTTCCTTTTTCTCCCTTAACAGATTTATAGAAATGGTAGTCTGCCAAGATTGTGTTTTGTTGTTTGTCCATGCGTAGTGTTTTTTCTTTGTCAAACCTTTCCCCAAACCCCCCTTCCCAACCATTCATCAAATCCTAACCCTTCCCCCAGGCTGTGTGATTTATTGAGGTGTGACTAAATTAAATGTACACCAATAATTGATTACACGCTTGCTGGGGGCAATGTGGCGAAAGCAACACTAATTCAATTACAAGGCAGGGTGAGGATATTCTTCTGCTTGTCCACCCATGCTCAGTATATTTAAATTGCGAGTCAATTTTCCAAAGGAACCTAATCCATCATAATTAATTTCTGGCATCGATTGGATTCATCAACATCCCCCTACACAGCACTAAAGGTTATGCTAGCTTCGAGTGACTCGACACAACTACAGTTTCTAACATGTTGTACTAGGCTCTCCCGCCACCATAATGTTTTATTTACTTCGTTCTACTACTCCTCCCAGAGTCTCTCTCAGACGACTGACTGTCTCCTTTTCTTTTTTTTCAAATGCTACTGGCAGTGTCTACTACAACCACCACAACCATGGTATCTCCATTCTCTTGGGAAACCCTGAAACCATCATTGTCATGCAGCCATCGCTGTGCCTAACTTAAACATCAATCAAAGGTCAGAAAATAAGTTTTGGGGAGGTATAACAATGGACTAGGAGGAGAGACTGACAGTACTAGTAGGACAAGTCACTTAAATCAAACATTAGCTGAGGCCCTGCAGCAGCGAGGAAGAAAACCATGTGACATAAAACAGTAAACCCCCACAAAACATTAACAACGCCTGCTATGTTTAAGTATAAATAATATAATTTAATTCCCTAACAAAAATAAACTAAGTAAAAAAAAACACAACACCCGACCCGCCCCTCTTCCTAATCCCAAACAATGTCCAAAACGATAAAGTCCAATGGTAACCAATCCAATGTCCAAAATGTCCAAAGCCCAACACCCAATTCCCACCCACCAAAAAAAGGATTAAAAAAGGGGAAATCAAACAGGGTCTTTATTAGCGACAGGCTCTTCGGTTTTCCCTCTACAGGACCTTGAACCTCTTGTTCAGCTCCTCTACCTCCTCCTCTAGTCGCACATTCCGGAGGAGCATGCGGCGCGCATATGCCCTGCAGTTGCATCCACAGGGGGTGCAGCAGTGCTAGATGTTGAAGCGCGGCAGCGGGCGGCTGCCTGACCATGGTGCTGTACCACTGGAGGGCCTGGCCGGGGCCCGGGACATTAGAGGAGACTGCAGCTGCTGCCGCCTCCTCCTCCGCCAGAACCACCAGCCGCCGGTATTCATTAAAGATAGCTTCCAGCTTTTGGTGCTGGGCCTTGGCTGCCAACACCTTTCTGGTTGGTTTTGCTTGGGAAGGAGGAGCTATATCACGTAAGAAAAAAAGACTATTAACAATACTCTTAGCAAAACAGTAACACAAAATTAATTCAACACATAGTGGCAGAGTAGCACTAGCAAGCACAGTACATAACATTTGTGGTATGTATCTGTCCTCCCACTTCCTCGGCCTCTAACATTTGTTGGAGTTTCTGGCATTATACAAGCACTATGAACTCAAGTACACAGTACACCAGTCTTCTTCTTCTCTCTTGTTTAGCAAAATTACATAACCTTGGCATTCCAGCTCAGTCAGCTTGTGCCCAAGACAAACATACTCGAGTCATTACGCAGACTCACGTTAGTTTTATTTACTACTGCCTGCAGGTGGGTAAGCTAGTATTTTTCTATTAACGGATGGCACTGGCCATACTCTCTCTGTTACATCAAGGGCAACTGCTCAATTTCACTTTCAACCTGCCCTGACTACTGCAAAAAGGCAGATGATATCTGATCCAATGATCATTGCTTATATATGGGACGACATGAGGTACTTTGTTTTGATTGATTGTGTAACCAGCCGATAGGCCACCCATGGCAGGCTGGCTGACACAGTCGAAAATAAATTAACATAGGTAGGGAGTGGTCCTCTGAGTCAGAGGAAAGCGCTTGATAATGATAACTACACTACATGCATACACAATATATATACATATGCTGTGCTTGCAAACTACTGTGAGTCAAGGGAGTATTCTGAAAATACAATTTATATTCTCCTCGGCTTTGCTACTCTGGCGCGGTCTCTTTTACATTCTCTTCAAACTAATACTCTTCATCCAGTGACAGTCTCTACCTATGCTATCTATGATGAATACATCCAGGCATCCATCCATTCAAAGTAAACGTCTATCATTCTTCTTAATCTCTTAACAAACCTTAGTTTGTTTCACCAACCACAAACATTTATTCTTTTTTTTAAACCACCAACCATGCATCCTTCCTTGCTTGCCTTTGAGTTTGACCCAGACACCACTAACGCTTCTTGCTATCCACCTATTCAGTTTCACCCACCCAGGCAGGCATATTTTCTTTCACCTTCCACCCATCCTTCAACCATCCATGCATCTGATTCCTATCAGCCACCTATGCATGCTTCCCAGGTATCCTTCTCTGCCAGTCATATTACATCTCACCTGTCCTTCCTCCTTCCACCCTTCTTTCCTTTTTCGTTCAACAAATCCATCAAGGTCTTCTGAACTGACTTTTAGTCTTCTCCATAAAACTTTCACAGCTGAGTTGAAATCAGATAGAAGAGTTCATTGGTTACTCAACTCCCGCCGCTAATGCTATTGCAAATGCTAAGTAAAGGGTGTCTTCTTCAACCGTTGATCACTATAACTTCATACTTACTAAGTCACAACAGTGCAGTGAGTGTACACCCTTGCAGCGAGTGTAATGTCAATAAGTAAGGAATATAACTTACCACTGCCCGCCACTGCTGCTTGCTCACCTCCTGTAGCTCCTGCAGGTGACGCATCTCCTGCTCCCTCCGAAATGGCCACGTCACCATCGACGCAGGCCCTGGAACTGGTGGTCGGTAGTACGCTTAGAAAAAACATTACACATTTTTTAGATGCCAAATACACCTCCCCCTATTTATTCTTTTTCACTAGCAAGATTGAAAAAAAAGTTAATACATACATGTACAACATATATCACTAGTGCAAATCGGGTACTAGAGTAGAGTAGACACTACTAGTGTTATATGGTCCCTAGGGTCATTCTAGTCTACTCTTTGCTAAGTTTGCCTGAGCCATGTAACCATTTTAGCTTTGTGTATTTTGCGCACGTTACCTCGCAGCTCGTTGTGTAAGACACATTGGAGCCCATATGAGCTCATACTGCTTCTGTCTGAGCGCTGCCTACAAGAGGTCGAAAAACAAGCCACTTTGTTATGGAGTTCTGGTCAGTCCGTATTGCTTAGCCATAACAAGCTACACTTTTTGGCATGACTGAGAAATGCTTGCATTATACTGTGTAACGTGCACCACTTTTCTCATAACAGGCAGAAGATTCCCTTCTACGAACCAGAGCTTTGCAGAGCTTACGATATAACCAGTACTTCTAGGTTCTACGGTGAGGGGTTCCCCAGAATTCTCTCAGAGATCTTTTGTCTTCTATGGACTTGTAGTTGTAGCAATGTTTATTGTTTTAATCTTATGCATTTTGCTGTTTGTGCTGGCTTGTATTACTATACTGCATTGTAGAACAACATACAGAGCTTGTTAGTTAAAAATAAACCTTTCGAACTTACATAGACTCTGGTCTTTGGTGTGGACTTCCACGAGTGAGTGAGTGAAAGGATGTGCATTGCTCCCGCGACTCTGAGATGTCAGGAGTGTTATGTTCTGGGTTGCCTAATCATTGGGCATCTTCGGGGGGGGTTCGGGGACCTAATGAGGCACTATAGCTAGTTGGTCAGGGGATTGTGTGGGTTCAACTTCTGACTGAGGTGTGAGGAAGGTCCAACCTCCTATTTTCTTGTGCATAGTTCTGTATGTGTAGAATCCCTACAAAAGTAGTAGCATGTACTATCCTATCAAAAATAGTAAAATATCTGGTTGGGCATTTTGTTGGTGGGAATTGTAGAAAAGCCTCAAGATTAAGAAGTCTAGAAGAGGACAACCGAAAGGACTGGAATCAGTGGCTAGAGCTATTGGTGAATCTGAGTTTTATTTAAAATATTTTAAATAAAGAGTGGCCAACTGGGCAAGCTTAGTTACAGACAGACTAATAGTAGTAGTACAGGGAGTCATAGCAGAGGCAGTTACAGGCAGCGATAACAAGAATTTAGAAACAGATAGTCTAGATCGAAGAAGATTTTGTAAAAAATAGAATTAGGAAACAGAAATAATAGTGCGGAAAAAATAAGGTGCAGTAAAAATTCAGGGGATACCTAATATCTAAAGGTGAAATGAAAGATAAAAGTGGTTGACCACTTTTATCTTTCACTTCACCTTTAGATACCTCAGGCCAATCTAACCTCGCATGGTATCCCCTGAATTTTTAACATTGTCCAGTTGCTCCAGAATAAAGAGTTTTATCCACAGAGAGTTAAAACTGGCCAATTTTTAAACCACTTCTTTTCACTTGCACACAACAAAAGAAATTACAAGCTCCACTGTAATCAGGTGTCGCAGCACACCCGTATGGCATTCGGCTATCCGGGTGGGACCCCGATGATGAAGCATGTCACCAACTAGGTTGGTGAGTGAGGGGTCTTCTTGTGTTGCACCTCTCTCTTTATTATGGAGGCATTGAGGTACCTCCAGGGTGTACTCCTCCTATTGTTTGGCTATATTGATTAAGGGGACCAGGAGTATTCCCATGCAGAAAACTCTTTCTCTCTCATTGTTTTTTCCTGACCCTACAGTGCACCAGGGGTGCCCAGGGCCTGTAAACCAAATGCTGCTAGTGGGCATGCAGCACTGGTTGTGCCACCCACAGAAGCAGCCTGTAAAAGTGTGTCTAAGGTCTGCCATTGCAGAGCCTACATGCAGTCTGGAACTGTCATGCTGACTGGGCAAAGGCACCCACTTGCCAGTCCCTAAACCTTCCCTTTTCTTCATATAATACACACCTATGGTAGGCCATAGGGCAGGGTGCATTGTAAGGATAAGGTAGGACATGCCCTGGTGTGTGAGGCATGATCTAATAGTGAATTACAGACATTTTCGTTTTTCACTATTGCAAGGCTACCTGTTCTCCATAGGCCAGAATGGGCAGTTTGGTTATTACATCTTATAATCCTAACTGACTCAGGAAACATGGTAGAAATTCGAATTTAGTATGCCTGAACTCATAATGATGAAATACATCTTTTAGTGAAGTTGGTTTTAACATTCTGTGTTTGAAAATACCACTTTTAGAAAGTGTCTAACCATTCAAACCTGCATCTGCTAGGCTGTGTATTGCTTGTCTGGAGTTTGAGTGACAGGGCTGGGGAATTCCAGGAGACAGGTTGAGGTAGCCCAGTGGTGAATAGAGAGATCTGCATCTAGATGGGAGGGAGGAGTTGCACCTGGGACCTGAATAGGGATGTGCCTTCCCTCCACAATGCTGGCTCCACCCCCTGTGGTGCGTCTGATGTCTCTGCCCTGCACTCTGAAAGGAAAGAAGGAGTCGGGTAAACAAAGTGCTCCAGGACTGACCAGAACCGGTTTGAACAAGGCAAAGGCCCCTCTGCCCTCAGAGGACAAAGGATTTTGGGGTATAAATATTGGGACCCTGACTGACCCCAAGAATTTAGATCACTTTGGGAAAACAGGAAGAAACCTCTGCCGAGGAGAGGAACCAAGAAGAAACTGAGGAGAGACTATGCCTGAAACTGGGGGATTGGCCTGCAGGGGTTGCCTACTGCCAAAGAGAGGAGAAAGGAACTTTGTGTGTACTTTTGCTTAACTTGTGAAGGATCTCCAAGGGCTTGGAAAAGAGCTTGCCTCCTTCTGAAGTCTCAGGAACAACAGACTCACCAGAGTTCTTTGGAAGTGCCTGCTGCTGTGTTGGGGCCTTGTGAGGGACTGCGTGTCGCAAGGAGCTGGAAGTGCGACTCAAGAAGGAGAAGCGTGCCGCCGTCGGAGCTGTTGTCGTTGCATCGCGTAAAGGGATGTCACCGCTGCAGTTGTCACATCGAGCGGAAGCGTCTCGCATTTCCGAAGAAGTGTCTTGCAATGCCAAAGAAGCGTGTCGCCATCGCAGCCATCATTGCTGACGCATTGCACCGCATCAAGAGAAGAGTCTCACATCGAGGAAGAAGCGTGTCGCCGTCGCTTCCGTCGCATCTTTGACGACACCGCTGTAGCTGTCGCATTTCACCGCATCAAGAAAAGCACCTTGCATCCACGGAGAAGCGTGCCGCCGTCGGAGCCGCTGTCATCGCATCGCGTAAAGGGGTGTCGCTGCTGTAGCTGACACATCGAATCAAGTCTTCTCGCAACATCGGAGAAGCGTGCCACATCTGGAAGATCTTCACGTCTTTATTTCTTTGCACCAAACTTTCATCGCATCAACATCGCCTTTCGTTGCCCTGTGTGTCGCATCTACAGGTACATTGACTTAAAGTGTCGCATTTAAGAACTAAAGAGAACTAAGCTAAATTCTACCATCTAAAGTAACAGTATTGTGGATTTTTGTCGTTTATGGTCTTGTGGTAAATTTATATAAATAATACTTATTTTTGATATAAAACCTGTGTGGTGTCCATCTGTAGTGTTGTCACTTGATTACTGTATGTGTTCACAAATGCTTTACACACTGCCTCTGAGATAAGCCTGCCTGCTCATGCCAGGCTACCAAGGGGGTGATCAGGGGTTATTTTAGGATTGTACCCCTTTACCCTGACTAGAGGCGAGGGTCCCTATTTGTCACAAGGGCATACCTGTGCCAACTAGAGACCCCCAAGTCTAACACCGGGCATGTTGGTTTGGTATAAATAAGACCACAAATTCTACACCTTTCAAGGACCAACCGACCAAGATATAGAAACTCCTAACATGTAAGACCGACCACGTGTTATATGTGCTGGAGTGCTCTTGTGAACTACGATATGTAGGTAGCACAAAACTACAAGTTCACAAGAGGATTCTCCAGTACATAAGAGCAGTTACCAACTTTGACTCGACATACCAGTGGCATGGCATTTTAAGGAAGTACATGGCAACAGTCTGGACCATTTCAAATACTATGTGGTGGATTCAGTCCATTGTATGAGACGAGGCAGCAATAGAGAGGCTGCATTGAGGCGACTAGAGACCCACTACATACTGGAGCTCGATACCAAAAGCCCACAAGGGCTAAATGCTAGTAAAGACCTATACACTGGCTATAACAAGCCATTGAGTGGCACATAGATATATTGGAATCCTTACACATTGACAGTGGAATTTAGAAACATACACAAGTACCCTAGGCTTGTGAATGCTTTTATATCACCCTAGTAACTGAGCATACATTAGACATACATAATCGAACATCTGCACTGCACTTCCCCCTTTTCTTTCTTCTTTTTCTTTTAATTAGGAACAGGCAGTTCCCTTTAGAATAGTAGGTGGCACTGGGTTGGGAAGATTCAAACTTTAGCACTAGCACTTTAATTATGCATTTTATCAGCAGCAGCAATGTAAGCCCACTGGGGCAGTAATATGCAATATTAGCATTTTGGTTAACAGAATACCCCATATGCTAATTGTTGACAAAACAGGTGTGCACAGAAATGCAACTAGGTGGAGAATACACCTTGGTTTAGTATTTCGTCATCCAAAATTGTTTACATTGCAAAGGTACTGTATTATTTATTAACAAATACAATTTTACCTGAGGTTTTTAAACATACAAACTACATGATTGCACAAACTAAATGTAGTTAATTAATACCATGCTGCTCTGATTTGAGGTATTCTGAGGTTGGATACACGTTTTTGCACAATATTAACTATGCACTTGTCACATTATGCACCTTAGTAACAGCAGCAAAGCGAGCCCATTGGGGCAACAGTAGGCAACCTTAGCATCTTGAATGATAAATTCTCCACATGCCAACTGTTGATAAACCGTTTTTTCACAGAAAAGCAATATGGTGCAAAACACAATAAGGCTTGCTATATGGTCATCTAATAATGTTTAAAATCAAATGTACTGTAATGTGTACCTAATTTTAAAAAAGTATTAATGCCTGATATTGAAATAGGCAAATTAGACAAATACGCAAAGTAAACAGATGTAATTATTACCACACTGCTATGTATGTAACAAGCCTGAGAATTGAGGCAAGTCTTTCTTCAGTGTTCACCAAGCACTTGTCACTTTAAATGGGAGAGCGTTTCATAGCCGTGTCATGTGATCAAGGCCTGCGAAGGCCAAAACGTGCAACGGCGGAAAGCTGAAAATAAAACTTTATGCACCAGTAAAAGTGGTGTCCAATCCTGTTTTCTTCCGATTTGCAAGAGGACACGTAAATTCAGGAGTCAAGTGATATATATATATATAGGCTCTGACTTCCTTGGGACGAGTTTCACTGATTGCTCTCCCAGTCGGTCCTTGCTCCCAGCGTCAGACAATTTGTTGGTAATTCCCAGATTCCGATATGCAAATGTGGGAGGCCGTAGTTTTGTGCTTGTTGCATCTAGGCCATGGAATGCTCTTCCTTTACACATTGAAACCCTGCCCAATCTATTGGCCCCGGGGAAGGCTTTAAAACCATTGTTCTTCTCTTCCTGTAAAATTATCTTCCTTTGCTTCTCTCTAGCTTTTGTTTACACAGCTAGTTCCAAGATGCCCTTTTTAGGTATATGACCACTTTATAAGATTTTTTTTAACATACTATATATATATATATATATATATATATATATATATATATATATATATATATATATATATATATATATATATATATATATATATATATATATATATATATATATATATATATATATATATATATATATATATATATATTACCTACTGGCAGTCGCCAGTAGGTAGTTATAGTTAGGACCTATTTTCCATAGGAAATCCGCAACATTCTATTTGGAATAACGTTGGCGCCGATTGACGAATCTTTGCGAAAATGTCCAAACTTTTGGCCAGCTCTGGTCTGCTCCTATCCTGAATATTTCACGGTGATTCGTCAAGTGAGGGCCGAGAAAAGAGGGGGGTCCCAAAACGCGTTTTCCCCATGCATTTTCCCATAGGACCTGTTGACGCAGCTACAGCCCGAACTGCTGAACAGAATTACACCAAATTTGGCAAAAAGGTAGTCCTCAGTTCAGACTTGTGCCTTTTGCTTAAATGGTGTAAATCCGTTCAGTAGTTCCTGAGAAAGGTTGAGTTAAAAAGATAGATATATCTGGGTGGAGTCTAACCACACATCTCATCGTGAGATCTGATTGGCTGTCAGTACTTCATCCAAGAAGGGTTGGCAGCCATCTTGGGACCAATATACATGATAGCACCTCATTAAAAAGCATTGCAGTTAATAGAAGGTTTTAAGACTTTAGTTACATTAGAAATCATTTGTTGATGGTACCATACTCATTTTAGGAATTTTGGTATGTTCTAAGGTGACTTTACCAAGTGAAAAAGCCTTCTGCTGTGATATCATGAATCATGTTTGAGAGAAACCTATTTTCTCATGCTTTTCCCACAGAGGTTTGGAAGGTGATCTATAAGCTAAACTGAGAGCATATTTTCTGTAAATTCACATTATCTTTCTCAGTCATGTGAGAATGAAGTCTGACATTCTCAGTAAAACATGTACATCCAACAAGGGCAGAGACTGTCAGTTGATTCCTTTGTGTTCTACCGCAGCTTCCCAGAGTATTCTAAAGAACAACTAGAGTGCTAACAGTCCTACTTATGCCAAACGTATTGCAAACCTGAAGCCATCTTGATTGGAATAAAGTGGTAACTCTTAAAACATTTAATTTAAAAAGGAACAAAATGAGGGGGTTCATTTTGCCATAGAAAGTATGATTAGTGCTGCAGAAAGAAAAATTAGGGCACATTTTGAGTGACTTCTCAAATCCTCTTCTATTTCATAAAAAAATTCTGACATGAAGACTGAAACATGCACTTTCAATACCAGCAGCAGACTTCCCTGGTGAGCAGTAGCTTTACTACAGTGATCTAATAAGCAACTAGAGTGCTAACATTCTGAATTTATGGCAAATGTGTGACACATCTGAATGCCTTCTTGATGGAACCAAAGTAAAAAATTGAAAGTATTTCCTACTGAGGAGGCAGCAGTAAATGAGGAAATTAGGAAACTTCATAACAAATAAACCTCCCAAGATGGCCACCAGAGACAAAAGAGCCCAAATGTAGCCCAAATATCACCCAGATGTAGCCCAAGTTAAGCCCAATGACAGAATGTCCCAGAGTGTTCTAACGAACAACTAGAGCGCTAACAGTCTTACCTATGACAAAAGTATGGCACACCTGAAGCCATCTTGATTGGAATAAAGTGGTAACGCTTAAAACATTTAATTTACAAAGGAACACAATGAGGGGGTTCATTTTGCCATAGAAATTATGATTAGTGCTGAAGAAAGAAAAATTAGGGCACATTTTGACTTCTCAAATCCTCTTCTATTTCATAAAAAAATTCTGTCATGCAGACTGAAACAGGCACTTTGAATACCAGCAGCAGACTTCCCTGGTGAGCAGTAGCTTTACTACAGTGATCTAATGAGCAACTAGAGTGCTAATATTCTGAATTTATGGCAAATGTTTGACACATCTGAATGCCTTCATGATGGAATCAAAGTAAAAAACTGAAAGTATTTCCTTCTGAGGAGACTGCAGTAAATGAGGAAATTAGGAAACTTCATAACAAATAAATCTCCAAGATGGCCACCAGAGACAAAATAGCCCAAATGTAGCCCAAATATCACCCAGATGCAGCCCAAGTATAGCCCAGTGACAGAAGTGTGCAAAACACTTATTTTTTATGTATTTGCAGTTTTATATAGTGCAGACTTGTCAGGTATTGGAGTGCTTTACATGAGCATTGGTTACATCACACAAGATCAAGTTCATTTTGGTTGTAGACATGGGGAGATTAAGTGATTTGACCAGAATCACAGAATGTTGAGCTGAAGCAGAAACTCCAACCTGGTTCCGCAGTTGCAAAGTCTGCAGCTCTGGAAGTAACACCACATCCAATCAAGTGGTAAACTGGATAAAAAAACATAAAGATTACAAATAATTACAAGTTCTTTGTCGCTATTTGAAAACTCAGAAAATATGTCCTCATTTTAGTTTTTTAGAGCACCAACCATAATTTTGATGCAAATAAGACCCTCTCATATATGTAATTTCTAAATTATATGCTCGAGGTATTACAGTTTTGATTACATCAAGATGACGTCAGGTGTTCCACACTTTTGTAATAAATATAGAATGTTAGCAATCTAGTTGATCATTGGGATACTGTTGAGAGGCAGAGGCCAGGGGCACGGACTCTGAAAATTGAAGGCAGGTAGGAGAGTGCAGAGGCAACAATTTGACCACACTGGGCAGGCAGGAAGGGCAGTGGCAGCACAACAGACTATGGAGGGCAGTGGAAAGGGGGGCAGGGGCAACAAGCCAACAAACAGGACTGGCAAGAGAGGCTGTGGCAATATAATAGACCATTGTGGGCAGAAGGAAGAGGCAGTGGTAGTACAATCATACATGCCAACAGACCCGTTTCAGCCAGGAAACGTCCAATGTTTTTAAGCTCAAATAGGCTTTTTTTGATCTGTCTCCTGTCTACAATCTCCTCTTTTTAAATGTAACTCAAAGGGGAAAATCTCCCTCTTACCAAGTTCAAAATGTTCTCAAGTATGGTACATTGGATCACGGTAGGCATGAGTAATTGGGGTAGGGACATGGACTCGGATAACAGAGGACAGGAGGGACATGGAGAGGTGCACCAAACTGACCCTACAGGGCAGGCATCAGGTTTTGCAGCAGCACAATACAACACACAGGGCATGCGGGACGGGAGTGCAGCACAACAATCCATAGAAAGCAATAGGGAGGGGACAGGACCATGCACATGGACAACAGAGAACAGAGGGGAAAGAGGTAATTGTAGCTAGCTGACCATAATGGACAGACAGGAGAGAAAGCTGCAGCATAACAGACCTTAAAGGGAAGGAGGGATGGATCAGGGGCATTACAATGGAACAGACAAGCCAGGAGGGACGGAATAGGGGTCTGCACATGGAAACAGAGGGCTGGGGCAAGGGGGCAGGCAGGAGCAGCAAGATGACCATGGAGGTCAGGCAGGATGGGCACTAGAAACAAGACACACCATGGAGAGCAACAGTGAGACTATGATGGCATACACACAGACCATGGAGGGAAGGTGGGAGGGGTTCAGAGGCAGCTAGCTGACCACACAGGGAAGGTGGGAGGGGCCATGGCAGCACAGAAGACCATGCATGGCAAGCGGGAGGGTTAGTGGCAGCACAATGGCTATGATGGGCAAGAAGGAGGGTGCAGGGGCATGTACAAAGGACCATGGAGGATAGAAGGGAGGGTCAGGACCTGGGCACAGACAAGAGAGTTCAGGGGAAGGGGCCTCACAACAGACTGCGTGGGGCAGGCAGAAGGAGCAGTTGCAGCACAACAGACCAGGGAGGGCAGAAGGGTGTGGCAGTAAAATGGACCATGGAGGACAGGAGGAAGGGGATAGGGGCTTGGCATGTGGACAGGCACGGTGGAGGTGGCAGGGACAGGTTACAGTCATCTGACAATGCTAGGCAGGTGGGAGGGGAGTGGCAGCTCAACAGAACACTCAGATTAGATAGGAGTGGCTGGCCCATGGAACATGGTGGGCAAAAAGGATGGAGCAGGGGCCTGCACAAAGACATCGGAGAACAGGGGGAAGGAGAATAGGGGCAGCAAGCTAAGCACAGAGGCTAAGCAGGAGGTCAATGATGGGCCATAGAATTGGGCAATGGAGGGCAGGAAGAGTGGACTGGTACATCATGCTAAATGGAGGGCAGTGGCAGCACATCAGACCATGCATGGCAGGAGGGAGGAGGCTAGTCCATGGATTCAGACAACAGAGGATACGGAGGAGGTGGATGGGGCAACAAGCTAACTGTTCAGAGAAGGCGGGTATTAGGAACTTTATTGTTTTTAAAATGTGTGTCTGTGCGAACTACTTCAAATTTGAACAAGTATGCAGCATAATCTCACGTTTATTCAGGAAGAAGAGGACATTTGTGACTGTGATTCCGGGCTCACTTGGCAGAAACACCCCCTGACCCTCCACCCCCCATCGCAACATGTAATGCCCGTGAAAATGGTAGGTGGACACAGTGTTATATAGAACATAGTCCTGAGAGCACGATTGAAAATGAAAACTAGATATAGTATATGGTATAAACTATGCAACAAAAAGTGTGATATAAGATGAACTGGGGCATGAAATATAATATGCAATACATTGTGCGCAATGACAGATTCATTGGAGAGCGTGAGATAGCACAGGCACTAGCGCGTGCTATGCGATATGCACCTTGGAGTGTAATATGCACAGGGCAGTGTTGTGTAACCTAAGTAGTATCTAAAGTTGTAGTATAAAATATGTGCTGGGGAGTGTAACTTTGCATATGCACTGTGACAGAGATATGTATCCCAGATTGTAATATGTATGGCATAGCGCTGTGCGTTATAACATAGGCATCGAGGAAGGCACGTTAAATGGGGCAATATAACCCGTCCGAAGGCAAGTGTGGCATGACATATTCACTGGGTGGTGTTACAGTGCACATGGGCTAGAGAGTGTCATAGCATATGCACTAGCTGGTGGAATACAACACAGAGGTGTGTGGCACTCGGCGGGCATTGGTGGGTGTAACACAGCATTGGGCTCAGCAGGAGCACGCTGTGACTCTCAAGTGAGGTTTGTCTCCTTTCCAGAGAGTAAAATAAAAAGTATTACACATCCGTCAGTGGATGTGTGTTTTATTAACCGTGAGGGTGGTTTCTTGCATAGTTTGGTCGAATTTTTGTCGAATCCCCTTTGAATGGCTTGGTGTGCGTGTGTATTAAATGTGCCCGTCAATAGCTACCCATGTTTGTATAAATAAACGACAAGGGTCTCTACTTAGAGAGTACCCACCGGCGGGGGCGCCGGGATTAGGCATGGTAGGGCGTCAGACACGTCAGAGCTTCACTAGTGGTGTAAATACATTCCACGTGGATTCATTGTATGCATAGTCACCTTTTAATGAATATCACGCAAATCGTCATGGTGATAGGTACATACGGTTTGTCCTGCATGTCCTAGGTGTTTCTATAAATATATATTTCTTTAAAATAATAAAAAACAAAGGTCGGCCCCGGGGCTTGGGGTCCCTGGGGCCATAAGTGGCCTGAGGAGGGGGGCAACGCAGCCCCCCTCTTAAAGATTTTTTTTTTTAAATGGCCATAACCCGGGGGTTGGGGTCCCCGGGGCCGATTAAGGCCTTGGGAGGGGGGCCCTGGGGGATGGGGTCCCCAGGGCCAATAAATTAGAAAAAGAAGAGGGGCCACACAGCCCTCCTTCTTAAAAAAATAAAATGAATAAAAGACCGGCATCGCGCTGGAGGCCATGCCCCCTCCTTGCAGCACTCTGCAAATGCACCCCCTGGCCAGTTGTAAGTTGGGGAATTAATTCCCCTTCAATACTGAGGGTCCCTGAGGGCCAACTAGCCCAACAGGAATCTCCAGTATGCGTCAGGGAGCTGTGTTGCAGACAGGTGTTCTGAGGCCATGCTTCTTTTTACACCTCTATGCAACGCAGCTCTGTGGCGCTTACTGGAGGTACATAGTGGGCTAGTTTGACCCTAGGGACCCTTAGGATTCAAGGGGACTTAATCTCTCAACTTAGAACGGCCACAGGGCGCGTTTACACAGTGGTGAAGGGAGGGGAAGGGGCCTGAGGTGACGTGTGCAAACACACCCTATGGCGCGTTTTAAGTTGGGGAAATAATTCCCCTTCGATCCTGAGGGCCCCTGGGGGCTAACTAGCCCACCATGTGCTTCCAGTAAGCGCCACTGTGCTGCGTTGCAGAGAGGTGGTCCAGGACATGCCACTTTTGACACCTCTCTGCAACGCAGCTCTGTGGCGCTTACTTTAGGTACCTAGTGGGCTAGTTGGACCCTAGGGACCCTCAGGATTCAAATGAACTTAATCTCCCAACTAAAAATGCCCACAGGGCGTGTTTACACAGTGGTGAAGGGAGGGGACGGGGCCTGAATTAACGTGTGCAAACATGCCCTGTGGTGCATTTTAAGTAGGGAGATTAAGTCCCCTTGAATCCTGAGGGTCCCTACGGTCCTACTAGACCACTAGGTACCTCCAGTAAGCGCCACAGAGCAGCGTTGCAGAGAGATGTAAAAAGGGGCACGGCCTAGACCACCTCTCTGCAACGCAGCGCAGTGTCGCTTACTGGAAGCACTTGGTGGGCTAGTTGGCCCCCAGGGTCCCTCAGGATTCAAGGGGACTTAATCTTCCAAATTAAAATGGCCACAGGGTGTGTTTACACAGTGGGGAAGGGAGGGGAAGGGGCCTGAGGTGACGTGTGCAAACATGCCCGGTGGCGCGTTTTAAGAGGTAGTTTTAATCCCCTGCCCTATTATATACTATGGGCTTACAGAGGAGGTCATGCTAATCACAGGGGACGCCAACGCATAGTGTTCCCTAGTGTATGTAAACGTTTATGTTCATCCGTCACAAAAATTAAAGGCAGCAAAAGAGCTGTTACTCGAGCTACAGAGAGTAATGGAAGAAGAATCGACCTCATAGTCCTGGCTGGCGACTTCAATATGCACCTCTTAGGGACTACCAAGGAAGAAGACTCAACTCAGGACCTCTCAAGAGCATGGGGAATTACAACACAATGCCAAATGCAGCCCACTCAGCCACCAAGTATAGCAACAAACTTACTTAGGGGACTAGAACACCTAAATATGAGAGCCCTGATTGGACGAAATTCCACCAGCAGCTACATACCACTCAACTGTTACATCATCACATCTAGACTTTACCTTTATGACATTGTCTCTGTTTAATAAAATAGTCACCTTCAAGATCGGTAACAGTAATCTTAGTGACCATCTTCCACAAGAGTTGAATCTTCTAGCAAGAGCTTGCCAAATCCCAGAAACCAGTAATTCCATCTTGACGGAGGAAACGACCAACCTAAGAAGAATACGATGCAACTCTAATAACATAGACAAAATAGCAGCAGATGCCCAAGCCCTTTATAATCAAAGCCAAGCCAACTCTATCCATCCAATTGAAAGCTGGGTATCATTTACCAAATCTATAGGAGAAAAATATTCACAACGCAACGGCCAGAAACAAGGGATAGTGATAGCTGCTTCAATTGATGTATATAATAGTCCTGTCTCTAAAAAACTAAAAAAAACTATAAATCAAACTTTTAAGTGATTGCATAAAACCCCAAACAATCGGACACTGCAAGGCACACTCGGGGAGTTAAGGACAACTCTAAAAAGAAGGAGTTGGGCGAAGAAGAGAGCAAAAGATAATGACCTCTGGGCAAAACGTCATGTTTGACGCAATCAGAAAAATAGTGCTAAATTTTGGAAAACAGTCAACAAATTGCAGCACCCCAATCATCAAGGCAGTAGTTCCAACATCACTGAAGCTACCTGGGTAGACTACTTAACTAAACATTTCAATGACCAAGAACCTGAAACAACAGTCCCCCTGGTTATCCTGAGTCACGCCATTAAAATAAAAAAATAAAAAATATTCGGGAGGGCAGAAGCCAAAAGCACAAATGTGACGCGGGCACTGGACCACCTATCCTGTCACAGCAAGAGGTAGCTCCTCTGCCAAGCCATGACTGGCAAAACTGTCTAGAAGACCTGCAAAAAGAATCCTTGGTCGAAGATATACGTAAACAAATTTCCAGAGGCAGACATGCAGGAGCGCCGGGCCCGAATGGCATACCACCGATGCTATATAAGCAGGACACAGACTTCTGGAGCAACGAACAAGTCCCAGTAATAGGACACGCCCTAAGAACAACAGAAATCCCAGAGTCATGGCGAGGCTCTATTATCAGTCCTATATTCAAGCAAGGATCGAGATGCGACCCAAATAACTACCGCCTGATAGCCTTGATTGACACTGAGGCTAAATATTATGCAGGCATAGTCCTTAAAGATCTGGTCGCCTGGTCTAAAAGAAACAACATTATACCAATGACCCAAACGGGTTTTCGTCAAGGGCAAGGAACTACAACAAACATCATGAACTTAACCATGCTCATGGATGCAGCGAAGCAAGGTAAATACCCCCTATACCTTTGCTTCATCGACTACTCCGCGGCCTTCAATCACGTAGACCACTCCATACTTTGGTTAAAGCTGAAAGAATGGGGGATTCCGCTAACCCTTCTAGACCAACTCGTACAGTTGCACACCGACACATGGGTCAGAATTAAATTAGGCGCTGGAAGGCACCTCTGAAGAAAAATCACTACAAGGAAGGGCTTAAAGCAAGGATGTGTTTTGGCCCCTCTGCTCTTCAGCCTCTTCCTGGCGGATCTGCCAGCAGAACTGAGTGCTTGCTCCTCACATTTCCCGAAGCTAGGAGCCACGGCATTGACAAATTTACTTTACGCTGACGACCTAGTGCTGATTAGCAGAACTAAGATAGGACTTCAGCATTTGTTAGAATTCACCCACAATTTCTCACATCAGAACGCATTAAAATTTTAAAAAATCAAAAGTTATGAGCGTAAACCACCGTAAGAAGTCAAATTTGAGTTGGTACATGGAAGGCAAATGCCTGGACCAAGTAATTACTTATAAATACTTGGGCGTACTCCTAGATAAAAACAACTCCTTCAAACCACAACTTGAATCTTTACAAAGGAAGGGAGTAATGTCGTGTTTGGCATTAAACCCCTGAAGAAATTGTTGCCGGATTTAACACTTGACCCCCTTGTAAAGGTTCTACGAGCAAAATTACAACCAGTAATCACCTACGGGAGCGAATCCATGACAGGAAGAGGTGCCGCTACCCTCGACTGTATAATCGCAACCTCCTACCGGGCGATATTTCAGCTCCCCAAATATGTTTCACAAGCCCAAATAAGGCTGGAATTCGGAATCCAGAAACAGGAAACAGAAAGGCAGGGAGCTTTCTTAAAGAGTTGGCACAAAATCAGAGCTGCTGAAAGAGGGTCCTTGAACAACCAACTTTGGCTAGAGTTGTCCCGCACTGGCAAACTACCAATTAATGTCTACCTATAGAACTCTCTGCAGGCCCTTGGCCTGGCAGATGCCTGGAACACCCCAATGGGCCACTTGGCTTTAAAAAAAATAGTAACAAAATCGACAAGGCTCATATCGGCTATAGAGGACAAGAAATTGGTATCCAAGAGAGCTCACGGCTGGGCCGTGCTTAACAACTACGATGCTCTAAAACCCCAGCCTTACCTCAAGGTCGGAATCAAGCTCGAGCCCAAAGAAAAATTTCTAAAGTTAAGGCTGGGAGTCGGACCGATCAATCCGTTCTTGCCACTGTAGGAAAGAAGAGGGCCCGATTACTTGTGCCGCTTGTGTGCGAATGATACTGAGACTTTGATTCATAATATATGCACATGCAAGAAGCTAGATGACATACGGAAAAGTCTGTTAAAACCACTATTTAAGCTGCGCGGAGTAAGGTCCTGCAGACAGGCAGTGATGATGTGTTTTAATCCCTCCTTAGTGCAGCTAAACTGTTGCCTTTAAAATTTTTTTGATCTGACAGCACAGAGACTGAAAAACTTGTGCTGCCAACAGCAGAGACCTACTAACGACTAGGCCTGGGCGAAAATGTCATTCCGTTCGCGGAAATTGCGATAATTTGACCTTTTCGTGTTCCGCGGAGAGCGCGAAAATGTCAAAATTTCCGCATTCCGCAGCTTGGCGATAATTTGTTTCTTGCTCGCGCTGTAAAATAATACATTCTCGCGCGCGCGTGATCGCCTCACCTGAATCCCTGCGTTCGACGACAAGTTTTCTTGATCCGGTCGCGTTCTCCATGAGATGTTGTATTGTTTTTAGCCATTTGCGCTGTCTCACAACAGTTCGCGCCCGCAGTGACGTCATGCGTTGCGCGATCACGTCTTTCTTCTCGTGATCATGTACCGCGAGACAACTGAAAACAAGATGGCCGCGCCCGCGAGCAACCACATGGGTAAGTTGGCGAGCCGCAACCATGCAGAAAATCTGGCGAACATGCGGGGAAAAAAACTTCTGCATCTTCGCGATATTTCCGTGTGTTTGCGATAATTTTTAACATTTACGCGAAAATTTGCGAAAGTGGATTTCGCAAATTCCGCCCACCCCTACTAACGACTACAGCAGACTCTGAACTGGTTCGTTCCACAGGTTTAAAAAATTATGCAGTTCACACAATGTGTTTAAATGGGCCTGCAATCTTGTAACAGCAGTGTTTCTATATTTGGAACAGTTTTATGTTTTTTAACTCCAATATAAAGGTCACTTTTAATTTTGTACTAATTTTTAATAGTTTTATCTAATGTAACCTCTTTTGATATCAACATACAATGTCCTGAATGCAACAATTTTAATTAATCATGCATAATAAAAATTACTTACCTATTTACTTAGTGTATGTAGGTGTTTTCACTGTATTCTGAGTGTCTTTTAACATAGCACTGGCTCTAGGACTGGTTAGTCAGACTCAGTTACCACCAGTATCCGTCTGAAAAAGTTGAGGGTACAGGATGATTTTGCAACAAGGCTTCTTTCTGCTCTTCTGTTTGTTCTTTCTGCATGTTATCCTTCTTCCTGCACTTTTCTTCGTCTTTGAGGACTTCTGTTGCTTCTTTCTGCATTTCTTTTTTTTCTTTCTGTGCGATTTTTCTTCTTTCTTCACACGTCCTATCTCTGTAGGCATAGTTAGAAATTAGCATTTAAAAAACCTTTGAAATTCACTGAAAAAACCATAGATTTCAGGCACGTTATAGTTAGGAATTAGCATTCAAAAAACCTTAAAAATTCACAGAAAAAACCATAGGTTTCAGGGGCATTTTAGTTAGCTGGACTTTTCACTCGTACAAAACCATTGAAATTCCCATGTTATTGTTAGTTTAGCTAATTATAACTCGCGCGCCCGCAATGCACTGCTGATGACGTCACATAATACATCACCCATGAAATTGGTTAGTGACATCACTCATGACATCACTGATGACATCTCAAATTACATCACTAATGACATCACTGATTACATCATCCTTGTGATAGAGTGGCAGACCTCCTCTCCCTCTAATATAACCTTTGATACACACATTCAAAAATAGAAACTAACATTTTCAAAACAATGGACATACAAAATACCAGTTACAACAACCTATTCAGTAATTCTAAGATCCTCATCCACTCATTCACCAATAGTCCTATACAGTCACTCATACATGTACTCACTCATCATATGTACTCATACACCTATACATCCTGTTACACAATGCCACTCATCCATGGAGTTACTCACACACATAGTCACTCATGCTAATAAAGAATGAAACATCCATGTACTTGCATATACAGTTATACACACACCACCACACTTACTTCTACAGAAACTTACACATACTTAGTCTTTTATACAATCACTTATAGAAACACATACTTATTCAGACAGGAACTCTTCCAATCTCTCACTCTCACATATACTCACTTATATACACCAATAGTCACATACACTAGTTTAAAACATATGTAGTTACTCATAAAGACACTATTGAGACAGTCATTCACTCACTAACACACCCATGCACACACTCATCCACCCATACAGTCCTGCACACATGCTGTCTTCAACACATACAAACAGTGAGTCACTCATTCATGCACCTATGTACTACGTCATACCCCCCATCGAACCATACAGACACTCATACTGATAATCAAAAAACCAACTAATAACCTATATAGACACTCATGTAGCTACTCACCAACCCATGCAGCCACTTATACACAAAGTGAGAGACTGATACCGATATTTACATATTTAAAGATTACTCACTAAGCCATGTATTCACTAAGATACACTTAATCAGTCAGTTATACAATCAATTTTTCAAAAACAAATCATCCATTTAGACACTTATATACACATGTATTCTTCCATCGACCTTCAGATATACATATATAAAACAAATGTAATTTTCAGAAAAACACACATTCACTGGAGATGTCATGAGTGATGTCATGAGTGATGTCACTGACCATGTCATGAGTGATGTAATATGTGACGTCATCAGCAGTGCATTGCAGGCGCGCGAGTTATAGTTAGCTAAACTAACTATAACGGGGGAATTTCAATGGTTTTGCAAGAGTGAAAAGTCCAGCTAACTATAACGCCCATGAAACCTATGGTTTCTTCAGTGAATATATATATATTGGATTTTCCACCCCTTACCTACCTGGACAAACAACAGCATTCTGGGAACTGTGGTTCACAGGCACCGTGTGAGCTGCAGCAGGTGAGCGAAAGGCAATTGCCTTGGGGGTGGAGCGGATCACAACCAATCATCTTGTGGCAGGACATTGAAATGCACGAAGTCAGTCACACCTCCTGAATACTGTTGGCACTGAGGAAGGCCGTTCCAGCCGAAATGCATTCGCCGTTGTTGTACTTTTGAATAAAGATGCACCCGTGGTCTCCCCTACTGTGGCCTCTTCTCTTTTCTTGGAGGAGTTTACGGTGACATTTTAGCGCGCTCTCCAGCAACGCGCTTCTGGGGTCCCCACATCGTCAAGTGGTCTGGTTTTCGCTGGTCTCTGCTGCGGCAGATTTCTTTTGGTTCCAAGTGATTGGATGAACCAGTATCCACCTCCAGGTCCAGGAGAAGAGAAGGCGGCGTTGGAGTTATTACTCCACACTGGGTGGTATGGACCGCCATTCCTACCCCCGCCGGATGGATTCCTGAACCTTTGGGGGTTGATGCGGATGGGGACGCTGGGGGACGCTTTGTTTCCAGTAGTTTGAAAGCAGGAAATTGGTCTTGGTGACATCGTGGTGCCCTGCATTCCGCGCAATCATTGGATTTTCCACCCCTTACCTACCTGGACAAACAACAGCATTCTGGGAACTGGGGTTCACAGGCACCGTGTGAGCTGCAGCAGGTGAGCGAAAGGCAATTGCCTTGGGGGTGGAGCGGATCACAACCAATCATCTTGTGGCAGGACATTGAAATGCACGAAGTCAGTCACACCTCCTGAATACTGTTGGCGCTGAGGAAGGCTGTTCCAGCCGAAATGCATTCGCCGTTGTTGTACTTTTGAATAAAGATGCCCCCGTGGTCTCCCCTACTGTGGCCTCTTCTCTTTCCTTGGAGGAGTTTACGGTGACATTTTAGCGCGCTCTCCAGCAACGCGCTTCTGGGGTCCCCGCATCGTCAAGTGGTCTGGTTTTCGCTGGTCTCTGCTGCGGCAGATTTCTTTTGGTTCCAAGTGATTGGATGAACCAGTATCCACCTCCAGGTCCGGGAGAAGAGAAGGCGGCGTTGGAGTTATTACTCCACACTGGGTGGTATGGACCGCCATTCCTACCCCCGCCGGATGGATTCCTGAACCTTTGGGGGTTAATGCGGATGGGGACCCAGGGGGACGCTTTGTTTCCAGTACTTTGAAAGCAGGAAATTGGTCTTGGTGACATCGTGGTGCCCTGCATTCCGCGCAATCATTGGATTTTCCACCCCTTACCTACCTGGACAAACAACAGCATTCTGGGAACTGTGGTTCCCAGGCACCGTGTGAGCTGCAGCAGGTGAGCGAAAGGCAATTGCCTTGGGGGTGGAGCGGATCACAACCAATCATCTTGTGGCAGGACATTGAAATGCACGAAGTCAGTCACACCTCCTGAATACTGTTGGCGCTGAGGAAGGCTGTTCCAGCCGAAATGCATTTGCCGTTGTTGTACTTTTGAATAAAGATGCCCCCGTGGTCTCCCCTACTGTGGCCTCTTCTCTTTCCTTGGAGGAGTTTACGGTGATATGTATATATATATATATATTCACTTAAAAAACCATAGGTTTCACACATGTTATAGTTAGCTGTACATTTCACTCGTAAAAAACCAATGAAATTCCACGTTATAGTTAGATCAGGTAACTATAACTTGGCGCCCACAATAAACTGCTGATGACGTCACATATTACATCACTCATGACATGGTCAGTGACATCACTCTTCACATCAATGATGACATCTGAAATGACACATTGTGGATTGCGGTCGCGCAAGTTATAGTTACCTGATCTAACTATAACGTGGAATTTCATTGTTTTTTTACGAGTGAAATGTACAGCTAACTATAACATGTGTGAAACCTATGGTTTTTTAAGTGAATTTGCAAGGTTTTTTAAATGCTAATTCCTAACTATAACGTGTGTGAAACCTATGGTTTTTTCAGTGAATTTGTACGGTTTTTTAAATGCTAAGTTATGTATTTATTTTTTATTTTTTTTTCTGGTTTTTCACTGTGCGCACACCCTGCGCGCACGGTGCGCTTCACGCACCGTGCGCGCGCTGTGGGCAGTTCATACCGTGCGCGCCTCGCCTTTTTTTACACAGTAAAAACTTTTTTTTCTCCCTTGCGGGTCCTTCAATTTATTTAATAAATGTGATTGTTATTTCTTTTTTTTTTTTGCCATGCGCGTACGGTAAGCTTACCGTACGCGCACTCCGCGATTTTTTTTTAAAATTATTAAATGTATTTTTCGTACTTTTTGGTCCTTCGTGGACCCCCTGACAAACGCTAGGGGGTCTGCAACTCTCTTCGTTGCCCCCTTTTCACGTTATCCTTTGTTTTTCAGTGCGAGAGACAGAAAATGGCAGCCGACACTTTCTGATTTCGACCGATTCGAATGTTTACAGTCATGTAACCACCAATCAGAATTGAGCTTGCGCACGGCACCGTACGCGTACGGTAAGCTTACCGTAAGCGCACGGAGCGCGCTCACAGACATATATATTGCTTTAAATGCTTTTTTCTCAGGAACTACTGAACAAATTTACACCAGACCTACAAAAGGCACTTCCTTGACCTTATGGCTACCTCTCTGCCAAATTTCAAGTAATTCTATTCAGCCGTTCGGGCTGTAGCTGTGTCTAAAGGTCCTATGGAAAAACGCATGGGGAAAACGTGTTTTGGGACCCCCCCTTTTTCTCAGCCTCCGCTTGACGAATCACCCCGAGACTCTCAGGGTAGGAGCTGAGCGGAGCGCCCCATTAGTTTTGAAAATTTCGCGAGGATTCGTCACCCGGCGCCAAAGTTATTCAAAATAGAATTTTGAGATTTCCTATGGAAACACGGTCCTAACTATAACAATCTACTGGCGACCGCCAGTAGATAATCAAACCAGGAAGCTGTTTTTCATGCAGTGACAGCAGTCGCGGACAACGGCAATAAATGTATTAAGGGGTTGTACCCGAAACGCGTCGAGTTGCTGAAAATTCTGCTTAAATAAATTTATTGCTGAAAGTTTACCGTTGTCCGCGACTGCTGTCACTGCATGACAAACAGCTTACTGGTTTGATTTACGAGGCTCGCCTCCTCGTCGCGGACCGCCGTCGTAAGAGGAAAGGGAACAGCGTTGTTCGAGTGGACTGCACAAGAACACAGGTTAGGATATATATATATATATATATATACATATTACCTACTGGCGGTTGCCAGTAGGTAGTTATAGTTAGGGCCTATTATCCATAGGAAATCTGCAACATTCTATATATAGAATAACTTTGGCGCCGGATGACGAATCTTCGCGAAATTTTCAAAACTCGTGGCCCGCTCCGGTCCGCTCCTATCCTGAAAGTCTCAGGGTGATTCTTCAAGTAGGGGCTGAGAAACAAGGGGAATCCCAAAACATGTTTTCCCCATGCAATTTTCCATAGGGACCTTTAGTCGCAGCTACAGCTCGAACTGCTAAACGGAATTAAACCAAATTTGGCAGAAACGTAGACCTTGGTTCAGAGTCGTGACTTTTTCTTAAATGGTGTAAATCCGTTCAGTAGTTCCTGAGAAAATCAAAAGTAATCTCATCGTGAGATCTGATTGGCTGCCAGAACTATATCCAAGAAGTGTTTGCAGCCATCTTGGGACCAATTTACATGATAGCACCTCATTAAAAAGCACTGCAGTCAATAGAAGGTATTAAGTCTTTAATTACATTATAAATCAGTTGATTCCTTTGTGTTCTACTGCAGCTTCCCAGAGTGTTCCAAAGAACAACTAGAGAGCTAATAGTCCTACTTATGATAAACGTATGGCACACCTGAAGCCATCTTGATTGGAATAAAGTGGTAACTCTTAAAACATTTAATTTAAAAAGGAACAAAATGAGGTGGTTCATTTTCCATAGAAAGTATGATTAGTGTTGTAGAAAGAAAAGTTAGGGCACATGTTGAGTGACTTCTCAAATCCTCTTCTATTTCATTAAAATATTCTGACATGCAGACTGAAACATGCACTTCCAATACCAGCAGCAGACTTCCCTGGTGAGCAGTAGCTTTACTACAGTGATCCAATGAGCAACTAGAGTGCTACCATTCGGAATTTATGGCAAATGTGTGACACATCTGAATGCCTTCTTGATGGAACCAAAGTAAACAAGCATTGAAAATGCAATAGGTCTCACCCTCATTTAAGTTAAAGCAATTCTGTTTGTAATTAGGTGGCTTTTTAGCATTGGTTTTATTAGTGGTTTTCAAACTTTCTTGTACATAATTTGCATATGCATGCATATATGTATATGTATGAATGCATTTAGTTTTGTATTTATATCGATATGCCGATTAAATATATGTTTATATACGTATGTATGTATATATGCACATACACACACACATATATATATATATATATATATATATATATATATATATATATATATATGTATATATATATATATAAATGCATATGCATATATATGCATATATATGTGCATATGTATTTGTGTTCAGAGAGGTAGAGAGAGGTAGAGAGGTAGAGAGGTAGAGGTAGAGAGGTAGAGAGTAGTAGAGAGAGAGGTAGAGAGAGGTAGAGAGGTAGAGAGTAGAGGATGAGTAATAGAGAGTAGAGAGTGAGTAGTAGAGGGTAGTAGAGAGTAGTAGAGAGAGTAGCAGAGAGTGAGTAGTAGAGAGTGGTAGAGTGAGTAGTAGAGAGTGAGTAGTAGAGTGAGTAGTAGAGAGTAGTAGAGAGTGAGTAGTAGAGAGTAGTAGAGGGTGAGTAATAGAGAGTGAGCAGTAGAGAGTGAGTAGTAGAGTAGTAGAGAGTGAGTACTAGAGAGTGAGTAGCAGAGAGAGAGTAGTAAAGAGTAGTAGAGAGTGAGTAGTAGAGTGAGTAGTAGAGAGTAGTAGAGCTGGAGTAGTAGAGAGTGAGTTGTAGAAAGTAGTAGAAAGTAGTAGAGAGTGAGTAGTAGAGAGTAGCAGAGAGTGAGTAGTAGAGAGTGAGTAGTAGAGAGTAGTAGAGAGTTAGTAGTAGAGAGTAGTAGAGAGTGAGTAGTAGAGAGTAGTAGAGAGTAGTAGAGAGTGAGTAGTAGAGAGTAGCAGAGAGTGAGTAGTAGAGAGTGAGTAGTAGAGAGTAGTAGAGAGTTAGTAGTAGAGAGTAGTGGAGAGTAAGTAGTAGAGAGTAGTAGAGAGTTAGTAGTGGAGAGTAAGTAGTAGAGAGTGAGTAGTAGAGAGAGAGTAGTAGGGAGTAGTAGAGTAGTAGAGAGTGAGTAGAAGAGAGTAGTGGAGTAGTAGAGCGTGAGAAGTAGAGAGTAGTAGAGAGTGAGTAGTTGGGAGTAGTAGAGAGTGAGTAGTAGAGAGTGAGTAGTAGAGAGTGTGTAGTAGAGAGTGAGTAGGAGAGAGTAGTAGAGAGTGAGTGTAGAGAGAGTAGTAGAGAGTAGTAGAGTAGTAGAGAGTGAGTAGTAGAGAGTAGTAGAAAGCAAGTACTAGAGAGTGAGTAGTGGAGAGTGAGTAGTAGAGAGTAGTAGAGAGTGAGTAGTAGGGGTGGGCGGAATTTGCGGAATTAACCTTCGCAAATTATCGCGAGAATGTTTAAAATTATCGCAAACAAGCAGAAATATCGCGAAGATGCGGAAGTTTTTTTCCGGCATGTTCGCGAGATTTTCTGCATGGTTGCGGGTCGCCAACTTACCCATGTGGTTGCTTGCGGGCGCGGCCATCTTGTTTTGAGTTGTTCTCGCGGTGCATGATCGCGAGAAGAAAGACGTGATCGCGCGACGCATGACGTCACTGCGGGCGCGAACTGTCGCGAGACAGCGCAAATGGCTAAAAACAATACAACATCTCATGGAGAACGCGACCGGATCAAGAAAACTTGTCGGCGAACGCAGGGATTCAGGTAAGGCGATCGCGCGCGCGCGAGAATGTATCATTTTACAGCGCGAGCAAGAAACAAATTATCGCCAAGCTGCGGAAACCGGAATTTTTGACATTTTCGCGCTCTCCGCGGAACGCAAAAATGTCAAATTATCGCAATTTCCGCGAACGGAACGAAATTTTTGCCCAGGCCTAGTGAGTAGTAGAGAGTGAGTAGTAGCGAGTAGTAGAGAGTGATTAGTAAACAGAGAGTAGTAAAAAGTGAGTAGTAGAGAGTAGTAGAGTGATTAGTAGAGAGTGAGTAGTAGAAAGACAGTAGTAGAGAGTAGTAGAGAGTGAGTAGTAGAGTAGTAGAGAGAGAGTGGTCGAGAGTAGTAGAGAGTAGTAGAGTGAGTAGTTGAGAGTAGTAGAGAGTGAATAGTAGAGAGGGTTGTAGAAAGTAGTAGAGTAGTAGAGAGTGAGTAGTAGAGAGTGAGTAGTAGAGAGAGTAGTAGAGAGTAGTAGTAGAGAGTAGTAGAGTAATAGAGAGTGATTAGTAGAGAGTGAGTAGTAGAGAGTAGTAGAGAGTGAGTAGTAGAGAGTGAGTAGTGGAGAGTGAGTAGTAGAGAGTAGTAGAGAGCGAATAGTAGAGACTGAGTAGTAGAGAGTGAGTAGTAGAGAGTGAGTAGTAGAGAAAGAGTAGTAGAGAGTAAGTAGTAGAGAGTAGTAGAGTGAGTAGTGGAGAGGGAGTAGTAGAGAGAGAGTAGTAGAGAGTAGCAGAGAGTGAGTAGTAGAGTAGTAGATAGTGGGTGGTAGAGAGTAGTAGAGAGTAGTAGAGTGAGTAGTAGAGTAGTAGAGAGTGAGTAGTAGAGAATAGTAGCGAGTGAGTCGTAGAGAGTGAGTAGCTTAATTTAAAAGGAACACAATGAGGGGGTTCATTTTGCCATAGATATTATGATTAGTGCTGAATAAAGAAAAACATTGGCACATTTTAAGTGACTTCTCAAATCCTTTTTTTTTCATTAAAAATTCTGACATGCAGACTGAAACATGCACTTTGAATACCAGCAGCAGACTTCACAGGGGAGCAGTAGCTTTACTACTGTGATCTAATAAGCAACTATAGTGCTAACATTTCGAATTTATGGCAAATGTGTGACACATCTGAATACCTTCTTGAGGGAATCAAAGTCAAAAACCTGAAAGTATTTCCTACTGAGGAGACTGTAGTAAATGAGGAAATGTGGAAACTTCGTAACAAATAAGTCTCCCAAGATGGCCCCCAGAGTAGAGTAGTAGAGAGTGATTAGTAGAGAGTGAGTAGTAGAGAGTAGTAGAGAGTGAGTAGTAGAGAGTGAGTAGTGGAGAGTGAGTAGTAGAGAGTAGTAGAGAGCGAGTAGTAGAGAGTGAGTAGTAGAGAGTGAGTAGTAGAGAAAGAGTAGTAGAGAGTAAGTAGTAGAGAGTAGTAGAGTGAGTAGTAGAGAGGGAGAATTCGAGAGAGAGTAGTAGAGAGTAGTAGAGAGTGAGTAGTAGAAAGAGAGTAGTAGAAAGTGAGGAGTAGAGAGTAGTAGAGTGAGTAGTGGAGATGGAGTAGTAGAGAGAGAGTAGTAGAGAGTAGCAGAGAGTGAGTAGTGGAGTAGTAGAGAGTGTGTGGTAGAGAGTAGTAGAGAGTAGTAGAGTGAGTAGTAGAGAGTAGTAGAGAGTGAGTAGTAGAGACTAGTAGCGAGTGAGTAGTAGAGAGTGAGTAGCTTAATTTAAAAGGAACACAATGAGGGGGTTCATTTTGCCATAGATATTATGATTAGTGCTGAAAAAAGAAAAAAAATTGGCATATTTTAAGTGACTTCTCAAATCCTTTTCTATTTCATTAAAAATTCTGACATGCAGACTGAAACATGCACTTTCAATACCAGCAGCAGACTTCCAAGGTGAGCAGTAGCTTTACTACTGTGATCTAATAAGCAACTATAGTGCTAACATTCGGAATTGATGGCAAATGTGTGACACATCTGAATGCCTTCTTGATGGAATCAAAGTAAAAAACCTGAAAGTATTTCCTACTGAGGAGACTGTAGTAAATGAGGAAATTAGGAAACTTCATAAGAAATAAGTCTCTCAAGATGGTCAGAGACGAAAAAGCACAAATGTAGCACAAATATCACCCGGGTATAGCCCAATTATAGCCCAATGACAGAAAGTCCCAGAGTGTTCTAAACAACAACTAGAGCACTAACAGTCTTACTTATGACAAAAGTATGGCACAACTGAAGCCATCTTGATTGGAATAAAGTGGTAACACATAAAACATTTAATTTGCAAAGGAACAAAATGAGGGGGTTCATGTTGCCATAGAAATTATGATTAGTGCTGCAGAAAAAAAAATTAGGGCACAGTTTGACTTCTCAAATCCTCTTCTATTCCGTTAAAAAATTCTGACATGCAGACTGAAACATGCACTTTGAATACCAGCAGCAGACTTCCCTGGTGAGCAGTAGCTTTACAACAGTGATCTAATGAGCAACTAGAGTGCTATCATTCAGAATTTATGACAAATGTGTGACACATCTGAATGCCTTCTTGATGGAACCAAAGTAAACAAGCATTGAAAATGCAATAGGTCATGCCCTCGTTTAAGTTAAAGCAATTCTATTTGTAATTAGGTGGCTTTTTAGCGTTGCTTGTATTAGTGTTTTCAAAATTGCATGTACATAACATGAATATGTATGCATATATGTATATGTATATGTATGCATGCATTTATATTTGTATTTATATAGATATGCAGATTATAAATATGTTTATATATGTATGTATATATATATAACACATACATATATATAAATGCATGACCGAGTGACTGAGTGATTATTGAACTTAAAGCTCTGAATAGAACAGTTCCCTTTCAATTACGACAGAGGGATTACCGCAATGGACAATACCACACTCTAATTTCGAAATTGCAAAGAAATCCTAATCTCATCATTAAGAAGTCAGACAAAGGAGGGAATATAGTGTTATGGTCCCGAAATGACTATCTGGCAGAAGCCGATTGACACTTATCTGATACTTCCTGTTACAGACAAGCGACCAAATTTGAAATGAGATCTGCGGAGGATAAAACAGGTAAAAAAATCTACCTTTGGAAGAGAACTGGTTTGCCAACTAAAGAAGAAATGAACTTTTTAAATATCGAACATCCAGTCACCCCCATGTTATATTTTCTACCAAAGGTACACAAGAAAATAACTCCGGTACCTGGTCGCCCCATTATCTCTGCTCAGGGCAGTATGAATGAAAATCTATCTAAATATGTTGATTTTTTTCTGCAGCCTCACATGACCTCTCTACCGTCTTACATTAGAGACACCACAGATTTTCTGAATAAAGTAAAAGATATTTCATTGTGTTCTGGTTATCTGTTGGTAGTGATGGATATTGAATCCCTCTATACGAGCATCAATCATTGTCATGGTATGAATGCCACAAAATATTTTCTGGAAAATAGGGATATCAACATGAAAGACCATAACAGCATGCTTCTAGAAATGATTGAACTTTGTCTATCAACTAACTTCTTTCTATTCCAAAATGTTATTTACTATCAGGCGCGCGGGGTGGCAATGGGGGCTTGCTTCTCCCCTAGCTACTCATGCTTGCATGTAGGTTGGTGGGAGAGGCATGTCCTCAGAACAACTCACCAGCGCTGGTGGAGCCATGTGGTCCACTGCTGGCGTTATATTGATGACATATTCTTAGTCTGGAATGGTTCTAAGGATGATGCAATTAGATTTGTAGATGATATTAATTTCAACGATTTGAACCTCAAGTTTACTGCCTCTATTGATAGCCTCTCTGTTGAATGTCTTGATGTTTTGGTGTATATAGACAAAAATACACTTTGCACTAAGTTACACAGAAAAATCACTGCAGGGAATTCAATTCTACATGCTGACAGTGCACATCCACGTCATCTTATTAACAGCATACTATATGGCGAATTCATTCGTATCCGAAGAATTTGTAGCTCTGAAACTGTCTCTACTGAATGCCAGAAGGCAGCGTTCTGTAGATTTTTGGACAGGGGCTACAAAAAACATCTCTTGACCCGTGCCCTTAATAAGGCTAACTCTGTACCTAGAGTTATTTTGCTACAACCCAGCATCAAAACTGCAATGAAAACTCTAGAACCAGATACACAGTCTATTCGCCTGATTACGACATTTAGCTCTCAAGAAAATGCTATTCGCAAGATCATTTATTCAGAATGGCCTATCATTTTAACTGATAACATTCTTGGCCCCATCCTACCTAAATTACCATGTATTACCTTCAGAAAGGCTCCTTCCATGAGGGATGCCCTTGTGAGAACCATGCCTGCAGTTAATACTAAGGGCACTTGGCTTACTAGGACTGGGTTCTTTAAATGCAACTCTTGCCATGCTTGTACTTTTGTTACCAATAGCACTCACTACAAAACAGCATTCAATGACAAAGAGATAGCTATTCAAGGACATTTATCTTTTCGTACTGAGTATGCTATTTACAAACTCAAATGCACTTGCAATCTGGAATATATTGGAAGTACCAAACTTCCTGTGCACAAACGTATCTTACAGCATGTCAGGGCCATTGTTAATTCTGACCCTAACTATCCGGTTGCTAGGCACTTCAAGTCCATCCATGACAATAAATTGAAGGATTTGGAGTACACTGTCATAGGGTCAGTTGCCAACCCCGGACAGGGTGGTAATCGAGATAAGCTATTGAGACAACGAGAGTCTCACTTCATTCTAGCCCTAGTACAAGAGTCCCCTATGGCCTTAACATCAATGAAGATCTGCACAACTTTTTATGATTGATTTACCCCCCTGATGTATCTTCTACTCTTTTCGTGCATAATGAATGAGTTTTGAAATTTAGCCATTTATTTATTGTGTTTTTTCTGTCTCAACATCTTCGGACTGTAGTAGAGAGAGAGTAGTAGAAAGTAGTAGAGTAGTGGAGAGTGAGTAAGAGAGAGTAGTAGAGTAGTAGAGAGTGAGTAGTAGAGTGAGTAGTAGAGAGTAGTTGAGAGCGAGTAGTAGAGAGTGAGTAGTGGAGAGTGAGCAGTAGAGAGTAGTAGAGAGTGAGTAGTAGAGAGTGGGTGTAGAGAGTAGTAGAGAGTGAGTAGCAGAGAGAGAGTAGTAGAGAGAGTAGTAGAGAGTTAGTAATAGAGAGTAGTAGAGTGAGTAGTAGAGAGGGAGTAGTAGAGAGAGAGTAGTAGATAGTGAGTAGTAGAGTAGTAGAGAGTGAGTGGTAGAGAGTAGTAGAGAGTAGTAGAGAGTGAGTAGTAGAGAGAGTAGTAGAGAGTAGTAGTAGAGAGTGGTAGAGTAGCAAAGAGTGAGTAGTAGAGAGTGAGCAGTAGAGAGTGAGTAGTAGAGAGAGTAGTAGAGAGTAGTAGAGTAGTAGAGAGTGAGTAGTAGAGAGTGAGAATTAGAGAGTGAGCAGTAGAGAATGAGTAGTAGAGAGTAGTAGAGAGTGAGTAGTAGAGTGCGTAGTAGAGAGTGAGTAGTAGAGAGTGAGTAGCATAGAGAGAGTAGTAGAGAGTAGTAGAGAGTGAGCAGTAGAGTGAGTAGTAGAGAGTAGCAATGAGAGAGTAGTAGATAGTGAGTAGTAAAGAGTAGTAGAGAGTGAGTAGTAGAGAGTGAGAATTAGAGAGTGAGTAGAGAGTGAGTAGTAGAGTGAGTAGTAGAGCGTAGTAGAGTACTAGAGAGTGAGTAGTAGAGAGTAGTATATAGTGAGTAGAAGAGAGAGAGTATTAGAGAGTAGTAGAGAGTGAGTAGTAGAGTAGAGAAGTAGAGTGAGTAGTAGAGAGTAGTAGAGAGAGAGTGGTAGATAGTGAATAGTAAAGAGTGAGTAGTAGAGTGAGTAGTAGAGAGTAGTAGAGAGAGAGAGTAGTAGAATGTGAGTAGTAGAGAGTGAGTAGTAGAGAGTGAGTAGTAGAGAGTAGTAGAGTAGTAAAGAGTGAGTATTAGAGAGTGAGTAGTAGAGAGTAGTAGAGGGTAAGTAGTAGAGTGAGTAGTAGAGAGTAGTAGAGTAGTAGAGAGTGAGTAGTAGAGATCAGTAGAGAGTGAGTAGTAGAGAGTGAGTAGTAGAGAGTAGTAGAGAGTGAGTATTAGAGAGAGAATATTAGAGAGTGAGTAGTAGAGTGAGTAGTAGAGTGAGTAGTAGAGAGTGAGTAGTATAGAGTAGTAGAGAGTAGTAGAGAGAGAGTAATAGAGAGTGAGTAGTAGAGAGTAGTAGAGAGTGAATAGTAGAGAGAGAGTATTAGAATGTGAGTAGTAGAGAGAGTAGTAGAGAGTGAGTACTACAGATTGCGAAGTAGAGAGTGTTTAGTAGAGAGTAGTAGAGAGTGAGAAGTAGAGAGTGAGTAGTAAAGAGTGAGTAGTAGAGTGAGTAGTAGAGTGAGTAGTAGAGAGTGAGTAGTAGAGAGTAGTAGAGAGAGAGTAGTAGAAAGTGAGTAGTAGAGAGTGAGTAGTACAGAGTGAGTAGTAGAGTAGTAGAGTGAGTAGTAGAGTGTAGAAGAGTAGTAGAGAGTGAGTAGTAGAGAGTAGTAGAGTGTGAGTAGTAGAGAGAGAGTAGTATAGAGTAGTAGAGAGAGAGTAATAGAGAGTGAGTAGTAGAGAGTAGTAGAGAGTGAGTAGTAGAGAGAGTAGTAGAACGTGAGTAGTAGAGAGAGTATTAGAGAGTGAGTACTACAGAGTGAGTAGTAGAGAGTGAGTAGTAGAGAGAGTAGTAGAGAGTAGTAGAGTAGTAGAGAGTGAGTAGTAGAGAGTGAGTAGTAGAGAGTAGTGGAGTAGTAGCGAGTGAGTAGTAGAGAGTAGTAAAGAGTGAGTAGTAGAGTGAGTACTATAGAGTAGTAGAGAGTGAGTAGTAACGAGTAGTAGAGAGAGAGTAGCAGAATGTGAGTAGTAGAGAGTAGTAGAGAGAGAGTAGTAGAAAGTGAGTAGTAGAGAGTGAGTAGTATAGAGTGAGTAGTAGAGAGTAGTAGAGTAGTAGTGAGTGAGTAGTAGAGAGTGAGTAGTAGAGAGTAGTTGAGTAGTAGAGAGTGCGTAGTAGAGAGTAGTAAAGAGTGAGTAGTAGAGTGAGTAGAAGAGAGTAGTAGAGAGTGTGTAGTAGAGTGAGTACTAGAGAGTAGTAGAGAGCAAATAGTAGAGAGCAAGTAGTAGAGAGTGTGTAGCAGGGAGTGAGTAGTAGAAAGTTTTAGAGAGTGAGTAGTAGAGAGAGTAGTAAAGAGTGAGAAGTAGAGAGAATAAGAGAGAATCGTAGAGTAGTAGAGAGTGAGTAGTAGAGTGAGTAGCAGAGAGTAGTTGAGAGCGAGAATTCGAGAGTGAGTAGTGGAGACTGAGCAGTAGAGAGAAGTAGAGAGTGAGTATTAGAGAGTGAGTAGTAGAGAGTGAGTAGTAGAGTAGTAGAGAGTGAATGGTAGAGAGTAGTAGAGAGGAGTAGAGTGAGTAGTAGAGAATAGTAGAAAGTGAATAGTAGAGAGAGTTGTAGAGAGTGGTAGAGTAGCAGAGAGTGAGGAGTAAAGAGTGAGTAGTGGAGAGTGAATAGTAGAGAGAGTAGTAGAGAGTAATAGAGTAGTAGAGAGTGAGTAGTATAGAGTGAGTAGTATAGAGTGAGTAGTGGAGAGTGAGTAGGAGAGAGTAGTAGAGAGCAAGTAGTAGAGAGTGAATAGTAGAGATTGAGTAGTAGAGAGTGAATAGTAGAGATTGAGTAGTAGAGAGTGAGTAGTATAGAGAGTAGTAGTAGAGAGTGAGTAGTAGAGAGTAGTAAAGTGAGTAGTAGAGAGTGAGTGTTGGAGCCGGCCTCGTGGTGTGGTCCTGTTCCCCTCGCCAAGCCGCACGAGGTCTCCTGCACCTCGGGGCTCCTCCATTTTGGATTGTACGTGACTCTGCGCACCAGCCTACGTGACCCCGCTCAACCCGGCCTCGGCCCCAGCAAGCCCCGACATCAAGGCACCAACAACTGGCCAGGGGGTACCACGTGAACACTTCCCCACTCCCGGCGGAGGGCAGTATCGATGGGACCCCCAACCGTCCTCCCACACCTAGGTGCGATCGCCCCACAGCTCTCCTGGGCCTGGCGCCTCTCCTGCTGAGCGTCTGGCCGCTCCCGACCCGGCCTCTCCGCCCCCCCCGGGCGCAAGGGTCCGGACATCAAAGGGCTCCAGATCTATATCTGGGGCGACCCTGCAACAGGACAGCAGTTGTATCCCGGAGTCAAGAGCCCTGCTGATCGGATCGCGGCTGACCCTATGGAGAAAGACTCACCCTGGAACCACGCTCTGAGCCCTGCTGACTACGTCGCGGCTCCACCGTGCTTAAAGACCTTCACAAACCTTTTGGGGCCCTGCTGACGCTGTCCCGGCCCGACCTTGTTGAACTTGCCATCAGAGCCCAGCTGACTGTGTCGCGGCTCGACTGAAGCGGAACTACCACCCGAGCCCTGCAGACACCGTCGCGGCTCTCCACGTCCGAGCTGCTTTGAGACCAGCACCTGCCGCTCTGGTCCCTGGAGCCTTCGGCCTAACGCAAGGTCTGGCGCAGAGCTTCCCCGTACCAGGCTGGTACTAAGACTGTCCCGCTACCCTGTCCCTACAAAGACATTGAGACTCTTTCTGGATCTCTCGATCCCCCTGTAAATATTTCGAATGTGCTACTATTGATAAAGTACCAAGATAAGCAACTGATACGGAGTCCTGTGTGGTGGTGTTACTGGGCCTAGTACGATCATAGGAGAAAGACCTCTCCTAGGAGGCTTCTCAGCGGCGCTCGGCTATAACTTTGCGGTAGGAAGGTGCCCCGGAGTGGTCCCCCTGACTCCCCGGTGGTCCTCCCTCCAACATTTGGTGGCCAGCGATGGGATCCGAGCCAGACGCAATCGTACAGGTAAGTAACGCACCCGCTGCCTAACCAGACGGAAAAAGAAAGAGAACCATGAGCAGCCAAGAAACAACCGTGGCCGCAACCTTCCAGCAAGAAAGGCTGGAAGAATACACCCACAAATAATTGAAACAATTCTGCAAGGACAAAGGGATCCCAACCACAGGATTGGGCACCAAGGAAGAAATGCAAAAAGCCCTGAAAGCCTGGGCAGAATCCGAGGCCACTCCACCCCGAGGCGAAGGGGCCTCGGCCCGGGACGAAAACCTGCTGCCGACCATGACCCCGGCAGATGGGGGGCGAAGCATCCCGGAAGCCGGCCTATCCCACGAAGAAATGCGAGAACGGGAGAGGGTCCGGACACACGAATTGGAACTTGCACGACTCCGGCTGGACGGTAAACTCCTGCTGGCGGAGAAAAAGTTGGCCTTGGAGCAACTACGGCTGCAGGAGGAAATCGAAGAAAAGAAACGGCATCGAGAACTAGAAGAGAAACGGCTAATCCTCGAGCACGAGAGGGGCCTCAAGGAACTCGAACTGAAATCCAAAACGGGGGAGACCAGCCCCCCCGGATCCCGGGACGCTCTGCCACTGACCGAGCCAAAGGTTCATATCCCCAAGGATGTCGTCAAGGAGTACTATCAAAACAACGACATCCAGCAATGGTTCCGAGCATACGAGGTAGCCATGACCTCCCATCGGGTACCCCGGAAGGATTGGGGTGCCGGCCTATGGGGGAGGTTCCTCAGCGAGGGCCGGGATACCCTGCTGCAACTCCCCAACGCGGTAATGACATCGTACGACCACATGAAAGAGGCCCTACTCACCGGCTACGGACTATCAGCCGAGATGTACCGGCAGCGCTTCCGGGACTGCAAGAAGCTCCCCGGTACCACATGGGTCGAATACGTGGACTTCTTCAGCAGAGCCTTTGAAGGGTGGATAAGAGGGAGCAAGGTCACCTCGTACAACGAACTGTTTGACCTCATTATCTGGGAGCACCTCGCCAACAACTGCTTTGTCGAACTAAGGCAACACCTCCTTGACAGCAAGCTGACCGAGCCCCGGAAGCTCGCTGCCGAAGCTGACCGATGGGTAAACACCCGGGTCCCCCGGAACCCAGTGGGGGACTACCAATGGAGTACCACGGGACCTCCTCGCCAGCGGGGCGGAGGAGGAGGGTCCCACCGCAGTCGAGAATTCCCGGCCGGGCCGCCCCGAAGCCCGCCACGAGGCCAAGCCACCAACCACACGTCCCCAACCCTGGTCCGTAGGGGGACCGCCATCGCCAGGCCTGGACCCCAACCAACAGTGACCTGCTTCGGCTGCCAACAGACAGGCCACTATGCGAGCGACCCGGCCTGCCCCGTGAACCGACGAAACGGGACCGCTGGGCCCCCTCCCCGACAAATAGCCGCCGCAGCCCTGGGAGAAGGAGAAGAAGAGGAGGAAAACCGCGACGTCGGGTCCCCCGAGTGGGAACCGGCTGCCATGTCACTTGTATGCCTGGGCACCCGAGAAATGGTGCCCCGAGCCCCCATCCCGAGCAACACCCAGAAGTACCAGCAGTGGGTCACCATCAATGGGCAACGGGCCGAAGCCCTCCGGGACACTGGGGCCAGTGTGACCGCTGTCCGCTGCCACCTGGTGACCCCCGAACAGATCCTGCCGCATGTCCTATGCCCTGTCCGGACCGCGGACAACACCGAAAGCATGTGCCGGATGGCCCGGATCCCCTTCAAGTGGGGAGGAGTGTCAGGCACCCTGAAAGTAACTGTCCGCGACGACGCTCCAGTGGACTGCCTCCTGGGGAACGACCTGGAAAGCTGCCCCTGGGCCCAGGTGGAGCGCCGAGAGCATCTGGGGATGCTAGGGCTGCCCGAATGGGCCTGCGCCACCACCCGGTCCATGACCGCCCAACCAGCCACTGCAGCGGCCCCCAACGAGCCTGCGGGTCCAGAACTGCCACCCTCCTCCGGCACGGAGGAGCCTGACGATGAGGCCGGGCCATCCGAACTTTCCCCCGACGAGGCCGCCTCCCTCAGCGAGATCCCCGAGCTGGCCCAGAGGCGCCACGACGGGGGCCCCACCCGCGAACAATTCCAACAAGAACAGAAGGCCTGCCCGTCCCTCGAGGGGGCCCGACAGCAAGCGGCCGCCCAGGCCACGGGGGACCCCACGGGAACCCACTGGATCAATTGGGACAATGACTTGTTATATAGCGAACAGAAAGTCGCCGAACTAGGAGCCGGCCGTGTATTGGTGGTTCCCCTCCGATTCCGAGAGTTCCTCCTGAACCTGGCGCATGACGTGCCCCTCGCAGGACACCTCGGGCGAGACAAGACCTACAGCCGCTTGGTGACCCATTTCTATTGGCCCCGAATGCGGTGAGACGTGGACCACCACTGCCGGTCCTGCCAGACCTGCCAAGCCAGCGGGAAGACTGGGGGTCGAGTCAAGGCCCCCCTCCAACCATTTGCAGCCGTCCACACCCCGTTCGAACGGGTAGGGATCGACATCGTGGGGCCCCTCGACCCCCGAACCGCCCTGGGCCACCGCTTCATCCTGGTACTGGTCGACCACGCCACCCGATACCCAGAGGCCATCCCCCTCCGCACTGTGACAGCTCCAGTGGTTTGCCGGGCCCTGATGGGCATCTTCTCCAGGGTGGGGTTCCCCCGAGAAGTGGTGAGCGACAGGGGTACGAACTTCATATCGAAATACATGAGATCCCTCTGGCAACAATGTGGGGTCACCTACAAGTTCACCACCCCTTACCACCCCCAGGGGAACGGACTGGTCGAGCGGTTCAACAGAACCTTGAAGGGAATGATCAAGGGCCTGGAAGAGCCCCTGAGGAGGAGATGGGACGTCCTGCTGCCATGCCTCCTGTTCGCCTATCGAGAGGTTCCACAGAAATCCCTGGGCTTCAGCCCCTTCGAACTGTTGTATGGGCACCCCGTCCGAGGGCCCCTCAGCCTGGTCAAAGAGGGCTGGGAGGCGAGCGTCCAAGATGCCCCCCCCGACGTCTACAGGTACCTCTTGACCCTGCGGAACCAGACTCGGAAGTTCCGGGCCCTGGCAGAAGCCAACCTCGAAGCCAGCCAAGAAGACATGAAACGCTGGTATTACGAAAATGCCTCGACCATTGAGTTCGAGCCGGGCCAGCAAGTCTGGGTCATGTCGCCCGTGGACCCCTGCGCCCTTCAGGAGAAATGGACCGGGCCCTTCAAGGTGGTTGAGAGGAAGAGCCCCGTCACCTACTTGGTCGACATGGAGTCCCCAAGGAACCCCCTCCGGGTCCTACACGCCAACCGGCTCAAACCCCACTTTGCCCGAACCGAACTAAGCCTGCTGCTGGCTACTGACGATGGGGGCGAAAGCGACTCCGAGCCCCTACCCGACCCCCTGGGGTCATCGGACCAAGTCGGCTCCCTGGAGGGCATCAAACTCTCCACCACCCTGACCCCAGAACAGCGCCATGACTGCCGGCAGCTGCTGCAACCCTTCGCTGCCCTCTTCTCTCTCACGCCCGGGGTGACCCCCTGGTGTGTCCACGACGTGGATACCGGGGACAGCCCCCCTGTGCGACACCGCGCCTACAGAGTGCCCGACCGGGTCCGAGCTGCATTCAAACTGAGGTCTCCAAGATGCTCGCCCTCGGAGTCATCGAGCCATCCGACAGCCCGTGGGCCAGCCCTGTGGTCTTGGTGCCGAAGGCCGCCGCCCCCGGCACCCCCCCGGAACTCAGATTTTGTGTGGACTACATGGGCCTAAACGCAGTCACCAAGACCGATGCCCACCCCCTGCCACGGGCAGACGAGCTGATCGACCGCTTAGGGGCCGCCCGCTACCTAAGCACTTTTGATTTCACCGCTGGGTACTGGCAGATCAGGCTCACCCCCGGCGCCCAGGAACGATCCGCCTTCTCCACCCCCGATGGGCACTACCACTTTCGGGTGATGCCCTTCGGTATGAAGAACGCCCCAGCGACCTTCCAGAGACTGGTGAACAAGGTCCTGGCCGGGCTAGAAGCCTTCAGTGCGGCCTACTTAGACGACATTGCAGTCTTCAGCAACCACTGGGCCGCGCACCTAGGACACCTCAGAGAAGTCCTGGCCGCTCTCCAAAGGGCCGGGCTCACGATTAAGGCCAGCAAGTGCCAGATCGGTCAAGGATCAGTGACCTATCTGGGCCATCAGGTGGGGAGTGGCCAGGTGGCGCCCCTCCAGTTGAAGGTCGATGCCATCCAGGCGTGGGAGCCCCCCGCCACCCAAACAGCTGTCCGGGCCTTCTTAGGCCTCACAGGCTACTACCGGCGATTTATCAAAGACTATGGCAGTATTGTGGGCCCCCTCACGGAGCTCACTTCCAAAAAGCAGCCCAAGACGGTGCACTGGACACCCCGCTGTCAGACCGCTTTTGAAACCCTCAAGGCGGCAATGTGCGCTGTCCCTGTACTACAGGCCCCTGACTACGGCAAGGAATTCGTGGTTCAGACAGATGCCTCGGAGTACGGGGTTGGGGCGGTCCTCTCCCAGATGGACACCGAGGGCCTCGACAGACCTGTGGCCTTCAACAGCCGCCTACTGCTGCCCCGAGAACAGAGGTGGAGCACCATCGAGCGGGAGGCCTTCGCCGTGGTATGGGCTCTCAAAAAGCTCCGGCCCTACTTTTTCGGCACCCACTTCAGAGTCCAGACTGACCACCGGCCCCTGCGGTGGCTAATGCAGATGCGGGGCGAGAACCCCAAATTGTTGCGATGGTCCATCTCGCTGCAAGGGATGGACTTCACCGTAGAGCACCGGCCCGGCAACGACCACGCCAATGCCGACGGCCTATCCAGATTCTTCCGCCTCGGCGAGGAGAACCCCCAAGGAGATGGGTGACTCTCCCTGCCTTCAGCTGGGGGGGACGCTTGTTGAAGCCGGCCTCGTGGCGTGGTCCTGTTCCCCCTCGCCAAGCCGCACGAGGTCCCCTGCACCTCGGGGCTCCACCATTTTGGATTGTACGTGACTCTGCGCACCAGCCTACGTGACCCCGCTCAACCCGGCCTCGGCCCCAGCAAGCCCCGACATCAAGGCACCAACAACTGGCCAGGGGGTACCATGTGAACACTTCCCCACTCCCGGCGGAGGGCAGTATTGATGGGACCCCCAACCGTCCTCCCACACCTAGGTGCGATCGCCCAACAGCTCTGCTGGGCCTGGCACCTCTCCTGCTGAGCGTCTGGTCGCTCCCAACCCGGCCTCTCCGCCCCCCCGGGCGCAAGGGTCCGGACATCAAAGGGCTCCAGACCTATATCTGGGGCGACCCTGCAACAGGACAGCAGTTGTATCCCGGAGTCAAGAGCCCTGCTGATCGGATCGCGGCTGACCCTACGGAGAAAGACTCACCCTGGAACCACGCTCTGAGCCCTGCTGACTACGTCGCGGCTCCACCGTGCTTAAAGACCTTCACAAACCTTGTGGGGCCCTGCTGACGCTGTCGCGGCCCGACCTTGTTGAACTTGCCATCAGAGCCCAGCTGACTGTGTCGCGGCTCGACCCAAGCGGAACTACCACCCGAGCCCTGCAGACACCGTCGCGGCTCTCCACGTCCGAGCTGCTTTGAGACCAGCACCTGCCGCTCCGGTCCCCGGAGCCACCTTCGGCCTAACGCAAGGTCTGGCGCAGAGCTTCCCCGTACCAGGCTGGTACTAAGACTGTCCCGCTACCCTGTCCCTACAAAGACATTGAGACTCTTTCTGGATCTCTCGATCCCCCTGTAAATATTTCGAATGTGCTACTATTGATAAAGTACCTAGATAAGCAACTGATACGGAGTCCTGTGTGGTGGTGTTACTGGGCCTAGTACGATCATAGGAGAAAGACCTCTCCTAGGAGGCTTCTCAGCGGCGCTCGGCTATAACTTTGCGGTAGGAAGGTGCCCCGGAGTGGTCCCCCTGACTCCCCGGTGGTCCTCCCTCCAACAGTGAGTAGTAGAGAGAAAGTAGTAGAGAGTAGTAGAGAGTGAGTGGTAGAGAGTACTAGAGAGTAGTAGAGTGAGTAGTACAGAGTAGTAGATAGTGAGTAGTAGAGAGTGAATTGTAGAGAGTAGTAGTAGAGAGTAGTAGAGAGTGAGTTGTAGAGAGTAGTAGCGAGGGAGTAGTAGAGAGTGAGTAGTAGAGAGTAGTAGAGAGTGAATAGTAGAGAGTGAGTAGTAGAGTAGCAGAGAGTGGGTGGTAGAGAGTAGTAGAGAGTAGTAGAGTGAGTAGTAGAGAGTAGTAGAAAGTGAGAAGTAGAGAGTGAATAGTAGAGAGTAGTAGAGAGTAAGTAGTAGAGAGAGAGTAGTAGAGAGTGAGTAGTAGAGAGTAGTAGAGAGTGAGTAGTAGAGTGTGAGTAGTAGAGAGTAGTAGAGTAGTAGAGAGTGAGTAATAGAGAGTAGTAGAGAGTTAGTAGTATAGTGAGTAGTAGAGAGAGAGTAGTAGAGAGTAGTAGAGAGTGAGTAGTAGAGTAGTAGAGAGTAGTCAGTCAGTGTCAGTCAGTGTCAGTCAGTGTCAGTCAATAAGTGTCAGTCAATCAGTCAGTGTCAGTCAGTCAGTGTCAGTCAATCAGTGTCAGTCAGTTTCCATCAATCAGTGTCAGTCAGTGTCAGTGTCAGTCAGTGTCAGTGTCAGTCAATCAGTGTCAGTCAGTGTCAATCAGTCAGTATCAGACGGTCAGTGTCAATCAGTCAGTGCCAGCTAGAGCAGCTCTGCTGACCTGGTTCTCTGGCTCTAAAGCAGCTCTGCTGACCTGGTTCTCTCCATCTAAAGCAGCTCTGCTGACCTGGTTTCTCTGGCTCTACAGCAGGTCAGCTGACCTGGTTCTCTGGCTCTAGAACAGCGCTGCTGACCTAGTTCTTAGGCTACAGAACATCTCTGCTGATCTGGTTCTCTTGCTCTACAACAGCCCTGCTGACCTGGTTCTCTGGCTCTAAAGCAGCTCTATTGACCCGGGTGTATGGCTCTGAAGCAATTCTGCTGACATGGTTCTCTGGCTCTAGAGCAGCTCTGCTGACCTGGTTCTCTCCCTCTAAAGCAGCTCTACTGACCTGGTTTCTCTGGCTCTACAGCAGCTCTAGTGACCTGGTACCTTGGCTCTAAAGCAGTTCTGCTGACCTGCTTCTCTGGCTCTACAATATCTTTGCTGACCTGGTTCTCTGGCTCTAAAGCAGTTCTGCTGACCTGGTTCTCTGGCTCTAGAGCAGCTCTGCTGACCTGGTCCCTTGGCTCTAAAGCAGCTCTGCTGACCTGGTTCTCTTCCTCTAAAGCAGCTCTGCTGACCTGGTTCTCTTCCTCTAAAGCAGCTCTGCTGACCTGATTCTCTCGCTTTAAAGCAGCTCTACTGACCTGGTTTCTCTGGCTCTACAGCAGCTCTGCTGACCTGGTTCTCTCGCTCTAGAGCAGCTCTGTTGCCCCGGTTCTTAGGCTCTAGAGAAGCTCTGCTGACCTGGTTCTCTGGCTCTAAAGCAGTTCTGCTGACCTGGTTCTCTGGCTCTAGAGCAGCTCTGCTGAACTGGTCCCTTGGCTCTAAAGCAGCTCTGCTGACCTGGTTCTCTTCCTCTAAAGCAGCTCTGCTGACCTGGTTCTCTTCCTCTAAAGCAGCTCTGCTGACCTGATTCTCTCGCTTTAAAGCAGCTCTACTGACCTGGTTTCTCTGGCTCTACAGCAGCTCTGCTGACCTGGTTCTCTCGCTCTAGAGCAGCTCTGTTGCCCCGGTTCTTAGGCTCTAGAGAAGCTCTGCTGACCTGGTTCTCTGGCTCTAAAGCAGCTCTGCTGACCTGGTGCTATGGCTCTAAAACAGCTCTGCTGACCTGGTTCTCTGGCTCTAGAGCAGCTCTGCTGACCTGGTTCTCTGGCTCTAAAGCAGCTCAGCTGGCCTGGTTCTCTCCCTCTAAATCAGTTCTACTGACCTGGTTCTCTTCTTCTAGAGCAGCTCTGCTGACCTGGTTCTATGGCTCTAAAGCAGCTCTGCTGACCTGGTTCTCTGGCTCTAGAGTAGCTCTGCTGACCTAGTTTCTCTGGCTCTACAGCAGCTCTGCTGACCTGGTTCTTGGCCCCTAGAGCTGCTCTGCTGACCTGGGTCTCTGGCTCTAGAGCTGCTCTGCTGACCTGGGTCTCCGGTTCTAGAGCAGCTCTGCTGACCTGATTCTTAGGCTCTAGAGCAGCTCTGCTGACCTGGTTCTCTGGCTCTACAACGGCTCTGCTGACCTGGTTTCTCTGGCTCTAGAGCAGCTCTGCTGGCCTGGTTCTCTGCACTCACGATGCACGCATCCGACCTCGCAAAAATATATTTAAAAATAATATAAGTTTATTATAAGTACAAATATATTATTTTTAGGAATATCTTAGATAATCTCTTGCCCTAATATGTATATTACAGACACATACATATCATTTTGGAACATAATTTTTTTTTGCGGGAGTCGTGCACCCAGCGCGCCCCAGCACGTATATGACGTCACGCGGGGCCCACAACCGTGCAAGCATCTTGTACCGTGATGCGCATGTGTCGCGAATGCGCGGGAGCAGGAGTCACGGACTGGTCGCATACCAATCGCTCACATCACTTAATATTAAATGTATATGATGTAATTGAAAACCACGCAGCTGTTGCACACCATACGCGGATCCTACACCACTTTTCGAATATGGCGGCTAGAATGTGCGCACCCACCGTGATGTGTACGCTTTGAGTGCGCGACTCCGAAAAAAATTGATTTTTTTAAAAGAAAATAATATCAATTTATTAAAAGAAAAAAAGAAAACAAGAAAATTAATCAATATTTTAGTTTGATTTTTGTTTTTACTTTTTTTGTGCAATTTTCAGAAAAATATATAATGTTATTTAATGAATACAATATTTATAAATAAACAGTTAAAAAACTGTAGAAAATCATTACAAAAAAATAGGTATAACTACTATCACATTTAAAAATTTGCATTTAAAAAACCTTTGTAATTCACTGAAAAAAACTTAGGTTTCAGAGATGTTATAGTTAGAAATTAGCATTTAAAAAAGCTTTGAAATTCACTGAAAAAACATAGGTTTCAGAGACGTTATAGTTAGGAATTAGCATTTAAAAAACCTTAGAAATTCACTGAAAAAAACATAGGTTTCAGGGGTGTTACAGTTAGCTGGCCATTACACTCGTACAAAACCATAGAAATTCCTCCGTTATAGTTAGTTCTGCTAACTATAACTCACGCGCCCGCAATGTACTGCTGATGATGTCACATATTGCATCATTCATGACATGGTCAGTGACATTGCCTGTTGCGGTTCTGTGGCGGACGGTCTTTGCGTTCGCTGCGGTCGCAGTCTTGATCCCACCTCCATCGTAATCTGGTGGTGGGAAAATTGTGTTCCAATATGGGAAGGACCGCCACCGCCCAGCAGGCGGTGACTGTCCTTCTGCAATTGAAATCGGGCCCCAAGTCCGACTCTGTTCAATATTTATGTCACTGACCTAGCACGAGTAATCAAATCGTTTAGATTGGATCTCATGTCATATGCAGATGACACTCATGGGTGCTCACCAGTCATTAAAACAGGGACACAGTTTCGGCTAGCTTTCACAATGGCATGCTGGCCATTATTACCTGGATTTCAAGGCACTGCCTTAAATTGAACGCATCCAAGACAGAAGTTATGGTCTTTGGAAATGTATCCCTGGAGTGGTCTGCAGGCTGGTGGCCAAATATATTGGGATCACACCCAATCCCGGTCACTAAAGCCAGGAATTTAGGTGTTATGCTGGATGATAAGCTATCTTTTCATTATCATGCTAATGCAGTAGTCTCCGCATTCTTTTATATCTTAAGAATGATAAAGAAATTGCTGCCATTCATCCTGGCTGGTGCCAGTGGAAAGCTTATTTCCACCCTGGTGATGTCCAAAGTTGACTAGTGTAATAGCCTTTTAATCAATGCACAGGAAAGGGTCCTTAGTAATCTGCAGTTTGTGCAGAATGCGTTTGCTAGATACTGTCGGGCACTCCCAAATTTAAGTCCATTTCTAATGTGGGGCGACAGTTCCAGTGGTTGCCCATAAGAAGCAGAACTAAATTCAAAGCTCTCTGTATTGCCTATAAGGCCATTCAAAATACAGGACTGGAATTCCTGAAGAAGTAATGTTAGGCATACACTCCCATCAGATATCTTCGTTCTGCAGGTGCTAATCTTCTTGTCGTCCCTAGAATCAAGAGAACCAACTGTGGCAACAGATGTTTCGTAGTTGCAACTGCTAAATTGTGGAACTCTCTTCCCCAACAGATTAAGGCTAGTCCTACTCTGCTATTATGCAGGAAACAAATAAAAACATGGCTTTTCAAGTAATAGGTTTCTTTACTGCCTTAAGCCTACCTTCTGCAGCACATAGCGCCCAGAAACCTACAGGTATTTGCGCGCTTTATAAGTTGTTTTAAATAAATAAATCAAATTTAGTAGCTTAATATAAATACAATAAATATTCAGGAATCAAGGACTTCACAGAATGTGATTTTCCAAAATATGCCTAAACTGGCCAAAAACTTTTCCAAACTACATTAACTGTAACTCATGCCCCATGTTATTTGTCACAACACAGTGCATGGTAGAGTGGCAAGGGATTGTTAGTGTTGTCTGGTTAGCGAGCTGAAAATAGTGTGTAAAATGGTCCACTACTTATAATAATTTGAAGGTGGCAGATAAATTGCAAATTAATTTTTAAAGTTTGTGTAGTTTAAATTTGGTTTGTATTGGAAAAATAAATTTTCCCAACTATAGCTAAGTTTATACCTTTGTTTTTTAAATTAATTTTCACAGGTTTAAGAAAAAATGTGTATTAAAAATGGGTTTTCATTCATAAAGTCCTGTGTTGCAAGTGGAAAGTTGATATGTGGAGTGTTGTACAGTACAGTTCAAGAGAGTATTGTAAAGTAGAGTGTACTAGCATATTGAACACCGTAGTAAACGTTTTATAGTGTAGTGGAATGGTGTCTCATATAGTTGAGTTAAGTATTGTAGGCTGGAGTAGTGAGTTGTACAGTGATCTGGCATTTTGAACAGTAGAATAGGGTGCCATAGACTGTCATAGCGTTGAGTAGAGTGTTTTAGAGTGAAATTAGGGTGAAATAGAGTGTCACAGAGTGCAGTTTCGTCAAGTGGAGTGTCACAGAGTACAGTGGAGGAGAGTGTTGTAGAGTGGAGTGCCGAGCCATGTGCTGGAGTGGGTATTGCAGAGAACAGTTGAGTGGCATGTCGTTGAGTGTCATAAAGTATAGTATAGTGGTGTAGAGTGGAAGGGCATATAGAGGAGTAGAGTATAGTACAGTGCTTTCAAGTGGAATTGCGTAGAGTGGAGTAGAGTGTCGGACAGTGCAGGAGCGTGGAGTGGAGTGTAGTACAGTGGTGTGGAGTGGGATTAAGTGTAGCAGAGTGGAGTGGAGTATACTGGAGTGGGGTATTGCAGAGTAGAGTAAAGTGTCATAGAGCGGAGTGGCGTACCATACACAATAGTGGTGTGGAGTGCAGTGGAGTGGAGTAGCATACAGTTGAGTAAAGTGTCATAAATTAATGTATCGTGTTGCACAGTAGAGTGTAGTGGGGTGTCGTACAGTATTGGAAAGTGATGTTGTCTACAGTAGAGTAGTGTGGCATACCGTCTAGTTGACTTTTGTAGAATGGAGTGGTGTGAAGTACAGTACAGTACTGTAGACTGTGGTACAATTGATTGGCATACAGTGTTTTAGATTGCAATGGCTTGGAGTGGCCTGGAGTGGCTTACAGTGGAGTATAAAGTAGAGTTCTGTGTCAGAGAAGAGTGAGTAAAGTGGCGTGCAGTGGCATGCGCAGAGTTGTGTACAGTGTTGTATAGTGGACTAGAGTATCATAGAGTAGAGTGTTGTACAGTAGCATATGTAGTACAGTGTTGCCCAGTGGAATGTAGGGATATAGACAGAAGTAATGTGTTTATAATTTGTTGCTTAGGGGTGCATAAGAAAGATGTTTTTTGTTTGAGGTGTTGTGACAGTTTAATTTTGTGAGTCAGAGAGCATGCACAGCTCTGGGATTGTTATGAAACGGCTGTGTTTCAAAGGCAGACTAACAGACTAAGATCACGTTTGTTTGCACCATTTAGTGCTGCAGGGATAAATATACACATATTTATATTTTAAGAAATCGACAGTAATAAACGTTGCACCTTTTGTTTCATTTTTTGTGCAGCAGTAAACTAAGCCTTCGATCCTGGACCTCCAATCTATAGATCACAGACCCAGAAGCAGCAGCAGCAAGCGCTTAGCATGGCTATCATGTCTGGAGATCTTAGCACACAAATTGCTAGAGACCGCCAGGGCAGGCAATGGCATTGCTCGTGGCAGTGGCCGAAATGAGTGTTGATGGACACGCAGCCCCGAGGCAATGAAAATACCGTCTGACAGATTATAAGATCACGATCAAAGTATTTTTCAACTGCCTGAGATGAATTAAAACACTTTAGGGCTTGACTAAGCCCACAGTGCAAGCTATGTTTTTGACACTTCGGCAACGAAACCCAATCCATGTATTCTCTAGGCACTGAAGATAAGCACTAATGAGGTCTGCAGTGCAGAGCGGGCAGAGCGCTCCATCAGTAATCTCTTTGCAAGGATATTTAATTCCACAAAGCAATGTTTGTTTGTTTTTTTATGGACGAGGAGGCTGAGAAATTTTTCCCATGAAACTGTGCATATAGATTCACGATACAAACCACAATCCTTTCATATGAAAGTATGAACTTGCAGCTAAAATCTTAACTACTCCTTGAAAACATTTTGCAAATTATTCTGATTTCTTGATGTGTTTTGCATTGGGCATAGTAAATATTGTTGGTGCTACTTCGCCTATCACAGAAAGATAATACTTTAAATATTAAAATGAACAATATTACCAACAGTTGCTGTTCGTGAGTACCAGATTTCAATAAGTTACATTTAACTCAAACGGTTACAGATTATTTTTTTGTTTTATAGTAATATGTTTTTTTTATTATATAGGAACCGTAAAAGCACACGGGCAGCCGTTTTTATTTCATATCTGAATAAAATAAAACAGGGCAATTTGTTCTCAAGTTAAATAACTGTTATAGCTCAATACTGCATCGTTAATAGTATGCATCTGTTTCAATTGTAGAAAGCTGCCCAAAATAGGTAGATACAGCTGCCTTTAGACAATGAGCGGCATCAAAAAACAATGTTATCTGGCACTATTTTATATGCTTTATGGTAAGTTAATGTAATGCTTGATGTGAACACCTTTCACTACCGTGCAATGAGAGCAGGTGTCTGGAGGTCGTAATGTGTAACTAGAATATTTGGGGCTTATTTATGAGCCCTTGCGTCACTTTTTGTGATGCACCAGCGGTGTAAAAAGTGAGCCTTGTTGCACCATATTTACAAAGTGACGCATCTACCTAGATGCATCACTTTGTAAACCCCTGCATCACATTATACCTGCGCCAGATATAATATATGCGGGGGGCGTTCCGACGCAAGAAAGGGTCGTAGAAGTGAAGCAATGAAATCTTTGAGCTTTCACTGCGTCACTTCTAGGACACAAATGCGTCAATATCTTACGCCTGCCTCACAGCAGGTGTAAGACTGACGCAGCCACATTTCACATGGTACTTGCCCATGTGTAATCATCCATTGCTGGAGTTGCGTCACTTTTGTGACAAACTCCAGCAATGCGTCATTTTTGCGCCTACAGATACGTCAGAAATACTGTTGAATCTGTAACTCCTTGCGACATGATGTGTCATACTGTAAATATGATGCATCATTGGTATCGCAAGGAGGGCACAATGAAAAGTGAGGCATCGCTGTTTTCTCGCAGCAATGCATCACTTTTCATAAACGAGGCCCTTTGTGCATATTTGTTGTGTGGATCTTTGTTGTGGTGATGTGTTCCGTTGTTTTGGTGCTGCCGTGTTTTCGTGCTGCACTAATACAATGTTGAGTTGTACTGCAGTTTTTATGCTACTTTCTGTTTGAATACATTTTATAGTGTTCTCAGTTTGTTTAATTGTATTGTTCTGTGGCAGTGCATATTAATTTTGAGTGTTTACTTTAGATATGTCAACAAATTGTACTAGGTCTTGAGACAAGCAGCCATTTAACACTGTCACTCGAAATTGCAACTTAACTTAGCGCTCCCAGTGCTCATTTTAAGTGACATTGATATGCTTTGAACAGTGACCAAAGTATTTCCTAATATGTAATTATGGGCCAGTTGCCTATGGGGCAAACAAAGTGATATTTTGGCCAGTCTCACGTCTAATTTAATATTGTTTCTACTAGAGATTCATCTCTATGTGTTTAAGGACAGGCTAAAGCTGTAGGAGAGTAGGATCTCCTTCACATGGTTAACCACACTTTCTGCTGCTGTAAAACTGTTTTTCAACTTTAGTCTGGCCGGGGACCTGCTGTTCAGGAACCCAGCCTAGCTACTTCCACTCTAAATTGATTCCATGTACCTTAGGTACATCACAGATTGGATTCTGAGGTGCCCTTACAAGTTCCTAGTATATGGTATACTATATACCCAGGGCATAGGCTACCCCAGAGGCCTCCCAGGGGCTGAAGTATGTATTATGCCACCTCTTGAAAGCCCTCCAAAGTGACATTGCAGGTCTGCTACTGCAGCCTGGGTAAGGTGGTGCATGCACCCCTTACTGAGATATAGGGTCACTATATCTCACCTATCACTGCACAGAGAAACCTATCAGTCACCCCTAAGGCATTCCTAATCAATCCTGAAGGCAGGGTGCTTGGTTATATGTGAGAGGGGGCCCAGGCATGAGCTGAGCTCCTCTGCAGCCTTCGGAATCTATCCTCCGGGGTTATCAGTAGTGCAGCCTGACCATGTACTCTAAAGTGCATTATAACTAAATGGTTAATGCTAACTTTGGACTGGCTGCACGTAAACATGTCATGTTTGGTCCCTGGCATCACAAAATGGATGCTGCAGCCCCAGACATGGGTCTGGCCTCCTGATGCTGACTGAAACTCCGGCAGGGGATGCCTGGACAATAGGTTTCCTGTCAAAGGGAGGCGTAACCACCTCCCAGACAGGCTGATGAGTATTGGGGCTGGGTGGGAGCACTCTCACAGTGCTTTGAAGGCCTGCACTGGGGGCACATTTGGTGTACCCATGCATAGTCCAGCTCAAACCAGTTCAGGGGCTTCCAGCCCCTGCTCTGGCGCGAAACTGGACATAGGAAATCGGTGTAGCCACCCCTTTTTCCAAACCCTCCCATAGGTGGGTCCCCTGAGTTAGTCCAACCCCTTTCTTAGGTATAAGTGAGGAACCCCTGCCAACAGGACTTTAGATATCCCTGGAAGAAACACTGCAACTGAATTCTGGAACTTAGATGTTCTACTCAAGATTAAAGGACTAAAGAAATCTCCCTTGGGGTCAAGGAGTGACTTCCCTGCTTGGCAGGCTCCAACGAATCATTTGCCAACTGCATCTCCGAAGCTCCCGATGGACTCTGAAGTATCTGCAGCCCAGATTTCCAGACTTCACAGAGGCCGACTCAAGTACCCAGCAAAGCTGAGACCCGCAGCTCTTGTGAGTAATGTGGATCCGGAACTCCTGGTCACCATGCACATTTGCAAGTGCATTGACTTCTCGACGTCTCTTGAATTCATGCTTTGGGTTACTTGTAGCCCCCACCTCGAGCAAAGAATCCACTGAAGATTGTTGGCCTAGTCACCTCGAGTGACCCGTGGGCTGCCATTTTGTGATTCCTCTTGAGGTCCCTTCGCGATCGCTGGTCCGTCGACTGGTGGGTCGCTGTGAAGGCAACTCTAATTTTCCTTGGGCTTCCCTGGTTGCTCCAGACGTGCCCTGACTCCCCACCAAGTGGTGAGTCCCTTAGACCTTGTTGGTCTGCACCGAAGCATCTTTCTCCTTTCTGCATGGGTTGCTATTGCCAAGGCTTGTTGTGTCCAATCCTGGCACCAACACTGCAGCACTTGACATCCTTCATGGGATAGCTCGAATCCAGCTCCTGGTTGTCCTTGACGCCTCCTGGTCCTCGTGGCTGAAGAGAGTCAAGCTTTACCTTCTTCACCTGAAATCACCCAACATCGGTGGGCATTCGCCTATCGTGCCCCTGGTCACTGGCTAGTGACCCAGACTCTGTCCCCACTGCTTTCAGGTTCTTCTTGACTTCGATCCAGGCTTCGATCTCTTCGGACACTTCTTTTCCAGCTCCTATTGACAACAAGGACATGACCCGACACCATTTGACACCTATGCACCCGGCTTCCCTGGGTGAGGTTACCCGAGTACTCCGATGCTCCCGTGGGTGTTGACCCTAGAACTTCCTAAGTCCAAAAGGGTTTGGTCCTAGCTCATCTCTAAGTGTCCCTAATCTTTAAAAATCTAACCAAGACTTTCCCCATAGAAGCTAATGGGAGCTAGCGGCTGTGTTCTCACACTGCACACGGCGCCCGTGGGTCCCCTGTGTCACTACCTTGGGTGGTTCCTTGGGGTCCCAGCGATTCTACAGGCTCTAGGCCTTGTGTCTAGTTAAGTTGTGGTTCTTATGCCACTATTTTAGTATATGGTTTGGCTCGCCCCAAGGGCCTGATGTGTATTTGTGCTATTTTACTGTAATATCTGAAGTGTAACATATGTGTTTTGACCTCTAGTCTCATAAAGAGACTAGTACGGTGTGTTTAGAAATAAAAACATATATTTTATATATATACCTGGTGTGGTTGCCTTTCATTTAGACATTCAAGAGATTATAGACTGGTAAAACAAGCTGCTTTACATTCCTTCAAAACTTAGCCTGAAGGCTGCTCTCCATAGCTACCACTAGGATAGCTTTCAATAAAGGTTGTCTTTAACCTATCATCAATAAGGGGTTGTTTGGACTGTGCAAGGTGCGCACTATAACTAGTGGACAGCATATTCCAGGCCAACTTCTCATAAAAGGTATATATTGCCTGTTAAGTCTACGCTCTTTTGGGGAATTTCCAGGGAAATGGTGGGTTTTTGTCTTTTTATAGTCTCAGCATTGAGTGCTAGAGGCTAGATTGTTTTATTGCATCACTGGTATATGGATCTTACCACGTTAGAGAGAGAGTAACACTTTTTCTTAGCTTCTTAAGCACAGTTCAAGGATAGAGGTCAAGTAATGTTTGTTTTATTGCCATTTCCTGGACCACATTTGCTGCACTTTTCTCGCTGCAGAGGCAAGGCATGGCGAAAGAATCTTGAACGTACTCAAAAGCGCAGGCCGCATCCCAAAGCACAGGTCTGTTCTACAGCGGTTTCCCAGCCCGCATTTGCTGCACTTTTCCTGTTGCTGAAGCTGGTGTGGGACTTCATCCCCCAGCTGACACGGGGCAAGGTGGGGCCAAACACTCCTAAACATGCTCAAAAGTGCAGGCCGCATGCTGCAGCGTAGAACTGGCCTGGGCCAAGACGGGCCCATCTTCACACCTCATCGCCCAAAAGACGCTAGCCTCTTTTGTTTAAGATTTACTGGTCACTGCTATCTGACACTATATCAGTCCGAGAGGAAATCCCTGATTCATGGAGTGGTGGGTGGAGATAATCTACAAAGAGGGCGATGCTTGTACCCCTTCTGACAATAGGCTTATTTCCTTATAGATAAATTGTAGAAAGTTTTTGCAAGACAGGTCCTCCTTATATCACTAAATTGGATAGAAAAATAACATATCTTGTCTCCGCTCCAAGCTTGCTGTCATACAACACTAGGACCTCTGATCAGGATTTCAGCTTTGCCCTTCTTTATTGGAAATATGCATTGCTGTTAAAACAAAGATTATGGGCCTCATGTAGGTAGCCAAATACCGGTCGGTAACGGCCGATTTTCGGTAAATATGCCGTTACCGACCGGTATTCAGACAAGTGAGATGTAGGAGTCCAAAAACGACTTTTCGGTAAATATGAGGCGGTAAATACCGAATCATATTTACCGAATTCTAAAATACCGAATCAGATTTACCGAATACATACTTAACGAATCGGTAAATATGAAGTGGTAAATATGAAGTGGTAAAAATTAAAATGACATGTAGGAACACTCGGTAATTAAGAAATCCAAGAAAATCGGTAAATAAGAGTAGGTAAATAACACGGATTGAAAGCAGGTGGTAACCATCAACAGTGCATATTAGCAATCCCAAAATGCAACAGCGTGGACAACATGGCCGCTATGTATGTCATTGCAAGGCGCCTACGTCTACAGGCAGCAGGACTGAGGGTTTGGCGACGGGAGGAACGCATCTACAGACAGCGCATCACACTATTCCACCTGACTGATGCTGAGATACATGAGAGGTACAGGCTACACCCCGAAACCATCATGGACTTAATCAGGGACCTTCACCCACTCCTGGACCAGCCAATAAGAAGGGCGCACGCCATACCCCCACATGTGCAGGTGCTCTGCAGCCTACATCTGCTGGCATCCGGCAGTTATCAGGTGGTGATAGCTGCGGTGGGTGGTGTATCCCAGAGTTGCCTGTCACGTTTCTTCAGGAAGTTCCTGGATGCCATGATGCAGAGAATGCACCACTACATCAGCTTCCCCAACACACAGGCTGCACTGCAGAAAACAAAAACAGACTTTTATCACATGGCACAGTTCCCCCATGTCATCGGCTGTATTGATGGTACACACATCCCAATCTGTCCACCAGCTGACACAGAGCACATCTACAGGAACAGGAAGTCCACCCACTCCATCAATGTGCAGGTGATCTGTGATGCAGGGAACATCATCACAGATATTGTTGCAAAGTTTCCTGGGAGCACCCACGACTCGTACATCTTCCAGAATAGTGGGATCTACACACGACTGAGTGCCGGAGAATTTGGAGAGGGATACCTGCTAGGTGAGTAACAGTGACGCCCCTTGCAACCTGCAAATCATAGTGGAAAGAGGCATGTGACTGATGTTTCCCTTCAACTCATATAGGCGACAGTGCATATGCATGCCGGTCATTCATCCTCACTCCCTACCTACACCCAGCAACCCAGAGTGAGAGACGATACAACGTGGCACACAAAACAACACGCAATGTGATGGAGCGCACGTTTGGACTACTGAAGAGCAGGTTCCGCTGCCTCCACAAGAGCGGAGGCGCACGCCAGTACACACCCATCACCTGCTGCAAGATTATTGCCACTTGTGCAATGCTGCACAACCTTGCCACGAAAAAAGGTACAGATGTGGAACTAACATATTTCGAGGACAACGAGGATGAGTCAGGCCAGCCACAGGGCAACGCAGCTAGAGTGCCAACTGCAATCGATGGGAGAGAGAGACGGGCAGAGATCACATGCAACTATTTCTGAGTAAGTAAGGGGACACAGCCAGTTGTGATTAGTCATGACGTGGTTTTAATGTGGCACCACGCCATGAACACATGAACAAGCCAATCTGGCAATATAACATCTATACAAGGAGTATGTCCAGGGTTACGTCACCCATTGGGAAGTGGCTAAGCAGGGCCACATCAATGTTTGCGCATACGCGCTGCAGTGGTGGATGGCACGGCCTGTGCATCCTCACTAGAGCCAACCCCAAGCCGCCTGCTGCTCCTGCGTGCTTCTGGGATGGGGGGTGTGATGCTGCTCCTGCTGCTGGTGTCGATGCTCTCCGCAGCATCCCCTGCAGCAGTTGTCGACGCCTGACTAGTCAATAGCACCCCTAGTGCACTTGTCACCTGCACCATCCCCCGAGACAGGTCGCTGCAGCAGTGTGTTAGGCCCTCCTGCATCGTCACAGAGCGCCGGCACAGTAGAGAAGTCGCAGTTGCCAGACGGTTGAGTGCCCTGTTGGTAGTGTCCCTTCTCTGCCGTTCCCGGCGCCGTGCCTCGATGTCAGCATCCAATTTGCTGCACAACTGGTGGACTGACTGGGACATGTCCCGAATGCCCGCAGCCATGCCGCTGATGTTATTGTCCATGTTGAGTAATGTAGTTTTCATTACCCGCATGTGCCTCTGGACTGTCATGACTGCCTTTGTTTGCAGGTGCTGTTGTTTCAACATTTGGCCCTCGAGACCCAAGAAGACACCATGGCCGTCAATGGGTGCTGGTGGACTCTGGACACGCGACCTGCGGCGCCCTCTTGCTCCCGTCTGTGCTGCCTGTGAGGTGTGGGGCACAGTGGCATGGCTCCCTTCCTGGGGCCTGGTGAGTTCTTCAGGGCCCATGCTGTCGTCTGACGAGGTGTCTAAGGCTCGTAGCCTGGCTGCTGGACGCCTCCTCATTCCCACACCTGCAAGCGGAGATGTGGCCGGTGAATCAAACATGAGTGGCGATGCTGGCTCTGGGTGAGGTGATGCTGGCTCTGGGTAAGGTGATGCTGGCTCTGGGTGAGGTGATGCTGGCTCTGGCTGCGGCGAGGCTGCCTGTGTTGGTGGTGCGGCTGCCAGTGGGCCTGCTCCCTGGTCTGAACTTGTGCTGGCTAGAGGTGATATTTGTGGCCGGTGTGCCGTCTCTCCTGCAGCATGCCCTGTCCTGCATGATGTCACATCTGTGGACAGAAATACAACATTGGCTCAGTGTCCCCGAAGGACTGCATTGAAAGCGTCACAATAAATAATTCCACATTCCAAAATGTCCTCTGTCTCCTTGTGCCTCGAGTGCGTGACATGCCTTGTTGCCCTGTAACATTTACGTCATGGTTGGTGTTTCCCTGACTACATCTCCCGGAATGCATTGCCTGTCTGCACTGACACGTGTGGACTGCAGTGTGATTCTCGTTTCACATTGGGGGATGTGGGATAGGGATAGGGGGTGCTACATTGCTGTGCTTTCGTCTTACCTTGTTGTGTGGCGGCTCTGGCAGAGCTGTCGGCGTCCCCAAGACCCACGACGCTCTCTTGCTCGATTGTGGCCCCCACCAGCTCCTCAAGTTCGGTGAGGGCAGGTGCCCTGTTGGTTCCACCTCCAGTCTGGCTGGCCTCCTTCTGGATGTCGCCCATCTTCCTCTTGGTTACAATCCTCAGGTCATACCAGCGCTTCTTTAGGACCTCTATGTCCCTGTGGGTCACTCCCACGGCATTCACATGGGCCTGGATGGCCAGCCATATGTTGCGCTTTTCAGCCTCAGGCACTTGCAGGGATTGCCTTCCAAACAGCTTCTGGTGCTGCTTCACCACCTCCTCCACCAGCACCTGGAGTTCCTTGGGGCTAAATTTCAGCTTCCTCCTCCTTTCCCCTCCGTCTTTCTGTGTTCTCTGGCTGGACATGATGTTCGTTTTCCCGCTCGCACAGGCACCGGCTCCCTGCCTCTCCTCTGCACTCCAAGCCTCTCCAGGGTCGGCTAATTATGTACACCTGCCTGGGTGTGGCCACTTCCTGGTTGGGTGGGCTGTGGTTGCACGGGATTAGCTGTTTCGTCAAGTCATGTGATTTTATTTACCGATTCCGTACATACCGATTCGGTATTTTCCGATTCGGTAAATACCACCTCGGTATTTTCCGATTCGGTAAATACCACCTCGGTATTTTCCGATTCGGTGAATTCCGATTCGTGATTACCGAATGTTACCGAATCGGTAACTGTTACCGAATTTTTACCTACATATAACTTACCGATTCTAATTTACCGATTCGGTACGGCTCGGTATTTAAGAAACGGTAAAATTTATTTACCTACATGAGGCCCTATATGTGACTTTGGTCGATCTCACAGCTGCATTTGATCTTGTTCCCCGGGAATATCTATGGAGAGTTTTAGTTGAAATGGGGGCTCAAGGGAATTTACTCAATTATATAACGAGGCTGCATGATAGAACCATGCTCAGATCTGCGGAGGTAGCAAGGGAGAGCTGACAGACCACATCCCAATCTTGAGAGGTGTGTGCCAGGGGTGCGTTCTTGCTCCCACCTTGTTTACATTATAATTAAATGATGTGGTGAATGAATTTATGGATTGCCAAAATGGCTCGCCCATCCTAAACGTTAAGAAGGTCCCCATGCTTCTTTTTGTGGACGACTCACTTTTAATTTCTAAAATCCCTATGAGACTCCAGCTCATAAATGATAAGTTTATGGATGTCTTTAGCTGAATGTGACATAAACTAAATAAATTGTGCTAGGGATTGGTGTCATCAGAGGTTTTACAGTGAGGGCAGGCAATGAACTCTTGGAAAGAGGTCACTGCTTCGATTATTTAGGAATCACATTTTCAGATACGTTTGAACCCCAACTTAACAAAAGTGTATTGGTAACTCAACATAGATCTAAGGCAATTGTACAGCTGCTCAAAAGAATGTGTTCTAGTTCCATATACCTTGCACTTGAAGTTGACCACTCCAAAGAGCACAGCACTGCACTTTTGGGGTGCTCAGGCATGGGGTTGAGTCAGTGACACCCAGACATTGGCTTTAGCAGAAAACAACTTTGTTAGATATCCTGTCTCAGTACCAGTAGTACTCCCCTTATTCTACTTTTATGACTTAGGTATTAACAGACTTTCAGATCTGGCATCACTGAAGCCCTTAGTTTATTGGGTACACTTCTGTTCTACACCGACGTTAACTGAATATAGGGATTATCTTGGGGAATTGGTGAACATTAATAATGATATGCAGTTTCATTGTCACAAACATGTATCTAGTTGGTTCAAAATGCCGAACGCGCATAGCGCGCTTTTCTTTATCGCCTGCTATCGCTGGAATATCTCGCCAAGCTAGTGCTGTATTACCAACGCTCAGTGCTATGGCGATAAATATTCCAGAGATAGCGGGGCAACTGGCCAAACATCGCCTAAAAAACAGCGATGTCCCTCCCAAAACGACAATGATCTTGGTGATAAGGCCCTATGGCCTTAAACCCATAATCCACCTCCCATGTTAGGTATGCCCAACACAGGAATTTAGCAGACGTTAAATTCCTGCGTTAGGCCAGAGGTAGCGCGATTATTATCATCGCTACCCCTCCTTACTAATATCGCAAAGCTGACTTTGCGATATTTTCCCATGATGTTTCTGTCAGACATGCCAACTTTGCATCTCATTAACGATGCGTAGCGAGTGGTGACAGAAACAGGAGATAAATCAAGGATACACGCGCTATCGCGTCCTTGTTTATAATGCGATAGAAGTATTGCCGCTTTTTGCCCGAAAACGGGCGCTAAAGCAGCTATAGATCTATCGCCAGCCTTAGATAATATGCCCCCAAGTTTTTTCTGAACTGTTTATGGTTAGATTGTCTGAGTAACCCTGATACCTTGCACCTTGTATATGTTGCACTCTCTGACATTGCACTGGCTGTTTTGCAAACTTAATGCACTTATATGACTGAGCACTTTAATACGTTCGGCAATGGCTTCCTCTCTCAGGCTTATAAATTAACTGCAGTAAATTTGTACAGTTTTATATTGCGTTGAGGAATATTAAACCTGGCTTTGTTTTAGATCAGCTAGTATGCAAACATAATGCTTGGCCACACCATTAGTGAATAATTCCTGGTTCTCGCATGAGAAGATTTTGTTGCATAATTATTATTAACAGCCAATTTAGGAGCAAATCTGAAATTTTGCATCGTGTACATTTTGCACTTTTTGAAATGGCACTGACAGATTGTTAAACTTAATGCACTTATATAACCTTGCACTTTAGCAAACCCTGAAATTTCTTCTTATTTCAGACGTATTGATCAGCTGTTTTAAGGATATGCTGTTTTTGAAATTATGACGAGGATTTATAAAAAAAAACCTTTTCATTAAAGTTATATTGATAAACACAGAAAGCCTTGCTCAAACTATTGTATGTTGACAGAAATAACGTATGTCAATGGACAGCATTAACCACTTCATCATTCTCCCCCTCCATTGCCTTGTTAACATGCGGTTGCAGTCTTAACATTTTAGACGAATATCTTACCCGATCGCTCGGAAATACAGAGTTGCAGATAAAACCTCGCTTTTCATTCCAGTGGCACTACGTTTTAGTCCATTTCTGGGGGCATCCATGGCCTTCAAAGACCATTTTTTTTACCAGCATGCACGGGTCCATATCTTGCTTCCAGACCTTACAGAACAATTTGGGGTTGTCTTATGAGAAGCCTCTTTTGCACAATTACAATTTACAACAATTTTTTTTTAAACTCTTATATTTACCATGTGGTTATCCTATATCAATCAATCAATCAATCATAGTACTTATAAAGCGTGCTATATACCCGTGAGGGTCTCAAGGCGCTGTCGGGGGGAGGAGGGGTGCTGCTACTGCTCAAAGAGCCAGGTCTTGAGGAGTCTTCTGAAGGTTAGCAGGTCTTGAGTCTGTCGTAGTTGGGTACGGAGGGTGTTCCAAGTTTTGGCGGCAAGGAAGGAGAAGGATCTGCCGCCAGAGGTTGTTCGTTGGATGCGGGGGACGGTGGCGAGGGAGAGGCGGCAGAGCGGAGCTGGCGGGTGGGGGTGTAGAAGCTGAGTCTGCTGTTGAGGTAGGCTGGTCCGGTGCTGTGGAGTGCTTTGTGAGCGTGGGTGAGCATTTTGAAGGTGATCCTCTTGTTGACGGGGAGCCAGTGAAGTTCTCTCAGGTGGGGGGTGATGTGGTTGCGGCGGGGGACGTTGAGGATCAGTCGGGCGGAGGCATTTTGAATGCGTTGCAGTCGTCACAGGTGTTTGGCCGGGATTCCTGCGTAGAGTGCGTTGCTGTAGTCCAACCTGCTGCTGACGAGGGCCTGTGTCACTGTTCTTCTTGTCTTGGTGGGGATCCACTTGTAGATCCTGTGGAGCATGCGGAGGGTGTTGTAGCAGGAGGAGGAGACGATGTTGATCTGTTTCGACTTGGAGAGGGAGGAGTCGAGGATGATTCCTAGGTTGCGTGCGTGGTCGGTGGGTGTCGGTGCTGTTCCCAGCGTGGTCAGCCACCAGGAGTCGTCCCAGGCTGAGGGGGTGGATACGAGGATGAGGACCTCCATCTTGTCCGAGTTCAGCTTCAGTCGGCTGCCTCTCATCCATTCGTGGAGGTTGGTTTGGCGTTGTGTGGGTCCTTGGTGAGGGAGAGGATGAGCTGGGTGTCGTCGGCATAGGAGATGATGTTGAGGTCGTGCTGGCGGGCGACGTGAGCGAGGGGGGCTATGTAGAAGCTGAACAGCGTCGGGCTGAGGGATGAGCCCTGGGGTACGTCGCAGATGATGTCGGTGGCTTCTCTTGGATTCCGGCTTCTTGGAGGCGTGTCTTTAGTGTAGGGTGGCAGACTGTATCGAAGGCGGCTAACAGGCCCAGGAGGATGAGGGCTGATGTTTCGCCATTGTCTAGTTGGATCCTGATGTCATCTGTGGCGGCGATGAGGGCTGTCTCAGTCCTGTGGTTTTTTCGGAAACCGGACTGGGATGGGTCTAGAATGTTGTTGTCCTCAAGGTAGCGGGTCAGTTGCGTGTTGACGATTTTTTCGATGACCTTCGCCGGGAACTGGAGCAGGGAGATGGGCTAGAAGTCTTTGAGGTCCTTGAGGTCCACCTTATTCTTCTTGAGAAGGGCGTTGATCTCGGCGTGCTTCCAGCTTTCCGGGAAATAGGCTGTCTCGAAGGAGATGTTGATTACTTTCCTTAGTTGGGGTGCGATGGCTGCGTCTGCTTTGTTGAATATGTGGTGCGGGCAGGGGTCTGACGGTGATCCTGAGTGGATGGAGTTCATGGTCTTGCATGTTTCGTCGTTGTTGACGTTGGTCCAGGTCAGGCGGTTGATGCGGGTGGTGTTTGAAGGGGGGGTGGGGTCTGATGATGTCGGGGTGGTCGTGGTGGTGTTGAAGCTGAGTGGATGTCGGCGATCTTGCGGTGGAAGAAGGTGGCCAGCGAGTCGCACAGTTCTTGTGAAGGTGGGATGTCGTTGGCGTTGGCGCTGGGGTTGGAGAGTTCCTTCACGATGCTGAAGAGCTCTTTGCTGTCGTGTGCGTTGTTGTCCAGTCGGGCTTTGAAGGAGGATCTCTTGGCTAATCTGATGAGCTGGTGATGTCTGCGGGTGGTGTCCTTGTGGGCTGCGTGGCTGTCCGGTGTTCGGTCGTGGAGCCATTTCTTCTCCATTTTCCTGCAGGCTCGTTTGGAAGTCTAGAGTTCGTCGGTGAACCAGGTGGCTTTCTTGCTGGAGTGGCTGTTGGAGGGTTTCTTGAGCGGGGCGAGGGTATTGGCGCAGTCGTTGATCCACTGTCTGAGGTTGCGGGCGGCGACGTCCGGGTTGGTGGGTTCGGTGGGTGGGTTCTGGGCGAGGGTGGTAGTTAGCTGGTCTTCTGTGATTTTGTTCCAGCATCGTCGGGGCAGCTGGTGGGTGTGGTGGTGTTTGGTGGGCTTCTTGTAGGTGAAATGGATGCAGCAGTGATCTGTCCAGTGGAGTTCGTGGGAGCTTGTGTAGAAGATGGGGTCAAGCGTGTGCCCAGCGGCATGGGTAGGAGTAGTGACGAGTTGTCTGAGGCCGAGTTTGGCGAGGTTGTCGATCAGGGTGGTGGAGTTGGCATTGTTGTTGTTCTCGAGGTGGAAGTTCAGGTCCCTGAGGAGGATGATGTCCGTGGAGGCGACTGCGTGGGTGCTGATGAGGTCGGCGATGGAGTCGCTGAATCATGATCGGGGTCCTGGGGGTCTGTAGACTAGTGTTCCTCTGAGGGTGGTGTTGGGGTCAGTGTGGATCCGGAAGTGCAGGTGTTCGGCGGTGCTGAGGGTGTCGTCTGAGTCGGTGGAGACCTTGAGGCTGGGCTTGTGGACGATGGCTATTCCTCCTCCGGTTCCGTTGGTGCGGTCTCTGCGGGCGATCTTGTAGCCGTCCAGGATGGCTATGGCGATGTCGGGGGCCAAGGAGTAATTCCACCAGGTCTTGGTCAGGAAGGCAACGTCTGGGGTGGAGGTGTCGAGCAGGTCCCAGAGCTCGACTGCGTGTTTGCATGCAGAGCACATGTTAAGGAGTATGCAGCTGAGGTGGTTGGGTCTGGTCCTTGGTGGTTTGGTGGCTCTGTCGCAGATGAAGCTGCAGGTGCGGCAGGAGAAGGGTCCGTGGGTGTGTTTCGGGCGGCCTGGAAGCAGCTGCCATCTCGGCCGGCGTTGAGTGCATGGAGGGTGCTTGCGTCGTATCGGAGTCTGGCGTTGTGGTGTTTGCGGGGGCTAGGGGTTCTGGCGCTTGGCGCGGTCTATGTGCGGACGGGCGCAGACGAGCTTGCCTCTGGCGCGCGGCACACCCGCTGCGCATGGCCGCACAGCAGCTGCCATAAGTAGGGAGGTGGGAGGGAGGCGCGGCTGTGAGGAGGGTTGGGGCAGAAAATGGGAGCGGGGGGCGGGGCCGCAGGGGAGGCAACGGCTGGAAAGGCAAAGGAACAGAAGGCAAGGGGGCGGGGCCGCAGGGGAGGCAGCGGCACGAGAAGGGACTGCGAAAAACCGGGTCAGAGGAGGACAGTAAGAAGTACAAAAAACAATACAGTGGCAAGGCAGACAATAATACAGGAACAGTTATACTACACAGTCAGAGCGTGTACCAGAGATGAAGATAGCAGCCCAGGGGGGCCTCCAACACACGAGCAATCAGCAGCAGCAGGCACAGGCGGCCGGCGCAGTCAGGTGGAGCTGCGCAGCGAGGGGAGTAACCTACCAGACCAGGGTCAAATATTGTGATTCATTTGTATTTTTACCTTGTATGCTTTGATGTTTATGTTAAGCGAATTAAGTACTTTGATGATGAGAAGTAATGTTGCAGGTGTATCCTTTTTAAATGACGTGTACATTGTGGGGGTCCTCTTCTGTTTCCTGACTGCTGCCTGCGAAGTCTCACCTGCAAGAAGCCCTCTGTGCAGTATTGGGAGTTTCCTGTTTGTATCATTTCCTTACTGCAGGGTCTCAAAAGTGTTGTTTCATGAAAAACACTGTACTGAATATTTCTGCAAGATGCTGAACACACACTGTGGCATCATCTTACCAATAAGGCTTTCAGAAATCTCGGCACATTTCTCAAACTTTCCTCGTTCTACATTTAGACTCACCTATGAGCAGCTTTCAACACAGGTTTCAGTGACAGGAAATAGGCTCTGTAACACAGATTTCGGCAGTCTTCAATAAAATCCAAGTAGCACCTGCTAGTGGGTTTCTGAGCTCAGTGAATTCAGTATAAGTGAAATGACTCATCAAAGTATACGGTTGTTCTTTGTGGCTTATAAGTAGTACAAAAATAGACTCAATGTTAATCGTGATCTATTTATTTTACTGTGCTTCACTCTGCAAATGCACCCACAGATATTACTTTACGCTGCCTTCTGATTTGTTAGAAACTGTAGTACATAATCACTCATAAAAATGTCTAAGATTTGTGCAGAAACACGTCTTGTCTGCAGAGCACTTTTTTGCCTGATTCCTTCTAATGTTTGCTTGTTAGGTCTACTGTGACAGCTTTAGCTCGCTGAAGCATTTTTATGCGAAATTAATAACAAATACATAGAGAGACTTTGGGTCAACTCTTCTCATCCTTCTCCTGTTTGAGTGTCATATTTCAGAGAACAAGACAGAATGCATAAAATGTTACGACACTGACAATTTTTTCTCCCCATCCCACAACCAGGCTTAGTTTTGTTCTTTCTGTACATATGTTCCTCTGTAATGTTCCGCTAAGCTAGTGTTCTCTGTCTGAATAGTTTCATTACTATGCTTGAGGCCATAAACCCTGGGGAATATTTATGAATATTGTGGTGAAGGGCAGAGCAGCAATTCACCTTGCTGTGCTGCCCTGATTCACAGTGAAAGGGCAGGAATGCACTGTATGTATCCAATATGGCACATTACAGTCCTTTTTCCTTGCAGTGGCACTGTGTTGGCACCCTAGCGCCAACACATGCTCCCTGGACCATGGTGCAAAGACCTGTGCTGTAGGCAGGATTATTTTGGTTCAGGAAGGGGCACCTTCTTGCAAAACAACAATCCTGAGAGGCTTTTTCTTCTTTCTATGTGTGCAGCAGAAAGTGGATAAAACAAGGAGTAATAAAGATATTTCTCCTCGTTACGTCTCTCCTGGAGAGATGTATCTTTTTGGCACATACCAAGGTTTATCTGTTCTCTGTAAACACCCATGCAACACCCATGAAAACACCTCTCTGGCGCAGAGTACTGCATCTCAGCGATGTTCGCTGCATTGCATTTTTTGAGATGGATGAAGCCATGCAGTCCCATGCAGGAAGGCTTTGCATGGCTTCATAAATCTTATTTTATATTTGCGTTACTCTTGCACCACGTTGCATGATGCAAGAGTGATGCAAAGGGGCTCATAAATATTTTCCCTAGTCTGCCAGCTATTACTCTCCCTATACATATTAAGCTGTTTTATATTTTATATTACCATCTTCCACTGAATTGTTTCTTGCCATGTTCTTGATTAATATATATTTCGTTTGTAATTGTTTCTGTACATTGAACTTGCCTGCTGGCAATGGATTACAAATCATAAACAAGCAAATGGGACAATAGGTCAGGTGTCCGCCATTTATTTATTGATGCTGTTATTCACATTCAGTAATCAGCGTATCTCATCAAAGGCAGGTGTGAGCTTTGGGACGCCAATTAGTTAGCATTTATTAGCTTTTACAATAAAAAATGCATTTCACATATAGGGCACAGTATTTTCTAAGTGATGCAAAGAAAGACAAAAAAGTGTTTTTTGTTTGAAGGGTGCATCACACGTTTGGGCCTATTACAATCCTCAAGCTGGAAGCCTTAAGACCGACATTGTCAGTTTCAATTCTGACCGACTGATTATGATTTAGCTGGTCGGAATTCAAACTAGCCGGTCATTCTGGCTGGCTTCCAATGGGCTCAAGGTGTCCGTCAGATAGTTGGAACTGGCCCGTAATCCAATCATATTGTGCACACATACTATTTCATTTGTGGACAAGTATGGTGATGTTGGATTTACTCATAACAATGTCACCTGTTTGTCAATGGTTGAGTTGCTCAAAATCCCACTATCTTCTATGTACTCCTTCCTGCTCTCTGTGAATGTGCCAATGAGAGGAAGAGGCAGAGGTTGGTGGCAGATAGTGCGCATCCGGAAACTATTGCTTGATGCAGTTCTTCCAGCTTTTGCTCCTCCTCCTGTCTTCTCTGTAGCTTCAGCTGTAGAGTATTCTTATTTGGTATTATTGTTTTCAGGCATGGCAACTCTTCTCCTGAATGAAAACCGACTTTCCAAACCTCCACAAAGAGCCTTGGGGGATATGTACTTGGAAGTGGCGAAGCATGTTGTTAGCCTCCTTGGCTTAACGACACTCTCCGCCACTCATGAAACGCAAGGCTGCACCATATTTACAAGAATGTGGTGCAGTCTTGCATTTCCCCCTGCTATGGTGCAAAGTTTAACAACTTAGCGCCAACGCAGGCAGCCTTGCACCAGAGTGCAAGGGTGTCTGTGTGGAGGGGAGGATTGTTTATGTGTAGGAAGGTGTCCCTTCCTGCAAATAAACAATCCTAAAATGCAGTTTTGTAACTTGCATGCATGCTGCTTCATGCAGCACACATGAAAGTTACAAAATGGCATTTTTTTAAAAGGTAAGTTTATGTACAGGAAGGAACACCTTCCTGCACATAAACAAACCATGGCATTTTGCTTTTACCATGTGTGCTGCACAAGGCAGCACACATGGAAAAAGTAAAAACGAGGAGAAATAATGCATTTCTCCTCTTTTCGCCAACTTAAGACCAGGATTCTCCCGGTCTTAATTGTTGTGCTGGCTCCTATGTACAACACCCTTGTACATAGGGGGAAGCGTCAAATACAATGGGTGTTGCGGTGAAACGCCTACCACTACACCCACTGCACGCCTCTTTCAAGCTACCCATAGTATGAAAGGGAGCCTTGTACATAAGGTGCTGCCCCATCACTACCACAACATCCGTATAAGTGACGTTGTGGTGGCGTTAGGGGCTTGTACATATGCCCCCCTTGTCTTTCTGATTAATCCCCTACACTCTAGTGGCAGCTGGCAATTTTGCCAGGGAGAGGGAAGAGGTCTGCACAAATATACACACTCACACCCGTGCATTCACACACACATGCACACACAGACACACACATACCCATTCACAACACTTACTAATACACACACATTCATGCATACACACATTGCTTCACCAAACATACATAAAAAACATAAAACATACCTTCACTGTAGAGAGTGAAGCCTCTGAGTTCCCATAAAGACTGGGACTGCTGACTGCTGCCTTCTCTCATTGACTGACCTCAGGTCAGCCAATGAGAGAAGGCAACAGTCCCTGACTCATCAGAGTGGGATGTGGTGAGTGAGGCTGCTAAACCCCTTCACCCCCTCTCTCTGACAAGTGTCACTAATTCACACTCGGCCCTCAGCACTTCAGGGCAAAAAACTGAGGCACCCAGGTACAAGGCAATCAGTGATGCTCCCCCTTATCATGAGGGGGAGAGTCTTGAGTCACTTTTGCCAGGTTGAGGCGGTCACACCCACAGGTCTATGAAATCTTCAACAAGGAAAAGTTCAGCTTAGGAAGTCAGGAGCATGCGCATTTAGAGCATGTCCAGCTCTTGGCTGCCTGATCTGTGCAAGAAGAGTGCCTGTCAGGCTGACCATTGCTGAGCCTGAGAGACATTCTTCTTGAAGAAAAAAAGGTAGAGTGCTTGGCCCTTCAGCCCAAATGGATGGGCGACTGCTGATACATGCATCGTAGCACTACTTTTAAAAGCTGATGACAATTCAAAATTACTAGATTCAGTTTCTATGAGAGAGAATTCTGCATAATAAGCATGAGCTGCAGTTCTGGCACTGAAGCTGTGAGTTTGTCAGTTAAAATGTCCCTCTGTTGGTGGTGTATTGACATATCCGGAGGAGTGCTGTGGCTTGTCTCAGGATCCTTACCGTTAAGCACAGTTGGCCTTGCAATGTAGAAGAAAACTATAAACTATATCCATGCAAAGAGATCCTTTTTTTATGACATGCACTGTATAGCCATCTTGTAGAAGGTCGTGCAGTGTACTAGCACATTTGCGGCAGCTATTATTATGAAGACATCTTTGACAGGGCTTCTGTTTTCCTTCACTTCTTTTCACACAAGAGTTAACAACCATTGACAGGGCTAATGGGTTTGATGTTTCTATTGCATTTAGTTTGCAAATGTGCATGCCATATCAATTTTAAACATACCGATTTTGCCAGTGCTCCGGGGTGTAGTGAAAAGCCAACTCAATTTGGGCTCCATGTTGATTCTTGAAGTGGCAGTTGTGAAATTTTAAAGCAATCATAAACTATGTCCAATATAGTGCCAACTTCACTGATCTAGAAGTGGTAATGCAATAATAAAGTATGAACAAAACAGTTCCACAATGGCCGTCACATTTATAATCTTTCAGTAAGTGGCCTGGATGTATGTGGTGAGCACTGGCAAACACATCAGATAAATCGGTGTTATAGGAAAAAGCGTTGAATTAAAGTGTACCTTTCAGATTTAAAATGTCCCCTCATGCATTTTCAATTTAAGCCAAAATGTAGATACACCAACATAGAGTATAAGAAACTGTGAGATTAAAATACTCCCGAGGACTTATTCAAAATGTAATTGACAGTGTTAGAAGTCAGTAGCAGAAGGTTCCAGATGTAGGCACTGACACAATTTCCATTTAAGTATGTATTGAGTATCAGATTTTCGTCATGAATGGTGCAAGCATAATTACAAATGAAAATTGAAATAGTATATTTCTAACAATTGACAAGTGACTGTGGTTGTTGAAAAGGAAAGTTTCTTTTTTATACATATTCATCATTTTATTAAATGGTTATGGTTATGTATTACAATTTGGTTTATGTTTAGTTTGGATTTTCTTTTTGTTTGACATTTTTTCTTGTTTTTTTCATAACATAATGTATCATTCTGTATGAGTTTTTGTGAAACAAATTATGTTTTGGTACTTTAAGTTGTGTGTTTGTTTATTTGGTAATTTTTTTAATGTTAAAACTTGCTTAAAAATATTTTTGCATATTCACAATTTCTAAAAAATAATTTGACATATTTGAATATTATAAGCACCATTTATTTATAACATACACAATTTTATAATTAGATATATAGAACTCTATATTTCTTTACATTTGTATACATTTTTTAAATATAATGTTTGCAATATAAAATATTTGTAATTTGGTACAACTACATGTAAAATACACATTTTCGAAAAAGTGTTGCAATTTCTTTTTCAATTTCAATTAAATATAGTTGCCATTTTTAAATAATGAACTTGTTTTATCCACCATTTTGGTTTTCAATATTTTTGTTAGTGTTGTTTCCATTATAAAACACAATATTACTGCAAACGTTATCTTGCAACAGACATTTTTTATTTTTAGATATTTTTATAGTTTGACATTTTTGCGCTCATTATTCAGCATTACAATCACGGCTTGTGGGCAGATCATGAGCTGAAAATGAAAAAGAATCTTTAAAATGAATGAAACCATGTTGTTAGCATGGTCTCTATGTACATTTTTAGAACATTTAGGAATAGTCATACAGAGGTCTAGATGCGAGCAGTCACAAAACCAGGACTCAAAAATGCTAGATCGGGTTGTAGGTCCAAAAACAATCTCTCAATGCAGTACTATTTTGTACCCAAAGAACCTAAGACTGTGCGCTTACAACTGCTTCAATAGTATTTAAGCTGATGGGTTGCGCCCAATTTTGACCATCCCACCTGAGATGTTAATGTGCTACATTGTATTTAGCACTGTAAGAACCTCTTTAAATGGAGCGCTGATAACAGTTTAAATGAGTCATAAATGCAGGTGTGTGTGAAAATTTCATAATCTGCCATAGCATAATTACCAAAAATGACCACAAAATGATGCTTAATTATACAAAATGCATCTTGCCTTCAAAAAAGTACCTGAACGGTTCGCTCGCATTTGCATTTGTAGTTTTGTATACAAGAATTACCACAATGGTTCCCTCAGGAAAAAAATCTACTTGAAAAGTTAAATGTACGGCTACTCAGATTCAAAATACTGTTGCTCATGTTAGGATTTGTAGTATCACACTAAAAAATTACCAGAACAGTCTGCTCAGGTAAATAATCTACCTTAAATGGTGTTCGCATTCAAAAATTACTTAAACTGTACAACTCACATTGAAATTTCTCGCCCAAAATTACGCGATCTGTCATAATGGAGTAATTTCTTTGATTTCACATGAATTTAATTGCTCAATATTATGAAAATTAGAGCAATTATGCTGGAGTAAAAATGTTGCCTAGATCAATTTAGCCGTTTACAGATGGAGCACTCATGTCATGCCGCCCTTTATTCACCTTGACGGCCAAAACTATTTGGGTGCCCAGGTCTTTTGGACAACCTCTTTTGCATAGCAGATTTGGGCACAGAAAGACTCTATATGCTTTCCATTCAGTTATTCATTCCTTCATTCATGCAGTCAAATGTTGTTCCACACTTTACTGCATGATAAAGCAAAACAAGAGCAAATGTTGCATACTACATACAAGCATGTGTATGTTACTTCTTTAAGATCAAACATTCTTTCCACTATTCCCTATTACTCAAGTAGTATAATTCTGTAAAGATCATTTGCCTGGGTTATGCACCAGTGGAAAGCTTAAGTAACAGAAATTTACTTTTTCTCTCAACCCTCCAACTGTCACATATCGATTGAATAAGCCCGATGAGGTGTGAAAACTGTTCCCAGAGCAGAGGCAGTGGCTTCAGTGTTAGGAGGTGTTTTTGCAGGAAGACCAGTTGGGTTGTTCAAAGGAACTTAATTTACCTCAAAGAGGGCTCCCCTGTCAAAAGCAGATGTCATATGACACCTGATCAGGCTCTTTCTTTGTTATCCCAGTCAGACAGGCACAAAACCCCATGGGGGAAATCTATCCCAAGAAATGGTTTAGAGAGGCCACAGAGGAGGGACTGCGTATTACCCTGGCCACACGCCTCGGTGTACAAGGCTCTGCACAAGGAAAGAAGGGTTTCGCCATCTTGGATTTTGTGAACGAGGGGTACTGTGCCATTGTTTGTTATAGGGCATGCAGCAACTGCTGCAAAAGGAGTTAGGGTCAACTCAGGGATCTGCTCCCCATTGGTTGTATAGGGAGGGGCAGTATTCTCCTCGACTTCAAGCTAGTGCCAGGTGTATGTAAGACATCCCTGTGAGTATTCCCCAGAACACTCTGGACCTTGGAAGAACAGAACAAATATTGTGCCTGCTGCTTGAGACCAACAGGGATATCTAAAGGGATTTAAGGGGTCAATTGGCTGACCTTATGTGCAAGCTACATAATCTGCTTGAGGGTTGTTTCTTTTTTCGGAAGTGCCAGCTTACAAGTACAAACTCTGCCTGACCTGGACCTTGCTTGTGTTGTCTGCTGAAAGATAGCCTCGACCCCCAAGTGGTGTTCCTGAGGTGGTAGGGACCTTGGCTGTGTCTAACTGGGCCTCTTCTACCATTCCTGAAAACCTGCGAATCATTTGGACTTCAAGACCTCCATTGGACCTAGAAAACGTGCAAAGGGGACCCACCCAAGATACCTTAAAAAAGATAAAAAGCTTTGAGAAGTACAAATGTGTTTTTTTTGACTAGGTTGGGTGCACCCATCCTGGAGAGCCCTGGACATTGTGTTTCCATAATCCAGTGGTGGAAAAAATATTCCATTTGTATCCAATTACTGGAAAAGTTGTGTTATTGTCACTCCTACAGAACCTGCCTCTCAGGGCAGTCCTCTAGTTACCATCTCTTTCTCACCCCTGGTCTTAAGTCCTCTGTGGTGAGCTTGATCTTCTTAAAGATGGCAGTTCTTCTGTTATTGTGTCACTATCATAGGAGAATGTTGGAAGCGGCCCTCTCTGCATGTTAACCCTAAAATGTTTTGCCTCACCCCTTCTATTTTCTTAGACAGTTGTCTTTTAGACCTCTGGGCACTTTGCAACTGCTAGACATTGCCAAAGTGCTTGTGCTCTTCCCCTAAAACAAGGTACAATTGGCTTCCATATGATTGGTCCTATCAATGTACTTGTAAGCCCCTCATATATGTCACTAAAGGCATAAATTGAATGCTATTAGTGGACAGCAGCACTCATAATGTCATCCACTACTAGTAGCATGTCTCTAGCCTTCCATTGCAGCCGGTTGTGTAGTTTTGAACTGCCATGTGAACCTTGCCAAACCTAAGGCTTCCTTTTTAATATATATAAGCCACGCCTGAAGTAAGCCTAAACAGCCCTTGGGTAGGGTGCATTATATTTAAAATGTAGGACATGTGTTTTGTAACTTTGACGTGTCCTGGTAGTAAAAAAGACCCAAATACGTTTTTTACTACCGTATAGGCTATATTTCCCACTGGACACTTTTGGGTTTCCTTACTACATTTAATTAGTGCCTTACATTGTAAACAGGTAGAAATGGCATGTTTGGTCTCAAACAAATTATAATTTAAAATCCTCTTTAATGTTGATTACAAATTAGAAAATGCCACTTTTGGAAATCTGGCTCTTTGCTGCCCTAAACTTTCTGAGGCCTTCTAGGAGTTTCCAGCTGATTTGACCTGCAAATTGCTCCCCCATAAGGAATGCATATTGTGCCCATATAGAGACATCAGGGCTTGAGTTTAGCTAGGAGAAGGCTATTGCCTCAGTTTCATTTCAACGAGCTGCCTCCAGCACACTCACAAGGGAATTGGCACTAGCCTTTTGTCATTCTAGACTTCTTGGAGCCTGGGCAGAGGCAGAAAGGGGAAGAAAGGAACTTTCCAAAACCAGATGTAGGGATGGACTAGACGTTTCCCCCACTTCAAAGGGTGTGCCAGGTATAAATACTGGACCTCATGAGCACTCATCAGTACACTGCTGGATCTGTTGAGGACTCTCCCGGACTGCCTTGTACTTCAGAGGAGAGCCCTGCAGGTATAAGAGGATTGCACTGCTATATGAGGACTTATTCCCCAGAGAACTGACTTGCTGCTTGAGGCCTACCTTGTTCTTCGTATTACTGCAGTCCTTGTTTGACTCCCGCTCTGGTTTCTGGGCTACAGGGACACAACATGCTCCAGAGGCCTCCCTGTAGCTTTTCAGCAGACCTGCTATAACTGCCCCTTCCTTGACTTACTATAGCTGGCCCTACTTGGAACTGCAACTGGACCTGCATGGACTTCCTACTGGGCCTGTCTGGATCTGCAACTCACCCTACTTAAGCCTTGATGACTCTTGCTGGAATGAGATTGTGATCCCCAAGAGGTGCCTTTCCAGGTCCTGGACCCTCGTCTGGAATCAGGTGAGCTCCTGCTGTGAAATCCTGAGCTTTTATACTTTTGGCATTGCAATTTGAGAAAGTAAAAGTTTCAGTGGGACTAACCTAGGAGCTGATTAGAATGGCGGTGTTAAGCACATCCGCGGTGCCGGCGGAAAACATCAGTTTCCGCACTCCTGTGGCGGTCTTCCCGCCCGCCATATTACAATGGGCAAAGATAGCCCATTTCCCGTCCAGGATCCGCCAGAAATTTCCTTTCGGAAAGTGGCGGAGGGAGCCAAAAGAGAAAGACTGCCGTGTGGAATGACTTTACGACCGCTGGACGAATCAGGATGCCTCAAACAGCCCAACACAACACAGCGTAGAAACCAGCCACTATGAGACGGCAGAAGCACTACTGCGGAGATCGAAACTTGAATTCTGGGCACCTCCACGCGTTCCTGACCATTATGGATCCAGCTCTTCAAGCCCTTCCACTGCTGTACCTGATCCACTACCAGCATATAAGACGTCGCCACGGTCAGCACCGCAAGTACGTAAATAACACATCTCTGCATACAATCACAACACACATCTCCTGTGCTGAAATACAGTTCTTGTCCACATCAGACACTCTGGCGGGGACAGGAACATATACCTCAGTGTAGTAGCGCATGTCCTGCTTGCTATAAATCCACACCTCCGCATCAGGGTCACCCATCAACATCGAAATCACTTCAATGTCCCGGTCATGTCACCGCAGTGGTGAAGACGCGGGAAAACCTGCGTACAATGTAGTAGGGAGGGCCGGTGCCAGGCATGGACAGTTGGGGCAGCTTCCCAGGGCTCCACCAGCACCCTACTCACATGGTGGGCCGCATAAGTTGGCAACAGCCCACAGCACACTTCCCACATACATTTCTGCACATGCTGTGTGCCCCTTTTGTGCTCCCCCCAATGCACTATTTAGCAGCCAGTTGTGGCTCAAGCTTGCACCTCACACATCAAAGGGCAAGGTAGATTGACTGGGAAGGTGGGGATGAAGATGAGCACCCTGCACAGAAGATCAGGGGCTGGACAAACCTCCTCCTCACACCTGCCTTCCACTCATGTGAACCAAACGGAGTAAATCAAGAAATTAAGACTCACTCTGCATATTAGCAACTACTGAACTGTTCACACTGCATGTCAAGTCCCTCAGACAGATCCCACACTGACACTCTGCCACATACACATACCATAGGTCATCAGCAATGTATGACGATGAATGGACTAGCACAAAGTGGAGTGCACAGTGCTGGAAAACGTTGGATCAAGCCACATAGCATATGCACATGACATGCAAGAGGAGGCAAATATCACACTACCCTTAGGCCATCAAATCAGACATGGGTGGCACAGTGATTGAAATTAAACCAAAATGAGATCTGTGCAATATCGCTGGGAAACAGCAATGCAAGCTATGCATAGACAGGGGAATGAGAGTAAGTCATACATTGACCAGCCCCACATCTGTGCCAACAACCTTGACATTTGTATGCCACCAGCACAACACACATGGCTCATTGTCACACTCCCTGACAGTCAAACCCAAGTAGGACCTTCATACATACCACTCATCTACCCATCTCACACCTGCACTACTCAACACCTGTGAGAAACACTCATAAAGGTGCAAATAGGGTCTTGTGAGTTTCCTGACATCCAATCGCACACCCTAGTGTGTATCTACAAATGTCAGACTCCCACTCAGGGATGCCTGAACCAATGCTGATCAAAAACCAATAGCAAAACACAAATCTCACAAACAACATCCATAGAAGTCTAACAAGCGTAGCCATGTGCAAGCACACAGTGGATAGGCAATGTGACCCAAGACAGAAGAGGAATACACAACATTTTCACTCTGGACAAATGCACAGACACCATACCCCAACCCAATCAAAAATTGCATTATTAAATGTCAATCATGAACACTAACTGTGATCAATGGGACAAATCAGTTAACATAGACACAGACACCACACCAGTTATTAAGTGAGCATGGTGTCAATGTGTACCACAAGCATGCACATGCACAATCCTGACAAGTGACAGGTCAAAAATAGGAGGATATAGCACTATTGTGCACTCAAAACAAGCTCATGAACAAGACTCCACATTGCTGCATGTGACATTCACACAAGAAATGCACACTAGACTTTCAATCCACATCTGAATGTAGTCCAGTACACAAACTACCCTCACACAATGTCATGCAAATAGAACATCACACACACATGCCACTGTCAGTAGACAGAGCAAAAACTGGCCAAACACTGCATCCATCAACAACAAAAACACAACATATGCAAAAAACAATTATCACATAGTCACCTCAGCTGGACATCATGGGGATGCACCCCAGGCAAGTACAAGGCAACATACACTGACAGCACTGCATGCACAGTAAGCAGTGTGTGAACACCAACAAAACCAGTAGCAAACATATCTGAGCGCGACCCCCAGGGCCAGACTGGGAACCAAAACCAGGGGTAGGGGATGCGGCCGAGCTCTTTGCCAGGGCCGGTTTTCAGACGATTTTGTTACATTGATGATTTTGCAGCTATGCTGCAAAAACAGCCCTGTAACAAAAATTCCCCCCAGGGGCCCAAAACCGGCCCCCACCTGTGCGACCCGCAGTGGGATTGCACAGTGCCCGCTACGGCCAGTCCCGCCCTGGCTCCACCATGCACCTCTACACCACACATCATCACAGCACACAGATCACACTTAGAAAGGGTAGCAGTACATCAGCAAACAGACATACAGCTTAACCATCACCCACAGCTGCACAACTCAGGAAAGCCTAGGTGCAAACAACAGGACTAGAGGACTGTGCTGCGCAAACATATGCACTCGACATGACCAACCATGACTGCAACCAAGTAGAACAAAATAATACATAACTAATTGTGAAACACTCCTGAGTGGCACATTGGTCCTGTACACAGATCATCCTCCCGCAGTATAGTGTCACACTATGAAGTGGTGGGGAGGGTCACACACTGGCAAAACATGGGGTGGAAGACATAAGACTGAAGTGGTGTGTACATTAGTATTGTACAGTTGAGGAGTGTACGGTACAAAACACACATAGAGGAGTAACTCGCAATGTGTAGGCATCAGAGGCACCTACAGGGGATGGTATGACTCCTCATACCACATACTATACTTGTCCTAAAAATGCATCAAGTGACAGAAATGCATGAGAAAGCTCACAAATAATATCAGTATGGCTGAGCAGGTCAGCACAGTGAGCACAAACTTAAACAAGACCTATGGATGATCAACAAAACACAACAGTGACACACTCTGAATACTCACAACGGACAGCGACAACAAGTAGGTTCCCCCCAGGAGAGCAAGGACACACCGACACACTGCACAGTGCTCAACCTACAACTCCTGCATGTGCCCGCAATCTGAAGCACAAGTCTGACAATGTAAACAAACAGGCACTCATTATCTGGATCATACATTTGATTAGTTGGCATGTGCAGGGGCACATACACCTCAACACAATTGACAATGACAGGCCAATCACACTGTATGACTACTCAAGTGTACACATTCAAATGTACCCATCTGACTATGAAGACAGGTCTACACAAGATGACTACACATCAACACTACTCTTTACACATCAAGAAAGATCCCGCAGATATGACAGACCCTGGCCACCCAGCAAGTAATCCTGTGGATAGAATTTACCTGTTGTGGTATTGCATCCTAACAGACAAATGTACAATTTAGCAAACCTGACCATAGCATGATTAGGATAAGGGTAGATCATCACAGACAACCATCATTGCACCCTCAAGCCTCAGAGTCAAGAAGAACAAAAGTGCCTGTCACCGCTGGCAACCTCTGAAAAAGTAAATCAAGTAAATGCAAATGTGGGAGTGGCATACAGAGCCTCTGTCACATGAACCTATACTCATACACATAACTTTTTATTTGGCAAGGGCAGCGACAAAGCAGACAACATGAGTAACAGTCTTTAATACAATATATCAGGACAGGCATGAAACAAAAGTACAAGACAGCAAGCCCATTGGCCAGTACAAATTCCCAGTATGCACATGTGTGCATGACAAACTGCATGGGCAATGGGCATCAAAAGTGCAAAACATCAAGGCCAATGGCCAGTCCAAACTTCTAGTACGCACATGTGTGCATGAGAACTTGCACATCAAAAGGGTAACACCACCCACTGCCATGGGAATCACCACAGCTCAGGGGCTACATATGGGCAGTCCAGGCATCGCTGTGGGAGAAATGATGTGGGAAGGAGGACCTGGCTTCAACTTTGACTTTAAATTGAACTGGGAGGGGGCTGATTGTCGGACTAGTTGGAGAACTGGAGCTGGGAGAGTGAGAACTGGCTGAGGTAGAGGCATTGGTGGCTGTGGGAGCCTGAGGGCTGCTTCGACCAGGTGGAGTGGTGGCACTGGGAGGTGGAGACATGCTGCGTGGAAGCACAGTGGATGTGGAGGGCTGGGTCTCAACTTTTTGGGGATCTTAAAGCCCACAAGTGTCTTGGCCAGAGTGGGAAGTGAAGTGGGCACAACAACCTCACTCTCCCCCAAAGGTGTAGCAGGTGCAGGTGGCTCTCCCCGTGAGGATTTGCTGGACCTGGTGATATGCTTGGGGTGGCTTTGCCTCTTCCCCTGCATCCCCTGTTGTCGAAGTAAACCCCCCACTTTCCTCTCTTGTCCCTGCTTCACAGAGGGTGGGTGGGAGTTGACGTTGTGGGTGAATCTGCCTTTGAAATGTGTTTGGGCTCAGTTGTTGCAGGCACCAGGTTCATAGCAGACAGGGCAACTGTTTGTGGGTCTTTGGGAGCAGGTGTGTGGATGGGAGTACCCTTGGATGGTGGTGATGTTGATGAATGTGATGTTGATGCCTTGTGCTTCTTGGCCTGATGCCAAGTGATGGGCTTTTGGTTTTGCGCTCCTGTGTGCCTGTTTTTGGTGTGGTGATGGGGTCTGTGGTCTGGTACACTTCGAGTGCTGCTGTTGTGTGCTGCATGTGGAGGACTTGGTGCCTGAGGGCCTTGGAGTGTGGACACTCTCTTCAGGTGGTGCCATTGGCAGGTTTGTTGCTGAAGGGACAGGAGCTGGACTGGGAGCCTGTGACTGCTGAATGGCTGCTGTCACTGTGGAGGACAAAGACTGGACAGTTCGGTGTAGGCCACCCACGTCAGAATGAATGCCCTCCATGAATGTAACTACCTCTGCCAACTTCTTGTCATGATCCAGGAATGCATTCAGGAGAGCAGTCTGACCCACACACAGCTGGTGCAAAAGGTCTACCGCCTCCACACTGAGGGCAGCAGGGGAGACAGGGGCAGCGGTGCCTGGGGGAAGGAGACTCTACCCTTCCTAGGGCTGCATGCACGGACAGCACTTGTGGGAGTATTGGGAGGGTGGGCACTGGACAATGTGTGGTGGAAGAAGAGGCAGATCTGGAACTTCCTGCGCCCGCCAACATCAAGGAGTCACCGCTGGAGTCTGAAGATGTGGAGGTTGTTGTTTCTGGGTGTGAATCATCCAGGGCACTCCTGCCGAGGTGCTGGTCACATCAGTGTCAGTGAACTCATGTGTAGCAGTCGTGCCAGAAGCTTCCCCACTGGTGTCCATACCCCATCCTTCCCTGCCCTCGGTAGATGCTGCAAGGAACAGATAAATAGGTTCAGTATAATGCCATACTCACAAACATCATATGCAAGCAAAGTACAACATTTTACAATGATACTCCCATGTTGGACTCCTCCATGTACATTCAGCACATGCTACATTTATGCAATCATCAGAAGATGCGTGGAAACATGCATAGTTGATAGTAATACTCCATATGGCGTTGACACACCCAAGTAGCTGGCCCTGTGCCTCCCTGTAACCACACATACTATTCTCTGTAAGCATACCTACGTGCCTGTAGGTGAGATAGCTAAACATCAAAACATGTTGTCTCTGTTACATATGGAGTCTCTTTAAGGGAACACCACAGATACAAACTCCAAATTGTCATTTTGCAATGTCTACAAGCTCCTGATCTCCACCATGGTGTGCTTTGAAGCCCAACTACAGTTGTACATTGTTGTCAGCTGTGTAGATGTCACAAATTATCTGTTGTGCGCAGCACACTTCTATGAATGCACACTAACATGATGCTCACTGCTGTTCACTGCCAGGTGATGTCTATGACTCATACTGCAGCATATGTCACAAGGCCACATCTCATCTGTCAATGACAAGGGTCGGTTTTAAACACATGAGAAACCAAATGTGTTACAAATGCATAACTGCTGCACTCAACACTGAGGCCACTTAGAAACCATCGCATCACACTAGATACATCACAGAGCTTCCCACTGGCTCACGGTTTGGATTCATGCAGTCACTCACATCCAAAGTCACACTTAGCTGAATACTCACCCCCAACTTGCTGCTGATGGGCCCTCAAGCATCCATCCAGCTCTGGCTGTGTCACTGCCAAGATGCGTGCCATTAGTGGTGTCATGCTCCTGCACGCCAACCTGCCACTCTGAGGAAGCACGCCTAGTGTCATCTCTGCCATGTTTTTGCTCAGTGAGCAGATGTCATCCCACCTCTTGTGAAAGTGTGTGTGCCGTTGGTTGGAGACACCCAGAGCCTGCACCTTGTGTGCAATGGCCCTACATATCGCCTTACGCTGGTGGACCATAAGCAGCAGGCATAGGAGACAAGAAGAGACATTTTCGGGGACACTGTTTTATGTACCACTGTGTGTCAGTACGGGAGCATGAAAATACATAGCACACTAATACATACATGTTGAGCAGAGGTCATACAGCATAACATGCAGTACACTTGCATCAAATAATCTCATAGAAATGTATACATGTATGATGATGGACACAGTACATGGCCATCTCAAACACATGCAGAGTGCCAGCACAGCAACCAATGTGAAAATGACCCTCATCTGTGATGCAGTATGTGAGTGAGCATGACATACAATACATTGGAAATGATGTGTTGGGGCAGACTCACTGTGTCCAACACTACACACCCTTCAATGTCCTTGACCAGTGAATGGCTACATATGTCATGGTGGTCACATTTAGGGCCATGATCTTACATTCTCACACTCTTCTCACAAGGTGTAGTCCTATCGTGTGCAACGCTCAGGCCTAAGATAGCTAATTGAGAGATAGGGTGGTGGACACCGCATATGTTTCACTCAGTCCATTTAGTGATGGGTCCTTGTAACATTGGGCAGTTTCTGTGCAGGCCAGAGGGACTCACACTGAGGTTCAACATGGGCCATCAGCGAAATCACATGCACGTACAATATGAGAGGGTAAACAGTGGCACACATGAGAGACTGAACACATAGTGACATCAATATAAGGATGGCATCTCCAACTTACATTTATCTGATGTGTCATAGGTGAATTACCACCAAGAGTGTTACACTCAGGAATTGTACTCTTGTGCATAATGCACACATTACCATAGGGGCAATCTGAAAACTGGACACACATCATTCAATACCCTCTAGACAAAATACATTTGTAATTTCACAAATGAGCATGTGAAGACTTAATGGATTATGACATCACAGAGCACAGGCAATGTTTGTTCAGACTTCGACTGTCTCAAACCAGCTGTGTAACTGTATGGCTGCAAAAACACTGCATGTCACTCCCATCCTTCAATGCAGTCATGGATTTGTGGAAATAAGACTACACACCCCGTTGACAGGAAGTCAGCTAGACAGTGTATCACACATGTACATTACCCAGTCTCAGACCAACGTTTGTTTATTTTTGCTGAAGAAGGGCTGTAGAAGTGTCCATGTTGCCATCCTCCCCCAAATACTCAAATGCAATTCTTAATAGGCCATGAATGGAGCATGTTGTAGGAAAAATATTGATGCATGCACATTAACTTGCACTCACAGGCACATACTAATGCAGAGCAACATCATGTGAGCATTCTGAGCACACTCAAACCTTTACTCTGAAACACTTACCAGTACATCTGGCGCACCATACAGCCTCCCGTACTGTGCAAGGACCTTGTCCACCAGGACCACCAGTTCCTCTGTGGTAAAGGGATGGGCCCTGATGTTCTCAGTTCTCGCCATCACTGGGTCCAGAATACAGGAACAGCAGCAGTTGGTGGTAAAGAATGGCAGGCAGAAGTGTCTAAATGCAAGTGAAATGTGTGGCTCTCTCACAGAGATTTATAGGCCCCTGGGGTTGTTTTAATGGTACTCAGCTGCTGCAATTGGCCAGGACCACAGAAGTGGAGCACACCTACCACGAGTTTCAAAATTGTATTGCACTAATACGATTGTGGTTCCCAGTGGCTGCAATGCCATTGGCATTGGCGGTGTCACACCTTGGGGTCCAGGTGGTCACTCCCCCAATCCTGAATCTTTCAACTGTGGCCAATGACCAGGCCTGCGGTAGTGGAGCACGCCTACCGTGGGTTTTAAATTTGTATTGCACTACCGCGATTCCCATTGGCTGCAATGCCATTAGCGGTGTCACACCGCGGGGGCCAGGTAGTCGCTTCCGCAATCCTGCATTTTTCAATTGTGGCCAAAGACCGTGATCGTGGTGGCGGAGCACGCATAATGCAGCTATGGACACAATATGCTCTAGCAATGGCAATAGACTATTTTAATAATTGAACACTATACCTTCACATTGTATTACAGCACCTGTTTACAAAATTGAATGCTGTGTGACATTCAACTCACTGATGCCTACACATGCCATATCAGTGCACATGATTACATGCATTGGCATGCACTTACTCACGTGTCTCCTATGATATTTGTGTGCATGTACACAGATTTGGTGTGTAATGGAGTCTCATAGTTGTGAACATCTCAATGTGTGAGATGGCTAATCAACCCACAGTAATGATGGACCGACCGCTTAATGTGCCTATTTCACTGTGCACATTGCTTTATTGATCGTGATAGTTGATCAGCTTACACACACTGTGCTCATTGTGTAGCAAAGTTGTGCTCTGTGCAACTTAAGCAAAAAGGTGTTGCAGGTACAGCAGCTACGTAGAAGTCAGCAGTGCTGCTGTTTCCAACATGTTCTGTGTCAACTACTCCCAGGGCTGGGGACACAAGATGTAGGAGTGTACCATTTACCATTCACATAGTCAGATTCTGTTTTGGAGGTAGTCAGTATGTACATACTGACCACATTTACGACTACATGAGATCAAGGTGTCTCTGCATGTGACTTGTGCATTAAGCTGTTGTTACAGTCCAGACATTGCTGGTTCTGCGCCAGTCAAGATGTAAGATGTTTGACACATCTCATAGGGTAACTAAATTGGCATGTGTACCCTTTCTTATTATGTAGGAGATGACCAGCTGTGCATCGTCTGTTCCCAGTGCTGGCACACATGGAGGATGAGGACATCAGAAGGAAATTCTGTCTGGATCGCCTTACCCTTCAAGACCTATGTGGTCAGTTGGAGCCCCATCTGAGGCCTCACAGGACCTATCCGACTGCTTTGACACCAACAGTTGAGGTGATGGCGGCCCTGCATTTCTTTGCAACGGTTTTTTTCAATACACGGTGGCCATCGCCGGTGGGATGTCTCAAGCGATGTTCAGCATGGTGCTAAGTGATGTCCTGTCCACAATGATGACATACAAGGACCGCTACATCCATTTTCCACGGAGACCTGAATTGGCAGCCCTGAAGGGTGATTTTTATGCCCTTGGCCATATACCTAATGTTGTTGGCGCCATTGACTGCATACATGTTGGCCTCGTTCCACCACAGGCAGCTGAGCACATGTACAGGCACAGGAAGCGTTTCCATTCCATTTATGTGCAAGTGGTATGCCAAGCGGATATGATTATCTTCCCTGTCTGTGCCATATTTTCCCGAATAAGCACATGACTCCTACATACTGCGTAACAGCTTCATCCCACAACTGATGGCAAATCTGCATCCGGAGCATGTGTGGCTTTTTGGTGAGTATGCAGAGTCAAGTAGTGTGCTGTATGTGTGACATGCTGTTCTCAGCTTCTGTTTATATTAGTAAATTGCTCTCTGTATCTCACACCTAGGTGACTCTTCGTATCCCAAATGGCCTTGATTGATGAGCCCACTGAGGAATCCAAGAACCCCGGGTGAAGTCCTCTACAATGATGCACATGGGAGGACATGTTGTGTGGGGAGCGTACTTGCGGGCTTCTGAAGTCTAGATTCCGGTGTCTAGGCAAGAGCAGAGATGCACTACTCTACTCTCCCCAATAGGTGTGGCAGATCATAGTTGCATTCTGCATGCTCCACAACCTGGCCTTGCGCAAAGACATCCCCCTGCTCCTGGACGATGATGAGCAGCAGATTCCCCCCCTGCAAACCCATACATGCCCAGTGACGATGATAGTGGAGAAGAGGAATGTGTTGACCTGCGTCAACAGCTCATCAACAACTACTTCACTTTAGTGTAAGTGACATTGTACAACAGTGGCATTGTCTGTTGGCTTTGATGGTAGTGGCAAGGCATAGATGATCTTTTTGACTGCTGGCTGTTGCTGGCTTTGGGCTAATAGCTGATGTGTGTGGCACACTTTATTTTTATTCAGGTACCTCATGTCTATGTTGATGTTGTTGCTCATTGTTATGTGTGCTGGTTTTTGTATGTTGATGACTAGTGGTGTGTTTAGCTGTAATGGCATCACCTGACAAGTAAATATCATTCTCTGGTGTCTTTCTAGGTTACTTCACCTTCTCAATGCGTCATCACAATCAGAGCTTGTGGTACATTGGAATCTGAGTTGACTTTGTACATACTGTGATAAACATGGAGCTGACACAAAGACATAGGTATGTAAAGAGTGTTTATTTACAATAAGTATTTGTGCCAAGTGAATTTTTGAGTTGTCAGTGATGGTAAATGAGACTAATAGAGTAGTCACCACTTTGATGTAGTCACACAGTCCAACAGACTCCTGCCATCAACATGGCAATGTGGGTAAGGATAGTTAACAAATTCAATGTCAAGGGGAACCCAGGTGCCATCATGGCTCGCTCAGCGACTTGTGTTTGGATGGTGCATTGCCACGTGATCCTCCCCTGGTGTTTCTCGGACGGCCCCTCATGAGTTTGGCAGGGGGGCGTCTGCTGCAGGCTCAGCGGTGTCTGAGGAGTAATTTTGTTGCAGCTCACCCCTCTCTGTGGCAGCAGCTGAGGTGGTGGGGGTATCAGCAGGCTTGCCACTAGAGGGGGTCAAGCTGTCATTTGGGCCGCATGTCTGACCCTCAGAATACCCCCAAGCTTGCCAATGGGGTGCACAAGTTGGCCCAAACGTATGTCAATGGCCCTCAGAAACAGGGGGAGCTCACAAACTTCTTCCACAACCTGGCCCATCTGTTCCTGGTTCTGTTCATATGCTCCAAGGACTCTTGCGACGGTGGCCAGGGCTTCGGTCTCAGTGTCCTCCTGTATTTATCCCCCAGTTGCCCTCCCACCTCGATGCACCTGTACACTCCCCCTGGCATCCTTGTGTTGTGGTGTTGGTAACCACTGAGGCAGGGAGAGTGTTGCAGGAAGCAGTGGTGATGGTGGTGGTGGAGACCGCACAGGTCGTTGTAGCCAGGGTCAGCACTGTTGTTGTTGCTGTGGTGGTGGTGACAATGAGGGCCTGAGATGTGGTGCACCCTGGCAGTCCGGAGGGGCCAGGTTGTTTCTCGTCATCTGAGAAACGTAGGGTGTCTGCATCTGAGAGTTCATTTTCGGGGGGAGATAGACTCTGCAAGTTGGTGGGGTTTTCTGCTGCAGTTGCTATTGGGTCTCCTGTTGAACAGAACTTAAATGGTCATTGAAGTGAACTCCACATGCTTACTATAAGACTTTTGGATGTTACATTTGATACACCAAACACTTTACATTGCAATCACTTGGTATGGCTGCAAGATACTGATCATCATGTCATGATGTTGGGGTACATACATTACTTGTCCATGGTGTGACATGTAAATTGAAACCATGTGCCACGTACAGATTGTGTGATTACAAGGACATGTCATCATCTAACAACTTGCGGCACATCAACTTTATGTACTGTGTCTTTTTTGTTTGCTCTTCATGGAATCAATTTCAGCTAAGGTTTGAGAAGAAGGGGACCCCTACGGTGAACAATAGAACTTGCCAGCTGTAGGGAAAATTACATGTGGGGTAAAAACTAAGGCTAGGTACAAGTTATAAAGTTAAGTAAAGCATTTCAGGCTATATATTTCCATATATTATGTTTCAAGGAACATAATGGAGTGCACTTCAATAGACATATACATATGACCAGACAATTTAAATCTTTTATTAAAGGTTTCTCATTGGTAAGGAAAATCTTGTTTTTAAAGATAGGGTATATCAAATATGTAATTTTATATACATTTATTTATATTTATGTTCTAGATCGTCAGTGATTCATGTACCTAGCCTTTGTTTTTACCCCACCTAAATTTCAGCTAAGCAAGAACAAGCCATTGGAATGTTATACATACCTTTTTCATATCATGTAATTTACTTTGTTTGTCAGATTGACCATGAATGTTTTGTGTTCATATGGGCCTTCATGCTCTGCCACCATGGCACATGCACATTGCATTCTGTGCTGTGCATGATTGTGCCATGAATTACTTTCACATGTGATTTGGTGAGTCAAAGTTTAATTTCTATGATGGTTACGTGTGCTTAGCTGTCTGCACACTGGATGTGGCTTTTGGATTTATGCCAAGTTGGCTGACATGTGAGTGCTGGTGTGGTCATATGGCTCCATGCATTTTGAGAAGGATAGCAGGCTGCATTCACTGACTACCTACCTGTTCGGTAACACAGTGGAGGGAAATGGCTGCCTCATGGTTCTGGGTGGGGGGAGTGCTCAGCTGTGGCACAAGGGGCCTGGGGGGAGTTGTAGCGCAGACTTCCCACCCACAAACACTCCTCCCCGTTAAGATGGTCACCTACATCCTGGGTGAAGGTGAGCAATTAAATGGCTACCACATCGTTCTGGATGGGGGAGTGCTCCATCCTGCCCAGCTGTGGGACAAGGGGGCCTGGTGAGAGTTGTAGTGATTGTTTCCTACCCACATATACCCCTCCCTGTTAAGAGGGCTACCTACATGTAAGTTTGATGAGTGCAAAGAAATGGCTGCCATATGGTTGGGGGGAGTGCTCCATCCTGCTCAGCTGTGGGACAAGGGGGCCTGGTGGGAGTTGTAGTGATGGCTTCCACCCACAAACACCCCTCCCTGTTAAGAAGGCTACCTACCTGTTTGGTAATGGTGAGCAATTAAATGGCTACCACATGGTTCTGGATGGAGGAGTATCCATCCTGCTCAGGGGTGAGACAGGAGAGCATGAGAAGGCTACCTACATGATAGTTTGAGGAGTGCAATGAAATGGCTGCCACATGGTTATGAGTGGGAGGAGTGTGCCATCCTGCTCAACTGTGGGACAAGGGGGCCTGGTGGGAGGTGTAGTGCTGGCTGCCTGTACACATGCACCCATGGAAAAAATTGCTAGCTACCTTTGGGGTGATTCAGAGGAAGGAAATGTTAGATCTGTGAGAGATGTGTTGGGAAGAGTGTGTTGTATGTAAGTATGTTTGTGTTTAGGAAGTGTAGCTTTTTAGTTGTGCAAGACAGTACACAGCAGTGTAATGAGAGACATTTGTTGATACTTACCAGCCTCCACTCCCTCGGGTATTCCTGTGAGACACTCTGGATGCAGTATGGCAAGCACCTTCTCCTCCCATTCGTTGAATGTTAGTGGTAGAATGGGAGGGTCACCGCCAGTCCTCTGAGCCAGCTCATTGTTCTTGTTGGCATGCTCTTTCACCCTGCTCTTGAGGTCATGCCACCTCCTCTTGATGTCCTTCAGGGTGCACGGGATGGTCCCTACTGCATTGAATTTGTTGACTATCCTTTCCCACATTTGATTTTTTCTGGCTACTGTTGTCTGTTGGACCATGCTTCCACATAAATGTGGTTCTACTTTGATTATCTCATCTACCATCACTGACAACTCATTGTCAGTGAATTTGGGCATCTTCTTCTGTGCCATGGCGTGTGATGTGCAAATGGGTAAAAAGTGCAGGTGTGAAGGTGGTGGTGGTGATGTGTGTGGTGTGTGTGTGGTTGTGATGGTGTGATGTGTGCTGATTTGCCTCTCCTTTGTGCTGTGGGGTTGGGCCTTTTTAGTTCTGGAGTTTTGCAAAGGAGTCTGGGAAGGGAAGGGGCTGGTTTTATTCTTAGCTATGTGGGTTGGTCAAAATTGAGTATTCATGTCAGGTGTGTTGTCTGGGTTAACCTGGGATTTGTATTTTTTACTTGCCATGGGGATGTGTCTTTGGGGTGTGCCAGATGTTTGTACAGGCTGAGCCAGATATACAGCCACATTTGGTAGCCTTGTTGTGTGGTTGCTTTCGACCGCCATTGCCCTTTCCGCGTGACTGCAGCGATCGGAATGCAATAGTCTTTCTGCCGGCTCTCCCATTCATTATTTGTTACGATCGCGGCGGTCGGAAACAACTGATCGTTCCGCTGGTACCACCATCGTATCATAATTTCACTAGTGGTCATACCGCTGGTTGAACTGCGGTTCTTGGTCTTTCCACAGCAAATCCGAATGCCGCAGACCGATTTTCAGCTTTTCCGGACTTTCCCGGCGGAGTTTCATGGAATCCATCCGCTGCGATTGGATTTTTTTGGCAGTGCATCCTAATTTGACTGTCGGTTTTGCCATGGTACATGCAAGCAGTTGTTTTCCGCTACCAAGGCGGTCGGAGTGCTTTTCCGTCTGCCATCATAATCAACCCCCTAGTTCCTGTATCCCGCTTACACTCCATCGCTGTCCACATGAACTTGTGTTTTTGTCCCAGTCTGGTGCGACTAGATACCCACAGTTAATGCTTTCTGCTTATTAGCACTATTTTTACCTAAACATTTAAAATTGCAGATCTTTGGTTCTATTGAATGGACTTTGTCATTTTAGTCTCTGTTTATTTATTACGTTTTATTCAATGCAGTACTTCTGAGTTAAGCCTGACTGCTTTTGTACCAATATACCACAGTTTAATTTAGTGAGTTAATTGGTTCACCCTGCCACGTTTGTGGTTGTTCCTTTAGAAGGGGTTTCACCTCAGCCATTCAAAAACACATTTTTTATAGCAAAGAATACCAGCTTGACCTTGACAGCAGTGTCAGTTAGGGTCTAGCAGCAGGAATCAGGAATCCTTAAGTTCTTATGCTCCTTCTTCCTTTAGGAGTCAGGAGTCCTACTTGTTATCTAGGAAGGCCTTTTTTAAGTATAGCCTTTCTAAATCCACAAATGTTTTTAGCATGTGTTTCATGATGTACTGTATGCATTATGTGCATCAGAAAGTTAATGGAGATACACTGCCACCTAAATTAAATTATTATATGAGAGTACATCCACCTCCTTTTGCAGCACTTCCTCTTTGCATTACTATAAAATTACTCCATATCCATCGCTTCAATATGGTATAACACTTCTGCCATCAGGGAAGCCTCTTTCTAGCTCCTTAGCCACTTCCCTATTTAGGTGAGTTCTCCTGAAACCCTCACAGAATCAAACTGACACTGAAGCTAGCATCATTGTGGCGCCCAAGGGAGGAATGGAAGAAGTCATCCCTCACATTTACAAGTGGAAAAAAGAAGGGCCCTATTCACAGAACTAACTTAAGACAAAATCCTAAACTTACTACCATTTTGGTATTCACAGAAGGCACTTACTCATTTTGGTATTCACAGAAGGCACTTACTCATTTCGGTATTCACAGAAATTAGGAGCCCTAACTTTAGGACTCCTAAATGCCTTCTGTGAATACCGAAAGTCTTAAAATTAGGATTTTTCTCAGTTTAGTAGTAGTATAGTTAGGACTCCTAACTTTAGGACTCCTAAATGCCTTCTGTGAATACCGAAAGTCTTAAAATTAGGATTTTTCTCAATTTAGTAGTCCTAAATCTAAATTTAGGACTACTAAATTGAGAAAAATCCTAATTTTAAGACTTTCAGTATTCATAGAAGGCATTTAGGAGTCCTAAAGGTAGGAGTCCTAACTATACTACTACTAAACTGAGAAAAATCCTAATTTTAAGGCTTTCGGTATTCACAGAAGGCATTTAGGAGTCCTAAAGTTAGGAGTCCTAAACTTAGGACTACTAAATTGAGAAAAATCCTAATTTTAAGACTTTCGGGATTCACAGAAGGCATTTAGGAGTCCTAAAGTTAGGAGTCCTAACTATACTACTACTAAACTGAGAAAAATCCTAATTTTAAGACTTTCGGTATTCACAGAAGGCATTTAGGAGTCCTAAAGTTAGTACTCCTAACTTCTGTGAATACCGAAATGAGTAAGTGCCTTCTGTGAATACCAAAATGAGTAAGTGCCTTCTGTGAATACCAAAATGGTAGTAAGTTTAGGATTTTGTCTTAAGTTAGTTCTGTGAATCGGGCCCGAAGTGTCTAGACTGCCCTTCATTCTGTCATTTGTTCCTGTCTCATGTCTCCTGTCAGATAGCTACTTCTTGGTAAGTGGCCGTGGTTAAAATGACTCTGTTCTTTCTGAGTTCAGAGGAGGGCTTGTCTTGTGAGCCAGAGCCACGTTCTCAGCCAATTATGTGTATTACAGCTCTGTAGTGACTGAATCATAGAACTGATTTTGGGGCAATTTTGGCCTATGCATCACAAAATTCACTTTTACTAACTTATTTTTTCCACTAAAGTTATCAAAATGTTGATTTCACTATAAAGTTAAATCCCTATAATTAGATGGAAAATAACTTTGGATAACTTCTCAACTTTTACCAACTGAATATGTAAAATTAAATATATTAATCATATCGCTTCCTCTTTTGTATGAATGCCTAGCAAAGCATACACAGTGGAAATAGCTTTTAAACATTTATGCACCTTGAGGGCACACTTTTTAAACATATACTGTTTCACTTTTTTACCTAGAACTTTCCCTGTCTTGTGGGCTAACAAGGCACACTTCAAATGTGACTTAGTAGTGTATGCCAGGTGTAACTGCAGTGTCTTTAATCTGAAACTCAGCCAGAGCAGAAGCAGGGGTGCACCTGGCAGAGATATATTTTTGTCATTCCTGTGGTTTGTGTAAATACACATTAAAGCTCACATATGACATTTAGTTAGCACCTAACTATTTTAATTTTGGTGAAATATACTATAATCTTCCATGAATGTTATATAGAAAACTGGGTGAAACTAAGTTTACCAATACCCTAATGGGTACAGAGCACACATATTGTGTCAATGAATTGCTGTGTCAAAGTCCTAACACCAGCAAAATAGAGTTTAAAAAGGCAGCAAATCTGTGATGACCATGTAGAAAGGGAGAATTGTCAATGGGCAGTAATCCGCATCAAATGCCAAATAGATAATAAATGCCACACTAATCCTAAAATTTACCAAAATAAAGGTTTGCTCCTGACAGAGAGTACTATTTAGGCGTATTTTACATTTCCCCATACTAGTTTAACTATATGGAGACTGCTTCCATGAATCTAATTAATCTTGTGGCTGTCTGTGGAAGCTTACCCTTTGGGTAGAAATTATTAGTTTAACAGCAGCTTTACATGATTAAGAAATCATACAGCCACATTCAATGTTTCATTATAGGAGCAAGGCGGGTGCATAAAATATGTGCAAATGTTTCTAATACATAACTACTAAGTCCTCACATTCTTAGGAAAACCATATGGAGCCATCTGGGTAAATAATCTAATATTGCAATCAGGCTGAACCTTAAACAGATTAGCTTCTGAAAAGTAATTATGCAAATATTCTGAAAATGTGCATTATTGCACACGTCTAAGGGCCATATGTATCATGCATTTTACCTGTCACAAAAGGCTCGATTTGCAGAATCTAGACATTTGGGACCAGTAAAATGCATTTTGAAATGTATGAATTCCAATTTGCGATTCGGTAACATGTTACCGAATCGCAATTTGGAATTGTGAATACATACCAGTTCTGCATAAGCAAGGGGCGTGTTTAGGGTGTCCCTTCCCAATACCGAATCACAGCGGTATGTAGGAATGTTTTGTGACCGAAATGCGGTTGCAAAACATTCCCATTTTACCACCAACTTTAAGTAGGTGGCAACCCATTTGCAAAAAGGAGGGAATCCCCAAAGAACCCCTTTGTGAATGCTCATAGACATGTTTTTTAAGAGCACCACTGCCTAATCTTGAAAAATGAAGAGAAAACTTTTTATATTACTTATTTAAACACAACCCATTTTCCTTTAAGGAAAATTGCCTTCAATTTTTAAAAAAAATGATTGCTTTATTTAAAAGTAGTCACAGACATGATGGTCTGCTGACCCCAGCAAGTCACCATCCCTGTGATGTGTGCAATACATAAAGGGTCGCAAATTGAAACCTGCCTCATTAATATTAATGAGGTAGGTTGACTTGTGACCCATTAACAAACTTCTAAATGAAACTGCTGGAGTTTCATTCATTCAAATAGTGATTCCCTATTTGCAGTTCACAGAAAATCACAATTAGGTAATCGCTATTTGAAATAATGATACAATGGGGGCACATGCATCAACAATGCCATTTGCGATACCTTATTAGCGAAAAATAAGGAATCGCTAATAAGGAATAGCAAAAGGCTATGCATGTAGGAATCGCTATTCAAATAGCGATTCCTTAACTTTCCTTAATTGCTACTAGCAAATTGCGAGTAGCAATTAAGGAATGCCATCCCAATCATTCCTATGGGCCTCCAGGCCCATAGGAATGAATTGGAGATTGCATGAGCAAATAGCGAGTACCAGTAGGTTCTCGCAAATTGCTCATGCAATTTCAAGGGTGCAAGGGTGTCAAAATGACACCCTATTGCACCCCTGAAATTGATATGTGCACATATGTTGCACACACACATGCACTAAGGGCATGTGTGTGTGCAACATGAAACTTTGAAAAATGCACAAAAGTGCATTTTTCAAACTTTTAGCAAATTACCATGCAGTTCATCTTCATGGTAATTTGCTCCCCCTATTAGCGAATTCGCTAATTTTTTAACTTTCATGCATTGCATTTAAGGAATCCCAAATTGAGATTCCTTAAATTAAGGAATCTCAATTTGGGATTCCTTAAATGCTATCGCTATTTAAGGAATCGCTATTTAAGGATTCCTTAAATAGCGATTTTTGCTTTTGGGTTGATGCATTGGGATTGGGTATTTTTAACTCAATACCGGGAGCAATTAGCGAATCGGTATTTTACCGACTGGATTTTGGCTTGATGCATGAGGCTGTTGGTCCTAAGAGAGTGGGGGCATGGTGCGATTTTAACTTCCATAAAGTTAGTTAGTTTAAAAGCTTTGCTGACCTTTGGTTTAAATAATGTGAACAAATGTGCCAAAGTTTATTTCTTTCCAATGACTCCAGGGATTTGGTAACATTTCTTCCCCAAGGACTCTCCCTAAAGGAAATATCTATGGATATTTGTTTTCATACAAAATCGTTCAATGTAGACTCGTTTTCATTCATAGCATATTTTAACAATGAGGCTTCCTTTTTCTGAGGTTGATTAGTTAGCACATATTCTAACCTATTTTAGGACTGTGAAACAGACTATGGGGCTGACTAGGAACCCGTGCTGACAGTCCCTTGCCAATTACGGCAGTGGGGCTGGAAGTGGTGCAACGATGAGAGCCGTAATATGCTGAGGGTGCTGCTCTAGCACTGCTGAGCATATTAGAAGTTTCTTCACTGCCACGGTTTTCATGGCAGTGAGGCCCCCATGAAATCTGTGGTGGTGAGGAAACAAAGGGGGCCCTGTTTCCTCAGGGCCATGGGGTACCTGCAGGGGGCCACATGCTGTGCCCCTCTGTGTGCATTCACCCATTTCCCTACATGGCATGGAGTTCACAGTCGATGCTGTGCAGGATCGGCCTTTGACACTCTCAATGTGGTGTCTTTGTAATGGGCACTGCTGTGGGACTGCCAAAGCACTGCCTGCCAGACAAGAGGAAACTTGTAATCTGGTCGGCGGTGTCAGTATGGTTTTGGCCCTGTGGGAGCGGGTCACTGGCATGGCATTCTGCTCCCACGCTGCCAAATTCATAAGGCCATATGTTTGAAAATAAAACTGTCAGTATTCTATTCTGCTAAATAATGAATTTTTGTAAGCGTCCATATAGGCGTTAGTTCCATAGGTTAGTGATGGCATTTGCTTGGTGGCTAATTAGGGTTCAAGTGAAGTTTTGCCGATTTCTTCTCATCTAAAGAACACAAGCCAGTCAGAGATAATTAGCTCTACTTTGCCCTTTTGATACCTACCAATAGAATCCTCATTTCTCATTGAATGAAGCACCCACGTATTTTCAGCAACCCCGTTGTTTTTAAGTACCTGGTATACCTAATTTTACAATCATATGATTAGTTCCACAAAGGGATTCTAGTGCTGTGATCCGTCTTCGGAGGCCTATTCCTGTTTTACTTAAAAGAACAATACAATCTGCATACTGCAATGATGGTGAACGCGGATTTGCAGTTTGAGGAGACTGATGACGCTGCCTGTGACTGGTATAGATTAGCAATCTGGAGCAAATGTGAGTACAAGACCAGGCTTCAGGCCACTATTCATGTAGGCGTTTTGGAGACAGCATTGTTTGAATTAGGGTTTGTCAAAATCTAAAATATGCCTGAGAAATTCATGTCATTTTGTGAATTTCACATTATGCTTGAAATTTGTAATACAGAAAATTATGACACTGGTCAACATCACACAATTACTCTCTATTTGTGGCAAAAGTTTGGTGTGAAATGCTCATTTTCGTAACTGTTTAGTGCAAAAACAGATGAACAGAACACTTTTGGTTGTTGCTCACAGAGGTTCTGTTGAATACATCCGTGCGCCATAAAATAAAAGAATGTGCATGCATATTGGGCCAATATACAGTGCATAAGGATGGATTTGCATTTTCGGTAATCGTGTAATTTTGCAGAACATCAGCGTAGTTACACAAAATAAAATTATGCAAATTTGACTACGACACAAATCTTCAACTACAGCATCTGTAGTGCTCAAAGTGAGGGACTGATATATGCCACTGCTTTACTGTTTTTCATAAGTGGTTTCAGTTTACGTTGTCAAAGGTAGATGTAAAGTCTACAGAGCAGGAGCAAAAAGTGACCTTGGTCATATTTCTTTTCCCACAATGATTGTCAGGGCCAGAATATGAGGAGATGTCCCAGTTGATGGCTGGAATCCAGGTCTGATTATATAAAATGAGACTGAATGCAGAGGCCTAGTATTTTAAAAGTCTAAGCAACATTTTTTGCGAAATACTTGGCCTCCACATGCAGTACTAAAATCAACTTATAACTGCATAGAAAAGCTGTGGTGGCAATTCTGATATCAAGGATCTAGCGTTGAGTCTTGGCAGCTCTCTGGGATCGCCCATAATTGCGAATAGTACATCTAAAGTAAGGAAAAGTTTCTAATCATCAAATTAATGTCATCTTTAAACAGATCAACGGGTGGGCATTTGGTCTGGTGATGCCATCCGATCTACTCATACACATAATGTCTTGGACCTGCAAGGTTTGACAAAGTAGGAGGCTATCTTTATCATAGTCTTCAACTTAGGTGGAAAAGAAGATTGTGAACCATCTGTATCTCTATTTTGTGAATTTCTTTGATAAAAGTAAAAAAGCCCCTTGTTTTTTTTACTGAGACAAGATTCAAAAAGATGGGTGTTACAATTAAAAGAATGCTAGGTAGTCCATGAGATGTGGTCCAAGATCTTAGCTTTATTCTTTGGTTAGAATCCACAACAAGTTCATGCTAGGCCTTGATCAGTGTCCAGCAATGCCCCACCAGGAGCAGCCTCCCTGCTGCTCAGCCCATCTCTCCAACTGATCTTTGCTTCCACTCAAACACACTCAACATTCCGATGACCACACACAGACTGAGCAGCAAGGCAAGGACAGCAACAGAGAGGATGCATCATTTACTTCCTAGATTATAACACATCCCCCCCTCATCAAATTTGTGAAAACAGGAACATGCAAGAACAATGTACTTTCATGCAATTTATAAAATTAGGAAAATGCAAGAACAAAGTACCTTCATACAATTTGTAAGACTAGGAATATGCAAAAACAAAGTACTTTCATGCAATTTGTGAAGATAGTAAAATGCAAGAACAAAGTACATTCATGCAACAAGACTAAATAAATAAATTGTGCGATGATAAAAAGACACACATACCCATAAACCAATGAGCTTCAAATATAACACGAAACTTCTAAATATAACCTTGAAAAGGGTAATCTTGCAACCCCTGACAGGAAAATCAAGATGACAAAAAGATAATAAGTTTCTACACGTGCGCTCCCATGACGCACAGACCATCCATTCTCACCAGGTAACCTATTAAAGGGTACAACCAGACATGCGTCTGAGAAGGCTCACAGTAGGAGTCTTCTAACGTGCATACTGAACATGCAGACCAACACCTCACACGAGGTAACCACTAACCCAAAGGTAAAACCAGACAGTTAAGTCTGAGAAGCCTCGACAAAGGTCTTCTAATATGCGCACCCACCACGCACAGACCAACACTTCACACAAATAACCAACACTCATGGGTAAAACCAGACAGGTAAGTCTGAGAAGCCTAAGTAAGGACCTTCTTACGTGCGCACCCATAACGCACAGACCGACACCTCACACGAGGCAACAACCAACACATGAGTAAAACCAGACAGGTACGTCTGAGAAGCCTAAAACAAAGGTCTTCTTACCTGCGCACCCACAACGCACAGACCAACACCTCACACGAGGTAACCACTAACTAAATGGTAAAAACCAGACAGGTAAGTCTGAGAAGTCTCAAGATAAAGAGACTTCTAACGTGCGTACTCGTGACACACAGACCAACACCTCGCACAAGGCAAAGTTAATATAAAAACATACACCAACAAAACCAGAGTCACACAAAACCAGAGACACGATACTCTCCTTCTCCCTCTTATTCATACAAACACACACAAGAACAACCCTCATGAACACCAGCTCACAGGACTGGAAACACGAAACACCTCCCCTAGAACACCCATTTACGCACTACAGTGCAGCTACACCCGCAGGACTTAGAAGGTGACACAAAGAGAAAGTGACACAAACACCCTCCTCTTCTGCAAAAACCCAGGACTTAGGACATACGTAATCCCTAACCTACACACACCTAACACCATATACTGGTGATATGACATACCAGACAACGTTCATTCATCACTTCAAATATCCTTGAAAGAACATGGAAAACAAAACGAATGCATAAGGATGGCATTAAACATTACAGCACAAACTCAGACTTCACATTAAGGAAATTTAACCAAACAGTCACGTGACCGGTGAGCGACTTCTCACCCGAGGCTCACAGGTGCCTTTAGACAGCAATACCAAAGGAATTCCACCAAATGACATCCGCGTTCCCTTTGGTACTCGTGGAAAATCGTTGCAAGTCAAATCAAAATGAAATCTTCCATGCTACTCCACGTCACCGCTCTTTGGAAGTGAATGCGTTGCCCCTAGTAACCACAGCAAAGTCTCCGCTCCTCCAATTGAGCCCTGAATCTAAAATGGTGGCACGTAGGTGACGGCGCGTCGGGTGGCTCACGGCACGTCGTTGCATGCAGGCTATGGAACTGGCATCGACAGAGCTCATCGAAGAGGATCCATGGCAACCTCACGGCTCACTGCGAACAGGTACTTCTGCGCGCGCTACTCAGGGCACGAGCGTCGTTTTCAAATTTCAACGTAACAGCCAACCGAAATTAAGGTGACGCCTGAAAATGCTTAAAAATAGCTGATTAATATCCATAAATGCCCCACCAGGAGCAGCCTCCCTGCTGCTCAGCCCATCTCACCAACTGATCTCTGCTTCCACTCAAACCCACTCAACATTCCGATGACATCACACAGACTGAGCAGCAAGGCAAGGACAGCGATAGAGAGTAGATGCATTATAAACTTCCTAGATTACAACACATCCCCCCCTCATCAAATTAGTGAAAATATGAACATGCAAAAACAATGTACTTTTGTGCAAATTGTAAAGATAGTAAAATGCAAAAACAAAGTACATTATGCAACAAGGCCAAATAAATAAACTGTGCGAAGATAGAAAAACACACATCCCAAAAACAAATGATCTTCAAGTAAGAACTTGAAAAGATTAACATTGCTGACAAACAAATCAAGAAGATAAAAAGATAAACAATTTCTACGCGTGCGCTCCCATGACGCACAGACCAACCATTCACACCTAGTAACCTATTAAGGGTACAACCAGACATACGTCTGAGAAGGCTCACATTAGGAATCTTCTAACGTGCATACTGATAACACGCAGACCAACACCTCACACGAGGTACCACTAACCCAAAGGTAAAACCAGACAGTAAAGTCTGAGAAGCCTCGACAAAGGTCTTCTAATGTGCGCACCCATCACGCACAGGCCAACACTTCACACAAATAACCAACACTCATGGGTAAAACCAGACATATAAGTCCGAGAAGCCTTAGTAAGGATCTTCTTACGTGCGCACCCATAACACACAGACCGACACCTCACACGAGGCAACCACCAACTCTTGGGTAAAACCAGACAGGTAAGTCTGAGAAGACTTAAAACAAAGGTCTTCTTACGTGCGCACCCATAACACACAGACCGAGACCTCACTCGAGGTAACCACTAACAAATGGTAACACCAGACAGGTAAGTCTGAGAAGACTCACATTACGAATCTTCTAACGTGCGTACACTTACACACAGATCAACACCTCGCACATGGCAAAGTTAACAAAACACCAACACCTCGCACATGGCAAAGTTAACAAAACATACACTAACAATACTAGAGACACACAAAACCAAAGACACAATACCCTTTTTCTCCCTCTTCCCATACAAACACACACAAGAACAACCCTCATGAACACCAGCTCCCAGGACTGGAAACACGAAACACCTCCCCTACAACACCCATTTACGCACTACAGTGCAGCTACACCCACAGGACTTAGAAGGTGACACAAACACCCTCCTCTTCTGCAAAAACCCAGGACTTAGGACATGCGTAAACCCACACCTGCATACACCTACCACCTCATGCAGGTGATGCCATACATAATACAACGTTCACAATCACATTGAATATTTCTTCAAGAGAACAAAGTAAACATAAATATGGCATTAGACATAAAGCACAACATAAACTTGGCAATAGAATGGTTAATTAAACAGTCATAGACCACCGGTGAGCGACTTCTCACCCGAGGCTCACAGGTGCCTTATAACAGTATAGACCAAAAGGAATTCCTCCACGTGACTTCCGCATTCCCGCTGCAACTCAAGACAAAAGGAAATCTTTCTAGTTGGCTGCCTTCTAGTTCAGGACTTATAACGTTCCTTCCTTAAAACCCTTGTCATAGAAACGGTGATTGAAGTTCTGCAACAGGAGTTTACAAAAGCTCAAAACGGTGATCGTAGTTCTACAACAGGAGTTTACAAAAGCTCAAACCTTGCATAAAAACGCCGCTCCATTCCATGCGACACTGCGTTACCCCGCTCCATTGCATGCGACTCCATTGCTTAGCCCCTGGTAACCAGAGGAAAGTCTCCTCTCCTTCAATTGGACCCCGAATCCAAAATGGTGGCACGTAGGTGACGGCGCGTCGGGTGGCTTACGGCACGTCGTTGCATTCAGGCTATGGAACAGGCACCGGCAGCGCTCAACGAAGAGGATCCATGGCAACCTCCTCGCTCACCAGCTCACAGGTACTTCTGCGCGCGCTACCGTGCTACTGCACGAGCGTTGTTTTCAAATTACAGCGTAACGGGCAACAAATGAATCCAAAAAACGCTTAAAAACAGGAACAAAACACTGCACAAATGCCTCCACAGTCCAGTTACATCCAAGAGCAGTTGTAGATCCAACACTCCTCCGTGCTGACACACGCTGGTTGGTTGTATACATACGACACTTCTCTATTCAGTCACAAACCGTACAATATTCCTCCATTTAGACACATACCTGATGTCTTTTCAAAGCGCGATGTGACCCAAACACCGGGGTTCTTTCATGTATTTCACACGGTATACAGCTGGAACAGTTCATGTCTTCAAGTCCACAAAACCGAGTAGAGCTCTTTAAACTGACACCCTCACGTCGTGGGCGACCGTTGACAAGGTCACTGGTGGGGCATTTCGAGTGTCAGGTTTGTCCACAAGTTGTAGTTTCTTCAGTTTCACCAATTTAAACAGTCCAAGCTTCATTAAAGTTGCAGCAGGCCAAAACAAACAATGTAGCAGGAACTGGCACCTTGAGTTGTGGGCGACCGTTGACAGGGTCACTGGTGGGGCATTAGGGGTGCCAAGTTCCTTCAAATCCAGAAGATTAACTTACTGAAAATTGATTTCTTCGGTTTTAATAGTCCAAACAGCACACAGGTTCTTAAGAAATGATTCCTTCACTTTTAAAAGTCCAATCAGCACGCAGGTTCTTCTAACTCGTCGCCAGTGTTACAATTAAAAGAATGCTAGGTAGTCCATGAGATGTGGTCCAAGATCTTAGCTTTATTCTTTGGTTAGAATCCACAACAAGTTCATGCTAGGCCTTGATCAGTGTCCAGCAATGCCCCACCAGGAGCAGCCTCCCTGCTGCTCAGCCCATCTCTCCAACTGATCTTTGCTTCCACTCAAACACACTCAACATTCCGATGACCACACACAGACTGAGCAGCAAGGCAAGGACAGCAACAGAGAGGATGCATCATTTACTTCCTAGATTATAACAATGGGTCATCCTTTTTAACTCTTGGAACTGCTCAGCTTTTGTTCTGAGATCTATCACCATAAGTGCTTGACTTTTGTCACTAAGGGCCTGATTTAGATCTTGGCGGATGGGTTGCTCTGTCACAACGGTGGCTATAATGGGATTTATATTTCGGCGGACGGGCTGTCCATCACCCTTTGTTACGGAGTAACCCATCCGCCAAGATCTAAATCAGTCCCTAAGTGATCTGTTGAATATACTACATTCCTTATTCAGTTTTAATTAATCTTTTCTGAAGGTCTTTTAGAACTGCTTATTGTTTTCCATAGCCTGCAGTCTGCTTTTTTGTGTTTAGTTTAATTGCACCTACGTTTTAGGAAGAGTGGTTTACCAGCTGGATCAGTTCCTAGTTACTCATTCATTTGATCCCACTTGGAAGAACTTTTGGTTTGAGCTGCTGTGAACACTTGGGAGTAACCATCTAAATCAATGACGTTTTCATTAAAACTTACCCTTTTCATTTGCTCAACTACGAAACTCGGACAAAAGCAGGGTGGAAGATTCAAAGTGGCATTAGGATTTTTGAATTTGAATTCTCATTTTAAGTGTTCACGTTCATATTTTATAAATGAAAAACTTGCCACTGTAGAGTAGTACTTGAAGGACGAAAAATTAGTAATCCAGCACTGCCATCCTGTGTGGGAAAATATGAAAGGGAGTTATCACTTCTTCTAGTTGAAGCATGTGATTTAAGAAGTGTCAAAGGTATAGAAAAAAGGAGAGTTATGTTTCACCTAGCCGGTTTCTTTTGATCAGTAATCTCCCAAAAGCCATTCTACAATCAGAATAAATGTACTACCATCAGCACTATCTGGTATGTATCTGTATATTTGTTGTTTATCTAATGGGTGAAATTATGATATTGGGCAAGCCACTCGTGGATAATCTAAAGAGTCAGCTGATGATTGTAAGGCTTTAGTGTGCAGTTACATTTTTTTCTAATTCATTTTGCTATATTTAGGCACCAGACTGGATCCTCACCACCAACAAAAACATCCCTTGCATCTGCAAGATCAATTATCTCTTTGTTGGGAGTTGAGCTAATATTTCAATTGGAAGTTCAATTCATTTTGCTTACTTTGGTGGTCAAGGAATTTGCACAAAATATTCACTTTTCCTAACAAAGTCAGACTTTTGAGGATGTGCATTTCATTCAGCTCGTTGTCTTAAGAAAGTTTAAATCCTGTACAATAACATTTTCCTTCTATTGTCTCTGCCAATATAGATTATTGTAGTGATATTTTAGGAGGCTATTTAAAAAAAAAAAGAAATTATTAACAATGATTGAGGGGACGTTGTTGAATTACTTCATATCTGATACTAAAATATTTTGAGATTAATATTTACCAGCACTAATTTGCTTCTTTTGGGAAAAATGCAGTGTTCATTTAAAATAAAAATAAAAGGAATAATAATAAGGAACATTGTCTGTATTTAAAATATGTGGGAGCATGAGGTTTCGGAACTACAGGAGATGTTAGCTCCTTGCTAGAGCTCAGCAGAAGTGCCTGTCCTCCTGCCCTGTAAGAGCATCCTGGCGGCTTGTATTTGACCAAGTCTGGAGGCCTCATTTATGGCATTTTGGTGTAGGACAGAGCAGCAAGGCACCTTGCTGTGTTGCCCTACACCAAAGTGAACAGCAGGAATGTACCCTATTTAAGCAATACAATGCAGGCCTGTCCATTCTGCCTGTGCTGGTGTTATTTAGGCAGCCTAGAGTCAATCATGTTGTAAGGGTGCCTCCGTTGCAGGCAGGGTTGGGTTTTGTGCAGGAACGGGCACCTTCCTGTACAGAACCATCCTAAGAGACGTTTTCTTCTTTCTATGTGTATTGCAGAATGTAGCACTTATGGAAAGAGATAAAAACTAGGAGAAATGAAGTTATTTCTCCTCAGTATGCCTCACCTTGGGAGATTTACAGATTTGGGTCATATTATCAAGGACGGCGTTAAAAGTATCACCGGTTAATGGCAGAAAACTGTCACTAAAGCGGCGATAATGGGCTTGATAATATGCCCTCGAGAATTCCAATAGAAGGCCATGTTCACACCAGAAAAATTTTTAACACCGTCCTTGATAATATGCCCCTTGGTGCTTCCCCAGGTTTACATGATTTTATAAATCTGGGTCAGCATCGAATTCCATTGGTGTTGCATAGGAAAATCCACTGCAATGCCCACGGACCGTCTCCCGAGGGCAGAGTAAGGTGACGCGGCGATTTGCGCTGTGTCGCCTTCCTTATGACTTATGGGACTGGTGGCTTTGTGTGGCTTCATAAATCTGTATGAGAGCCCCGCGTCATGCATGTACCACTTTATGTGTTGCAAAAGTGATGCAGAACCATCATAAATAAGCTCCTGGATTTTCAGTTTCATTGCCCAGCCCCAAAGTCACCAACCGTCCTTAATACTGTCACAGACGCATGTTCCCTGTGAGAAAGCTTCCAGCAATGATATGGCACAGCAATGTTGCCAGGTCAAACCACCGAAATTCACATATCAAGTTGCTGTGGGAAGATCCGCATTCCTCCTTGAACCTCTTAGCTTGCCCAGGGTTACAGTTCCAGGGATGACACCAAAAACCAGAACTTGGAGATGTGCCAACCGTGAAACAAGGCGGATATTAAGCCGAGCTCAGAGACACCACCAGCCATTATCAATAAGAACAATTACAGTCCATAGAGGCATGAATTGGAGACAAACACATGAATTGGCATTCTTCTCCCATCTAAGCCAGTGGAATCAATAGCTGACCTCACTTTTCTTCAAACGGAGAAAGCAAGATGGTAGCGGCGTAGAGCGCCGTGGCAGAGCCTTTATCCCTGATCCCCTGAAAGAAACCCGAAAAGGCATCTATAGCTAGTTGGCTTACCTGCATGTGGATGAGGACGAGTGGTGCTTTCTGGGGTGCATCGGGCCCCTTTCGGTTGCTGGTGCTTCTTTAGCCGGTATATCCTGTTCCCAGGCACAGATGCAAATCAGTCCATTGGTGCAGGAGGCATCGGGGATGTGCCATACTATCCTGGAGGCGGGCACAAGACAGAGTAACATGGCTGTGAGTAGCATCTCACCCCGGTGGCTTCCCAGATCACTGTGCTGCTCTCTGCGTGTCTATGCGAGACTGGTTTCGGTTGCCAGCGGGAAATTCACCAGGAGAGTGCACGGTGTAATCTCCAGCTGAACTGTAGCTGCTGCTAGTAGGAAAATGCCTCCTAAATCCACGAGGCAGCTGAAAGACGGTGGGGCGTAATTCAACTCAGTCACAGGGGCTGAGACATCAACTATCTCCAGCAAATGCGTAGATTGATGCAGGTAAGCCCCATGTATTACTAAAAAACAGCAGGAAAAAAGCGGGGAGTAAAGTGGAGGAACCTCCTGGAAAGGGGACATGCTGGGGGCAAGAAAGGTATTTCACCTAAGGCTTTAGAAGGAGCGGGGGCAGTCTCTGACGGGGGTAACATAAATGTCACTCCAACTTTACCTCACAGGCTATCACAGATTTTTTCAAAGCTAGGGATGGTCTTGGGGAACAGGACCATGTAATTTCACCAGTTGAAGCAGGGATTAAGACTGCCAAAATAATTCCTAGTGGAGGTACAGAGGGCAATTCATAGAACAATAAGGAGGACCAGGTGGTACAGGGGGATAATGAAACACCACAGGACCAAGTGGCAGACGTTGCTATTTCAGTATATAATGCATCAACTATGATGCCAGTACTAACTATGGGTGAACAGGTGATGTCAGCAACTACTAAATGCGATATGAGCATGAGGGCTCATGAAGACATCATGAAGGCACATGGCAAAGTACTGGACAGCCAACTATTTGATGAAGGTCCACCTGAAAGTCCACCTGGGGGAGCATCTCTCAGTATTGATGTGGATAGGCTATTACCAGCCGACGTTATATCTGATGTGCCGGATACATTTTTCTCTCTTACAGAAGATTCTCATTCAGCGGCCTCCGACTCTGATTTAGCATACAGCGAATCAGCCTACAATGTTACCACTTCAGGCTCTGGCACATTGGAAGCTCCTGAAACTGCCCTTAAGCATCAAAAATCTCATAGAACCTATAAAGGTTCTAAGAGCCATAAGGATTTACGGAACAAGAAGGGAAGTGGTACCTCTGGTTCCAGAATGAAGTGGGACTTTTCGCATGCAAGGAATATCGGTCCCTCAGAGCTAACTTCTGCCCCTGTGGGCAATTCCATTTACCCAACATCATGGAGAGTCACCAACTAATTTAAATCCGGCTGTGAGCCTGATCCTGGAGTCTATTAAAGAACATCGGGCAGAGACCAGGGCCGATGGAAAAAAGGCAAGGCAGACCACAAAGAAACTGGAAAGTGCCGTGCGGAAAATTGGGTGAACCTTTGATGAAATCAGTGAAAGATTAGATACAATGGAAGTGAGAACAGCAGTGGTTGAGAGGATTTGGTTGTTGTGAGAGAGCAAGCAAAAACACATGAAGCCCAACTGTCGGACGTGATGTGGAAATTGGAAGATTTGGAAAATCGCCAGAGATGGAATAATCTCCGATTTCTAGGGATTAAAGAAGGCTTGAAAGGGGATGAAATTTGTGGTTTTATGTTAGGCCTTCTGAAAGAGTCCTTCGTGGAGTTCACTGGGTGGGATTGGGAACGGGAAATTCTGAGGGCTAACAGGTTTCCTTTTGCCCGCCATAAATCACCAAGCAGAGATCTAGATCAGCCGAGGGTTATTTTAGTTTTTTTGGGCAACTTTTCGCTTAGGCAGGCCATTTTTGAGAAAGCCCGCCCGGAGGCTAGAAGACAGTATAAGGGTACCTCTTTTTTTGTTCCCCCAGATTTCTGCCATATAACTGTGAAGCGCAGATGGTGACTGGCAGTTAATTAAGCCATATCAAAATGCAGGCTTTGAGGTGTTTCTGCTGGCCCCGGCTAGGCAAAAACTATTGTGAAAGGGTCTGTACAATTCTTCACCTCAGAAATACAGGTCAGAGAATATCTGGAACAAGCTCAGGGGGAGAAGAGAAAAGTATAACGAGTTTGCTAAGTAGGGTTGGCTGAAGACACTACAGGCAAAAATAAATTTTCTATGTATATGTAATACTATCTATATCAGGGGTCTCCCTGTGGGTGGTTTTTGGGCTTTGGCTTCTGTTTTTGATATTTGCTTGATTGCCTGAGAATCTAACAAAGTGGCGATATGGGTTTTCTTTCTTTTGGCGGCCCCCTCTCATTTCGCCCATCGGCTTTAGTATGGACAATTTAGATTGAACTGTGGTTTAATTGGGTGTATTGTGGGGATTAGGGGTGGAGGAGTCGTGGTGTGGTGCGGTGTGCTTTCTCTATCATACAGACCTGGTGTGTCTGGCTGCTTTCAAAGGGTTTGGGGAGGGATGAGGGAGAGGGGATGGAGGGGTTTGTGGGGGGGTCTTGGGATGCGGGGATTTGGGGTGATGAATTTGAAAGCAAAGTGCAGCTAAATAAGGTTTTGTTTCTCTTATTGGTTTTCCGGGCATTATTAAAAATTGAAAAACAATGTTTGTATAAGATGCAGACAGAGAGTTTCTGTAGATATGATAGGTTCTATGTTAATATGAAGAGAGGAAATATGGATGGGAAAGTTGATCTAACATATCATGGCTAAGTTACGCATTGCCACTATAAATATTTGTGGCCCTAACGATGGGGCTAAAAGAAGAAGGATCCAAGAGGATCTTAAAGTTTTACAAGCAGATCTGCTGTGTCTTCAAGAGACTCATCTAGCCTGCAACGATCATAAAGTACTTGATACTTTAGGCTTTAAGCTACTTGCATATACTACTAAATATGTAAGGACTAAGGGGGTGGCCATCTTAATGAAAAGCAGAGTTATCATGTATGAGAGAAAGGCTGTGGATAAGCACGGTAGATGGATAATTTTAGAAGTTAGAGGGGGAGCAGGCACATTTACTTTATGCTCAATATACACCCCTGTTTTGGACAGCCCTGCAGTATTGAACTTTTTAGCAACTTAGTTACCTTCTTGGCCTGCACCATACCTAATGTGTGGGGATTTAAATATTAATGGATCAAGAGGAGCGTCGGAAAGAGATGAGGTATCAAACAAGGGGTGTAAACCGCAATCGTTTAGGGCAGTGAAAAATCTGCCTAGGGATGTTGGCTTGTTGGATGTGTGGCCTAGCCTGATGGGAAAGGAACCTGGATATACCTAATACTCTGCCCCTCATCGCAAATTTGCAAGGCTTGATTATTTTTTAATTTCACCATCCCTCCTGAAGGAAGCTCGGGTGGAGTTATTTCCTAGAGTAATGTCGGACAATAATCCCCTAGTTTTCGAATTTTCTCTGTATGGATTAAGGAGGGAATATAAAAGATGGACTTTTGAATGAGCACTTCTCTCCGACCAGGAGTATGTTAATCATATGAGGCAGTGGATTAGGGAATTTTTTAACTATAATACGGATAGTGTCTCTCCTGGAATGATCTGGGATGCTTTTAAGGCCTCGGTAAGAGGTGAGACCCTGCAATAGAGCTTGATTAAGCAAAAAAAAGGCGCAGGAAAAATTAAAAGTTATTATAAAAATGTAGCCCTTCTTGAGACAGAATTAATTAGTCCTGCAAATAATGATGGGGATTCCTCCTCAATCATGAATTCGATTATGGTTACCAAAGCCGCTCTGAATGATTTTAATGTGTAAAAAATGGCTGGCAAGTATCTTGCTAAGAAGCAAAAATGCTATGAATACAGTGAGAACGTTGGCCGATTATAAGCTGTTAGGGCGAGGCAACAGGTAGCGGCAGGACATATAAGGCAGGTAAAGATGATGCAGGGCGATGTAGTGTCCAATGCAGCGGAAATTAGAGATGCCTTTAGGGAGTATTATGAAGTATTATATGCAGCTGCAGCTTCACCCGAAGGACGTGATGAATCTCCAAAATTTGTTTCAAATGTGAGGGTGTCGCAGGAGGAGGCCTTCTTATTAGGGTCTGATATTTCTCAGGAGGAGTTTTATATGGCTCTTCAAGCTCTTTCTTCAGGTAAAGCCACAGGTACTGATTGTATACCATTAGAATTGTATAAAACCTTTGTGAATGAGACCTACCAGGAAAGTATGGGATTGTTTAAGTAGGTTCATGGTGCACTGCTAATATTATTGTCTTTTTAAAGAATGGCAAGGATCCTATCAACTTGGGTTCCTATAGACCAATAACACTATTAAATAGTGATACCAAATTGTATTCAAAGATATTTGCCTCTCGTCTTAATAAGGTTATGCAGCAGTTAGTAACAGTCTGGCAACATGGTTTTATTCAGGGGAGGGGGACAAATGATCATGTCAGATGGCTAATTTCACTATTTGATGCTTCGGATGACCTTATGAAACCATTGGGGCGGCCTTTTTAGATGCTGAGAAGGCTTTCAATAGAGTGTCATAGAGCTATTTGTGGAGGTGTTTCGAAGCTAATGGTTTAGGAGTTGGGTTTATTAGAGCTATGCAGGTTTTATATATTAAACCTATAGCCCGTTTGCAGATCATGGGAGGAGAGTCTGGGGCATTTTCAATAGGAAGGGGAACTATGCAAGGATGTCCTTCCTCTTCCCTGTTGTTGGCGTTATATATAGACGCTTTTCTTAGACGTCTGGAGGCTTCCCCGAATATTTCTCCAATAAGGCTACAGGGGTGGAAATCAAAGTTATTGGCTTATGCCATGACGTTGCGATCATTACCTCTGATCCTGACAGAATGATGGCCGAAGTAGAAACAGTGGCTGAGAATTTTGGTATACAATCGGGCTATTCGCTGAATAGAGAAAAATCTCAGATCTTAGTAAATAGATATACCTTAGCTTCTGATAGCAGGATCGTGGAGAAAGCTACATATTTGGGTATACGTTTTAGGGCAAAGGTGAAAGATATCGTAGATATAAACCTTACTCCTATAATGGGTAAAATTAAGAATGATATGCATCGATGGGACAATTTAAAATTGTCTATAATCGGTAGATGTAATCTTATTAAAATGATGATTCTGCCCAAACTGCTATATATATTTAGTACGATCCCTCTCGAAATACATAATGATTGGTTTAGGCAAATCGAGAGGGAGGTTGCAAGATGTATTTGGTCTTATAAGCAGACTCGAGATCCAATGCGCTTTTATCTCTTCCAAGCGATAGGGGAGGTCTTGGGCTACCTAACTTTAAATTATACTATCTAGCAGCAGCTTTACAATATTATTGGCCTTTTTTTGGTATTAGGACAAGGGAAGTCAGTGATCCTCATTTTGTCCCGTCAATATTTGACAATCTGATTGGCTCACGGGCAAATAGCTGCCTGCTAAAAATATACGAACCAAAATACTTTATAATGACTCGGTTTAAGACTTATATCGCCCAATTTCAAAATTGGGCGAAGATTAGGAAAAAACTTGGGCTCGGCAGGCATAGTAGATATATTCCGTTGATTGGTAATGATCAGTTACCTAAGGCTCTGCTAGACGAATGTTTGGAAAGGTGGGAGAAAGCAGGTGTTTACAGGGTAGCTGATCTCTTGATGGGGGATCATATTGCTTCCTTTGAGGTAGTTAGGGCTAGGTTTAATATTGGGCAGCCAGAATTTTTTACATTTTTACAAATAAGGGATTTCCTTCATAGAAAAGCCAGGGGGCATCAGGCTTTGCATTGGTGCCTCTGATGGAGGCATTAATTAGTACTTCTGGCCCTTCGATCTCGCCATTGTACAGCTCTTTGTTGGAAGGAGTCACTGATGACCTAGAAAACCATGTGCTGAAATGGCAGGACAGGCTAGATGTCTCTGACTCTTGTTTTGTGAAGTCAATGGAGATGGGTAACTCTGTATTATGCTCTGCCAATTTGCCAATTTGCGGGCACAACATTTCAAAACTTTGATTTGTATATTACGCCTGCTAAAATTGTTAAGTGGTGTAGAACGAAAGCGACCCCCTCTTTTAGGTGTAAGGCATATGGGGCGGATTAAGTCCATATCTTCGCTACATGCCCCAGTTTAGAATTAATGAGTCGAGAAATATCTGGCTTTTTGCGGCATGTATTGAAAGAAGATGTTTTGCTTTCACCTCAGCTCATGTTATTAGGGATAACCGAACAAGATGGGGGTTCTGGTGGTAAGCTTATATTTATAGAAATGTCAGTTCTCAGACTATGTGTTGCTTCAGCCTGGCTAGATCCCTCCCCCCAACTTTTCAGCAGTAAAAAAGTTGTCTAATACACATATTTAATTTAGAAAAAGCCCTTTATGACTGGAGAGGCAAAAAAGGGAGAATCAAACGGAAGAAGATCTGGGGTCTCTTGACTGATTGGATTAACGCAATAGCTCAGGATGAGTAATCCACACAATGTGATTAATAATGTCTTTGGCTGCTGCATTTTAGGTAATATATGAGGCCTGGTCCGATATTATTTCTTTTTTGATCAAAATGTTATAATAATTCTCTTTCTTTATTCAAATTGTTTTTTAAATGATATTGCTTTTTGTTAGTTGGCATTGCTGTCTGAATTTCATTAGTTATAATTTTGGAAATAGGAGTGCTACGAAATGTATTTATGTATATACAGACTTATGCTGCTTTCAACTTCTGTTTATGTATTATACAAAATAAAAAAATATATTTAAAAAAAAAAGGAGTCAGTAGCTGAAAACTTGAATAAGCCCTACTTGACATTATACAGGCTACTCTCTAGACGATGATCACTATCAGGCTTATTAGTACTAAAGCTTCTGTGGAGATCTTGAGACACATGTTCTCATATTTCACAGTGGAGGTTGTGTTTGAATGAAACTTTGTGTGTGAGGTTGTTGCCTTAAGCAGAGTCCGCCGCCATCCTTGATGTGCTGCACAGAGATGTATTTCCAGGGAGAGGGACTCTTGTAATGATAGGGCGAGGCAACACCTTCAACACAGACCACTGAGTGGCCCACTGAGATGAATTCACTGATCAATATCACAGACAGATCACTTCAGGTTGATTTGCATTGCTACCTGCCCCCATCAAAGGCCTGGACCACAGTACCCACAATGACACAGAAAACCAGCTCTCAAAGGTGTGCAACTGTGTAATAACAGCTGACATTGGGGCTAGCATGAAGGGATGAATGCCCATTATCAGTGGGAAAAACAACAGTCCGGAGAGGCAGGAAGAGCAGACGAAAGCCTGAATTGCCATTATTCTCCTATCTAAGCCACCCAGGGCACATGGCATTATTTCATTCTTGTATAGCACGTAGCAACCTGAACTCAAGGTGTCAGGCCAGTCCTGGGAGCCCCAAAGCTTGGGAATTTTGCTCAGTTTGAGCAATCAGTCTTATCCCCATTTAGCTTGAGGGAGTTAGAGGCCATCCAGTTGGCTACATAGCTAAGACAAGAGCTGAGTTCCTGTGAGCCCACTTTCTGCATCGACGACAAAGAAACTATGATCTGGGTATCGTTGGCGTAAGAGGAAATAGTCAGACTGTGGCTTCTACTAGGTTTGCCAGAGGGAGAACATAGATATTGAAGAGCAGGGAGCTGAGAGCAAACCCCTGTGGGACACCCCAGGTTTGTGAATGGAAGCTAGATGTCTTATCAGTGGAAAAAACCTGGAAGGTAGGGTCGGCAAGAAAGGATGTTAACCAAGTGAGTGCTGCTTTGTGAAGGACAAGTTAAGCCGGTCTATCCATAAGCTTGTCATGGGACACCATGTCAAATGCTGCACTGAGATCCAGGAGAATCAGTGCGGCTGTGCCACCCCTATCTAGAGGTTGGCACAAGTGTTCTGTGATTCCCAGGAGGCTGGCTTCTGTGCTGTAATCAGCTCTAAATCCTGCCTGGGAGGGGTGGAGGACTTGTTGGGTTTCTACATACATTGAAAGTTGATTATTGACATGTTTTTTCTAAGATTTTAGACAGAATGGGCAGCAGTGAGATGGGTCTGTAGCTTGCCCAGTTAAAAGGGTCCAAGTGGGGCATTTTCAGCAGGGGAAGAACCATGGCATGTTTCAAAATTTTGGGAAGGTGACCTTCTCACAAGGAGGAGTTCAAGAGATTCACTAAAAAAGACTAAATAAGTGGACTTAAGTTGCTCAGCTTCGAAGGGAGAAGAGGATCAAGTTTGAAACCCAATTTCATAGACCTCAATAGGTCCATAAATCGGGCAGCATCCAAATGGGAAAAAAAGTGTAAATGGAAGGGCTTTGGCTCACAATCTGTTAGAGTTATTTCCTTGAGTGGAGCAGAGTCGTGGGTCCTGAAGGAATGGGCTTTTTCAGGTTGAGCGGCGCACCTAGTTCCCGTGTCCAGAGTATGACAGATATTTGTTACCTTGTTGGTAAAAATATCCTTCAGGGCTTCGCATTGATCCTGCAAAAGTGATGGAGAGGGTGCAATATTGCCGGGGTTAGAAAGGTCTTGGACACCTTTGAAAAAGGGCTTGTGACAGTTGTATGCTTTTAAAATTTGATCAGAGTAAAAAGAGGCTCGGGTGCTTCTGCAATGGGCATGGTAAATAGTCTTAAAAGTTAATTTGGCATTGTTGTTATAATGCTTTCACTGTGTTCAAATTTTTTACAGGATTTGTTTTTCTTCCTGTAGGGTCTCATTATGCCATTTGGCTGGAGGTTGCTTCCTAGGCCTTATTTTAAGTTTACTTGGGAGATCAGTAAGGGGAAAGTGTCAGCTAAACCAGTGTTGAGAGCAGTTACATCCAGTTTGTTCTAGTTTCTGGTCAGCACTTTGGGTTTAGCTGCTGCAAGCCGGAGAAGGGAAGTGCAGGATAAGAAAAAGGGGACTGCAAAATGATTAGTCCAAAGAAGAGTAAGGGGTAAGGTAGTATGACTGGCGACATTGGAAAAAAAGGGATCTAGCAGATGGGCAGCTTTATCGGTGGGAGCTGAGTTGATTAAGTCAAGGTTAAGTGATCCCAGGTCGTCGATGATGGCTTGACTTAAGCTGCATGATGTGTTATCTAGATGCAGAGTCAGATCACTTAGATGCGTGTAATTTTACTATTTGAGCACGTATGGAGAAATTAAATCAGGAAAGTTGAAACACCAGTTTCCAGCAGGACTCATCGGCTGATAAATTGAGACACCTGAAAAGGTCAAATTGGGGATCAGACTGAGAAAGAAGAAGAGCGCTGCCTCCGCCAAGGGCATGAGTTCCTCGATGTTGCACTGAAGCACCTTTTTACAAATAATTGCAATCCCCCCTTATTTGTCTTTGCAATCTCTCATGGCAATGCAATAATCAAGAGGTAAAGAGGAAATTATGTCTGGTACAGATGATTCATTTTGCCAGGTTGCCATCAGAAACATGGAGGCGGGGTGTTGTCTATCAGGAAGTCATAGATGTGTTGTTAATGGCTTTTGAGAGAGCAACAGTTAATACCGTAGAAGCAACAACAATTTATAATGCCCTTGCTATTGGAAATATTTATTTCTCTACATGCGAGGGAAGGAGTGGGAGATGAAAGGAGGATGCTTACTGGAAGGCTTTTTTGGTTCCAAGAAACTCCATAGTTTGCAGCTAACCTTGGTGATACAGAGGTGGAATGATGAGATGCAGGCTTCTGCACAGCTCGGTTAAAGTGCTTTGAGCTGTAGAGAGGAGTGGACTATTCGGTGGGACATGAAAGGGTGCAGATGGTCTTGCCTTTGGTAAGCCGGCAGCGCACACACTGCATGTGTCAGCTGCGCCCTAGCAACAGGCTGCCCTTTTATGATGTAGATGAGCGTCCCAAATGCCGCACAGCTGCATGCAAACCGTCCAAAATGGCAGCCATTAGAGCACAGTAAAACAGTTTAGGGGATGCGTCCCAGCTCTGTTTGCTCAAACAGACAAGTTAAAGCATAACGGGAAAATCGGCAGCAAAGTGGCAGTGCAACAGTAAGATATTGTTAGAAGAGAGAGCTATGAATGTTTCAAGAAAACCCAAGGTAAACTTCATTGAATAAGTATTTCCCACATAAAACGAAACCCCTGATACACAATAAAATATTTAAAAACTCAGAGAGCAAAGTTTAAAACGCGTTCATGCAGGCCAGTATAGGAACCATCAATGGTGCAAGCTAATCAGTTTGATAAGGCAGTTTGATAAGGTGTACTTATGTGAAACTAAAAAAGCTACTACTTAGACTGTGACTACTATGGGGCCTAATAATACTAAAACATTGGTGGAGTTCATGGGACAAACATTCTTGTATTTTACAGGGAGGCTGATGCACTGGTTCCTCCCACATATTGCAGCACCCGGGTCATGAAAGTACAGTAGGAAGGGTGGCCCATCCTTACTATTTCTGATTTACTCATGAACTGGCTGATGAATTATTCACCTATATGGTGGCCACTGATAAGACCTCAACCTGGTCATTTATGTTTTCAGAGGCAGTAGGGTGGAAAAATCTAACCCCAAAGCAGAGCCTGCAAAATCATTTGAATCCATAATTGATACGATAAACAAAGAACTCTTTGGCATTGTCACCACGCTAACCACAATGGATGAAAAAATGTCGTCCTTAATGTCAGAGGTGCACTTAATGCACAAATGCTTCTCTCTATTTCAGCCACATTTAGACACCATTGATCGGAGACTTAACAAGATCGAATCCTACTGTGCGAAACAGCCATACTAGGGATGAGGCATTGACTACTTAAGTCATAAGGTTTCTAACTTGGAAGACAGGGCATGACACAACAGCATTCGCATTTACGGAGTTCTGACAGATGCTAAGGGGATGATAAGATTAATTCTGAGCGACCATGAAACATCAGTTTTTTAAACTCTTGTTTGCTGTGCCCTTAGAATTTTAGAGCAGACATTAGAGTTGGTCTTGCACAAAAACCCAGGAAGAGAAACCACGTCCCATCATTGCCTTTGTTCTACACAACCAACATGGGGTAGCAGCCTCATGCCAGTCAAATGTAAGAAGGGCCCATTCCATTATTAGGGGCACACTATAACCTTCTTTGCTGATTATTTGGTGGACACCAATATCAAAAATAAAAAATTTCTTGCACAGTCTATATCAATGGGATCTGAACTTCAGTCTACTAGATGTGCCATAGATTGTAGTAACTATGGGTGGTAAGACAAGAGAATTTCTTATGCCCATAGAAATTTATTCTTTCCTGAATGGTTTAATTGGATCAACAATTCAAATGTCGATCTCATACACCTTGCCTACTAAACACAGAGAAGATTCCATGCCATGGTACATCATTGATCTCCCTTGAAGTGTGTGAAAGATACTGACCTGTCTAGGTTCACATCAAACAGGCATGGCATATACCAGGTTGTGGAAGCACTGCATGGATACAGAGATAAATTATGTCTGTCATTGAAGCTACCACCTTTTCATGCAGAAATAGATGGAGAACCCTGATGATGTACAGACCTTCCCTTGAAGGATTAATCATGCTTTGCTGCTTTGGCTGGACTCTTTCTAGTCATATCTGTTAAGTCTGGTACTTTCCTATACATGGCCAACCCCATGACCATCAAGGTTTACTACTGCAGAGTGTTATATGTAATGGATAGTTCTGATTATTACCATATTAAACGTTTATTGACTTTATCTATATTGTGCCTTTCCTTTCAATCCCAGCTTTTTGCTTTCTCCTGAACTCCCCCTAATGCTCCCTAATAGCACACTGCTATCTATTTATGCTGCAAATATGTTTTTCTTACTCTCTCCTGGGAATAATTCTTTTACTTTCAGGTGTGGCGCTTGACCAGCACTGAGTAGCATAGGTGTTAGCTCTGAACCACAGTTCTAGGTCTAATACATTCACCATTGTCTCTATTGTTTTATTGATTTGCAGGAGACATATAGGAATTTGTCCCTTAACCATACAAAACAAAGATCATCCATAGCCATATCCCTATCAGTGACACTCACAATGCTCTCCTTCTATATAGTGATAGGAGTGCACCCTTCCACTTCCTCTTACTTTGCTATTGACTTCTACGAAATGTCAGAATCATTCTTGATCATTACTCTTAATGTCAGTGGCATGTTGCACTATGTGAAGAGTAGGACAATCCTTAATTAGCTTGTTTGAAACACACAGATGTTGCTCTCCATCAACAGACAACTCCTTTGATTCCATGGAATCACAGAGCAAAACCAAAGATGATGATGGACGGAGTGTTGAACACTGCAAGCACTCACCCCAAGTCAACTGATCTCGGTTTAATCCATCATCATTCTTTAGCTCACTCCACCACCACAGTTCAGACATGGCCATCTGCAAATCAGTCTGACCCTCTGCCTCATGGGAACAGTCCAGCCAGAAATGCCAAGTCATGTCTTCCCTGGACTGGAAACAACCATCTTGGGACAGGTTTCTGGCTAATCAGCCATCATCAGCCAGGCTAGCTTGAATCCAGTGGCAAAGTGAGCAAGAGACCCACGTCTGGGCATACCCGGCCAACTTAGTGCAAACAAAAACAAAACCAAAGGGGATGATAAACGGAGTGTTGAACATTGCAAGTACTCAACCCCAGTCAACTGATCTGGGTTTAATCCATCATCATTCTTTAGCTCACTCCGCCACCCCAGTTCAGACATGGCCATATGCAAATCAGTCTGACCCTGTGCCTCATGGGAACAGTCCAGCCCGAACTACCAAGCCATGTCTTCCCTGGACCGGAAACAAGCATCCTGGGACCGGTTTCCGGCTAATCAGCCGTCATCAGCCAGGCTAGCTTGAATCCAGTAGCAAAGTGAGCAAGGGACCCACGTCTGGGCATACCTTGCCAACTTAGGGCAAACAAAGCAAAACCAATGGAGATGATGGACAGAGTGTTGAACATTGCAAGCACTCACCCCCAGTTAGCTGATCTGGGTTTAATCCATCATCATTCTTTAGCTCACTCCGCCATCCCAGTTCAGACATGGCCATATGCAAATCAGTCTGACCCTGTGCCTCATGGAATCACAGAAGCTCAAGAGAGACTGTTTTGGGAGCAGTAGGACAACTGGCCTCCAAGGAAAGCTTCATCCTTTTGGGCTGTTCTACAAAATGTGGACTGGCTATCCTTATACACTAGAGACTACCTCAAAAATCCTCAAGAACTGGCTGTATTCAGAGGGCTTTATCAAACCTGCATATCATAGATAGAAATATTCTTCTTAAGTCGAGATATGTGGGTAACTTGTAGCATCTTTGATGACCAAGTAGTGCATGAAAACAATGGCCTTCAAGACAAAGAACAGATCAGTAAGCATATCCCTACTTATGTGAAAGACAATAAAGGGTTTGTCATGTCCCAGAAAGTACTCTGGACTGCTGGTAAAGAATCAAACAAGGGAGATTGATGCATGATGCTGTTATGGCAAAACGTAGACATCACACGGACCCACAAACACTAGAAGCAATGATCAGAGACATAGGCAGACAATATGTTGTTAGCTCTTACCAAGCACTACAGAAGACAAGAGAAATTACATATTCAGCCGAAAAAACAGGATAGATTATGCTAGCATCGATATAACCAGGGGAAAGCTGGGAGATTACTTTTGGTACAACTACATCAGAAGATCTCACAAACATTCAACCCATCTATAGGTGAAGTAGATGGTGACCTCAGGACACATCCTTTAGATATCGTGGCTAATTTTGTTTCTTCCTATACAGTCCTGTATGACCAAAAATGTTGCTCAACAACTGAACAGATTGATGTGTTCCTTCAACCTTTACGATTCCCTACCATGTTGAGTGGAAGATTATATCTCCTTAGTGGGGAAATCACCAAAGAGGAGATAGTAGAGGTATGCAAATTACCAGGTGCAGACAGATTCCCTGTTGAGTTCTATATGGTGGTAAAGCCATTTTGGTACCATTACTGCACAGAGGATTTCAGGAGGCAGAGTTAAAATAAATACATTACACCACCAAAATATTTATAATTCACAACAATAAAATATATAACTAAATTCATAACAATACAACCCCAAAATTATTTGCATTGACTACAAACATTTATATACCAATTTAAATATATATTACCTACTGGCAGTCGCCAGTAGGTAGTTATAGTTAGGACCTATTTTCCATAGGAAATCTGCAACATTCTATTTAGAATAACGTTGGCGCCGATTGATGAATCTTTACAAAATTTTCCACAGTTTTGGCCAGCTCTGGTCCGCTCCTCTCCGGAAAATTTCATGGTTATTCGTCAAGCGGGGGGCGAGAAAAAAGGGGGGTCCCAAAAGGCGTTTTCCCCATGTATTTTCCCATAGGACCTGTTGACGCAGCTACAGACCGAACTGTTGAACGGAATTACACCAAATTTGGCAAAGAGGTAGTCCTCAGTTCAGACTCGTGCCTTTTGCATAAATGGTGTAAATCCGTTCAGTAGTTCCTGAGAAAATTAGAGTTAAAAAGATAGATATATCTGGGCGGAGCCTAACCACACATCTCATCGTGAGATCTGATTGGCTATCAGTACTTCATCCAAGAAGTGTTGGCAGCCATCTTGGGACCAATATACATGTTAGCACCTCATTAAAAAGCATTGCAGTTAATAGAAGGTTTTAAGACTTTAGTTACATTATAAATCATTTGTTGATGGTACCATACTCATTTTAGGAACTGTGGTGTGTTCTAAGGTGATTTTACCATGTGAAAAAGCCTTCTGCTGTGATATCATGAATCATGTTTGAGAGAAAACTATTTTCTCATGCTTTTCCCACAGAGGTTTGGAAGGTGATCTATAAGCTAAACTGAGAGCATATTTTCTGTAAATTCACATTATCTTTCTCAGTCATGTGAGAATGAAGTCTGAAATTCTCAGTAAAACATGTACATCCAACAAGGGCAGAGACTGTCAGTTGATTCCTTTGTGTTCTACTGCAGCTTCCCAGAGTATTCTAAAGAACAACTAGAGCACTAACAGTCCTACTTATGAAAAACGTATTGCACACCTGAAGCCATCTTGATTGGAATAAAGTGGTAACTCTTAAAACGTTTAATTTAAACAGGAAAAAAATGAGGGGGTTCATTTTGCCATAGAAAGTTTGATTAGTGCTGCAGAAAGAAAAATTAGGGCACAATTTGAGTGACTTCTCAAATCCTCTTCTATTTCATTAAAACATTCTGACATGCAGACTAAAACATGCACTTTCAATACCAGCAGCAGACTTCCCTGGTGAGCAGTAGCTTTACTACAGTGATCTAATAAGCAACTAGAGTGCTAACATTCTGAATTTATGGCAAATGTGTGACACATCTGAATGCCTTCTTGATGGAATCAAAGTAAAAAACTGAAAGTATTTCCTACTGAGGAGACTTTAGTAAATGAGGAAATTAGGAAACTTCATAACAAATAAGTCTCCCAAAATGGCCACCAGAGACAAAAAAGCCCAAATATAGCACAAATATCACCCAGATGTAGCCCAAGTATAGCCCAATGACAGAATGTCCCAGAGTGTTCTAACGAACAACTAGACCGCTAACAGTCTTACTTATGACAAATGTATGGCACACATGAAGCCATCTTAAATGGAATAAAGTGGTAACACTTAAAATATTTAATTTACAAAGGAACAAAATGAGGGGGTTCATTTTGCCATAGAAATTATGATTAGTGCTGCAGAAAGAAAAATTAGGGCACATTTTGACTTCTTAAATCCTCTTCAATTTCATAAAAAAATTCTGACATGCAGACTGAAACATGCACTTTGAACACCAGCAGCAGACGTCCCTGGTGAGCAGTAGCTTTACTACAGTGATCTAATGAGCAACTAGAGTGCTAACATTCAGAATTTATGGCAAATGTGTGACATATCTGAATACCTTCTTGATTGAACCAAAGTAAAAAACTGAGCATTTCCTACTGAGGAGACTGCAGTAAAAGAGGAAATTAGGAAATTTCATAACAAATAAATCTCCCAAGATGGCCACCAGAGACAAAAGAGCCCAATTGTAGCCCAAATATAACCCAGATGTAGCCCAAGTATAGCCCAATGGCAGAATGTCCCAGAGTGTTCTTAAGAACAAATAGAGCGCTTACTGTCTTACTTATGACAAAATTATTGCACACCTGAAGCCATCTTGATTGGAGTAAACTGGTAACACTTAAAACATTTAATTTAAAAAGGAACAAAATGAGGGGGTTTATTTTGCCATAGAAATTATGATTAGTGCTGAAGAAAGAAAAATTAGGGCACATTTTGAGTGACTTCTCAAATCCTCTTCTATTTCATTAAAACATTCTGACATGCAGACTGAAACATGCACTTCCAATACCAGCAGCAGACTTCCCTGGTGAGCAGTAGCTTTACTACAGTGATCAAATAAGCAACTAGAGTGCTAACATTCTGAATTTATCGCAAATGTGTGACACATCTGAATGCCTTCTTGATGGAAAAAAAGTAAAAAACTGAAAGTATTTCCTACTGAGGAGACTGTAGTAAATGAGGAAATTAGGAAACTTCATAACAAATAAGTCTCCCAAAATGGCCACCAGAGACAAAAAAGCCCAAATGTAGCATAAATATCACCCAGATGTAGCCCAAGTATAGCCCAATGACAGAATGTCCCAGAGTGTTCTAACAAACAACTAGACCTCTAACAGTCTTACCTATGACAAATGTATGGCACACCTGAAGCCATCTTGATTGGAATAAAGTGGCAACACTTAAAACATTTAATTTACAAAGGAACAAAATGAGGGGGTTTATTTTGCCATAGAAATTATGATTAGCGCTGCAGAAAAAAAAAAAATTAGGGCACATTTTGACTTCTCAAATCCTCTTCTATTTCATGAAAAAAATTCTGACATGCAGACTGAAACATGCACTTTGAATACCAGCAGCAGACTTCCCTGGTGAGCAGTAGCTTTACTACAGTGATCTAATGAGCAACTAGAGTGCTAACATTCAGAATTCATGGCAAATGTGTGACACATCTAAATGTCTTCTTGATGGAACCAAAGTAAAAAACTGAAAGTATTTCCTACTGAGGAGACTGCAGTAAATGACGAAATTAGGAAAGTTCATAACAAATAAATCTCGCAAGATGGCCACCAGTGACAAAAGAGCCCAAATGTAGCCCAAATATCACCCAGATGTAGCCCAAGTATAGCCCAATGACAGAATGTCCCAGAGTGTTCTAACGGACAACTAGAGCGCTAACAGTCTTACTTATGACAAAAGTATGGCACACCTGAAGCCATCTTAATTGGAATAAAGTGGTAACACTTAAAACATTTAATTTACAAAGGAACACAATGAGGGGGTTCATTTTGCCATAGAAATTATGATTAGTGCTGCAGAAAGAAAAATTAGGGCACATTTTGACTTCTCAAATCCTCTTCTATTTCATAAAAAAATTCTGACATGCAGACTGAAACATGCACTTTGAATACCAGCAGCAGACGTCCCTGGTGAGCAGTAGCTTTACTACAGTGATCTAATGAGCAACTAGAGTGCTAACATTCAGAATTCATGGCAAATGTGCGACATATCTGAATGCCTTCTTGATGGAACCAAAGTAAAAAACTGAGTATTTCCTACGGAGGAGACTGCAATAAAAGAGGAAATTAGGAAATGTCATAACAAATAAATCTCCCAAGATGGCCACCAGAGACAAAAGAGCCCAATTGTAGCCCAAATATAACCCAGATGTAGCCCAAGTATAGCCCAATGACAGAATGTCCCAGAGTGTTGTTAAGAACAAATAGAGCGCTTACTGTCTTACTTATGACAAAAGTATGGCACACCTGAAGCCATCTTGATTGGAATAAACTAGTAACACTTAAAACATTTAATTTTAAAAGGAACACAATGAGGGGGTTCATTTTGCCATGGAAATTATGATTAGTGCTGAAGAAAGAAAAATTAGGGCACATTTTGAGTGACTTCTCAAATCCTCTTCTATTTCATTAAAAAATTCTGATATGCAGACTGAAACATGCACTTTTAATACCAGCAGCAGACTTCCGTGGTGAGCAGTAGCTTTACTACAGTGATCTAATGAGCAACTAGAGTGCTAACATTCAGAATTTATGGCAAATGTATGACATATCTGTATACCTTCTTGATGGAATCAAAGTAAAAAACTGAAAACATTTCCTTCTGAGGAGACTGCAGTAAATGAGGAAATTAGGAAACTTCATAACAAATAAATCTCCCAAGATGGCCACTAGAGACAAAAGAGCCCAAATGCAGCACAAATATCACCCAGATGTAGCCCACATGTAGCCCAATGACAGAAGTGTGCAAAACACTTATTTGTTGTGTATTTGCAGTTTTATATAGTGCAGACTTGTCAAGTATTGGAGTGCTTTACATGAGCATTGGTTACATCACACAAGATCAAATTCATTTTGGTTGTAGACATGGGGAGATTAAGTGATTTGACCAGAATCGCAGAATGTTGAGCTGAAGCAGAAACTCCAACCTGGTTCCCCAGTTGCAAAGTCTGCAGCTCTGGAAGTAACACCACATCCTCTCCCCTAAGTGCAACATTTAATCAAGTGGTCAACTGGATAAAAAAAACATAAAGATTACAAATAATTTAAAAGTTCTTTGTCGCTATTTAAAAACTCAGAAAATATGTCCTCATTTTAGTTTTTTAGAGCACTAACCATAATTTTGATGCAAATAAGACCCTCTCATATATGTAATTTCTAAAGGAAAGGCTCTAGGTATTACAGTTTTGATTACATCAATATGACGTCAGGTGTTCCACACTTTTGTAATAAATATAGAATGTTAGCAATCTAGTTGTTCATTGGGATACTGTTGAGAGGCAGAGGCCGGGGGCACGGACTCTGAAAATTGAAGGCAGGTAGGAGAGTGCAAAGGCAACAATTTGACCACACTGGGCAGGCAGGAAGGGCAGTGGCAGCACAACAGACTATGGAGGGCAGTGGAAAGGGGGGCAGTGGAAACAAACCAACAATACTGGACTGGCAAGAAAGGCTGTGGCAATATAATAGACCATTGTGGGCAGAAGGAAGAGGCAGTGGTAGTACAACCATACATGCCAACAGACCCGTTTCAGCCAGGAAACGTCCAATGTTTTTAAGCTCAAATGGGCTTTATTTGATCTGTCTCCTGTCTACAATCTTCTCTTGTTCAATGTAACTCAAAGGGGAAAATCAATACCCCTGTTTTTTTTCAAAATCTACCTCTTACCAAGTTCAAAATATTCGCAAGTATGGTTCATTGGATCATGGTAGGCAGGAGGAATTGGGGTAGGGACATGGACTCGGATAACAGAGGACAGGAGGGACATGGAGAGGTGCACCAAACTGACCCTACAGGGCAGGCATCAGGGTTTGCAGCAGCACAAACACCACACAGGGCATGCGGGATGGGAGTGCAGCACAACAATCCATAGAAAGCAATAGGGAGGGGACAGGACCATGCACATGGACAACAGAAAACAGAGGGGAAAGAGGCAATGGTAGCTAGCTGACCATAATGGACAGACAGGAGAGAAAGCTGCAGCATAACAGACCATAAAGGGCAGGAGGGACAGATCAGGGGCATTACAATGGAACAGACAAGCCAGGAGGTAGGGAATAGGGGTCTGCACATGGAAACAGAGGGCTGGGGGCAAGGGGGCAGGGCAGGGGCAGCAAGATGACCATGGAGGTCAGGCAGGATGGGCACTAGAAACAAGACAAGCCATGGAGAGCAACAGTGAGACTATGATGGCATACACATATACCATGGAGGGAAGGTGGGAGGGGGTCAGGGGCATCTAGCTGACCACACAGGGAAGATGGGAGGGGCCATGGCAGCACAGAAGACCATGCATGGCAAGCGGGAGGGTTAGTGGCAGCACAATGGCTATGATGGGCAAGAAGGAGGGTGCAGGGGCATGCATAAGCGACCATGGAGGATAGAAGGGAGGGTCAGGACCTGGGCACAGACAAGAGAGTTCAGGGGAACTCTCTTGTCTCTCTTGTCCCCTCCCTTCACCACTGTGTAAACACGCCCTCTGGCCATTTTTAGTTGGGAGATTAAGTTCATTTGAATCCTGAGGGTCCCTAGGGTCCAACTAGCCCACTAGGTACCTCCAGTAAGCGCCACAGAGCTGTGTTGCAGAGAGGTGTAAAAAGTGGCACGACCTGGACCACCTCTCTGCAACGCAGCTCAGTGGCGCTTACTGGAAGCACCTGGTGGGCTAGTTAGCCCCCAGTGGCCCTCAGGATTGAAGGGGAATTATTTCCCCAACTTAAAATGCGCCATAAGGTGTGTTTGCACACGTCACCTCCGGCCCCGTCCCCTCCCTTCCCCACTGTGTAAACACGCCCTGAGTCCGTTTTAAGTTGGGAGATTAAGTCCCCTTGAATCCTGAGGGTCCCTAGGGGCAAAATAGCCCACTAGGTACGTCCAGTAAGCGCCATTGCAGAGAGGTGTAAAAAGGGGCACGGCCTGCACCACCTCTCTGCAACGCAGAGCAGTGGCGCTTACTGGAAGCACCTGGTGGGCTAGTTGGCCCCCAGGGTCTCTCAGGATTGAAAGGGAAATATTTCCCCAACTTAAAACGCGCCACAGGGCGTGTTTGCACACGTCACCTCAGGCCCCGTCCCCTCCCTTCACCACTGTGTAAATGCACCCTGTGGCCGTTCTAAGTTGAGAGATTAAGTCCCCTTGAATCCTAAGGGTGCCTACGGTCAAACTAGCCCACTAGGTGCCTCCAGTAAGCGCAACAGAGCTGCGTTGCATAAAGGTGTAAAAAGGGGCGTGGCCTCAGAACACCTGTCTGCAACGCAGCTCCCTGGCGCATACTGGAGATACCTGTTGGGCTAGTTGGCCCTCGGGGACCCTCAGTATTGAAGGGGAATTAATTCCCCAACTTACAACTGGCCAGAGGGCGATGCCGGTCTTTTATTTATTCTATTTTTTTAAGAAGGAGGGCTGTGTGGCCCCCCTTCTTTTTCTAATTTATTGGCCCTGGGGACCCCATCCCCCAGGGCCTGCACCCTAATTTTTTTTGTTGAAAAAAATAAATTTGGAAGGGGGCCCCGTGACCCCCCTCCCAAGGCCTTAATCGGCCCCGGGGACCCCAACCCCCAGGTCATGGCCTTTTTAAAAAAAAATTCTTTAGGAGGGAGCTGCGCTGCCCCCTCCTCAGGCCACTTATGGCTCCAGGGACCCCATCCCCCGGGGCGGGCCTTTGTTTTTTATTATTTAAAAAAATATATATATTTATAGAAACACCTAGGACATGCTGGACAAACCGTATGTACCTATCACCATGAAGATTTGCGTGAAATTCATTAAAAGGCGACTATGCATATAATAAATCCACGTGGAATGTATTTACACCGCTAGTGATGCTCTGAGGTGTCTAATCCTGGCCCCACCGCTGGTGGGTACTCTCCAAGTAGACACCCTTGTCGTTTATTTATACAAACATGGGTAGCTATTGACGGGCACATTTAATACACATGCACACCAAGCCATTCAATGGGGATTTGACAAAAATTAGACCAAAACTATGCAAGAAACCCCCCTCACAGTTAATGAAACACAAATCCACCGCCGGATGTGTAATACTTTTTATTTTACTCTCTGGAAAGGAGACAAACCTCACTTGAGAGTCACAGCGCGCTCCTGGCTGAACCCAATGCTGTGTTACACCCACCACTGCCCGCCAAGTGCCACACACGTCTGTGTTGTATTCCACCAGCTAGTGCGTATGCTATGACACTCTCTAGCCCATGTGCACTGTAACACTACCCCATGAATATGTCATGCCACACTTGCCTTCGCACAGGTTATATTGCCCCATCTAATGTGCCTTCCTCGATGCATATGTTATAACGCACAGCACTATGCCATACATATTACAATCTGGGATCCATATCTTTGTCACAGTGCATATGCAATGTTACACTCCCCAGCACATATTTTATATTACAACTTTAGAGACTAGTTAGGTTACACAACACTGCCCTGTGCATATTACAATCCAAGGCGCGTATCGCATAGCACGCGCTAGTGCCTGCGCTATCTCGCGCTCTCCAATTAATCTGTCATTGCGCACAATGTATTGCATATTATATTTCATGCCCAGTTTCATCTTATATCACACTTTTTGGTGCATCTAGTTTTCATTTTCAATCGTGCTCTCAGGACTATGTTCTATATAACACTGCGTTCACCTAACCTTTTCACGGGCATTACATTTTGCGAGGGGGGGTGGAGGGTCAGGGGTTGCTTCTGCCAAGTGAGCCCGGAGTCACAGTCACAAACGTCCTCTTCTTATAGTTCGCACAGACATATTTTAAAAACAATAAAGTTCCTAATACCCACCTTCTCTGAACAGTTAGCTTGCTGCCCCATCCACCTCCTCCCTATCCTCTGTTGTCTGAATCCATGGACTAGCCTCCTCCCACCTGCCTAGCATTGCCAGATGACGGTAACCTGTCCCTGCCACCTCCACCCTGCCTGTCCACATGCCATGCCCCTATCCCCTTCCTCCTGTCCTCCATGGTCCATTTTACGGCCACACACTTCTGCCCTCCCTGGTCTGTTGTGCTGCAACTGCTCTTCCTGCCTGCCCCACGCAGTCTGTTGTGAGGCCCCTTCCCCTGAACTCTCTAGTCTGTGCCCAGGTCCTGACCCTCCCTTCTATCCTCCATGGTACTTTGTGCATGCCCCTGCACCCTCCTTCTTGCCCATCATAGCCATTGTGCTGCCACTAACCCTCCCGCTTGCCATGCATGGTCTTCTGTGCTGCCACAGCCCCTCCCACCTTCTCTGTGTGGTCAGCTAGCTGCACCTCACCCCTCCCACGTTCCCTCCATTGTCTGTGTGTATGCCATCAGAGTCTCACTGTTGCTCTCCATGGTGTGTCTTGTTTCTAGTGACCTCCATGGTAATCTTTCTGCTCCTGCCCTGCCCCCTTGCCCCCAGCCCTCTGTTTCCATGTGCAGACCACTATTCCCTCCCTCCTGGCTTGTCTGTTCCATTGTAATGCCCCTGATCCGTCCCTCCTGCCTTTATGGTCTGTTCTGCTGCAGCTTTCTCTCCTGTCTGTCCATTATGGTCAGCTAGCTACCATTGCCTCTTTCCCCTCTGTTTTCTGTTGTCCATGTGCATGGTCCTGTCCCCTCCCTATTGCTTTCTATGGATTGTTGTGCTGCACTCCTGTCCCACATGCCCTGTGTGGTGTATTGTGCTGCTGCAAACACTGATGCCTGCCCTGTAGGGTCAGTTTGGTGCACCTCTCCATGTCCTCCTGTCCTCTGTTATCCGAGTCCATGTCCATACACCAATTCCTCCTGCCTTCCATGATCCCATGTACCATACTTTCGAACATTTTGAACTTGGTAAGAGGAAGATTTTGAAAAAAAAATGGGTTATTGATTTTCCCCTTTGAGTTACATTGAAAAAGAGGAGATTGTAGACAGGAGACAGATCAAATAAAGCCCATTTGAGCTTAAAAACATTGGACGTTTCCTGGCTGAATCGGTTCTGTTGGCATGTATGGTTATACTACCACTGCCTCTTCCTTCTGCCCACAATGGTCTATTATATTGCCACAGCCTCTCTTGCCAGTCCTGTATTGTTGGTTTGTTGCCCCTGCCCCCCTTTCCACTGCCCTCCATAGTGTGTTGTGCTGCCACTGCCCTTCCTGCCTGCCCAGTGTGGTCAATTTGTTGCCTCTGCACCCTCCTACCTGCCTTCAATTTTCAGAGTACGTGCCCCTGGCCTCTTCCTCTCAACAGTATCCTAATGAACAACTAGATTGCTAACATTCTATATTTATTACAAAAGTGTGGAACGCCTGATGTCATCTTGATGTAATCAAAACTGTAATACCTAGAGCATTTCCTTTAGAAATTACGTATATGAGAGCGTCTTATTTGCATCAAAATTATGGTTAGTGTTCTAAAAAACTAAAATGAGGACATATTTTCTGAGTTTTCAAATAGCAACAAAGCACTTTTAAATTATTTGTTATCTTTATGTTTTTTTATCCAGTTGACCACTTGATTAAATGTTGCACTTAGGGTAGAGGATTTGGTGTTACTTCCAGAGCTGCAGACTTTGCAACTGGGAAACCAGGTTGGAGTTTCTGCTTCAGCTCAACATTCTGTGATTCTGTTCAAATCACTTAATCTCCCCCTGTCTACAACCAAAATGAATTTGATCTTGTGTGATGTAACCAATGCTCATGTAAAGCACTCCAATACCTGACAAGTCTGCACTATATAAAACTGCAAAAGCACAAAAAATAAGTGTTTTGCACACATCTGTCATTGGGCTACATGTGGGCTAAATCTGGGTGATATTTGTGCTGCATTTGGGCTCTTTTGTCTCTTGTGGCCATCTTGGAATATTTATTTGTTATAAAGTTTCCTAATTTCCTCATTTACTGCAGTCTCCTCAGTAGGAAATGCTTTCAGTTTTTTACCTTGATTCCATCAAGAAGGTATTCAGATATGTCACACATTTGCCATAAATTCTGAATGTTAGCACTCTAGTTGCTCATTAGATCACTGTAGTAAAGCTACTGCTCACCACGGAAGTCTGCTGCTGGTATTAAAAGTGAATGTTTCATTCTTCATGTCAGAATTTTTTATTGAAATAGAAGAGGATTTGAGACGTCACTCAAAATGTGGCCTCATTTTTCTTTCTGCAGCACTAATCATACTTTCTATGGCAAAATGAACCCCCTCATTGTGTTGCTTTTTAAATTAAATGTTTTAAGTGTTGCCAGTTTATTCCAATCAAGATGGCTTCAGGTGTGCCATACTTTTGTCATAATTAAGACAGTAAGCGCTCTAGTTGTTCTTAAGAACACTCTGGGACATTCTGTCATTGGGCTATACTTGGGCTACATCTGGGTGATATTTGGGCTACATTTGGGCTCTTTTGTCTCTGGTGGCTATCTTGGTAGATTTATTTGTTATGAAGTTTCCTAATTTCCTCATTTACTGCAGTCTCCTCAGTGGGAATACTTTCAGTTTTTATTTTGGTTACATCAAGAAGGCATTCAGATGTGTCACACATTTGCCATATATTCTGAATGTTAGCACTCTAGTTGCTCATTAGATCACTGTAGTAAAACTACTGCTTACCAGGGAAGTCTGCTGCTGGTATTCAAAGTGCATGTTTCAGTCTGCATGTCAGAATTTTTTTATGAAATAGAAGAGGATTTGAGAAGTCAAAATGTGCCCAAATTTTTCTTTCTGCAGAACTAATCATAATTTCTATGGCAAAATGAACCCCCTCATTTTGTTCCTTTGTAAATTAAATGTTTTAAGTGTTACCACTTTATTCCAATCAAGATGGCTTCAGGTTTGCCATACTTTTGTCATAAGTAAGACTGTTAGCGCTCTAGTTGTTTGTTAGAACACTCTGGGACATTCTGTCATTGTGCTATACTTGGGCTACATCTGGGTGATATTTGGGCTACATTTGGGCTCTTTTGTCTCTGGTGGCCATCTTGGGAGATTTATTTGTTACAAAGTTTCCTAATTTCCTGCAGTCTCCTCAGTAGGAAATAGTTTCAGTTTTTACTTTGGTTCCATCAAGAAGGCATTCAGATGTGTCACACATTTGCCATAAATTCTGAATGTTAGCACTCTAGTTGCTCATTAGATCACTGTAGTACAGCTACTGCTAACCAGGGAAGTCTGCTGCTGGTATTCAAAGTGCATGTTTCAGTCTGCATGTCAGAATTTTTTTATGAAATAGAAGAGGATTTGAGAAGTCAAAATGTGCCCTAATTTTTCTTTCTGCAGCACTATTCATAATTTCTATGGCAAAATGAACCCCCTCATTTTGTTCCTTTGTAAATTAAATGTTTTAAGTGTTACCACTTTATTCCAATCAAGATGGCTTCCGGTGTGCCATACTTTTGTCATAAGTAAGACTGTTAGCGCTCTATTTGTTTGTTAGAACACTCTGGGACATTCTGTCATTTTGCTATACTTGGGCTACATCTGGGTGATATTTGGGCTACATTTGGGCTCTTTTGTCTCTGGTGGCCATTTTGGGAGACTTATTTGTTATGATGTTTCCTAATTCCCTCATTTACAACAGTCTCCTCAGTAGGAAACACTTTCAGTTTTTTACTTTGATTCCATCAAGAAGGCATTCAGATGTGTCACACATTTGCCATAAATTCAGAATGTTAGCACTCTAGTTGCTTATTAGATCACTGTAGTAAAGCTACTGCTCACCAGGGAGTCTGCTGCTGGTATTGAAAGTGCATGTTTCAGTCTGCATGTCAGAATTTTTTAATGAAATAGAAGAGGATTTGAGAAGTCACTCAAAATGGGCCCTAATTTTTCTTTCTGCAGCACTAATCATACTTTCTATGGCAAAATGAACCCCCTCATATTGTTCCTTTTTAAATTAAATGTTTTAAGAGTTACCACTTTATTCCAACCAAGATGGATTCAGGTGTGCCATACGTTTGTCATATGTAGGACTTTTAGCGCTCTAGTTGTTCTTTAGAACACTCTGGGAAGCTGCAGTAGAACACAAAGGAATCAACTGACAGTCTCTGCCCTTGTTGGATGTACATGTTTTACTGAGAATGTCAGACTTCATTCTCACGTGACTGAGAAAGATAATGTGAATATACAGAAAATATGCTCTCAGTTTAGCTTATAGATCACCTTCCAAACCCCTGTGGGAAAAGCATGAGGAAACGTTTTCTCTCAAACATGATTCATGATATCACAGCAGAAGGCTTTTTCACATGGTAAAATCACCCTAGAACACACCACAATTCCTAGAATGAGGATGGTACCATCAACAAATAATTTATAATGTAACTAAAGTCTTAAAACCTTCTATTAACTGCAATGCTTCTTAATGAGGTGCTATCATGTATATTGGTCCCAAGATGGCTGCCAACACTTCTTGGATGAAGTGCTGACAGCCAATCAGATCTCACGATGAGATGTGTGGTTAGGCTCCACCCAGATATATATGTGATTTTACTTTTGATTTTCTCAGGAACTACTGAACGGATTTACACCATTTAAGCAAAAGGCACGAGTCTGAACTGAGGACTACCTCTTTGCAAAATTTGGTGTAATTCCGTTCAGCACTTCGGGCTGTAGCTGTGTCAACCGGTCCTATGGGAAAATGCATGGGGAAAACACGTTTTGAGACCCCCCTTTTTTCTTGGCCCCTGCTTGACGAATCACTGTGAAATTTTCTGGATAGGAGCGGACCGGAGCTGGCCAAAAGTTTGGAAAATTTCGTGAAGATTCATCAATCGACGCCAACGTTATTCCAAATAGAATGTTGCGGATATCCTATGGAAAATAGGTCCTAACTATAACTACCTACTGGCGACTGCCAGTAGGTAATTACGCACATTAAGAACTGCTGCATTGTTTTCGGGCTGATGAAAAAAAATATCCTGCGGTCAGCATGTGTAGGGGAACAGAAGGCTCACCATGCCTGCATCAAAGAAGCAGAAGGCAAAAGAATCACCCACACTTTTTACCGTAGAATTTTTTTTCAACAGGGGCATTTAATTATTTTTGATAACGTTTTGTATTCTAAATTTCTGCCTCCATAGTGAATTGGGCATAAGGTGTGCATTTGGTGTTTTACACCCAACTCGTTCATTCTTTGCAAAATGTACTTGTGCTTCTTCTAGCTTTCAGTTTTTTGTCTTTCTGCCAGTCTTTTTCTTTATTTCTAGGAGTGTTTTTTGTTATTCGCTTCCTGCCGGTCTTTCTGTTATCATCTCAGTCTGGTTTCACTCCATTTCCCTTTTATGCTAATATCTGTCCTTCTTCCATCCACTAGCTGCCAACGTTTTTCAATCTATGTATTTTTCTATTTGCCCTCCCCTCTATCTAGTAGCCTGTCTTCTGCTTTTTAATTCTTTCAACCAATCCCCCTTTTATCATCCGCTGCACATCAGTAGCGCTTGTCTTTTCGATATTTTCTATTTGCTTTTCTTGTTTTCTCTCTGTCTGCCCGACTCTCCTATGTTCAAGCTGTGCATGCCTGCCCAAATGTGTGTGTGCCATTTTCTGTCTGAGTTCCCATCCGCTTGTCATTCCATTTGTCTGTTGCCGAATTTCATTTTTACCCTTTTGTGTGCCCATTCTCTGTCCTACTGCTTAATGGTTGTTTTAGTTTTCAGTCTGTCTCGTCATTTTTTTTTCGTCTGTCTGCCTGGTTAAGCCTATTGTTTTGCTTTTATTAACTGCCTGTTTTTTTATATTATTATATCTGTCCCTTCTCCTGCCTTTCTTCATCCTCCCCTCTTGGTTTATTGGTCATTCTGTGTTTGCTTTTGCTTTTTCCATAGCTAGCTTTTCTCCAAATTGTATCTGCCTTCCTGTGTCTCTTTGCTGCGTGGTACCTGTCCGTCTGAATATTCGTTCATCCTTTTGCCTTTTTTCTATCTGCCTGCCTCCGCTTTAGCCTCATCTCACTGTAACTGTCTCTTTGTTGTGATATACATTTTTTTATCTGCGTGTTGCCCTTGTTACCTTTGTTTCTGTCTGTCTTTTCTCATTTTCTATCTATCTTAATCTTTTCTGCATGCCTTTTGTGACAGTTGACCACTCTGTCTCTTTCCCCGCCTGCCCCTCTGCCCATCTTTTCCCATTTTCTATGTGTGCATCTTCTCTGTTTTCTACTTTACTTGCCTTTTTTCAACACTCCAACTGTCAGCCTCCTCACGCCCCTTGTCTTTACTATATATTTTTTTAATTCTCATTATATATGTATTTTTTCTAATTCTCCTGCTTGTTTTGTACCTAACTCTAAACATTTGTGAAGTCATGCCAACTTCTCCCCGAGCTCTTTGGAACAATGCATGCAGATGCTTAGCAAGGGACAGTACGGCAGCACAGGCTTCTGCAATGGTTTACAAGACTCACGTCATGGGTCCGAGGGACCTGAAGACAGACCAGCAATTCACAGCGCACATGTGCCCATACAGCGTACCTCTCCACTCCCTGCAGCAAGCACGCCAGTGGTTAACCCTAAGATTCTAGAGAAGCAAATGGTACTGCATGGATCAATATGTCATAAGCCTCTTTTTGCACCTCTGTTGGTTCTTTCTAAACTGCACCTCTTTTGCAAATTTCTGCATCCCTCTTGCCTATTTCTGCACCCCTCTTCCTTTTTTGTCCACTTCTCTTGCTTCTTTCTGCACTTCTCATGCTTCTTTCTGCACTACTCTTGCTTCTTTCTGTACCTCTCTGGCAAATGTCTGTATCCCTCTTGCCTCTTTCTGCACCCCTGCATATCTGTTCCCCTTTTCTTACCTTTCTTGCCTGCTTCTGCAAATGACTCTTTCTGTACCTCTGTTGCTTCTTTCTGCACTTCCCTTGCCTCTTTCTGCACCCCTCTTGCCTCTTTCAGCACATCTGCTGCTTCTTTTTGCACTTCTCTTGCTTCTTTATGCACCCCTCTTGACTCTTTCTGTACCCGTTTTGCCTCTTTGTGCACCTCTCCTGCCTCATTTTGTACCTCTCTTGCCTTTTTCTGCAGTTCTCTTGCCTCTTTCTGCACCTCTTTTACTTCGTTCTGCACGTCGCCTGCCTCTTTCTGTACCCCTTTTACCTCTTTCTGCACCTCTGTTGGTTCTTTCTGCACTGCTCTTGCTTCTTTCTGCACCTGTGTCCCAAATTTCTACATCCCTCTTGCCTCTTTCTGCACCCCTCTACCCTCTTTATGCACCTCTCTTGCCTCAGTCAGCCCACCTGTTCCCTCTTTCTGCACCATTTATGAATAAATCTGCTACTCTTTTGCCTCTTCCTGTAGTTCTCTTGCCTCCTTCTGCACCTCATTTGCCTCTTTCTGTACCTCTGTTGGATCGTTTGCACTGCTCTTGCTGCTTTCTGCACCTCTCTTGCAAATTTCTGCACATGTCTTGCCTCTTTCTGCACCCCTCTTACCTCTTTCTGCACCTCTCTTGCCTCTATCTGCACCTCTGTTCCCTCTTTCTGTACCTCTTTTGCCTGTTTCTGCAAGTCTTGTGCCTCTTTCTGCAGTTCTCTTGTCTCCTTCTACACCTCTGTTGTTTCTTTCTGCACTTCTCTTGCCTCTATCTGCACCCCCGTTGCTTCATTCTGCACTTCTCATGATTCTTTCTGCACCTCTCTTGCTTCCTTCTGCACCCCGTTGTGTCTTTCTGCACTCGCCTTCCCTCTTACTGCACCTCTCTTGCCTCTTTCTGCACCTCACTTGCCTCTTTATGCACTTCTCTTGTTTCTTTCTACACCTCTGTTGCTTCTTTCAGCAATTCCCTTGCCTCTTTCTGCACTTCTCTTGCCTGTTTTTGCACCTCTCTTGCCTCTTTCTGTACCTCTCCTACCTCTTTCTGCACCACACTCACTTCTTTCTGCACTGCTCTTTCCTTTTTCTGCACCCCTCTTCCCTCTTTGTGCAAATTATCTTGCCTCTTTCTATACCTCCCTCTTTCTGCACTACTCTTGTCTCTTTCTGTACCTCTGTTGCTTCTTTCAGCACTTCTCTTGCCTCTTCCTGCATCCTTCGTGCCTCTTTCAGCACCTCTATTGCTTCTTTCTGTACTTCTATTCCTTCATTCTGCACCCCTCCTGCCTCTTTTTGTATCCCTTTTGCCTCTTTGTGCACCTCTCCTACCCCTTTCTGTACCCCTCTTGCCTCTTTTTGCACCTCTGTTGGTTCTTTCTGCACTGCTCTTGCTTCTTTCTGTACCTCTCTTGCTTCAGTCTACCCACCTGTTCCCTGTGTCTGTACCCCTTTTGCCTCTTTCTGCAACTCTCTTCCCTCTTTCTGCAGTTCTGTTGTATCCTTCCGCACCTCTGTTGCTTCTTTCTGCACCTCTTTTGCAAATCTTGCCACCCACTTGCCTTTTTCTGAACCCCACTTGCCTCCTTCTGCACCTCTCTTGGTTCTTTCACCACTGCTCTTGCTTCTTTCTGCATCTCTTTTGCCTGTTTCTGTACTTCTCTTGCCTCCTTTTGTACTCAAATGTGAATTGCAAGCTGTCAAGTTTAAAGGTCTGCATGCTCTCATGACTGAGGTATATGTCTACTTGTATATGTATTCTTACATGTGTTATGAATCTAAAGATTGTAGCTGAAACAGCGGGTAACTTCTCCAATAGGTGGTCAAATCTTCTCAGTTCTGCTCTGTCATTCGGTTGCACAAGCAGACATGTCTTATGTAAAAATGTGTTATACAGCCCCTCAAATAAACTATTGAATACCCATGTGCCCTGTATTGTGAGCAGAAAGAAATGCATACACCTTATTTTACACAAATTTACAGAGTATGCTGTTTGAAACACAGCATAGTGTTTGTATGTTTATTTTAATTTAACATGTCACTGGGTAAAAGCATACCTTAACAAACTTGGTCAGAAGTACAACAGTGATATGCTTAGGATTGCTGTTTTATATTTGGTAGGCCTAACATTCTGAGCAGTCGATTAATAGTTAACCTTCAAGAGAAAAGTGTGGTTTAAGACATCTTCAGAGAAGGATTAGTGATTAGGGTACTTTGTATGAGTCTGTTGTAAGGTACAGTCAAAGTAGGCCTCTTTCTGCACATCTGTTGGTTCTTTCTGCACCTTTCTTCATCTTTCTGCACGTCCTACCTTTGTAGGCATATTCACAAATTAGCATTTAAAAAGTCTTACAAATTCACTGAAAAAAATAGATGTTTCATGAACGTTATTGTACTGAATTAGCAGTTAAAAAACCTTTGAAATTCACTGAAAAAAACTGAGGTTTCAGAGACGTTATAGTTAGAAATTAGCATTTAAAAACCTCAGAAATTCACTGAAAAAACCACATGTTTCAGGGACGTTATAGTTATATGTACATTTCACCATGTCATGAGTGATGTAATATATGACATCATCAGCAGTGCATTGCGGGGGCGCGAGTTATAGTTAGCAACTAACTATAACGGCCAAATTTCTCTGGTTTTGTACGAGTGAAATGTCCAACTAGCTATATATATAAAAACTACTGGCGGTCACCAGTAGGCAGTTATAGTTAGGACCTTGTTTCTATTCAAAAAAATATTTTCTTTTGACAATATCGTTGCCGCCGTTTTTGACAAATCTTCACAAACTTGTCAAAACTAATGGTTCACTCAGGTCAGCTCCTGTCCTGGAAGTTTCAGAGTGATTCATCAAGTGGGGGCTGAAAAAAAAGGAGGGTCACAAAACATGTTTTTGCCATGTTAATATTCATAGGGATTTTAGACACGGCTAAAGCCCGAAATGCTGAACGGAATTGAACCAAATTTGGCCAAAAGGTAGCTCTTGGATCAGAAAGCGACCTTTTTCTTAAATGGTGTAAATCCGTTCGGAAGTTCCTGAGAAATAAAAAAATAAAAATATCGATATCTGAGGGCCAAGGAGGGTTTGCGAACCCTCCGGAGCACGAGCTTCATTGTTATTGGCTGCCAACACTCCAAACCAGGAATTTTTGGCAGCCATTTTGTGACTCAGTAAAACCGAATCACAAGACAGTAAAAAAAAGCATGAAACACAAGAAAAGGCGTCAAGGTAGAAACTCCCTAACCCCCTAGGCCTGCTCAGGGAGTCCCACAAGGATCCCCAGATAAAAAAAAACATTATTTTTGAAAAACTGCCGAATTTGCCCTGGGTGTGCAAATCTGGCAGAATTTTTTTTTAAAATGAGGCTAGGGCTCCCGCGCTTCGTTTAATTAAGCCCTCGGGTGGGCCAGGTCCCAGGGGCAATGTTTTACTGTGGTACAGAGGCCCCTGCAGCCCTGCAGACTGCCACCTCCCTGGGGATACTTTTTAAAACTGTGTGGGCGGCTCGAGCCCCCCCATGCACCGGGGACCACCACCTAACCGGGGCATTCAGTAAATTAAATATGGGGGTCCGTTGCGGACCACCACCTCCCTGGGCTACACAACAGTTGGGTGGGGGCGGCGTGCCCCCCCTCTGGAGACCTTTATGTCCCTTGGGCCAGCCACCCCTAGGGCCGGCTCCTGCAATGTCTCGGTGTGCCCATCCACAGGACATTGCCATTTGCAAACCTGCTCTCGCTACCAAGAACCAAAGCAGAATTGCTTTTGAGGATGTTAGCAGCTCCCCTTGTGCAAAAGCAATGCTGGCTCCCGCAGGAGGCGGGGAGCCGGCTGGGACTGCGGGGGCATTGGGGCTTCCCCCGCGGTCCCCATAGATGAGTGTCAGCCCCAGGTAATGGGGTCCTTGCGGCCAGAAGTGGCCCAGGGGAGGGGGGGGTCATGTAGCCACCCCCTCCATGGAACATGAAAAAAAAATAACGAGGCCAGGCCCTGGGGGATGGGATCCCCGGGTCAGAATTGCCCCAGAGATGGGGGGCCATGCAGCCCATTCCCGGAGAAAAAAATGCTCAGGCCCTGTGGGATGGTGTAGGAGAGTAGGATCTGCTTCACATGGGTACCTCCACTTGTTGCTGGTGTTTCACAGTTTTTTTACCTTAGTCTGGCTGTGGCCCTGCTAATCAGGGCCCCAGCCTCGCTGCTTCCTCTCTAAAATAGTTTCCATGTATATTAGGTACATCTCTAATTGGATTCCGGAGTGCCTTATGAGTCCCTAGTATATGGCATATTATGTACCCAGGGCATAGATACCTCAGAGGCCTACCAGGGGCTGAAGCATGTATTATGCCATCCCTGGGAAGCACTCCAAAATGACACAACAGGTCTGCTACTGCAGCCTGGGTAAGGTGGTGCATGCACCCCTTACTGTGGTATAAGCTACCTAGATCACTACCATTGCATACACATATAAAACCTATAAGTCACTCCTATGGCAGGCCTTAATAATCCTGAAGACAGAGTGCTTGGTTTTTTATATGAGAGGGTGCCCCTGCATGAGCAGAGCCCCTCTGCAGCGTTCAGAGTACCTTCTCTGATGCTGTTTGTGGTGCAGCCTGACCATATACTCTTAAGTGAATTATAACCTCGTGGTAAATGCTAACTTTGGACTGGCTGCACGGAAACATGTCCTGTTTGGTGTCAAACACTTTGGAATACTAACCCCCACCAGTCCTGGCAGCGGGGGTAGCATTCCACCCTTCAAGAGGGAGAAACATGTGCTCACTGGTCTGCCTGGTAAAGACTTTCTAAAGCCCTGGCATCACAAAATGGATGCCACTGCCACAGACATGGTTCTGGCCTCCTGCTGCTGACCGAAACTCCGACAGGGGAGGCCTGGACAATAGGTTTCCAGTCCCAGGGAGGTGTAACCCCCTCCTCAGACAGGCAGATGTGCATTGGGGCTGGGCGGGAGGACTCTCTAGTGCTTTGAAGTCCTGCACTGGGGGCACACTTGGTGTCCCTGTGCATAGTCCAGTTCAAACCAGTTGCAGGGGCTACCTGCCCCTGCTCTGTTGCACAAATGGACAAAGGAAATGGGTGTAACCACCCCTCTTTCCAAACCCTCCCATAGTTGGGTTCCCAGAGAATGTCTAACCCCCTATCTTAGTATAAGTATGAGATCCCAGTCCTTGAGACTTTAGATTACCCTGGATGAAACTCTGCAATATATATCCTGGACTTTCGACTTTCTATTTCGACTAGAAGATGGAAGAAATCTCCCTTGGGGTCAAGTAGTAACTCCCCTGCTTGGCAGGCACCAAAGAAGCAACTGTCCGGTCTGCAACTCTGAAGCTCCCACCGGACGCCGAAGTCTTTGCATCACCAGAGGTAGATATCCAGACTTCCCTGAGGCTACCCTGAGTCCACAGCAAAGCTGAGGCCCGTGGCTATCGTGGGTGGCGTGGAACCATGAACCTTGGACACTGTGATCTTTTGCCGGTCCATCATCTTTCTGGTCTTCCTCGAAGTTGTGCTTTGGGCTCTGAGTAGCCCCAGCCTTGGGCACCTACAGCACCAAAGATCTCCACAAGTGACCCGTGGGCCAGTTTCCAGTGTGACTGCTCGAGGCACCTTTGTGATTGCTAGCCCGTTGGCTAGTGGGTCCCCACAAAGGCAACTCCTCTTCTGATTGGGCTTTCCTAGTTGCTCCAGACGTGCCCCAACTTACCCTTGCTGGGTGAGTCCCCCAGATCTTGCATGTCTGCACCGATGTCCTTCTTCTATTTCCACGTGACTTGCCATTGCCAAGGCTTGTTGGGTTCATTCTGGTCACCGACATCGCAGCACTCGACAGCTTTGTGGGACAGCTCGAATTCAGCTCCTGGTTGTCATCGACACCTCCTGGACCCCGTGGCTGAAGAGTCAAGACACCCATTAACTAACCTGAAGCACCTGACATCTGTGGGCATTGGACTATCGTGCCCCTGGTCACTGGTAAGTGACCCAGACTCTGTCCCCTCTGCTTTCAGGTTCCTTCCATCCTCGATCCAGGCTTGCATCTCTTTGAACACTTCTCCTCTTCACGGCAGTAGCACTTCTTAGCCAGCTTCCATTGAAAACGACGCCGCGACCCGACACCAAAAGACACCTATGCACCCGGCTTCCCTGGGTGAGGTAACTCGAGTACTCTGGTGCTCCCATGGGTGTTGGCCCTAGACACCTCTAAGTCCAATAGGGTTTGCTTGTAGTCATCCTCTAAGTGTCCTTACCTTGTCATTTGCCAATTGTGACTTTACCCATAGAAGTCAACGGCGATTCGCGCCTGTATTCTAACACTGCACAGGTCCCCCGTGGGTCCCCTACGTCACTACCTTGGGTGGTTCCTTTGGGCCCAGGCGCTTCTAAAGGATTTAGGCCTTGTGTCTGGTTCAGTCGTGGTTCTTATACCACTTTATTGGTATATGGTTTGGTACGCCCCTAGGGCCCAAACGTGTATTTGTGCTTTTACTGTTGAATACTCACTTGTAACTTAAGTACTTCAAACTCCAGCCTCATACATATATTTTAAATATATACCTGGGGTGGTTGTCCTTTCATTTGATCATTCAAGAGATTATAGACTGGTAAAGCAAGCTGCTTTACATTCCTTCAAGACTTAGCCTGAAGGCTGCTCTCCATAGCTACCACTAGGATAGCTTTCAATAAAGGTTGTCTTTAACCTATCACCATAAGGGATTGTTTGGACTGATACAGGGTGCCCACTATAACTAGTGGACATCATATATCAGGCCAACTTCTCACAGATGGGGTCCCCAGGGCCCCAAAAATACTAAAAGAAGGGGGCCACACAGCCCCCTTCTAAAATATTTTAACAAAGAAAAACCAGCATCTCGCGGGATGCCCTGCTCCCACCCTGCACCACTGTGCAAACGCGCCTCCTGGCATGTTCTGAATTGGGGGATTAAGTCCCCTTCAATACTAAGGGTCCTTAGGGCAAAGTAGACCACCTGGTACCTTCAGTACGCCCCACATAGTGGGAATACTGAGAGGTGGTCCAAGGCCATGCCCCTTTTTACACCACTCTACAAACTCGCCTCTTTGCGCATTGCTGATGGGGCGGTGAGGTCCTCTTGTGTCTTGAGGACCTCAGGACTAAAGTGGACTTTATCCCCTGAGCAGCAGTGCTCCAGGAGGCATGGTTGCAGAGTGTTGTAAAAAGGGTGTCTGGCCTCAGACCACTCTCAGCAATCCAGCTGTCTGGGGCTTACTGGAGGTACCTGCTGGGCTAGTTGGCCCCAGGGACACTTAGGATTCGAGGGGACTTAATTCCCCAAACCAGAATACTCCAGGAAGCATGTTTGCAGAGTGATGGAGAAAGGAGGCATGGCCTGTGTCCAACTATCAGCTTTCCCACTATCTGGGGTATACTGGAGGTATTAGGTAGGGTAGTTGGCCCCTAAGGACCCTCAGCAATAAAGGGGATTTTAATCCCCATCCAAGAGCATGCCAGGAAGTGCATTTGCAGAGTGGTGGGGAATGGGGGCATGGCCTGCTATGAGAACTTAGCAATCCCGCTGAGTGGGACTTAATGGAGGTAATAGAAGGGGTAGTTGGCCCCCAAGGTTGACATTAGGGGCTGACTACTGCTCCTGTTATCTCCAGTAAATCCCACACTGTGGGATTGCTAAGAGGTCTTCAGAGGCCACGCTAACCTTTCTCCACCAGTCTGCAAATGTGCCTCCTGGCTCAGTACTGGTTGGGGGATGAAGACCACTTAACTCCTGAGGGACTTTGGCGGCCAAGTAGCCCTCCTGGTACCTCCTGTAAGTCCTACGCAACGGAATTCCTGAATGCTGGTTGGAGGCCCAGCCCCCTTTCTCCACCACTCTGCAAATGCAACTACCAGTTAAAGAAGCATTTGTAATGTAATAGGTCTCGCATTTGCAAGAGTTAGAGCTATTGGTGTTGTAAATCTAAAAGTGTTTTATCAATGTTTATTTGAGAGGAGTATATGTTTGGTGTGTGTAATGAAATTATGTGGTATGTTGTGCAGTCAAATTATGTGGATAAAAAATATGTGGTATTTAGTGTATAGGAAATATCTAGAATGGGATTATGTGTTATGGAGAGTATATGTGTGGTATGATAGCCTGTGTTGTGGAGTGGTAACCTTAGGTATAGTCCATTTCCGTAGAAGCTAAACTATAAATTCAATGAGCACTGCTGGGCCTGGTCAGAGGTATGAACCGGGCCACTGGAATTATGCGACTGTTTGGCTGCACTGACTTTTGTACAATTATACATTTTTCGAATTTGCCACATAATCCATCATCTGCTGCATAATCTGCAGATTTGAACAAAAAAATTCTTGTTTCTAGCTCAAACGGCGCGAACGTTTAACCCTGGGCGTAGTACTACGATATGCTCACGGAGCGTGCGTAGTTGCCGCTACTACGCACCATGCGAATTGCACGTAGCACAGTGCAAAAATGGGTAGCGCAATGGGCATTTTTTGCTTGCTCGCGGTCCTCAACGTCAAGTTGGCAACCGCGAGCGAGCAAAATCAACGTCCCGGCGAGACTTTTTCCTTGTTCGCGATCAGCATCATCAAGTTGCCTATCACGAGCGTGGAAAATAAACCTCCTGGCGAGATTCTCAATGCAGGGAGGTCAGGTTTCTCATTGCGAGTGGTCGCATATGCTCGCGACTGCTCGCGATGAGAACCTACCAGTCCGCGTTGAGAAAGCTGCCGCTCGAGTATAAATCTACTCAAGCGGCAGAAAACGACGGCTTGCACTGTGCAAGATGCTGTTTGCAATGATTGCACAGTGCGGACAAGCATCCAGCCCTGTGCAATCAGTGCAAACAGCATTTCCCTACTGCACTACGCAGTTCGCGTAGCTACACGTAGAGTGCGTAGTGTGAAGTGCACTTCACGTAGCTACTCGTAGCGCTACTACGCAAACTACGCCCAGGGTTACAAACGTTACCAAAAATTCAATGACAAGTGTTACAGCGTGGTGGAAGGCCCTTTGCAAACCTGGAATGGTCACCTGTTACTTATTGCTAAATGGGGGTGTTAAATTGGTACTAATGGTGCACAAACCACTCTTGCTTCTTTTTGCTTCTCTCTTGCCTCTTTCTGTATTTCTGTTGCTTCTTTCTGTACCTTTCTTTCTTTGTCTGCACTTCTTTTGCCTCAGTCTGCTTATCTCTTCCACTTTCTGCACCTCTCTTGCCTCTTTCTGCACCTCTGTTGCCTAGGTCTGCACCTCACTTACTTCTTTCTGTACCTCTTTCTGTACCCCTGTTCCCTCTTTCTGCACCTCTCCTGCCAGTTTCTGCACCTCTCTTGCCTCTTTATGCACTTCTCTTGCCTCTTGCTGCACCTCTGTTGCTTCTTTCTGCACTTCTATTGCCTCTTTCTGCACCCTTCTTTCTCGTTCTGCACCTCTGTTGCTTTTATCTCCACTTCTCATGCTTCTTTCTCTACCTTTGTTGCTTTGTTTTGTACTCCTCTTGCCTCTTTCTGTACCCTTATTCCCTCTTTTTGCAAATCTCTTGCCTCTTTCTGTACCCTTCTTCCCTCTTTGTGCAACTCTCTTGCCTCTTTCTACACCTCTCTTCCCTCTTTCTGTACCCCTCTTGCCTCTTTTTGCATCTCTGTTCCTTCTTTCTGCACCCCTCTTGCCTCTTTCTGTACTTCTGTTGGTTGTTTCGCACTCCTCTTTCTTCTTTCTGCACCTCTCGTGTAAATTTCTGCACCCCTCTTGCCTCTTTCTGCACCCCTCTTCCCACTTTCTGCTCCACTCTTGCCTCTGTATGCACCCCATTCTCTCTTTCAGCACCTCTTTTGCCTGTTTCTGAAACTTTCTTGACTCTTTCTGCAGTTCTCTTACCTCCTTCTGCACCTCTGTTGCTTCTTTCTGCACTTCTCTTGCCTCTTTCTGTACCTCTATTGCTTCTTTCTGCACCCCTCTTGTCTCTTTCTGCAATCATCTCCCTCTTTTTGTACCTCTCTTGCTTCTTTCTGCACTTCTCTTGCTTCACTTTGTACCTCTCTTGCTTCTTTCTTCAGCCTTCTTCCTTTTTTGCATCCATATTGCCTCTTTCTGCAGCTCTCTTGCTTCTTTTAGCACTTCTCTAGCCTCCTTCTGCACTTCTCTTGCTTGTTTCTGCACCTTTCTCGCATCTTACTGCACCTCTGTTGCTACTTTCTACACCTCATTTTCTTTTTTCTGAACCCCTCTTGCCTCTTTCGACATCCCTGTTCCCTCTTTCTGCACCTTTCTTGCCTCTTTCTGCACCCCTGTTCCCTCTTTCTGTAACTTTCCTGCCTGTTTCTTCACCTCTCTTGTCTCTTTCTGTACCACTGTTGCTTCTTTCTGCACATCTCTTGTCTCTTTCTGCACCCTTTGCGCCTTTTTCAGAACCTCTGTTGCTTCTTTCTGCACTTCTCTTCTGTCTTTCTGCACCCCTTCTGCCTCTTTCTGTACCCCCTTGCCTCTTTGTGCACCTCTCCTACCTCTTTGTGCACCTCTCTTGCCTCTCTTTGCACCTCTCATTGTTCTTCAGCACTTCTCTTGCTTCTTTCTGCATCTCTTTTGCAAATTTCTACATCTGTCTTGCCTCCTTCTGCACCCCTCTTCTTATTTCTCCACTTCTCTGGCTTTTTTCTGCACTTCTCTTGCTTCTTTCTCTACTGTTGTTGCTTCTTTCTGCACCTCTCTTGCACATTTCTGTATCTCTCTCCCTCTTTATGCACACCTGTTCCCTCTTTCTGCTCTTTTCTTGACTGTTTCTGCATCTCACTTGCCTCTTTTGGCACCTCTGTTACATCTTTCTTCACTTATCTTGCCTCTTTCTGCACCTCTGTTGCTTCTTTCTGCACTTCACTTGCTTCTTTTTGTACCCCGCTTGCCTCTTTGTGAACCTCTCCTGTCGCTTTCTGCACCTCTCTTGTCTTTTTCTGCAGTTCTGTTGCCTCTTTCTGCACCTTTTTTGCTTCTTTCTGCACTTTTCGTATCTCTTTCTGTGCTCCTCTTGCCTCTTTCTGCACCTCTGTTGGTTCTTTCTGCACTGCTCGTGCTTCTTACTGCACCTCTGTTGCAAATGTTGCATTCCTCTTGCCTCTTTCTGTACCCTTCTCCCCTCTTTCTCCACCCCTCTTGCATCTGTCTGCACACCTGTTTCCTTTTCTTCATCCTTTTTGCATGTTTCTGCAACTCTCTTGCCTCTTTTTGCAGTTCTCTTATCTCCTTCTGCACCTCACTTGCCTTTTTGGGCACATCTCTTGCCTCTTTCTGTCCCTCTCTTGCCTCTTTCTGCACATCTCTTGCAAATTTCTACACCCCTCTTGCCTCTTCGGCACCCCTCTTCTCGCTTTCTGTACCCCTGTTCCCTTTTTCTGCACCTCTTCTGCCTTGTTCAGCACCTCTGCTGCCTCTTTCTGAACCTCTCGTAGCCTCTTTCTGCACCTCTGTTTCTTCTTTTTGCACTTCTTGTGTCTCTTTCTGCGCACCTCTTCCCTCTTTCTGCACCTCTGTTACTACTTTCTGTACTTTTTTTTATCTTTCTGCACCTCTCTTGTTTCTTTCTGCACGTATTGCCTCTTTATGCACCCTTCTTCCCACGTTATGCACCTCTCTTGCCTCTTTGCCTATTAAAAGAGAGTGCATAGCACAGCATTGTCCCATAAAGCACAAGCAGGATCTCCCCTGGGCCCAGCATCCCAGACAATCGCCAGACCTCTGCAAAAAAGAGATGATCATCTACATTGTTGCCATAAACTAAAATCATTATCAAGGGGTGTCCCCGTAATGTACCCGCTAGTATAACATAACCGACCCTGCTGGTCGTGAAGCACATGTTGTGTATGCCATGGAAGGCCCTTATGAATCAGCACTAAAACCCTGTGCATAGTTAAAGCAATATGCCACATGTCATTCTGAGACCTAGACTGCTCACAAGTGTGTTGTGGTCTCCTCCTTTAGGCGCAGCTTCTGCAACATCCAGATGTCAATATTATGATGATGTAAATACGTGAGGACATGCTGCACCCTATGTCTATCAACGAGCCGCCTGATGTTACAGGTCATGCACTTAAATGACAGAATCTAAAGGTTAAGGAGGAAGTGAGGCATCCCAATTATTGAACAGTTGCGACCAGTATAATGAGGCAGGGACACAGTGCTGAGTGGCATCAAAGTGGGAGGCAAATAGGAATAGTTCCCCTAAACCAAACCCCCATCCCACTTTGGCCACCTAATCAGACCATAAAGAACACTACCGACCACCTCACCAAACCTCTCATACATTAAAAAAACTCAGGAAGGGAATCATCCTGGGGTGCATCCAGGATACCCAGCACACTCCTAGCATGAGGAAACCTGGCTGACCGGGGATGAAATTTCATGGTATTAGCTAGAAGTATTAACGTGGCATCTCTGCATCACACTGGAGGGGTAATTGAATGACTGAAAGTAAGGCATGTGCGGCCCACAGTCCCTCATTCAAGGAAATAGTTGCTAGGCAATCCTCACTGAGGCAGCACCACTTCTATCCACGATCTCTGAATGTTTGACAGAGTAGGTTTCCCATCAGTCATTATTTCTGAGGTGGTCACGGCTTGAGGTTCCGAGAGTGAACCAGTGATGGCTCCTCCTCTAAGGCAGAGAAGCGTCGCCCCACTGCTTCAACTGCAAGCTCAATACAAAAATAATAACGCTCTGTTTTTTTGCACTGAGCTTGCACTTGAAGCGGCGGGGCGGGCTCCCCACCTCACAGGGAGGAGGACTGGTGGCTGCACCTTAAGTGCGCATGTTCTCCACCCAGGCTGCATTCCAGCCTGGGTGGAGAATCTGCCCAGGCTCCCATTCCCCATCTGAGCACCAATTTACGGCACTCAGACCAATCACAATGCTGCATTGCAGTGTTGTGATTGGCTGGGAGCATGGGTGCTTGCTTCCTGGTTCCTGTGTGGAGGAAAGGCGGCATCTGGCGACTGGCATGACCAACAGGAATGTTCGTTTTGCTTCCACACCACCTCCTACCACCGTTCCCTACCAGCCTCCACAGGAGAGGATAGGGTTCCAGCGTCAAACTTGGCAGCTGTCTTGGATTTCATAGAATTGTAGGTATCCTGAGATGTGAAAAATGTGACTAGGTAGAGCAGAGAGTACTTAGCGCTGGTTTTCTGCAGCTTCCATTTCACTGGAAGGAATTCGTATCTGGTAGCCTGCATAACTAATGTGAAATCTCATTCTTCTGATATTGGAGGGGTCGGCAATTCCTGGCCAGGCACAGTGTGGTGTTTTAGGTCTAGATAATTTAGCAGCCTGGCAATAATTGTGTGCACTGGAGCACGTGAGGGCTGCTGCTAGCCTGTGACCTGGGAGGTCTATCAGTGACAAACCTGGAGGAGAGATCATCCCCAAAAGAGACCGGAACATCGCTTCCACATAGTCATCCATTTGGCCCATCCCCATCGACTCAGAAACTCCAAGGATGCACAAATTGTTTAGTCTCAAACTAGATTCATGGTCCTCATTCTTGTTGCCCATGACCTCAAGTACATTCTCCATCTGGAGTAAGCTCTCCCTAGGGTAGGAGTGTGAATCCTCTACTTCTGAAGTAGGATGTTCAAGCTGGTCAATGTGCTCTTCACGTTTGTCCACTTTCTTCTTCATACATTCAAACCTGTCAGTGAGCTGATCTCTTTTGTGTCAATGGCATTCCAGCTGTGTTTGAGATCCATGAACATGGAGCATATGTCTAGCTCTGGTGTGGTCCCTTTGCTGGCCTGTGGTCTCGTCTCTTAGACTTCCAAGCTTAGCTGAGCAGTACGTGTGAGTCTGAGTGAATCAAAGGTCATCCTGGACTGCTTATTGTCAGTTTTCCCTAAAGTGTTCGACAGGGGTGCAGCCCAACTTCAGCGGGAGACCTACTGCTCACCAAGAGCCACACAGTTCAGGGGCAAGATGGGCACACCCAGCCGAACACCCAGCCGCACAGCACCACAGGAAGACTCACAGGCAGGCCAGGGCCTTAATTCAATACTGCACCACCAGCGTCATGGACACTATGGGCCCCAGTAAGGCCTCTGGATCCCGCCTCACCACAGGTTCCAAACACTGGTGCACAAGCAGGTCCAAAGCCACCAGTCAATTGCAAGCATGAGGGATTGGCCTTCTGGATGCAAGCGGCCGGCACTAAAGAGGAAAGACATGGGGGAGAGGCCTGGATTTCTTAATAAAGCCTCTGTGGGGCCCAGGTGTCCCATGAATCTGACCACATCTCTCAGGCCGTGACGGGTCCCACCAGTCAGTTCTCCCCTGCCCCCTCAGGTGCAGCTTACAATTGAGTGTTGGTGACTGTGGCTGCACGGTCACCTTGCGCCCTAGTAAGGCCCCACAATCAGTACTAAACTCCTGGGCCACGCCTCACACCAAGGTCCAAGTGCGGGGACACGAGCAGGCCCCAGGGCACCAGGCAAGTCCAGGCAGGAGTGATCAGCCTGCCAGATGTAGGCAGCCAGCACCACAGGGCCAAGACGAGTGGAAGAGGCCGCCATTCTCAAAATAAAGCCTCCATGGGGCCCAGGTTCAGACTCACCTCGGCCATGCCGGGCCCTGCCGGGCCCTGCCAATCAGTTCTTCTGTGCCTCCTTAAGCCAGGTGCAGCTCCACATTGAGTGCAGGCATCTTTGGCTGTGCGCCCCCACCTCCAGGCCCAAGAGCCACATCAGTTGAGGTAAGTGCAATCGGCAGCACGGGGACAGCAGGCCTCACTTCACCTAGAGCTGCAGCACAGCTTCTGCTCCTCCCCGTCCAACAGTGCTGGTTCAAAATGCACAGCACATTGTGTGGAGCAGAATCCCAGCCTGTGTGTTACCAATACCCCCAAATAAATTGGATAATTACCGGACTAGTTGCCCCAGCTGGCAGAGCCTCGCTGTGCAACAGCTATCTTGCGGCCAGGCTCTGCAGCTGCCAAAATATAGAGACAATTCAGTGGCTCTAGAGTGAGGAATTATGTAGTTTAATATAAATTCAGCACCATGAGAAATGAGAGTATATAGAAGTTCTAAAACCTTTGTGAACCATAGAAGCATAAAGTCTGTGGCTCTATATTTTATTGGAAGACACATTAACAGAGAACATCAATCTGTGTTAACCCACAATATGCATGACACGAATCTAGGTCACCAAAATGTGATATATAACAAGGTAGACAGGTAGATGTGCGTCTCCGGAGCTCAATAAGAAGGATACTAGCTACATAATGTTCACCTTTCAGAATGTCTTTTAAATTTCAAGTATTTACAGCTTTTAGCAACTGCAATATCAAAACAATCATAAAAGCATCATTATTATCATTATTGTCAGTTTTGTTCCTATCCCAAGAGCAGGAATTACATTATGTTTGTTGTTTTGCAGTGCATGCATTATTTACAGAGAAGGGTTTCTGTGCTGCTTCCAGCTGAGCCAGATTACATAATCATGCTGTAAGTCAAAGAAGGAGACTCAGACATGAAGATTTTCTGCCTGGGAAAAAAAGCTTTCAGTAGCCCATGAAGACTTCAGCTCATTTTCACTATTCCTCTTTCTGATTCCCCCACGAGTAAAACCAGAAACTGAAGGCGTTTTAATATTCCGGCCTCATTATTCTCATTTTCTATAATTTAACAACTTCTCGTATTTTTCTTAATGGAAAAGTCATGCAATATTAAACAGTAACTGCTGTTAATTTCCCGCTGTATATCATTTGCATTTTTTTTGTTGCGGGTGGAGGGTAATTAACATGCTCTAATTATCATACTGATTGTCTGCTTTGGTTTATGAGAATAGAGTGATCTCAACCCTTGCTGAACGTACAATGGTGCATTTTATAGTTTCCAATAATATTGTCCTCTGAGAATGAAGGCTTACATTTTTGCGTGCTGGAAATGGCCTGATCTAGTCTGGGAACAGGATCTGCAAATAATTCAATTTGGAGCAAAGTAATGTACTTTTTATAGCACCTATCAAAAATATAGAGGCTAATGTTTGTAGTAGGACAACGTCTGAACTTTTATTGGGCCTAATTGTAGTTATATGGCATTATTAACCATAGATTTGTGTCTTACTGCCATTAAGAATGTGTCTTTTTCTTTCGTTCTGCACACTTCCCCAGCAAGAAAACACATACTAAAAATCTCACCCAGCCATCATGCTTTAGAAAACTGCAGTTGTTCTTGGGAATGACGTATTTTCCTGAGATGCTCTGAACTTCATCGTGAAAAAATGATTTTCACCTTTAGTTTAGCTGCTAAGGTCATCTCGCGGCAGATCTGATATTACAAATCCAGCTGCTCCCTTGAAAAACGGACAATATATGAGAGGAGGTGAGGTGTGCTCTGTGTGTGCCATTGGAAGTGTACTTCACAAATATTAAAGGACAACTATGGACCAGGATTCAGCAGCCCCGTTAGTCGATGCATTTTATAAGAATGAAATAAAATTGCTTTCATAACGTGTCAATACTGTCATCTCAAACTTGAAGGTCTTTGGGGGTTAGAACAGATCGAAATTAGATCGCAGTTCAAGAATTCTTCCACCAGAGATCCGGAGTGGTTTAGGTGCTAAACACTGAACAATTTATGATTTCTACAAATTTCTACATTGATGTTTTTGTATATCAAGGTACACTTTTCATCCAACATAGTAAATAGAAGCTAACAACGGGCACTTCATTTGCAAAGCTTGTGGAATGTTTTTCTTTGTTTGTGTTTCGATTTGAAAAAAAAATTCAGTTTCTAAGTTGAAAGAAAGTCTGTTTTCTTTGCTTGCCAGGAATGCCATGAACATTACTATTTTGGCTGGGCATTATTAGTAATAATTATTTAAAAACAGACAGCATGGGAATGGGAAACCCTTAGCGAGATTGGAGATTAGTGGACGTCTGATCATGATAAACCTAATCTCAGATTGCATAATAAAGTCAGTTTGAGAACTTAAGCCCGTTAATTGAATGTCCAATCAGAAATATATTCAGAATCTTCTTTATTAGGTGTGGTAATCTTCAATGTTAGCCAACATGCGTTTTGTCATAAACTGACTTCTTCAGGACTAGAATTAAAATATAATCTTTCATTATTTCATAAAATGCTATATATAGCATTCCCATACACCATAGTGTATCCATCAGTTATATGTGAAAAGATTTTCTTTGTGAACAAAATGTGATTTACATTAACCATGGGATACCCAATGCCATATCCAAGGCTAAACAATCTAAAATAATAGATCTGGTAAAAGTAATATCTTCTTTTGGCCATAGTGATAGCCATAGTAGCAAAGGTCTTATCAAATGTATATCTTCTAGATACTGCAGACCAACCTCCTGATGGACAATCATGATTGAAACAGAAGTAGGTAAGCAAAGTAGCAATTTACAAAAAAAGTGCTTTCCTCAACTTGTAAGGCAGTACAATTGGCATAGACCCAGAAACTGGCCCCATATGTGGCAGTGGACACTCCTCTCGCCTTGTCAATTTCAACCATTTCCTTGATGGGACGGCTACCTAAGTGAGATGAAAATGTAAAAATTGCTTGTGAAACCCCGCTCATTTTGACTTTGGTGTTTAAAATTTGCTGACTCTAGGATCTGGTACCTGTAAATAAAACACCCAAAAAACATAATTCATTTACTGAAACAATTGGGGTAGTGTCAATATAAAAAATTCTATATTGTTTATGCTTGGGCCCAGAAACCATGGTAAATGTTTTTGATTTATTAATCACCATTTTCTTATGTGACATGTACTCGCCGAAAGCATTCATTTATCTTTGTAAGCCAACAAGGGGACCTAGATAACAGAACAGCATCATCAGCATATAACAATACTGGAATAGGACGGCAGCCCGGGGGCGGGGGGCATCAGCTTGCAAGGCTTGCAAATGGATATCCACATCATTATTAAATAGAGAGAATAGTAGAGGGGCTAACACAAAACCTTGTTGAATGCCTCACCCTACTTTAAACATCGGTGAGCACTCGCACTGAAACCCAAAGCAAACTTTACTATCTGGACTCTCATACAAACGAGAGAAAACCCCCAGGATTGACCTCTGTGCACCTAAAGAAATCAGTGTGCAAAGAATTTTATGGTCACCAAATCAAAAGCACTCCTTAAATCAGCAAAACAAAGATAAAACGATCCCAATTTAGCTCTGGTATATTTCCTGATTTGCAGCTCCACATTTATACATTGTTTAATAGTCCCCATCTTCTTTCTAAAACCATAGTAAGCACTGGGGATAAGATAGATTGTTCTTGAGCCCATTCCTCCAACCTGAATAATAAAACTCTACCCATTACTTTCACTGATGAGTCCAGGAGAGAAATAGGACAATATTCTTTTGAATCTGCTTTGTCACACTCTATATAAATGGGTATAATTATTGAAACTCCCAAGAGGGTTGAATCTATTCAACAGCAGCTGCATTTAATACTCTCATGAGAATAGGCCCCCAGAGTTTGGCAGCAGATTTAAAAACTCCTATAGGTACCCCATCGGATATAGGTGCATTGATAGGTCAATGTGCAGGCCTTCAATCAATCCAAAAATGTATGCACCAAAAAATACAAAAAAACTATTTGATACAATAAATGGTACTACTCAATACACTGAGCACCTGTGGTATATATGTATGCTGCTTATAACTGTAGAACTGTACATAACATTCTTTTCATGTATTTATCATTTCTTTGTAACTTTATGCTCATAACGTTACATTTCCTAAGTACTGTTTAAAAGAGAACTAATTATCTTAAATTATAGCTAGTAGGATATTGTAACATATTCATACATAATACACTTTTCCATGTGAGTCCATGGGTTTCTCCTGTAGTAATTATTAGAAATCTGACTAGAGCACCGTGCCAAAGTGCAGCAATTGGCACAATACGATAACAAATACAGTAGTACAATTGCTCTTATGAAAGAAATGGATTATTAGTCTGCCTTTATGGTAGTCTACCACAAGTAATAATGGCACTGTTCTTGTTAGGTCCTGTAAAGGTTTCAGTAATTTAAACTTGAGCTCACTGCCTGGTAGCTATAAGGCAAAGCAGACAGGTGTAACTAAATAAAAATGTAAAAAGCATGTAAAAATAACCAAACAGTTAAAAAGTGATTGTTAGAAGTGGGGGTTTTGGTTGTCAGAGTATGCACTATCTACAAGCCGGAACCACCACTCTAGTCGGGGAAAGCTAGATACACACTTAAAGATACCCTTTGCTCTCACCCTGGTAGCATGGCATAGAGAAGTCAGGCTTATCTAAAGAGGCAATGTGTAAAGTATTTGTGCAACATAAACACACACCCAATAACACAATAAAAACACCACAAAATACTCCACACCGGGTTACAAAAATATATTACATTTTTATGTTTAAAACAATTCCAAAACGCCAAAATATTATAATAAGTTGAACCGGAGTTATACATTTTTAAGGAAAAAAAAAAAGTAGTGCTTAGAAGCAAATAGTCTTTAGGGGCTACTTGAGGTCACACTGGACCAGGGAAAATTCAAAGTTCAGGCCGACCGTGATGGAGCGCAGGATGGCTACAGGACCCATGCAGTTCCCTCTGAAAAAGTATCTTGGATAGAGCAAGCGCCAATGTCGAAGACTCGATGCATCAATCTGACCCTCGCAGGCGATCAAGACTTTATCGACGAACCCCTTTATGATACAGGCGGGGCGTCAATGTCTAACCACATTGTCTGTGATCATTAAGCTGGCAGCCTGTTGCAGCCATGTTGTCGATCGACTCGTGTGGTGTCTGCGAATACCAAAAACATGAGGGTGGAGGCTATTGGAGACCGCACCTAACAAATGAACAGTGGATGTCTTTTCGTGTGCTAACTGTCTTGAAATTAGATGTGGAATCTTTATATTATGCTGTATAGTGCTGAACCTTTTTGCATTTAATCCTGTGGCATTTGCGTCGAAGGGCAATGCTTCGGTGCCGATCAGTGCACAATTGTTGCTGCATTGATTTTTTGGTTCTATCCAAGAGCAGTTGTAGACTTGAAGAAAGTCTTTGATGGACCTGAGACTTCAGAACATGGGGCAAGAAAGTGAGCCCTTGGAGTCACTTTTGGTTCAAGTTAGATGGGTCCATTCCTAGCCCTCAGAAGGGAAAAAGAGCACAGCAGAAAAGCAGTTTTTCCAGAGCAGCATTCAAGCAGAGTGGCAATCCTTGGAGTACAAGAGTTTTTACTGCTCGCAGAGTTTTTTTAACATGTCCAGTAGGGCATTGTTTGGTAGGGTTAGAGACCCAGTACTAATACCCAGTTGTTCCTTTGAAGTGGGGGTGACTTCAAAGCATGTCCCCTTTCTTCCCAGCACTGGCTCCAGACTATCAGTAGGGGGTTATCAGCCCTCTGGGTGGGAAACAGAAAACTGTCTATTCAGAAGTAAGTATCAGCTCCTCCCTCTATTCCTGGCCAGTAAGAGCCTATCAGAATGCAGATGAGCTATCTGTCACACCTACCCTTCCTGTGTTTGTGGCTGCCTAGAAGTAATTCACAAAGTGTAGCTGTAACCCACCACAGATGTGTATTGGAGACAGGCTGCAAGGCACACCAAGGAGAAGGAGAAGAGAAAAGGCCACTTTCTAAAAGTTACACATATAAGGGAAGTCCAATCTTCCCTTTTGGGCTTGGGTATTGAAAATTAAAATTGGTAACAGTGCCAACAGAGGATTTGTGTTCATGAAAATCGTTCAAACCATATAGCAATTATATAGAATGTCTGAACAGAGCATCATAAATTCATTGCAAATTGTATATTTCATTTTATCTGGAAAACACATTTCAACAAATGGGTGTACGTCTTTCTATCAAATTTCTATTGAAAATCTCTGGCATAAAATAAGGGGTTCATGAGAACAACTCCACATACATTGATAACAGGCACTATATTCATTATCTATCTTGGCATACCAGTCATCAAGGCATGTAAACCCACTTCCTAAATCGTAACAAATAAGTCTGTATATTACATAGGAACTAGATGTCAAACATAAATTTAACAATAACTCAAAGGAAAGATGGGTTAAGTATCCATGAGACAATCTTCAGGACTGTATAGTTGAGTGAAGATCCAGGACCTCCTGATTAGTGAGTCTTCATGTGACTTTGATTTAACAATTTTCTCTTGGTGGAGGAAAGAAAACTAGTTATTATGTGTGTAATCTCCCTTTCATTAACGGGGTAGATTTTAAGATTCAAGTTGTTTCTTTTTGTATCAAAGCTGCGGTGCTGGTCAACAGTTTATCTCAGCATTCGATAAACCGACAAAAATGATGCACCTACTCATGTCTAATCAGGAATTACAAGATTAGGTTCGGGAGCGATGCATGCTGGAGCACTGTGCAGGACATTTAAGCAAAGCTTAAAACCTATCCTACATTTCTCCACACCATGATACAAATTAAATTCATATTTAAGTTTTAAGCACATAGACCTTACCTATAACCACGTGTAGTCTGGAGCAAAGTGCACTTACTGACGTAGATGAGTGAGTGCTTCTACTCACTAATAGCACACTATCCGGGATGGAACAGTCAGTGCTGCGGGGTAAATGTTTGATTTGTTCAGCATTCGGTCCATCATTTGTTATTTTTGCTTTTGAAGCCTTAAGTGGAAAGGGTACGGGCAGACTTGGGTCCTGTGCTCACTGTGCCAAAGGATTCAAGCTAGTCTGGCTGATGCAGGGTGATACCCCGAAAAGGGTCAAGGCTGATTTGCATATGGCTCCATCCAAACTGGAGTGACGTGGTGAGCAAAATAAAGATGGATTAATCCCAGATCTGTGACTGGGAGTGAGTGTTTGAAAGGTGTCAACACTCCACCCATCATTTTATTTTTTCATGTTGGGAATATATTTATTAAAAAACATGTTTTCATTATAATGATTGTTAATTTTGGAGTATGATTATTTTTAATTATGTTAAACTATTTGGAATGGTAGCAAATATTTGTATTAATATGTCATTTAATAATAGATATAATTCATTACATGTAAATGTTGTAATATGAATATATTTGTTTGTATTTTGTTTAGTGTGTGTTTGAATCATTTTGTTTTATTTCATAGATAAAAAAGATGTGCGAGTATGAGGGTATGATTTTGTATATTAAAATTGTAATGTATAGTTACTTTCTTCCCGCCTGTCCTCCAGCTCTTCAGAGGACAGACTCCTAGAGGATATACTGCTGCTGGTTCTAGAGTGGCCCCTCAGGTCTCTCTCTAAGTTGTTCGTCAGCAACCCTCTGGCCCTGCTCTGACTCTCCCCCACAGTCTGACTCTCTTGCATTATTCACTTTCCCCTTGGGTGGGAGTCTGACCTTTCCTGCAGTTCCTCCTTTTTGGCTCTTCCCTTGCAAGCCTCCCCCTTTGCTTGGCAGACCTCCTTGAGCCTATAAATTTAGGGTCATTTGACCAATCTTCATGAAAGTTTCCCAAAAAAGTGACAAGGTAAGTTCAGATTGACATAGAAAGTGTGGGCGTTATCCGTGCTGTGGGGATTGAGAATTTAGGATACGAAATATGGGTGTGTTTGTAATGTTAATTCCTATAGGAACCTTTAGCCTCACCCACAGCCCGAACTGCTGCACGGACTTACACTAAATTCGGCAGGATGATAGATGTTGGTTCAAGGATGTGTCTTTTGCTTATTTGGTGTAAATCCATTCAGAAGTTCTTGAGAAAATTAGTGATATCTCTGGTTGCTAAGACTTTGCGAACAAAGACGAGTTTGTGCAGGGAAATGCACTGCTCTTGTTGGCTGGCAACACTTCAACCAGGAAGTGTTGCCAGCTATCTTGGGACTTGGCCTCACTGAGCCCCCCCAAAAGTGAAAATAAAGAAAAGGGGGTAGGATAGTAAGACTCCAACTCCCGAACCATGGTCTTTGGTTCCCAGTGGGACCCCAACAAGGCATAAAACCATTTTGGAGCAAAATCACAATATTCGCAAATTTATGGCAAAACCTTTTTTTTAAAAGCAAGCGTGGGCTCAAGCGCTTGCCTTAAAGTAACACCCGGGTGGGCCAGGTGCCGGGGGCATTTAATATATAAAGGAGAGGGCGCACAAATCTCCCATGCCAGGGCTTATTAAAGCCCCGAAGACAGCCACCTCCACAGGGCACTTTTCCCTAGTAATGCAGACAGGCCCACAAGCCCGCCAGCAGCCCCGGGGACCACCACCTCCCCAGGGCTATTTGAAATTATGATGGGGTATTGCGGACCCCCATGCCCCAGGGACCGGTACCTTCCCAAGGGGCCTTTCAGACCCCCCTGCCTGAGGACCACCACCTCCCCAGGGCTAAGGAAAATTATGTTTGGGGGCCTTGCGGACTCCTCCTGCTCCGGGGATCACCACCTCCCCTAGGTAAATATGCGTCCCCCTCCTCAAGCCCTAAATGGCCCTGGGTACAACCACCCCATATGGCTGGCTCCTGCAATGTCCCAGGATGCCCACCCCTGGGACATTGCAAATTGCTATGCAGCTCACTGGTTGTAAAAAGCAATGCTGGCTCCTGCAGGAGGCAGGAGCTGGCCAGAACCCCTGCAGTCCCCAATAAGGAGGTAGAGCCCCAGGAATGGGATCCCCAGGGAAGAAATCAGCCTCTGGACGGGGACCATATGGCCCACCTCCTGTTTTATTTTATTTTATCAGAAATGGGTCAGGCCTCGGGGGTGAGGTTCAAAAGGGTCAAGGGAAGGGGAGACACGGCTCCCGCAATTCTAAAAAGAAAAAAATCAAAAGCTGTCAACTTGCCGGAGGTCCCCCTTTCTCCACCACTCTGCAAAAGTGCCTTCTGGTGCGCTCTTGGTTGGGGGATGAAGTTCCCTTTGTTTCTAAGGGTTCTTAGGGGACCTCCAGTAAGCTTTATACAGTGGGATTTCTGAGAGGAGGGGAGAGGCCATGCCCTCTTTCTCCACCCCTCTGCAAATGCACTTCAAGGTGGCCTACTGGTGGGGGATGAGGTCAACTTGCTTTCCGAGGGCCTCAGGACAAAAGTGGATTTCTTCACCCAAGCAGCAGTGAGCCAGGAGGCTAATTTGCAGGATGGTGGAGAAAAGGGGCATGGCCTCTGACCACCTCTCAGCAATCCAGCTCTGTGCGCCTTACTGGAGATAACGGGAGGTATAGTTGGCCCACAAGGACCCTCAAGAGTCAGGGGGACTTCATCCTCCGACTAGTAGTGTGCCAGTAGGGACGTTTGCAGAGTGGAGGACAAAGGGAAACTACAGCCCAAACCGCTGGTTGGAATTACACCAAATTTAGCAGAAAGGTAGATGTTGTTGCAGAATGTGCTTTTTATTATTTGGTGCAAATCTGTTCAGTACTTTGTGTGAAATGTAAGACTAAATTTATAGTGATATCTCTGGTCAAGGACATTTTGCAACTGTTTCATGAACAATCGCGCTTACAGGAATACTTTGATTGACTGGACGTAACCTGAACAGAAAGTTCTGGCTGTCATTTTATTTACCAGGAACGGTTCCTGGGGCTAAACGTTTCTGTGAAAGAAAACATAAGGGTTCAGGGCTGAGGTACTCTGACCCCGTGTTTCAGAAATGTAAGTGTTAGTGGCACAAGTTATAAGTCCAAAATAGTTTTTTTTTAATCTTGTGTGATATTTGCAACGCCGCACGATCACCAGCGTGGCCCCCCATGTACCGTAACAGGGACATCATGACTATTGCGGCAACACTGTGAAAAATGGTGGAAATATAAAAAATATATTAGTGAACCATTAATACACATTGTAGTATACTGAGATTCTGTTACATGTTTTTATGGAGTTATTTAGATAGTAATTTATCTATTGTGATGGTTAGAATTAAATATATAATTATAATTTCTGAATGTGGTGGTGGCTATTGCAATCCTGCTTTCGCGCCCTATCATTAGATCAATGAGCTCCACTGCCTCACCGCAAAAACTGAAAATAGGTTTTAGAGATGGTTGTTCAAGAATTACTCAAGAAAAACATGAGTTTGAAGTGTACAGTAATAAACCTCTAGTGTGTAATATACTGTAATATGTGTGCATATTTGTGTTTTTCACTTTATGAAAAAGGCATGATCATCATGGTTAACAAAGTCGTCATGACACACCAAATAACAGTGAAAATGGAAAACATGTCTTAAAGATGGATTTTACAGAAACTTAGTACAAAAACATGAGTTTAAACATGTTTCCAAAGAAGCATGTAAATAAAAATATGTGTAGCGCGTGGTTGATGTGGCTGGGGGCAGGACTAGTAAGCCTGTGCAACCCACCAATGACACATTTTGTGCTGGTCTGACTTCTGCAAGCACGAGTATCCCTACTCAGCCAATTAGTAGGCCCATAACAGCTATCGAGCGGCAGGGTGTTACTGGTAAATCATTACTACCATTTACAGGGGACGCTTTCAGTGTCACTCCAGTAACACCTTCTTGCTCTAATGATATCTCCTCAAACCCCACTACCTGTGCCCTGGGGAATGCGTTAAAGATTTCTGGAAGGGGGAAGTCTAACAATCGTGGCCTCTCCCAACCAAACCTCCCACCTGACTGCGCACCATATGTAGCAGTCCTGACCAATGTTACACCTATTAGGGAGGATGGGTTTTATTGTTCTACGGAATCACATGACTCCCTAAAAAATAAAACTGTTGCATGGCTTAATCGGGAGTGTGGCTTCCCAGTGGATATGGCGGACCAAATTTTGGTTACCACCAGAACCAACTGGATTGGAACATCCCCAAAAAATATCCCAGGGGATTGTGTTATTATCAATTTTAGTAACCCTCACCTTGCCACGACAGCTCTGATTCGAGCCACTTCTCGCCCCAGTAATGATCAGGGCATTACACTCCGTCCTTTAGGCTTTTTCTATAGTCAACACATTAACCATTTTTCTAGGAATTGCGGGGGGGGGGGAGAATGCGGAGAGAAGCGGTGCATAGCTCGGTAAACAGTTTCCAGGTAAATACTGTTAACCGTTTTCAATGCTTGAGTGGGTTGGAACAAAACGACTGACTGAAGTTGGGTAACACCTCAGGGATAACTGTAGACTGTACACCTACGGGCAAGGAGGGCGACCCAGTAGGCTGCTTGGAATTACGAATGGAGTTGGGTACGGTACCCCCGGAAATTTCGGAGAGTCTAGTTTTGCTGGGTATGAGCCAAAGTGTGTGTATTCCAGGGCCAATGGTTAATATTCCCAGGTCCAGGCTGTCGACAATTTTTCGTATTTGGGGGTCAACTTTTCAAACAAAAACACTTGGGCCAATGAACATAAGAATGTCCGGGCTAAGATGGCAAGGAGTGCTCATGGAATTTTTACAATGGCAACGAAACTGGGAGACAGGCGGGTCAACGACATGTTGGAGCTGGCATCTGGGGCTGTTGTTTAAAAAAAGTAAGGTAATACAGAAATTGATATGCTTCTGAATCTGTGCAGTAAACCGCACCTGCTCTATCTTGTTTGGAAGTAGCATGTTCCTTCTAGATTGTGCTTTGAGCTTGTGACCTACTGGTTTCACTGGGTTGCTAAATACACTGAGACAGAACATTGAACAAGTTGGAGGAGTTATGACATAATTTAAGTAATGATATACTATAATTTCCAATTGAGGACTATGTAATAAACTGTGCAGTATCTACATTAAAAAAAACTGAAGCTAAATATAAGTTTGGACTCAAACATGTGGAGACATGAAGCTTGTTTTGAAAGAGAGCGAAAGGGTTAACAGTTGCTAACCATTCACAAGTGGAGATATAATAATCTAAAATGAAGTACATGATATCATTTGCTGCCTTTCTCATGATCATAGATTGGAATGTTGAAAATGTTTCTGTCCCGGTGTGTCTCAATTGCCTTGTACGGAGCTGGCATCTGGGGCTATGCCCCGGCCGGGTCTCTTCAGGTTGAGGAGAATGTATTCCTGAAGAGACTTTTGTGCCTGCCAAGCTCTGTTTCTAACGCCTCAGTGCATAACGAATTGGGTATTCATCATCTTGCCGATTTGATTCTACTTAGGCCATTGATCCTATGGCGCTCCATTTGGATAAAAGAAGAGACCTCTTTGTGCAGAGCTATTATCTCTGATTGTCTTTCATTGGACCATTAGTCAAAGATCCCATGGTTAAAGTATGTTGTGGATAGTTTTCGGGAGATCTTTAACATTAACATCACTGCGGATCATTATGGGGCCACTGAGCTGTCCAAATCCGATCTTAGGCAGTGCTTCTTACAACAGCTTTCCATTAGAAGGCATCAAAAAAGCTCTGACCTTTCATCTTATGTTTCTTACTACGATTTAAATGAATTTGTGGGTTTCCAACCATATTTGTCACAAGTAACATGGAAGGCACATCGGTTTGTGTTGACTAGACTTAGAATGGGAGTAGTCCACAACCTTGTTGCCTTCCCCTCTCTGCACCTACATCCTGTCGGCCCCTGTCCATGTGACAACACTACTTCCCAAAGCACTGTGCACTTTCTTTTGCTTTGTCGGCTGTACAAACATTTGCGGACTGCATATTTGAAACCCCTGTTTGTTAAATTTGGAGTCAGGTCAATACGTGACTGCATGAGTTTGCTTTTTAATTTACATCACCCCGATGTGTGTTTTTATACGGCTACCTTTCTCCTTAAATCAATTAATGCAAGGAAAAGTATGCATTTTTAACTGTTTTAAACTGATGTATTTCCTGCTTCTGACTGCTGTTTTACATTGTTGTCTTTTTAATGTTGTGCTTCTATGAACTTGTTTTTTATGTTCGAATAAAGCCTTATGAAATTAAATGTGTAGCGCAATGTTTAGAATGGATTTTTTTAGTTACTATTTTTGGATGTGCTAGTGGCCATTGAATCTCTGCCTTTTTTTGCGATTTTGCATCACAAAGGTCTTCCCCACAAAAAAGGTATTTATTAAGAAAATTAACAATATTTCAGGGACTAGGGTGGCTCTGACAAAAGCCTTTGTGTTGATTGCGTGTATATGACAGCTATACATAAGACCAGATACAGAGTTTCAGGTTACTTAGAAACACCATGTTGCTTTCATCTGTAAAGTTCAGTCCATCACATTTATAAATTCCATGCATGTCAAAACACAGCCTGTTGTTATAGATTGAGCCCATGTTATGGTCTCTGGGGAATGCAGAAACAGTTTTATTAGCATGGTTCCAGGCTTTGTCAGTCTGTGAACAGAATTAATTTGACCACTTCCATTTCTGCCTTTGGCATATTCACCAAGATGGTGTGAGTGAAAAATGGCATCAGTTCTGCAAAGGTATACTTCATTAGGATTTCCGGCCCTACCCCCAATCAATATGCCTAAGTCATTGCCACCACAATGCACAATCATGAGGAGCTCGGCAACCCAGAACGCTTTTAAACAAAGTCAGCAAATGATGAAACTTTAACCCTCTCTGGCCAAACCAAGAGATCTCCACATTTGACAAACCCAAGGGCCCATCAATACCTCTCTTTTTTGCAGCCTCTTCAGCCCAATGGACATAGCTGTTGCCAACAAACCACACTCTAAGCATTTTGAAGTGATGGAGCACTAGCAGTCAGGAGAAGGCTGGAGCTGAATAAGGTAGTTTTCTAAAATGCAAAGCAGTGAAAGTAGAGGTGTTGTCTTTTTTTGCAAAAATATATATTTAATTGGATGCTGTCAGTAAGTGAGTAAAATTAGGTAGTACGTTGGATGCATTAGTAAGAAGTTCTATTATTGGCTGTTGTTTAAAAAAAGTAAGGTAATACAGAAATTGATATGCTTCTGAATCTGTGCAGTAAACCGCACCTGCTCTATCTCGTTTGGAAGTAGCATGTTCCTTCTAGAATGTGCTGTGAGCTTGTGACCTACTGGTTTCACTGGGTTGCTAAATACACTGAGACAGAACATTGAACAAGTTGGAGGAGTTATGACATAATTTAAGTAATGATATACTATAATTTCCAATTGAGGACTATGTAATAAACTGTGCAGTATCTAAATTTAAAAAAACTGAAGCTAAATATAAGTTTGGACTCAAACATGCGGAGACATGAAGCTTGTTTTGAAAGAGAGCGAAAGGGTTAACAGATGCTAACCATTCACAAGTGGAGATAGAATAATCTAAAATGAAGTACATGATATCATTTGCTGCCTTTCTCATGATCATAGATTGGAAAGTTGAATAGGTTGCTATTTCATGGTTGCTTTGCATGTTAGTTGTGCACCATTCTAGTGCTTAGTTTTTGCAAACACTAACTGTGTCAAAACTATTTGAAAAAAAGCTAAAACAACAATATAATCTACAAAATAAATTCACTGGTATGTACATAACTTTTTAGTTATTAAAACAAAGTTGAATTAGAAATGAATCTGTATATGGGAGTTCGATAATAAAGAGTATCACAGCGATATGGAAAAAAATATATGAGATGAACTGTATCTATCATATTGTATAAGATATTTGTTTAAGATGTTAGTACAACATGTTTTGGGATGTAAGAGAAAAATTAATTATTTCCCCTTTATTCCATTGTGTAGTTTATAGAAACATAACAGTATAGTATTGTTCAAAGTTGTAATGAGGAATGTATTTAAAACTAAAAAAAATTAAATATCTAAGCGTCATGTGCAGAATAGATACATCACTGTTATTTGATTTCTGGGAGTTGTAGTACTTTAAACAGGAGTAGTGTATTCACAAGTAAAACATTAAAAAATGTTCTGCGTCTGTATATGTATTATAAAGTATTAATATTTGTTAGGTATATATTAGGAAGTGTTTGTCAATGTGTTTTTTTACTTATATGAGTGGTTTGCATATCCTTAGATGATGTGATTTGTTTTGTGGTTGCAGATAGTTATTTTACAGTGGGACTCTTGAGTTTTTTTTAAAGATGTAAAGAACTATATATTTTTGGAAAGTTGGCTTGAAGGTAAATATCTATTACAGAATCATATATATATATACATAATGATCAATGTTCTTCAAGGATAATGAAAATGTGATGTATGTGGTGAGGGTGGTGTATTTCTTTAAACATGCTCTGTTTAAAAATTGAGGAGTATTTATAGTGCAGAATGTCTGTTGAGAGTTCTTGTGCTACCTTTATTTGGCATATAACTTTTCTTTGAGAAATGCAGAATTTATGTTTTAAATACACAAGAGGAATTTGAGAAATTATGTAGGTATGCCTCTAAGAAAAGATGTTGTGCTTTGAAAAAGTGACACTTCTTGTTGTCAGTTTTAGAAATGTACTGATGCATGTGCATGCTGTTTAACAGAGCAATGCATGCTTGTGGAGAGGCATGTATCCAATTATATGATGTGCAATATCTAGACCTTTCTGACACATCATTCATTAGAAGAGGCTAGATACACTAAAACAGATAGTTTCATACTGACAGAAGGAGTTAAACAATGAGTTTTAGATATAGACACAACTGTTATGTAGGTAACAACAATGGAGATACTTTATAGTAACCTAAGCATTACTCAGGTATCCAATCTCACAGCCACGACTCAGGCAGATATCAAATCACTCATGCCTATGTAGGCACTTATTCCATCACCTAGGCACTACACCTGACTCTTCAAATCACAGAGGCACTAATTATGTACTCATTGAACTACGCAGGCAACACCCATGCATTCAGCAAATCACCAAAGCACTAACCATAAAGATATACTGTCACCAAAGCTGTACCTAAGCAGTTACTCAAGCACCCATGCACAACCCATGCACTGATCCAAACACTCACTTATAATCCATGCACTCATTCGAATACTGAGGCACAACCCATGCACTCATCCAAACACACAAGTACTAGTCATGCACTCATCCAATTATGCATGAAGTACCATTGCAGTGGAAGAGTGGAGGAGTATGGCTCAATGGTTAGAGCGGCAGACCCTGAAGCAGTGTTCTGGCCAGTGACCAGGGCTCGCGCTCAATTTCCTCGGACCTGTCTACTCTCGCCTCGGTGCCTATTCTAATCATGGGCCCTACGCTGCAACTCTGGGCAATAGCTTGCTTAGCCTCCACACTGGCCCCCACAGCACTAAGGATGCCTGGCTTCACCCTGGGGGTGCCCAGGAGTGGACACTTCACAGGGAAAGCCAGGAGGGGTTCCACAGCGGTATGAGTATCAGCGCCAGGAAACCGCAAAGGTGACACCGCAAGGTGGCTGTCTGGTGACAATGCGCTCTATAAGTACCTTGACATTTACATTTACATTTGCAGTGAACCTATCAACCATCCAGTATATATGCCATCCTCCAATTACTGAGGCAATACTCTTGCACTAATATAATCATCACAGCAACACACTTGCTTTTATCCAATCACTCAAGATTTAACAATGGACTTCTACAATTACTCAGACATTAGTCATGCACTCATGTAATCAGCCAGGCACTACTGATTCATTCATTCAATTATCCAGACAATACACATGTAGTTTTGTAATCACCCGGGTACCACCTGTTCAAATAACCAAAAATGGGCATCAGTCATGTACTCATTCAATCACTGACACACTACTCATGCACTCATGTAATATGCCATGTGCTATGTATGCACTTAAACAATACACAAACAACAAAAGAGTGAGGCCAAAGATTCAAGAGCCAGCAAAAGAAGACACTCTTATTTTGTAAAAGAACCCTTACTCACCAACCTAGTTGGTGACATGCTTCATCATAGGGTTCCCACCAGAGAGGCCGAGTGCCCCTCTGGTGTGCTACAATGCCTGGTTACAGCGGAGTGGATTTTTTTCGTAAGGGTGAAAAAGTGATGGTGCAAAAAGATAATGTTTTAAAATTACCTTTATTCGTCCAATAGAAATTTAATAATGAAGGAATAAGGTAAAGGATAAAAACAGTGTGGTGGATGTTGTAGGCTGGGTACATTGACCAGTCACATACTATGGTATAGCAAAGAAACAATGGTCTACAAGTTTCAGCCTCCTTGTGCCAATCGTGAGGTTTTCGTCCGGACCAATCCCTCTGTGTTTCTGCCTCAGGTCAGGGTGTGCCTTAGCATGTGCATACAGCCGTGGCAGATTGATCCTGATGAAAGCCTCGCTCTTATGTTGGGTTTTCGGATTTACAGTATTGAGACACTGTATGTACTTTCACACTTTGGTTGATGTTTATTTTAAAATGTACTACAAAAGGGATAAATTGGTATTTTATCATGCATAAATGAGAATTGTGATATGGTGCAGCTGTGGTGTAGGAGATGGTGCTATAATATTAAAAGGTAACTTATAAATTAAGTTTTGTGTTTTGGTTTGGGTTTGGTACATTGAACGTAATGCTTATAGTCATGTAGCTAGGCTCATCTGTAGATTTATAACTGCACCATATCATAAAAACTGTTTTTGAACTATGTGTAAGCCAGTAGTAAAGTAGTTGGTATATTGGCTAGAATAAAAATTCAAATACACAATTTTTTTTTTACAGAACAATATCTGCAGAACTACAGGAATTATGTACTGCTCTCCAGCACTCACTACAACTCCATAATCCACGTAGTATGATACCATTCTTGAAAACTCTGGAGCCAAATCTTGAATTTGAGATTGGACCTCTGAAGGGACTCTCTGGTCCGGTGCTAGACTTGGCAATGTTAGCATGGTTTCTTTTTGCCTCTACCTCTTGTATTTGTGAAGTTGTGATTTTGTGATGGATTTAGTTTTTGCTGGCTTAGATGCTTTGGGCTCTTTGACATTGCTGATCAGTGTCAAATTGCAATTGCTTTCTGTGTAAATTGTTATTACAATTGGTTTTCCATGACTGGCATATTTGATTTACTGGTAAGTCCCTAGTAAAGTGCACTGAGTGTGCCTGAGCCTGTAAATCAAATACTACTAGTTGGCCTGCAGCACTGATTGTGCCACCCACATGAGTAGCCCTGAAAAGGTATCTCAGACCACAGCACTGATTGTGCCACCCACATGAGTAGCCCTGAAAAGGTATCTCAGACCTGCCACTGCAGTGTCTACGCACATCATTAAACTGCCATGTCGACCTGGCAAGTGCCCAAGGTACTCCCCTGGGCAGGGGCAGTGTATGTGAACGGTAGGACACATGCTGGTGTGTGTGACATATCTTGATAATGAAATACTACCAATTTTGTTGTTCTCTATTGAAGGCTATCTGTCCTATGGGATAGAATGGGAGGTATTTTATAACATCTTACAAGTATAACCTCTCATTGGTACAAGATAGAGAAATAAAGTGTAGGCTCTCTGAACTCATAATTTAATTACACATCTTTTAGTGAAGATGGTTTTTAAATTGTGTGCTTGAAAATGCAACTTTTAGCAAGTAATCAAAACCAAAACAGTTGGTGGTTGTCTTTCTTTCTATTTTTTTACAAGATCATCCTTTTTAATAAACATGACCTGTAAATCAATTATAACATTTTATCATCCTGACTGGTCAGGATGATAAAATGTTATAATTGATTTGCAGGTCATGTACATTAAGTAGAATGATCTTGTGTGAAAAGTAAAAAAAAAACAGAAAGGAACACAACCACCAACTGTTTTAATTTTTGTATGAATATAGAGGTCCATGGTGATTGCGGATAAGGGCCCAACCCCCTATTGCTGTTTTTCAACTTTTAGAAAGTAGGCATATTGATATTTATCCATTCTGTGTGCCTCTGTCTGTTTGTGGATTGACTGTCTGGTTTTGGAGTGACAGGGGCTGGGGATGTGCATTCACTGTAGTCAGCCACTGGGAGGATTGAGGTGTGCCTGGCCCTTCCTGGATGACTCACAGCTGAGCTGAATGGGGCTTGGCTGCATTTAGGGTAGTGGGAGGAGATTTGCTTGCAGTTTTATAGGGCCTGTCTCCCATTCACAATGGTGTCTCTATCCCCTGTGTTCATACTGCATCAGTGAGGACAGAATTGGTTTTGACTGGGCTCAGAGAACCTTGCATAAAGAGAGCAAAGACAAAATGAGGTACAAATTGTAGAACTTAAACCCCAGGAATTTAGATCACTTCTGAACTCAAAAGGAACCTTTGCCAAGGAAAGTAGCCAAATAGCTGTGAGGAGGACTACTGACCCTTTGCTGTGTGCTGTGTGGGGATGGCCTGCAGTTTCTGTTTCTGCAAAGGAAAGGACAAAGATTGGAACTTTGCTGTGAACCTGCATGAAGAAGATCTCCAAAGGCCTGTGTTTGCTGGACTCTTGTTCTAAACTCTCTAGGACACAAAGACATCACCCCCAGCTCCCCTGAACTCTGCTGCTAAGAGTTCCGACCTGCCAGGAGGTGCATGTTCCAATGTTGAGCCTCTGGACGTTGTTCCTGCTGTTGGGAGCTGGAATAAACTCAAAGAACTGAAGAAATCGATTTATCACTTTTCTTGCAGCTATTTTTCCATACGCAGCACCACAGTGCGAGAAGAATCGCTGCGCCACTGCTGATACGATGCAGCACCTCTCGTGGCTGCAAGAACTGATGAATTGTGGGATCCTGGTTGAAGAAACTGGTACCTGTGTGGCAAGTTTTCCCGACCCATTCTCTGTAGACCAGAACCGTCTTGCAGTAACAACATCACTTCCTCCTAAAAGTCTGGATTCAACGCATTGCTCCTCCTGTGTGCAGCAGACCTGTTGCACACAGACCTGTTTAGACCTGGCCATATGTAAATCAGTCTTGACCCTGTGCCTCATGGGAACAGTCCAGCCCAAACTGCCAAGCCAGGTCCTCCCTGGACCAGAAACAAGCATCCCAGGACCAGTTTTGGGGTTTCAGGGTCAAGACTGATTTGCATATGGCCAGGTCTAAACTGGGGTGCCATGGTGAGCAAAAGAATGATGGATTTAACCTAGATCTCTTGACTGGGGGTGAATGTTTTGATTTGTTCTGCATTCTGTCCATCTTTTGCTTTCTCGACCATATTTCGCCGGCAGCGACCTACATCCACCACAACCACCTCAGTAGAAGTAGGTACTGCAGAGAGTCAAATTTCACACACACCTATGAGTTTATCCGGCATCGATAGTGGCACCAGCAGCGCCAGAAAGTTGTCCTCCCCAATTTGGGACTTCTTTTCAGTTAGCAGGAAGGAGGTGAACATTGCTATATGCTCCATTTGTGGACAAGGCATTAGTCAGGGTAAGCTTGGTACAAACAATGGTACCGGAGGCCAAACAACCCATCTGAAAAAACACAACTTTATCCAGTGGGGGGCACACCTTAAGCGGCCAAAAAACTACATCCATTGTTGTTGGTGGGGTTGAAGAAGTAGAAGATCCGATCACAGTGGAAGGTGAACAAGATGGAGACATTTTCTCTGGTACACAAAGTAGTCCTGTCACCAGCAGTGCAGTGGTGCTGCCCACATCCTCATCAGCAGCATCTCAGTGGCACACTAGTCAGGCTGAGACACCAAGCAGCCACAGGCAAGACTGTACCACAACAAAAAACGTGCATTGTGCCTAACAACATCTGGCGTCAAGAAGTCACCTGCATCAGTGGCACCAGAAAAGAAAAAACTCCAGGCTACCATTCTCAGCATATTTAGGTCGAAGGGGCACTACGAACGCAACCACCCAATGGCAGCATTACATTTGTGTCACAATTCTAGAGCTACGGTACAAAGCAGCACTGAACACATTTATTCCTTTTTCAGAAGGGGATGTTGCCTACTGCAATACCTGGATAGCTGTGGAAGCAAGTCGCTGAGAAAAAGAACGTCCGGGAATTAGAAGCCCACTACTCCTGGCCACAACAAGTACTGCAGGGCAGCCAGCGTCAAGTTCAACTTCAGAGCCTGAGGGCAGTGCGGTTGGCTCACAGTAACCAAAACCACCAACACCACAAAGAAAAATATCAACAACAACAAGAACAGGAGCATTAGCCCTACCAAAATTGGCACAGCAATGGTTTCTACAGCAAGGGCTTGTTAGGTCCAGTGCTGAGGCTACGGTAAAAGAGGCTGAGCAAAGCGGAGCACCCTGAGCATTGAGCGGATGGTCCAGGCCTATCTGAATGACCCAACAGAGATCTACATTGATCAAAACCCATTCCTGTATTCTTATGGCAAAAGGTGCCAATGGCCAGTGCTCAGCAGGCTGGTAATAAACTATCTGGCTTACCTTGTCGCAAGTGTATCTTCTGAGTATGGTTTCAGTGCTGCTGGTGCCATTCTGACATTACGAAGGACCAGTCTCTCGCCCCAAGATGTGGAGAGGTTAACCATGATCAAAATGAATCAGCACTTTATACCACCGTATTAAACCATACCTGATTTAGCACAGCAGGAAGATGATGATGATGGCGAATTAGGTCATGGAAGTAGTGTGTTAGATGACCTACTTCTGGGTGAACCACCAGAGTTTGAGGATGAGCTCTCCTTCCCTGACAACAACTAGGCTTTCGACTTGTTACTTTCTTTCTTGCTTTGGCACCCCAAAAAGCCCCCCAAAAAGATAAAGCTAAGAAAAATTATTTACTTTTCATTATTTGTGTGTGTCACTATCTTTCTGGTTCGTATCACAACAAATCCATCACCACCGTCTTAGTCTTTTATTGCCGGATTGGAGTTGCAGCTGTGTGCAGTCAGTGAAGAAGTAAGTCCACTCCTCCGAGTCCTGCTCCAGTCCTGACTCACCCTAAATCCATTTCCCTCAAGCCTGACATTGGATGGAGAATAGTATAAGAAATGTGAAACGTGTGCCTACCTCATCGAGTCCCTCCAAAGAACCTGACTATAGCTAACCTCCTTACCGAGCCTAGAGGAACTGCCCCGTAAGAAGAGGTAAATGATGGCATTCATTGGATGCTGACTCTGAGCGATTGGTGTTTGTGTTGTTGGTGTGCATGATGTCAACGAGTATTTAATCTTCACCCAAAAAGTGACTCAAGTCAATTTTCCCTTCTTGGTATACTACAGAGTTGGATACCACGATGACCATACCATATTTGCAGTCAGTCAGTAGGATCGGAGATGATTGATGGAACAAATTACTCAGGCGTTTCATGAAGTGGCCTAAAAGGTAAACTGCAACACCAGACCTATACACCTGTACCCCATTGGTCATTGGTGCCCCCCACTTCTCGGCACAGAACATTCGATAAATATGTGACAGCTGCAGAGCAACTCAGATTTGCTTCCTGAAGCTACAAGGAGAAGAACTGCCCTGCTAGAACTTTGGTCCGCACCACAAAAGGCTGCACTCTGAACAACTGCTCTTGCTGTGCACTGGCAACTACAGCCCTGAGGACTTTCCCTTGCTTCAAAAAGGATTAAGGGGTGGACTCCCTGCAAAAAAATAAAGAAAGCTCACCTGCACCACTCCCCCAACAAGACCACAGCCTGGTGTGTGTCAAGTGGACTTTTAAGGATCTGGCTAGGTGCATTGTAGGCGTTGTATTCGCAACCTCCAAGGACGATCTCAGAGGTTATAGACACTTGGATTTGTATTTTGAGCACTTTGAACCCTCAAAAGGAACTTTAGGAAGGAGTTCGAGAGGTTTAGAGAGGTTTGGAGCAACTTTTGGAAAAAGTTGCATAAGGTGACCAACCCATTGACAAGAGAGAGTCAGGCCGCTGACATCGAACCACAACCTGGCCTGAATTTCAGGTTTGTCCAGCTGAAAGCTCCAGAGCGCAAGATGTCCAGGATTTCACTGAAGCCTCGCTTTGAACCAAGTGCTGTCATTAACTCAAATTCCGGCCTGAAGAGGAGCCTCGCTCGACAACGAGAGAAAATCCTCCACAAATGTTTCTTAGCAGGACTAGATGTCCCAAGTTGGCTCTATATGATTCTAAGCACTAGAAAGTGTTTATTCTTCAAAAAGTCACACCTTCAGTTCCCTATATTGGATTTGTGTCTTTTTTGTCATTTTAATCACACAAATATTTCTTATTTTTATGAAGTGGTTGTAGATTTTTATTGTGTCTTGTGTCTTACTTATGTAATGTATTGTTCTTTATAATTGTTTCACACACCTGTCTCCTAAGTTAGGTCTGCCTGCTTGCAGCTATCCACCAAGGGTTGATCCAGGTGCTAATGTATTGGGACCTTGATTAGATCTTAAGTTGCATTGGTGTCCTTATTGCTAGTGATAGGTGCACACTTACCCCATCCAATAATGCACTTTCCAACAATAGGTGTTTGGTTGCCTGGTGAAAGTGTATGAAGCTGTTAAGGTATGTTGGTCCAATGTTGTGTAGGGCTTTATATGTGTGGAGTGAGGAGTTTGAATTGGATGTGTTAGCAAATGAGGCTTGGTGCAATATGGATGCGGCACAGGAAGTCCCGTATGAGTATAGTGGCGGCAATCTGGATGGTCTGGAGTCTTTGTACATGTTGCTTGGATGGTCCTTTGTAGAGTGCATTGCCATAAGCAAGCCTGCATGTGAGTGCTTGGGTGATGGTCTCTACTTTTATAATCCTATAGCAGCAGAGCCGTACTTCAGTTTTAAGGTGCCCCTCATACCTTGAAGACATTATAACACATATTTAAAGACATACCCAAGCTGAAATACTTAAAGTTCATAGTTACAAATATAAAGATGAAGAATTAATCTTGCATAGGGAGTTCTGCATATGTAGTATGACATTTATATTAGGCTATTTCATTATAGAATTAGAATATCTTTTATTATTTACTGTTCTTCATACAGTCATCATCATAACCTATTTACAAGAGAGTGGAAGAACTAGAGTGGGCAATAAGGATCAAGAAAGTACCCTCACACATGGTTTTGTACTTTCTATGAAATTCAAAGTCTTAATGAAGAAATAAACAACAATGATGCCTTATTGTCCCTGGAGATTTTGCTAATTGAAACTCTTCTGTGGCTTTTGGAAGTTTTCCTCAAAAGCCTTAAATGGAAAATTCAGAAGTCCTTTGGAGGGAGTATCAGCATCAATTAACTCCTCATACAATTGTACAGAACATTGATCTGAAGAGTTCAAATTTGGTGGCTGTTATTCTCTCTGGTTCTGCTTGTTGGCTCACTGGCAGTTTATTTTATTTATATATTTATTTTGGAGTTTTATAGACGGCGTGTGTCCTAAGAGTATCAGAGTGCTTTACAATCTGTCTACCCTTAGATTGGTGTCACACTGAGAACAAATGGCAATGGTTATAAGAAGAACAATCAGCACCTCCGTAAAGTTTCACAAAAGTCTAGAAGAACTACGTATGTATGCGTGCTCAATACAAAACGCTGTGCCACTTATTCAGTGTTGACACGTTGAGGAAAACCAAGATTCCCCTCAATACATAAATTCAAATTACACAATATACAGCACAGCAAACTTGTTTTAGACTCTGACTTTGTTGTCAGTCAATTTTAATTACAGACAATCAAATAGTGAAAAAAAACAATTATTTGCACAGTCTTAAATGATCCAAATACAAGACAATGCAAATGAAAAAATATCCGTATATGAAATGTCAATAAAACTTATAGTATCGGTGGAATGCTGAAGTCACGTTGATGCAGACAGCTGACACGTGTTTCGTCATGTAGACAACTTCTTCAAGGCTCAAACGCGGACTGTGGTAGACACAGATAAGGTCAGTAGTCCTCTTATCGTTTTGTGGAAAAGGAGAGTAAAACGATTTAAACATTTGCAATGTCAAGCTTTGAGATGAAAAATTTCACTTGGAGACGCTTGGGAGGAATGTGCCTCGTAGAGTACACAAAATCGAAGGTGTGTAGCTGAGGGGCACACTACGTATCAGTAGGTATCTGTGGTGCCCTTATGTGTCAATATAAGAATGTAAACAACCTTAAAAGTAGTTAGAGGCAAGAGACTCGTAGGCAGATCCGAAAGCACACCAATGTATGTTAGCATCAGTGGCCAGTGAATGCTCCAAGTGGGAGACACCCCGTTTTGTAGATATGGTCCTGCACAGTTGAAAGAAATCCTCTACCCTTAGATTGGTATTTATCTAGACTGTGAAGGTACTGCAAAGTTAAGCACAAGTTACATATGTTGTTATAAACATGATGCCACAAGTGGTTAAATGATTATATAGCAACAGTCAGTTACAGGCATTTGAACATTGTTGGCTGCCGTTTGCATAATTCAGAGGTCTAGCTGAAGTCAGAGAATGTATCTAGGTTGTGTGGTGTGCTTCTCTCTGACTTTCAGTAGGATTTTCTTCGGTTAAGTAGGGGATTGTGGAATCTCCCTCTGCAGTCAATGTAGGGGATTGAAATTATTTCCCTTTGGGTCCTGTATTGCTTTGATGGCTTTTTTGACGTTTGCAAATGATGGGGTGGAATGTATCTCAGGTGAAAGTGAGTTCCTGATTCTAGTGAAGGAGCATGTGCATGTGCTCTATGGCTTGAATCTGGTTGGCTTCACAAGCAGTGTGGCTGAGCTCCTAAGCATGCAATTCCTTCCTAACTTTGCCAATTTCCTTCATAGATATTTCAGAGTTCTCTGGTAGAGTACTTTGTGAGGAATTCAGGTTGTCGATAGGGAGCAAATATAGCCTATCAAGTGTTGGGGTTGTCTGAGTTTGGCTCATCAGAGATGAGTTTTGCTACTTTATTAAGCTTGTTTATTTCTAAAGAAAGTGGTTCCTAGACAAGGATTAATGAGAGCAAACAATAAATCTAGACCCAATCAGTACTATATTTTGCAGCTGTCCAGCCGAACAGGTGTTTTTAATATATAGTTGCTTAAATATATACAAAATTCTGTAAGAAACAAATAAAGTGGGACACAAGCCTGTATCCAACTTAGTGGGAAGGACGTACAACATGAAACAAAAAGGCTCAGGCAGCGTAAATTGCTTGTTTGAGACACATTTTGGTAGGACAAACAAATTATAGTGGAAACACCATTACACATAATAAGTACTAAATAAAGAGGTGTATATGGCGTACAACAAGTCGACGGCATTTTGATCCTTACAAAAGATACAATGATAATGGGGAAGTGCACAGAACTTATTAAATTGCTAAGCAAGAGAAAAACAATTACGCAATAATGAGCAATGTTTGTTAAAAGTCATAGTCATACGCGTGCAGTGATAAAACGTGCAATACGGTAGAGAGCTTGGTGAGTAGTGAAAAACCTGTGAAACTAGCGGGGTGCCAGTAAAACGCGGTGTTTAAAGCAAAATGGGTGTGGGATTGCGTAAGAGAAACAAGGAATAATTTCAAAAGTGGCAAACGCATGCACTGGTGAAGTGCATGTGAAAACAGTGCCAGTGGCTAGAGTGCTTGAGGGCAGCCAGCAAAAGATAGTTAACGTAATTCTCTGATCCAGGTCAGAGTGACTTAGAGGAGGTGTGTTTCAGGCGAAGACCGAGTAGAAGTCCAGGCCAAGTACAAGGAAAGTAAAGGATGCAGACAGCCGCAGCCGCGGTCTGTGCAGTTGGATGCTGTGTCAGAGTCGACCTACGTGAAAAATAACAAGTGATGTGGATATAAGAGAAGATTGTAGAGATTGGCTGGGTGCCGAAGGAGGAAAGGAGCTTACCTAATAAAGGTGAAACAGCTTAAACAAGGCGTTTGAGATGTTCGAGCCGCGGAGCAGTCTCAAAATCGGAGTGGCCTAAATGAAGGAGAGTGGCCAATTAAGAAGGGTGTGATCAAGGTGGGCCGGACAGTACCAATTGCAGGCTCAACGAGGCTTACCTATTGCAGTGGGCTGCTGTATATCAGGGACAGCAAACCAATAACCTGTGAGCCACGTCCGCGGTCTCTAATGACAAGGAATTGGCTTGAGACAATTCTAAACAAAAGTTTGTGGAGATTTAGTATTTAGGTAGTAAGGAGGTGAGGCAAGGTGAATTGGGTGCAGGGCGGGCTTACCTATGAACAACCTCTGTTACAGCATGTCTTGCCTGTCGGGATCGGGGATATGAAGGAACGAGTTGGCGGTGAGGAGGCAGTTTAAATGGGCAGGGAGCTAATTGGATGATGAGGTCATGTGACAGAATCAAGAAAATAAGAAAAATAAAGGACAGACAAGTTTACGTAAAAGCGGCAGCCATTTTGTAGTGGTGAATGAGAGAAGAAACTAGTATAGCGTGAATTTTAAGGAAGTGATAATTACACTTTATGTGAGACACTACATAAAAGAGTCAGAAAGAGATGTAAGAAAGATAGAGGAAAAATAATTAACCACCAGGGGGTTCACAGAACAATTACTGATATTGTACAGAGAGTTTGAAGTTATCAGAGAGAGGTGACAGAACGGCACAATAAAACAGGTTAAATTAACGTAGTCCAATCCTGAAGACGATTGAGGTCAGTGTGTATGCTGCCAGTTCGTAAAATCCACTTGATTTCCACCTTGTTGAGGAGCTGTGAGAGATCCGCACCCCTTGGAGGTGGCTTGATCACACTGATGATGGTCCAACGGATGTCGTCCTCTGTATCGCCTGATGCCAGAAAATGTTCCACAAGGGGGGCATTTGGTGTTCTGTAATGTAATTGGCTGCGATGTTGGCAGAACCTTATGCATGCTTTTTGTGTGTTTTGGCCAATATAGATTGTATTGCAAGGACATAGAATTGCATATATAACATTGCAAGTGTTGCAGTTCGCAAAATCTTTCAATCTAATTTTGATTTTGCCAAAGACAAATTCCTTGCATTCAATAGTAAATTTGCATGCAATACAGTTCCCACACTTGACATGCCCAGTGAGTGGGGCCAAGTCCCAATGGTCATTGAGTGTACCTGTGGGTGTTGAAGTTGGCAAGGCTGCTCTGACCAAATGGTCCCTTATGTTTTTGTTCTTTTTAAATGCAAACAATGGGCTTTCCAGTTCCAATATGTATAGCTGTATTAAGCTCAGCCATTATGGGGCCTAGATGGGTTTTAGGAGTACCCATAAATGTCACATTTCAACAGTCTGGCCTGGATATCACTAAGAATTGTACCAGACTTTGGAGGTTTTACTCTGGGATAAAGGGTTGTATATTTGTACGGAGTCTGAGGTTGTATCATGTGTTCTTGACCATACAGCTTATGTGTACAGTCATAATCAGGCTTTTGTCTAGCATGACCAAAAGTGATTTGATAGAGGAAGGCATCTTCTTATACAATTATGATCACATGAATATGTAACTTCCCAGGTTTCCGGTTGTGGTCGCTGCCTCGCCGCACGCTGCCTTACTGCTGAGCCACCTGGAGCCTTGAAGCTTTATTACACAGGGGGTCTTGGAACCCATTACTCCTCTGGCAGTGAACACTGCCAGGCCGGCAACCGATTTGCTAGCCATTTCAGTACCGAAGGCTCAGTGGATCAAAAAATACTCCTCCAGCAAGCCAACAGCCAACAAGCCAGTTCCTGACTACCAAGACCCATGCCCCTCCCCCATGACTTACTCTGAGGACAGAGAAGGTGCAACGGATTGTGATGGTGAGAGGAGCATGGGGTGGGGCATTCAGGCAACATGAGTATTCTGGCCCATTAGAGGCAATTTAGAGGCCGCGATTCAGTAGAAGCCAGTGGCAACCTCCCCTGCTCGACTGGGATCAACTAGTTCCAGAGGGCATGGGAAGTGCTTTAACTGTCTTTCAGAGAGTTGAGCTGGCCAAGCGCAGAAGCGGCCAACTTCGTCCATGGTGCAGTTTGCTCCCTGCTGTGTGCTCCCTCACACGGCCGCCCCAGCACCGACCAGCCAGCCCTTGCCCTTGTGACCATCTCCTTTGAAGGAGCCCCATCGGACTTACCTGTAAGTCCTCCTGTGTAATGTACTTTCAAGTGGCCCCCTTTGTCTTTGCTTACCACCTTCCGAAACCCTCAGCACTCTACTTGCGCCCGATCCGGGATACTCCGAACTTCTCCTGCTGGAACTTTAGACATAGTCCCAACATCAACCTAAAACAAAAAGGTGAACTTCGTGAAAGCATTTCTTGATTTTATAGCATTTTTTGACTTTTTCTCCATGGTTTCCAATAGTGCGTAATTGCACACAAAAGTGACATATTTTCAGAGCTTTGAAAAACTGTAACTCGGAAAATTCTTACCTTAGAACTGTGTTCTTGGTCTTAAAAATGACATAAAAAGTGATATTATTTTTATAAATTGGTCTTGGATTTATTCTTGTGTGTGTGTCTCATTTATTACCTCTGCAGAGTACAACACATGCTTAGCACAACCCAAGCCTAACTGCTTGCCCACACTGCTTTAAAAAGATCAATAGAATTATCTGCTTTTACCTCTGTGTACCATTTGAGGATTCTCTGGACTCTTTGCACAGTGTACTTCTTTTTAGTATTCTGTATAGAGAGTCAGTTTCCTACATCACCTTTGTCCAATATCCGGAGGATGTCATCCATAACATTGAAGATGGCTGTTTCTGTGCTGCAGCCAGTCCTGAAGCCTGACTGGAAGATGTCTAGTAGTTCACAGCCTTCTAGGATTAGTACACACTCTTGAAAAACATTGGCCAGGAAGGGTAGGTTGGTTATTGAACGAAGGTTGTTCATGTCTCTGGGTCCGAACCTGGTTTCTTGAGGAATGCATAATCTGCCCTGGTTTCATGAAGTCTGACCACAGTTCCTGCGGTTAGTGAGGAATTTATTATGTTGGATCATTGAAATATGATGCTGTGACTGAATTTCTTTACCAAAGGTTGGTGAGTGCATCAGTTATGTGTGTGTTTGTGTTCAGGTGTGATATGGCTTTATTGAGATCATTTTTGTTGAGTGATTTGAATTCCCGCCAGGTTGCTGGTGTTTATCACCCACCTAGTTTCAACAAAGCAGGTAACACCAAATTACTAGTACGGACTAAGGATTTTGTTGTGAATTCACACAGTTGAATTGGGATATTAACATGTAAATGGACCTAATTCTGTAACTGTTCTAGAACACTCTTTAATCCTCATTACGAATGACCCGACTGAGAAAGCAATTGTTATTGTATCTTTTAAAATCCGATACCATGGGGATTGGAATTTGAAGGGTGTGATAATTATCAGCAGTTACAATTTGAACTCTTGAAAATGGATGGGGACTAACATGCAGATTATGGTGCTTTGTTCTGTTATTTACTAAACATTTTTCTCCAGTAATATTTGGCGGGTTTAACCTGCTAAATTGTACTTGAATAAATTGTAAGGAATGCGGTAACTATAAAAAAATGTGTAATTACAATTCTTTTGGAAGGTGTAGTTTGCACAGGGATCTGAAAAGAAAGGGCAACTTGTACCGAGGGCCTCAGAAGAGAGATTTTGGATACATTTTTAAATGACTAGGCAAATACCATTAAAAACTGCCTTCTAACCAAAGTAAATATCCCAGCAGTCAACAAGTATGTAATTTTCCTATTACTGGCATCAATTTTTCCATTACTAGTCACTCTTAGTCTTCACAATAATAGCCACACACAAAACTCATATTTAAACATCACATTAGCCCCATGGACTATTTTACATAACCTCACCTAGGAACGAATCAAGTTTTGTAATGCAGCAATATTCCTGTTTTAGAGATATACACAAATGCAGTAGAACTGTATACCGATATTCCCCTCCAGATATTAATATGATTTAACAATCTTGGTCAATTAAGCTCCTCAGATAATATACATTGGTCACTAAATTAATGTTATACAATCTATATTTTACATAGAGTGATATGACTTAGTCAAGACATAATACATTTTCAAATAATAAACCTTAAGCTGTGCTGATTTATGGCGTTAAAAATGAGTGCTAGCAATAGTTCAATACATCTCTCTTAACAGTTCTAACTATAATAATCTACTATAATATGAGAAAATGAACTGAATTAGGGTCATTATAGGCTATCATTCGATAGTCACATTCTGAAAAACATTGATATCATAATTTGAATCTTTAGTGTTTATAACTCATATAATCAGTAAACAATCCACATTCTTCTTCAGGACTATATTACTAGTAATATCAAGGGTTTTTCCCAACTATTTACCAGACCCTTTGGGCCCAATTCACAGGACTAACTTAAGACAAAATCCTAAACTTACTACCATTTTGGTATTCACAGAAGGCACTTACTCATTTCGTTATTCACCGAAGTTATGAGTCCTAACTTTAGGACTCCTAAATGCCTTCTGTGAATACCGAAAGTCTTAAAGTTAGGATTTTTCTCAGTTTAGGAGTAGTAAAGTTAGGGGTCATGACTCCTAACTTTAGGACTCCTAAATGCCTTCTGTGAATACCGAAAGTCCTAAAGCTAGGATTTTTGTCAGTTTAGGAGTAGTAAAGTTAGGACTCCTAACTTTAAGACTCCTAAATGCCTTCTGTGAGTACCGAATGTTAGGATTTTTCTCAGTTTAGGAGTCCTAAAGTTAGGAGTCCTAACTTTACTACTCCTAAACTGACACAAATCCTAACTTTAAGACTTTCGGTATTCACAGAAGGCATTTAGGAGTCCCACAGTTAGGACTCCTAACTTCTGTGAATACCGAAATGAGTAAGTGCTTTCTGTAAATACCAAAATGAGTAAATGCCTTCTGTCAATACCAAAATGGTAGTAAGTTTAGGATTTTGTCTTAAGTTAGTTCTGTGAATCGGGCCATTTGCCTCCAAGGGCATGAATATTAAATAGTAAATGGGGGTTCCCAAATTTATTTGAAGACTTCCATATTCTATTCCTGATGTCATGGATATGTTCACAGACCAGATTTACCAAAGCATGACAGCAAGCTATTTACTGGGTGGCTCCCATTGGCATGTCCAAATTTTAAAATTCTTGCAGGTCTTAAAAGAAGTTATTAATTATTAATCATGAAAGAGTCACAAACAGAGTTTTCTTGGAGGCAAAGAATTGCCACATTCAGTGAAGACAAAACAGCTGCATTTAGTGGGTGTTAGACCTGTCATTCTTAGGTTGGTCTTCCCTCAAACGTTCTGCCTGCTTACCTCCACATTCTGCCTCGTTCTATCCTTTTTGTTGGCTTTAGGACTCCAAGCACTTTCCCACTGCTAACCAGTGCTAATGTGCATGTGCTTCTTCCCGAAACATGGTGACATTGGTGTATACATGAATGGCATATTTAGATTACTGATAAGTCCCTTGTAAAGTAGTACACCATATACCCAGGGTATGTAATCTAAGGTCTACTAGTCAGCCTGCATGACTGTTTGTGCCCTCCAAATATGTAGCCTTTCAAACCTGTCTCAGGTCTGCCATTGCAAGGGCTAATTGTGCAGTTTACTACAAATTCGACTTGGCATTTAAAACCACTTGCCAAGCATTAAACTCTTCTTTTATCACGCATAAGACACCCCTAAGGTAAGCCCTGGGTAAACCTTACGGCAAGGTGCGTGTAACTAAAAGGTTGTACAAGTACTGTTTTACATGTCCTGGTGTTGATAAACAGATAAGTTAATTTTTCACTACTGTGAGGCCTACTCCTCTCATGGGCCAGCATTGGGAATTCCTTAAAACCCTTTTACACTGTAATTCCTGATTAGGAAGGAGTAGCTACATCATGTTCCATATTTTTGGACTTGTAAGGAGAAATCCTCTTTAGGAGTAAAGATTGATTTATCATTACTATTTTAGAAATTACTCTTTTAAAATGCAATCCCTTGACTCAGAGATTGGTTACATTAGATGTTGCATCTCTCTACACACAAATACAGCAGGAAGATGGACTTGAAGCCATTGAACCATTTGTGGAAGAAAGACCAAGGTCACATTGTGTTCCACCTACCTTTATTCTAAAATTGGGATGATTTGCATTGAGTAAAAATACTTAAAGTTTAGGGAAGAGTACTTTGTTCAAATTAAAAGGACAGCCATACCTTGTCCCTTTGCTCCAGAGTTGGCCCAATAGTTTATGCGATGCCAAAGGGGATGATGGACGGAGCATTTCAGCAAATCAAACACTCACCCCCAGTCAACTGATCTGGGTTTAATCCATCATCATTCTTTAGCTCACTCCACCACCCCAGTTCAGACATGGCCAAATGCAAATCAGTCTGACCCTGTGCCTCATGGGAACAGTCCAGCCTGAGCTGCCAAGCCATGTCTTCCCTGGACAGGAAGCAAGCATCCTGGGAACGGTTTCGGGTTCAAAACCCTCCTCAGCCAGGCTATCTTGAATCCAGTGGCAAAGTGAGCAAGGGACCCACGTCTGGGCATACCCTGCCAACTTAGGGCGAACAAAGCGATACAAAAGGGGATGATGGCCGGAGCATATGAGCAAATCAAACACTCAACCCTAGTCAACTGATCTGGGTTTAATCCATCATCATTCTTTAGCTCACTCCACCACCCCAGTTCAGACATGGCTATCTGCAAATCAGTCTGACCCTGTGCCTCATGGGAACAGTCCAGCCTGAACTGCCAAGCCATGTCTTCCCTGGACCAGAAACAAGCATCCTGGGACCGGTTTCGGGTTCATAACCCTCCTCAGCCAGGCTACCTTGAATCCAGTGGCAACGTGAGAAAGGGACCCACGTCTGGGCATGCCCTGCCAACTTAGAGCGACAAAGTGATACCAAAGGGGATGATGGACGGAGCTTTTGAGCAAATCAAACACTCATCCCCAGTCAACTGATCTGGGTTTAATCCATCATCATTCTTTAGCTCACTCCACCATCCCAGTTCAGACATGGCCATATACAAATTAGTCTGACCCTGTGTCTCATGGGAACAGACCAGTCCGAACTGCCAAGCCATGTCTTCCCTGGACTGGAAACAAGCATCCTGGGACCGGTTTCAGGTTCATAACCCTCCTCAGCCAGGCTATCTTGAATCCAGTGGCAAAGTGAGCAAGGGACCCACGTATGGGCATACCCTGCCAACTTAGGGCAAACAAAGCGATACCAAAGAGGATGATGGACGGAGCATTTGAGCAAATCAAACACTCACCCCCAGGTCAACTGATCTGGGTTTAATTCATCCTCATTCTTTAGCTTACTCCACCACCCCAGTTCAGATATGGCCATATGCAAATCAGTCTGACCCTGTGCCTCATGGGAACAGTCCAGCCCGAACTGCCAAGCCATGTCTTCCCTGGACCAGAAACAAGCATCCTGGGACCGGTTTCGAGTTCAAAACATGGTGAGCAAAAAAACGATGGATTTAGGCCCAGATCTCTGTACTGGGGTGAATGTATGACATTGTTCTGCATTCTGTCCATCAACAGTTCTTTTTGCATTTGTCACCCTGAGTAGGATGGATATGCTCAGACGTGGGTCCCGTGCTCTCCATGCCACTGGAATCAAGCTAACCTGGCTGAAGAGGGGTGAGACCCTGAAACCGGTCCTAGGATGTTTTTTTCCAATCCAGGGAGGACCTGTCCTGGCAGTTAGGGCTGGACTGTTCCCAGTGGGCGCAGGATCAAGACTGATTTGCATATGATTGGTTCCAAACTGGAATGGCATGGTGAAGAAAAAAACAATGGATTTAGGCCCAGATCTCTGTACTGGAGTGAATGTATGACATTGTTCTGCATTCTGTCCATCAACAGTTCTTTTTGCATTTGTCACCCTGAGTAGGACGGGTATGCTCAGACGTGGGTCCCGTGCTCTCCATGCCACTGGAATCAAGCTAACCTGGCTGAAGAGGGGTGAGACCCTGAAACCGGTCCTAGGATGCTTGTTTCCAGTTCAGGGAGGACCTGGCCTGGCAGTTCGGGCTGGACTGTTCCCATAGGGCACAGGGTCAAGACTGATTGCATATGGCTGGGTCCAAACTGAAATGGCATGGTGAGCAAAAAAAAGAAGGATTTAGGCCTAGATCTCTTTACTGGGGTGAATGTATGACATTGTTCTGCATTCTGTCCATCAATAGTTCTTTTTCCAATAGTTTATGGCCAACTTTTTAGGAACAATTTATCTATTAAAACAACCCTTTTGTCCAACGTATTGCAAAATGGTTTAGGTTCATTGATGATATCTTTTGTGTGTGGACCAGACAAGATGACACTCTAAACCAGTTTTTTGATTGGCTAAAGTTCAGTATAACTAGCAACAACTCTTCCATTACATTTTTGGATGTTGCAGTAGTTGAAAACAATGGATGATTGCAAACCACGTTATTTTCCCAACCATAGTATCAAAACAATGCATTACATTATACTAGACATCCTCCACTGAGCCACCGTGATAACTTGCTCTATGGACAATTCCATAGAGTCTGGCAAAATTGTTCAGTGAAAAGTGATTATTTTCCACGCTAAAGCATTAATGGTAAACTGAAAGAAAGAGAATACCCAAAGAAACTGGTAAGGAATTCTTTAAATAGAGCTTGCTGGACCGCTTGAGAGACTCTCTTGGATAAGAAACAAGAGAAAACTATGGCAAAGCGCATCGCTTGCACTTCAACATTTTGTCCTTAAGCAAATCAATTCCAAAGAATTATCAGACAGAATCGACACTTGATTGAAAAATTGGATAAATCTTTAGTTAAGCTACTGTTTGCTTTAAAGAAGGAATGGACTATATAGGCAGTCAATTGATGCAGGCCTACATACCACCACCATCAATGAAAAACAATCTGCAGCAACTTTGGTATCTTTCACCACTGGAAGGACATTTCAAGTGTGATACATGTGTATGCACCACCCAAATTACTGAAGGTTTACTGTTTCAGCAGAAAAATGTCAAATGGAAGCATACATCATTAACAAACTGTAAAACTAGAAATGTGGTTTATGCCGTGAGATGCCCGTGTGTACAACTATATATTGTCAAACCCAGTCAGGGGATCTGCTGAAGGATTACGCAGCATAAGTCAGGAATATGCCGAAAGATGATGATGGCACTACTGGTTAACCATTGAATGGAGAAAAAACATACTGAATCAGATTTTGCTTTGGACTGTGTTTTCATTTATAAAAACTGACCCCTCGGGAAGGGATGTAAATATGAAATTAATTCAAAAAGAAGCTTATCTTATTTCGTATTCCAACACTGTCACCAATGGACTCAATGAGATGACCGAGGTTCAGAACCTGCTTCCAATAAATGTGGTGTTATAATTCCAGAGTTGTTCTGATTGTATTTTAGCCTTCAATGCATTGCTTTTTTATTCATACTCAAGTCACAGTCCCTTCCAGGAAGGAGAAGTGCCTTTAAAAAATAAATTCCTGAGAAAGCCTTTCTGGAATATTCCGAAAGAAGGATGCACCTTTGATTGTCACACTAATCCGATGTATTGCTCTCAAAAGGAAGCTGAATGTGCTCTGTAAGTTTGAAGAGTTTGGGAAGTCAAAGTGCATACCAGAAGCCAGAAAAGTGAAGCTCAGCCCCCTCTTAATAACTGAAAGTGACATACTAAAGTAAGTGGGCCCAATTCACAGAACTAACTTAAGACAAAATCCTAAACTTACTACCATTTTGGTATTCACAGAAGGCACTTACACATTTTGGTATTCACAGAAGGCACTTACTCATTTTGGTATTCACAGAAGTTAGGAGTCTTCATTTTAGGACTCCTAAATGCCTTCTGTGAATACCGAAAGTCTTAAAGTTAGGATTTTTCTCAGTTTAGGAGTCCTAAAGTTAGGAGTCCTAACTTTACTACTCTTAAACTGACAAAAATCCTAACTTTAAGACTTTCGGTATTTACAGAAGGCGTTTAGGAGTCCTAAAGTTAGGACTCCAAACTTCTGTGAATACCGAAATGAGTAAGTGCCTTCTGTGAATACCAAAATGAGTAAGTGCCTTCTGTGAATACCAAAATGGTAGTAAGTTTAGGATTTTGTCTTAAGTTAGTTCTGTGAATCGGGCCCTGTGCTTTTTATCACACGTCGTCTTGTGGGGGTCACGTGTCATGGACTTGAATGCTTCTTGCTAGTAACATCTAGCGCGTAAACCCATTATAATAGAGAGCATTGCTGTACTCCTTTAAAGTGACGGTAATGTTACATGAAAAAGAATGGGAACATTGAGGTCAGGCCAAATGTTTGGAGATGTCAACGCTTGTCAGTTCTCTGGTCAAGCATGTGTTACTGCGATGAATGTTATTACATGCGCCTCAAGGTGAGGCACGTACTATTTTCATTCGTTGCTTTCTGTTTTTGATTGAATGATGTCCAAAGTGAGTGAGAGATCGCGGTGTAGCAGGGGTCGTTAATTAAGGAGTGGCTCCTTGTGATTCCTGTGAATATCTATGGAAGTAATATTTGGTGTGTTGTTTATCCATTAGCAGAAGGCAGCCAGAAGGTAATGAAATCAATGTTTGTGTTTTAGCCAAATTGATCAGAAGAGCGAAGACAACTTGTCTTCCCAGTGTTTGTGTACATACGCCAAATGAACCTGAAGTAAAATTATTGGTATCCGAAAGTGTAGATATAAAGTTATTCGACCACTCGAATAAGTTGCAATGTGGTGATATATATTTTGTGCTTCTCCCTTTAAAAGGGTAACAGTTATGAGTCCTGAGGAGAACCCAAAAAGAAAGTCACAGTTTCGAAACGTCTTGACATCTGTGAAACTAACATGCATTAGAAAGTGTCACTGGAAATCAAGGTAAGAGGGAGTGAACAATGATGTAATAATATTCCTGGTTAGAGTCGCGGACCATTGTTAGGTTGCTTTGCACTTTGAAGAAGGAGTGAACAAATTAATTGCATCTTTGTTGGTAAGTAATTAATACCTCCTGTTTGGGCAATTAAAATTTAGAACTGATATATTTGTTTTTTGTTCATTGTTCTGTCTTGTTTGCAAATTCATATTTCTATTTAATGACTTTGTTGATTATGTATGTTGGGTGGGTTTAAAGGATTGTTCATTTATGATATTTTCTCATTATGCTTCTGTGTAAGATGAATTTCAAAGTGATATGATTAATGATTGGAAAAATAAATGGTGATCACTGTTATTAAATGAAGTGATCATGAAAAAAACTAAGGGCCTGATTACGAGTCTGTCGGTTCCCAGACCTCCAGACTCATGGTGGGCGGGAGTGGCGGTCTTCCGACCCCCACATTAAGACCTCGGTCGTCATGCCAACCGGGGACTACTGACTTCTCAAGGGAACCGCCGTTCCCTGGAAGTGCTGCGGCAGTGTAGAGGCATCAATATGCTTGTCCTGCCAAGCATACTATGACTTTTTCTCACTGCCACTGATTTCATGGAGGTCTTTCCTTCATGAAAACAGTGGTGGTGAGTAAAGAACACAGGGCCCTACAGGGACCACTTGTGCCACACTCCATGTGGATGCACATTGGGGGGCACAACATTTGATCCCCTGTGTGCATGCACCCCCAGTTCTACAACAGCATGGACTTCACAGTACATGCTGTGCTGGAACTTCTTTTTACGTTACCATTGCGGTGCATATTTTATAGGTATCGCTGTGGGAAACCACTGCCAGTGACTAAAAAAGTCATAATACGGCAGGTAGTTCTCACGTCGGTTTGGTGGTACGGCGGTGGAGCAGTCCCGTCAAACTCATAATCGGGCGCTAAGTATGTGTAAGAGAATAGTCAGTGAAAGTGAAAATGTATCTGCTCTTACTGCTCTGTGTCCCTTGCAGCCTGTCCAGGAGCGGCTCATGCAGAAAAGAGCAGTAAATTACATTCATTTAATTTTCCCTCGTCATCCTCTGCCAAGTTAACCCCCACCGCCTCACTGCTCTTACTGGCATGGGCCGCTCCTGAGCCTGTCTCCAAAGCATGTCTGGGGTGGGTGACAGCAGCAGTTTGTGCATCCCCTATAGACAGCTACGTCTGGAAGGGTGGGTGTGACAGAGAGATCATCTGCATTCCTCTACAAAATGACAGCTCTGCCTGGCCCAGAAGAGGGAGGGGGAGTGGACACATAGACATGAATAAGCATTGTCTTGTTTCCCACACAAAGGGCTGATTATGCCCACAGATAGCCTGGCAGATGGGGCTGCAATGAAAGGGGCCGGCTTTGAAGTCACTCCTACTTCAAAGGCACATTTGAGTATAGGTACTGGGGTTCTGACCCTTCTAAGACAGGTCACTACTGGACCTGTGAAGAGCTCTGCCAGTAGTAAAGGCTGCTCGATTGCCACTCTGCTTAACTGACTATTTTGAAGGAACTGCTTCTCTGCATTTGCTAAACTGCCCTGCTGATCTCCGCCATGCTGAAGACAAGGACTGGACCCATCTCGCTTGAACCTAGAGTGACTCCAAGGGCTTGCTGGGTTGACCCCTGCTCTGAAGTCGCAGGGCCATCAAAGACTTCCTTCAACCCAGCCGGTGTTGCTAAAGAGGTGGTTCCTCCAATATGGCTGGTGAGCGTTGCCCCAATGGTTCAGAGCCAGAAGGTGAAAAAAATTGAAATGATATTTCTTTATTGTTTTATTTGACATCTGCTGGCTGAGCCAACGGGTGTAGGGATGGGCTGGGCCGGGCCATGAGAGGGATGAGGAATAGAGTGTTGTGTGGACTTGTAAGTGAACATGTCGGTTTGGCCGGCCGTCTTAGGCTGGCCCAACAGACATGCACACTTAGGTTTCTCTAACCCGGCTGTATTCTACAGTTGGGTGGAGAAACATCCCAGACTCCCTGTGCATGAGCGTAGCGTCAAACCAGCCCACTCAGGCACATCCTGGCACTGCTCTCATACAGGTTTATTTACAAGCCCCTTACCCTGCCTCTGCGTGCAGCATACCGGCAGCGCAAGGGGCTTGTAAAGAAGTCTCATAGTAGGACAGCAGCATCTGGATTGGATGGGGTGTTTGTCCCAGGGAGTGCCAGGAGCAGCAGGAGAACAAAGGAGCACTGAAGCATAAGGTGACCACAGGATCAGGTAACTTTTTTAGATTTTATATTTTTAATTCATCCCCCTCCACCCCTCGTTGCTGCTGCTGCCCTGCTGCCCTGCCACTGCATATTGCCAGCAGCCACGACTGTGCTGCTGAACTCTGTCCTCCGTGAGTCCTCCCATGTCTGAGGTGCCAATCAAGCCCTGGGCCTCAGAAATTGCAGCTGTTTTTGCTTCACAATCAATGTAGTGAGGACTTTGAGCCGATCAGAACCAATCCATTGCCCTTAGATGCTGATGCAGGAGCCATTCAATGACATCACCTCAAATGACTGTGCGGCATGACGTCGGTGGAAAGCGCAGCTTGAAGGTAGTGCAGCACCTGCATCATAAAGAAGATCAACGCCATAGCCTTCATCGACTGCACAGATCGGTGCCGATGCTTCACCTCCATCCACAGGATGAAGACGCAGTGCCTCCTTGCCTCCCCACCTCAAGCCTTCGTCATTGGCACCTGCTTCATCCAAGGTACTTTTGTCAGCAGGACCTGTCTGAGTCCTGTAGCTTTCTTGTCTTCCATTGCAGTTGGTCTGAACTTTGGATTTACCCTGGTCTAGTGAGACCTCAAGTAAGCCCTTAGTGCTATTGAGTTCTAAGCATTATTTTGGTTTATTCCTTAAACATTTATAATTCATGTTCAGTTAATTGGAAATTTGTAATTTTGGTCTTGTTTTATTCATAAGTTCTCTATTTTTCTAAACCTGTGCGGATTATTTTTGTGGTGTTTTCATTGTGTTACTGTGTATATGTGTTGCACAAATACTTTACACATTGCTTCTTTAGATGAGCCTGGCTGCTCTGTTCCAAGTTACCACAGGGGAGTACAGGTCACTGACTAGAATTGTGGTTCCTTACTTGGACAGGGTGCATACCTCTGCCAAGTAGAAACCCATTTCCTAACAGTGGGTCTCTCCAAGGACCTTCTAAATTCAATGAGATTAGTTGCATTTTATTTTGTTGGCTTGTTTGACGCAATTTAGATTGAAAGCTCCTGCAAATTAGGCTCACACATCATCTTATCCTTTGGGGGTATGTATCATCTTCTCCTGTCAACCCTACATATGAGGCCTGTTATATATGCTCCATGCAATAGTTTAGGAAAGCCAGAGTCCCTGGTCAGTTAATGAATCAAGAGAGTTACTTGAAGTCTGTGTCTCATAAGTTTAATAAGTGCCTCAGATATAAAAGGGAAAAATCCAATCACAGCAAAACCTCTGGAATGAAGCAGGCCCATCTTCTTCAGAAACAGTAAAGAGCTACATTTGAGACAAACTCCACTTGTGATGTAACTTAATGAGGTGACTTAATACATTGTTGAATACTTAATCATCACACCAGCTTAATATCCAAGATTTCAACATTCAGAAATTGAGCTATCACATTTCCAAAACATGTGATCTATTACGAGGCATAATGTCTCATTAAAAAATCAATTAATTCCAGCATAGAAGAATTGAAAAAAGGGTTCTCATCTGATTTTATTTGAAAATTATTGCTAATATCACTCTGAATCAGACGAGTGACATGTAAAGCATCTGTTATTTAATGTTGCCATTAAGGTGGCAATTACGATCCGGTAAAAAATTTCCCCGTACGACTCGTATCCGGTCTTTTTACCGTACGAATCGTACAAGTGCCGTACAAACTGCCAATTACGATTGGAAAAAGACCATACGAATCGCATTGGGAATCATTCCCCACACGTCCTCGGGTCAGAAAAAGTGTCCGACACGTCCTCGGACGAATCACCGTACAAATGTGAAAAGTGAAGTCCGACCGCTGAATCACGATCCATCCCGTGCGTCAGAAGTTACAACCGTATGGAAAAAACACCGTCAGCACTGAACACCCATAGCAACCATGGAGACATGGGTCCGCATACGCGCCGACCCCCCCCAGCCCCCGTACGTACGCGCCGACCCCCCCAGCCCCCGTACATACACGCCGACCCCCCCAGCCCCCGTACGTATGCGCCGACCCCCCCAGCCCCCATACGTACGTGTCGAACCCCCCCGTGTATGTACACCCGTGTACGTGTCCTACCCCCGTGTATGTACACCCGTGTACATTAGAGTCGTACCCCCACCCGTGTATGTACACCCGTGTACGTGTCGTACCCCCGTGTATGTACACCCCTGTACGTGTCGTACCCCTCCGTGTATGTACACCCCTGTACATGTCGTACCCACCCGTGTATGTACACCCGTGTACATTAGAGTCGTACCCCCACCCGTGTATGTACACCCGTGTACGTTAGAGTCGTACCCCCACCACAACATCCTAGGTACAGAGCGCACCCCAGGCCCCAACATCACAACCGCATGTACGAGTCGTACCATGCCACACACAAGGACAGCACTGTACAACAAAATGGCCCATGTACACCCCGTACACACGCTAAAAACGCACGTACACAACCAGGACAAACCAAAACAACACAAGAATACACCATTCGAATGGCACAAAGCCACTAAACATGTCCAACAACCACTAAAACAACACATTCACTGACCTGCAACTGCCAAAAACAAACAGAGGACCAAAACACCACCACTCCTTATAACAGACCCACCCAAACTTCAAACACAACCACACCCACCAGTGGACAAATAAAAAGGGCCCACACACACAAACCATGAGCCTTTGCAACAGACTCACTGCTGCCAGACCCCACAGACAGCCTACAGCACCATACTAGAAGCTTTACCACACCTTACACTTGCACACCTTCATACAACCACCTTCACAAACACCCCCTCATCACATTCACACACACACCTGCACAACCACACCCACACACCCACAACTATCCACACCCCCCCCACCATCCACACCCACACCCCTCACCATGCCCACTAACAAAAATCCAAAGTTCAGTAACCGAGAGTATGGAGGTCCTTGTCGATGAAATCCTCAGAGTCGAGCCACACCTCTTTGGAACATTGGTCAGACAGACCAGCATTTCAGAAAAAACAGCCATGTGGCAGACCATCGTCGATGCTGTGAATGCTGTTGCAGACACCAGAAGGAACAAGCAGGAATGCCAAGCCAGGTGGTACGATCTGCGGAGGAGGGTCCGAGCCAAGATGACGGATGAACACAACCAGGCCAACGTCACTGGAGGAGGGCCGTCCCGCAGACCCGTACACTACCATCCCTGGGAGGAGAGGGTGATGGCCATACTGCCGGTGGAGGCAGTCGAAGGATTAGGAGGACTCCGAGACCCGGGTGAGTACACAAACAACGCACCCCACATGGGGGTAACGTCATCCACAACCAAACTCACAAACAGGCACGCAACCACCCCAAGCTATCGCATGACTCAACCACACTCCATGAACACGCACATGCCACTGGCGCCACCATGCCCCATGCACCCAGCTGGACAATGTCAAGTCACAGGCCACAGAAGACACCAACACATGACCCGGTAACCCGGATGGCGGGAGGGTGGGCCCCAAAAATCACATAGTGCAACTCAGAAGCAGACAACAATGCCCTCTGCCCATATGGCCTAGGTCACAGCAAGACAAACAGTGTGTCCCCACACAGGAAAGACTCGCCAGCAAATGGCGGGCGCCTTGCATTAACACATGGGGGTGAAGGCACTGGTTTGCACATGACAGCAGCTAATGAACAGCCAACACTGTGAAAGAGTGGCAGCACACACCACCACAGCAGCAGCGCAGACACACACACTACACCCAATGGGTGCCTGGAGATCAGAAACAAACTCACAGCAACAATCCAAGGGCCATTCAAAGAACTGCTAACAGTGTGTGCCCAGGAAGCTGGGCTGAGGTGACAGAGGGTGACACACAGAGGGAGGGAGAGGGGGACAGAGAGGGAGGGAGAAGGGAACAGAGAGGGAGGGAGATACAGGGAGACGGACAGAGGGAGGAGGCTGACACACAGAGGGAGGGAGAGGGGGACAGAGAGGGAGGGAGAGGGGGACAGAGAGGGAGGGAGACACAGGGAGACGGACAGAGAGAGGAGGCTGACACACAGAGGGAGGGAGAGGGGGACAGAGAGGGAGGGAGAGGGGGACAGAGAGGGAGGGAGACACAGGGAGAGCAAATCAGCCTTGTGGTGTGTGGGAATGTCTGCTCGTCAGCAGGTGGACTGCGTGCATGTAGAAAAGGGTGGCCAGTGCCAGCACACCCCCTCTCCTCCATGGCAAAACACAGGGCCATGTCACAACCTGTGCACGAGCACAACGACAGCTACCTGCATCATTGAAGTGTGTGGAACAACTTCATGTGCCCACGTACAGTGCAACACGGAAGGCGCCAATGCACGGCTCGCCACACCTGCCCACTCCACTGCTGACTGCAGTCACACTTGATGCAGCAAGTAAGACTGTGCCACACATAGTTAAAGTCGCCAAAGCTGTGCCCAAGGGACACACCCATGCACAAGTGCACTGTGAGTGGAATGCAAGACAGATCCAAATTCCCAGAGGAAATGTTCCAACTTTGAAACTAATGAAACATGGATGTTGCATGGAACAAAATTAACATTGTCTCTCTCACACACCGGTCAACCTTGTGGTTCACCCCCCAACACTGGGGGGGAAGACTCACAGGACCCGGCTCTGCGGGAGGCCGATCCCACCGGCAGCGACGACTCTCACCACTCTGTGGACGACCCCGACCAACCTGGCCCCTCTGGTGTCCAACGACCTGCAGCACCTGCATCAGGTACAACGGGGCCAACCACCACCCCTACTCCTGCCACATCCCAGGAGACACCCAGGATCCCTGCCCCACCACCACAAAGCAGCCAGGCTGGCCAGGAGGGACACGGTGTCCCGGGCACCCAGGAGGAGGCAGGCGACAATGCCAATGCCACCCCTCAGGGGTCCTGGAGACCCGATGTGCCCACAAGGGCAGGCCAGGTGCAAGTGGGCAGGGGTGGTGGGAGTGGAGGACGGCGGAGGCGCCAGCCTGACCAGTTGGCTGGGGATCCGGTATATTCCCATGTCCGAAACATCCTGGACACATACCGGCAGGACACCACGGGCATGGCCCAGGTTGTGTCCGTCCTCGAGGGGATCAAGACCCAGCAGGCCCAGCAACATGCTGAGCTACATGCCTGTCTACTGCAACACCAACGGAGGATGGAGGACAGACAGGCTGAGCTCGTGACGGTGTTCACGGGAATTCACAGTACACTCCGTCGGATGGCCGACAACATGGGCAAACCTCCCTGTGCCAGAAGGCGGAGAACATCACCACCCACAGGGAGTGATCAGGAGGCGGAGGAGCAAACATCCGATGGAGCATCCCAAACATCGTCACGGCCTGCTTCTGAGGGTCCCCGCAGGAGGGCGGGTCGTCCACGGAAAAGACCGTGAGGGTCGGCGCTACAGCACCATCTCCCAGGACACCTGGCCTGGCACCTGGCCCACTGGAGCAACAGCAGCACAGCATCAAAAGACATTCTCTGCCACATGGCCTTGCTGGTCACTGTCTGACCAATGTTGACAAAGACTGTGGCATGGACTCTGAGGATTTCCAATGGCAAGGACACCAACTCCCCTACTGAACTTTGGATTCCAAACACCCGGAAAGCCCTTCATGTCATACCCCCCCTCCCCCCACTAAAATAAAAAGTCACACCATGAAGAGAAGATGCCTGCTGGTTGCATTATTACCTTACATGTGTCTTGTAAAGTCTAAACATGCCTGAGTTCTCTTTTGACTTCAACCATCCACACCCTGGGGCCTGAGTCTGGCACAGGACACACGGGTCACAGTGTATTAGGCAAGACAGACATGGAGCACCATACACACCCGTGATGGGCCCAACCAGCTGAGGGGGTGGCCGCACAACCGTGCCGACAGACATATTGAGTACAGCAACAGTCATGCGCAGAGGTCAGGGATCATGTCCAGTGTCCTGGGGGGCACCCAGGTATGTGTAGACAGGTGGCAGAACCATGTCCTGCAAGCTTGAGTCCGGTGGATGCAGATAATGGGAGCCTGGCCAACGTTGGATGCATGGGGATGGCACATGTCACAATACCCACACAGTCATGGACATCATGCAAAATACACAGTCTCATCCCACACACACAGCTTGCATCTTGCTACTCGACACATAGACACATAGCCACTAACAGGGAAAACCATGCCAGACATGCCGGATGCACCGTGGCAACACACCAGCATTGACTGAGAAGAGGCACCTTGGAGGCATAGGGGCACCTTTATTAGTCATGTATTCGGGAATGCAGAGGCAACTCGGAGTACACATACACAGGTCATGTGGAGTAACATGTGGGTCCAACACTGGCACCCCCCTTCTGCAGCACAAATGCGGGATAGCCATGGAACTGGCACACAAGTGTCGGCTAACAGCTAAACACCCCCTGCTGCTCACGGAGAGGCTGCCATACACCATTGATCCTCTGATGTGGAAGTCCCACACCATGTCAAGCCAATGCAAACCGTATGTGTCCGAGGGCAGTGTTACACACATTGATGCCATCATCACAATCCACTATCCCATCACAGATGACTGTCAACTAGTCTGACCATCTATTCAGGTGTACCCAGCTGCATGTCATGTGTACCATGATGATGCAACATGTCTGCAGAGGAACCAAACATCGACAGGGGCAGTGTGCATACATCGTGAACAACTGCCACACCCAATACACCCCTGATGCATCCCTTACCCTAAGGAGACTTCCAAACGTGTCCGTGCCTGTAACGCTGAGTCAGCACACGATGACGTGTCCATGAGGAATAGCAGTGCCACAACAATGCAAGCAGCAGACGGCATGTGCAAGTACCTGGGGAAGAGAGACACACAAGAAGTCAGCCACAAAAAGCACAGCCACTTGCATGTGCATTTACTCGACACATGTATGGATGACAACATGCTAGGTCACAATTATGACTGGGGAAATACAACCATCACTGGCACCATCACTCCAGTGACACACCCACACACACCTCTGACTCACGTGCCATACATGCATGTGGAGACACACATCTCAACACATGCCACACGGGGACCAATGCGTGCACACTCAGACACTGGTACTCACCACTAAGCAAAGAAGTCACGTATGAGCCGAGTCCGGATGTCCTCTTGCGGCTCCACATCCTCCACATCACTAGCCCCATTGCCAAGACCTTCGTCCTCCACGGGTGGATGGTCCTCGTCATCTTGATCCAGGATGAGTGGCACAGCTTTCTCAACTGCCATGTTGTGCAGCATGCAGCAGACCATGAAGATTTTGCAGACCTTCACCGGGGCATATGGGAGCGCGCCGCCGGTCTTGTGTAGGCACCTGAATCGGCTCTTCAGGAGGCCAAACGTCCTCTCTATCACTCGCCTTGTCCGGCCATGGGCGGTGTTGTAGCGGAGCTGGGCTGGCGTGATGGGGTTGCGGAGAGGTGTGATCAGCCATGGCATGTTGGGATAGCCAGCGTCCCCTACATGGAAAGCACATGGACATAAGCAGGACAGGAGAAGCGGTCGTGCTGGAAGTCTAAGCAAAATACAGGACAAACAGACTGTATCCACCAACAACACATGCTCGTTCGTTGCGCAGCTGCGTCATCATTTCAGGCACCCTGCTACGCCTCATGATGTAGGCCTCGTGTGCTGATCCTGGAAAACAAGCACAGACATGTGAAATTACCATGTTGGACAGACACACCACAAGGGCATTCATGGAGTGGTAGTGCTTGCGATTCCGGTACACTACCTCCTGTGCCTGTGGTGGTACCAAAGCAACATGTGTCCCATCTATGGACCCAATGACATGGGGCATCCCTCCCAGGGCATAGAATCCACGCTTGACACCAGTCAACATTTCAGGGGTAGGAAAATGGATGAAGTCATCCAGGTGAATCAACATGGCCTCTAAGAAATCATGCAGCACACGGCAGAACATGCTCTGGGACATGCCACCAACATGAGCTATGGTATTTTGAAAGGTACCCGTGGCTAGAAAATGTAGGGCTGCCATTACCTTCAGCTTGGGTGTCAGTGCCGTAGGATACCTGTGCAGCGGTTGCAGGTGTGGTGCCAGTCTCGCCGTCAAATCCAGAATCAACCGTTGGGGGAAGCGGTAGCACCGGATGCAGTCATTCTCCCGCATGGCAGCCAAGTCCGGAATTGCTCGGGGAAGAGGCGGCGCTCTGCAGTAATTTGGAAGTGACAAGGAAGAGTGAGTGCACCACAACAACAATTATTTTGTACTGAGCACATGTTAATCTGTCTATACACATGCTACATACGGAGTCAGGTATGTGCCACATGCCCTGGACACGTATGGCTGCCAGGTGACACTCCTACCAAGAGCCAGCTACACACGGAGATTCTGCACCTCCACATGCCATGGCATGGGATTAGCTGTGTCCCAGTGCAAGTGAACAGCCAGACGCAACATAGGAGTGACATACATCCACACATCAGCAGAAGTAGGATGTCGATTGCAGAGACTGGTAGCGGAACACTAGAGCCACAGGTCACATGACATTACACTAGGACAGCCCACACACATTGCCATGAAGGTGTACATGTCATGACTCACCACACATTCATAGAGAGGATGCAGACATGTCCTTGTTACGCTACTCCGTGTCCCATGCATACATATGCACCTCACATCCGATACCACATGTGGCATGGCGTGCGGAACAGTGTGCAATGTCAATCTACACACAGACACATGTTGGGTGCTGCAACAGCTGCAGCTTTTGAGGGTGCTCCAACATCAACCTAATGGGAACCCCCCACACATACATGACATAGTCACATCGTGCACCGTGGGTAGTGACATGTCAGGTGTGGTAACCCCTGTACCGGGCATCAGGGGACACTTCCATGTGTTGGTGTCCGTGCCATGCCAGTGACGCTCATCCCAAGTGTGCAGTATGACATGCACACATGTCAAAGGAGTCAAGGGCATGCCTGGCACACATTGCACCGTCACACATTACATGTGTACACATCTCATCATACATCTGGTGCCTTCTCGACTTAGGAGTCATGTGCCACATCACAGCCTTTCACACCTGTGCCCCACACATGTAGTACTGCCCAGACAATGCCTTGATGTCCATCCATGGACAAGTATGTCAGCCCTATTCCTTCCTGTGTGCTGCCTGTCACCACTGTGATGTGTGAAAACCAGCGTACAGCTGCTAAGAGGGCCTGTGTACGTTCCCATATCACTATGGGAGTGCTGCCGTATGTGTACCCATAGTGATGGTGAGCGTACAGGCATGTGTACGGTCAGTAAGTACGCATACGCAAGAACACCCATAGTGGTACGGCCCGTACAGGCGTGCGTACGTTCACTACCACCATGGGTGTCCTCGCGTATGCGTACTCGCAGTGGTACGGCCCGTACACACGCCTGTACGCTCACTATCACTATGGGTGTCCTCGCGTATGCGTACTCGTACTGGTACGGCCCGTACACATGCCTGTACGTTCACTATCACTACGAGTACGCATACGCGAGAACACCCATAGTGGTACGGCCCGTACACACACCTGTACGTTCACTATCACTACGAGTACGCATACGCAAGAACACCCATAGTGGTACGGACCGTACACACGCCTGTACGTTCACTATCACCATGGGTGTCCTCGCGTATGCGTACTTGCAGTGGTACGGCCCGTACACACGCCTGTACGTTCACTATCACTGCGAGTACGCATACGCGAGAACACCCATAGTGGTACGGACCGTACACACGCCTGTACGTTCACTATCACCATGGGTGTCCTCGCGTATGCGTACTCGTAGTGATGGTGAACGTACAGGCGTGTGTACGGTCCGTACCACCATGGGTGTTCTCGCGTATGCGTACTCGTAGTGATAGTGAACGTACAGGCGTGTGTATGGGCCGTACCACTGCGAGTACGCATACGCGAGGACACCCATGGTGATAGTGAACGTACAGGCGTGTGTACGGTCTGTACCACTATGGGTGTTCTCGCGTATGCGTACTCGTAGTGATAGTGAATGTACAGGCGTGTGTACGGGCCGTACCAGTACGAGTACTCATACGCGAGGACACCCATATTGATATTGAACGTACGCACGCGTGTACGGGCCGTTGCTATGCATTTGGGGTGCCCTAGGGGCCCGGAACGGACCATACCTGTGGGTAAAGCTCAATTTTACATAGGGGACACATGAGGGACAAGCATTAAGGCCTACATACCAAGTTTTGAGTTTGAATTTGTTCTGGAAGGTGCACAGCAGAAGTCAGTTGGAATGAATCTACTTTGTTGCAATGTGTTTGTGGGGTTGACATCATGCTGAAGAAAAAAACACAATAAGAACCCACTGACTGTGCTAGGTTTGAAGGGATTGGAGGAAACATAGGATGCAAAGGTGAGTGACCAATCACTCTGTACTCCTGTGCATGAAACAGGCCAGCAAGGCAGATATAAGGCAGCCAGGTACCATGAGGGAGCACTTGCCTGCACATATTTCGATTCTACCACACTGCTGCTTCTCCTGATTCCCTGGAACCATGTCATGGTCTGTGGAGAGGTCACAGCCATTCACCCTGGAGGAGAACCTGGCATTGCTGGATGTGATCCTCCCACAGTACCCCCTGCTGTATGGGCGACCAGGGTATCAGGTGAGTGCAGAGCTACTAGCACAGACTGTGTCCCTTTTTTGTGACTGTGACTTCTGCCATTGTGTCCAGGTGTGACACACATGCTATGTACTGTAAGGGGGGTCCCGGGGGGGGGAATGCCTGATGTCTCCCAGCAGTGCCCAGAGGCAGGAGAGGTGGGTGCCTATCACTCCCAGCAGTGCCCAGAGACAGGAGGGGTGGGTGCCTATCACTCCCAGCAGTGCCCAGAGACAGGAGGGGTGGGTGCCTATCACTCCCAGCAGTGCCCAGAGTCAGGAGGGGTGGGTGCCTATCACTCCCAGCAGTGCCCAGAGACAGGAGGGGTGGGTGCCTATCACTCCCAGCAGTGCCCAGAGACAAGAGGGGTGGGTGCAGAGTCATCCCAGCAGTGCCCAGAGTCAGGAGGGGTGTGTGCAGAGTCCTCCCAGCAGTGCCCAGAGACAGGAGGGGTGGGTGCCTATCACTCCCAGCAGTGCCCAGAGTCAGGAGGGGTGGGTGCCTATCACTCCCAGCAGTGCCCAGAGTCAGGAGGGGTGTGTGCAGAGTCCTCCCAGCAGTGCCCAGAGTCAGGAGGGGTGTGTGCAGAGTCCTCCCAGCAGTGCCCAGAGTCAGGAGGGGTGTGTGCCTAACACTCACAGCAGTGCCCAGAGTCAGGAGGGGTGGGTGCCTATCACTCCCAGCAGTGCCCAGAGTCAGGAGGGGTGTGTGCAGAGTCCTCCCAGCAGTGCCCAGAGTCAGGAGGGGTGGGTGTGATGCACAGTGTGAGCCTTTATAATTGATTGTGTCTTTGCCCTCATTCCACCTGTGTACCTTCACTGGCACGTACTACTTATGCCCTTCCCCAAAGGAGTATGTCCCTATGGCAAAGGTGCAATGCGTTGGCTGCATGACATGCCTTGTTGTAACCAGCTAATTTGTTCTCATATGTGTCTCTGTGACATGTTGCAGGTGTATTGTTGTAGTGTCACTTGTTCATCCTCACAGGTAGGCGCCTCTGCCAAGGAGCAGATCTGGCTGACCGCCGTCAGTGCCGTGAGGAGTGCGGATGGTCGGAAGCGGCGCCTGTCCCAGGTGAGGAAACGCTGGCAGGATATCCGGTGCTGGACGCGGAGGATCGCACGGGTCCTGCTGAGAACTCACCTGAGAGCCATAAGAACCGCGGGCGCCGCCGTCTCTCCCACATCCACAAGCGTGTGCTGGCGGTGGTATTTCCAGACTTGGACAGGCGCTTACAGGAGATGCAGCAGCAGGAAGGGGGTAGGTACATGTGTGTTTGTTGTGTTTCACCAGCATTTGTAAGTGCACTGTTCCATGGATGCACTGCCAGGGTTTAATGGTGCTGTGCAGATCCTGTTACCCACAGTATTGCAGTGCTCTCCTGCCTCCCTTCCCCTCCTTGCAATGTGTTCCCTGGTCTGTGTGAAGTCACTCCGTCACAAGGTTATGTAGCCTGGCACCTTCTCCATGTGTACAATGCCTGCAGCATCATGTGTGGGGGTGGTGTGTAACAGGTTTTGGGACCTTGCCTGTGCCCTGTCCAGTTCTGGTCTTGTGGGTTCCATGTCAGTTGGCACTAATGCTGAGTCCAGACATGGGAGTTAGTCTCTCAAGTGTGAGGCCTTACAGCACGCATGTCCTATGTGGTGGCCTGTGACATGATGTGCATGAGTGTGCAGTACACATAGTGCGGGGATGGTAGCGTGTGTTGCAGTCATTCCCATTCAGGAGCATGGAGTTGTGTGGCCACTACTGTCCTCAGGGGCATATTTTCCTAGGTATCATGTGTGTAATCCGAATATGTTGACAATCTCTGTGTCTACAGCATAGGTTGTGCTCTGTGCCATTGTCCCCTGGCCAAATGTATATTGACGTGAAATGTTACAAGTGTCCACTGTACAGACTGACCTGATTTTCCTTGTTCATACTCACGGTGGACATTGCCTGTGTGTCTTGTTACAATCATCTGATGATGCCCATTTGTACATGATTATTTGGACAGGCGCACCTTGGGTATTTTGTGTGCAACCTTGATTTGTTGCATCCCATGTGTATTTCACCCAGACTAAGGGATGTAAGTGCTTCCTGTGTCTCCAAATAATAGTCTCATGTAGGGGGTGGGTGGTGTGGGCATGGCCTTCATGTCACAACCTGATATCTCCTTGCTAGGACTGGCCAGTGTGTGATGTTTGTCTGGACATGCACTCAAGGTGCAGTGGGCCAGTCATGGTGGGCAAGTTTTCAGTATAACCTATGCTGCATGTGCCTCTTGTTCCTGGATATGGTCCCTGCTCATCTCTATTTCCTGCCACGCTGTGTGGTGCAGATGCAGTGCTGGATTGTCCCCAGGGCCTTGCTCCTCAGTCAAAATTCCATTCCATCTCATTTGCTATTGTGTCATGCTCTCCATAGTTTTTCGGTGGCATGGTGGGTCAAACAACTGTGTCTTGCATGCCCTACATATGTACCTTGTTTTGTAGATGTAACTCTTCTTTTGTTTCAGGCTATGCGCTGTGACCTATGTAGATTGGACTCATGTGACATATGTATACAGGTGTATGATTAATTTCTGTCTCTTCACCCTGCCCACAGCATCGTCGGGGGACACGGAGGGAGACATGGGCACAGACGGAGCAGAGGGACCGAGCACCAGTGCCAGCGGTGACATCGGGGCTGGCACATCAAGTGGGACTGAGGTGGAGGAGAGTGAAGCCGGGGACCTGTCGACTGGCACAACAGAGTATGAAGCTGACGGGTCCGAGGATGATCTCTCCGAGTGGGCGGCGGCTGCACCAGCAGCTGACAGCGGCACTACATCTCGCCCCGCCACCTCCATTGCCATCAGCCGCCTCCCACTTGCTCGTGTCCCTTCCCAACGTGCCCGGTCACCACGTGTCTCCTTCCTGCCAGGCACCGCACCCCCTGCCCCTGTCTCCACTGCTGCCGCCAATGCCGAGTCTGTGGACATCCAGCGGCAGTTGCAGGTTGGTCAGGCTGCGATCCTTAATGTCCTCCATGGCCACAGCCAAGTGCTGCACAACATGGAGGCATACTTGGAGGGCATTCATTCATCGCAGGCTGACCAACGCAGCTTGCTGAGGTCGATAGACTCGACACTGACTGCAGCAGTGGGTCTCCTGCAGTGCTACGTCCCACCCCCTACCCCTGCCCCATCCACACTTCCCACTCCCATGCCTGTCCCACGTACACCCAGACGTCAGCATGCACCCACCACAACACACACAGGCACCACACCAGCAGGGAAGGTCCACCGCACACCTCCTGACACGCACACACAGGGTGAAGTAGGCACACCCACTGGGTCGGGGGGCAAACGTGTGACATGCAGCCAGAGTGGGAGTCCGCATTCCACCCAATGCACTCCCTCCAAATCCACTCCCCTCAGCTCTCCTGGCCACATCTCCCCCAAAGACTCCTTCATGGCCGCTCTGTCCCTGAGCCCCACAGTGACGCCACCACGCAAGCGGTCAAGGAAGTCCTCGGTCAGGGTGGTTGATTCCCCCCCCTGTCTACACCCTCCCCCAGTGGCGCTGCGACCCATCCCTCTGACCCCCCCCCCCTCCTTGGGGCCTGTGGTTCCTTTGGGTGCAGGGAATTCCCTGGAGGACCTTGCTAAGGTGTGCAGCGAGATCCTGGCCTCCACCTTTGGCCCTGCCCCACCCCCTGTGGTGGAGTCCTCCATCCCTGCACCCACGACGCCTACCCTTCTCCCTCCTGTCCCTGCGGTGCCTGTTTCTTCCCCCCCACATGATGCCCTCACCCCTGTGGAAGACGACGGAATGTAACTGTGCAGGCAAGCTAGGGGACACGCATCCCACTGTGTCCCCCATCCAGCTGTGACTTCTGGACTGCCCTATGGGCTTTGTAAATATTGAACTTTCTACGAACATACAATTTTTGATCATACTGATTAAAGCCATTTTTGTTTCCTTTGAACACTACTGCTTTTCTGATATTGCTGTTGGTGGGGCTGCTACATGATTTTGGGTGGTGATCATGTGTTGGTTGTGTGGGAAATGTAGTAGTGTGCTGGTCATAGGGGGACCCTGGGATCTGTGTGCCCCACACGGTGTTAGCTAGGTTTCTGTGTTCATGTAAGCAGTTGCTGCATGGTGAAATTGTCCAAAGGTGTATTCCTTCCTCTGTGTACCCTGACATCTTCCCTGCAGGGTGTTCCCAATATTTAGCGCAGAGCTGTGTGTACATTAGCTGGGTGTGTGACGGACTCCTTCTACTTTGCACATGCATGCTGAGCGATGTCTCCACCTGCATCATTCGTGGCATTCTTGGTAGTCATTGTACTTGTGTATGTGGACTATAGACATGACTTCATGTGTACATGTTTTCTTTTCTGCGCTATGCATGCGTATACTCCCAGCCTCGCACACATGTGGTACATGTACTGCAGGGTCTTTGTGCACCTGACTGAAATTTGTGGGCATGGTATCTGTGGCTACTCCACCCTTTGCGTTTCATGGGCACTGCTGTGAGTGTTAGGCACACACCCCTCCTGACTCTGGGCACTGCTGGGAGGACTCTGCACACACCCCTCCTGCCTCTGGGCACTGCTGGGAGGACTCTGCACACACCCCTCCTGACTCTGGGCACTGCTGGGAGGACTCTGCACACACCCCTCCTGACTCTGGGCACTGCTGGGAGTGATAGGCACCCACCCCTCCTGTCTCTGGGCACTGCTGGGAGTGATAGGCACCCACCCCTCCTGCCTCTGGGCACTGATGGGAGGACTCTGCACACACCCCTCCTGCCTCTGGGCACTGCTGGGAGGACTCTTCACACACCCCTCCTGCCTCTTGGCACTGCTGGGAGGACTCTGCACACACCCCTCCTGACTCTGGGCACTGCTGGGAGGACTCTGTACACACCCCTCCTGACTCTGGGCACTGCTGGGAGTGATAGGCACCCACCCCTCCTGACTCTGGGCACTGCTGGGAGTGATCGGCACCCACCCCTCCTGACTCTGGGCACTGCTGGGAGTGATAGGCACCCACCCCTCCTGTGTCTGGGCACTGCTGGGAGGACTCTGCACACACCCCTCCTGTGTCTGGGCACTGCTGGGAGTGATAGGCACACACCCCTCCTGTGTCTGGGCACTGCTGGGAGTGATAGGCACACACCCCTCCTGTGTCTGGGCACTGCTGGGAGGACTCTGCACACACCCCTCCTGTGTCTGGGCACTGCTGGGAGGGCTCTGCACACACCCCTCCTGACTCTGGGCACTGCTGGGAGTGATAGGCACCCACCCCTCCTGTCTCTGGGCACTGCTGTGAGTGTTAGGCACACACCCCTCCTGACTCTGGGCACTGCTGGGAGGACTCTGCACACACCCCTCATGTCTCTGGGCACTGCTGGGAGTGATAGGCACCCACCCCTCCTGACTCTGGGCACTGCTGGGAGGACTCTGCACACACCCCTCCTGACTCTGGGCACTGCTGGGAGTGATAGGCACCCACCCCTCCTGTCTCTGGGCACTGCTGTGAGTGTTAGGCACACACCCCTCCTGACTCTGGGCACTGCTGGGAGGACTCTGCACACACCCCTCCTGTCTCTGGGCACTGCTGGGAGGACTCTGCACACACCCCTCCTGACTCTGGGCACTGCTGGGAGTGATAGGCACCCACCCCTCCTGTCTCTGGGCACTGCTGTGAGTGTTAGGCACACACCCCTCCTGACTCTGGGCACTGCTGGGAGGACTCTGCACACACCCCTCCTGACTCTGGGCACTGCTGGGAGTGATGGGCACACACCCCTCCTATTTAACAATATGTACGCTTAGTCCATACACGTGTGTGGGTTTGCTCCATGGGGGTACGGGTCGTACTTACACTGTTGGGGTGGGAGGTACGCTCCATACGTACACGGGTGAGTGTACGGGTCATACTTACACTGTTGGGGTGGGGGTACGCTCCATACGTACGCGGGTGAGGGTAGGGGTCGTACTTACACTGTTGGGGTGGGGGTACGCTCCATACGTACGCGGGTGAGGGTACGGGTCGTACTTACACTGTTGGGGGGGAGGTACGCTCCATACGTACGTGGGTGGGGGTACGGGTCATACTTACACTGTTGGAGTGGGGGGTATGCTCCATATGTATGCGGGTGAGGGTACGGGTCATACTTACACTGTTGGGGTGGAGGTACGCTCCATACGTACGCGGGTGGGGGTACGGGTCGTACTTACACTGTTGGGGTGGGGGGTACGCTCCATACGTACGCGGGTGAGGGTACGGGTCATACTTACACTGTTGGGGTGGAGGTACGCTCCATACGTACGCGGGTGGGGGTACGGGTCGTACTTACACTGTTGGGGTGGGGGTACGCTCCATACGTACGCGGGTGAGGGTACGGGTCGTACTTACACTGTTGGGGTGGGGGTACGCTCCATACGTACGCGGGTGAGGGTACGGGTCGTACTTACACTGCTGGAGTGGGGGGTACGCTCCATACGTACACGGGTGAGGGTACGGGTCATACTTACACTGCTGGGGTGGGGGTACGCTCCATACGTATACGGGTGAGGGTACGGGTCGTACTTACACTGTTGGGGTGGGACGTATACGTCCGCGGCTGAGGGTATGGGTCGTACTTACACTGTTGGGGTGGGGATACGCTCCATACGTGCGCGGGTGTGGGTACGGGTCATACTTACACTGTTGGGGTGGAGGTACGCTCCATACGTACGCGGGTGGGGGTACGGGTCGTACTTACACTGTTGGGGTGGGGGGTACGCTCCATATGTACGCGGGTGAGGGGACGGGTCGTACTTACACTGTTGGGGTGGGACGTATATGTCCACGGGTGAGGGTACGGGTCGTACTTACACTGTTGGGGTGGGGGTACGCTCCATACGTACGTGGGTGAGGGTACGGGTCGTACTTACACTGTTGGGGTTGGGGGTACGCTCCATGCATACGGTGGTGGGGGTATGGTCCGTACATATCCGTACCCACGCTATGTGATGCTTGTGCGACCTGTCCCCAGGCCTTTGCCACGTGGGTACAGCTGTCCCGCCATTGTTGGGGTGACGTAGGTGTGGGCGTGGTACGACTCGTACCCACGCTATTAAGGCGTGGGTACGGGACGTACCTGTATAGTTGTGTTGCCGGTTCATGTCGTCAGGCACTACCTTTGTGGCGGACGCTGGCTTTGCTGGACATGCCCCCACCCCCTCGTGGTGACCAGGGCATGGGGGTCAGGTATGTCCAGGGCATGTGTGCTGTGTGACATTGGTGGTGGTTTTGTGGCCTGCCCCTGGTCCTGCCCCCCCCCCCTTTCCCCCCCTTTCCCCCCCCTCCCTTAGTTGTTCTGACCTTCTGCGGCGTCTGCATCGGAACCTGTAGAGGAGGTCGACTGCTATGAGGGTCGGGATGACACGTAGGTTCGGGTCCATGTCTGTCCGTCGCGTACAGGTACTCCTTGTTCGCGTCGTCCTGATTTCCCGGCAGTTTTTGGCAGCCGGAAAATATTCACCGTGCGGGATGACGTCGGTGCGAATCGTAATTCCTGGTTCGTGAATGGCAGGCTGCGTGCGTCCCGACGTCACGTCGGCGCTTTCCCGGATCGCATTTGTATGTTTATTTTCGTTGGTCGGGGTTTTGTACGATTTGTACGGAAATGGTGTTTCCGTGCGAATCGTAATTCCATGTTTGTACATTTTGACGACCGGGTAAGCGTCGGACGGAGAATTTGCTCCGTCCGACGTTTCGTACCCGGTTTTTACAGGATCGTGATCGGCACCTAAATGTTTATTTAGTGCCCTATATTTCGATGCTGCAGATTTTTTTTTTTTTTTTGGGACAAATTTTTAATACATTTGGCCCAAGGTAAGAAATCTCAATAACAGTATTTTGATCACAATGAACAGCTCAAACCCAGACCTAAACCAAGGTGTTTTACAAATTCCAGCGCCATTTTGGAATCAGTCTAAGTGTTGAGCACAACGTGCTTTGAAGGTAACAGTCTGCCAGGTCTTTCAAATACAAAATTAATCTGCTAAAAACATCAAAATGGCGTCATGCTGCTGCAGCCCTGAATCTGATGAACTGCGTTGAATAGCTAAAAAGTGGGGTAAGCAGATTTTAAAGTCATTTAAGTTAGTTATTACATCACCTTTTATTAGTGCAGCATTTGCCATCAGTTAAAGGGTTGTTCGTGCTATTTCTATCCTCATGGGGAGGATCTATTTCCTTAAATTGACTTAAATCTTAAATTTGTTTTACCCATCCTATTTGATATTTTTTTAGTCCAGTAGTTTGATCAATCCTTATGTCCAGTATAGATAGAATATAATTTGTCTGAATCTTCCAGGACTTCTACAGTAGTCTTTATAACAGTATCGATTGTAGGGCTCTGTTCAAACAGTTTCCATAATTATGTTTTTGTGCTGACTTACACAATAGAAATATCTTAATCATGGGCTGCTTACATTGATGCACCCTAGGAGGCCATATCTTTAGTTTTACCAGGGCAACAATCAGTCAGTCATCGATCGGATTTACAATCACGGCTCGGATTTGGGGAAGGGGGTGACCCATGTTTGAACTGAGAAAACATGCCCTCCTCAATCTGAATGTAAACAGCCAACTACCTATTTATATGAGGCCTGGAAATGTGTTGATTTAAAATCAATGATGGCTGAGAGAATAGAATCTAAACGTGTTCCATAATTCGAACAGTAGTTGAAACCTGAGCCACTGCAATAGCTTTTTGTTAGTTCGCAATTTCGCAGACCGACCAATTCTGGTTATCATAATTGTGTGGCCGTCAAGCGGCCTAAGAGAAGAAAATTTACCGCATTTTTGTGACAGGCACAACAAATCCGAGATGGCGAGCATGTGAGAGGTAGTTCCATCCCTTTTGAAATCTATCACTGAAATGGAGTTTCGATTCAACTATTTAGTAGTTTTGCACTTAATTATTTGATATTACTTTTTGACATTAGTCTGCAGAACCGCAACATGACATTAAGTTAAAAGATAAACATGTAAAAGCAACTCCATTATACAACCCAAACAATGAACATCATTTTTTCCTAGCACAGCGCTACTTTTCAATAATGATAATAGTGTATTCGGGAACCTTTTGCAACATATCCCAGAGCCTAAGAGACATACATACAAGACATTACATGGCGAGAGAGGATAGGCATGCAGCAGTAGTGCCACTAAATGAATGGTTAATTAATATGATTGATTTGTGTCTATTGATGTTTAGGACACCAAAGAAGGGACATATAAGTAAAGATTGTAGCCAGAATAAGGGAAAAAAAGCTAGTGGAAGATAAATTAACAACAGAAATTAAAGCTCTTGAAAAATTAGAAAAATTCCTACCCATTGTGCTCCGCCATCAAAAGTTAGCATCTAATCTGGGACAATTGAACATCCTTAGAACAAATAGGGCAGAAATGACACGCTGAACATAATATATTTATATACTTTTTATGAAATAAAAAACATAATAGGAACCCCACTAGCCCATGGTCTAGCACTTAAAAAAAAACAAGCGATACACTGCGATAATTAAGACAACAGAGGGCAAATGGGTGGAAAGGAGAGAAGAACAAACAAGAAATCTTGAGATGATTCTGTTTAAAAGAATGCTCCCAAGACCCAGAATGGGAAAGTCAACAAGCACTTTGTGAAAAATTGTGGGATGCATAAAATATCTCAAAACTAGCATGAAGACATTTAGCAACTCATAGACAGAGCAACTATCTGGAGGGCAAAAAAAGAAATGCCTATTAAAAAGTCACCAGGACCCAGTTGCTACCTTAAGACTCATTACAGTGGTGGGCAGCCATGAGTCTGCCTGCCATCGTTGCGGTGGTTTGGACTGCCCACCAGTAATGCGGCGGTCCCACCACACATATTACGATGCGCCCGCCATTGTGGGCGGTGCTGCTGGATGCAGCACCATTCGCAATGTCAAAATGGCATGCACTGCATTTGCCTGCAACGCAGTGCGGGGAAATGCAGGGGGGTACCATGGGTACCCCCCAGTGCAGCAACACCCCCCCAAACAAGGGGGGCCGCAAGGGGCCCCCAAAACCAATCCCCGCCAGCCTAGGAAAGATCCAAAAGAGTATACAATTTACAGGTGGATTCACAAAAATCTTAGCAAAATGGATGTCAGAGTTAATGCCATACTTGGTCAACTCTGATACAGTGGTATTTATCAAAGGTAGACACAGGAGAGAAAAATGCACAAACAGATTCTGGCTGCCTTCTTGACCCCAGATGCCAATAAAACATTCAATAGAGTTAGCTGGAAGTATATGTTTCAGGAGATTGGTCTAGAACCAGGAATGGTTAATCAGAAAGTCTCCCAAAACTTTACACTACAGAGAGGAACAAAACGGGATGGTTAAACTGTTGCCTCTCCTCTTTGACATAGGAATTCAATCATTGGCGATACAGATATAGCCATAAGAAGTAATACAGGGAATAGAATTCAGGTGGAACAAAAAGGCTTTGCCTGTTTGCAGATGATGTTGTTCTCACACCAGCTGATCCACTAGACTCACTATGTATAGTAGAAGGGGTCTTATTAGACTTTTAAAAAATGTGTTTTTAGAATAAATCAAAATAGGTCTGAAATACTAAATGTAACCGTCCAGAGAGCTGTATTGCAACCGATTGACCTGAGGTGTCCCTTTAGATGGGCAAAAAGCAAACATAATACTTGAGCTCATATCTATTTAATGATATAGGGCCCAATTTAGATCTTGGTGGAAAGCGAACTCTGTCGCAATGGCGATGGTGTTCTCTTCTCATCAAAATATGGTCTGCCCATCCAAATTAAAGGAGGAAGGACCATGAGTTGACGAAGGAGCAGACTACTTTGTTCCCACCGTGGTATTACTTCTCTTGGCTATGTGACTGCCCACCTAAATTAAATGGATGCATATTTAACCAACTTTTAATGTTCGCCCACTGAATAGAGCTAACAGGCCCAAAGTGAGAAGATAGGCAAAAGGAATCCTAACTAGATGGAGTACACAATACCTATCATCATTAGGAAGTATACACATCCGGAAAACACATGTCCTGCCCCAGCTGTTTCTATGTCAGACCTTACCGATCCCAGTTCCATAGGGATAATTGAGAGTCTGCAAATGGAGATGAGATGGGATGGCGGCAGAACTAGAGTAAGCACCAAAATATTAAAATTACCATGATAAAGGAGAGGGTTGGCATGCACGATATTTCCACATGTTGGAGGACTGCACACTTGAGATTCATTTTAGAATAGACCATGAAGAAGACAGAAAAAAACAATGGAATCATACGGATCAGGACATAGTGAGAAGATATTTGTCGGACCTACACTGGTTGACAAAGTCTTGGAGACCACAAAATTCATACTTATCCATACCAGTAGAGACAGTTCCTAAAATCTGTACCACAAAAACATGTAGGGGGAGATTAATGTCATTCCCATCCCCCCAACACCCCAATTAGTTTTAACCCTCATTCACTCCTGCTCTAAGCAAAGAGACATTTAAGCAATGAGAATCCGAATAATGTTGAACACCATCAGGAATGTTTACAGATGGGGAAATCAAAATATTTGAGCAAAGTATGAAGGCTTTCCACATCACTTAGGAAGATAGATTGCTAAACCTACCTTTGAGGCATTGGCTATTACAATCACAAGAAAAAACAGCTGCAGCAATAGCACCAACTCCCATAGAAAGTTTTACAAGAACTCACATGAGATCAAGGGAAGTCGTCACTGGAATTTATTGTGTTCTGATGGAAGAAGGGCGGAAGAGCCTACTTGGGGTATATCCCAAGGCCTCAGGCATATGCTGGAGATGTTCAAAAGAAAAAGGAACCAATCTTCATATTTGGTGATGTTGTGCCATCCAATTAAAATTCTGGAAGGAAATCCTGAGCCTCATTAGAGAAGCGTTATGTTATCAGATATCAGCCTGATCCTACTTGGCATACCACATGAAGAACTTGAGCATATAACTCCTAGTGATTGGGCACTCATAGCAAAGACTGGAGGATGCCAGGATGTTGCTAGGAGTTCTATGAAAAAAGAGATAACTTCCTGGCAGTGTGCAGTGGTTTGAAGACTATGGCAAGTCTTGGTATATAAAAAACTAGCATGTGACTTGAGCAATCAAAGAGAATATTTATCAAAATCTGGACTCCCCTAATAACCTATTTATCTAAAATCAACACTTAGGGCTTCTCTCATCAAGAATTGAAAGTTCTAAAATTAACCAGTTCACATTTGAAACCTGTGCAATATATAGCATCTCCTTGATAGGGTGATTCCACATGTGATTTTTGTTTTACTGTAGTTGAACAGTAAAATTGCCCATGTTAGTTTGTTGGGAGCTAGAGAAAGGGACATTGTTTGTTTCACTTCAATATATTTATTATTCCTGATTGTTTTTATTGCAATTTTGGCCTTGTTGACTTTGGCATAGTAAAACTTTCTATACATCCATATTTCCTTAAAATGTAAGAAATAATTCTTCTGTGTCTATCTTCACTCATTGTTGCCTGACCATTATAATCATATATCACCCTACCATGCTCATCTTCATTGACTGCCACTTACATCTTCATTCAGAATTTATATTAAGGTTTTCCATATTCCCTTTGTTAGTCATCTTTCTAATTTGCTTCCCTAATTATGGTTTTGGATTTTTTCTCTCTGTGTCCCAACTTCTGTGTGCCCGTGCATGCATGTGTTCTTTATCCCCGGAATGATATCCCGATTTTCATTGATTCTGTTCCTACTTTTTTGTGTCTACTGGAAACTACTGGTACATCTCCTGGTGGATTGTACCATTTCTTTTTCCTCGCTAAGTAAAGCAAATTGAATAAATAAACTCTCACAATAAATAAATACATTACTACTCAAATAATAATTGAAACATCTCTTTTGTATTCACAAAAGCAAAGTAAAGACTCGAATATTATGCTGATTTTATATCGATTGTTGCTTGAATAAGAGCCTTTTGTGTGTTTTTTTTGTTTAATACGTGGTTCAAAAAGTGAAGAATGTAAATTGACTCAATTAGGCATAACCATAATATAAAAAAACTAATAAATTAGTGCACAGCACAACAGTCAACATAAAAAGGGGCATGAAATAGTAAGAACATATCGGATGAAGTCCTCTCTTTACAGTCCTTCAAAAAATCCAGCCACTGTTTAACATGTCCCAGATACTAACCAAATGCTACCTTTCAGGGTCAACAAAATTATTCCAATTTTGCAATAAAATGACCAGCAGTCCCAGAAAAAGCAAGTGAGCTCCATATATCCTCTAAGGGTATTTGAGCAGAACACCTTGGAAAAGCTATTCTATTAGAGGTTGACATACTATTATCAGTTAAGATCATTTCCTGAAAACATCCAATAAACATTCAGTAGCTTGCTAAATCAGTGGTACATCAAAAACAAGAGTATGACTTATATCGCCATTCATTAAATTTGTTGGCTGATAATGAGTACATTTGTAATGCCACTGCGTAAGTTTTGATGTTTTGATTAAATGGTATCCCCTAGCAAAGGTACCCTCCAAGTCCTCAACCAAGATCTTCTCCCCAAGATTTTTGATCCAGTAATTTTCTAAATTTGTGACAAGAGAAATGTTATAAAAGTTTGATCTTTGCCTTTTCCTTTTTCCAGTCATTGAATTAGAAGTCAGATCACTCCAATTTCAATCTGCTCTTCAATTTTTCAAATATCTCTGAGTTGTAAGTGCCAAAAAAACAGAAAACCATATTAGCTTGAAGCTCCCCATAAGAGCAAAGACTAAAACTAGTAAGGTACCTCAAGGAGAGACTTGTACTTTTTTAAAGTAAGATTGTCCAGAAAAGAAGAAAGAAACTCCTTTAACTATCATAAAGGTTGCATAGCTTCCAACTGATATCGCAAGAACTCCAAGTTTGTGAAATCCTTTCAGGCAGCAAAACCCAATCATAATATTTAAAATCCAGAAGGATCCGACCTGCAAAACCTAAAGGGAGATTCATATCAAGAATGTCAGAATTTCTTTTAGGTCCATATGAAATTATTCAATCCCTTAAAAAAATACCAGCTGAATCAATATGGATGTAGCTCTAAAAAGATAAAAGACTTAAGGCGAAAGGCCCATTTTGATGACATGCCATCACCTATTCAGTGCAATATCAACCATTCTACTTATGCATAATAGTGATAGATTCTTGTAAAAGTGTTTCATCTTAAAGAGCAAAGTCTCAATACTGAAAGAGATATTAAAACTCAAATAAACAGCAATATCATATATTTTTCATCTATAATACACACATTTCATTTGAACAAAATGTACATTTTAGAGGTATTCAAAAAATATTCAGATAACTGCCCAAGACCATGCTTCAGCCTCTATTGCTTTGAAAGTAGTGGGAGGCTCACAAGTAAATATGGAATATCATTCACATTTGCAGCATTTTATTTTCACTACCATTTGAAGTAACCAGAATAGTTCAATATCCCCTTCTTTCAATGTTATCAATCAATTATTGAATTTCTCAAAGAAAGACCAGTTCACAGGCCATTTTTTCAGTTCCAAATATTTTTTTGTTCCAAATTTATTAAAGAAAGAACATCATATATTTGTCATTTATTCAATTTCATAAAATCTTTTCAGACAATTTCATCAAATGTTTTCAGCCTACGCGTTTCGTCCTAACCCAGACTTCATCAGGGCTTAAAACAAGAGAATATATACACTAATCAATTCCATACAATACGATTCATTATTATTATGTTATACATTATACTGATACAAAAACACTGCTCATAAAAATCAATTCAGACCATATGAATAGTTAATATGGAGGCTTGAAAAGAAATGAATTCGATTGGTTGTGAGGACGAACATAGCTGGAATTTGATTGTGTAAGAATGGTAGCAGACCACAGAGGAATTCATATGAATAGTTAATATGGAGGCTTGAAAAGAAATGAATTTGATTGGTTGTGAGGATGAACATGGCTGAAATTTAATTGGTTAAGAACGGTAGCGGACCGCAGAGGAAACCATATGAATAGTTAATATGGAGGATTGAAAAGAAATGAATTACTTAAAAAAATTTTGAACAAAAATTCTTTGGAACTAAAACAATGACCTGTGGACTGGACTTTCTTTGAAAAATTCAATAATTGATTGATAACATTGAAAGAAGGGGATACGCTCCTTTCCTATTGATATTGTTTCATTGAGGATTGTGGCCTGTGAGCAGTGGGCCACGGAAAGTTGAGCGTTGCTATTTGAATTGAGAACAATATTATCCAAGAACAAAGACTTGTGTGCACATGTGTCAAGCCCTCATCTGTAGTGTAGTTCCTATTTCCCTGAGCATTGGAATAACATACACTATAGGCTTGGCATAGGACTGAGTTTGGTATGCCCCTATCGCGTATATTAAACTTAATTACTGTGTACCAGCTAGCTCAGAGGCCACTAGCAAGTTCTTGACAACAAGAAGGGAATAGCTTCTGGCAACCACATAACATAAAACCCTGATCCCTCATGATCGTGGAAACAATACACTACTTTTCATTCAGTCATTCTTCTCAGAGAAGTACATAGAAGAAACACTCGGGTGAGTTTACAATAAAATGTATTGCACAGTTGTTATTCTAGTACTGGTTATATGTGCTGCAACAACTATTGTACAGTAGCAGAGAAATTTGGGCAGTAGTGCAGTAGAATAAAAATGCATGGTACAGTTTTACCATTGTGTAATAGTAATGAACACATACATGAAATACAGAATGCATTAAGATAAAGCCTATACCCCTATGATGCCTAACTAGATGTACCTAAGTGTACCTAGCATGTGTGTAGGTTTTAGAGAGCCAAGAATCCCCCTAGGATTTGCTCTAACCCCATTGCCTTAGTGGGAGTTCATCCAGTACTCGAGCTGGACACCCCAGGATGGGTGGATGGACCTCTGCCCGCTGGAGCTGTGGCATGAGGCAGGTTGCAGGGTCTCTGGTCTGAGTGTCGGCATGGAAGTCCCAGTCCCCTCTGGTTTGCTTGGGCAAAGGGAGGTATATTTATTCCTGATAGGTGCCTTGGAATGTTAGCATTGACGTAAAGTCGGTCAGAGGAAGACGTCAGGAATGAACCCTTAGGGAATAGTGGTTCATGCATATTTAACGAGTTCTTGGATAAATCCATAATCCTGTGCTAGGGAAAATCCCAAGAGCTCAAGGGTCTGTTTCTAAGAACTCGTTGTGATGTAGGTTAATCACTGTTGGATGGACCGTCTTCTGCACCCAGAGCACACGTCAGATAAGGGACAGCGCCTGTTGCTCGTTATTGTAAAGGGAGGGCTAATGTAGGTGAAAGGGCCTGCCTGTCTTAGTGGCCCGAAGAATTTCTGCTTCTGAAATGGCTCACCTATGTTGGGGCCTCAATCCAGCACATAACACCCACTCCAATCTATGGACAATCGTGAATAACCCATTAAAAGGAAACAGCGTGACTAAAATAGGCATTTGCATATAATTGGTAGGAATTTGCAGGAGAGTGGTTTATGAGCTAAAAAAAGTAGCAGCTGTTAAAATATGTAAAATTACTATAGACTCTGTGGAGACAGGAAAAATCTATAGTGTCATTATAAAAATACTCTTTAGAGTCAGTAGTTACTTATAAAAGTTTCTGTTATAAAATTGAAAACTCTTACAAGCTGTTCAGAAGACCATGCTTTCTTTAGAAAAAAAAAGGTCAATTTAGAGGGAAAGCTCCAAGCACTCGGTGAGAATTGAAACAATGAGAAAACAAAATGTGTTTCAGCACATGTTTTAGCAAAATAGAGATAAAAAGTGCTGGCTGGGAGACACAACATTTATGTTGCTAGTTACTGCAGGGGACGGACATTTGTAATTTCTCGCAGAATTGTTGTGGGAGCAGAGAATGAGCAGTGCTGCCAGTTGCTGGTTCTGAGACAGCCGGTGCTGTAATCGATACCTTGGTGCTGCTAAGGGAAGCAAAAAGGCACCCACTGGATTTGCAAGTAATGCTTTGGTTTGATGGGAATACGCTTGGGACGCAGCCAAGTATGGGACTTCAGCAGTTCCAGCCTGGTGGTAAATGCCACTGGCGTTTCCTTTGGAAGTGTCAGACAGATGATGACCACACTTTCTTCGGTGCAAAAAAAGGCATCGAAGAAAAGGTACATTGCAATTTTTTCAGACTGGTCTTTAAATATTTAGAAACTATGAGGAGCTTAGTTTCTGTTGGGGAGGTATTCCCAAGGTGTATCACACTGCTTGTATGTGAAAGATACAACCCATCAAAAAGGAAAAGGGGCATTCTGTATTTAAGAGTGCTATTTTGCAAAAAATAAAACATATTTCTTGAGCTGATTTGAATTAAAAAAGTGCTGCAAAAGCATGGTTTTGAGATTGCTTAAAGCATTTGAACTTTACAAAGGAAACTTTTTGGTTCACTACTTCCAGTGTTGGGGCTTCTAGCCTAAAAGGGCACAACTTACCTACACTGTAGGATTTCACTACCTCTGAATGTTATCTGTACATAAGGTCTGGCCTATGTATACTGAGTCCCTTGGTGACGTTCAGATATCATTTTTGGGAGAGATATTTGTGTCAAAAGGGCCAAACCACCCATACTTTCCTAACTAGGTCTGTCCTGTTGTGTTGGAAATGGCATCTAATGTTGCCCCTGCTGATGTATGTCAACTATTCCACCCCCGTGCGATGGTGTTTGGTGGTGTTTGGCAATGTTCCTACTGGTGTTTCAGCAACCACATTTCTAGATGCATTACAATTGTGTTGATATCCAAATTGATGGTAACAGTTGTAGAGCGTCACAATAGGAATAAATCTCTAACATTTCATCATCTGAAAATATAGCAATTATTCCTAAAACAGACAGCATATTATTCACTGTATCAGTAACCCAATTTTCAGAAAAATGTCAGCAGGTAATGACTTCACTGAATGAATGATAAAATAAATTAAATGAATGAAAGTTCAAAATACATTAGTCAGAATTACAACCGGATTATTAAATACATCATTTAGAGTACAAAGTCCTGTTCACGCCGAATACATTTATAAGTCTCTTTTGCATTTGAATTGAAAATGGACGTGGCTTCGGTTTTATGTTGATCCTGTGCTGTAGAAAGTGTTCACTAAGAGTCATACTAAAAGCTAGCTCTAAGCAAAGCCAGAAGAGAAAAAGATGAACCCAGTAATACTCCATAGTTCTACTCATGGTGAAGCCAGGTCTGCATCTTTTGGAAAAAGAAAAGGTTCAAAAGTTTGTACTTGCATGTTTGTTGTTTGTTTTTGGGCTGGCTTCGCTTCCCATTCACGTGGAGACATGGAAAACCTATCAGAGTTAATGAAATAGCCAGTAGCTGTATGATCAATTGTTGAAATTGCATCGTGTTTAACTGAAATTATTTCTGCTGTTTTTGTTGAAAAACTTTGAAATGTTGAAGTTAATAGTTGATGTCTTTGCTGAAAAACGTTCAGATGTTGAAGTTAATATTTTATGTTTTTTTAGAAAAACATTGATGCATTTATTATTTGATGTTTTTGCTGCAAAACGTTGAAGCTTTTATTATTTGATGTTTTTGTTGAAAAATGTTGAAGCTTTTATTATTTGATGCTTTTCTTGAAAAACGTTGAAGCATTTATTATTTGATGTTTTTGTTTAAAAACGTTAAAGCTTTTATTATTTAATGCTTTTGTTGAAAAACGTCGAATCATTTATTATTTGATGTTTTATGTTGAAAAATATTGGTGTACACATTTGTTTTTGGCCAAATTGCAACTTGAGTGTTGTCTTGACTTTTATTTTGAATTTGAAAGGTTGGTTCAAGGAGAACTAGTTCCATTACATTGTTGCATAGTCCCCCACTCCATGGATTTGATTTCTCTAACGTGATGAGCTTTTCAGTTTGAATTTCTTGAATAGTAGTGAGAGGGGCGTCTACTCCTGTGGAGTTCACGAGGCCTACTGCTCAATATTGGCCACATCGTTTTTGGTTGATTCTTTCATTTGAAATGAATCTGTTTTCCTTTTTCACGGCAAGATGCGGCAAAAGTACAGTTCTTGTTCCTTTCACTTCAAGGAATGGCACAGGTTTTCCTGTATGAGTGGCCAAATTCCTTTGTGTCCGCGATCTTTATCTCTCTCTGCCCAGATCCCCGACTTTTGGGATTCAGTCAGGTCTTGCTGTGATTACCTCAACTTCCCAGTGGGGGCCTGTTTCACTTTGTCAGAATCTTAGTTTGTTTCTTTGTTTCATTTAGTTCCTGGAAAACAGCCAAACGATAATAGATACAGAATGGTTTTCATCCGCCACTGTGCCTTCACATTTATGATCAGGTTCCCACATTCGTAAATGGAGTGACACCTCCTAGAGAGCTTCTTGTCTGGGTGTGTTTTGTCCCCTGAATCCATATAAGTGTTTGACCCCACTAACGCCCTGCCTAATACCCTAGCTGTTAAGGAATGCTCCATGCCCCAGTCCTTCCTCTCGTCTACCTTAATTCCCTCAGGATGGCGCTGGAGAGGAGTACCGCAATACAACGTCCATCCCTTCCATGGCCTCTTTGTCAGCCTGAGAGCTAAGCGTGGAGCCACTCTCAGGGCGTAAAATTGATTGCGTAATATCCTGTTATGGACTCGCAAATCTTTCTATAACAGTTTTGAGCATCAGCCGAGTGCTCAGGCCATACCTAAAGGAAACTTGAGCACGGATCCACTGCCACCAAGATATATTTGCAAGCCACCTCAAAATTTGAGGGGCCGCAGTGGTCCTGTTACACAATACGATCAAGTGGACAGTCTGATGCTGTCTAGCAATGGGACCTGTGCAGGTCTTGTGATGGTTTAGCCTGGCATTTGTTTACAGATGTTGCAGTTCAAGACAAAGTTAATAGTCTAACTTCTGAACCCTGGCCACCAATAGCACTGTTGCAATGAACAAATAGTAGCAATGACCCCTGAATGCGCGGAGCCCAAGCCCTTGTGTGTTTTAAATGATTAATTCCTGCCTCCTATCCATATTTGGAAATACTCTATCCCCCACTCCAGGAATCTGAGCATATAGAATGTTGTTTGTACCTAACTTGTAGGAGTACATGAGTGGAAATTTCTTAGTCACTACTTTGCTGCCTTTGTGTGAAGCAATTACAGCCACCATATTCTAACCGTCTATTCTCGTTGTTGAACGAGTGTGCGCAGCTACGGAATCTGAGTGAACAGCTCCCTGTGTGGCTTCAACAGCCAATGAATTCCCTGCAAAGTGCACGCCATCACGTTGATGACTCAGCGTGTTAATCGCGTGAGTTTTTGGTAGGTCGTTTTTCAACTTCACTACCTGTTCCCATAATATTATGGTGCCGATTCCGATCCGTTAAAAATATTCCCCGTACGAATCGTATCCGGATTTTTTTACATACGAATCGTACAAGTCCCGTACAAACTGGCAAGTACGATTCATATGTTAAAAAATCCATACGAATCGCATTGGGAAAATTCCCCGACACGTCCTCGGGTCGTAAAAAGTGTCCAACACGTCTCGGACAGTTTTTCGTACGAATCGGTAAACTGAAGTCCGAGCTCCCAAGTACGATCCGTCCCATCCGTCCGAATGCACAACTGTATCGAAAAAACACCGTATGGAGCGAACTCCCATAGCAACCATGGAGTGGAGACGTGCAAACATGTGCCCGCATACGCGCCGAACACCCCCCCAGCGCACCCCCCCAAGTACGCGCCATACCCCCAGCCCCCCATGTACGTGCCGTACCCCCACCCCACCCCCGTAGGCACGGAGCGTACCCCCACCCCCGTAGGTATGGAGCATACCCCCACCCCGTAGGTACGGAGCGTACCCCCACCCCCGTAGGTACGGAGCGTACCCCCACCCCACTCTGTAGGTACAGAGCGTACCCCCACCCCCATAGGTACAGAGCGTACCCCCACCCCATAGGTACGGAGCGTACCCCCACCCCCGTATGTACTGTGCGGACCCCCAGCGCATAGCGCTGGGGGTCCGCACCGTACCTACGGGGGTGGGGGTAGGGGTACGCTCCATACCTACCGGGTGGGGGTACGCACTGTCCATAGGGGGGTGGGGGTACGCACCGTCCATACGGGGGGGGCTGGGGGTACGGCGCGTACATACAGGGGGCTGGGGGTATGTGCTGGGGGACGGTGGTAACATACGGGGGCTGGGGGTACGCACCGTCCATACAGAGGTGGGGGTACGCACCGTCCATACGGGGGTGGGGGTACACACCGTACCCCCAGCACCCCGTAGGTACGCGCCATACCCTCGGTTCCCATATGTACGGCATGTACCCCCAGGCCCCTACACCCTGCCCGTGCCTGTACGCACCCTACCCCAGGCCCCTACACCAGCACCCTCACCCAGCGTTGTGCATGTACGACCCGTACCCATGCCTTTGGGATGTGGGTACGGCCGTACCGCCATTGTTGGGGTGACGTAGGGGTGGGCGTGGTACGACCCATACCCACGCTCTTAAGGCGTGGGTACAGGCCGTACCCCTAAGTCACCCCAACAATGGCGGTACGGCCCGTACCCACGTCCCAAAGGCATGGGTACGGGTCGTACCACGCCCACCCCTACGTCACCCCAACAATGGCGGTACGGCCCGTACCCACGTCCCAAAGGCATGGGTACGGGCCGTACCGCCATTGTTGGGGTGACGTAGGGGTGGGCGTGGTACGACCCGTACCCACGCTCTTAAGGCGTGGGTACGGTGCGTACCACAATTGTTGTGTTGCCGGTTCGCGTCCATGTCGACTTCTGTTGTGGCGGACGCAGGCCTTGGTGGAGACGCCCCCGCCCCCCGAAGTGACCAGGCCCTGGGGGTCAGGTATGTACAGGGCATGTATGATTTTTAACTTGGGTGGGGGTTATGTTTCCTGCCCCTGCCCCCCCTTTGCCCCTGGGTGTTGTTCAGACCTTCTGCGGCGTCTGCGTCGGTTCCTGTACACCAGGTGGACTGCTATGAGGGCCGAGATGACACGTAGGTTGGGGTCCATGGCTTTGCGTCACGTACAGGTGCGCCTTCTGCGCGTCGTCCTGATTTCCCGGCAGTTTTTGGCTGCCATAAAATATAATCCGTGCGGAGTGACGTGGGCACGGATCGTACTTGCTGGTTCGTGAAACGCTGCCTGACTCCGTCCGGACGTCACGTCCGCGGTGTCCCGGATCGGAATTGTGGGTGTGTGTTTTGTCGGTCGGTGGTTTTTACGATTCTTTACCATTCTATAACAGTTTTGAGCATCAGCCGAGTGCTCAGGCCATACCTAAAGGAAACTTGAGCACGGATCCACTGCCACCAAGATATATTTGCAAGCCACCTCAAAATTTGAGGGGCCGCAGTGGTCCTGTTACACAATACGATCAAGTGGGCAGTCTGATGCTGTCTAGCAATGGGACCTGTGCAGGTCTTGTGATGGTTTAGCCTGGCATTTGTTTACAGATGTTGCAGTTCAAGACAAAGTTAATAGTCTAACTTCTGAACCCTGGCCACCAATAGCACTGTTGCAATGAACAAATAGTAGCAATGACTCCTGAATGCGCGGAGCCCAAGCCCTTGTGTGTTTTAAATGATTCATTCCTGCCTCCTATCCATATTTGGAAATACTCTATCCCCCACTCCAGGAATCTGAGCATATAGAATGTTGTTTGTACCTAACTTGTAGGAGTACATGAGTGGAAATTTCTTAGTCACTACTTTGCTGCCTTTGTGTGAAGCAATTACAGCCACCATATTCTAACCGTCTATTCTCGTTGTTGAACGAGTGTGCGCAGCTACGGAATCTGAGTGAACAGCTCCCTGTGTGGCTTCAACAGCCAATGAATTCCCTGCAAAGTGCACGCCATCACGTTGATGACTCAGCGTGTTAATCGCGTGAGTTTTTGGTAGGTCGTTTTTCAACTTCACTACCTGTTCCCATAATATTATGGTGCCGATTCCGATCCGTTAAAAATATTCCCCGTACGAATCGTATCCGGATTTTTTTACATACGAATCGTACAAGTCCCGTACAAACTGGCAAGTACGATTCATATGTTAAAAAATCCATACAAATCGCATTGGGAAAATTCCCCGACACGTCCTCGGGTCGTAAAAAGTGTCCAACACGTCTCGGACAGTTTTTCGTACGAATCGGTAAACTGAAGTCCGAGCGCCCAAGTACGATCCGTCCCATCCGTCCGAATGCACAACTGTATCGAAAAAACACCGTATGGAGCGAACTCCCATAGCAACCATGGAGACGTGCAAACATGTGCCCGCATACGCGCCGAACACCCCCCCAGCGCACCCCCCCAAGTACGCGCCATACCCCCAGCCCCCCATGTACGTGCCGTACCCCCACCCCACCCCTGTAGGCACGGAGCGTACCCCCACCCCCGTAGGTATGGAGCATACCCCCACCCCGTAGGTACAGAGCGTACCCCCACCCCCGTAGGTACGGAGCGTACCCCCACCCCACTCTGTAGGTACAGAGCGTACCCCCACCCCCATAGGTACAGAGCGTACCCCCACCCCATAGGTACGGAGCGTACCCCCACCCCCGTATGTACTGTGCGGACCCCCAGCGCATAGCGCTGGGGGTCCGCACCGTACCTACGGGGGTGGGGGTACGCTCCATACCTACCGGGTGGGGGTACTCACTGTCCATAGGGGGGTGGGGGTACGCACCGTCCATACGGGGGGGGCTGGGGGTACGGCGCGTACATACAGGGGGCTGGGGGTATGTGCTGGGGGACGGTGGTAACATACGGGGGCTGGGGGTACGCACCGTCCATACAGAGGTGGGGGTACGCACCGTCCATACGGGGGACGGGGGTACACACCGTACCCCCAGCACCCCGTAGGTACGCGCCATACCCTCGGTTCCCATATGTACGGCATGTACCCCCAGGCCCCTACACCCTGCCCGTGCCTGTACGCACCCTACCCCAGGCCCCTACACCAGCACCCTCACCCAGCGTTGTGCATGTACGACCCGTACCCATGCCTTTGGGATGTGGGTACGGCCGTACCGCCATTGTTGGGGTGACGTAGGGGTGGGCGTGGTATGACCCATACCCACGCTCTTAAGGCGTGGGTACAGGCCGTACCCCTAAGTCACCCCAACAATGGCGGTACGGCCCGTACCCACGTCCCAAAGGCATGGGTACGGGTCGTACCACGCCCACCCCTACGTCACCCCAACAATGGCGGTACGGCCCGTACCCACGTCCCAAAGGCATGGGTACGGGCCGTACCGCCATTGTTGGGGTGACGTAGGGGTGGGCGTGGTACGACCCGTACCCACGCTCTTAAGGCGTGGGTACGGTGCGTACCACAATTGTTGTGTTGCCGGTTCGCGTCCATGTCGACTTCTGTTGTGGCGGACGCAGGCCTTGGTGGAGACGCCCCCGCCCCCCGAAGTGACCAGGCCCTGGGGGTCAGGTATGTACAGGGCATGTATGATTTTTAACTTGGGTGGGGGTTATGTTTCCTGCCCCTGCCCCCCCTTTGCCCCTGGGTGTTGTTCAGACCTTCTGCGGCGTCTGCGTCGGTTCCTGTACACCAGGTGGACTGCTATGAGGGCCGAGATGACACGTAGGTTGGGGTCCATGGCTTTGCGTCACGTACAGGTGCGCCTTCTGCGCGTCGTCCTGATTTCCCGGCAGTTTTTGGCTGCCGTAAAATATAATCCGTGCGGAGTGACGTGGGCACGGATCGTACTTGCTGGTTCGTGAAACGCTGCCTGACTCCGTCCGGACGTCACGTCCGCGGTGTCCCGGATCGGAATTGTGGGTGTGTGTTTTGTCGGTCGGTGGTTTTTACGATTCGTACGGAAATGGTGTTTCCGTACGAATCGTACTTGCATGTTTGTAAGGTATTTTTCCCGGGTACGAGTCGGACGGAGAAAACGCTCCATCCGACGAATTGTACCCGGTTTTTCCAGGATCGGAATCGGCCCCTATGTGTTTAATTATGTCACCTTTTGCATCTTTAAACCCATTTTGTTCCCAATTGTTTAAATATTTATTATACGATTGCATAAAATAAAAAGGAATCACACACAATGAGTGTGAGGAATTCTCGATTCGTATTTTACAAGTGCAAGTATCAGGGCTTTTAAAGCTGCCAACCAAGCAGTGCTATTACCTAGAGGTAGTTTTTTGGTGCAATGAGGACCGAACTTGCCATCCAGCATCTAATCTTTAACAAAGGCGGCCGGTGGGGCAGACCCATCAGTGTACATTTTTAAAATTCATACTGATCTAGAGGCAAGATTTCATTTGGTAGAGGATGTTTATTTACATATTGCAGTAATGCCTGTGTTTTTAAACTTGGATCAAATCTGGATTCAAAGTATGATGCAGCAAAATAATTAGCCCTTTGTATCCATTCTGGATGTAAGGCTTTGGCATTAGGAATGCTAGCCCCAGTACTGGGGTGACGACAATAGTGCATCTTCCCATGAGCCAGTGCTCTTTCTTTTGCTACAGCAGTCTGAATGGTTGTCAGACTTTTTTTCTGTTGAATTAAAACTCCTTTCTGTGTTTGTGTACAGATGAGATTTGTATAAAATTGGAACAGTTTCACCTTCATTAAAGGTTTAATAAGTGTACCTGCATTGACCCAAAATGATACTGAGTACCAAGTAGTGCAAGTTTACACATGTGTGCATGTGTTTGAAAGCAATACAATCTTCCTGGAGTGAACAAAGAATATTGGTGTGTTCTTGTGTCCAATGTTTGACTGAAAAGTCAGGTTTGAAAATGTTTGTAGAAAGGTTTTACACTCTCTGTGAAATCCAAAATGTATGTTCTGCCAAAATCTAGGAATCCCAGTACTGATTGGAAGTTGTTTTAATGTCTTTGGAGGCTGGAGCAGCGCACACTTTTCTAAAAAGTTAGCTGCCAGGCTTTTCCCTTCACTTGAAAGCTTGTATCCCAAAAATAGGACACAGAGGAGGGCAATTTTTGATTTCTCAAAATTAAATTTGTAGCCCTCTGAGGCGAATCCAATAATAATGGTGCTCCCCCTGATCAAGTGTTTCCCCAATAGGTCGTCCGTTAGATAAATTTCCTCCATATAGGACAACGCTTCTTCATCAAAGTGCTTTAGCCATTCAGTAACTTTTTCAGAAAATACCCCTGAGCTGTTCTTATACCCACCGGGGAGTTGACAAAAAATTATCGCTGGGACTAATATACTAAATGCTGTTAGGTACCTGTTTTCAGTTCCTATAGTTTGACAGAAAATTCCATTTGAGACAACAAGTGTTGTTTTGTATTTTTTTCCGCATAATGTTATTCATTAATGCGGCACTATCTGCATGTTGGACAGCATATGTCTTTGTGCAAGTGTTCAAGTGTATGTAAATGAAAACTAGACAAAATGTATTATTATGTTTTGATAAGTGAAACAAGGGATTGTTCTTTTGTGAAGTGCATTTTTCAGTGATCTCCTGGTATTCAAGTTGATCTAAGATCTCCCTGACTTGTGTTTTTAGCTTCTTGCTTAATAGGAAATTGTCTTTGAGCATGTGGTGAAACTATTAACGGGATCACGTGATTGGTTGAGGCATCATCCCATCCAGCGTGATTTTTATACAATACTGGAGTTTGGGCTACTGCCCACTCCCGTGCATATGTATGTTTAAGATGAACGGGAACATGGTTGGAAAATGCAGTAAAAATATACTTTCTCCCTATGGGCACTCCCTGACGAATGCTGGCAGCTAATCTTGTTCTGCTAACAGTATGTTAAAACCAGACGATAGGTTCTTCGCAGAGACCTTTTACTTTCCTGTGTTTGTCCTCCTCCATGCGGAGTGTTATTTCATATAACTTGTGTGGGACACTCACCATATTGTCTGGTGTCTCCACCATTATGTAATCATTCAATTTCGCTGTCCAGAAATTCCTTCAGGTTCTGGCGTGTTATTGTTACTTCTGCCACGTTCTTAGCATTGTCTGAGCCCAATCCCCGCTCAGAAGTTGAGTCCTTAGGATTCTGTGCATATCTAACTTTGAGACCTGCAACTTTCTTCTTTTTAAATTGAGGTTTGGATTGTGGCTTGTCTTCTGTTATAGAAGAGTCCTGAGTGTGCTTGTCCCTGGACTGCTTGTGCTCCTCTTTGTGTGCTGACTTTCCTTCTCTCCCTGTGTTGTTTGTTGTGAGGAATGTGTCAGTATCCTGATACTGGTCAGGTTTCCTAATATTATCCCTATTCCTAAGGATATACCTCTTTGCAGAGGGTTCCTGTTGAGGAGACCTACATCAGGGACTGAGAATCTTTTCTGGAAAATGTTGTTTTTTATTTGTATCCCACTTCTTTTTAGAAGAAGTAGGTGTCTGCTTAGAAGTGTCCTACTCAGGACTGTCCATTAGCTGTGGTTTTAAAAGCTTTCCCACCCAAACTGTCCCTTCCCAGTTCTGCATATGCAGTTTCAATTATTTTTGGAAGTTCTTGTGGTTGGTCTATAAGACTGACCTCTCTTAGGTGTTGGTGGATCACCAATGAAGCTGCTTCCCCTTTAATGTTAGCTAGTATTATTGTTGGTACCTGGTTGTAATTACCTAGTAATTTTTCATACCTAAGGTCAGAGCTGGTTCAGCTCCATACTTGTACTGTATCTGTCGTAAGACATCTGGAATTACCACTAAGGAAGGAATACCATGATTCCTGGTATATATGGCAGCAAAGACTGTACCCCAAGTGGTGCAGTCCTCTAACTGTGGTGTGAGCCCCATGGGCAAGCAGAGTGTTAGCATTATATGCTTTCAAATGGTGTGGTATATGGAAATACTGCTTCTAAATGGGTAATTTTCTGAGCTACCCAGAATGGAATCTGTTCACGTTTCGTGGGCAGTTTACCCATTACTGTGTGTAAGTTTTGTGGAGTGATTTCAGTAGCGGTGCTCTTTGTAGGAACTGTATTATTTGTAGCTACTGTGGGCTGGACACATGATGAATGGCGTCATGGCTCTGTAAGAGTTTTACCAAATCTTTGTGTTGTAAGAGCATCTTGTGGCATTATATCAATGTCAGGATGTGGTGTGGAGCCAGCTATTGTTGGCCATGTAGCTCCTGGTCTACCTAGTGGACCGAGCTTGGTTTTATTTCTTTGTTGTAGGGCACCATTAAACCAGAAATAGTGGTCCTAGTCAGTGAGCGGAATCTTAATCTCCTCGAACAGAGTGTAGACTGCTGGGAATTTTTCATGTATGTAAGAATAAAAAGGTCTGAGTTGTTGCATTTATTGCTGGGAATATAACCCTGGAATGGAACACCTCTGTTTGATAATCTTTGTGCGCCTCTATTAATATAACTGTACCTCCTCGGTCTGTTAAACCATGTCTGAGGAGTTTTGTGTGAGTGCATGCCTGATATTGGGTGCAAAATGTATTGCATTTGCTTCCTCTTCATCGTTTGAGACCTGTGTCCCAGTGACAGGAGCAGCTGCCTCGACAGACATTGTGTTGTTAAAACAATATGACACACAATTGATAGACGGAATGTAGAACAAATCAAAACATTCAATCCCAGTCAAAAGATCTGGGTTAAATCCATCATTCTTAAGCTCACCATGCCACCCCAGTTTAGACCTGGCCATATGCAAATCAGTCTTGACCCTGTGCCTCATGGGAACAGACCAGCCCGAACTGCCAAGCCAGGTCCTCCCTGGACCGGAAACAAGCATCCTAGGACCGGTTTCGGGGTTTCACCCCTCTTCAGCCAGGATAGCTTGATTCCAGTGGCACAGTGAGCCCAGGACCCACGTCTGGGCATACCTGGCGCACTTAGGGTGAGAAAGCAAAAGACACACAATTGATAGATTGAATGTAGAACAAATCAAAACATTCACCCCCAGTCAAAAGATCTGGGTTAAATCCATCATTCTTTTGCTCACCATGCCACCCCAGTTTAGACCTGGCCATATGCAAATCAGTCTTGACCCTGTGCCTCATGGGAACAGTCCAGCCCGAACTGCCAAGCCAGGTCCTTCCTGTTGTTTTTGCGTTAGTCACCCCGAGTGGGAAGGGCATGCCAAGTAGTGAGTCCCTCCGACCTTGCTGGTCTGCACCGAAGCATCTTTTTCGTTTCTGCATGGGTTGCTGTTGCCAAGGCTTGTTGTGTCCAATCCGGGCACCGATACAGCAGAACTCGACATACTTTGTGGGACAGCTCGAATCCAGCTCCTGGTTATCCTCGACACCTCCTGGCTGAAGAGTCAAGCTTCACCTCTTTCACCAGAAATCACCCGACATCGGTGGGCATCTGTCCATCGTCTTCCGGGTCACTGGCTAGTGACCCAGACTCTGTCCCCTCTGCTTTCAGGATCTTCTCATCTTTGATCCAGGCTTGGATCTCTTCGGACACTTTGCATCTTCACGGCTGCAGCACTTCTTCGCCAGCTCCCATTGAAACAGACGACGCGACCCGACATCAAAAGACACCTGTGTACCCGGATTCCCTGGGTTAGGTAACACAAGTACTCCGGTGCTCCCGTGGGTGTTAGCCCTAGAACTTCCTAATTCCAAAAGGGTTTGGTCCTGACTCATTTTCAAGTGTCCCTAATCTTTAAAAATCTAACCGCGACTTTCCCCATAGAAGCTAACAGGAGCTCGCGGCTGTGTTCACACAATGCACACTTCCCCTGTGGGTCCCCTGTGTCACAACCTTCGGTGGTTCCTTGGGGTCCTAGCGATTCTACAGGCCTTGTGTCTAGTTAAGTCATGGTTCTTATACCACTATTTTAGTATATGGTTTGACTCGCCCCTAGGGCCTGATGTGTATTTGTGCTATTTTACTGTGATTATTGAAGTGTAACTTATGTGTTTTGACCTCTAGTCTCTTAAAGAGTCTAGGAGGGTGTGTTTAGTAATAAATACATATATTTTATATATATACCTGGTGTGGGTATCTTTCATTTAGGAACTCAAGAGATTATAGACAGGTAAAACAAGCTGCTTTACATTCCTTCAAGACTTAGCCTGAAGGCTGATCTCCATAGCTACCACTAGGACAGCTTTCAATAAAGGTTGTCTTTAACCTATCACCATTAGGGGTTGTTTGGACTGATACAAGGTGCCCACTAGAACTAGTGGACAACATATATCAGGCCACCTTCTCACACCTACTACACCCTTATTCTGGACATTACCACCACCAAATCTAGCAGTACTAGGGGGAACAGTTGCCTTAGGGGCAATGGTGGCTGGAGTAGATTCTTTGGACTTGGTGCAATCACTTGTAATCATCTGCCTCCTCCTCTCTAACAGTGAGGAGCTTATCTCTACATTTGTCTGAAAAGGAGAGCCATAAGATTGCTGCCCACTGCTCCTGGAGGACCCTTTGTACTTTACAGGCCGTTTCCAGTGCAGTTATCCATTTGTGGATGTCAACCCCACTCTGGTAGGGAGGGACAATCTTATTCAGGTTTCTATGGTCATGTGACCTCTCCCTATCTCTAGGGATGTTGCTGCCACTATGGGACTCTAGTCCCACCTTTTTTCTAGCTCGGTAGAGCTCCAGGGCCTCCCTATCAAGGGCTACCTGCTTTACTCTGATTTTAAGCTGAGCTTCCTCATACTTAAGCAGTCTCTCCCTTCTCTCCTGAGAGGTTTCCCTCCTATGAGATGAGATTGAGGTCCCTATAGATGAGTTAGAATGGGTAGATTCCACAGAGGGAGATCTCGACCTTCTCGGCCCAACACCAACTCACCCAGGAGGGACACAGAGGGGTCCATTGTGGTCCTCTCCATCACTGTCTAGGGGAATTGGATTTTCCAGGTCCAGACCATTGTCATCTGCTTGGCCAGCCTCAGAGGTCAGGTCATGGGGAGTCTAACCGCGACTTTCCCCATAGAAGCTAACGGGAGCTCGCGGCTGTGTTCACACAATGCACACTTCCCCTGTGAGTCCCCTGTGTCACAACCTTTGGTGGTTCCTTGGGGGCTCTAGGCCTTGTGTCTAGTTAAGTCATGGTTCTTATACCACTATTTTAGTATATGGTTTGGCTCGCCCCTAGGGCCTGATGTGTATTTGTGCTATTTTACTGTGATTATTGAAGTGTAACTTATGTGTTTTGACCTCTAGTCTCTTAAAGAGTCTAGGAGGGGTGTTTAGTAATTAATACATATATTTCATATATATACCTGGCGTGGGTATCTTTCATTTAGGAACTCAAGAGATTATAGACAGGTAAAACAAGCTGCTTTACATTCCTTCAAGACTTAGCCTGAAGGCTGATCTCCATAGCTACCACTAGGATAGCTTTCAATAAAGGTTGTCTTTAACCTATAACCAATAAGGGGTTGTTTGGACTGGTACACGTTGCCCATTATAACTAGTGGACAGCATATACAAGGCCAACTTCTCACATTCGTGTGCAGCGTGTGGGATTCCAGCTTGCTATTGTTTTACCAGATAATCTCAATTGAATGACTAACTGAAAACCACTAAAGGTACCCTAGGTACATATAATACAAGCTTTAGAATACAGTAAGTTCTACTGAACTTAGAGTTGTGTGTTAAGGGCTTAGCACACCCTTTCTACAACTCAAGAGAGTTTAGTAGGCCACACTAGAATAGGTGGTTCAATACACCACACCACACTAGTAATGTATTCAAGGCCAGGAACCAGTAGGTCTTTGCCAGAAGCCAATGGGTTTCAAGATTCCTAGTATGATAGCCTCCCATTCATGGAATTGAGAGCATTATGTACAACTAGGAAAATGAAGGCAGGCAAAAGTCCAACCACCCAGCATCTCATAGAGGTACTCAGGCTAGATGACCTTAGCAGATCTTTAGGATCTGAAGGGGTAGGCAGAGTGGGTGGGACAGCACCTGAGGAAAGGCCTAGGGGTGTAACTCCCCATGACCTGACCTCTGAGGCTGGCCAAGCAGATGACAATGGTCTGGACCTGGAAAATCCAATTCCCCTAGACAGTGATGGAGAGGACCACAATGGACCCCTCTGTGTCCCTCCTGGGAGAGTTGGTGTTGGGCCTAGAAGGTCGAGATCTCCCTCTGTGGAATCTACCCATTCTAACTCATCTATAGGGACCTCAATCTCATCTCATAGGAGGGAAACCTCTCAGGAGAGAAGGGAGAGACTGCTTAAGTATGAGGAAGCTCAGCTTAAAATCAGAGGAAAGCAGGTAGCCCTAGATAGGGAGGCCCTGGAGCTCTACCGAGCTAGAAAAAAGGTGGGACTAGAGTCCCATAGTGGCAGCAACATCCCTAGAGATAGGGAGAGGTCTCATGACCATAGAAACCTGAATAAGATTGTCCCTCCCTACCAGAGTGGGGTTGACATCCACAAATGGATAACTGCACTGGAAACGGCCTGTAAAGTACAAAGGGTCCTCCAGGAGCAGTGGGCAGCAATCTTATGGCTCTCCTTTTCAGACAAATGTAGAGATAAGCTCCTCACTGTTAGAGAGGAGGAGGCAGATGATTACAAGTGATTGCACCAAGTCCAAACAATCTACTCCAGCCACCATTGCCCTAAGGCAACTGTTCCCCCTAGTACAGCTAGATTTGGTGGTTGTAATGTCCAGAATAAGGGTGTAGTAGGTGTGAGAAGGTGGCCTGATATATGTTGTCCACTATTTCTAGTGGGCACCTTGTATCAGTCCAAACAACCCCTAATGGTGATAGGTTAAAGACAACCTTTATTGAAACCTATCCTAGTGGTAGCTATGGAGAGCAGCCTTCAGGCTAAGTCGTGAAGGAATGTAAAGCAGCTTGTTTTGCCAGTCTATAATCTCTTGAATGATCAAATTAAAAGACTGTGGGCCCGATTCACAGAACTAACTTAAGACAAAATCCTAAACTTACTACTTTTGGTATTCACAGAAGGCATTTAGTAGTAGTAAAGTTAGGATTTTCTCTTAAGTTTAACTTAAGACAGAATTAAGACAGACTTAAGTTAGGATTTTGTCTTAAGTTTGTCTTAAGTCTGTCTTAAGTCTGTCTTAAGTTTGTCTTAAGTCAAACTTAAGACAAAATCCTAACTTTACTACTACTAAATGCCTTCTGTGAATACCAAAAGTAGTAAATTTAGGATTTTGTCTTAAGTTAGTTACGTGAATCGGCCCCAACCACACCAGGTATATATTTAAAATATATGGGCCCGATTTACAGAACTAACTTAAGACAAAATCCTAAACTTACTACCATTTTGGTATTCACAGAAGGCACTTACTCATTTTGGTATTCACAGAAGGCACGTACTCATTTCGGTATTCACAGAAGTTAGGAGTCCTAACTTTAGGACTCCTAAATGCCTTCTGTGAATACCGAAAGTCTTCAAATTAGGATTTTTCTCAGTTTAGTGGTAGAAAAGTTAGGACTCCAAACTTTAGGACTCCTAAATGCCTTCTGTGAATACCGAAAGTCTTAAAATAAGGATTTTTCTCAAGTTAGTAGTAGTAAAGTTAGGACTCCTAACTTTAGGACTCCTAAATGCCTGCTGTGAATACCTAAAGCCGTAAAGTTGGGATTTTTCTCAGTTTATGAGTAGTAAAGTTAGGAGTCCTAACTTTACTACTCCTAAACTGAGAAAACTCCTAATTTTTAGACTTTCGGTATTCACAGAAGGCATTTAGGAGTCCTAAAGTTAGGACTCCTAACTTCTGTGAATACCGAAATGAGTAAGTGATTCTGTGAATACCAAAATGAGTAAGTGCCTTCTGTGAATACCAAACTGGTAGTAAGTTTAGGATTTTGTCTTAAGTTAGTTCTGTGAATCGGGCCCTATGTATTTAGATTAACACACATCCCTCTAGTCTCTTTATGAGACTGGTATTCCAAGTACTTTAGTTACAAGATAGCAATCTTCAGTAATAGCACAAATACACGTTTGGGCCCTAGGGGCGTACAAAACCACATACCAAAAAAGTGGTATAAGAACCACGACTGGAATAGACACTAGGCCTATAGCCTGTAGAATTGCTGGGACCCCAAGGAACCAACCACGGTAGTGACACAGGAGACCCACGGGGACGGTATTCAGTGTGTAAACACAACCGCGGGTTCCTGTTAGCACCGGAGTACTCGAGTTACCTCACCCAGGGAAGCATAGGTGTCTTTTGGTGTCGGGTCACGTCGTCGATTTCAATGGAAGTCTACAAAGAACTGCTGCTGCCGTGAAGAGAAGTGTCTGAAAAGATCAAAGCCTGGTTCTAGGATGGAAGGAACCTGAAAGCAGAGGGGACAGAGTCTGGGTCACTAGCCAGTGACCAAGGGCAGGATGGATCAATGCCCACAGATGTTGGGTGCTTCAGGTGAGTTGATGGGTGTCTTGACTCTTCAGCCACGAGGTCCAGGAGGCGTCAACAAAGTCCATGAGCCTGATTCAAGCTGTGCCACGAAGTCTGTCGAGTGCTGCGGTGTCAGCGACCAGAATGGACCCAACAAGCCTTGGCAACGGCAAGTCACTGGAATTTAGAGAAAGGACTGCGTTGCAGACCAGCAAGGTCTGAGGGACTCACCCAGCAAGGGTAAGTCAGGGCATGTCAGGAACAACCAGGAAAGTCCAAGCAGAAAAGGAGTTGCCTTCGTGGGGACCGGCAAGCCAACGGGCTAGTGATCGCAAAGGAGCCTCAAGCAGTCGCACTTGAAGCTGGCCCACGGTTCACTCGTGGAGTGGAGGCCAACAATCTTTGGTGCAGGAGGTGCTCAAGGCTGGGGCTACTTAGAGCCCAAAGCACAACTTCGAGGAGGGCCAGGAAGATAGCGTTGCTGCAAAAGTTCAAGGTGTTCAGGGGTCAGAGTTCCACGTCACCCATGATAGCCACAGGCCTCAGCTTTGCTGTGGACTCAGGGTAGCCTCGGCGAAGAATGGAAATCTACCTCTGGTGATGCAAAGACTTCAGCGTCCCGTGAGAGATTCAGCGATGCAGACAGGTCAGTTGCTTCTTTGGTGCCTGCCAAGCAGGGGAGTCACTCTTTCACCCCAAGGGAGATTTCTTCAGTCTCCTAGTCAGGATAGAAAGTCGAAGGTCCAGGATATATGTTGCAGAGTTTTGTCCAGGGTAATCTAAAGTCCTAGGGACTGGATTCCTATACTTATAGTAAGTTTAGGGGATGGACTAACTCTAAGGCCCCACCTATGGGTGGGCGTGGAAAGAGGGGTGGTTACACCCATTTCCTTTGTCCAGTTTCATGCCAGAGCGGGGGCAGGTAGCCCCTGCAACTGGTTTGAACTGGGCTATGCACAGGGACAGCAAATGTGCCCCCAGTTCAGGACTTCAAAGCACCAGAGAGTGCTCCCTCTCAGCCCGAATACACATCTGCCTATCTGGGGAGGTGGTCACACCTCCCTTCGACAGAAAACCTATTGTCCAGGCCTCCCCTGCTGGAGTTTCGGTAAGCAGCAGGAGGCCAGACCCGCATCCATTTTGTGATGCCAGGGCTCAGGAAAGTCCTACCGGGTTTAGCCAGTGTGAACATGTCTATCCCTCTAGAAGGGTGGAATGCTACCCCGCCACCAGAACTGGCAGGGGGGTAGTATTCCAAAGCGTTTGACACCAAACACAACATGTTTTGATGCAGCCATTCCAAAGTTAGCATTTACCGCGAGGTTATAATGTACGTAAGAGTATATGGTATGGCTCTATCACAGAACAGCCATAAGGAAGTACTTCCGAAAGCTGCAGAGGGGCTCAGCTCATGCTTGGGCACCCTCTCACATAAAACCAAGCACTCTGCCTTCAGGATTGTCAAGGCCTGCCATAGGAGTGGCTTATAGGTTTATATGTGTCTGTATATATGTGTGGATATAGGTAGCCTATACCACTGTAAGCACACCCTTACCCAGGCTGCAGTAGCAGACCTGTGGTACCATTTTGGAGTACTTCCCAGGGGTGGCATAATATATGCTGCAGCCCCTGGTAGGCCTCTGAGGTACCTATGCCACAGGTAAATTGTATACCATATACTATGGGCTTCTAAGGCACTCCAGAATCCAATTAGCTATGTACCTAATGTACATGGAAACCATTTTAGAGAGGAAGCAGCTAGGCTGTGGTCCTGATTAGCAGGGTCACAACCAGTCTAAGGTCGAAAAACAGTGAAACACAGCAAAAAGTGGGGGTACCCATGTGAAGCAGATCCTACTCTCCTACACAACCCTCCCCCCCCCCCTAAACGCATTGACATTAAACTAACCTTGACCAGTTGAGTCTTCATGTTCTAAGTGGAAATACATATAGAGTCCATCTGCATTGGCATGGTTACTCCCAGGTCTATGTTCAACTGTAAAGTCCATCCCCTGTAGGGAAATGGACCACCTAAGCAGTTTGGGGATTTCAACCTTCATTTGTTTTAGCCATAAGAGGGGCTTATGGTCTGTCTGAACAGGGAAGTGAGTACCAAACACATATGACCTCAACTTCTTCAGAGCCCAAACCACAGCAAAGGCCTCCCTCTCAATGGCTGACCAACGTTTCTCTCTAGGGGTCAGCCTTCTGCTTATGAAAGCTACTGGCTGATCCTGACCTTCTTCATTCACTTGTGACAGTACAGCCCCTACCCCCAATTCATATGCATCTGTTTGAACAATGAACTTCTTGGAGTAGTCAGGACTCTGCAGAATGGGAGCAGTGCACATGGCCTGCTTCAGGTCATCAAATGCATTTTGACAGCTATCTGTCCACTGAACCTTTTTGGCCATTTTCTAAAAAGTTAAGTCATTCAAGGGTGTCACTATTGATCCATACCCTTTGACAAATCTCCTATAGTACCCAGTCAGGCCTAAGAAGGCTCTCGCCTCAGTCTGGGTAGTTGGAGCAACCCAGTCTATTATGGTCTGGATTTTGCTCTGCAATGATTGAACCTGGCCTCCACCTGCAAGGTGGCCCAGGTACACAACCTCACTTTGCCCTATCTGGCACTTAGTAGCCTTGATAGTTAGGCCTGCTTTTTGCAGGGATTCCAAAACATTCTTTAGGTGGACCAGGTGGAGCTAAAGACAGCAATATCATCTAGATATGCTGCACTAAAGGCTTCCAAACCAGTGACAACTGTATTCACCAACCTTTGGAAAGTGTCAGGTGCATTTTTCAGACCAAAGGGCATTACTACAAATTGATAGTGCCCACTAGGGGATGAAAATGCTGTCTTTGGCTTTGCATCATCAGCTAGTCTGATCTGCCAGTAGCCAGCTGTCAAGTCAAATGTGCTAAGGTACTTGGCTGAGGTCAAAGTATCTATAAGCTCATCTGCCCTTGGTATTGGCTGGGTATCAGTCCTAGTGACTGCATTGAGACCTCTGTAGTCCACACAAAACCTCATCTCTCTTTTTCCACCACTGGTGTGAGGTTTCGGCTAGGCCTGGGCGGTAAATTCCGTTCCGTTCGCGGAATTTGGGTAATTTCGCGTTCTGCGGAGAACGCAAAATTGCCCAAAATTCCGCTTTCCGCGACTTCGCGAAATTTTTGCTTGTTCGCGTTCTCAAAATGCATGTTCGCGAGATATTTCTCCCCGAGCACGCAAACAGCGATTGTGAACAGGAGAAAAGCATTGCGAACAAGCAATTCCGCGTGTTCGCGGAATTACTGCGTGTTCGCGGAGATTTATTACCATTTCGCAGAGATTTGCGTAATGCGATTACGCAAATTCCGCCCACCCCTAGTTTCGGCACAAGGACCACTGGACTAGCCCAGGGGATATCTGAGGGTTCAATAAAACCCACATCCAACATTTTCTGGACTTCTGTCCTGATACAGTCCCTGACATGGTCAGGTTGCCTATAAATCTTATTTTTAATAGGCAGACTGTCCCCAGTGTCCACTTCATGAGTGCACCAGGTAGTCTGACTTGGAGTCAGTGAGAACATGGGCCATTAGCCATAAGAGGGGCATATGGTCTGCCTGAACAATGAAGTGAGTACCAAATAAGTATGGCCTCAGCTTCTTCAGAGCCCAAACCACAGCAAAGGCCTCCCTCTCAATGGCTGACCAATGTTTCTCTCTGTGGGTCAACCTTCTGCTTATGAAAGCTACTGGTTGATCCTGACCTTCATCATTCAACTGTGACAGTACAGTCCCTACCCCCAACTCAGATGCATCTGTTTGGACTATGAACTTTTTTGAGTAGTCAGGACTTTGCAGAATGGGAGCAGTGCATATGGTCTGCTTCAGGTCATCAAATGCCTTTTGACAGCTAACTGTCCACTGAACCTTTTTGGGAATTTTCGTAGAGGTTAAGTCATTCAGTGGTGTCACTATTTATCCATACCCCTTGACAAATCTTCTATAGTACCCAGTCAAGGCTAAGAAGGGTCTCACCTGAGTCTGGATAGTGGGAGCAACCCAGTCCATTATGGTCTGGATTTTGCTCTGCAATGGTTGAACCTGGCCTCCACCTACAAGGTGGCCCAGGTATACAACCTGACTCTGCCCTATCTGGCACTTAGTAGCCAAGATAGTTAGGCCTGCTTTTTGCAGGGCCTCCAAAACATTCCTCAGGTGGACCAGGTGATCCTCCCAGGTAGAACTAAAGACAGCAATATCATCTAGATATGCTGCACTAGTCTTCCAGGCCTGTAAGGACTTGATTCACCAACCTTTGGAAAGTGGCAGGTGCATTCTTCAAACCAAAGGGCATTACCACAAATTGATAGTGCCCACTAGGGGTAGAAAATGCTGTCTTTGGCTTTGCATCATCAGCTAGTCTGATCTGCCAGTAGCCAGCTGTCAGGTCAAATGTGCTTAGAAACTTGGCTGAGGCCAAAGTATCTATTAGCTCATCTGCTCTGGGGATGGAATGGGCATCAGTCTTAGTGACTGCTTTGAGAACCCTATAGTCCACACAAAACCTCATCTCTCTCTCTTGCCATCTCTGGTGTGAGGTTTAGGTACCAGGACTACTGGACTAGCCCAAGGGCTATCTGAGGGTTCAATAACTATCAATTCCCACATCTTTTGGACTTCTGTCCTTATACAGTCCCTGACATGGTCAGGTTGCCTGTAGATCTTATTCTTCACAGGCAGACTGTCCCCAGTGCCCATTTCATGAGTGCACCAGGTAGTCTGACTTGGAGTCAGAGAAAACATATGTCTGAACTGGCTGAGAAGTTTTCTGCAGTCAGTTTGCTGCTGGACAGTGAGGCTGCCTGCCAAGGCTACACCATCAACTGACCCATCATCAGGGTTCTGAGAAAGCAGGTCAGGGAGTGGGTCACTCTCTTCCTCCTGTCCTTCATCAGTAGCCATGAGCAAGTCCATGCCTGCCCTGTCAACATATGGTTTAAGTTAGTTGACAAGAAGTACCCTGTGGGAACTCCTAGGGTTTCCTAGGTCCACCAAGTAGGTGACCCCCCCTTTCTGTTCAACAATTGTATGGGGGCCACTCCATTTGTCCTGGAGGGCTACTGGGGCCACAGGCTCCAACACCCACACTTTCTGTCCTGGCTGGTAAACAATCAGCACAGCCTTTTGGTCATGCCAGGCTTTTTGAAATTACTGGCTAGCCTCAAGGTTTTTGGTTGCCTTTTTCATGTACTCAGGCATTCTGGAGCGGAGACCAAGTACATAGTCCACTATGTCCTGTTTGGGGGGCTTGAGAGGAAACTCCCATCCTTCCTTCACCAAACACAATGGACCCCTGACAGGGTGTCCAAACAAAAGTTCAAATGGGCTGTAGCCAACTCCCTTTTGAGGCACCTTCCTGTATGCAAATAAAAGGCAGGGCAAGAGCTCGTCCCATTTTCGCCTAAGCTTCTCTGGGAGTCCTTTGATCATACCCTTTAAGTTTTTGTTGAATCTCTCAACTAAAACATTGCATTGTGGGTGATAGGATGTGGTGAACTTGTAGTTCACTCCACACTCCTTCCACATAGCAGTCAAGTAACTAGACATGAAGTTTGCATCCCTGTCAGATACTACCTTCTTAGGAAAGCCTAATCTTGAGAACACACTCAAGAGAGCTCTTGCCACTACATGTACTGTAGTGGTCCTTAGGGGAATTGCTTCTGGATACCTGGTGGCATGATCCACTACCACCAGTATAAATCTGTGCCCACATGCTGTTTGGGGATCCATGGGACCAACAATGTCAATCCCTACCCTTTCAAAGGGCACCCCCACCACAGGTAGTGGTATCAGGGGGGCCTTTGTAGTGCCACCTGCTTTGCCACTGGCTTGGCAGGTTACACAGGAGATCCAAAACTCATTTGTGTCTTCAGACATGTGAGGCCAGTGAAAGTGAGGAACAATTCTGTCCCAAGTCTTGTTCTGGCCTAGGTGTCCTTCTAGGGGAATATCATGGGCTAGTGTAAATAGGAAACCCCTAAACTTCAGAGGTATAACCAACCTCCTGGATGCACCAGGCTTGTGGTCTCTACTCTCTGAGTATAGGAGTCCATCATCCCAATAAACTTTATGGGTGCCACTAGCATTCCCAGCAGCCTCATCAGCAGCTTGCTGTCTGAGGGTTTCAAGAGAGGGGCAGGTTTTCTGCTCCTGGCTCAGATCAGACCTGGAAGGGACCCCTGTCCCCAAGAACTCAACTTGGTCAGGTTCAAGCTCCTCTGGGACAGTTCCTTCTTCAGGCTCAAGATCATCTCCCTGAGGAGACTGATCAGTATCCTGAGACAGGTGGGAAGGCTCTGCCTTAATCCTACTGCTCCTCCTCTTGTGAGGCACCTGGTCCATTATTCCAGAATCCAGGGCCTGTCCAGTTTTAGACATTTTAGCCTGTGACCTGGTAACAGCAAAGACATGGGCAGGGATCACTAACATTTCTGCGTGTGTCCTGAGCTCCACTTCAGCCCAAGCTGAAGTCTTTAGATCATTTCCAAGCAAGCACTGTACTGGTAGGTCTGAACTTACCACAACATTCTTAAGGCCAGTTACCCCTCCCCAGGAGAAGTTAACAACTGCCAGAGAATGGTCTGTTCTGACATTGCCAGCATTGGTCACTTGGTACATTTCACCAAGTATAATCTGCCCAGGATCCACAAGATCTTTTTTCACCATTGTGACACTTGCTCCTGTGTCACTGAATGCCCAAGCTTTTACTACCTTTATCAAAGGCTGCTGTCTGTATTTGCCCAGGGTACTGGGAACAGTCCAGCCCGATCTGCCAAGCCATGTCTTCCCTGGACCGGAATCAAGCATCCTAGGACCGGTTACCTGGTTTCACCCCTCTTCAGCCAGGATAGCTTGAATCCAGTGGCGTAGTGAGCACGGGACCCACGTCTGGGCATACCCTTCTCTGTACTGGGGTGAATGTATGACATTGTTCTGCATTCTGTCCATCAAGTGTTGTTTTTGCATTTGTCACCCCGAGTGGGACGGGTATGCTCAGATGTGAGTCCCGTGCTCTCCCTGCCCCTGGAATCAAGCTATCCTGGCTGAAGAGGAGTGAAACCCCGAAACCAGTCCTAGGATGATTGTTTCCAGTCCAGGGAGGGCCTGGCTTGGCAGTTCGGGCTGAACTGTTCCCATGAGGCACAGGGTCAAGACTGATTTGCATATGGCTGGGTTCAAACTGGAATGGCATGGTGAGCAAAAAAACGATGGATTTAGGCACAGATCTCTGTACTGGGGTGAATGTATGACATTGTTCTGCATTCTGTCCATCAACTGTTATTTTTGTGAAAACAATATGTCCTAAGAAAGGGTTTTAAGATAGGGTTTTTAAAAGGCACACTTGTTCGGGAACTATTTCCTTCAAGCTTGATTAACCAACAGCCAATACATAGGAAGTTTGCCTACTCAGCTGTGGCAGAGTTTTGTGCCTACCCACTTCAGATGTCTTTGTGAGTAGGGGTCTCTGAGAATGAAAAAATTACTGAACTACTCAGATTCTACTGTTAAATAAGTGCCAAATTCAAGTTGAGCATCATGTAGTGTAGTTCCTATTTCCCTGATAGGTGTTGTGCATTAGAATAACATACACTATAGGCTTGGCATAGGACTGAGGTCGGTATGCCCCTATTGCGTATATTAAACTTAATTACTGTGTACCCGCTAGCTCAGAGGCCACTAGGAACTTCTTGACAACAAGAAGGGAATAGCTTCTGGCAACTACATAGCATAAAACCCAGGATCGTGGAAACAATATACTACTTTTCATTCAGTCACTCATCTCAGAGAAGTACATAGAAGAAACAGTTGGGTGTGTTTACAATAACATTTATTTCACGGTTGTTATTCTGGTACTGATTATATGTGCTGCGACAACTGTTGAACAGTAGCAGAGAAATATGGCCAGCAGTGCAGGAGAATAAAAATGCATGGTACAGTTTTACTATTGTGTAATAATAATGAATACATACATGAAATACAGAATGCATTAAAATAAAGCCTATACCCCTATGATGCCTAACTAGATGTACCTAAGTGTACCTAGCATGTGTGTAGGTCTTAGAGAGCCAAGAATCCCCTTAGGATTTGTTTTAACCCAATTACCTTAGTGGAACTTCATCCTGATCTTGAGCTGGACACCCCAGGATGGGTGGATGGACCTCTGCCAGCTGGTGCTGTGGCATGACACAGGTTGCAGCGTCTCAGGTCAGAGTGTCAGCATGGAAGTCTCGGTCCCCTCTGGTTTGCTTGGGCAAAGGGAGGTATATTTATACCTGATAGGTGCCTTGGAATGTTAGTATTGACGTAAAGTCAGTCAGAGGAAGACGTCAGGAATGAACCCGTAGGGAATAGTGGTTCATGCATATTTAATTAGTTCTTGGAGATATCAATAATCCTGTGCTATGGAAAATCCCAAGAGCTCAAGGGTCTGTTTCTAAGAACTCGTTGTGACGTAGGTTAGTCACTGTTGGACATGGAGATTACGTATTTAGGATGGACCGTCTTCTACACCCAGAGAACACGTCAGATAAGGGACAGCATCTGTTGCTTGTTATTGTAAAGGGAGGGCTAATGTAGGTGAAAGGGTCTGTCTGTCTTTCTGGCACAAAGGATTTGTGCCACTGAAACGGCGCACCTATGTTAGGGCCTCAATCCAGCACATAACACACCGCCCTGGGTTCAGTGAATGATAAATAACCAGAATAGTTGTTCTTTTCTCTTTCCTAGTGACATCACAAAATCATTAACAATAAAGCAATTGAGGATGCTCCTGTCTTGTTCTGCAAGATAAACCAAATTGTTTGGAGCATACACCAATACCAACCACTTGTGCAATTGGATTTACAGAGAGAATTTGGATGCCCCAGGACCGGTTTGAGCTGGACTATGCACAGGGACACCAAATGTGCCCCCAGTGCAGGACTTCAAACCACTCAGACAGTGCTCCCACCCAGCCCCAATACACATAAGCCAGTTTGGGAGGTGGATACACCTCCCTGTGACAGGAAACCTATTGTCCAGGCCTCCTCTGCCGGAGTTTCGGTCAGCATCAGAAGGCCAGACCCGTGTCTGTGGCTGCAGCATCCATTTTGTGATGCCAGGGCTCTGTTAAGTTTCTACCGAGTAACCCAGCACTGCCATGTCTCTCCCTCTCGAAGGGTGGGATCATACTCCCACACCAGTTACTGGTGTGGGGGTATAATTCCAAGGTGTTTGATACCAAACACGACATGTTTCCATGCAGTCAGTACAAAGTTAGCATTTACCATTTGGCTATAATGCACTTATGAGTATATGGTCAGGCTGCACTACAAACAGCATCAGAGAAGGGTCTCTGAACGCTGCAGAGGGGCTCTGCTTATGCAGGGCACCCTCTCACATAAGAACCAAGCACTCTGTCTTCAGGATAGATAAGGCCTGCCATAGGAGTAACTTATAGGTTTATATGTGTGTATATGTATAGTGACATAGGTAACCTATATCACAGTAAGGGGTGCATGCACCACCTTACCCAGGCTGTATTAGCAGACCTGTGGTGTCATTTTGGGTGGCTTCCCAGTGGTGGCATAATACGTGCTTCAGCCCCTGGTAGGCCTCTGGGGTACCTATGCCCTGGGTACATAGTATACCATATACTAGGGACTTATAAGGGCACCTCAGATCCAATCTGTAATTTACCTAAAGTACATGAAATCATTTTGGAGAGGAAGCAGCTAGGCTGGGGCCCTGAATAGCAGGGTCCCAGCCAGACTGAAGTTGAAAAACAGTGAAACACCAGGTCTCGTGGTCTCGTGGAGAAGTGTGGCTCAATGATTAGAGCGGCAGACCCTGATGCAGAGGTCTAGCCCGGGACCAGGGTTCAATTCCCCGCCTCGGCGGGTCTTGGGCTCAAAAAATTCCACGGACCTGATAATTCTCGCCTCGGTGCCTATTCCAATCATGGAGTCCCACTCTGCAACTCTGGGCAATAGCTTGCTTAATCTCCACAACGGCCCCCACAATGCTAAGGATGCCTGGCCTCCACCTTGGGGGTGCCCAGGAGTGGACGCCTCACAGGGAAAGCCAGGATGGGTTCCACAGCGGTATTCATACAAGCGCCTTGAGACCCTTGCGGGTGAGTAGTGCGCTATACAAGTATCAAATTTACATTTACATTTACCTTGCTGGTCTACACAGAGGCATCTTTCTCGTTTCTGTGTGGGTTGCTGTTGCCAAGGCTTGTTGTGTCCATTCCGGACATCGATGCTGCAGCACTCGACATCCTTTGTGGTGCAGCTGGAATCCAGCTCTTGGTTGTCCTCGACGCCTCCTGGTCCTCGTGACTGAAGAGTCAAGCTTCACCTCTTCCACCTGAAATCACCCGACATCGGTGGGCATCTGTCCATCATCTTCCTGGTCACTGGCTAGTGACCCAGACTCTGTCCCCTCTGCTTTCAGGTTCTTCTCATCTTTGATCCAGGCTTGGATCATCTCCGGACACTTCGCATATTCACGGCAGCAGCACTTCTTCAGCAAAACTCCCATTGAAATCGACGACGCGGCCCGACACCAAAAGACACCTATGCACCCGGCTTCCCGGGGTGAGGTAACACAAGTACTCCGGTGCTCCCGTGGGTGTTAGCCCTAGAACTTCCTAAGTCCAAAAGGGTTTGGTCCTGAATCATTTCTAAGTGTCCCTAATCTTTAAAAATCTAACTGCTACTTTCCCCATAGAAGCTAACAGGAGCTTGCGGCTGTGTTCACACACTGCACACGGCCCCAGTTGGTCCCCTGTGTTACTATCTTGGGTGGTTCCTTGGGGTTCCAGCGATTCTACAGGCTCTAGGCCTTGTGTCTAGTTAAGTCGTGGTTCTTATACCACTATTTTAGTATATGGTTTGGCTCGCCCCTAGGGCCTGACGTGTATTTGTGCTATATTACTGTGATTATTGAAGAGTAACTTATGTGTTTTGACCTCTAGTCTCATAAAGAGACTAGGAGGGTGTGTTTAATAACAAATACATATATTTTATATATATACCTGGTGTGGATACATTTCATTTAGGAACTCAAGATATTATTGACTGGTACACCAAGCTGCTTTACATTCCTTCAAGACTTAGCCTGAAGGCTGCTCTCCATAGCTACCACTAGGATAGCTTTCAATAAAGGTTGTATTTAACCTATAACCAATAAGGGGATGTTTGGACTGGTACAGGGTGCCTGCTATAACTAGTAGAAAGCACATACCAGGCCACCTTCTCACAATCAACCCTTCAAGTACACAGACTCCCTTATGGGATTATGTGAAGGATATCATCAGAAACGTTCACATTTGGTTACTACTCCATTTACTTGAGTTGTCTGCAGAGGGGTTGAGGAGCATTGATATCACCGCAAAATAAATAAAAGCTCCCCTCCAATTCGGTAATTCTAAGAAGCATTGTAAAGCTAGGGTGGAATCCTCCATATTCAGCATTTAAAGTGCGTAGGTGAAAATCTATTGCCAGACATTAAATGAACAAGCAATTGACTAACGGGCTTTTTCATCTATTTTAACACATTTACTTATCCATGTATTTTTTATACACAAAACGGAAATGTCCCTAATTACTTGGTATGCGCATTGATGCAATACTTCCAAATCTTTAGAATATATATGAGTTTCATGGAGACATACAATTTTTCGCTAAAGTTTTGAAAGTTTTTCTAAAACGTCTTCTTATCCCTTAGATTGTGAATTTAGGTTACTGATATTCCAGGTTTACATCCTCACAAGTGCAGCTCAGCTTTTGTCCTACCCCATGGATGCATAAATGTGCATTTCTACCCTAAGACCGTCCTATTTTCAAGAGGAATTGCTTGCTTTTCCACATTTGTTTTCTTCCATCCCAACACACCTCTTCACTCCATTTCCCACTCCATAGATACACTATAACTGTAATTGCCCTTAGTCTGACTGCAATACAACTGCCAATGGGGCAGAATGCCTTTCAGTCCAAACTTTCTTATCTCTAATAACAAGAGAAGAATCTGAATTACGATCAAATAGCCAAAAGTAAAGGGTATATGGCAGTTGGTGTCCAGAGTTTTAGCCTTTTGCTCATGCATGGGCCTATTCAGCTTTTCCGTGCTATCCTTTACAGTGTTTGTTCTATGCTTACACTCAATGAATAGCAGCTATGTTTCCAACGTAATTTTCCATCTTACTTTATTATAGACAACAGGCTGCAATTTTAAGTTAGTTGCCTTATAATCCAAATGATCTTTCTGAATTTCCTTTTTTTAAGCCAATATCAAATTATACCTGCCAGATAAGGAGGGCTTTGTAGACCTTGATAACCGAGCAACCAGAGATCTGGGAGATGTTTAGTGGTACAGGATAAAGCATTCATTAGGGTACCCAATTTTAAAGTTTCTGCCTCATTTTGCTTATGTTGCAATGATAATTTTACATATTTGTAGTGGTGTTTGACCAATTTCCCCATCACCTCTGATTCTGAATCAGAACTAGAATTGGTATCTCCCTGCAATGTGTCTATCAATGAAAAAAAAATGATTCCAGTAAATCGTCTTCTGGTGTTCACAGATTCATGCCAACTGCAGGAGGCCCTGATTATGCTCAGTGGTTGTCATCTCTTTATCTTTCCTATTGTTTTTACATAATACAATCTAGACATATTCCCCCCTCAAGAGCTGATAATATCATAAAACCCACAAATTAGGATGAGAAGAATGTTTGAAAAGGAGGCATAGAGAGCAAACACCCTACATCTTGGCATACACATGGCAATTTAGAGAGTTACATTCAACACAAAACGTTATGGTGGAATGTTTTCAAACTGACTAAATCACTGGCAATTCTTCTGAGTAGCATTAAAACCCAACCTTTTTCACCCACTATAATATTCTAGACAAGTGGCACTTTATGCAGTGAAAGTGAAATATAACTCTATTTGATTATATACTGTTGGAAAACGAGGCAGCATCTGTGAGGCCTGCACAAATAACATGACTACATTTGTCCTTCACTGGGAACCAAACACCCAATTGTAGCGCCTGACTCTCAGAGGGTAGCGTTGCAGAGCAGTCTGAGGCTTACTCAAGGGAGGTGGTGTGGGCTAGTAATCGCCATTTGCAGGTGCACAAAAATAACACTCAATAATTGATTGTCCAGTCTGTACTTTGCTTTATAAAAGTAAGAGTACATTTATTAAACACACACACTACTCAATACCATGCACCAATTTACAAATATACATAAGCTGTTGGAATTACTTTGTGACATTGCATAACATCTCCACCCCTCCCGCAGGGGGGGTGGGGTCTAGTACCACCACTCCCATGTATGCACATCAACTTGCCTCCAATGCAGTTAGTTGAACATAACCTGGAGCGAGGGCCCTGCGCACTGGCACCATCCCAGTGGCGATCCGCCCCATTACCTCAACAAGCATTAAAAAGGGGTAAACCTGCCTTGGTGACACATGACCCTGACTAAGCATCTCCTACTGACCATAAAGTTGGCACCTCTATATCTTAAGGGCTAGCAGTCTGGGGTCTTCACCTAAGCGCAGCAGTAAGAATCCATGTTTACGCACACTTTAGAATGACAGTACTCATCACCTTGGTTGATCATTTAAATGCATTGCAATTACAGCCCCTTAGGGCATCACAGATGAAATCAAAGGATTGCTCATATACAGCCAGACACCCTAGCAGGACTGTCTGGCCACATAGCCCCACATGGCCTATGACATCTCCTTACACATGTGACTTACAGTCCCTTCAAAAGAAGTACTCCTGTCAACTACACTTCTCCTGCAGTGTGCCTCTTCACTTTAAAAGGAATCACAAAAGCATGGGATTACGTAAATACAGCCAGACCCCCTAGCAGGAGGGTCCAGCAACATAACTCCATTTAGCTTAACATCAACTTACACAGGCACTCCACTTTACACATGTGACTTTCAGTCCACCTAAAAAGAAATAACCAATAGTAAATGCATTTCGGTGTAATCACACCACTTCACCTCCAGGGGATGCCCTTCTCCAGACATCCCCAACTCAGCCCTTCTGCTGAGCCCTTGAGGGGTTATTCTTTCAGATGCCCCGTGAAACTTAGGGGTGGACTGTTCTTCTTTATGCTGGGGGAGATTGCGGTGCTCCTGCGGCCCCCCTGCACCCCTTTTCGCAGATGAGGTTGACCCCCTCCTCTGGAGGCCACCAGGCACAAAAATGGCAGATTTCTTCGTGCGGGGGGGGAAGACTGTACTCCCCCAGCCGCTCCCCCAGCACCTTTTCACAAGTGAGGGTGGCCCCTCTCCTCTGGGGGCCACACAGCACCAAAACAGCAGATTTCCAAATTCCTGGCGAGGCATTATGGGGCACTTCATGCTCCTCTTTACCAGCCCCCGCCACTGGGAACACTCTCCTCTTCCCTCAGGGTCTCTGATTCAGCAGGGTGCTGTCTTCACTGGCTCCCTGCGCCAGCCTCTCGCCAGGCTCTCCTTCTGGGACTCACCAGCCCCCGCCACTGGGAGCACTCTCCTCTTCCCTCAGGGTCTCTGATTCAGCAGGGTGCTGTCTTCACTGGCTCCCTGCGCCAGCCTCTCGCCAGGCTCTCCTTCTGGGACTCTGTTCTCCCTGCGCAGAGGCCCCTGCTTCTGTGCACCAGTCCTGGGCTCTTCTTCTGGTGCTGATAGGGTCCTGGGGGCAGTCAGGGGGTCTCTCCTTCCAACTGCCCATTGCGCCAGGCTCCAGCACCTTCACCCTCAGCAGACCACACCCCAGAGAGCCCTTCTCTTCCTGTGCAAGCACTTTTTAAAAGTTGAGTAGGGGGCTGGCAGAAAGTCTCTGTTGGTCCTATCAAACAGCGACACATCACGTCCCTGCCCCTGCTCCCTCCTTGTCCAGCCTCTGAGCTTGTTCAAAATGGTGTCCTCCAGGGTTTCTGGCCACATGTCTGAAGCCTCATCCCCCACGCTGCCTTCCCTCCTTGGTGCAGCCTGGTGCCTGGCACCTAGTGACAGCTGCTAATTGATGAGCCTGTATCCCCTCCCATCTTCTGTTCATGGAGAGGAGGCCCTAGCTTGTGGAAGAAAGGTTATCAATCCATCCAGCTGAGGTCAGCCCTCAGCCTGGGTCTGGTCCTGGCTGGCTTACAGAAATATGACAGTTCTGGATGACCCAAAAGCAGTACAAATATGACTTTGGACTCTGCAGAATACTTCTTTTCACCTCCAATACAATGGACTTTAGGGCATGTCTGGAAACTGTAGGCCTTGTGGAAGTTAATTTAGCCATGGGCCCCACATTCCCTTAGGGAAATAATGAAGTGAAAACACAGTAAAACACACTGACTTTCCCTGGCATGTTTCTTTCCAGCGTATAAAGCTTATTCCATATCACCACCAAATACTGCATAAGTCCTGCCACACCATTCACTTTGTAGCTGCTCCTGGACTGCGCACGCTAGGAATCTCCCCTGCGCAGCCCATACACATGGGCACATGCATGTTCACATGTATCTGCATGTAACCAGCTCGGTGTCCCTTACTCCAGCTGCTGCGCAGTGGCATGGTCAAGCCAGGGGAACACAAGTAAAATCCCCATGCAGTCTCTTAAATCCTGAGTTCACTGTGGGTGAGTCCCAACTTATGAGGCTCCCCCACAGTAAAAGCTAAACAATTAGGTGCTCAAAAAGCAAAAAAATCCGGGCGGCCCATAGTGTCAGAACCCCCTTCTAACATATACATATAATCACTGATAGAAATGGGGGTCTATAGTTGGCATGGCTTGCACCCTTAAACACCTAAGATAGCCCCTGCTCACCCCCTTTGTTGCTTGGCACAAGCAGTCAGGCTTTTCTCAGAGGCAATACACAGTGACAACACTACAAATGGACACCACACCAGTTTAGAAAAATAAACAATCTGTATCTAAACCAAACAAGACCAACATGACAAATATCCAACATACATAACTCAAAATATCACTTTTAAAACGTTTAAGCAATCCTGTCCATAGAACTCTAAGGATTAGTTGATTTTAACACAAAATACCTTTGATGCATCACAATCCAAGACAAAAAAACAGCCGCAAGGAGGAAACATGGGAAAACACTGAGATACTTCGATTCTTGAGGACCAAGGGAATCGAGGTGTCAGTTGTGCTGCTCACAGGAGAAGTGTTGATCAATTCCTTACTGCAAGGAGAAGCGATGCGTCGATTTCAAGAGGTGATATTGTCAGCAGGGGTGAGAGGCGTAGGAATACCCAGGGTTTGTGGGTCGATGCAGCAGTGTAATAGGTGCAGCAATGATTTCCACAACTGCAGTCACGTGCTGTGTGGATTCCTTCAGCTGCCCAGCAGGGCCTGCATCAAAGGCAGATCGGGGGTCTCAAATGTCAGAGACTCGATGCTCTGGACTCACACTGCTGCGATTCTTTGGGTTGCGAACAGGCACTGGGTTGATTTGTTTAGCCACGATGCGTTGATTTTTCCGCTTCATGGCAGATTTGCAGTGGGAATAATGATCCTGGAAAGGTGATGCATGGGTTTTCAAGTCTTGAAGCAGCAGAACTACCTCCATGGGCCCAGAACTGGAATTGGTACCACCTGGTTGAACAAAATTACCTGCAGAGGAGTACAGAGATGCTGCAGATAAATTCTTTGATGCCCCTGAGACTTCCAACAGGAGGCAAATACACACAAGCTTGGAAAAGCAGAATATAAGAAAGCATAGTCCAGTTCTTTCACTGCCCACAGACAAAAGCAGCAACTACAGGCCAACCCAGCAAAGTAGCACACAGCAAAGGGGTAGTACTCTTTTGGACAGCTCTTCTTCTTGGCAGAGTCCTCAGTCTAGAAGTGTTCTAAAGATGTAGGATTATAGGTCCATAATTATACCCCATTTGGCCTTTGAAGTAGGCATACATCAAGAGAAAGCCTTGGTTGTCCACAAAATCTTTAGCATTTTGGTAAATGCAGTTCGCTTGAAATGCTTACTTGAATTTTTGCTGGAGTGTTTCACCAAGGTTGGTGCAGGTTAGTGCTGTGAATATCCAGGCACATGTGTTCCTGGATGCTAAGGGGTGAACTGTGCCAGGAGGTGAAGCAGTGTGCTCCCATCCTCCTTCATTTTGAAAAGTCTCCATTGAGTCATTGAGCTGATGAGCTTTTGGAGATGCACCTGTGCGCCTGAGAGAGGTATTGAGACCTGGGAGGACTGTGATAGTTTTCTCAGCAACCCCAGATGAATTTAGTTTTTATCTCTACTGATGACAGATAATACCTAGAAACACGTGTCTAGAGATTCACAGGACTAACCTGCACCAACCCTGGTGAAACACTCCAGCTTAAATTCAAGTAAGCATGTAAAGTGAAATCCATTTAATATAATGCTAAGGGGTGAACTGTGCTGGGAGGTGAACCAGTGTGCTCCCACCCAACTTCATGTTTGTTGAGCTACTCATGTGGATGGTACAATCAGTGCTGCAGGCCCACTAGTAGCATTTGGTTTACAGACCCTGGGCACACACAGTGCACTTTACAAGGGACCTACCAGTAAATTAAATATGGCAATCATGGATAGCCAATTATAATCACAATTTACACAGGGAGCACTTGCACTTTAGCACTGATCAGAAGTGGTAAAGTGCCCAGAGTGCACAAACCAGCAATACAAAGTCCAACATACAGTCAAAACTATAGGAAGTAGAGGCAAAAAGGCAGGTGAAACCATGCCATGGATGCCAGGTCTAACAATCATAAAAATACGTTCAATGAGACAAGATCAATTGAAACCAGTTTTGAAAAAGTATCGATTTTCAGCATTTAACAACTGTTTTTTTTTTTAAAAGAGACAACTGCAAAACATACATCATCACCAATCATCTTTTGCAAAAACAAACACGATGGACAGATAATTAAAACTTGCATGAGGGTTTGACCATACGAAGAGCAAAAAAAAAATACGTCACTTTAATAAAATCCTCCAAAAGTGGGAGACTAAGGGGCTCATTATTAGGGTGGTCATACTTTCGTCCAACTGCCATCATATAGGAGGTGGGACTGCCCGACAAAATGTCGGTAGTCCCACCAATTAATTTTCAATGCGACTGCCACCACAACGGTTGAAATTTCTATGTTTTGTATTGTGGCGGGTGCTGCTGGCTGCAACATAGACCACGGTGCAAAACATAGACAAAAAACATATCCCTGAACTATGTGGCAGGCACCATGCGGTGCCTGCCACATGGTGCAGAGATATATAGGGGGCACCATAGGTGCCCCCAAACACCCAATATCAAGGGCTAGGGGGACCCCAATGTCCATTTCTGCCTGCCTTTTCATGGAGGGTAAACCGCCTTGAAATGGCTGGGGGGAGGGACATCATAAGCCCTATGGCGGTGCCTGGCAAGCACCGCCACCATTGTAGGGATAATGGCTGCCCCCAATGCACTTGCAGGCTGAAGGGGTCCATCTGATGCTTGATGGTTGGACTTTCTGACAGCCAACACACCTCCCTCTATCGTAATGTGGCAGGCGGTGATGCAGTCACCAATGGCGGTGGGACCACCACCGATGGGCTGTTGGTGGCAGTCTCACCACCATTTTAATCCGCCCCTACGTTAATCATGACAAATCAAATTGGGGCACGATGGGGAAAAACACAATAAACGTAGAAGACAGCGATTCTCTTCTAACTGCATAAGACATGAGTTGGCATAGCTAATGATCCTGCTCTGTACAGTGCTATTGGCACGCATTGGATTTTATATATATTTATTAGATGGAACAGGAGCTTCTGCCTAATTTCTCCAGAGAGATTAAACAACACTCCCACAGTCTGAAATGTTGGCTGTTAAACAACAGACTGGAGTGTCATAAATTAGAGGAATCTAAAAAAAGTTCAAATAAGGGAAGTTTTAAACCTTCCACCATCTATATAAAGGGCTTGCAAACTAGAACTGTGCGGACAGCATGGAAACCTAAACACCTCTAACTACCAAAATGGCTGCTGCCATCAGCAAACATTGTGAGTTGTCAATATCCTTATGGGAATTGTAGTTTTCATTCTGGAACGAATGCATATTATGTCCTCCAGAGTCATAAGTCCTTTGCCAACCAGCTCCAACACTCAAGGAGCTCTGTGAGCCTTCCCTTCCCTGGAATACATTCAGGACCAGTGAGATTACAGTATTGCACTTGTTCACCCCACTGAAACCAAGAAGGCGAGACAGGACCAGATATCATTGCCTTAGGCTTCAAGAATTTTATTCTAGATAGTGTTTATTTCCTGATTGAAGAACACGGTGGCAGATTGTCTCTTGATGATGCCAATGGTTGTGTATGTGCTTTTTGGCTGCTGCACTGCATTTCCTAAGAGCTTAGTATATCTGCCCCAATAACTCTTATTCCTAGGCCACACCTCAATTTGTATCATCTTGACAGGTCCCAGATCCTGCTATCTCATAATAGAAAGGATGATCTTTATATGCAGCCATATCAGTATTGTATTTTGTACAGCATCACTTTTTTCTGTTAAAGGGCTTCTTAACCTTCATTATTGTTTCTTATCAAAAATTGTTTGCATTTCTTTCAAGAACTTAACATCATTTTAATTTGATCTAATGCCCTATAACAGACCTTTGGATTTTTGAAGTCACATTTGGCCACTTCATATACTTTTGAATATTGACAAAGTATTCAATCTTTGTACAACCAAGCAATGAAGGATGTTGACTGGATGGATATATTGATGACTTAGTGGTTGTCCTATGGATATTCAGATGAATGACTAGGTGAATACATCAGGGTTAAGTGTGTGAATAGCTAAACAGACGCAACGTTGGGTGGATAGATGAATTGGATGAGCACTTAAAGGAGGCAGAAAAATGGTTGAGATGAAATGTATGATTAATGCATGTTTGAATATAGTTTAAAAATGAAAGACGAGGATGAATGATACAGATGCTTTCCATAGTGGGTGGACAAAGAACATGGGTGGATGGACGCAAAAGAAAATAGATGAGTGCTTTGGTGGCTAAGAGTAGATAGGTAATGTAAAGTTATGGAGGTAAATGCAGATAATAATTTATTACGTGATATCTTGATGTGGTCTAAGATGTCAATCGGAACATGCTGCTTTAGGGAACCATGACACATCGAGGTGGTCTACATTATGCTACCTACTGCCCCTTGATACAGAAGCATACCCGTGGCAATGTTGACAGGTATTTGGTGGCATTGGTACACAAAGGTATGAAAACGTCTGCAGCGTGGGAAGTTAGTGTGGCTTTCTTTGGCATGCTACACTCTTTGATGTATAGTGTATTTCGCACAGTTTTCCTTGAAAAACAAGAAAAAATTATTTATGTGTCACTTTCTCACCTTGATTTCTAGTGGGCCATTTAAAATAAACTACAAACAGTTCATGTGCAACAGTTTTTTTTTTGTTTTTTTTTAAGTTTGACTTTATTGAAACCAGAGGAAATAGAACAACAATACAATAAACCATTTAGGTCATAGTTAACAATGAAGTTCATATTAAGGGATAGAAATGCATTGGTTGCAATAAACATTTTATACAGGAGGGAAAGGGGGAGAATGAAAAGAGGGAAGATGAAAAATATTATAACTATCATCATAAGAAGATTTAAGGAAACATAAATTTTGAAATTAAACATTGCATACAAATAAATATCCAATAAAGATATAAGTATGTAATTACATATGTGTGAAACATGGTAACATCAAAAAATTATATTTTTTTTTTAAGTAAAAGACAACAAGACATGTTCATGGCGGTTTACGGACATTATCTGATGTATTCACAACAGTAGCATTAGAAGTAGTCAAAGAAGCAGATCTAGATAAGTATGTAGTGAGTGGAGTCCACAATAAATCTCTTTTAATTGCTGAGGAAATAGGGGTGACATAATTGGTATCAAGTCTATGATGAAAGCATATGGCATTCCACCAGGCTCTATAAGGGACTTTGTCTGCGTGTTTCCAATTTGAAGTTATTAAATGTAAGGCTATCGCTAACAATAAATCTAACAACTTAAAATGTGATGGTGATTGAGGCCAATAAGGGGACAGGGAACCTAGGAAAATATTTGTTAGGGAAAAGGGAATGTTAATTTAAAATTGTTTGTTGATTTGAGACCAAGTTGATTGCCAGAATGTATAGATATTAGGACAGTCAAATAGCATGTGTTTTAAATCAGCAGTTGAGCAGGGACAGGACCAGCAAACAGATGGGACATTAGGGGAAAAGGAGGCTAATTTCGCTGGGGAATATATTAATCGCTGATAAATAAAATAAAGAGTCTGGGTAGTATTAGCCGCCCTTGAGGTTTTGTGAATCTTTAACCATAACTTATCCTATATAGATACAGGCCAGCATTGAGATAAATCCTTTTCCCATGCCAATTCAGTTCTTAACTTCAACCTTTCTGAAGGGAATAATAAACATTTGTAGATAGAAGATGCAGAAGGGGAAGTGTCTAATAAGGGGATATTGTAGAACATGTTGTAGGAAGATTAGGGAGAGATGGGAGTGCTATAAGATACTGTTGGAGAGAGGGGAGTAAGAGATCATATTGTTTTTTTAAAGAATTAGGAAGTGCAAAATTAGACTGGAGATCAGCAAAAGATAGAGGTTTATTATTAAGCAGAAGTTGAGAGATCCACAGCAGACCTCTGGATCTCCATGATTTCCAATGGAAAGTACGATTTTTGATGAGCAATAGTTTTTTATGTCAAATGGGTTGTTGAGATATCGAAATAAAGGAAGGATAAGAAGATGGTAGGAGAGGAATTAAAAGGTTACGAGTATGAAAAATAACAGAAGAACGCAAAGAGGAAGTATTGGTAGTGAAGGCAAGAGTCTCTCGAAATTCAAAAGGAGAAGTGAAGAATTTTTCAATGGACAACCATACCGGGGGTGTGTAAGGGAATCAGAAGAAAGCCATCGGGAAGCTTGTTTTAGGGAGAAAGCATAATGATGAGATTTAAAGTCAGGAAAGTTAAGTCTTCCATTGAGTTTATCTCTTTTGAGAGAGGATAAGGCTATTCGAGAAGGTTTGTTTTTCCAAAGAAACTTTAATAATAGTGAGTCTATTTTCTTGAAATAATATCCTGGAATATGTACAGGAATCATGGAGAGAGAATATAGGATAAGGGGGGCACGCATCATCTTAATCGAATCTAGTCTACCCCACCAAGAGAGAAAAAGAGGATGCCACCTAGTAATTGTGTCATTTAGTAGTTTGGTAATGTAGTCGAAGTTTAATTTTAAAGTTTCTTAGATAGTTGAGGAAAACCATAGTCCTAAATATTTCAGGGCTGCCAGGAAAATCCAGTCTGAAGAAAATAGTGTTTTAGACATAAAACATTAAGGGGCAGAGCTTCACATTTATCCCGATCATGTGCAATAGTTGTTTTAAATGATAACATTTCACAGAACACCAAATAGATGCTGGCATAAACTCTTTAACAATGAAAAAAAAAAGAAAGGCTGAATATTAAAATGAAAAAGGAGGGAGCAGAATACATTTTTATTGCAGTGTAAACATGTCCCCAGTACCAAATTAGCCATGGAGAAAACAATCTGGCTGTCTAGGTTTTCTGTATTATAACCATGGCAAAGTTTGGGGGCGGATATAATTTATTGAGACCCAGTCTTACCAATGTATCAGAGTCCTCCCTACTGCAGACATTTAACCTGGGGACAAAAAATCACTTTAAGCTCTTCACCCATCAGAGAAGTCCAAGGGTGACTTAAAGAAGTTTAACAGCCTAGAAATTCAAAAGTCATCAGTGCACTGTCTTAATAAATGACTGTTCGACAGGACAACCTTAGGGGGTCTTCCTTAAACATTTTGCCTGTGTGCCTCACCTTTTTGCTGATTTCTTTTTGTTGGCCGTTGGACTCTGAACACTTTACTACAACCAACCAGTGCTAAATTGCCTCTTTCTTCTCCCCTAAAAAATGATGATTGACTTATCCACAATTGGAATATTTAATTTATCTTTAAGTCACTAATGGAGTGCACTACATGTACCCAGGGACAATAAATGAAATGCTACTAGTGGGCCTGCATCACTTAAAACATGTCTCAGGCTTGCCACTGCAGATCCGATAGGTGCAGCTTTGCTGTGATGTTGACTTGGCATTGAAAACCCTTTGCCAAGCCTGAAACACCCCTTTCAATACATATAAGTCAGCACTTAGTTAGGCCCTAGGTAGTTCACAGGACAGGGTGCTGTGTAATTAAAAGGTAGGGCATGTGCTGTAATGTTTTCCATATCCTGGTAGTAAAAACACTCAAATACATTTCCCACTACTGTGGGGCCTACACCTCACATAGGCAAACATTGGGAATTCCTTATATTGCTATATTTGTCTTGTAAGATGTAATACCTGATTGAGAAGGAGTAGCTCTGTCATGTGTCATATCATTAGAAAGGTTATGATAGTACTCATTCATGGCAAAGTTGAATTTATCATCACTATTGTAGAAATGCCACTTTTAGAAAGATGGATTTTCTCTGCTCTTAGCTCTGTGTGCCTGTAGATCCTCTCCCTGTGAAGTGGGTCTAGATTACTGATTAAAGGGCCATAGTTTTAGTGACTTTCTAAGGTCAGCAAATCAGAGTTTCTTTTAATACTGAGGGGCAAGGAGTTCCACAGTTCAGCAGTGCAGACCACAAAACGTCTGATACCACATGCAGGTCTCCTAAATCTAGGAATGACTAGATTATCTGCTGCTGCAGTATAGTGAAGAAATGTTTTTTGAAGCTATTCCAGGACTATTTGTGCAAAGACTTGAAGATAATACACAAAGTCTTGAAGTCGATGTGCTTCCTTATAGGAAGCCAATGCAGGTGACACAGAATTTTTTGTAGGAGTGCCCAGCAGTAACCAGGCTACCTCATTCTGTAAAGTCGGCAGCTTATTAAGGAAACTCTTCTGGATGTTAATAAACAGGGCATTACAGTAATCCAGTTTTGATATGATAAGAGCTGACACAACATTTTTCTGCAGATCTGATGGAATAAAGGGAAGGACCTTCCTTAGTAACTTGAGGGTAAAAAAAGAAGCATTGTTATGTGATTAGTATGGCTTTCGAAAGACAATTTGCTATCAAAAAGTATTCCAAGGTTTTTTACCTTAGTAAATGGAGACTGGAGGTTGCCAAGCTCCTGGGGCCACCAACATGGAGACCAGAAGGACATTTTCCTTCCAAATAGTACATCTTCAGTTTTGGAGGAGTTTAACTGTACGCAGTTTTTTCTCATCAATCTCCATATATGTAGAATACAGTCTTGGAATCTGGCAGCAGCCACCTCTGGGTTACTGGTGACCGGCACCACAATGTGGGTGTTCTCGACATAGGACACCAGCTCAAAACCAAAATATTAAATCAAAGTCACCTGTGGGGTCACATAAAGATTAAATAAGGCAGGGCTTAGAGCTGAGCCCTTTTGGATACCGTGTGGCTGAGATAAAGGGGATGAGCTAAAGAAATCCAAAGCCACACTCTGCTCTCGTCCAAATAGAAATGATTTGAGAAGGTAGAGTGCTTTTTCCCTGATACCTTACAAAGCCAGATGGTCAGGAAGCCAAGTATGGTTGACCATGTCAAAGGCCGCTGAGAGGTCTAAAAAAATCAGAGCTGGATGTTCTCACATGTCAAGAATCTGCCTGATTACCTCAGAGTCCATGATGAGGGTTAGTTCTGCACTATGATGGCTTCTAAAGCCAAACTGGGTAGCATTCAAAAGTTTATTTTTATTGATGTAAGAGGTGAGTTCTAGATTGATGGCTTTTTCAACTATGTTAGCAGGAAAAGGGAGTTGAAATATTGGTCAATAATTGTCTGAAACTGTTGGATCTAGATTGGGTTTTTTAATCAATGGTAAAAAGCATGCGTTCTTCCACTCTATTGGAAAGTGACCACTACTGAACATCTCATTAAAGATGTGATTGAGATCTATGGCAGCAATTTCAGGCACTAATTGAATTGTTTTCAAATGACAAGGATCATTTTGGGTACCTGATGTTATAGTCTTTAGCAGCCCTAAAGTTTGATCAATAGTTAGAGATGAGAAGGAGATACGCAGGATGGATGGCTCCTTGCCTGAAAGGTTTTTAGTCACATTGGAAACAGAGTGTATGATATTACTGTCAAGTGCCAGAGCATAAGGAAAATCTAAATAAGGTATACAGGCCAAAGAACGATGGGTTACAAGTACATCATCTATTGTCTGAGTGAAGTTAGCACTGGCTAGAAAGGAGTCGACCTATAAGAGACAGAGGTAGGTCCTACCGAATCAAACCTCATATTCCGTCCATCCCCCTTTTAATATTAAGTGCTAAATATGTCAGAGCTTTGTGTGCCAGGCCAACCCCCAGCCACGAGCTCCAAATGTCACCCAGGGAAGCCCCACTTCAGGTAATACGTCCTTGGGTATTCGACCAGTCTACCCGGTGGAATCAGTTTTTATTTATTCTGGATGTTTCAGAGGCCGAGATGTCACCAAAAGACTGCAAGATCTAAAGCAGTACAGGCGCCGAATGAGCCAGTTGTTGAAGATACACCACAGTGTTGTCGGCATAAAGGGAGACTACATGAGTGGTTTCCCCAAAAGATATACTTCAAGGACACATCCGGTAGTGCAGGGTGTCCGCCACCGACTCCATAGCGATGGCAAACAAGAGCGGTAAGAGAGGACACACATTTGGGTGCCCCTATATAACCTAAATGAAGCGGAGACCATTCCCCCGGAACATATCCGAGCAGATGGGGAAGAATAGAGCAAACAGACCAAATGAATAAATCCAGGACCCAACCCGATGTGACTAAGTTCACGCCATATATAAGACCAGTTCACATAATTGAAGTTGTGCTCTATATCAAGGAGAACCAGAGCATAGTCATCCTCCTACTGCCATACATTATATGGCGCTTTGGAATAAAACCTGCTTGATATGGATGAATGAGAATTGGCATGTGAGGGAGAAGACGGGCCGCCAGAACACCACTCAGATTTTTGCATTGAGATTCAGGAGGAATATTGGCCTGCACGAGGTAGCAATCGAAGGATCCCTGTGTGGCTGTGTGTGCTTTGTGCATGGAGTCTGGCAGAGAATTGGCAATATAGACTTCCAGTCGTTGGTTTACCAATGTTTGATAACATTTTGATGGTAACCCATCAGTACAAGGTGTCTTGGCAGGTTTAAGATGTCTGATTTCCATGAGGATCTCCTCTTTAGGAAGCAGGCCATCTAGAGCCTCAGCAACGTTGGAGTCAAGCCTCAGGAGCTCAACTGATGCATTAAATTCCTGCACCACCTTCCCCGAGGGGAACGTGTATTCCAAATATACCTCACTGAGATGGGCAGCAAACACTTCATTTATTGCCCTTTGGTTGACTACTAGGCTTCCAGGGTTTGCACGTAACTGTAGTACAAGAATCTCAGGGGTCTCACATCTAATCAGTCTAGCCAGCAAAAATACAGTCCTATCACCCTCCATATGCAGATGTTGCTGATAGGCTGTGTGTATATGTTTTTACAGCCTATTCAAGTCCTCAGGCAAAACCTCTTTTGCGTCACACCACTCTGGCAACCTACCAGGGGGCAAAGGAAGCAATGCCTCCAATCTGACCAATTTAGCTTCCTGAGCTTTGATATCCTGTTCCAATTGGCTCTGAACACATATGACGTTTTCAGACAGACTCCCAAGAGAACGAAATTCATTGTCTCCCAGTCAAGTGCCCTGCGGTATGCAGACCCCGAGTTGTCCCCTAAGTAACGTTTCAGAGCTTCTGTGACCATTGCCTCAAAGGGGCAATCCATTAGGTCCTCCTCTTAGAGGCACCACAGGGGTATTGCAGGGAGTTCCACCATTCACCCAAGGGTTAACAAGACAGGAGAATCATCTGGTAGGTATAGGGTTAAATAGGTGACCCCCCAGTCACATGCACTAAATCGGCTCAGAGAAAACAATAATAAAAATGGCTGAAGGTGCCCATCACAAGAGTGTGGCAAGAAAACACCCGCCGCCCAGGTTGGTGCTCATGCCAGCCATTACGCAAATCCAGACCCTCCAGAACATCCCAGGGACCCCTGTGAACCAGGGCTTAGTGTGGGCTCACAAGGCTCCTGGTCTAGTGCTCCAATAATAACACAATTGAAGTCCCCCTCCAACACCACTGTAACGTCAAGCTAGAGAGCAGTCACTGCCATCACTGCAGGGAAGAAATCTGGGAAGTCGGTATTATGGACACAGAAATTAATAATACAAATCTCCCGACCTTAAAGTGTACCATGGAAGATAACATAACGTCCTTCAGGTCCACCACATGATTTAAGTGCTTAAAGTGGAACCTCAGACCCACCCATACAATTGTTCCCAATGCATAGCCAGAATAGGAGGTGGCATAGATTTGCCCTCTCCACTGCCTCCTCAAGCACAGGAAGCAGTCACCCCATACATGTATCTCCTGCAGACATGTTATTGCCACCCCCTATCATTTCAGATAAACAAATACTCATTGTTGTTTCTCATGGGTGGCCACACCTTGGACATTCCTGTGACACAACTGTTGCTCCCCTGCCAACATGTACAGAACAGATACATTCACACACCACCAAGATTATTTAATATACCTCGCAAGGTCTCTGGACATGAAAGCAGCATGAAGAAAGCAATCCAAACTTTAACCACCAAATCATACTCTACCGTCAACTCCCCCCTACCCATGGGCAGTATCTCAGTCTCATTGGGACCGTAAATAGACACTTACGGAATTAGCAAATGCTGCACTATTCCTCTGCATAGAATAGGAAATGAAGAAGAAAAACACTTAATCAATATCCCCTCACACCCTTGCAAACTTGGGCTACACAAGAGGCCAATCAGCCAGAAGGGTGCAAGGCAAGCACACTCCAGCTCCCCCACGGAGCAGTTTGCCTCTAAGGGGCTTACCAGCTCCACTGACACACATCTCAAAACCATCAGTAGGCAGACCCCCTGACTGCCTCAAACACACATGTCAGTTACATATCTGCCATGCACTCAAAGAAAACACAAAGTTTCTTCTGCACAGGTCAATATGCCCACCCTCGAGCCCTCTCCATTCTCTCCTCCCCTAAACAGCAGCAATTTCAATGATGTAGGTTAAATAGACAGATCCCAGTTAGTATAAGCAATCACAATTCCAAACCATACATTTATTGGAAGATGTTGTTATTTGGATCTCCATCTCCCTGCTGTTCCTGGGAGGCTACGTCTGAGTCAGGGACAAGCTCTGTAGCCTGTAAGGTACCATCTGGGCAAAGCCGCATTCCTGATTCTGAATTGATGTCCCTTGCTCGCCAGCAGCTCTGTTGTCTCTGACCACAACTAGAGCCGATCAATGTTGATGGTTGGGTCGACCCGTTGGGGACAACAAGGCACTCCCTCGAGTTTGCTCTTGAGTCTAGACAATCACTGACTTCATCAGAAGAGAAAATAAATATGACTTTCTCTTGATACTCAGCTCTCAATTTAGCAGGGAGAAGAAGACTATACAGGTCAAGTTCCCTTAAACATTTTTTCACAGAAAGGAAGGTTTCCCTCTGATCCTGCACTCATTGAGTATAATGAGGATAGATGGAGATGGGATGTCACTCAATTAGCAGAGGCCCCCGAATTAGGGTGGTCTGTAAGATTGCATTTCTGTCTCAAAGATTGAACAACTGGGCTATAATTGCCCGAGGCAGTGAGCCAGGACTGGGCAGAGGTACTAGGGCCCTATACACTTGTTCAAAAGTGAAGAACTTAGAGAGCCTCTTGGGAACGAAAGTGGTATTAATCTAGTCTTCTAGGAAAATTTGGGTGGATTGTCCCTCCTCTCTTTCCGGGAAGCCCACAAAATGCAGACTATTCCTGCGCAACCTTCCCACGCATCCTCTGACAGGTCATCTAAGTGCTTCACCTGTCTTTGACCAGTAACGGTGTCACTGAACATACAAACCACCTCCATGGTGGTTACTCAATCAGATACTTTCCGTAGACCAGCTCACAGTAGGTTGCCATCATTGGCAACAGAGGCAATTATATGAACAATTTCTGCCTTTGAATTCTGAATCACCATCAGAAGATACGCAAAGGAGGGAGCTGGCTTCGCTGTTTGCTATGTTGTTTTATCGTTCCATTCTGCGATGACCTCCTGGACCCCAGGACCCCTCTGCACTGTGTGTGGATAGTTAAGAATTTTGTTGGCTTAAGTTGCCTGGTTTCCTTCCTCTTTCACCATCATTAGGCACACAAGCCATCAACTGCTATTCAACAACAATAGGTAGATCAGAGGCATCGACTGGCTCCCTCAGGGCACCCTTCCCAACCACTGTTACATATGCACTGTTCTTCCTTATGTAGGCTTGGGTTCCGCTTAATATTCAGTCCATGACCTGTGCCAAATATAGCTTCCCCATGACCTGGAGTATCACCGATACAAGATCCCAAACACAGGGTTCAACTTAGGAGGCCCAAACAAGGCAGCATCTGATCAACACAAGTGCCTATGCTAACCCAGACAAGCACTTAGTCATTAACTCAGGGGTCATCTTAAACAGTTCAACTGCACTGCCCAGGAGGACAGGCCTCTATTGCAGTATACCCCAGTAGGAAATGTCTGAAGTCTCCAGGCCCCAAGAAACATATTGTCTCCTTATATGACCAGTAGTCTCTGACTTACGCTCTAGTAGGGGATCCACCAACTATTTGCTGAGGGCTGTAATTATTTTATAGTCTATGAATGCAGGTGTCCCTGAATACCCCCAGGCATTCACCTCACCTCAGGGGGCTCACAACCACTGCTCACAGGGGGGTCCATCGCTTATTTGAACAACAGATAAAAGGCTCCTCTCCTTGGAAGAGAACTCCGGCAGCAGCAGGCCCAGTGTCCCGCCACTCACTCTACTCTGCCTCAGGTGAGCGGTTCCACATCTGCAGCGACCTTGGTGCCCCTGAGAGGCCTTCCTATCGACTCCTCTTTGACGTAGGTCATCCATGCCCTCACCACTTACAGGCAACCTCTGGGGGCCCCTTACCTCTCAACTCCTTGGCCAGTACCCTGGGTCACCACAGGATCACACCCCTTACCGCAGGTGTCCAGTGCCAGAGCCGTCCATGCCACTTTCAAAGATGGCATCAGCTCCCTTCGGCAGGCCACGACCCAGCCTAAAAGACAGGGTAGGGTCTCTCAGATACACTGCTGATGACGCCGGCACCGCAGCAGATTATTTTAGCGGGATTTGTACCAGGGTCTCTGTATTAAAGCAGCATTTTATATGTGTCAGCAGTAGGGGTGGGCGGAATTTGCGTAATCACGTTACGCAAATCTCCGCGAAACTGTATAAAATCTCCGCGAACACGCAGAAATTCCGCAAACACACGGAATTGCTTGTTCGCGATGCTTTTTTCCTGTTCACAATTGCTGTTTGCATGCTCGAGGAGAAATATCTCTCGAACATGCATTTTGAGAACGCGAACAAGCAAAAATTTCGCGAAATCGCGGAAAGCAGGCTTTTGAGCAATTTCGCGTTCTCCGCGGAACGCGAAATTACGCAAATTCCGCGAGCGGAACGGAATTTGCCGCCCAGGCCTAGTCAGCAGGAGCACTGTCAGGCATGTCTACTCAGTCATCTTGCCTGGCCACTCCCCCATGTTGTGTATGTTGCACAGCCATGTTGTGCATGTCATTGAATGGTAGGACTGAATTTTTCCCTGGGGTAGCACGATTCCATGTGTGAAAACAAGACATAGTTGTACTGACCTCTTCAAAGGGCTAGGACTTGTCTGAGGGGTATTTTACAAGTACAATTGTCATAGTGATTGTTTCACTTGAAGTGGAAAGCACACAGTGGCACTAAAGGTTTTATTTGCCATGGGTTGCACATCAACTCAGGACACCCACTAGAATTAAAAAATAGCCACATGTGAGTGGCAGATTTCAGTGTCTACAACTCAGTCCCTGAAGTGTGGGTCTGCACAGGAGAGGTTTACATCAGAAAAGCTCCTCTAGCTATTAGGAAAGGGAGTTAGAGGCCACAGGAATAAAGAGGCTTAACTCATTTAGGGAAAACATTGATAATTTCCCCCTAATCCATTACTTTTGAGAATGATTTCATGCCTTCATCGACTCTGCACCAAGGTATACTCCTCCAGGCAACAGCAGCTTCTCTATAAGGTGACAGGACATTGCTTCCTACAGCAACCTCTTGGTACCATGCCTGGGGCCAAATTAGCTCCAGAACTACACCCCATTAGTCCTTCACAGCAGACAAGACTCAGTGTTAGCAAACCGCAGCAACCTATCCTTGTATCATTTACGTGGGTAGAAGTGTGCAGAAGAAGTCCACAGTGCTCATTGGTCCATGTGTTAGTTCAACAGATATGCAAGGGTTCATGCAACAGATTCTAGGATCAATGAGAATCAAGTTGAATTTGCTCTGTTAGTTTTTATAGAGAATATTCCTAACAGTGCTTTGATGGGAAAGAAGAGCTCTTTTGAAGAAGTGTGTTTTCATTTTTATTTTCTTGAAGAACACCACATTAGATTGGGACCATACACTTGGGGGAGGTAGGTATTTGCAGATGTGTGCTCTTATCATCTGTATGGGCTGTGCCTACATGTGACTTATGATGGAATCTGACCTCAATGGCCAGGTTTGCATTGCTGCACCACAAAGTGTGTCTCTGTGTGTAACTTGTGCAAGTGCCTGTAAGTACTTTGAGCAGTGGCATTCCTGGTCTTTGAAAATGGTGCAGAGAAAAAAAGAATTTAATTCTTTACTAATAATTAATAATAAACCAAAGTGATATGCTCTGCTTTCATTCGTTTGAAGCAGAGTGTAGTTGGCTGTTTTTTTGGACTCCATAATAGTATGGTCTCCTTCTTTGTGGCTTCTGCTTAGATAATATTATAGGAGTTTAGGGCCTTATTACGGACCGTTAGACTCATGTTGGCAGTCTCCCGACCACCTTATTACGACTAGGGCGATCGAGCTGCCTGCACAACCACAGCAAACACAAGGGAATCGCCGTTCCCTGGTGGTTGAGTGGCGGTAGTGAGGCCGCAATATGCTTGGTAGGACCCCACGTCCTGCTAAGCATATTATGAGATTCCTCTCTGCCACGGTTTTTATGGTGGTGGAACAGCCATAAAAACCATGGCAGAGAGGAAACCGGCCCCCTGGTGCCTCACGCCATGTGGATGAACAACGGGGGCGAAACATGTGCCCCTGTGTGCATGCACCCCAGTACCTGCATGGCATGGACTGTAGCAGTCCATGCTGTGCATTTACTGCCTTTGAGGTTCCCATTGTGGTGCCTATTTCATAGGTACCACCCTATGAACGTCAAAGAACCACCCGCCAGACCAGGAGAAAACTCCTGAAATAGTGGGAGGTTCATACACTGGTTTGGTGGTGCGGAAGCAGGGCGGTTCTGCTCCCATACCGCCAAACTCATGATAAGACCCCAAGTCTTAGAATCAGCAAGAACAAATTCAATTAATAGCCATATGGTAATTGGAGCTGAGGAAGGATTCTTCACAATAGACTGCGGTAAATTGTGATGTTTTTAAATGCATTAGTGATGTGATGACCAAAAGAAAAGCCATCTGTTTACTAAAGTCCAAGGTTTTTAAAAGTTTAAATATATTGACCAGTTCAAAGGCAATCTGTTCTCGGTGGAATACTTTACGCTGAGGATTTTAGTCTTAGAAACATTCAGGCAGTGCTTGCTTTACTTGATCCTCCTCATTAAAAAAGTTTTTTTAGTTTCAAGACAGGACCCTAAAAGCACAAAAAGTAAATGCAAACATTGCTAAAATGTGGCATGCAGGGACAAATATTTTCCCATACAAATTATCAGTTATATACATGAACAGTTTAGGAAAATATCCAAGAAAATGTATGCAATGTTATCTAATGTAATTTCTCAACGCCACTACCACCAGCAATAAACCTAAAAATGTTTTATTAACAAACAAATCATCAAAGGTTCATACAGACCACATATGCACAACGCAAATCACGTATCACCTAGAGCTTTTTTAACTATGACTGCACCCGCAAGGAAACTAGTGAGAGAATTACAAATCTTCACATTTTGTAGGATTTGCCAATTCAAAAGCAATGGTCTGACCTGTTTAAAAGTTAAAATCATCAAGATGGGTCAGATAAAAACCTTCCTAAAGGAACAAAGCATAATAAAGTGCAAGGTGTCCTGTAGAGAGACATTGTCACAACAACATGAGCAAATATCATCGTCTTTAGTCAATCCTTTTGGTATTTTTAATAAAAAGTGGAACAAACACACCCTGAACCTGGTTGATAGGTATCTATAGTATTTAGACAGCTGAAAGCAAAATAAGGGTTGCTTGTCTTTGTGGTTTTGATCATAATTGAATGCCTTAACATAATTTTCAACAAGGCCCTGGATTCTCTCTCAGACTGTTTCCACCAACCAAAAGCATTCTTTGCCCAGGCCACATCAGCACTGATGATACTACTGGGTAGACTGAATAATTTGGGTTGACAAAGGGCCCTGAAGTTCAACTCTAAGAGTTTTAAGCAAGATGTTAATGATGCACGGGCAAGCACAAGGTAGTACTCCTAAATGAGTTGATTAGCTTGGATTGTGGGTTGCTCCAAACTTTGAGCCATAACAACAGAGGGCGCAGCCGTATCATGTCAGTGATATAGCTCAAACCTAGTATTTCATGTATCACCTCGGAAGCAACATAAATTGGAAGGATAACAACCTTCACATGAATTTGCCCTCTTCTATCTGGATAAAATAAGTGGAACCAAATCCCCAAGTATTACACCCATTAGAATAAATCGATAAGCAATGGCATAACATCAACTTAAGTATGGCCTACAAACTTAGATAATTCAAATACACTTTGGATAGCCCTGTCCAATAGTAGACATTTGTCTCTCATGAGCAAGCAAGCACCAATTCAGTGAGGCATCAAACAGGACATCTAGATAAGAGAATGATTTGACTTTACTGACATGATATGAATAAAATGGACCTGGATTTTTCTTTTTGGGCCCTATGACCATAACATGTGATTTATTAACATTGATGCTAAAGCTCAAATTATTCATAAACTGAACACAATAATCTAAGAGCCACTGCAGGTCTATAACTGTTCTTGAGATAAGCACAGCATTGTCTGCATACAGTAATGCAGCAACTGGATGCTTACCCACAAGGGGTAAATCATTCCTGCCGTTGAGCAGATGTTGACCCAAAAAATTGATTTACAGGGTGAGTAGGAAGGGGGATAGAATACAGCCCTAATGAACCCCTCTTTTTAATCTGAAGGATTGTGAGAAATACCCCCACACCCCACCATATTGGATTGAGGTGGTCAGATCATAATGTAAATCTCTCAACAAAGAAACAGTATTCTTCTCCATGGATCCCAGAACAGCCCAGATCTTATCTCTAAGATCCATGAAGGCTAAATTGACTGACCCTTTTTTGGCAACAGTGTATTTTGAAATATTCAAATACAAATGTAAACACTGATCAACAGTCTACAAACCAGGGCTAAATCCATATGGTATGTCATACAGCACATTGTGCTGTTTATCCCCAAAACTCAGTCGATTTGAAAGCACTCAACTAAGCTTTTATACCTCAAAGTGGATTAACGAGATTGGCCGAATCAGCATGCGTTCTCACTACAACCTTTTTTTAGAAAAACTGGCAGTATTACCAAGTTTTTTTAAACAAAACACTAAACTGTGGCTTACTGCTGCATTCAGATAGGTAGAAATCAAAGGGGCCCACAGCTCTACATTAGACTTAAACAGGTCATCTGCTACCTCTTTCTGATCTGAAACTTTACATTCAGAATGGCTATAATGCTGTCCTTCACCTCTTCCCCTCAAACCTAATGTTTTCACACTCAACTTTGTGGTAAAGTAAAAGAGTGGGTTCGGGGTCATCATAGAGAGATTCAAAGTTCTTCACCCACACAACTGCTGCAATATGTGAATCTGGTAAAAGCCTTTAAGTTGTCTGGCATATAGGCTAATACACAATGTTCCAAAATAGCCCACTATCTTGATCATTACAATCAAGACTGAGCTTTTCCCAAGCTTTCTTATGTAAATACTGCTTTGTTTTCTTCAGGGCTTGTTTCTTTGCAGACAGACACCGGGATGCCTTGGTAGAATCTATGGGAGTTCATCTAATAGACTTAATAACTCAAAATATATGACTGAAAAAAGACAAATATGCTTTATTAGAAAGACCTTCTTCCAAGAAAACCCTAAAATCCTCAGCACAGTACTGAAATAGTTTGAGATGGAGGTCATCTGGACTAATCATGGCCTACTTTACTCTGCATTCTTGAGCCTTTATAGATAGCAGTACTTCATACTTAAAGGCCTTGATGTGTAAGTCAAAGCACCCATGATCTGCTATCAAAGCACCTGTCAAAGGCAGCTGATAGCACATTATGTACACTTCGGCCATCCCACCTTGCCCCAAAATCCCTCAATAAATGAAGTAAAGAAGGGGAAACAAAATAAAATCTGTTATAGAGCCTCTACCTCTCCCAGTAAAATGTGTTCCTCATTGTATTTTTCTCATACACTGAATAGTATCCAGTTAAGTTGAAAAGTCGAACTCAAAATACCTAACGCAGAATAATTCAGATCTCTCTGAGTAGAATGTGTAAAGTACTGGGTGCAAAAGACTCTCTCCTCAAAATTACAGCAGTCAAAAATCGGGCAAACTTCACATTGGTAGAGATTGCAGTCACCTACAACATGACATAAATATAATCATGCCTACTGCAAGACAATTTATCAAAAATAGAGCCTTGATATAAACATCATTATCTTGAGTAAATCTAGAGTTAAATAAAATTGATAACAAGCGCACTGTTTATTGACTTGAATCTAAGCAGAACGAATACAAAATTTCTAGAATGAGTATCCAAAACCTCGGTAGGACAATTTAGCTGGAGAGCAATTAATATTAACAAACGCTTATTGTCGTCCCATGCATTAATGAAGTTACTGGGACATGGAAGGAACTAAAGCAAAACAACTCAAAATTACGGTCTGCAACCCTATTTCCTGGAGCATGAAACTCTTTGAGAAAACTACTGTCCTCCATTTTGTTCCCTAGCCTAGCTATGGTCAAATTTAATACTTTCAATGGACCCCAGTCCCCCGTCGTAGGTGTGGAAACAATAGGATTCATAACAATGGAACTGCATGGAAGTTGTAGTCAGTCTAGGGAGTCCTCATTACTGAGGGCCTGTTAGCAATGGAAAGTAACAAACATTCCACAATACTAAAGTCCCTTTTTTGTGAGGCGAGACAAGTCCGTAAATAGGAAACCAACTAAATGGGCATTGTTAAAATTAACCACCACACAATCAACCTTGCACATTTGTACCTCTGGATCCACCCATGAAACACTTCTAATTTTATTAATTTGATTAAGAGTAGTTATTTGCTTGTGTAACCAGTGAGAAACCTTTTTCTTCTTCTGCCATAGTTTTCCTGGCTCAATGGCTCAGATTTGATAGTATTGGCTGCTGCATCTTAAAACAGTTAAGGTCACAATTATGCCCAGTTGTTACTCCACCATTTAAATTTCCTCTGTGAGAGCACCTACTGCTAAATTAAAGTAAGACAAAATGGTAGTGCTAGTACATGGGAATTTATTCACTAAATGAGAAATATTTGCTTTATGCTTCCCCACGGTCAAACAATGGTGATGAGCAGAAATCGGGGCCTGGAGGGGTTGCTCAGGCCTGCCGCATCCGGGCTCAGATGCCGGCCATGCCGGGTCATGACCCACACATATCTCATGCAGCAGGATGGCTACCGGCGATCAGTAGTGTGTCCATTTGTGGCCCCATAGCTCCTGTGGGAGGGGCTGCTTGTAATGTGAGACTGGGCTCCAAACAATCTCCAATCACTTCTGTGCTGTAGGACTGTTACTGGTGCAAAGTAGGACACCCACTTTTGGCCCGCCCCACTTGTGGAAGGGGTCGCTAGGCCCCAATGATTTCGAGTCACTCCCACACTGCAGGACACGTGCTGGTGATAAGTAGTGTGTCGACCTGTGGCCCGCTCCTCCTCTGGCAGAGGATGATGGTATCGTAAGTCTGTGCTCCCAATGATCATTCATCATAATGCAGCTGCAGCTTCTCCAAAGACACTGCCAATGTAAAGAAAGGTTGAGAGAAGTATGGCCATATGATGGAGATGATACATCTGCATTCCAAGCCGATCAGGATGTGACAATGTATGATTAAACATAATACCAAATGTTGAGACTGAAATAACTTTTAAGCATTTATTGGTGGAGGTGATAAAAGGTGCAGGTGTTTAAGACAGCCAGCTCAGGCATTGCGTTTATTTGCTGCTTTAGGTTGTATTGACAGATTGCCTAAGCTAATGGTCTCATCAAGGAATGTATGATGTTACTACGTATACTAATACCACGCGTGCTATTACAATGCGGGTATTACTATGCTAGTACGCTTACAATGACCTACCAGTACAACGCATTCTTTCACAATGAATATACCTTTACCATTCATACACCTTGTAAAAGTGTGTAAGGTAAGTATCACTACCCTACCCTTTCCTACCCTGTACCTTAAATCATGATTTCCCTACTCTAAACCCTAAATCACTACCCCTGCATGACCCCTGACCCCAATTCTTTCCCTACCCTAAACCCTGAAGTACTACCCCAGCACCACCCCTGACTCGCAGTCCTCTTCCTACCCTAATACACTACCCTTGCATGACCCCAACCCCATTCCTCTCCCTACATTAAACCCTAAAACACTACCCCTACACAAATCCCTTGACCCCACATCCTCTTTCTACCCTAAACCCTAAAACATTACCACTGCACAACCCCTACCCCCTGTCCTCTCCCTACCCAAACCCTAAATCGATACCCCTGCACAAACCCTGACCCTCAATCCTTTCCCTACCTAAACCCTAAAACACTGCCCCTGCATGACCCTCCCCCGACCCCTAATCCTCGCCCTACCCTAAACCCTAAAACACTACCCCTGCACGAACCTTCCCCCAACCCAGTCCCCTTCCTACCCTAAACCTTTGAACACTACCCCTGCACAACCCTCCCCCGACCCCCAATCCTTTCCCTACCTTAAAACACTACCCTGCATGACCCCCGACCCCCAATCCTTTCCCTACCCTAAAACACTACCCCTGCATGATGCCCCTGACCCCCATCCTTTCCCTACACCAAACCACTACCCTACAGGACCCACACCTCCTTTTACCGTAAAATAGTAACCCCCAACCCTAGGCCCAATCCCCCTTACCTCTCTCTCCTTATGGTTCCTCCCTCTCCTTGTGGTTCCTGGTTCCCTCTGATCATCTGAGGGGCAGTGCATGTCATTGTGAGGAAGCTGAAGAGCCTCCGTTTCCTCACAATGACGTGGATTGCTAATATTTTTTTTACAACGTATGTGCTTTTACCTCAAATACATTTACAATGAAATTTATTGTAAAGGCGTTCATGGTAACAGCACATGCGTTGTAAAAAAATGTGTAGTAAAGAATACTTGTTACAACGCATGCGTGGTAACGCTTGCATTGTAATGGCATGGGGTAATAGCTGCGATGTAATGGCTGCTACCCCTTATCAAGATTAGCTTGATGATGGCTGGTTCCGTCTCAGTTTCCCACTTTTGGAATGTAGTGAAAGAACTGTATTATCTATGTGGGGCCTGAATTCACGTAGCAACGACTATCTCATTGGCTCTTAAGTGAATGGTCAGCGTATTACTCAGAGGTGATGCACTAGAATACTCATCATGAGATAAGGCACTCTGACATTCAACAAAAAGCCAACATACTATCTCATATAACATATACTCAATGTACCCAACAAGAAAACAAAACAAATATTTTCAACTGTCTACCTACCGCTCAGATAATAAGTGTATCATACACACTTATAATTAACTAGGAGCAACCCAAACTACTCGCAGTCTGTGTTAAAACACAATTTATCTTTAGTTGGATTGATTGAATGTTATCCCATATATACATCAGAAAAGCCCCAATCTCAAATTACAGCTGAAATAACAATTGATATTCACCAAACATGCATCTCAATAGAAATTAACTGAAGCAATATTTATTTTGCACAGTATCGTGCAGTACCTGGTTCAACGCACAGAGGCAATCAGTAAAATCATACAAATGTGTCTTATAGAAAAATACTTTATCTATAGTCTACAAAAACACATGGCGACATGTATAGTGGGAAGTGGTGAATCAGAATGCTTCTCCACTTCTGCTAGTCTTTAAATGCTTAAACACCATTTGCAAATCACGTTCTGGCACTGTAGCTTTCTCAAAAGAAAAATGTGAATTTGCAGGGAAGAAGGCAGGGGAAAGTGAGCCCTGGACTGCATGGAATTTATTTTGGAGGGGCAAACACGTTTGCAGATGCTTTCAGATAGGTGTATCAAGGCAGCAATTTTTTAGGATCTTTAACAAGGGGAATATGCCATATCTTAGGAGCCGTGGGCAAGTATTATCTGGCTTTCACCTATATGGATTGTTCTTCTGGCCATTGGTATGTCATGTCCTTTCACTGCTAAATAAAGGATAAGTGGTGAAGGGCTTGTCATTTGCGGGTGTTGTGGCTTCCCGTCTCTGATCTATTGTGTTCTTGCTTTGTTAAAAGGCATGGAGTAATTTGTTATTACACCAATTGGTGAGTGGCACCTCTGAGGTCAGGCAAGGGGATGAAGGGATCCCCCTCCCACTCACATAGGTCATCAACAAAGCCTTCCATATCAATCACCCATGCCTCAATAAGCTTATTAAATTTAAGTGAAGGTGAATAATGTCTCCAATCAATTTAACAATGTCCAATTAAAATGTTGTGTATCATATTTGCAAAGGCACCATGGAAAAAGGAAAAAGATGACAACCAAAGGCAGCCTAGACCTTTAATATCCTAGAGGGCATCACATAAGTGCTCAGCAGCAGCTGCATCCTCAGAGTACAACGGAGGGGCGTGCAAGACCAGATAAGTACAAAGTGTATCCCAAATGTCCTGCAGCCTAGACGTGGGAAGCACTAGTTCAGGATAAAGAGACAATTGATTATTGCAATGGATTAAATCCTTCAGCCATTCCTTGACTGTTGGTGCCCTCCCCTGCCACTTTTGCCAGCACTTAAGCCAATGCCACATATTTTCTATAACCTGCATCAAGCGCACCAGTAAATCTCAAGAGTGCAAGAAGCGGGGTGAGTGATAGAGGTTGCCCAATCATGACATTCAATGCATCCCCCACTTCACACCAGGAGGCCTGCACTGAACTACAGGATATGGCCAGGTGGAGGAAGTGCATCCTAGATATACCACATGTGTCACACACATCGCCTGGCCAGAGCCGAATACGATGTAAGATAGCCGGAGTATAATAGATGCTGTGTATGAATTGATAGTGTATGATGCGAAGCCTACACTAGGAGCAATCTGTCTCATTTGGGCACAACAGTATCACCATTGATCATCCGTAAGGGGAGTATAAATATCCTTCTCCCAGTTCACTTGTGCCCGCACTTGAACACTAAGGCATTTGGCTTGGACATTTTGGCACAGAAGTGAGACTATATGATGTGGAGTGTCTAATTGCACCATAGAGTGTAGTGTTCTAAAGGTGGGGTGGTCAGCTGGAAAATCAGGGGTTGCTGACTTAATGATATGTTTCAAGAGAATATAACTGAAAATGTCCATTGGGGATGCTAGCTTTCCATTCAAAATTTTGGCATGGGAAAAGAACATGTCATACTGATGCAAGTCTCCCCATCATGTGTAGCCCGGCTTTGGGGCAGCTCTCTACCTAGAGACTTGTGAGTGACCAGCAACAAAGGATGGAATGAAGGTAGAGTATAAGATTCCCATACCCGATTTACAGGCCAATCTATGCCAGGCCTTCAAGGGTACAAGTCAAAGTAGAATTGCCACTTGAAGGGCAACCAGAAGAGGAGCATAGAAAAGGAAAATGGAGGGATCAGGGTCATATTGCCCTGTTCAATTGCCAAGTGTGGAAGGAATGGCGTGGGTTTATACCAATGGATAGCATGGTGTTCCGGAGCACATAAGTAATTTCAAGTTAGGGGCTTCAAACGCTCCCCTATAGAAGGGTAAAGTCATATTATCCCATTGTAATCGAGGTTTCTTTCCTGCCCACGCCAATCTTATTAACTGTGTTGTCTACATTTGGAAGAATGCCCAGCTTAGTGGAAGAGGTATATTAAGAGAAAAGTATTCAAATTTGGGAACTTTCACCATTTTCATTAGGGCAATGCAGCTCATCACTAATGCAGGGGAAGAGAATCCAGTGGGTAATCCAGTCGGTGAGTGCGGATGGTGCCCTACCATAGTTAATGTGTCTGTCTGACATCCCTGGAGGGTGTAATCTGGAGTAAATGAGCTAGTGGCACTAGTGAGGGGGAAGTTTTGCCATTTCTCCCAGTTAATCTGCCCACCGGAATAGACACCTAAATTGAAGAACTCCCAAAGGACCCTATTAAGTCTGTTATGAGGATCATGTAAATAAAGTGTCATGTCATCCACATATTGTAAACCGGCAGATGTCTTGTAGAGTAGAGGAGTGAATACTTGCTATGATGCTGTCGCAGCTTAGCAGCGAGTGGCTCTATGTCGACAATGGGCAGCCCTGTTGTGTGCCCTTTGTGATCTCAAATGAAGAGGAGATAATCCCATTAATGCAAACCCTTGTGACTGGATTGGGGTAAAGGTGTGCTATCCAGGACAAACTTGAGCATGACATGCACATTTGCCGTAGAACAACCACAAAAAAGTCCCATTCACTAGAATCAAAAGCCTTAGAGGCATCTAAAAAAACAGCCACCACAGCCAAATTATGATCAATGTCCTGCAACACAGCAAATAAGTCCCTCAGACTAGATGTGGTGGAGTACCCAGGAATAAAGCCTGATTGATCTGGGCAAACTAAAAATTTCGTAAGGAGGGAAAAGCGATTTAGCGAGCACTTTGACCAATATTTTAACATAACTATTGATAAGTGACAGTAGCCTATAGGACTCGCAACTTTCAGGAGGTTTTCTAATGTTAGAATCAGATCTTCCCACATAAGGGGAGGTAACTGGACCTCCTTTTTTGCCTTCTGAAATTCTGAGACCAGTACAGGTGCCAGAATATCAACATATGTCTTATAGCAGTCAGCTGGTATTGTTGTGTAGTTCCTACAAATCTATATAGGATCTGCACGTTTAGATAACATAAACTAAGGAATTGGTGTCCAGACTGACTCCAGGCACCCTCAAAGGATATGTTAGTCTGTTAGATCAGCTAGCTCACCGTGCCACTATAAGTACCACAACCTTACCAAGTGGAGCAAATAGTTTCTGGCAACTATCGAACATGACAACCCTGACCCCTCAGGGATTGTGGAAACAGTACAATACTTTTCACTCAGTCACGCATGCTCACTCGGTCTCAGAGAGATATACAGAATAAATGGTGGAGACGTTTTCAATAAGCATTTATTAAACCAGCGTCATTCTAGTATAAAATACATGTGCTGCAACAAGCATTAGACAGAAACAGATATATGCGGTTATAAGCACCAACAGAGTAAATAAAAGGTAAAATTCTACCATAGTGCTAAAACATTGAATATATACAGGCATATAGATACATGGCAGTAATCAAGAATACTCCTACAACACAAAACCCTAATTAGATGTACCTAAGTGTACCTAGCAAGTATGTAGGTGTATAGCGAAGAATTCCACTAGGAAAGAGCCAACCCCATTACCTGATGAAAGAGAACGAAGGGCCCCGTCTTAGTCTCAAATTGGACACCCTGCAAGGGATGTCAAACCACTGCATGCTGGAGGGTTTGCATGTCAGAACTTCAACCTCTCGCATCAGTGTGTCAGCAAGGCGGCTTTTTCTCCTCTCCCTTGCCCAGTGAAGATGGGGTACTTATATACCCAAAATGTACCATCAGGGGTTCTACCTAGATGCCATGGTCATGGAATTGCTGTATCGCCTCCAGCATCTCATCAATGGTAAGTTCCTGAGCTAAGAAAGTTCTCCGTGCTGTACTCAGCCCAAGGATACAGCTTCCAGATAGCAGTCTGCGTCAATGGGAGCTACCCTTTTAGACATGTAGAGGGACTTAAAAAAGGATGTGAAGGTTTGAGGGATACCCTGGGTATCCATCTGCATTTTCCCTTGAGTTGTCATGGACACTTAGAATATCATTACTATTTACCGACACCTAGTCCTCATGGCCAAAGTATGTCCCGGTCAAACTCTCACCATTGGCACTGGCCGAAGAATATTTACCCACTGGATTCAAGCTAGCTTGGATGATGAGGGGTGCTGCCCCGAAACTGGTCCCAGGATTCAAAGTTTCGGTCCAGGTAAGACCTGGCTTGGAAGTTTGGACTGGACTGTTCCCATGAGGAATAGGGTCAAGACTGATTTGCAGATAGCTAGGTCTGAACTGGGGTGGAGAAGTGAGCAAAAGAACGATGATGGATTAAACCCAGATCTCTGACTGGGAGTGAGTGTCTGAAAAGCTTCAGCGCTCTGTCCATCATCTGTTTGTGTTTGATTAGTTTGCCCTAAGTTGACAGGGTATGCCCAGACGTGAGTCCCTTGCTCACTTTGCCACTGGATTCAAGCTTCCTGGCTGATAAGGGGTGATACCCTGAAACCGGTCTCAGGCTGCTTGATTCCAGTCCAGGGAAGACCAGGCTTGGCCGTTCAGGATGGACTGTTCCCATGAGGAACAGGGTCAAGACTCATTTGCATATGGCTGGGTCTAAACTGGGGTGGCAAACCGAGCTAAAGAATGATAATTGACTCAACCCAGATCAAACAGTGACTGCGGGTGAGTGTCTGAAAAGTTTCAGAGCTCCATCTGTCATCTCTTTGTGTTTACTTGGTTTGCCCTAATTTGGCAGGGTATGCCCAGACATGGGTCCCTTGCTCACTTTGCCACTGGATTCAAGATAGCCTGGCTGATCAGAAGTGTTACCCTAATCCGGTCCCAGGATGCTTGTTTCCGGTCCAGGGAAGGCCTGGCTTACCAGTCCGGGCTGGACTGGTCCCATGAGGAACGTGGTCATGATATCCTTGTGTTTACTCTCTAAAAGTAGCATTTTCAAACACACAATTTAAAACCATCTCCCTAAAAAGATGTGTTTTTAAATTCCGAGTTCAGTGAGCCTAAACTCCATTTCTAACTCTTGTCCAAATGGAAAGTTATACTTGTAAGATGTTAGAAAGCAACTCCTATGTTAGCTTATGGGACAGATAGCCTTTTAATATTGAAAAATGGAATTGGCAGTATTTCACTATTACAACATGTCAGGCAGACCAGGACATACCCTACCTTTCACATACACTGCGCCCTGGGGGGTACCTTGGGCATACCTGAGGGGTGCAATACATGGAAAAAAAGGGAAATGTAGGACCTGGCAAGTGGGGCACTTGCCAGATCGACATGGCAGTAAAAACTGTGTGCAAACACTGCAGTGGCAGGTCTGAGACACCTTTGAAAGGCTTCTTGCGTGGGTGGCACAACCAGTGCTGCAGGTCCACTAGTAGCATTTGATTTACAGGCCCTGGAAACACACAGCACACTGTACTAAGGACTTACCAGTAAATCAAATTGCCAATCATGGAAACACCAATCCATAACACAGTTTAAAGCAGGAGCACTTGCACTTTAACACTGAACAGCAGTGAGAAAGTGCACAGAGGCACTAAACCAGCAATATGGAGCCACAAGCACCATTTAAAACTGGAGGCCAGAAAGCAAAAACACAGAGGAAACATGCCAAAAGATGCCGGCCTGCTCTTAAAAAATGTTTTTGCTACCATTCACATAGTGAAGGGGTCCCTGAAGGACCCCTTCCCATTTAGAAATGGGTTACCATCAGATTGAATCTGATGGTAAACTGCAAATGTTTTAAGACTTGTATTTGGTCGCAAAACATTCATACATACCGCTATGATTTGGTATTAGGAAGGGACGCCCAAAGCAAGCCCCTTCCTAATACCGAATCGCAAACCCATTTTGCAATTCACAACATTTTACCTAATCCCAAAATAGTGATTGATACATAGTAAAAGCCTTTTTTGCGTTAGCGAATAGGCTGATTCTGTGAATTGGCCTGTTCACAAACGCAAAATAGCCTCATACATGTGGTCCTGCAAGAGGCAGTGGCATAATGTAAAATGACGGGGTATTCCAGCAATATGTGGTGTGGTGCCTAGGACATAATTCCAGGCAATTGAAGAACAAGCTGAGAGACTGAAAGAGAGGGATAGATATTTGTGCAATTGAACCTGCAATGAGTACATACATTTTAGTGTACTTCCCATTATAACTTGATAAAATGATCAAGTGTAATTAAATGTGTGTTTCCGAATATATCCCACACACCACTTGTTTCATAAGCAAGATGTAGAAGAAAAAAAAGAAAAAAAGATGATGGAAATAAAAGTGTCAATCAAGATGAACAAGTGCCAAAAGGATAAAAATATATCACATTCAGGCGTTGCTCAGTCAAACTTTCAAAGGCTCTATCACTGATGACTATTATACATATTTCATACCACTTAGCTGTGAGTGAATTAGCTAATATAGTTAATGACACTTTCTAAAAATGGATCTATAGAAGATAGCTTTAAAGCCGTAATGGGCTAGCAGAATGACGTTTTGTGCTTGTTAAATGAGGCACAGCATCACCTTTATGTTCTATTTTTTAATTAGGAGGCTCACACAAAGTCTCTGGCTCTATGCCAGTGGTTCTGCGTCTTTTACAAAAAAGAACAAAAGGAAGTCACATTGCCAATATTCTTTCTGAATACACTATGTCTGATGCAAACAACCTGCGCATTTCAATTTTCATTAAAGCATTGACTTAATTCGGCATAGGAAACCAATAACAACTATTTCAGCCAAAGGAAGCATATATAAGTTAAAAAGGGTAGCGCATAGGGAGAAGCACTGTGGCACCCAGCAGTTTAAGGTGAGACTGTCAGAGTAACAAGAGTGACCTAAAACCTGGAAGGTTCTGTTTTTCAGGAAGGAGGGGAGCCATTTGAAAGTGAGACCAGAAATATCCACATTAGAAAGTATATGGATGAGGAAGGAGTGGTCTACTGTGTCAATGGTCGCACTTAAATCCAACATGATAAGAACCGCTTGCCCCACGATCTAGAATAGATTTAAGTACTTCAACTACAAGGAGGAGGCTGTTTCAGTGCTATGAAGGGGTATAAACCAGGCTCACCCAGCACAGGTAAGAATGGTGTTTAAGTCAACAGATGTTGGGATAGGTAAAACTAAATAATTTTTTTTAAAAACCTTGCCTTGAGCTTGCCACATTGCCGAGTTGGCAATGTGGTGAGCGCAAGGTAAGTGGTTTTATTTATTGTTTTTTATTTAAGTTTAACTATTCTGTCATCTGTTGACCTAACCCTCCCACCCCACCCTGCACCCACCCCACCGCTCTTATATGTGCCGGATGCACCTGGTCTAAACTCCATTTGTGTAGGTTGGAAGATGTCGTTAGCCTCAAGAAACGCAGAAAGATGAGTATTCACCTGTTTTTCCAGAAGCGTTAAGAAACCTGGTAACAAAATGATCGGTCTGTAATTGCTCAGGCAGCAAGGATATAATCCAGGTTTTTTAACTAAAGGTTTGACCACAGCATGCTTTCTTGTGGGGGAACCTCCCCCAAGGTAAGGGAGAGGTTCAACAGATCAGGTAAAGTGGGGGAAATGCAGTCAAGGCCTTGACATAAGACATGTAAAGGGGCAGGGTGTTGAGGGATACCGATTGTAATCTCAATAAAAGATCTGAGAAAAGATTAACAGTCAATTTTGGAAAGGCCAAAAGATTGCCTGCCTTTGGTGTATGCAGGAAGTCCTTGCCTGACCGGTCCTCATTTGTTGGCCTATTAGGGAAGGTGGAGTAGATAGATGTTCAGAATCTTTTTCTGAAAAAATAAGGCCATCTTCTTGCTGTATTCGTGTGAGGCTTTGTGGGCAGAGCCTACCAGATGAGGCCCAGTGATGCCTTTTAGGATGTTCAAAATCTCTCTCGGGGAACGAGCAGCATGTTCAAAGTTTGCGGCAAAGTAGCTCTACTTAGCTTTTTGTATTGCAACATTATAATGCCTCACGGATATCCAGTAGCTACTTTTGCATGCCTCATCATATGACTTTCTCTAACATCTTTTAAGTCGTTTGCACTTTTTTTTGAGTGTAAGGAGGTTGGAAGTGAACCAAGGTTGTTTTTTTGCAGTGGAATGATTCTAAGCTTCTTAACGGGTTGAACAGAATCAAGAGAATTCTTGATCCATTCATTAATGCAGCAGGAGGAAGAGGTGATCGAGTCAATTATGCAAGGTCCGGTGATCTGTAGGGCGGTTTACCAATCCTTCTGACTTAGATTCGACTAACAGCAGTCCGTTCAACTTACTTGGGTCCTGGAAATGGGTGATCATGTGAATGGAGTGGGGCGGTGTACTTGTAACAGATTGGAATTACTAAACATAATGTCAATAGTATGCCGAGTCATTTTAATTGAAATGACCCAAGATCCTGAAGCAGATTATTTATGGACAGCATTAGAGGGGTCTTCCATGTGTAGGTTGAAGTCTCCTTGTATAGTGAAGTTAGCCCTGTTTACAGCTGATTCTCCCACTATTTCAGGCAGGGATCGTAAAAAAATGCAAGTATGGGCCAGGTGGTCTGTGTGGTAAAATGCTGGAAAACGTGAATGTGGGGTCAAGGGTCAGCATGAAGAATAAGCTTAAACTGTTTCTCATCTCAAGGGAGAAGAATATTCCCTTTAGTGAGTCCCTATACATTTTTAGCCCCGGGCGGAGACCTCTGCTCCGCCCACGGAGTGTGCGGAGATTTGCCTTCTCTGCGTTCCACGGAGAATGCAGAGAAGGCAAATCTCTGCACACTCTGCAGCGTGGCGGAGTTGGCCAGCCCCTGCCTCCATCCCTCCTATATTAACAATGAATTGTAGAACTTAAAAGTAAACTAAAATCCACTTACCTGTACTGCGGCATCCCCGGGCTGCCGTCCTCATCTTCCACGACATTTCTTCGTGTCTGCGCATGCGCATTTCTATTGAGAAATGCGCATGCGCATTTTTTGCTTGGAATAGAAGAAATGGCAACGAAGAGGAGGAGGGCAGCCCAGGGACGCCACAGTGCAGGTAAGTGGGTTTTAATTTACTTTTAAGTACTAAAATTACGTGTTAATATAGGGGAGTGGAGGTGGGTGGCGTTGCGGGGCTACGCGGAGGGCCATGCTGAGGGCCACAGAGTTTGTTCAGACCTCCGTGGCCCTCCGCGTAGCCCCTGTTGCAGTTAGCGCTCTAGCGTCTGACGCTAGAGCGCGCAGGTTGTCAGTGTTATGCGTACGCCACGATGGTGGCGTACACGGCTGTATAAATTAATGGGGGCGTGCCCCGTTGGGCACTCGCACCGAGACGTAGTAACGGTGTGTGGTCTTTGTCTGTTTGCTGCGCCGCCACTGCTAGGCCCGCGCCATGTACCCCTGCAACACTGGCGACGAGGCGGCCGGACCCGCCGCGTGGCCCGCACGCAGCGCTGCCTCCTGTTGACCCGATCGCGGCAGTCCCGCGATTGAACACCAGCCTCGCTCCGGCCCTTCTCCGGCCTGTCACGCTGCTCGCCTGAGCCTGGGACAGCACGCGCCTGACGACACAGCTCACACTGTCGGCGCCTTCGCCCTGCTACGGCCCCACACCACACGGTGAGCAAGTGTGCACCAAGCATCGCGATCAGCGAAAGGCGGACAAAGATTCCCGCATGTCATAACACAGCCCTGCCTCATGCCTGCATCCTCGTGCTACATTCTCTGTGCCGGCCCGTACACAGGCCTCTGACGTCACCTGGGTGTGCCCCTGCGTGGCCCTCGGTGCCCTTCGCTGTACAGCCCTCACGCACCCACCCAGCCAACCAGCGCCACCCTTCCACGGCAGCACCATGGGGGATGACGACCACCCGGCGCCGGTCCACCCGTTCCACCCACCGACCGGTGTCCTACCGCCTTTCAGCGAGACTGCTGACCCCGCCACAGCCGCCCCACGCTGGCAGACGTGGATCTGTCGGCTCAACAACTATTTTATTGGCTCCAGGGAGACGGATGGCGCGGTGAAGCGGTCGCTCCTTCTTCATTACGCGGGGGAGGAAGTATACCTGTTGTTCAAGCACCTCCCTAACACCGGTAATGCAGACGACTACGACGCGGCCGTGACGGCCCTCAACACACACTTTGACCCCCAGATGAATCCGGATTTCGAAAACTTCAAAATGCGTCAGGCAAAGCGGAAGGAGGGGGAGTCAGTGCATGCCTTTCATGCACGGCTGAGGGTGCTCGCAGACACTCATCTGGTCGGCGACCAGGCAAAAGAGGAGATCAGAGCGCAGCTCATCTATGGCATCGGAAGCAAGAAGCTGCGGATCCTCATCCTCCGCCAACCGAACATTCCAATGGCTGATATCCTGGTGCTGGCACGGTCCCACGATCTGTCCGACGCACGTGCGGAAGAGATGGAACAAGCACTCACATGGAGCACGGGGCCAGGAGTGACCGTCAAGACAGAGCGCGCAGACGCAGTGCGGACGCACGAGAAGACGCGCCGATCGGCAGCCAGGAGGTCGCCTCCAACACAATGCGACTACTGCGGGTACGAAGAACACCCAGGCAAGACTTGCCCGGCAAAAGGAAAAACGTGCACCAACTGTGGCACCCTGAACCATTTTGCCTCCGTCTGCCGGAAGCGCGCCACACGGAAGGATCACCGGGGGAAGAGGCCAGCAAGAGGCATGGTGAGACAACTATCCTAGCTGTCCCTCTCCTCACGCACCGATGCGGGGCCCAGACACACGCAAGCCCTGCAGGAGGATGACTCGGAGTCTGACGATGGAGAGGAGACATACGTGGTCTCGTTCACCAGAGCCCTAAAAAGCACAAGGCGACCACAACCTCGGTGTGACATCATGGTCGCAGGATCAAAAGTGAACGCCGTGATCGACACTGGGGCATCAGTCACTGTCATGGGGGTGCAGCAATACAACCGACTCCGACCGAAGCCAGAACTCAAGGCATCGAAGGCCCGAATATATGCCTATGGCAGTGATGTCCCCTTACCCCTCCTGGGTAAAATGACAGTACCGGTGGGAACGGAGGACGCCGAAATCACCATTGATGTACACATCATCAATCAAGAGGTAGACACGCTCCCGAGGACCTAGGGCTCCTAGTGTTCCTCCGGAAAGTTCAAGACAGTCAAACGGGCAACCTGCTGGACCAGTTCCCAGAACTATTCACCGGTCTAGGGAACATCAAATGCCCGCCAGTCAAACTTCACATCGACCACTCCGTCACGCCCACGGCACTGAAGCACAGACAGATTCCTTTTCATCTACGCCCTCTGGTGGAAGAAGAACTCAAGAAACTGGAAGAACAAGGGGTCATAGAAACAGTCACTGGACCCACCCCGTGGGTGTCCCCGATGGTGATCGCGGAAAAGCCCCGTCAACCAGGCAAGATCCGGGTGTGTATTGATATGAGGCTCCCCAACAAAGCCATCAAGAGGGAGAGACACATCACACCCACCATGGATGACATCATTGCGGACCTCAACGGGGCTCGGTGGTTCTCCAAACTGGACTTAAACGCCGGCTACCACCAGCTGACACTGGCCAGGGAGAGCAGGTACATCACCACCTTCAGTAGACACCTTGGGCTGAGAAGATACCGACGGCTCAACTTTGGGATATCGTCTGCGGCTGAGATCTTCCAGAACACGATCAGGGCCATATTACAAGGCCTGCCTGGAGTCATGAATGTGAGTGACGACATATTGATCCACTCCACAACCGTAGATGAGCACTATCGGCGAGTCAGAGCCACGCTGACACGCCTCAAGGATTACGGAGTCACACTCCACAAGGACAAGTGTCAGCTGTTCCAGCAGCGGATCGAATTCTTCGGTTACACATTCACCAACAACGGCATTCCGGTGGACCCCCGAAAATCCCAAGCCATCAAAGACGCCCCAGCACCCGCGTCCGCCCCGGAGGTGCGCAGCTTCCTGGGGATGGCCACGTACTGTGGGCGGTTCATTCCGAACCTAGCGACGATTGCAGAGCCACTCCGACAACTCACGAAGAAGGACGCACCGTGGCAGTGGGGGCCCCAGGAAGACAGCGCATTCCAGGCCGTCAAGACTGCACTCCTCGACCAGGCCACCCTAGTCTATTTTGACCCAGCACGGAAGACGGAGCTGCTAGTCGACGCCAGCCCGGTGGGACTCGGGGCAGTCCTTACACAGGAATAAGAGCCGGGGCCGTGGGCCACACTGGCCTACGCGAGCAAGGCGCTCACAGAGGTATTCCCAGATCGAGCGGGAGGCACTGGCCATAAGATGGGGTTGTCGACATTTCCACCTGTACGTCTGTGGACGGTGGGCCATTGGACTACAACAGTACCATATGGACATAACCTACCGGCCTGGCGCAAAGAATTCGGCCAACTTCCTGTCAAGGCACCCGGACAAACGCGAGCCCATCCCGGCAGGGAAAGACGAAGAAGATGATGCTGAAGCACACCTAGACCTCATCGCCGCCTTAACCTGCCCCCAGGTACTGACACTCCAAGAGATTCTGCAAGCAGCGGAGCGGGACCCCGTAATGACCAAGACCAGGGAGGCCCTCCAACGAGGGTCGTGGACCAACTTCCTACGGTCTGCCAACACGTGGACAGAGGGAGAAAGGGCAGACCTGCAACAGATCTGGCGCGTACGAAATGAGCTCAGCGCCACCAGGGAAGGGATAGTCCTGAGAGGGGCCAGGATCATCGTGCCAACAACGCTACGCCGCCAGGCCACCCTCCTCGCCCACAAGGGACATCAAGGGACGGAGAGGATGAAGGCCAGAATGAGAGAGAAGGTGTGGTTCCCGGGATTGGACACCTTGGTTGAAGACATCGTGAGGAGTTGCCCGGCATGTCAGATGACTAGCAGACCTGACCCTCCAGCCCCCATCATGACTGAAGAACCAGGGAGACACCCCTGGGACAAAATCAGTGTAGACTTTGGCACCCTCCCCGATGGGAGAGTAACGCTGGTAGTGGTGGACAATTTCTCCAAATACCCCTGGTGGAGGCGCTGCCATCCACCGCCTTCACGTTTGTAGGGCCTGCGCTGGAGAAGATGTTCCACATGTTTGGGCGCCCCTCGGAACTGAAAAGCGACAATGGGCCACCATTCCAAGGCCACGAGTTTTGAGAATTCCTAGCACTCCAGGGCATACGACACCGGCGGATCACCCCGCAGTGGCCTCAAGCAAACGGCGAGGTCGAACCCTTTATGAGGACACTAAACAAAATCCTACGAATAGCCGGCGCCGAACATCTAGACCGGGAGCGAGAGATTCAACGCTTCCTAGGGGAGTATCGAAGCACACCACACTGCTCCACCAAGGAAGCCCCCTGGGCTCTCATGCTAAAAGGGACACGCCGTGATGGTCTACCCACAGTCCCAGGGTGGGCCCCTCCACCATTTGAGGCAGAGCAAGCGCTGCAACGACGAGCACGCCGGAACCAGCAAGTGAGCCGGGCCAGAGGGAGTCAGGAGCGCGCCCTCGGGCCGGGGGACAATGTCCTCATAAAGAACCGAAGACCCGGGGGGAAGTTCAAGCCACGGTACGAGCCCGGGAGCTGGACGGTGGAACGCCGCCATGGGACCATGGTTACAGCCCGAAGGGGGAACGAATCGGCCACCCGCAACATCTCATGGTTCAAACGGATCCCCACGGCCACAGAACACCAACAGGAGTCCGTAGGGGAGGATGAGGAGGACGCCGGGGTCCCCGAAAGAGAACTTTCGTCACCTCCGAACCGGCCAGAGTCGACAGCAGACCCAGACGGGCCCAGCTCCGAAGCTGACAGGGTGGAACGCGACTGCCCGTCAAACACCAACACCCGAGCGACGGCCAGATATGGGCTGCGAGGGAATCCTCCACCGAGCAGCCACCTCAAAGACTTTGCCTGCCAAGTAAGTGACTGAGTGGGGACTTCGAGTCCGAGTTTCGTCATCCAAGTTGGAGAGGGATGTTGCAGTTAGCGCTCTAGCGTCCGACGCTAGAGCGCGCAGGTTGTCAGTGTTATGCGTACGCCAAGACGGTGGCGTACGCGGCTGTATAAATAAATGGGGGCGTGCCCCGTTGGGCACTCGCGCCGAGACGTAGTAACGGTGTGTGGTCTCTGTCTGTTTGCTGCGCCGCCACTGCTAGGCCCGCGCCATGTACCCCTGCAACAGCCCACATACGCCCACTATGCCTAGGTCTGTAAATTATGACAGTTCACCCTCCCTCATTTTCCTGCTGGTCTAATCTAGAAATACAATAGCCAGGAAGGAGTGATTGGACCATATCAGGGGCACAGCTCTCATTTAACCAGGTTTCAATCAGAAAGAGGACATCCAGTCCAGAATACATTATCAGGTCAAAGGTGTCTTGATATGGGCAGTTAAAGAGCGGCAGTTGACTAAGGACATGTGATATACTGAAAGGAAGATAGGCGCAGCTAAGGCTTTGAACTTATTTGGGGGCTGGAAGTCACAGATCTTACAGACTTTGGGAAATAGGCTGGGGTTAATAGAATGAGAACAGTCATCTGATAATGGTATGTCAACAGCCAGCAGCTAGTTAGCGGTGTAAAATACATTATTTTCCATGAGAGGGGCATAGTTCCTGTCCCCTGGTTCCGTTCAGGCACGGACGCGCACAGACCGGCTTGCCTTAGGCACACCTTAGACGCCAGGTCCATCATTTGTAGGGGCCAGCCAGAAAACTAGAGGAAAACCATTTCAACAAAGTGCAAGTGAAAGATATTTTTCCTTCCGATTGTGAAACACCCACCAATTAAAACGATTTAAAAGATGTCAGTTATTAGCTTCCTCAGTATACAAATTTCAAGTCTTTCAGGTATTTGAGCAAATAAAAACCACACAATTATAAAAATTAGTACAGGCTCTCCCGAAACAGCACTTCTCTAATACGGCATCTGCGCTGCGCTGTGTGCGTCATTTGTGGGGAACAGCCCCGATGTTAATAATAATTATAGTAATAGAAAGAAAATTGAGAAGTAGAAGGAGGAGTGGAGTAAGTGGCAGAGGAAGAAGAAAAAAAGAACGATGATGACAATTTACAACAGCTACCACAAGTTTGTTCTGACACGTTTCGGTTTAACATATTTCATCATTTGGTTCCGTAATGTTAATAACTGGTCAGACAATATTCCCAGGTGCCCATGTGATACGTTATCTTCTCAGAGCACTATTCTTACCTTGTTTTCTCCATCTGTTGCAGGATTGAAGGAAATGTGTTTCAATACCGATCTTCCGGGATCTAAATTTTAAGCAATCGCGTCTAGCCTATCCGTTTTAACAAACACTGTCCTCCTCTTTCGGCCAGCCAAAATGCGACTAGTTATTTATGTTCTGTTTCTAATGTAGAAAAGCCATGAACATTCTAGCTCTGTCTAAGCCTGGGAGTTTTTAATGGCAATTGCACTTTATAACAGTATTGCTTTTATGGTAAATCTGCAAGGTCACAGTGATCTGTTCATGTTATTGGAAAAAACTATAATATTATGTTTTTACATGTACGCTTTTAGGATTTAAAAATATGAAATCGAATAAAGCTGATTTTGATTTGATGACAATAATAAAAAAAATGTAATATTAAAAAACGGAGAAGGAGAAGATGACTTGACAGTTTATTGTAGCTTTACCTTGCAAATCCCTGTCCCTCCTGGCCAATTTGCAAAAGGACCAGCACTAGGGCATAATGCTATCAGCTAATGTAGGTCTGAAAAGGCAATGTAGAAATATTGATTGTGGGGGATCTAAAGTGTTCATGAATAGGGCAACAATTGCTTATTGAGATATTATATGAACAGTTATTGTGTGCATCTTTCTGCACCATTATGGAAATTGTACAGCAAATGAACAGTATTCTTTGGGTATAATTGTAATGGGGAAAATATATAGAGTATCTTAAAGGATGTATTAGATATGTAGACAGAGCAATGTTACAGGTCCTGCATTGTGTGTGCCCTATAGAGAAAGTACACCACAGTCACATGTTACAGGTTGTGTCTAGTATATGTCATTGATGCTCAGCAAGTATCAACAACATCATAGAACAAGCTATGGCTAAATATTTGACAGGAACTGAAAAAGCCATGAACTTTGTGCTTAGTAGTTATATCATCATAAAACTAGCCTCCAATCCACTCATTTGCAATTGTTAGGAATATGCAGCATGAAGGAACTAGCTGTGCAGCAAAGTTATCAATATTATGTGTCAAAAAGTTTATATTAGATGGCACCGTCTCTGGTAGTATTACATTCAATATTTAAGCTACAAACATACCCTTCCGAAATCTGAAAATTCCGTGGCAAATTTTATGGCGCATTATGTGGTAAATATGGTCAAGCCATACTTTTTCAGTATATGCTGCAGCCGCAGAATTGTAAAAATCCACTGGCCCCCAACAGTGCACATTGTTTTATCAAAAATATATTCATATATTCATTAAATGTAAACAAAACATAATCATTTTAGTTTCAAGCAGTCCTCAATATTCGCTGTGCTTTAAAGAAAACAGCTTTTTAAGCGTACACCATAAACATTATACAAAATATATACTGGTTGTGAAATTTAGTATATATATTGCCATCTTGGGGTCTTGCGACATTTACAAACAACTCAGCCTTTGGCCTTTTATGTTGTTAAAATACCTCTTTTAAAGCTTTTTTTCATTTATATATAATATGTATCTATACACTGAAAAAACCAAATGTCAAATTGGCATTACATGAGGTGTGGAAATAAGATAAAGACAATTATTTTTTACCAAACAACCATTGAAATTTAGCAGTTATAGTTTGCTGAGCTATCTATAATTTATTCCCTCACCATTCACTGCATTGACCTCACATGTTACATCACTCAGACATGTTAAATGTCATTTTTTATGACATGTCTGATGACAAATTAAATTAAATCATTGGCATCAGTGATGACATTATCCAAGCTACTGCTCCTCAAATTACATAGTGCACCACTCGATCATTTTAAAAAACAAGCATAGTTGTAAATGGCCCACAGTCATAAGTAGCATTGACTGACTGTAATAGTCTAATCCTGGAGGCAAGTCTGTTTCATTATGGTAAAAGGAATAAGGTGCACTCTTTATCAACCAGTAAACTTTTAAGTGCAAACACGATTTCATTTAAAGAAGGAAAAAATTGATCAGATTCATTCAGCTCTGTCAGTCCATGCACCAAACCCTCGCGAGCACCCAACTCCCCAGTGTAAATGGCATGTGGTCTGAGTGCATGGAGAAGTTGGGCACAGCCCAACCCCCAGCCGATGTCAATCCACCCATGGACTCGCACCCCATATGTATATATGTATATATGTATATATGTATATATGTATTATCTTTTCTTTGCAGTACCTTGGTAATCCTTCAGTACTACAACTCAAGCATCATCTCGAGTGTGCCGCAGCACCATGAACGGTTCATCCAATGAATCCTAGCACTGTTCCACAGTATGGCTCTTGCAGGAGTACAGTAGTATTTCGTGAGAGGGCAGCGCTGGGTTCCATGGGAGTACAACGGTATGTGCTGTATCTGTAACTGTAATGGGAGGACTCATTCTGGGTCCCCTCTATACTTGCCTGAGAATCAGGGTGTACCTACCCTACCCGCATATGTTTGTTCAATAATTCAGTACATGGGAACCAGGTCAATGTGTCCTGTAATGGTGGCTGCAACATTTTTCTCTAAGTTGTGATCAGCCAATCTGATTGTTGACACAAGACCAGCACTGGTCAATGGGAGGAAAACCTCCCTTGATGAATCAGCACCCTATTTCTTACAATGACTATAGACTCTGCACAAATGGTTCTAGATATCACTACATTTTGAAGCCCTTCATTACCACTGCGAACACCTTTTGGACAACAAATGTCTTGAAAATGGCTGAATCAATTCACAACAAATAATGAAAAGAATGAGTTGTGAATACAGTTCTAACTTTTTGCCAAATTTAGGGGGTCATTATGATAGCGGGTGGATCCGCCCGCGAAAACCTACCGCCCACATGACTTTTCCCCTGCCACATTACAGTGCATATTATAATCAGTGCTGTGAACTGCCTTTCCAGGGCGGAGACTTCGCCATGGAAAGGCAGGTGGTTTTGTCATCGGGGGCCTGTTGCGGGCCCCAAGGGTGTTCAGGGGGTGGTACCCCCCTGCATTTGTATGCACAAGGTGACAGGCACCACGCGGTGCCTGTCACGTTGTGCATTCAAATGCACAACATGCATTTTACACATTGCAGCGGGTGCTGCTTGCAGCACCGCCCGCCGCAATGTTTAAAATGCAGGATGCGCCTAACAGTCTGGTGGGCGCATCCTAATGCCACCTGCGGGACCACCATGACAATGGCTGGCGGTCCCATTTTCTGATACGGTGGCAGGCAGACAAAGTCCGCCCGCCATCGTAATGGGCCCCATAGTGTAAATCTGTGTGCCCGTTTTTTCTGCATCACTTCCCAAAACAACATGGAATAATAATATTTGGCACATTCCTTTTTATTGGCCTTTACTTGACGAATCACATTAAAACAATGAAGGAAGAAGATGAGGTGAATAAACACTTTGAGAAAGTAGGTACCAGTAGGTAGATATATTTAGGACCTATTTTCCATAGGAAATCCGCAACATTCTATTTGGAATAACGTTGGCGCCGATTGACGAATATTCGCGAAATTTTCCAAACTTTTGGCCAGTTCCGGTCTGCTCCTATCCTGAAAATGTCTAGGGGTGAGCGGAATTTGCGAAAATAACTTTCGCAAATTATCGCGAAAATGTTTAAAATTATCGCAAACAAGAGGAAATATCGCGAAGATGCGGAAGTTTTTTTCCGGCATGTTCGCGAGATTTTCTGCATGGTTGCGGGTCCCCAACTTACCCATGTGGTTGCTTGCGGGCGCGGCCATCTTGTTTTGAGTTGTCTCGCGGTGCATGATCGCGAGAAGAAAGACGTGATCGCACGACGCATGACGTCACTGCGGGCGCGAACTTTCACGAGACAGCGCAAATGGCTAAAAACAATACAACATCTCATGGAGAATGCGACCGGATCAAGAAAACTTGTCGGCGAACGCAGGGATTCAGGTAAGGCGATCGCGCGAGCGCGAGAATGTATTAATTTACAGCGCGAGCAAGAAACAAATTATCGCCAAGCTGCGGAAACCGGAAATTTTGACATTTTCGCGCTCTCCGCGGAACGCGAAAATGTCAAATTATCGCAATTTCCGCGAACGGAACGAAATTTTCGCCCAGGCCTAAAAATGTCATGGTGATTCGTCAAGCAGGGGTCGAGAAAAAAGGGGAGTCCCAAAACGCGTTTTCCCCATGCATTTTCCCATAGGACCTTTAGCCGCAGCTACAGCCCGAACAACATAACGGAATTACACCAAATTTGCAAAGAGGTAGTCCTCAGTTGAGACTCGTGCCATTTGCTTAAATGGTGTAAATCCGTTCAGTAGTTCCTAATACCGCAGCTGCGTTGCAGAGTGTTGTAAAAAGGGGTGTGGCCTCTGAACACCTCTCTGCAACACAGCTCCCTGGCACATACTGGAGGTACCTGGTGGGCTAGTTGGCCCCCAGGGGACCTCTGGATTGAAGAGGAATTAATTCCCCAACTTAAAACGTCCCACAGGGCGTGTTTGCAAACGTCACCTCAGGCCCCGCCCCTTCCTTCACCATTGTTCAAATATTCCTCTAAAATCAGCCGAACTACGAATACCAATTTACTCACCTGTTATCAGGAGAGAACCCAGTGCTGCATCTTTTTGAGCAGCACTGACCCTGAAAAGTAATTCTAAGCGTACTTACCAGTAACTTGTATTTCTTTCCATAGGAATCCATTGTGTGGTTTTCACCAGAAAAGTTTCTGTGTCCATTTTTGAAGTGTACAAATATTCCTCTAAAATCAGCCAAACTGTGAATTCCGATTTACTCACCTGCTATCAGGAGAGAACCCAGGGCTGCATCTTTTAGTCCAGCATGGACCCTGAAAAGTAATTCTAAGCGTACTTACCAGTAACTTGTATTTCCTTCCATAGGAATCCATTGTGTGGTTTTCACCAGAAAAGTTTCTAAGTGTCTATTTTCACAAACTAAAAATATTCCTAAAAAATCGTCTGTATGACTTAAACACATTCTTTCAACTGTTTACAGGAGATTAGCCAGTGCTGAATCCACGATCCACCACTGAGTAAGAAAAAGTAACGATAACACTACTTACCTGCTAAGTGAATTTTCTGCCATAGGATAACATTGGTGATTCTATGTGAAAAAATTTCTGTGTCAGCTTTTAAAATACAATATATTCCTTAAAAATCACTACTGTAACCAAAAGGCTTTTACTCAACTGTTTACAGGAGATGTCCAAGGACTGAATCTAGGATCCAGTCCTGTGGTTAGAAAAGTAATCCATAAAGTAACTAATTGCATTTGACTAGAAATTCACATTGAGCTCAATGTTGCATTGTGTTTGAAATTGTGTTGCCCATTGCAACAACTGTAACTACTGTACTTAAAAGTCTATTGCCTATTTGCAAAGTATTTAAACTAAAGTAATTCATTCTGAGAAAGTATATTTTGTATTGTAATGTATAATGTAATTAAAAAAATAAAATATCTAAAAATAAACAGTTAACAAAATGTAGTAAATTAGTATCAAAATAATCAGTTTAAAAATTGTCATTTACAAAACCTTTGAAATTCACTGAAAAAACCATAGGTTTCAGGCCTGATATAGTTAGGAATTAGCATTTAAAAAACCTTTGCAATTCACTGAAAAAAACATAGGTTTCAGGCCTGATATAGTTAGAAATTAGCATTTAAAAAACCTTTGAAATTCACTGAAAAAACCATAGGTTTCAGGACTGATATAGTTAGGAATTAGCATTTAAAAAACCTTAGAAATTCACTGAAAAAACAATAGGTTTTAGGGGTGTCATAGCTAGCTGGACATTTCATCCCGCGCGCCCCCAATCCACTGTTGATGATGTCACATATTACATCATTCATGACATGGTCAGTGACATCACTGATGACATCTCAAATGACATCACTGATGACATCACTGATGACATCATCCACGTGACAATCAGATACACCTCATCATACACTAGTATAACCTTTCATCACTCACTGTAAAATACAAATTAAAACAATTGACACACCAATACAAGTTTCTAAACACCCACTCAGTGATTCCTAGATCTATACACACATCTAATCACTTACTTATAGATTCACTCATACATGCTGTTAATGATCAATAGAACACTACCTAATACACTTATACACCTATATCGACATTACACACCAGCACACATCCTAATCACTTATGAAGTCATCCTACTCACTTCTACAAACAATGGATCATACTTACTGTTACTTAGCTATACACTTATAAAAACACCACTTCATCTATTCATATAGAAAATAACTCATACTTAGTGTGTTATAAAAACACTATTACAAGTATACAGTTATTCATACAGTCACTCATACAATCACTGTCTTATGTATACGTATTTATATACAACAACTGACACATACACTGGGTTTTATTTTTCTAGTTTGTTGGACATGCACCATTGAGACATATATTTGCTCATCGCCACACCCATAAAGATATTCACTCACCCAAACAACTGTTATAACATGTAGTTTTAACTTCATATACCTACTGAATCAACTATTCACACATCTTTGGGCAGTCACACACCCCCCACCGAACCACACACACATTCACTCTCCCATACAAATACTCAGTTAACTAATCAATAAATAATATAGACTTTCACGTAGCTAGTAACCAACTAGTGCAACAGTTTTCACAACAACTGACAAAGTGATACAGATATTCGCACAGTTTAGTCACTATCCAATATATTTAGTGAGACACTATAAATTAGTCAAGTAAACAGTCAATCACACTGCTACTAAATCCTCCATCCAGATATTCATATTTATATATCCACTCATTCTTCAATGCAAATTGCTAGATATATAATACATATTTAAATAACGAACCAAACCACATTCACTGGATGATGTCATCAGTGATGTCATCAGTGATGTCATTTGAGATGTCATCAGTGATGGCACTGACCATGTCATGAATGAAGTAATATGTGACATCATCAGCAGGGGATTGCGGGCGCGCGAGATTTAGTTAGTACAACTAACTATATCGGAGGAATTTCAATGGTTTTGTTCGAGTGAAATGTCCAGCTAGCTATAACACCCCTAAAACCTATAGTTTTTTCAGTGAATTTCTAAGGTTTTTTAAATGCTAATTCCTAACCATATCTGGCCTGAAATCTATGGTTTTTTTCAGTGAATATATATATATATATTCTGCTCCAAAGGCTGTCCACCAGGTGAGTAGCACTCGATCAGCAGCTTTGTTTATGATAGGCAGGGACGAGGATCCGCTTGTAGAAGCCACTCCGTAATGGAATTGCCTGACGCGTCTCAAAGCTCCATATGCTTCTCTTCAGAGGCTTTAACGGAGACTTTGTATGCAAACTCTGAACCCACTTCGCCATTTTCATATTGCACACCCACCAATGGGAAGCTCGTCCCTGCCTATCATAAATAAAGCTGCTGATCGAGTGCTACTCACCTGGTGGACAACCTTTGGAGTAGAATGTAATATGCGGCCGTCCTGCCGCGGAGTGTGCACCACCCCGTAATGTTATGGGGGCAACCCAACATGGTAACTATCATGTCGGCACTGTGGGCCAGCAGCGGCAAACAGGATTGAGGACGAGTCCACTTGCAGGGTGCATACAGGAAAAGATTTGTGTGCTATCCTGACCACATTTCCCACAATGCACAGTCTCATTCGAGCTTCCCATTGGTGGGTGTGCAATATGAAAATGGCAATGTTGGTTCAGTGTTTGCACACACCGTCTCCGTTCAAGCCTCTGAAGAGAAGCATATGGAGCTTCGAAACGCGTCAGGCAATTCCATTACGGAGCAGCTTCTACAAGCGGATCTTCATCCCTGCCTATCATAAATAAAGCTGCTGATCGAGTGCTGCTTGCCTGGTGGACAACCTTTGGAGCAGAATATATACATATATATATATTCACTGAAAAAAACATAGGTTTCAGGCACGTTATAGTTAGGAATTAGCATTTAAAAAACCTTAGAAATTCACTGAAAAAACCATAGGTTTCAGGGGCGTTATAGTTAGCTGGACTTTTCACTTGTACAAAACCATTGAAATTCCCCCGTTATAGTTAGTTCAGCTAACTATAACTCGCTCATGACATCACTGATGACATCTCAAATGACATCACTGATGACATCACTGATGACATCATCTAGTGAATGTGTGTTTTTCTGAAAATTACATATGTTTTATATATGTATATCTCAAGGTCGATGGAAGAAAAAATGGGTATATAAGTGTCTAAATGGATGATTTGTTTTTGAAAAATTGATTGTATAACTGACTGATTAAGTGTATCTTAGTGAATACATTGCTTAGTGAGTAATGTTTAAATATGTAAATATCTGTATCAGTCCCTCACTTTGTGTATAAGTGGCTGCATGGGTTGGTGAGTAGCTACATGAGTGTCTATATAGGTTATTAGTTGTTTTTTTGAGTATCAGTATGAGTGTCTGAGTGTCTGTATGGTTTGGTGGGGGGTATTATGTAGTGCATAGGTGCTTGAATGAGTGACTCACTGTTTGTGTTGAAGACAGCATGTGTGCAGGACTGTATGGGCGGATTTGTGTGTGCATGGGTGTGTTAGTGAGTGAATGACTGTCTCAATAGTGTCTTTATGAGTAACTACATATGTTTTAAACTAGTATATGTGACTATTGGTGTATACAAGTGAGTATATGTGAGAGTGAGAGATTGAAAGAGTTCCTGTATGAATAAGTATGTCATCATCATCATAGTCTTTATTCGAATTAAAAATAATTCATACAAGACACAAACATATACATAAGACAACAGTATAAAATCCAATTCGCTAAAACTATACAGAGTTTTAACAATAAATAATTAAATAATTAAAAACAGTTTTAAATTGAGTATTAAACATATCAATTGGCTATAGATGAAGCGAAATATTTAAAAAGAAGTGAAAGGAAATAGAAACAGCTGGACAATACAGCGTCCCGGGGTAGAACCCTATGGAGGTGGTGCCTCTGCTCCCCGTATAACGTTACATCTTAGGGACCATGCCCATCCCAGATATTTAGCTAGGGCGATTGAGTGGACTGAAAAAGTGCTTGTGCTTAGAATCCTAACAGCGACAGCAGAACTCCTTGTGCCCAGTAGTTTGCACAAAGGAGTGAGCCACCGTCGTCTGGGATTCACATAAACAGGGCAAACAAATTGAAAATGGGCACTAGATTCTTTTGTGCCCCCACAACCGGGACAAGTATCTTTGTCTGTGCCAAACCACCCGCTAGTTAGAGACCTGAGTGGTAAGGAACCTGCTCTAAGTTGGAAATAAAGCTTCCTGTCCCTGGGTGAGGTGATCAAATCCCAATAGGGCTCAAAAAGTGGAGTGGCCTTTGCCTCCAAAAAACGACTAGTCATCGAAGAGGAGGCAGAGTCACTCCACACCCTATGGTCTACCATCTCCCAATAAAGCTTTTTCAAAAGCTTCCTAGCGGGAAAGGCAGCAATAGCGGGGTCGCTCCATAAATCTGTCAATCCCAAATCTACCAAAATTTCTCGGAGATTCCTGAGCCACCCGATCTTGTGAAACTTGTCGGCCTGCATTACATCCATAATGCCCATTGCATATGGCCGAAGCTCAGGCGTAGTCCACAGTCTCCTCCAGTATAAGACTGGATGGAGTTTGGCCAGATCCTTGAGGGCCTTTCTTCCTAAATCATAGCGCAGAGGGACCAAAGGTGTACTTTGTGGGAGCCCTGTTATACAGCGAAAGAATTTGTTTTCAACAACTGTAAGAATCGATAATGCGTCGAAACCCCAGAGCTCTGCCCCATACAACACTGCACTAAGGGCCTTAGCCTCATATACCTGGAGCACGGGCTTGACCGGCTTGGTGGAAGATTTTTTATGCTCTTTGGTCAGTGTTCCCGTGATCTGAGAGAGCTTCAGCGCAGAAATCTCCAGGTGTCTATTCCACCTATTGTTATCTGACACGTGGATGCCCAAATAGGCAAAGTTATTTACCTCCTCGAGGACTTGGCTATTCATTGTAAGTTTGCCTGTTCTATAGCTTGGGTGCGGGTTGAATGTCATAAGCTTGGTCTTGGTCACGTTAACCTCCAATCCATGTTCGTTACAAAAATCTTCAAAGACTTTCAAAGCCCTTTGCATGCCACTTGGAGTTTTTGAAACTATAAGGGTGTCATCGGCAAACATTAGTATTGGGATAGGGACTCCAGCCAACTTTGGTGCATCGGTACTGGTTTGAAGCATGAAGTCAACTATGCCATTAATGTATAAGGAGAAGAGTGTAGGTGCCATGGCACACCCTTGGCGCACACCACGCTCAACTGGAAACTCGGGGGTCGTGTCCCCCAGGCCTCCCCACTGTATTTTGGCAAAGTTGGGTTCGTGGAGCCTCCTGATTAAAGTTAGGAGTTCCATGGGAAGGCCACGTTTTGCTAATACCCTCCACAGTTGTTCACGGGGCACAAGGTCAAAGGCAGCTCTTAGATCTACAAAAGTAACATGGAGACTGCCTTTGCCTAACGTGACTGTCTTCCAAAGCAGTTGTTCGAAGCGGAACACCTGGTCCACGGTGCTGGTAAATTTTCTGAAACCTGCTTGGAGATTAGAAAGGATCTGGTTATCCTCTATCCAGACTAGTAGCTCGTTGAGTACCATCCTCCCAATAACCTTTTGAATAGTATCAATAAGGCTAATGGGACTATAGTTTCCTGGGAGGGTTTTGTCACCCTTTTTATGAATAGGAATTATGATAGCACCCCCCCACGATTTGGGTACTGTGGTAAATAAAATAAATATTACCGGACTGAATTTCATGCGGAATCTTAAAATAAAGTAAAATAGCTCAAAATAACAAGAGGCAGAATCCGTGGTATAAGAGGTTTCTAATGGGCTTTATTCCATTCAAAATGGCCGACTCGAGTCGCGGCCCTCAGGTTCCGTCACCACGAAGGTTCAGGAAGTGAAGTACAATAATTCATTAACAGACATGTATTTTTATAATAAGTACATTACAATGAAACGAATGTAGAAGGCGTAACATTTGATAAGAAAAATGACGTGACAGTGACATAATCGAAACTAGGCGTAATAAGGAATAAAAGAAACATGATTGGTTAGAATTATCAGACATAGGTGGATCTATAAGATAATACTTGGCATAGATGCGCGCGCGGCAGCATGACGTGTAATTGACGTGCAACTAGGGGGTGAAGGGGACTTGACATTTAGCTCTACATGTGGAGACGAGAAGTCTGGGGTCAAGTCAACCTAATCCCAAATCATATCTAACATCCTATGTTTAAAGAACTATGTTATCCACAAGGAAGGACTCTCGGACAGAATCTATTCTATACTGACTGTGTGCGTGTACAAGCGTCTAAGTGTCTATATGAGATGCGAGGGGCAGAAAACTTTCCATGGCAACAGGGCTATGAATCACTTGCAGGAGGACGGAAAGGCTGAGTCCTCTGCTTGTGAGCTAAAGGAAATGTTTACCTAAATCACTGGACAGGAATGCATCGGCTGGAGAGCAGAATAGATAATTCGAAGGTGAAATACAACTTCTTGGCAGACAGGCGAAAACTAGCCGAGGCAGGCACCGTTAGCTGCACAGGGAGTAGGACAAAGTTCATGGATACAGATGCGAGCTCAAGCTGAAGCTGTCAGAGACAGAGAGCAGGGAAAGGCTTTGAGGACAGAATCGGGCCTACTCGCCTGAACTGTAAAAATGAAGTAACTTAGCCATATAAAGTCGGTGGCCTTTCATACTTAGGAATCGAATATCCAGCCCATTGATGGCGGATCTGACAGAGAACATGTTGACGGTAGACACACATATGTTTGCGTCTTAGAAACTGGAACTGGAGGGAACATACATGTACTTGTAACATGTATATAGAACCGTTGGGGTCCAAGATAGGGGACATAACTGATCAGGAAAATCCACATTTCCACATTCCCTCCTTGTCCCCTTCTTGCCCTTCACGAGACATCAATCTTCATCATTCCATTGATTTGCTCATGGAGCATCATTTCTTCTTCTTTCTTCTTCCGGGATTTTGAGCGAAAACCTTGATGTGGAATGCATGATGTGGCACACAGACCACAAATCGCTGGTCCACATTGTAGGCATAAACAACAACTGAAGAGCATAAGAAGGCCAATACCTAGGAAGGATAGAACTCTCCATCCCCAGGCTGATATCACACTCCAAAACCACCCGGACCACGTCCAAGTGCCTGGATTCTCGTGTATCTGGCTTACAATCTTATGAAGGCGTGTTATAGCTTTATATACAGATGGCGAATTTTCTGGTATGAATATACAGCAGCTGGATCCGATGACCCTACAAGCTCCGCCCCTATCGGTCAGGATGACGTCAAGGACAAGACGATTCTGGAGAACAACAATTCTCATCACTGATTGTTCCTCTGTCAGATTGCCTAGGGCGGCTATAGTCTCGTTTACTACAGCTTCAAGAGTCTTGGTGAGTCTACGTATCAGCTTACTATTTGATATAGTACCTATATAGGGAAAGATACCTTTATTGAAATCTACATACTTGTCCCATGCCGTCTCAGTATAATCGACAACTGGGAGATCTCTTTGCTCTCTATTGTGTACTAAATGAACATTTCGATAATAATCAGGTGGAGCTAGGAAAACAGGTGGCAAAAGGAATGCTATGTAACAGGTACCATCCCAATCTAGAGGCAGACGCATATATGCAGTCTGACCACATATGAAGTAGGAATGGCGAGAAGCTCTAAATGAAGATTTACCTTGATCACTATATTCTACTGTAGTAACGCATTGGCTATGGCCCATATGTATGGAACCAACTTTTCTTACACATAATTCACCCTTAACTGGAAATACTGACATAGTGGGCAGAATTAGTTCGACTTCGGATTTGACATTCAAAATCATAAGATTAGGCGTAAAATTACCTAATTTATACACTTCATTTTCTAAATCAGTTCCTGTTCTACTGGGGTGACCCTCCTTATTAGGGTGACAGACTTTGAATAAAACTAGATTCAGATTTCCCCATATCCAATGTTGTTGATAAACTGCTGTGTCTGGGTCTATGGAATTTAATAAACTAAACCATGCTCCACAGGAGCCATTGTGTGTGAATGGATGTGGAAAGAAAGGCAGAACTCCTTTGTTATTTTGATAGGGAGGAAGTCGGCCACACACCCAACAATTGGTCGCATTACTAGTCTGATGGGAATGATGTAACATACTAATGAATGTGTTATTGCGCAGCGCAAGTCTATAAGATAATTCATGTGGCGGTAGGTCACTAAAAGAATGTTCATCAGTTATATTGAAAACACGTTTAGAAACAGGATAATACATATGCAACAATATACTTGCAGTAACTATTAAAAAACTCAAGGAAGACAAAATTAATAAAGTCACAATACAGTGGTTACGCAGTAATTTACAATAAGCATGTCGTTTCATTATGATTCTGGACTCTACGTGATTCAGACCTAAGGGGTACATGTCGGGACAGATTCAACCGCTTCACCTTGGAGAGGACTTAAACAATCAAATCGTCCGACAGTTTAGATCTGGACCTGAGTTTCTGTTTATAGAGTTCGGTGCTACTGGCCTCAGCCAAAGGTAGCTTTGAGTCAATGGGGGAAGACACACGGGCAGTACTGTCTGTGTCAAGAGGAAGTCCATGAAATTTTTTGACGTGACTGGAATGAATCCACCCTTTTCGTCCCTCGATCTTCACGGCTGTTCTTGTGGTCAACAGGACCAACTTGGGTGCTTTCCACCTGGGCTCCAATTGACTTTTCCTGTCGAAGTTTCTCACAAAGACAAGATTACCCGGAACAACGTCATGGGGTTTCGCCTCAGTGTTGTCGGGAAAGGCCGCAGCTACCTGTGAACGAGAAGATTGTAGTGCAGACATCAAGGAAGCCAGGTAATCTGTCAGCATATTACAGTCAACATCAGTTATTTTACGTGGTATAGGCGTCCCCCACATATTCGGTGGTCTACCAAAGATCACCTCATACGGGGATAGCCCTGTTCTAGAGTGTGCTACCATTCTCATGTAAAAGAGTGCAACTGGTAATGCTACTATCCAGTCGACACCTTTCTCTCTACATATTTTGGACAGTCTGATTTTCAGTGTCTGGTTATGTCTTTCTACGAGACCTGCTGCCTCGGGGTGTCGGACACAGTGGAATTTCCACTGATATCCCAACAAGAGTGAGACATGTTTCATTAATTCGGATGAGAAAGGCTGACCGTTATCTGAATATACAACACGTGGTAAACCGTACCGTGGGAAGAATTCTCGAACTAACTGCTTGGCAGTAGTCGGGGCAGTGTAATCTGATACGGGATACGCCTCTGTCCAACGGGAGAGAGCGCAGACAACTACGAGGACATATTTGAATCCTCGACAACGTTCCATCTGAATATAATCCATCTGGAGGACTTCAAAAGGATGGTCAGGAGGCTGAAATCCACCCTGCTCTACGGAAACACTTTTTCCTGGATTAAACTGACAACATATCATACAGGTACGAACTTTTTGTTTAGCTGCTGCTCGTAAATGTTTGTTGAACCAAATGTGCTGAATGCTGTCTAGCATAGCCTTCTCTCCTAAATGTGCTGGACTGTGAACTGTAGCTATAATGGCTTGAACCATGGAATCAGGGAGAAACCATACAGATTTCTCCTTCGTCATCCATCCTTGATCTGTCTGGATCCCTCCTAGTTCAGTCCACTTCTTTATTTCTTCTGCTGTGGCATGTGTCTGTATGTCAATTACATCAAGTGCGGGATCCTTAATTGTCATACACTGTGTTGGTGTCTGAACTATTGGCTTTGTCATGTCTAATGTGCGATTCTGAGCAGTCTGTTTAGCTGTTCTGTCAGCTAAATCATTGCCTTGAGAAATGGTATCAGTAACCTTCGTGTGTGCTTTACATTTCATAATCGATATAGCAGTGGGTAGATGTATTGCGTCTAACAAGGCATGAATGAGGGGCCCGTGCTGAATGTGGGCACCATGGGACGTTAGATAACCTCTCTCTCGCCACAGCACACCGAAGTCGTGTACAACTCCGAATGCATAACGTGAGTCAGTGTATACATTAACTTTCTTATTTGTGGCTTGAATACAGGCTTGCGTTAGAGCAATAAGTTCTGCTGCTTGGGCTGACAGAGTATCTATACAATTTGTCTCAATAACTTCAGTGTCTGTTGTGACTGCATACGCGGCCACTAAATCTCCTGTACTTGTTCTCATGCATGATCCGTCTACATACAACGTCAGGTCTGGATCTAACAATGGAACGTCTGTCAAGTCTTGTCTCGGTTTCGTCTTTATTTCAATGATTTCAACACAATCATGAGCTAGTGGGTCTGTTCCAAATACAGGTAATAGTGTAGCAGGATTCAATGTATTACACCGTCGGATCTCTATGTGTGGTTGAAACAATGTCAGTTCATAACCGGTAAGTCTTGCTATGGTCAAGTGTTGCGTTTGTGTTCGGTTCACAAGAACCTCTACTGCATGTGGTACTTGTACTGTCAATGGGTGTCCTAATACTATGGCATCGCTTTGTCTGATTGCTAAAGCTGTCGCTGCCACTGATTTCAGGCATGCAGGCAAAGCCTGAGCTACGGGATCTAATGTACTGGAAAAATAAGCACATGGCTTGCATGATCCTGCTTGATCCTGAGTGAGTACTGACAAGGCAGTACCTTCGCGTTCTGTAACAAAGAGTGTAAAAGGTTTGCTATAACATGGTGTTGCTAAAACAGGTGCTTGACATAAAGCTTCCTTTAGACTTTCAAAAGCTTGTGTATGTTCCTGAGTCCAAGGGAGAACAGTCGATGTGGCTGCCTCCTGTGTGGTTAACTGAATGAGTGGTTTTGCTAGAAATGCGTACTGAGGGATCCACTGCCTACAATATGAAGTGAGGCCTATGAAAGCCCGCACCTCCTTTTGTGTCTGGGGTATTGACATGTTAGCAATTAACTGGATGCGATCTGGTGTAAGCTGCCTTCCCTCCTTGGACAGCGAGTGACCAAGATAAATAACTCGCTGAACACAGAATTGCAGCTTAGAAGGGGACACCTTGTGCCCCTTGTCGGCTAGGAAATGTAAAACTGTCAGAGAAGCTTTTTCACATTCTGGCTCGCTTCTCGCGGTGATCAGCAGATCATCGACATATTGAAGCAGTGCAGTATTGACTGGCATGTGGATACTGTCAAGTTCTCGTTTCAGTGCTTGGCTGTAGATGCTGGGGCTTTCTGTAAATCCTTGAGGAGCGCGTGAGAATTTAAAGCTGCGCCCATTTAAACTGAATCCGAACAAGTATTGGCTTTCCGGATCTATTGGGACGCTGAAAAAGGCATTCTTGAGATCAATTACAGTAAAAAATGTTGCTTCGGAATCAATTGCTGTCAACAATGATGATATATCAGGGACCACAGGGAATTGTGGTACAATACACTTGTTTAGTTCACGCAAATCAATAACCAATCGGTACACTGGTGGGGCAGTAGGATCAGTTCGTTTAAGAATCGGAATTATCGGTGAATTACATACATTGGAGTCTGTTTCTACAACTACTCCCTGGGCAATTAGCTCATCAATGATTTTCAACAAAGCCACTACAGCATCATGCGGTAACTTGTATTGTCGCATTCGTGGTAGTACCACTCCTGCTTTCAATGTAACTCGATAGGGTGTAATGTTCATGCAGCCAACATCCGTAGGGCCTTGTGCCCATAGATGTACTGGTAAAGTCTGTAGTCGGGGATCCATGTCTCTAGACACATAGTGACCTTTAAAATCACGCAAAAACAACCTTACTCCTTCCGGAGAACAACATATTATGGCTCCTAGTGCTTTCAGAGTCTTAATTCCTAACAGATTTTCTGGGCATGATTTAGTAAGCAATAAATCTGTAGTTCGTGTCAAAGGTCCTATCGTAAGTGGTAGAGGCTGTGATACTTCATTAACAATAGGTTTTCCTGAAAAACCAAGGGAAACATTTTGAGAGCCTGAGAGGGGTGCCCCTGGAACTTCACTACGTTTTATGGTTGTTCGACTTGCCCCTGTATCGAGTAAGAATTTTCTATCTTGACCTAATAATTCACTATGTACATAAGGTCCTTCTTGATCTACCGGAATCTCGATAAGCGGTAAGTCAACTTCCCTCTCTAGGCTGGTTCATGCGTAACGCTGATACTCAGGGTATTCATACTGTGCAGTCTGATACATTTGTTGTGTTGTGGTTTGTGTGGCAGTAGCAGGCAACGGTGGTGCAGCTGGCACAAACTGTATGGGTTGCTGTGAGGCTGGCATAGACTGTTGCTGAACTGGCACGGACTGTCCATGCTGCATAGCTCCTTGTTCATTCTGATCTTGTCTAACTAATCGTGGTCTCTCTTTTGCAATACCTGTAGCTATATTTCGTTTCAGGACTTGACAATCATGTACATAATGGCCTAGTTGTTTACAGTAATTGCAGGTTCCTTTTACAGGAACTGCAGAATCACCAGAATGTGTCACACCCTTTTTGTGACCATCTGCTGGTACTGTCTGCGAAACTAGCATTTTCATTTTTGTATCCTTCATGCGTCTATGCTCGTGTTCTTGTTCATCCCTAATTCTATTGTGATGATACTGTAACATTTGTAGCATTTGCGACGGAGTGTTACTTTGCCAGGTACTCTCGAATTTCAATATTCTATTCTTCACTGGAGGCAATGCATTTTCCACTAATTTTGTCACAAATAAATGTGGATATGAGTCACTACTTGCTTTTATACCACTATTTATACCAAAACATTTTTCAAATCGTGCATAATAATCGCTTGTGTCTTCATCTTGCTTTTGTTTACAGGCTGTGATTGCACCCCAATCTTCCTTTTTTGTAGTTAATAAACGTGGCAGTACCTGTACTAGTAAACCTGGTAATAGTTTAACTTTATCCCCGAGCCCCGAACCTGCAGCTCGGCCCCTTTCTTCCTCTGCTAATGCTGTCCAGTCTATTTTTTGGTCTCCCACTTCCCACTCTTTTTCTTTCAGTTTTTCATATATGCCAGCAGGCAAAAGCACCTTTAATATCGTCATAATATCAGGAAAGGTGTACTCTCCCATCAGTAACATGTCTTTAATTTCTCGGTGGAAACCCGCTGGGTCTTTGTCATGACTAGGTACTACTTTCTTCATTTCTAATAATTCCATTTTTGATATGGGTGTGTAAACAAATACACGGTGAAACTCATTGTCTTCGCCTTTTATTGGGTGCACTTCCCGTAAAGGATTTTGTCTATCCATGTAGTACGGTGCTCTTTCTCTGGGGGGCAACGAGAGAGAATCTGGACTTACAAAAAGGACATACTGCTTACGTGACACTAATATCTCTTTAATTAGCTTGTTACTAGAACCTCTCCATCTGTTCGTGAGTAGTTCCGTTAATATATCAGGTAAAGGACCAGGGTCAGCATGTTGGCTCTTATATAATATGAGGAGTTGCTGAATCATATAGATTCCAGCTAAACGTTGTTCATCTGTACTGAGGTTGAGAAACGTGTGTGCTACGGTCTCATCACCGTATTTTTCAGGACTAACAATCCAGTGAACGGCTGATCTGGCTAATTCTTGCTCATCCATGGAATCGAGGAGGTGGTAACCTCTTCGTTCTCGTAGTATTTTATCTGCGGCTTGAAACGAATGTTCAGGAGATTTCAGATTTATTACAGGCGTCGGATACGTTCTGCTATTATTTGGACATACAGAGTGTATTGGATCAGAAAAACATCTAGTATTTTCACAAGATCTTCCTCTGCCTACATAGGCTATGGTCTCTGACTGTCTTGCAGAGTTCCCTGATTCGGACACTTCATCTTGCTCAAACTCGTCTGTTCCCAATCTCTCTTCATGAATACGCTCTATTTCTTTACGTATTTTTCGGCACATGGCTATTATACAATTTTGCTTATCGTGTCTCCCTTCTGATATATTCTGACTCCATCTTGTAAGAATAAGCATTGCATTCGGGTCTACCCCCGGACGATCTTGATTTCTGATTACACAGTTTATGAGGAAACGTAACAGTTCCCCCTGTATTTCTACTTTCTGGAATTCCATAGCTCTGTTAATACATCCTGGATCTCGTCCTGTTTGAACAAAATGATATATGTTATCTAGATGCGTAGCCATCCCTGGTAACCTTGCTAAATACTCTGCGGCTCGTCTGATACGTAATGATGCCAGGACCATTTCGTCCTCTTTACCAACCACCGGGTCATATCTACAATTTACAAGGAGTTCCTTAAGCGTACGTTCATTTACGAACTTAGGCGTACGTGAATGTGCTGACTCTTGAAAAACAAGTTTATTTATTCTAGGTGGTGTAAAAGTACTGCTAGCACCTCCCGTGGCCCCATCTGGGGCGTCGGGTGTGAATGGGTTCGTCGAACGTGACACAGCAACTATGGGTGTCGATACCCCTGTAGAGTCGACTGCGGAGACAGATGCGGAAACAGATGTGCTTGCCGAAGCTTGTATCGGGACTTGCTGTTGCACGGGGACAGATACCTGATCCTGACGTTGAACCCCTCCGCCAGACGGTCTATGTGGTGTGGCGTTAGCATACTCGGGAGCTGCGTCATCTAGATATGAGGAAAGAAAAACATCCTCTGCGGTTCTGGGATGCCCCTTTGGATGTACCTTAATTGGAAATAATGGGGGTGGCAAGTCTTTTGGCACCTCCGTAACAGCCTTAGGTAGTCCTTCGGCTAGAAGGGGATACATACCATTCATAAGAGCATTTCTTTGTCTATTCACTTGTTCTGATTTCACTCGGATACCTTCCTCAATTAATAGATTTTCTTGAACTTTATTTGAACTTTCTTTACTCCTCTCTTCTTGTCTACGTGCTTTTTCTGTTCGTCTATGAGATTCTTTACGCCATAACTCAACAGCGTCTTTCTGTGACTGTCTGACCTTTCTTTTCCATAACTCTTCCTCCACTTTCATGATGCACTCTGCATCCCAGGTTCCCGCTATGGGCCACCTTTGACTTTCCGGTAATCCTTTGGTATAATCTACCCATAGATCAAGAAACAATATGGCATCTAAGCCATGTTTATGGTACATGAAATGTCCTGGGGTGTCTCTAGGAGGAATAGGAACTGCTTCTTCAAGCACCCCTTTTCTGGTAGTAATCTGTCTTAACTTCGAGAAGAGCGGCATATTGACAACTGACCTGATACTTACTCTTGAACTTACTTAATACGAGAAACACAATAATGAACAGTGAACAATGAACAGTCATTCATACCACAATATGCAAGACATTTTCTGAATACTTTAAACATTAAACATTAAACATTATAACAATGATCGACAATGATGACAGTCTGCTTAACTAATCACCACGCTGAATTCTTGACAATAACTGAATACTTCGGAATACTTGATATACTGCTAAACAGTACATATACACTGCTAAACAGTGCAGACCGGATTTGTGTACCCAAATCCGTCTTGACCGGCACAACCTATGTGCGCGTCAACACGCCTCCCCGGCGATGGTACTCACCGAGTAGCTCCTTGAAACGGAAGGCCTCAGAGAATGGACAGGACTCGATAACTGCGGACATCGGACCCTCTGGACGTCGGAATTTCGGAAAACCTGGTGGGCCTCTGTATACCTCGGATCTTGCTCTCTCAGCTAGGCTCTGGTCGGGATACTTCGCACTTCTCACCGCCTCGTCTGGGTTGATCGCAGCCTCAGTCGCCCCCGCTTGACCGGAGGGAGCTTACAGGAAATCCTGCTGGTACGCGTTTATGGTCCGTCCAGCTGTGGCAGGAGACCGGGCCTGCAACGCACCGCCGGCGCGTGAGATGAGAAAGTGTCCCTGTTCGGGCGCCATTATGTGGTAAATAAAATAAATATTACCGGACTGAATTTCATGCGGAATCTTAAAATAAAGTAAAATAGCTCAAAATAACAAGAGGCAGAATCCGTGGTATAAGAGGTTTCTAATGGGCTTTATTCCATTCAAAATGGCCGACTCGAGTCGCGGCCCTCAGGTTCCGTCACCACGAAGGTTCAGGAAGTGAAGTACAATAATTCATTAACAGACATGTATTTTTATAATAAGTACATTACAATGAAACGAATGTAGAAGGCGTAACATTTGATAAGAAAAATGACGTGACAGTGACATAATCGAAACTAGGCGTAATAAGGAATAAAAGAAACATGATTGGTTAGAATTATCAGACATAGGTGGATCTATAAGATAATACTTGGCATAGATGCGCGCGCGGCAGCATGACGTGTAATTGACGTGCAACTAGGGGGTGAAGGGGACTTGACATTTAGCTCTACATGTGGAGACGAGAAGTCTGGGGTCAAGTCAACCTAATCCCAAATCATATCTAACATCCTATGTTTAAAGAACTATGTTATCCACAAGGAAGGACTCTCGGACAGAATCTATTCTATACTGACTGTGTGCGTGTACAAGCGTCTAAGTGTCTATATGAGATGCGAGGGGCAGAAAACTTTCCATGGCAACAGGGCTATGAATCACTTGCAGGAGGACGGAAAGGCTGAGTCCTCTGCTTGTGAGCTAAAGGAAATGTTTACCTAAATCACTGGACAGGAATGCATCGGCTGGAGAGCAGAATAGATAATTCGAAGGTGAAATACAACTTCTTGGCAGACAGGCGAAAACTAGCCGAGGCAGGCACCGTTAGCTGCACAGGGAGTAGGACAAAGTTCATGGATACAGATGCGAGCTCAAGCTGAAGCTGTCAGAGACAGAGAGCAGGGAAAGGCTTTGAGGACAGAATCGGGCCTACTCGCCTGAACTGTAAAAATGAAGTAACTTAGCCATATAAAGTCGGTGGCCTTTCATACTTAGGAATCGAATATCCAGCCCATTGATGGCGGATCTGACAGAGAACATGTTGACGGTAGACACACATATGTTTGCGTCTTAGAAACTGGAACTGGAGGGAACATACATGTACTTGTAACATGTATATAGAACCGTTGGGGTCCAAGATAGGGGACATAACTGATCAGGAAAATCCACATTTCCACAGTACCGGGGCACCTTCAGCCACAGCATTGGCCAAAAGAGCAATATATTTGCTCCAGAGAATCTTGTTGTTAAGAAAAAGGTCAGATGGGACTCCGTCTGCCCCTGGTGCCCGCCTAGCGGCTACACGAGCCAAAGCAGCTAAAACATCCTTCGGACTAAAAGGGCCAGGTGAATAGAAAACATATGGGGTTGTCCTCAAGCAACTGTAGAGTGGGTCACATGCGTATTGAGGTTTAAAGTACCCCAGCCAATTTTCTTGGGTGACATGGTTTGAAGGTTTTTCGGGGGAACCACCTCTGTTCCACTTGATCACATTCCAGAACAGTCTGGTATCCCTGGCATAGCAAGACTCTTTCAGATCTATCCAAAAAGATTCGTCCCATTTTTTCTTTGCTTTGTCTATACACTTCTTATACGAGGACCTGGCTAGCTGTATATGTACCCTATTTCCACTAGAGACAGCTAGTGAAAGAGTACTTCTAGCGCGTTTACATTCATTATCATACCACCTCAATTGCTTGCGCAATGGCTTATTGCCCTTATTGAGTGGTTTGAGAAAAAAAACGCGCAGGCCTTCGAAGAAGGATTCATGTATTCTGGTGACTAGGTCACTGTTACCTTTGTCATTCAAAGCATCCTCCAGCCTCGAAATGGTTGCGATAAGCTCATTGTCGATACTAGCAATAGTTGTGTGGTTGGTCATTACCTGGGACCACTTTAACCTCCGCATGTCTTTGGACACAACGCATCCACTGGGAGCCATAAGTGTCTCCTCACATCTCGAACGATCTCTTCCCCACCAACTGTGGGTGACACAAATAGGATTGTGGTCGCTCTCTAATCTTATCTCAACCACCATGTCAATCAATTTACACCACATGCTCAGTCCACAAAGCACATAATCTATCCTACTCATTGAGCGGCCATTGTCAAAAGTTGGGGCTCCCATCCTATCCCCTGGGGTCCTACCATTCAGGGCCCTTAGGCCCCTCTCGAGGCAGAGTGTATTTACCTGCACTGCTACCGAAGACCATCTTTTAATGGGAGAGAGTGAGAGTGCTGGGATGCCCCATAAACTATCCTCTTCAGGATCAAGGCCACTTTCTAGGTCAGGATCTAATAAGGGTTCGAATGTGACATTAAAGTCTCCTGCAACAATCAAGTCTCTATTGCATGATGCAGTTTCTATAAGGCTAACCAAGGCATCCAACACCCTTGACGATTTCCCTCTTGTGCCACGGAGGTATAGATTATAAATATCCAAACTACCCCCGTGGTCAAGAGTTAATCGTACTAATTGAATATCTGGGGAGCCCGTATCGATCGTAACGGCGCTCGGGAATAAGTCCTGGCGAGCCCAGATAATTAGTCCGCCCATTGGACGCCCGAGTGGACCTTGGGTAGCTGGGACGTGAAAGTTTAAATAACCCAACAGACACTGGGCCTCACAGGCCCATGTTTCCTGGAGGAGACAAACATCATGTTTACACATAAAACTAACCCATTCTGGTGAGTCTAGTTTGGTCTTAATGCCAGCTAGATTCCAAGACAACAGGGACCCTTGCTTAATGGTGGATGGTGTCATGTGAGGTGGGGCTATCTGGCCTTGTACCCTCCCCCTAATGCCCATTCTAGAGTTAGGCTGCAAAGGGGCCCTAGAGGTTACCAGTGGTCCTATCAAATCTGAGGGGACAGCATCATATTCGGCTGTAAGTATACTTTCATTGGCCCTCGACTTCTTGGGGGATAAAACATGTGTCACAGAGTGAGTTTGTCAATAATTGGAGCTCTTGTTGTAGAAAATTTTGAATAAGTATGTGTTTCTGTAAGGGATTGTTTAAAAGACTAAGTATGTGTAAGTTTCTGTAGAAGTAAGTGTGGTGGTGTGTGTATAACTGTATATGCAAGTAAATGGATGTTTGATTCTTTATTAGCATGAGTGACTATGTGTGTGAGTAACTCTATGGATGAGTGGTGTTGTGTAACAGGATGTATAGGTGTATGAGTACATATGATGAGTGAGTACATGTATGAGTGACTGTATAGGACTGTTGGTGAATGAGTGGATGTGTATGTGGATCTTAGAATTACTGAATAGGTTGTTGTAACTGAGATTGGTATGTCCATTGTTTTGAAAATTTTAGTTTCTATTTTTGAATGTGTGTATCAAAGGTTATATTAGGGGGAGAGGAGGTCTGCCACTCTATCAGCAATGATGATGTCATCAGTGATGTCATTTGAGATGTCATCTGTGATGTCATGAGTGATGTCACTGACCATGTCATGAGTGATGTAATATGTGACGTCATCAGCAGTGCATTGTGGGCGCGCGAGTTATAGTTAGCTGAACTAACTGTAACAGGGGAATTTCAATGGTTTTGTACGAGTGAAAAGTCCAGCTAACTATAACGCCCCTGAGACCTATGGTTTTTTCAGTGAATTTCTAAGGTTTTTTAAATGCTAATTTCTAACTATGCCTACAGAGATAGGACATGTGAAGAAAGAAGAAAAAACGCACAGAAAGAAAAAAAAGAAATGCAGAAAGAAGCAACAGAAGTCCTCAAAGACGAAGAAAAGTGCAGGAAGAAGGATAACGTGCAGAAAGAACAAACAGAAGAGCAGAAAGAAGCCTTGTTGCAAAATCATCCTGTACCCTCAACTTTTTCAGACGGATACTGGTGGTAACTGAGTCTGAGTAACCAGCCCTAGAGCCAGTGCTATGTTAAAAGACACTCAGAATACAGTGAAAACACCTACATACACTAGGGAACACTATGCGTTGGGGTCCCCCTGTGATCGGCATGACCTCCTCTGTAAGCCCCTAGTATTTAATAGGGCAGGGGATTAAAACTACCTCCTAAAACGCGCCACAGGGTGTGTTTGCACACGTCACCTCAGGCCCCATCCCCTCACTTCCCCACTGTGTAAACACGCCCTGTGGCAGTTTTAAGTTGGGAGATTAAGTCCCCTTGAATCCTGAGGGTCCCTAGGGTCCAACTAGACCACTAGGTACCTCCAGTAAGCGCCACAAAGCTGCGTTGCAGAGAGATGTAAGAAGGGGCATGGCCTAGACCACCTCTCTGCAATGCAGCGCAGTGGCGCTTACTGGAAGCACCTGGTGGGCTAGTTGGCCCCCAAGGTGCCTCAGGATTGAAGGGGAATTATTTCCCCAACTTAAAACGCACCACAGGGCTTGTTTGCACACGTTAACTCAGGCCCCGTCCCCTCCCTTCACCACTATGTAAACACGCCCTGTGGCCGTTTTTTGTTGGGAGATTAAGTTCATTTGAATCCTGAGGGTCCCTAGGGTCCAACTAGCCCACTAGGTACCTCCAGTAAGTGCCACAGAGCTGCGTTGCAGAGAGGTGTAAAAAGTGGCACGGCCTGGACCACCTCTCTACAACGCAGCTCAGTGGCGTTTACTGGAAGCACCTGGTGGTCTAGTTAGCCCCCAGAGGCCCTCAGGATTGAAGGGGAATTATTTCCCCAACTTAAAACGCGCCATAGGGCGTGTTTGCACACGTCACCACCGGACCCGTCCCCTCCCTTCCCCACTGTGAAAACACGCCCTGTGGCCGTTTTTTAAGTTGGGAGATTAAGTCCCCTTGAATCCTGAGGATCCCTAGGGGCAAAATAGCCCACTAGATGCGCCCAGTAAGCGCCATTGCAGAGAGGTGTAAAAAGGGGCACAGCCTGCACCACCTCTCTGCAACGCAGAGCAGTGGCGCTTACTGGAAGCACCTGGTGGGCTAGTTGGCCCCCAGGGTCCCTCAGGATTGAAAGGGAATTATTTCCCCAACTTAAAATGCACAACAGGGCGTGTTTGCACACGTCACCTCAGGCCCCGTCCCCCCCTTCACCACTGTGTAAAGGCGCCCTAAGTTGAAAGATTAAGTCCCCTTGAATCCTAAGGGTCCCTAGGGTCAAACTAGCCCACTAGGTACCTCCAGTAAGCGCCCCAGAGCTGCATTGCATAGAGGTGAAAAAAGGGGCGTGGCCTCAGAACACCTGTCTGCAACGCAGCTTCCTGGCGCATACTGGAGATACCTGTTGGGCTAGTTGGCCCTCAGGGACCCTCAGTATTGAAGGGGAATTAATTCCCCAACTTACAACTGGCCAGGGGGCGCGTTTGCAGAGTGCTGCAAGGAGGGGGCGTGGCCTCCGGCGTGATGCCGGTCTTTTATTTATTTTATTTTTTTAAGAAGGAGGGCTGTGTGCCCCCCCTTCTTTTTCTAATTTACTGGCCCTGGAGACCCCATCCCCCAGGGCCTGCACCCTGACGTTTTTTGTTAAAAAAAATAAATTTGGCCCTCCCAAGGCCTTAATCGGCCCCAGGGACCCCAACCCCCGGGTCATGGCCTTTTTTTTTTTGTTCTTTAGGAGGGGGCTGCGTTGCCCCCTCCTCAGGCCACTTATGGCCCCGGGGACCCCATCCCCCGGGGCCGGCCTTAGTTTTTTATTATTTCAAAAAAATATATATTTATAGAAACACCTAGGACATGCTGGACAAACCGTATGTACCTATCACCGTGACAATTTGCGTGATATTCATTAAAAGGCGACTATGCATAGAATGAATCTACATGGATTGTATTTACACCGCTAGTTAAGCTCTGACATGTCTGACGCCCTACCGTGCCTAATCCCGGTGCCCCCGCCGGTGGGTACTCTCCAAGTAGACACCCTTGGCGTTTATTTATACAAACATGGGTAGCTATTGACGGACACATTTAATATACACACACACCAAGCCATTCAAAGGGGATTCGACAAAAATTCGACCAAACTATGCAAGAAACCCCCCTCACGGTTAATAAAACACACATCCACCGCCGGATGTGTAATACTTTTTATTTTACTCTCTGGAAAGGAGACAAACCTCACTTGAGAGTCACAGCGTGCTCCTGGCTGAGCCCAATGCTGTGTTACACCCACCAGTGCCCGCCGAGTGCCTCACACCTCTGTGTTGTATTTCACCAGCTAGTGCGTATGCTATGATACTCTCTAGCCCATGTGCACTGTAACACCACCCCGTGAATATGTCATGCCACACTTGCCTTCACACGGGTTATATTGCCCCATCTAACGTGCCTTCCTCGATGCCTATGTTATAACGCTCAGTGCTATGCCATACATATTACAATCTGGGATCCATATCTTTGTCACAGTGCATATGCAACGTTACACTCCCCAGCACATATTTTATATTACAACTTTAGAGACTAGTTAGGTTACACAACACTACCCTGTGCATATTACACTCCAAGGCGCATATCCCATAGCACACGCTAGTGCCTGTGCTATCTCGCGCTCTCCAATTAATCTGTCATTGCGCACAATGTAATGCATATTATATTTCATGCCCGGTTCATCTTATATCACACTTTTTGGTGCATAGTTTATACCATATACTATATCTAGTTTTCATTTTCAATCGTGCTCCCAGGACTATGTTCTATATAACACTGCGTCCACCTACCCTTTTCACGGGCATTACATTTTGCGATGGGGGTGGAGGGTCAGGGGGTGTTTCTGCCAAGTGAGCCCGGAGTCACAGTCACAAACGTCCTCTTCTTCCTGAATAAAAGTGAGATTATGCTGCATACTTGTTCATATTTTAAGTAGTTCGCACAGACACACATTTTAAAAACAATAAAGTTCCTAATACCCACCTTCTCTGAACAGTTTGCTTGCTGTCCCATCCACCTCCTCCCTATATTCTGTTGTCTGAATCCACGGACTAGCCTCCTCCCTCCTGCCATGCATGGTCTGATGTGCTGCCACTGCCCTCCATTTAGCATGATGTACCAGTCCACTCCTCCTGCCCTCCATTGCCCAATTCTATGGCCCATCATTGACCTCCTGCTTAGCCTCTGTGCTTAGCTTGCTGCCCCTATTCTCCTTCTCCCTGCCCTATTTGTGCATGCCCCTGCTCCATCCTTTTTGCCCACCATGTTCCATGGACCTGCCACTCCTATCTACTCTGGGTGTTCTGTTGAGCTGCACTCCCCTCCCACCTGCCTAGCATTGTCAGATGACTGTAACTTGTCCCTGCCACCTCCACCCTGCTTGTCCACATGCCATGCCCCTATCCCCTTCCTCCTGTCCTCCATGGTTCATTTTACTGCCACAACCTTCTGCCCTCCCTGGTCTGTTGTGCTGCAACTGCTCCTCCTGCCTGCCCCATGCGGTCTGTTGTGAGGCCCCTTCCCCTGAACTCTCTTGTCTGTGCCCAGGTCCTGACCCTCCCTTCTATCCTCCATGGTCCTTTATGCATGCCACTGCACCCTCCTTCTTGCCCATCATAGCCATTGTGCTGCCACTAACCCTCCCGCTTGCCATGCATGGTCTTCTGTGCTGCCATGGCCCCTCCCACCTTCCCTGTGTGGTCAGCTAGCTGCCCCTGACCCCCTCCCACCTTCCCTCCATGGTCTGTGTGTATGCCATCATAATGTCATTGTTGCTCTCCATGGTGTGTCTTGTTTCTAATGCCCAACCTGCCTGACCTCCATGGTCATCTTGCTGCTCCTGCCCTGCCCCCTTGCCCCCAGCCCTCTGTTTCCATGTGCATACCCCTATTCCCTCCCTCCTGGCTTGTCTGTTCCATTGTAATGCCCCTGATCCGTCCCTCCTGCCCTTTATGGTCTGTTATGCTGCAGCTTTCTCTCCTGTCTGTCCATTATGGTCAGCTAGCTACCATTGCCTCTTTCCCCTCTGTTCTCTGTTGTCCATGTGCATGGTCCTGTCCCCTCCCTATTGCTTTCTATGGATTGTTGTGCTGCCCTCCCGTCCCGCATGCGCTGTGTGGTGTATTGTGCTGCTGCAAACCCTGATGCCTGCTCTGTAGGGTCAGTTTGGAGCACCTCTCCATGTCCCTCCTGTCTTCTGTTATCCGAGTCCATGTCCCTATCCCAATTCCTCCTGCCTACCATGATCCAATGTACCATACTTGCGAACATTTTGAACTTGGTAAGAGGGAGATTTTGAAAAAAAACTGGGGTATTGATTTCCCCTCTGAGTTACATTGAAAAAGAGGAGATTGTAGACAGGAGACAGATCAAATAAAGACCATTTGAGCTTAAAAACATTGGACGTTTCCTGGCTGAAACGGGTCTCTTGGCATGTATGGTTGTACTACCACTGCCTCTTCCTTCTGCCCACAATGGCCTATTATATTGCCACAGCCTCTCTTGCCAGTCCTGTATTGTTGGTTTGTTGCCCCTGCCCCCCTTTCCACTGCCCTCAATAGTCTGTTGTGCTGCCACTGCCCTTCCTGCCTGCCCAGTGTGGTCAAATTGTTGCATCTGCACTCTCCTACCTGCCTTCAATTTTCAGAGTCCGTGCCCCTGGTCTCTGCCTCTCAACAGAATCCCAATGAACAACTAGATTGCTAACAGTCTATATTTATTACAAAAGTGTGGAACGACTGACGTCATCTTGATGTAATCAACACTGTAATACCTAGAGTATTTCCTTTAGAAATTACATATATGAGAGGGTCTTATTTGCATCAAAATTATGGTTATTGCTCTAAAAATTTTAAATGAGGACATATTTTCTGAGTTTTCAAATAGCGACAAAGAACTTTTACATTTTTACATTATTTGTAATCTTTATGTTTTTTTATCCAGTTGACCACTTGATTAAATGTTGCACCTAGGGGAGAGGATGTGGTGTTACTTCCAGAGCTGCAGACTTTGCAAATGGGGAACCAGGTTGGAGTTTCTGCTTCAGCTCAACATTCTGTGATTCTGGTCAAATCATTTAATCTCCCCATGTCTACAACCAAAATGAATTTGATCTTGTGTGATGTAACCAATGCTCATGTAAAGCACTCCATTACCTGACAAGTCTGCACTATATAAAACTGAAAATACACAAAAAATAAGTGTTTTGCACACTTCTGTCATTGGGCTACATGTGAGCTACATCTGGGTGATATGTGTGCTGCATTTGGGCTCTTTTGTCTCTGGTGGCCATCTTGGGAGATTTATTTGTTATGAAGTTTCCTAATTTCCTCATTTACTGCAGTCTCCTCAGTAGGAAATGCTTTCAGTTTTTTAATTTGATTCCATCAAGAAGGTATTCAGATATGTCACACATTTGCCATAAATTCGGAATGTTAGCACTCTAGTTGCTCATGAGATCACTGTAGTAAAGCTACTGCTCACCACGGAAGTCTGCTGCTGGTATTAAAAGTGCATGTTTCAGTCTGCATATCAGAATTTTTTTAATGAAATAGAAGAGGATTTGAGAAGTCACTCAAAATTAGGCCTGGGCGAAAATTTCGTTCCGTTCGCGGAAATTGCGATAATTTGACATTTTCACGTTCCGCGGAGACCGCTAAAATGTCAAAATTTCCGTTTTCCGCAGCTTGGCGATAATTTGTTTCTTGCTCGCGCTGTAAATTAATATATTCTCGCGCGCGCGCGATCGTCTTACCTGAATCCCTGCGTTCGCTGACAAGTTTTCTTGATCCGGTCGCCTTCTCCATGAGATGTTGTATTGTTTTTAGCCATTTGCGCTGTCTCTCGATAGTTCGCGCCCGCAGTGACGTCATCCGTCGTGCGGTCACGTCTTTCTTCTCGCCATCATGCACTGCGAGACAACTCAAAACAAGATGGCCGCGCCCGCAAGCAATCACGTGGGTAAGTTGGCGACCCGCAACCATGCAGAAAATCTCGCGAACATGCCGGAAAAAAACTTCCGCATCTTTGCGATATTTCCGCTTGTTTGCGATAATTTTAAACATTTTCGCGATAATTTGCGAAAGTTAATTTCGCAAATTCCGCCCACCCCTACTCAAAATGTGCCCTAATTTTTCTTTCTTCAGCACTAATCATAATTTCTATTGCAAAATAAACCCCCTCATTGTGTTCCTTTTTAAATTAAATGTTTTAAGTGTTACCAGTTAATTCCAATCAAGATGGCTTCAGGTGTGCCATACTTTTGTCATAAGTAAGACAGTAAGCGCTCTAGTTGTTCTTAAGAACACTCTGGGACATTCTGTCATTGGGCTATACTTGGGCTACATCTGGGTGATATTTGGGCTATATTTGGGCTCTTTTGTCTCTGGTGGCCATCTTGGGAGATTTATTTGTTATGAAGTTTCCTAATTTCCTGCAGTCTCCTCAGTAGGAAATACTTTCAGTTTTTTACTTTGGTTTCATCAAGAAGGCATTCAGATGTGTCACACATTTGCCATAAATTCTGAATGTTAGCACTCTAGTTGCTCATTAGATCACTGTAGTAAAGCTACTGCTCACCAGGGAAGTCTGCTGCTGGTATTCAAAGTGCATGTTTCAGTCTACATGTCAGAATTTTTTTATGAAATAGAAGAGGGTTTGAGAAGTCAAAATGTGCCCTAATTTTTCTTTCTGCAGCACCAATCATAATTTCTATGGCAAAATGAAGCCCCTCATTTTGTTCCTTTGTAAATTAAATGTTTTAAGTGTTACCACTTTATTCCAATCAAGATGGCTTCAGGTGTGCCATACTTTTGTCATAAGTAAGACTGTTAGCGCTCTAGTTGTTCGTTAGAACACTCTGGGACATTCTGTCATTGGGCTATACTTGGGCTACATCTGGGTGATATTTGGGCTACATTTGGGCTCTTTTGTTTCTGGTGGCCATTTTGGGAGACTTATTTGTTATGATGTTTCCTAATTTCCTCATTTACTATAGTCTCCTCAGTAGGAAATACTTTCAGTTTTTTACTTTGATTCCATCAAGAAGGCATTCAGATGTGTCACACATTTGCCATAAATTCAGAATGTTAGCACTCTAGTTGCTTATTAGATCACTGTAGTGAAGCTACTGCTCACCAGGGAAGTCTGCTGCTGGTATTGAAAGTGCATGTTTCAGTCTGCATGTCAGAATTTTTTAATGAAATAGAAGAGGATTTGAGAAGTCACTCAAAATGTGCCCTAATTTTTCTTTCTGCAGCACTAATCATACTTTCGATGGCAAAATGAACCCCCTCGTTTTGTTCCTTTTTAAATTAAATGTTTTAAGAGTTACCACTTTATTCCAACCAAGATGGCTTCAGGTGTGCCATACGTTTGTCATAAGTAGGACTGTTAGCGCTCTAGTTGTTCTTTAGAACACTCTGGGAAGCTGCAGTAGAACACAAAGGAATCAACTGACAGTCCCTGCCCTTGTTGGATGTACATGTTTTACTGAGAATGTCAGACTTCATTCTCACATGACTGAGAAAGATAATGTGAATTTACAGAAAATATGCTCTCAGTTTAGCTTATAGATCACCTTCCAAACCTCTGTGGGAAAAGCATGAGAAAATCGTTTTCTCTCAAACATGATTCATGATATCACAGCAGAAGGCTTTTTCACATGGTAAAATCACCTTAGAACATACCACAATTCCTAAAATGAGTATGGTACCATCAACAAATGATTTATAATGTAACTAAAGTCTTAAAACCTTCTATTAACTGCAATGCTTTTTAATGAGGTGCTATCATGTATATTGGTCCCAAGATGGCTGCCAACACTTCTTGGATGAAGTGCTGACAGCCAATCAGATCTCACGGTGAGATGTGTGGTTAGGCTCCGCCCAGATATATATGTGATTTTACTTTTGATTTTCTCAGGAACTACCGAACAGATTGACTCCATATATGCAAAAGGCACATGCCTGACCTGAGGACTACCTCTTTGCCAAATTTCAAGTAATTCTGTACAGCCATTCGGGCTGTACCTACTAATGGGGCGCTCCGTTCAGCTCCTACCCTGAAAGTCTCGGGGTGATTCGTCAAGCGGGGGCCGAGAAAAAAGGGGGGTCCCAAAACGCGTTTTCCCCATGCATTTTTCCATAGGACCTTTAGTTGAAGGTACAGCCCGAACGGCTGAACAGAATTACTTGAAATTTGGCAGAGAGGTAGTCCTCAGGTCAGGGAAGTGCCTTTTGCAGGTCTGGTGTCAATCTGTTCAGTAATTCCTGAGAAAATAGCATTTAAAAGCATATAAATATCTATAAGCGCGCACTGTGCGCGCACCGTGCGCGCACCCTAACGTGCGCAAGCGTAATTCTGATTGGTGGTTACATGTTAGTCAACGTTCGAATCGGTCGAAATCAGGAAGTGTCGGCCGCCATTTTGTTTGTTTTCAGTGCGAGAGTGAAAAAGGAAGGTGGCGAACGTGAAAAGGGGGCAGGGTAGAGAGTTCCTGACCCCCTAGCCTTTGTCAGGGAGTCCCTGAAGGACCCCGAAGGCAGAAAAAAAAATGTAATTTTTCTTATTTTTAATACGTAGTTTATTGTAAAATAAATATATAGAAAAAATAATAATACATAAATAAATTAGCATTTAAAAAACCGTACAAATTCACTGAAAAAACCATAGGTTTCACACACGTTATAGTTAGGAATTAGCGTTTAAAAAATCTTGCAAATTCACTTAAAAAACCATAGGTTTCACACATGTTATAGTTAGGTGGATATTTCACTCATAAAAAACCAATGAAATTCCCCCGTTATAGTTAGTTCAGATAACTATAACTCGCGCGACCGCCACTCTATCACAAGGATGATGTCATCAGTGATGTCATGAGTGATGCCACTGACCAGGTCATGAGTGATGTTATATGTGACGTCATGAGCAGTGGATTGCGGGCGTGCGAGTTATAGTTATCTGAACTAACTATAACGTGGGAATTTCATTGGTTTTTTACGAGTGAAATATCCACCTAACTATAACATGTGTGAAACCTATGGTTTTTTAAGTGAATTTGCAAGGTTTTTTAAACGCTAATTCCTAACTATAACGTGTGTGAAACCTATGGTTTTTTCAGTGAATATATATATATATCCAACACACAGGGTAGCCCCAATGGAGAGAGCCAGCAGGTACGTGTAAAATATTCAATCTTTATGATGGCAGCTTACATGCAGGCGAAAAAGCTGTGAATATTCATCCATTCTGCAGTCAAACGCGTTTCGGGAATTCATTTCCCTTTTTCAATGGCAGAAACCAGCAAACACCCAACAGTGAATCGCACACCTTTAATTTATTCACGAGGATCAGCCCCAGTGGGTGTGGCCATCACTCTGGCCTTGTGGTCCTTGTAGTGGCGAAAAATAATCTACAGTGAGTCTGTTGAAAAGGACGCTGGTATTACAAAAGTACTTAAAACCTCAGTGGATCAATTAAAATCCTGCTTGCATGCCTGCTGTGCTCACCAGCTGTCACCTTGAACACCACCTCCCGTGGTACCAATGAAGCCGTTCTCGCTCCATCTCGGGCCCGCACACTCGTGGTGGGATTCTCCCGCGGCTGGGCTCAGCCGCTACAATCCAACACACAGGGTAGCCCCAATGGGAGAGAGCCAGCAGGTACGTGTAATATATTCAATCTTTATGATGGCAGCTTACATGCAGGCGAAAAAGCTGTGAATATTCATCCATTCTTCAGCCAAACGCGTTTCGGGAATTCATTTCCCTTTTTCAATGGCAGAAACCAGCAAACACCCAACAGTGAATCGCACACCTCTTATTTATTCACGAGGATCAGCCCCAGTGGGCGTGCCCATCACTCTGGCCTTGTAGTCCTTGTAGTGGCGAAAAATAATCTACAGTGAGTCTGTTGAAAAGGACGCTGGCATTACAAAAGTACTTAAAACCTCAGCGGGTCGATGAAAATCCTGCTTGCATGCCTGCTGTGCTCACCAGCTGTCACCTTGAACACCACCTCCCGTGGTACCAATGAAGCCGTTCTCGCTCCATCTCGGGCCCGCACACTCGCGGTGGGCTTCTCCGGTGGCTGGTCTCAGCCGCTACAATCCAACACACAGACAGATATATATATTTATATATATTTATATCTGGTAAAAACATGAAAGAGGTACTATAACAAGCTGTGGAAGTCCATCACACAGTGATAGTGGCAGCCATAATGTATAGAGCAAGTATACAAGAAATGCATGAATAACATGGCAAAAAGGTCCTCACAGAACCTTATAACCCACAACATATGAAGTGGAATGTAATAAAGCATAAGTCAACATCCAACAGTGGAGCATAGTTACAACTGAAAAACGGACCTGTGACATAGTATTATGAAGTGAAACAGTCAAGTGACAAGTGTAACATTTTTAGAGAACTGTATCAATCACAACCATGAGGTATGAAGAGAACAATATTATTATTAGTGATACAGCAGATGTGCGGTATATTTCTAAGTAACTGAAAATTCCTCCTTTATGGCTTATATAAATGTAGATATGGCAACAGTAAAATACAGTGACCTCATAAGTAAACTGGCCGTGGTTTCAACATCCTAAGTGTACCGTTAAAGGAATCAGTGTCACTGACACCAACAATTCAGTGGTGACAACAAGTTCAACATCTGGGAGTGATACCACATGCAAAATCACTATGACTTTTATAGACGAGTATCGGCTCCTGGGGAGGGGCAGACAAGCAGCAAGAACAACACCACCAAAGACCAGATAGAGAGGGTGAGGCCAAAGGGGCAGAGGACATGGAAGAGGACTGGGAGAAGCAGGCAGAGGAGAAAGCGTCTAGAAGAGAGAAACTAAAAAGGGAAGAGGAAAGGAGCAGATGGGAACGAGAAGAGAAAGCTCCAAAAAGAGACTATAATGGATGAACAATTGGTAAACTGAACTATTGTCAGTCTTACTAATCGACGACAGTCTAATGTGGAAAAGAGTACCCTGTTTCATGGGTCATCTTTCTGTCCTTTAAAACCTTTTAACTACTCTGAGACTAGAATCAGCATATATAAATGTATCAGATGACTGAAATTGAGTAAATGGCATAGTCCTAAAACCAGGAATAACATCTATGATGATACCAGGGCTAATCTCGCTGATATCTCAGACTCTATGCCAGACATCAGTGTAGGCGACATTGACACCCTCTTGACCCTACATGGTCTCCAAAGGGATACCATGATTGATTATAACAACATTCCCAATGCTCTCAATAAACTTAACATCACCACTGATCATACAGCAAGCACCTCCTTTAAACCACCACGCTCTTTTTCCTTTCCCATTATGTCACATGACAACTGTAGGAGAGTAGGATCTGCTTCACATGTTTACCCCCACTTTTTGCTGGTGTTTCACTGATTTTCAACTTTAGTCTGGCTGGGACCCTGCTATTCAGTGCCCCAGCCTAGCTGCATCCTCTCTAAAATGATTCCATGTACTTAGGTACAGTTCAGATTGGAACTGAGGTGCCCTTGTAAGCCCCTAGTATATGGTATAACATGTACCCAGGGCATAGGTACCCCAGAGGCCTACCAGGGGCTGAAGCATGTGTTATGCCATCCCTGGAAACGCACCACAAATAACACCACAGGTCTGCTACTGCAGCCTGGGTAAGGTGGTGCATGCACCCCTTACTGAGATATAGGTTCACTATATCTCACCATATACCCACATATAAACCTATAAGTCACTCCTATGGCAGGCCTTATCAATCCTGAAGGTAGAGTGCTTGGTTCCTATGTGAGAGGGTGCCCCTGCATGAGCAGAGCCCCTCTGCAGCGTTTGGAGACCCTTCTCTGATGCTGTTGGTAGTGCAGCCTGACCATATACTCTTAAGTGCATTATAACCAAACGGTACATGCTAACTTTGGACTGGCTGCACAGAAACATGCCGTGTTTGGTGAAAAACACCTTGGAATCATACCCCCACACCAGTAACTGGTGTGGGAGTATGATCCCACCCTTCTAGAGGGAGAGACATGACAGCACTGGTACACCCGGTAGAAACTTAATAGAGCCCTGGCATCACAACATTGATGCTGCAGCAACAGACACAGGTTTGGCCTCCTGCTGCTGACCGAAACTCTGGCAGGGGAGGCCTGGGCAATAGGTTTCCTGTCCCATGGAGGTGTAACCACCTCCCAGACAGGCTGATGTGTATTGGGGCTGGGTGGGAGCACTCTCTGAGTGCTTTGAAGTCCTGCACTGGGGCCACATTTGGTGTCCCTGTGCATAGTCCAGCTCAAACTGGTTCGGGGGCTTCCAGCCCCTGCTCTGGTGCGAAACTGGACAAAGGAAATGGGTGTAGCCACCCCTCTTTCCAAACCCCCCCATAGGTGGGTCCCCAGATTATATCAAACCCCCCACCTTAGTATAAGTATGGGACCCCTGTCTTTAGGATTTTAGATTACCCTGGATGAAACTCTAATGCTGAATCCTGGACCTTTGACGCTCTGCTCAAGACCAGAGTACTGAAGAAATTTCCCTTGGGGTCAAGGGGTGACTCCCCTGCTTGGCAGGCGTCAACAAAGTAATTTGCCGGTCTGCATCATTGAAGCTCCCGCCGGACTCCGAAGTATTTGCAGCCCAGGAAGAGGAATTCCAGACATCTCAGAGGCTGACCCGAGTCCTCAGCAATGCTGAGACCTGCAGCTCTTGTGAGTAGTGTGAAACCGGAACTCCTGGTCACTGTGCATTTCTGCACGTGCATTGACTTCTCAACGTCTTTTGAAGTCGTGCTTGGGCTGACTTGTAGCCAGAACCTCGAGCACTGAATCCACCAAAGATTGTTGGCCTGGTCATTCCGAGTGACCCGTGGGCCGCCATTTTGTGTTTTGTCTTGAGGTCCCTTTGTGATCCCTAGTCCGTTGACTGGTGGGTCCCTGAAGGGGTAACTTTGCATTTACTTGGGCTTTCCTGCTTCCTCCAGATGTGCCCTCACTCTCATCCAAGTGGTGAGTCCCACAGACCTTGCTGGTCTGCACCAAAGCATCTTTCTTGTTTCTACTTGGGTTGCTGTTGCCAAGGCTTGTTGTGTCCAATCTGGGAACCGACACTGCAGCACTCGACATCCTTCCTGAGACAGCTTAAATCCAGCTCCTGGTTGTCCTCGATATCTCCTGGACCTTGTGTCTGAAGAGTCAAGCTTCACCTCCTTCACCTGAAATCACCCGACATCGGTGGGCATCTGCTCATCGCCTTCCTGGTCACTGGCAAGTGACCCAGACTCTGTCCCCTCTGCTCTCAGGTTCTTCTCATCTTCGATCCAGGCTTGGATCTCTTCGGACACTTTGCATCTTCATAGCAGCAGCACTTCTTCGCCAGCTCCCATTGAAATCGACGGCGCAACCCGACACCAAAAGACACCTATGCACTCGGCTTCCCGGGGTGAGGTAACACAAGTGCTCTGGTGCTCCTGTGGGTGCTAGCCCTAGAACTTCCTAAATCCAAAAGGGTTTGGTCCTGACTCATTTCTAAGTGTCCCTAATCTTTAAAAATCGAACTGCGACTTTCCCCATAAGAGCTAACGGGAGCTAGCGGCTGTGTTCACACACTGCCCACGGCCCCCGTAGGTCCCCTGTGTCACTACCTTGGGTGGTTCCGTGGGGTCCCAGCAATTCTACAGGCTCTATGCCTTGTGTCTAGTTAAGTCATGGTTCTTATACCACTATTTTAGTATATGGTTTGGCTCGCCCCTAGGGCCTGACGTGTATTTGTGCTATTTTACTGTGATTATTGAAATGTAACTTATGTGTTTTGAACTCTAGTCTCATAAAGAGACTAGGAGGGTGTGTTTAGTAATACATACATATATTTTATATATTTACCTGGAGTGGATATCTTTCTTTTAGTGACTCAAGAGATTATAGACTGATAAAACAAGTTGCTTTACATACCTTCAAGACTATGGGCCCGATTCACAAAACTAACTTAAGACAAAATACTAAACTTACTACTTTTGGTATTCACAGAAGTTAGGATTTTGTCTTAAGTTTGTCTTAAGACAGACTTAAGACAAACTTAAGAAGGACTTCAGACAGACTTAAGACAAACTTAAGATAGACTTAAGACAGACTTAAGACAGACTTCAGACAAACTTAAGACAGACTTAAGACAGACTTCAGTTAGGATTTTGTCTTAAATCTGTCTTAAGTCTGTCTTAAGTCTGTCTTAAGTTTGTCTTAAGTCTGTCTTAAGTCTGTCTTAAGTCTGTCTCAAGTTTGTCTTAAGTCTGTTTTAAGTCTGTCTTAAGTCTGTCTTAAGTTTGTCTTAAGACAAACTTAAGACAAATTCCTAACTTCTGTGAATACCAAAAGTAGAAAGTTTAGGATTTTGTCTTAAGTTAGTTCTGTGAATCGGCCCCTTAGCCTGAAGGCTGCTCTCCATAGCTACCACTAGGATAGCTTTCAATAAAGGTTGTCTTTAACCTATGACCAATAAGGGGTTGTTTGGACTGATACAGGGTGCCCACTAGAACTAGTGGACAGCAAATATCAGGCAAACTTCTCACAACAACATCACCAGCTCTCTCGACACCATGATCAAAGACCTCATCAGATTTAGACACGGCAAATGGTTCAGGAACAATACCGACAATCTCGCAAACCCAGTTTAAGATTATCCAAACCCTATCTGGAGAGGAAGAGATCATTATACATTCATCTGACAAGAGAGGCAACTTGTCTTATGGGGCAAGGGACAATATATCACAGAGGTCCTTAGACAGCTTGAGGATAGCAAGTTTTACATCAAAATAACGAGGGAGGACTATACCAACAGTGTTAATGAATTCTGGAACAAATTGACGGGGTGGAAGGATGGGGGGATTCTCAAGTGGGATGAGTACTGTTATCTCAAGAATGATTATCTCAAACTTCCCATACTATATCTACTCCCCAAGATTCCCAAAGATATGGACAACCCCGCGGGCAGATCCATTGTTTCCTCTATAGGAAGTGTGTTGGAAAGTATATCCAAATACGTTGACCACTTCCTTAGAGAACATGTCACCTCGTTACCCTCACATGTCAGGGACACTAAAGATTTTCTATCCAAATTGGAGGGGGCGATATGAGAAGAAGAGTTCCTTCTCATCACTATGGACATGAACTTTCTGTACACCATCATTGACCACAACCTGGGTATCAGAGCATGGTATCACTTCCTCAAAAATAGGAACATTGGTCTTCTGCAACACACCAACATGCTGTTAGAAATGGTCCAACACTGCTTGACCAATAACATTTTCATGTTTAACGGTACCATCTATCAGCCAACACTGGGAACAGCGATGGCCACTTGCTTTGACCCCAGTTTTGCTAACCTGTTCCTGGGAGTGTGGAAGGAGGAGCTAAGTGCCTCACACCCAGAACTTTCAGGGGGTGGGGAAGTCACACCCTGGGTCTGGTATATCGACAACCTCATCATCTTATGGAGAGGGAGAGAGAAAGGTGCCAAAACGTTTGTGAACAAATTGAACTGCAATAATTACAATCTCAATCTGACATTTAATATGAGCAAGTCCAGTATTGAATTCCTCAACGTAGGTTTCACCATTGTAGACAACACCATACACACTAAAACCTGTTTAGCAAACCTACAGCAGGCAACAGTCTTCTCTATGCTCTGAGCACTCACCCAGATAACCTCAAATGGAGCATTCATTCCGGGGAGCTGCTCAGAGCAAGGAGAAACTGCAAGACCGACGAAGAATATGAGGCAGAAAAGAACAACATGGTACAAAGGTTCCAAGTATGCGGCTACCCGAAATGGATCTTGACCAAGGCTCTTAACAAAGCGAGTATGGTCACAAGGGAACACATGCTCAAGGACAACATCACCAAGAAAGTGGATGAGGGTACCAATAACACCAGAGTTATCCTCACATATAACATCAACTCACAAAAAATTGGAATGTTCTGACAAGTGACCCTATCATTGGCCACACCATACACGGAAGACCGAGGGTCACTTATAGAAGGGGTCGCAATCTTTGTGACATCCTGGTTCGTGGTGACATTTCCACACCATGCAGCCTCAATTATCACAACCTACAGGGATTCTTTCCTTGTGGCCACTGCAAGGCTTGCCGTAGTAGCCAATTAGTAAAAGAGTACACAACACCCAGTGACAGCACTAGAAAAATAACTCACTTCCTCACATGCAGTTCGAACTTTGTCATATATGTCCAGGAGTGCCCATGACATGTACGCTATGTGGGGAGTACCACCTTTATGGTTATCGAAGGAGTTTTAGAGCACATGTGGCTATCAATAATCGTGATGCCCATTACCCCATTGCAAGACACTTTGAACAATTCCATCTGTCCAATAGCTCCCTATTGAGATATTTTACCATTGAGCAGTTACAGAAGGATATCAGAGAGAGTAACAGAGTACTTACATTATGCAAAAGGGAGTCCAGATGCATCATTGAGCTAGAAACCAAGACTCACTGGGGTGCACAACCAAGATGAGGAATTAAACATACATCTACAAGAACAATCTAACTGAATTTCCTAAATGCTTAGTGCTGATCCAGTGTGCATTTTGTTTCACTCTCTGTCTAGTTGGGTGGTACATACCTTTGTTTGTGCAGCTTCTATTTTGAGTAACAGAGTGTAATGTTTGTAGATAGATCTTCTTCTTATTTTCATTAGTATGTTTGCTCGACCATTCTGGTTCGTGTTTGCTTCTAATCTTGATCTTTTCTCTCACTTTTACAAGAGGAAAGGAAGAGGCCCGAGTATGTTGGGAGTCACTGGCCCTAGGTCCCTTCCCTTTTCTTCATGTTATCCATGGTGTATCGACGCCGGAAGATAAGGAATTTATTTTTCCTATCTTTGATTATATATACACTGAATATAGCCACACTTAGAATTCTCTTTTAGACTTTGTGGAGACACAGGTTTCATTGCCTTTTTTTTTCTTTATATTACTTTCTTGTGTGGTCACTGATACACTGAACCTCAGCAGGAGACTGTATCTACTGTCAATTAACCCACTAGTGGTCATTACTGGTTCCTTTATCATTGTACTTAGGCCATTGAATCCACGGCCAGTTTACATTTGAGGTCACTGTACTTCACTGTTGCCATATCTACATTTATATAAGCCGTAAAGGAGAAATTGTCTGTTACTTTGAAATATACCTCACATCTGTTGCTATCACTAAGGACAATAATGTTCGCTTCATACCTCATGGTGGTGATTGATACAGTTCTCTAACAATGTTACACTTGTTACATGAGTGTTTCACTTGACACCATTATGTCACAGGTCAGTGTTTCAGTTGTAACTATGCTCCACTAATGGATGTTCATTTATGCGTTATTAAATTCGATCGCCCGTAATAGTTATAGTTAAGACCCAGTTTCCATAGGAAAAGCATTTTTTGTTTTTCCAATAACTTTAGTGCCGGATGACGAATCTACGCGAAATCTTCAAAACTTGTGGGGCGCTCTGGTCAGCTCCAATCCTGAAAGTTTTGGGTTGATTGGCCAAGCACGGGCCGAGAAAAAAGGGGGGTCCCAAAACGTGTTTACTCCATGTTAATTCCTATAGGAATCTTTAGACACGGCTACGGCTCAAACTGCTGAATGGAATTACACCAAATTTGGCAAAAAGGTAGCCCTTGTTTCAGAAAGAGACCTTTTTTTTAAATAGAGTAAATCCATTCAGTAGTTCCTGAGAAATTAAAAAAATTAGAGGTCGGAAAATCAATTTGCCATAGGAAACTTTAGACACGGTTACAGCAGAAACTGCTGAACGGAATTACACCAAATTTGGCAAAAAGGTAGCCCTTGGTTCAGAAAGAGACCTTTTATTTAAATGGTCTGAATCCGTTTAGACGTTTTTGAGATACTAAAAGAAAAATGTGTTTATCCATCTGGGCGGGACCTAACTACACAAGCACAAGCTTGGCTCTTATTGGCTGATAACAGTTCAATCCAGGAAGTGTTGGCAGCCATCTTAGTGCAATGCTTTTAGGTCTCGCCTAGGGATGCTTGGCGAGATCTATTGTTGTCGATCTACCTAAACACCACTGCACTAACCTAAACCCCAAAACACTACCTCCACCATGACCCCCTACACTACACAAACACCACTGCACCACCCTACACCCTAAAACACTACCCCCAGCACGACCCCCTACACTACCCAAACACCACTGCACTACCCTAAACCCTAAAACTAGGCCTGGGCGAAGCACTACGCTACGCTCGCGTAGTTTGCGAAGTTCGCGCTACTTCGCACTACGCGAACTGCACGTAGCACAGTGCGAACACGCGTAGCGTAGTGTTGCGTAGTGCTGCGGTCATTTTTTGCTTGCTCGCGGTCCTCAACAACAAGTTGGCGACCGCGAGCAAGCAAAATGACATCCCGGCGAGACTTTTTCCTTGTTCGCGATCGCGAGCATGGAAAATAAACCTCCCGGCGAGATTCCCAACGCGAGGAGGTCAGGTTTCACATTGCGAGTGGTCGCGTATGCTCGCGACCGCTCGCGATGAGAAACTACCAGTTCGCGTTGAGAAAGCTGCCGCTCGAGCAGCAGAAAACTACAGCTCGCACTGTGCGAGATGCCATTTTCAATGATTGCACAGTGCCGGTTGCTTGTCCGCACTGTGCAATCATTGAAAACAACATCTTGCACAGTGCGAACATGTTACTACGCAGTTCGCGAAGTGCTACGCGTAGCTCACGTAGTGCGAACTTCACTTTGCGTAGCTTCGCGAAGTGCTACTTCGTGAACTACGCCCACCCTTACCTAAAACACTACCCCCAGCACGAACCCCTACACTACCCAAATACCACTGCACTACTCTAAAACACGACCCCTACTCTACACAAACACCACTGCACTATCCTAAACCCTAAAACACTACACCCAGCATGACAAGCTACACTACACAAACACCACTGCACTTTCCTAAACCCTACAACACTACAACCAGCACAACCCCCTACACTACCCAAACACCACTGCACTACCCTAAACCCTAAAACACTACCCCCAGCACGACATCCTACATTACCCAAAAATAACTGCACTACCCTAAACCCTAAAACACTACCACCAGCACGACTCCCTACACTACACAAACACCACTGCACTACCCTAAACCCTAAAACACTACCCCCAGCACAGCCAACTACACTACACAAACACCACTGTACTACCTTAAACCCTAAAGCACTACCCCAGCACGACAACCTACTCTACCCAAAAACTACTGCACTACCCTAAACCCTAAAACACTACCCCCTGCACGACCCCCTTCACTACCCAAACACAACTGCACTATCTTAAACCAAAAAACACTACCCCCTGCACGACACCCTGCACTACCCATTCACCACTGCACTACACTAAACCCTAAAACACGACAACTACACTACACAAGCACTACCCCAGCATGATCCCCTACACTAAACAAACACCACTGCACAACACAACACCCTAAAACACTACCCCCTACACTACACAAACACCAGTGTACTACCCTGAAACCCTAAAACACTACACCCTGCACGTCCCACTACACTACACAAACACCACTACACTACCCTAAACCCTAAAACACTACCCCAGCACGACCCCCTACACTACACAAACACCAATGCACTACCCTAAACCCTAAAACACTACCCCCAGCACAACCACCTACATTACTCATACACCACTGTACTACCCTAAACCCTAAAACACTACCCCCAGCACGACCCCCTTCACTACCCAAATACAACTGCACTATCTTAAACCAAAAAACACTACCCTCTGCACGACACCCTGCACTACCCAATTACCACTGCACTACACTAAACCCTAAAACATGACAACTACACTACACAAACACCAGTGCACTACCCTAAACCCTAAAACACTACACCCAGCACAACCCACTACACTACACAAACACCACTACACTACCCTAAACCCTAAAGACCCCCTACACTACACAAACACCAATGCACTACCCTAAACCCTAAAACACTACCCCCAGCACAACCACCTATATTACTCATACACCACTGTAATACCCAAACCCTAAAACACTACCCCCAGCATGATCCCTTCACTACCCAAACACAACTGCACTATCTTAAACCAAAAAACACTACCCCCTGCATGACACCCTGCACTACCCAATCACCACTGCACTACACTAAACTCTAAAACATGACAACTACACTACACAAACACCACTGTACTAACCTAAACCCTAAAACACTACCCCTGCACGATCCCCTATACTACACAAACAACATTGCACTGCACTACACCCTAAAAACACTACCCAAACACCGTGCACTACCCTCAACCCTAAAACAGTACCCCTAGCATGACCCCCTACACTACCCAAACACCACTGCACTACCCTAAACCCTACAACACTACCCCCAGCATGAACCACTACACTACCCAAATAACACTGCACTACCCTAACACATGACCCCCTACACTACACAAGCACCACTGCACTACCCTAAACCACTATCCCCAGTATGACACCCTACACTAGCCAAAAATAACTGCACTACCCTAAACCCTAAAACACTACCACCAGCACGACTCTCTACACTACCCAAACACCACTGCACTACCCTAAACCCTAAATCTACCCCCAGCACAACCCCCTATATTACACAAACACCACTGCACTACCCTAAACCCTAAAACACTACCCCCAGCTTCACCCACTTCACTACACAAACACCACTACACTGCACTGCCGTAAACCCTAAACACTACCCCCAGCAAGACCCCCTACAGTAGACAAACACCACTGCACTATCCTAAGCCCTAAAACACTACCCCAGCACGAACCCCTACACTACACAAACACCACTGCACTGCCCTAAACCCTAAAACACTACTTCTAGCATGACCCCTACACTACACAAACACCACAGCACTACCCTAAACCCCAAAACACTGTCCCTACACTACACAAACACGACTGCACTACCCTAAACCCTAAAACACTACCCCAGCACGACACCCTACACTACACAAACAACACTGCACTACCCTAAACCCTAAAACACTACCCCCTACACTACACAAACACCACTGCACTACCCTACACCCTAAGACACGACCCCCAGCATGACCCCCTACACTACCCAAACACCACTGCACTACCCTCAACCCTACAACACTACCCCAGCACGAACCACTACACTACCCAAATAGCACTGCACTACCCTAAAACATGACCCCCTACACTACACAAACACCACTGCACTCTCCTAAACCCTAAAACACTAGCTCTAGCATGACACCCTACACTACACAAACACCACTGCACTACGCTAAACCCTAAAACACTACAACCAGCACGAGCCCCTACAATACCCAAACACCACTGCACTACCCTAAACCCTAAAACTCAACCCCCAGCATGACCCCCTACACTACCCAAACATCACTGCACTACCCTATAACATGACTCCATACACTACACAAACACCACTGCACTACCTTAAACCCTAAAACACTACCCCCAGCACGACTACCTACATTACACAAGCACCACCGCCCTACCCTAAACCCTAAAACACTACCCCCAGCATGACCCCCTATACTACCCAAACACCTCTGCACTGCCCTAAACCCTAAAACACTACCCCCAGCATGATCCCCCTACACTACCCAGACACCACTGAACTGCCGTAAACCCAAAAACACTACCCCCAGAACGACCCCCTACACTTTCCAAACACCACTTCACTATTCGAAACCCTACAACACAACCCCCAGCATGACCCCTACACTACCCAAACACCACTGCACTACCCTAAACCCTAAAACCGGACCCCCTACACTACACAAACAACAATGCACTACCATAAACACTAAAACACTACCCCATCACAACTCCCTTCACTACCTAAACACCACTGCACTACGCTAAACCCTAAAACACTACAACCAGCACGAGCCCCTGCAATACCCAAACACCACTGCACTACCCTAAACCCTAAAACTCAACCCCCAGCATGACCCCCTACACTACCCAAACATCACTGCACTACCCTATAACATGACTCCATACACTACACAAACACCACTGCACTACCTTAAACCCTAAAACACTACCCCCAGCACGACCACCTACATTACACAAGCACCACCGCCCTACCCTAAACCCTAAAACACTACCCCCAGCATGACCCCCTATACTACCCAAACACCTCTGCACTGCCCTAAACCCTAAAACACTACCCCCAGCATGATCCCCCTACACTACCCAGACACCACTGAACTGCCGTAAACCCAAAAACACTACCCCCAGAACGACCCCCTACACTTTCCAAACACCACTTCACTATTCGAAACCCTACAACACAACCCCCAGCATGACCCCTACACTACCCAAACACCACTGCACTACCCTAAACCCTAAAACCGGACCCCCTACACTACACAAACAACAATGCACTACCATAAACACTAAAACACTACCCCATCACAACTCCCTTCACTACCTAAACACCACGGCACTACCCTAAACCTTAAAACACTACCCCCAGCACAGCCCTCTACAATACACAAACACCACTGTACTATTCTAAACCCTAATACACTACTCCCAGCACGACCCACTTCATTACCCAAACACAACTGCACTACCTTAAACCCCAAAACACTACCCCTGCAGGACACCCCACACTACCCAAACACCACTGCACAACCCTAAACCCTAAAACACTACCCCAGCACGATCTCCTACACTAAACAAACACCACTGCACTACACTGCACCCTAAACCACTACCCCCTACACTACACAAACACCAGTGCACTACCCTAAACCCTAAAACACTAACCCAGCACAACCCACTACACTACACAAACACCACTACAATACCCTAAACCCTAAAACACTACCCCAGCACGACCCCCTACACTACACAAACACCAATGCACTACCCTAAACCCTAGATCACAACCCCCCGCACAACCACCTACACTACACATACACCCCTGACCTACCCTAAACCCTAAAACACTACCCCCAGCATGACCCCCTTCACTACCCAAACACAACTGCACTACCTTAAGCCAAAAAACACTACCCCCTGCACCACACCGAACACTACCCAATCACCACTGCACTACACTAAACCCTAAAACACAACCTCTACTCTACACAAACACCAGTGTACTACCCTAAACCCTAAAACACTACCCCTAGTACGACCCCTACACTGCACAAACACCACTGCACTACCCTAAACCACTATCCCCAGCATGATACCCTACACTACACAAAAATACCTGCACTACCCTAAAACCTAAAACACTACCACCAGTACGAGTCCCTACACTACCCAAACACCACTGCACTACCCTAAACCCTTAAATACTACCCCCAGCACGGCCACCTACAACTACCCAAACACCACTGCACTACCCTAAACCCTAAAACACTACCCCAGCATGACCCCCTACACTACACAAGCACCACTGCACTACCCTAAACCACTATCCCCAGCATGACATCCTGCACTACCCAAAAATAACTGCACTACCCTAAACCCTAAATATACCCTCAGCACAACCCCCTATACTAAACAAACACCACTGCACTACCCTAAACCCTAAAACACTACCCCCAGCATCACCCACTTCACTGTACAAACACCACTGCACTGCACTGCACTGCCCTAAACCCGAAAACACTACCCCTAGCATGACCCACTACACTACTCAAACACCACTGCCCTACCCTAAAACACTACCCCCAGCAAGACCACCTACAGTAGACAAACATCACTGCGCTATCCTAAATCCTAAAACACTACCCCCAGCACGACCCCCTACACTACCCAAACACCACTGCACTATCCTACATCCTAAAACACTACCCCAGCACAAACCCCTACACTACACAAACACCACTGCACTGCCGTAAACCCTAAAACACTACTCCCAGGACTGCTCCCTACACTACCCAAACAACACTGCACTACCCAAAACCCTAAAACACAACCCCCTACACTACACAAACACCACTGCACTACCCTAAACCCCAGAACACTTCTACCAGCATGATACCCCTACACTACACAAGCACCACTGCACTTTCCTAAACCCTAAAACACTTCTACCAGCATGATACCCCTACACTACACAAGCACCACTGCACTTTCCTAAACCCTAAATCTACCCTCAGTATGACCCCCTACACTACACAAACACCACTGCACTACCCTAAACCCTAAAACACTACCCAGCACATCCCCTACACTACACACACACCACTGCACTACCCTAAACCCTAAAACACTACCCCAGCATGAACCCCTACACAACACAAACACCACTGCACTACCCTAAACCCTAAAACACTACCCCCACCGTGACCCCCTACACTACCCAAACACCACTGCACTACCCTAAACCCTATAACACTATCCGCAGCGCGACCCCATACACTACCCAAACACCAGTGAACTACCCTAAACCCTAAAACACTACCCGCAACGCGACCCCTACACTACACAAACACCACTGCACTACCCTAAACCCTAAATCTACCCCCAGCATGACCCCCTACACTACCCAAACACCAATGCACTACCCTAAATGCTAAAACACTACCCCTGACACAACCTCCTACAATACACAAACACAACGGCACTGCCCTAAACCCTAAAACACTACCCCTGGCAAGACCCCCACACCACACACACCCCACTGCACTGCCCTAAACCCTGAAACACTACCTGCAGCATGACCCCCTACACTACCCAAACACCACTGCACTGCCCTTACCCCTTAAACCCTACCCCCAGCACGACCCCCTACACTACCCAAACACCACTGCACTATCCTAAACCCTAAAACATTATCCCAGCACGTCCCCTACACTACACAAACACCACTGCACTACCCTAAATCCTAAATCACTGCCCCCAGCATGAACCCCTATACTACACAAACACCACTGCTCTACCCTAAACCCTAAAACACTACCCCCAGCGTGACCCCCTACACTACCCAAACACCACTGCACTACCCTATACCCTAAACACTACCCCCAGTGCGACCACCTACACTGCACAAACACCACTGCACTACCCTAAACCCTAAATCTACCCCCAGCATGACCCCTACACTACCCAAACACCACTGCACTACCCTAAATGCTAAAACACTACTCCAGCATAACACCCTACAATACCCAAACACCACGCACTGCCCTAAACTCTAAAATACTACCCCAGCACGATCCCCTACACTACACAAACACCACTGCACTGTTCTAAACCGTAAAACACTACCTCCAGCACGGCCACCTACACTACCCAAACACCAGTGCATTATCCTAAACCCTAAATCTACCCCCAGCATGACACCCTACACTTCACAAACACCACTGCACTACCCTAAACCCTAAAACAGTACCTCCACCGTGACCCCCTACACTACACAAACAGCACTGCACTACCAATAACCCTAAAACACTACCCTCAGCAAGACCCCCTACTCTACACAAACATCACTGCACTATGCTAAATCCTAAAACACTACCCCCAGCACGACCCCCTACACTGCCCAAACACCACTGCACTATCCTACACCCTAAAACACTACCCCAGCACAAACCCCTACACTACACAAACACCACTGCACTGCCGTAAACCCTAAAACACTACTCCCAGCACTGCTCCCTACACTACCCAAACAACACTGCACTACCCAAAACCCTAAAACACAACCCCCTACACTACACAAACACCACTGCACTACCCTAAACCCCAGAACACTTCTACCAGCATGATACCCCTACACTACACAAGCATCACTGCACTTTCCTAAACCCTAAAACACTTCTACCAGCATGATACCCCTACACTACACAAGCACCACTGCACTTTCCTAAACCCTAAATCTACCCTCAGTATGACCCCCTACACTACACAAACACCACTGCACTACCCTAAACTCTAAAACACTACCCCAGCAAGTCCCCTACACTACACACACACCACTGCACTACCCTAAACCCTAAAACACTACCCCAGCATGAACCCCTACACAACACAAACACCACTGCACTACCCTAAACCCTAAAACACTACCCCCACCGTGACCCCCTACACTACCCAAACACCACTGCACTACCCGAAACCCTAAAACACTCTCCGCAGCACGACCCCATACACTACCCAAACACCAGTGAACTACCCTAAACCCTAAAACACTACCCGCAACGCGACCCCTACACAACACAAACACCACTGCACTACCCTAAACCCTAAATCTACCCCCAGCATGACCCCCTACACTACCCAAACACGAATGCACTACCCTAAATGCTAAAACACTACCCCTGACACAACTTCCTACAATACACAAACACAACTGCACTGCCCTAAACCCTAAAACACTACCCCTGGCAAGACCCCCACACCACACACACCCCACTGCACTGCCCTAAACCCTGAAACACTACCTGCAGCATGACCCCCTACACTACCCAAACACCACTGCACTGCCCTTAACCCTTAAACCCTACCCCCAGCACGACCCCCTACACTACCCAAACACCACTGCACTATCCTAAACCCTAAATCTTCCCCCAGTACAACCCCCTACACTACACAAACACCACTGCACTACCCTAAACCCTAAAACATTATCCCAGCACGTCCCCTACACTACACAAACACCACTGCACTACCCTAAACCCTAAATCACTGCCCCAGCATGAACCCCTATACTACACAAACACCACTGCTCTACCCTAAACCCTAAAACACTACCCCCAGCGTGACCCCCTACACTACCCAAACACCACTGCACTACCCTATACCCTAAAACACTACCCCCAGTGCGACCACCTACACTGCACAAACACCACTGCACTACCCTAAACCCTAAATCTACCCTCAGCACGACCCCTACACTACCCAAACACCACTGCACTACCCTAAATGCTAAAACACTACTCCAGCACAACACCTTACAATACCCAAACACCACGCACTGCCCTAAACTCTAAAAGACTTCCCCAGCACGATCCCTTACACTACACAAACACCACTGCACTGTTCTAAACCATAAAACACTACCTCAAGCACGACCACCTACACTACCCAAACACCAGTGCATTATCCTAAACCCTAAATCTACCCCCAGCATGACCCCCTACACTTCACAAACACCACTGAACTACCCTAAACCCTAAAACACTATCCCCACCGTGACCCCCTACACTACACAAACAGCACTGCACTACCAATAACCCTAAAACACTACCCCCAGCAAGACCCCCTACTCTACACAAACACCACTGCTGTACCCTAAACCCTAAAACACTACCCCAAGCACGACCCCCTTCACTACCAAAACACCACTGCACTACCCTAAACCCTAAAACACTACCCCTGCACGACTCCCTATACTACAAAAACAACACTGCACTACCTTAAACTCTAAAACACTATCCCCAGCATGAACCCCTATACTACACAAACACCACTGCACCACCCTAAACCCTAAAACACTACCCCAAGCACGACCCCCTACACTACACAAACAACACTGCACTACCCTAAACCCTAATACACTACCCCTAGCACGACCCCTACACTACACAAACACCACTGCACTACCCTAAACCCAAAAACACTACACCCAGCAGGACCCCAACACTACCCAAACACCATTGCACTACCCTAAACCCAAAAACACTACCCAATGCAGGACCCCAACACTACCCAAACACCACTGCACTACCCTAAACCCTAGTACACAACCCCCTACACTATACAAACACCACTGCACTACCATAAACCCTAAAAAACTACCCTCAGCACGACCCCTTAAAGTACACAAACACCACGGCTCTACCCTAAAACACTACCCCCTACACTACACAAACACCACTGCATATTATCTACTAGCGGTCACCAGTAGATAGTTATATTTAGGACCTAGTTTCCATAGGAAAAGCGTTTTTTGTTTTCCCAATAACTTTGGCGCCGGATGACAAATCTTTGCGAAATCCTCAAAACTTGTGGAGTGCTCCGGTCAGCTCCTATCCTGAAAGTTTCGGGGTGATTCGCTAAGCGGTGGCAGAGAAAAAAGGGGGTCCCAAAACGTGTTTTCGCCATGTTAATTCCCTTAGGAAACTTTAAACACGGGTACAGCTCAAACTGCTGAATGGAATTACAGCAAATTTGGCAAAAAGGTAGCCCTTGTTTCAGAAAGAGACCTTTTTTTTAAATGGAGTAAATCCATTCAGTAGTTCCTGAAAAATTAAAAAAATAGAGGTCGGAAAATCAATTTCCCATAGGAAACTTTAGACACGGTTACAGCAGAAACTGCTGAACGGAATTACACCAAATTTGGCAAAAAGGTAGCCCTTGGTTCAGAAAGAAACCTTTTATTTAAATGGTATGAATCCGTTTAGACGTTTTTGAGATACTAAAAGAAAAATGTGTTTATCCATCTGGGCGGGACCTAACTACACAAGCACAAGCTTGGCTCTTATTGGCTGACAACAGTTCAATCCAGGAAGTGTTGGCAGCCATCTTAGTGCAATGCTTTTAGGTCTCGCCTAGGGATGCTTGGCGAGATCTATTGTTGTCGATCTACCTAAACACCACTGCACTAACCTAAACCCTAAAACACTACCTCTACCATGAACCCCTACACTCACAAACACCACTGCACTACCCTACAAACACTACCCCAGCACAACCCCCTACACTACCCAAACACCACTGCACTACCCCACACCCTAAAACACTACCCCCAGCATGACCCTCTACACTACCTAAACACCACTGCACTACCCTAAATCCTAAAACATGACCCCCTACACTACACAAACAACACTGCACTACCCTAAACACTAAAACACTACCCCAGCACAACTCCCTACACTATCCAAACACCACTGCACTACCCTAAACCCTAATACACAACCCCCTACACTACACAAACACCACTGCACTACCCTAAACCCTAAAAAACTACCCCCAGCACGACCCCCTAAAGTACACAAACACCGCGGCACTACCCTAAAACACTACCCCCTACACTACACAAACACCACTGCATATTATCTACTGGCGGTCACCAGTAGATAGTTATATTTAGGACCTAGTTTCCATAGGAAAAGCGTTTTTTGTTTTTCCAATAACTTTGTCGCCGGATGACGAATCCTTGCGAAATCCTCAAAACTTGTGGGGCGCTCCGGTCAGCTCCTATCCTGAAAGTTTTGGGGTGATTCGCCAAGCGGGGGCAGAGAAAAAAGGGGGGTCCCAAAATTTGTTTCCGCCATGTTAATTCCCATGCCAAACTTTAAACACGGCTACAGCTCGAATTGCTGAATGGAATTACACCAAATTTGGCAAAAAGATAGCCCTTGTTTCAGAAAGAGACCTTTTTTTTAAATGGAGTAAATCCATTCAGTAGTTCTTGAGAAATTAAAAAAATAGAGGTCGGAAAATCATTTTCCCATAGGAAACTTTAGACACAGTTACAGCAGAAACTGCTGAACGGAATTAGACCAAATTTGGCAAAAAGGTAGCCCTTGGTTCAGAAAGAGACCTTTTTTTTAAATGGTATAAATCCATTTTGTTTAGTAGTTTTTGAGATATTAAAAGAAAAATGTGTTTATACATCTGGGTGGGACACGAGCACAAGCTTGGCTCTAATGGGCTGACAACACTTCAATCCAGGAAGTGTTGGCAGCCATCTTGGTGCAATGCTTTTAGGTCTTGCCTAGCGACGCATCGCATGTGCTACACGCTTGGTGAGATCTATTGTTGTCGATCTACCCCAACACCACTGCACTAACCTATACCCTAAAACACTACCACCACCATGATCCCCTTACACTACACAAACACCACTCAACTACCCTACACACTAAAACACTACCCCCAGCATGACCCCCTACACTACCCAAACACCACTGCACTACCCTAAACCCTAAAACACTACCCCCAGCATGAACCCCTACACTACCCAACTTCCACTGCACTACCCTAAAACACAACCCCTACATTACACAAACATCACTGCACTATCCTAAACCCTTAAACACTACACCCAGCACGACAAGCTACACTACACAAACACCACTGCACTACCCTAAACCCCAAAACACTACCCCAGCATGACAGCCTACACTACACAAACACCACTGCACTACCCTAAAACACTACACCCAGCACGACCCCCCTACACTACCCAAACACCACTGCACTACCCTAAACCCTAAAACACTACCCCCAGCACGACACCCTACACTACCCAAAAATATTTGCACTACCCTAAACCCTAAAACACTACCACCAGCACAACTCCCTACACTACCTAAACACCACTGCACTACCCTAAACCCTAAATCTACCCCAGCACAAGTCCCTACAGTACACAAACACCACTGCACTACCCTAAACCCTAAAACACTACCCCCAGCATGACCCCTCACTACAAAAACACCACTGCACTACCCTAAACCCTAAATCTACCCCCAGCATGAACCCCTACACTACCCAAACCCCACTACACTATCCTCAACCCTAAAACAATACCCCCAGCATGACCCCCTACACTACACAAGCACCACTGCACTACCCTGAACCCTAAAAACACTACCCCCAGCAGGAATCCCTACACTACCCAAACACCACTGCACTACCATAAACCCTAAAACACTAGCCCCAGCACAACCCCCTACACTACACAACCACCACTGCACTACCCTAAACCCTAGAAGAAAAAAAACACCCCATGCCCAATACCCTTTACCTCTCACTCCTCGTGGTTCCTCTCTCCTCGTGGTTCCTGCTTCATGTCGTCTCTGAGGGGCGGTGCACATCGTTGTGAGGAAACTGAACAGACTCTGTTTCCTTACAGAGACCTGGATCATCTACATGTTTTTTAGAACGCATGGTCCTTTACCATACATACCTTTACAATGAAATTCGTTGTAAAGGCATGCGTGGTAAATGACCATGTGTTCTAAAACAATACGTAGTAATGACTTTGCAATGTACAACGCATGCGTGGTAATGCATGCGTTGCAATAGTATCGCAAAGTAAAAAAGTCATTGTAACTGCTGTTTACCGATTGAAACTGGCCCCTGTTCTTCAGTGAGTCGTTTATTTGATAAATTAGAAGGGAGGAATGTGGGTTTTTTACCGAAAAGTGCATTCCCGGCTGCTGTATTGTGAAAGTGTCTGCTTGGCCTGGTTTCACTTCCGGTGAGAAAGTGGAAGAGTCTGATTGGATCTAAATTTGTACTGTTGTTGGATGGAGCCGGCGCAACACGTCATCAGAAAACACAGCTAATGGAAAGTGTCCTCCCTGAAGTGTGGAGCAGTACCATGAGAGGTCAACGAGTGTGCGTTCCACTGCAATATTACCATACCGCGTGACCCATGTGCCACCTCCAGGGTACGGGAGGCAGAAGCGGCATCGCATGTGCTCTTGAAGACCGTTGTAGCACTAATTCTACATTTTGGAACTAGGGCATTTTAACCTCGTTGTTCCTGCCAGATACAAAGAGAAGATCCTGTGTTATTAAGTGCCCTCATTACCTTTTTTGTGGGTTGTGGTGCTTGTCACTACGCTGCCCCGCCAGTGCACACGACTGGGCACCCCACCTCGTGTGCCATCTGCAGGGCCTCTGCCCTCGGATCACTGGTTTCAGTTTCTGGAGTGGCAACATAAATAGTTGCTCCCAAAGGACTAGCCTGAACACTTAGGTGAATATCCCCTGCACCAGAATTCCATGGAAATTCTTTCCTTTGCTCTCCCACGTCGATGAGGACGTCATAATAGCACGGCTCCGCTCGCGACACCGTATGACGTTATCGGTGCCATAAGAGGACCTCGTCGGCGTGCTGACGTCAGTTTCACCCATTTTTTCCGTGCCACCGAGGCACACAGGCGGACCGAGATATTTTCACATGTATACATAGGGGTCGATTCCAATCCGGGTGGGACAGCTCTCCGAGAGCTGTACGTAGCCTTACCTTGCGATCGACTCATACCTGGAGCCGGTACGTCCAGGCGATGAAGTACGATGCGCATAACTGACACAAACCCAACCGACAAGTAGGCTGTGATTCAAGCTTTCCATCTGAGCCGTACCTCCGAACGCCGAACCGAGACGCCCGGAAGCAGTATCCACAGCAGTTTCCGGCCGGACAAGTACGATGCGCAAATCATACGCGCCGGACAGGTCACTACATACAGCACGTCACAGCCTCCGGAAAATAAGCATATCAGGTACAATTAGCATCAGAACACAATCCACGGCTATGAGACGGACCAGCTTGCAACGGGTACAAGATGGAGCAACAAGCAGCATGTACGAGATGAACACGTAATCAATCCCATCGCGTAAGTCATACCAGTACTGTACATCTATGACCGGATCAGGAACAGCCATGGACGGCGCAGACAGTAAGTCAGACACCCACCCCACAAACAAATGACACGTACCCGCCAAATGTCACACACACCCAGAGGATCCATATCCTCGCCACTAGCAATAGGGGTTGCATGTCCAGCACCACTACCACCACCACTCATGGGGGGTATGTTGCCCATCACTACTGCCAACCCCACCCATAAGGGACCTGTTGCCCATCACCACTGCCACCCCCACTCATAGGGCTTATATTGCCCATCACTCCTGCCACCCCCACCCATAGGGGACCTGTTGCCCATCAATACTGCCACCCCCACTCATAGGGATTATGTTGCCCATCACTACTGCCACCCCCACTCATAGGGGACCTGTTTCCCATCACTCCTGCCACCCCCACCCATATGGGACCAGTAGCCCATCACTACTGCCACCCCTACCCATAGGGCTTCTGTTGCCCATCACTCCTGCCACCCCCACCCATAGGGGACCTGTTGCCCATCACTACTGCCACTCCCACTCATAGGGCTTATGTTGCCCATCACTACTGCAACCCCCACACATATGGCATATGTTGCCCAGCACTCCTGCCACCCCCACCCATAGGGGACCTGTTGCCCATCACTCCTGTCCCCCCCACCCATAGAGGACCTGTTGCCCATCACCACTGCCACCCCCACTCATAGGGCGTATGTTGCCCATCACTCCTGTCACCCCCACCCATAGGGGACCTGTTGCCCATCACCACTGCCACCCCCACTCATAGGGCTTATGTTGCCCATCACTCCTGCCACCCCCACCTATAGGGGACCTGTTGCCCATCACTACTGCCACCCCCACTCATAGGGCTTATGTTGCCCATCACTACTGCCACCCCCACCCATAGGGCTTATTTTGCCCATCACTACTGCCACCCCCACTCATAGGGGACCTGTTGCCCATCACTCCTGCCACCCCCACCCATAGGGGACCTGTAGCCCATCACTACTGCCACCCCCACCCATAGGGCTTATGTTGCCAATCACTCCTGTCACCCCACCCATAGGGGACCTGTTGCCCATCACTACTGCCACCCCCACTCATAGGGCTTATGTTGCCCATCACTACTGCCAACTCCACACATAGGGATTATGTTGCCCAGCACTCTTGCCACCCCCACCCATAGGGGACGTGTTGCCCATTACTCCTGCCACCCCCACACATAGGGGACCTTTTGCCCATCACTACTGCCACCCCCACCCATAGGGGACCTGTTGCCCATCACCACTGCCAACCCCACTCATAGGGCTTATGTTGCCCATCACTACTGCCACCCCACCCATAGGGGACCTGTTGCCCATCACTACTGCCACCCCTACTCATAGGGCTTATATTGCCCATCTCTACTGCCACCCCCATCCATAGGGCTTATGTTGCCCATCACTACTGCCACCCCCACTCATAGGGGACCTGTTGCCCATCACTCCTGAAACCCCCATCCATAGGGGACTTGTTGTCCGTCACTCCTGCCACCCCCACCCATAGGGGACCTGTTGCCCATCACCACTGCCACCCCCACTCATAGGGTTTATGTTGCCCATCACTCCAGCCACTTCCACCCATAGGGGATCTGTTGCACATTACCCCTGCCACTCCCACCCATAGGATGGGTGATGTGCCACACATCCATCATACACCAACATTAGGTATGTCAGAAAATTACATCCGCCCTAACATCATGACAATAGTGTGTAGTCTGTGACAAATGCCCACAACAGTGATTATGACTTCGAACATACAATGTAACTACCATCACATGTGTGTCCAAAAACTGAGTGTGGCCTACACAAGGCAAGCATCACTATAGCACTGTGTCAATGTAAAACTAACACCCCCTCACTGTGTAGAACAAACATTAATTGTGGGGTTCCAAACTGCAGCAAATGTGGAGCATTGTGGTGATGGGGTCTAAAACCCCAGTATCACAGTGACCAAAAGGTAAGTGTCATCATGGTCAAAGCTGCAAATGCCAAACAGCATGTATGATTCCTGGTCCCAACACATGAAACGCTGTTGGGCCAAAGTAGTGGTTGTGTCCCATATCCACAGAGATGTGGTGAGGCTAACAGTGCTGTGAAACACTAACATACTCTCGGCCATGTGCAGACAAGCACCACCCATGGAAGCTGACATTGCATACAGTGTACAATGACACCAAAGCAGAAGTGACCATCACAAAGCATACACACATCTCGAAAATAGACACACATATCAAAACATCCTATGTAGACTGTAGGTGTCAGGTCACAAACTCCCATTCCATGGCAACAATGGGACCTAACAACCAGGATGAATGTGCAGAATGATGTAATATGCCTCGCAGGGACACCAGGGAAAATCACAAAAACAACATCCAGACAATGGCCCACAACAGCAATACCAATGCACTGATGCAGATACACAAACACAAACAGGCAACCTCACACTGCACATCTGACACAACATGTGTGTGTCTCTGTATCCCTAGGGAACTACACAACACATGAGGTGGGCTGCACCACAGCGAGACAGATGTGGACACAGTGCCATAAAAAAGTAAGCCATCATTGGGCCCCCCTTAGTGGGCAATCAGGCATTGTGAGATGAGAGGGGGCACAACAGACATATGTGACACAAGCTGGAATGAACAGCAACTAACACAGCAAGAGACTGACACACAACAGCACTACCCCCATGGACCAGACATTGAGGTGACACAAGCATGCATGATACATCTACTGTGATGACAAAGGTAGATGTCGTACAAACTGTGAAACAAACGTACAACACACTTACTTGAGGGGACTCAACTCCTGTCTAAGCTCAGCTGTGCCAAACATAGACCCAGCAGGTCTCAGTCATGTCAGCAGAACACTTGGTCAGTCAGCCATCAGTTACCACACAATGGGGATTCTAAAGGTACTCAAGGTTTGTGGATTCCCCTGGAGGGGTCACAGAAATGTACCAAAATACAGCAAAAGGGTTTTTTGGGGGGGAAAAACGGGCTGCAAATGAAAGCGCCTGGGTTTTCCCCTGCAAAGGTTATCAAAAAAGGGTTTGTGGGGCTGAAATCACCCTTTTGACAGAAAACCAACATTTTTTACACAGTTTTGGCATTTTTCTGGGACATAGCCTATTTTAGCTATTTTTTGTGCTTTCAACATCCTTCCAGTTAATGGTAGAAATGGGTATGAACGTAATAATGGATCCTGGAAAGCTATACATTTTAGAAAAGTAGACAAAATTCTAAATTCAGCAAGGGGTCATTTGTGTTGATCCATCAAGGTTTCTTTATAGAAAGTAACAGTTAAATATAGGAAAAATTGAAAATTAGTTGAAAAAAACAGCCTTTTGTGTCAACGTTTTCACCTGTAACTTATTCTAATTATGACAGCTGTTTGAAAGCAATATACCGTTATATCCGCTGGACCTTACTGGTTGTAGGGATATATAGGACGTGTAGGTTCACCAAGAAACCGAAGAATCCAGAGTCAAAAACTGAGAAGCAATTTGCAATCGTTTTTTATTATGTTCCGGGTATATGGCAATTATTGTGGGAAAATGTATACATAGAAAAATCGGTATGAAAGACACCAATGTATTTCTAAAATGGGAACAAATTATAGAGTTTAGAAACAGTACATATTTGCACATTTTCGAAATTGGGAATACTCTACTAGCATGAGAATGATCGGTCATTTTTCAAAACGACTTCTTTTTTACACAATGTCTTTCATTTAGAAGGCAGAAATGCATCAAAACAATAGGTAATAACAGTTTCTTTACAGAACTGAATTACCCTAAGTCTCCCGATAACAATGGTACCTCACTTGTGTGGGTAGGCATAATGCCCATTACAGGATATGGCTGAAAACCCAACGTGAACACACCACATTTTCACAATGAAAATTTACCATTTTTTTGCGAAGTGTCTAGCTGTAGTTTTTAAACACTAGCTCTGCCGGCACCTATGGAAACCTAGCAAATCTATACATTTTTTAAAACTAGACACCCAGGGTAATCCAGGATGGGGTGACTCGACTGCCGCCCACCAGGTTCTGTTACCCAGAATCCCTTGCAAACCTAGAAAATGTAAAAAAAAAACACATTTCCCCCACATTTCTGTGGTGGAAAGTTCTGGAATCTGCGTGGATCCACCAATTTCCACCCACCCTGTGTTCCCCAAAGTCTTCTGAGAAAAATGGTACCTCACTTGTGTGGGTCAGCCTAGTGCCCGCGATAGGAAACGGTGCAAAACGCAACGTGGACACACCTCAATTTCGCAGTGAAAATTGACCCTTTTTTGGCAAAGTGCTTAGCTGTAGTTTTTCAACCGTATTGAGGCAACATCAAAATTGTGTGAGCCTGGTGATGCCACAACTTTCCCAGACCAAAATGTGTGAAAAAAGTGGTGGTTTTGAAATAGGCAATTTTGATGTTGCCTCACTACGTTTTGGGCTCTTGCCTGTAGCGGGTACTTGAGTCTCCCACACGAGTGAGGCACCATTTTTATCGGGAGACCTGGGGGAACGCTGGGTGGTGGGAAAATTGTGTTAGCCCGGTGATGCCACAACTTTCCAAGACTAAAATGTGTGAAAAAAGTGATTTTTTCAGCTACAATTGAGGTTTGCAGGGGATTCTGGGTAAGGAAACGTTGGGGGATCCACGCAAGCCATACCTCCTTGGAAGCCCCCGGGTGTCTAGTTTTCAGAAATGTGTGGGTTTGGTCAATTTCCCTAGATAGCCGCCGAGCACGGGGCCAAAAACCCAGGTGATCCCCCTTGCTAAACCAGGTAGTTTTGAGATAGGCAATTTTTATGTCGCCTCACTACATTTTGGGCCCTTGCCTGTCGCGGGCACTTGGGTCTCCCACCTGGGGGAACACTGGGTGGTGGGAAATTTGTGTGAATCCGGTGATGCCACAACTTTCCAAAATGTGTGAAAAAAAGTGATTTATTTAAGCTAAAATTGAGGTTTGAAGGGGATTCTGCGTAAGGAAACGTTGGGGGGATCCACGCAGTCCATATCTCCCTGGAAGCCCCGGGGTGTCTAGTTTTCAGAAATATGTGGATTTGGTAGGTTTCCCAAGATGCCCGCCGAGTACGGGTTGAAAAAACTAGGCGACCCCCTTGCACAACCAAATCGTTTTGATACAATTAGTTGTTTTTTTCTGCAGTGTGAGAGTTTTGGCACAGTATTGCAAGGAAAAAGAAACAGACATTTTTAAGTTTGCAGGACATTGTGGATAAGCTAACTTGTTGGAATTCACAAGAGAGACATCACCATGTACTCCCATGGGGTAACAACAATATCTACAGTTGGTAGGTTATTCTCAGATGGAATGTACACCTTGGCAGAGAGGCTAAAAAGACAAAGATTCCTGCACAGCCATCTATTCCTCAAACACACACACACATACTGGTTGGATTTGGCATGAGGGCGAGTGATGGTTGAGTATATACAATTTTATTAACAAGAGATTTCACAAAAATGAAATGCACTGTCAATAATTAAATGGGCTAAAAACCGAACCAGTGACTCGCAGCTCGTGAGCTGTAAAGCCACGGCAAGGCACCAACCATTTTACAGGCCATTCAGTCACCTTTCATACGTGATACACACAAGACCATTCACACCACCAGGCACAAAACCAACACATCACAACATTCACAAAAAGGGACAAGGTACACCCTGCTTCAGAAAAAAAAAAAGACAAATATTACTGCACAGCCATCTAATCCTAAAGCACACACACATACTGGTTGGATTTGGCACGAGGGTGAGTAATGGTTCAGTATATACAATTGTATTAGCAAGTGATTTCACAAAAATGAAATGCACTGTTAATAATTGAAAGGATGAGAAACTGAACCATTGACTCACAGCTTGTGAGGTGTAAAGCCATGACAAAGCACCAACCTCTTTACAGGCCATTCATACACCTTTCATACGTGTGACACATACAAAACATTCATGCCGCCAGCCGCGGGCCCATCACATTACAACACTCACACCAGCAGACAGCGCCATTCAAGGGCCCATCACTTCCACATGCCCACATTCCTGACACAGCAACTACACAAACTGATGGATTGCATGGAGTGGCGCTCAGCTAGCAGTGTGTGTAGTGACCAGCAGCAAGTCACTACTCACACACCACCAGGCGAGCGCCAGTTCAGGCACACCGCCAGCCAAGCACCAGTCCATGCACACCGCCAGCCAAGTGCCAGTCCACGCACACCTCCAGCCAAGCGCCAGTCCACGCACTCCTCCAGCCAAGCGCCAGTCCATGCACTCCGCCAGCCAAACCCCAGTCCATGCACACTTCCAGCCAAGCAGCAGTTCACGCACACCTCCAGCCAAGCACCAGTCCACGCACACCGCCAGCCAAGCGCTAGTCCATGCACACTGCCAGCCAAGCGCCACTTCACGCACACCACCAGCCAAGTGCCAGTCCACGCACACCGCCAGCCAAGTGTCAGAGCACGCACACCGCCAGCCAAGCGCCAGTCCACGCACACCTCCAGCCAAGCGCCAGTCCACGCACACCGTCAACCAAGCGCCACTCCATGCTCACCGCCAGCCAAGCGCCACTCCACGCACACCGCCAGCCAAGCACCAGTCAACGCATACCGCCAGCCAAGCACCAGTCTACGCACACCACCAGCCAAGCGCCAGTCCACACACACCACCAGCCAAACACCAACCTACACACACCACCATCACATTTAGGATTTTATATACAAAAAAACACAAACAAATTGCAAATAGATACAAATCTACTAACACAAAATGTGAAACTAAATACATTGCACTAATGCCAACCTTGAAACAGAATAATTTTTTTTAAACAATACAGACCAGGCAGTTCACTTTACCACTCATGGAAGCTCCCAAAATTTCTTTTGCGTGTGGTATGCTCTAAAACAAGCAGGCACACACAGCCCAGGGTTAGAAGGAAACCAGGGACAGAAATACCGAGCCTCCTTCTGCAAACCTCTTCGCCAACAGACTCTACATCTCCTAGTGGGAAAATCTTTTGAAGATGTTGGAGGAATGTAATCAGGAAAATGACGATCTTTCAATCGAGCCACATCCTCCAACACTCCAAATCTAGGAACACTTGCCTGTTCCCCAACAACAAGGCTAGCTATCACAGAGTGCTGAAACTGAAGAAATGTCAACTTTGACGGAGGAGAACACTCCTTGAACACAATAAAAACATTGAAACTTGCTAATTTGAAGAAATGGATGGCCATCTTCTTATACGAAACATAAGCCTTCCGAATAGCAGTGTAAGGTTCCAACCTCTGATTCTACTCTGTCAACACCACCCATGTGCTTATTGTAGTCTAGAATGCACATGGGTTTGCGCACTTCAGCAACCTGACCGTAAACAGCCACAGGTGAAGTACTCTCATCATGGATGGTAGTCGGCATGTACACATCCCTCCTGTCCACAAATTTTACAGCTAGTAGTTCATCACTACGGAAGGAACTGCACTGCCCCCTCTGAAGTTTTTTGCAAACAAGCTCTTTCGGATAACCTTTACGGTTAGAGCGGATTGTGCCACATGCAAAAGTGTCCACTTTAAACAATTCCTTAAATAATTGCACAGCAGTGTAGAAGTTATCAAGGTACAAATGGTGGCCTCTGGTAAACAGTCTTCTAGCAAGATCCCACACAATTTTCTCTGAAACTCCAAAAGTGGACGGACAACCTGGGGGGGTCAGTAGTAGAATCTCTACCAGTGTACACACGAAAATTAAAAACATATCCTGTCCTACTCTCAGACAACATATACAGCTTAATTCCATAGCGTGCCCTCTTTCTAGGGATGTACTGCCTAAAAACCAAATGGCCCTTGAACAAGACTCATCAATAGATATTTCTTTCACTGGAGTATAGATCTCAGAAAATCGATCTACAAAGTGATCAAGAACGGGCCGAATCTTAAAAAGATGGTCACAGTCAGGGTGATCTCGTGACAAGGCCATAGAATTAAAAACAAAATGCAGCATACATAGCAAAAGTAAATACCGATTACGAGTCATAACTGCAGGAAATATGGCAGTTGCCAACAACGGGCTAGTAGACCAATATGAAGCCAAGTTTGGCTTCCTTACCACCCCCATCAATAAAGTCAAACTCAAAAACTTCTTAATCTCTTCCAGATTTGTGGGAGTCCACCGGGTAGCTCTAGACTTGGGCCTAAGTTTGTCACTGTTGTCCCTCAAAAACTGTTCAGCATACAAATTAGTTTGGTCAACAATCTCGCCCAAAAATCCATCATCCTTAAACAACTGAAAAAACTGTATAGGCAAAAAATGTTCACAATCCACTCTACACCCTGCATCACCGCTAAAGGCAGGCAACACCAGCTGCACCATGTTTGGATCAACCCAAAGTCCAGCACTTCCAGTAGGAAGCCTAGGAGCCTCAGACTGCAATCCATATGCCTCTTGAACCATCGGCACAGCAGTTTCCTCCTCTAAAACAGGCACTTCATCCGCACTGAGAGTTGCTTCATCCACACCAAGAGTACCTTCATCTGCTCTGAGAGTACCTTCATCATCCGATGATTCCATGTGGAGAGAAAACTCACTGCCAGAATCTTCCCCTCCCTCCTCTCCCTTAGACGCACTGTCAGTCTCATGATCATGCTCAGAGGAAGAGTCAAGAAGCATACCAACCACCTGTTGAGCAGTCATTCTACGGCTAGCCATAATGCTTACTTATAAAGGTAACTTGTCAAACAAGTCAACAACAACAAACACTTTATAAAATAAGTAATAAACAAAAAGCACCTTTATCAAAAACACATATTTACTCCAAAATGATACCACTCACTTGCCAGAGGCAGCTAAACTACTCACCACCACCTACTCTGCACACACACAGTATGGATCAACAATATCCCACTAAAAAAGAAAGAGAAAAGAAATTACACATAAGACCATGCAAAACACATCGCAAAGAATTTCATGCTCAAAACACTAACTAAATATGATGCCATTATGACATCACTTACAAAAAAATGCATTCAAACATTATAACCTTACTCATTTGGAGTAAATACAACAACAAAAAAGTATTACCAAAAAAATGCAACTGCACAAAACTGCAGAACAACCACTGTCGAAACCGGAAACAGGAATCAAAAGCTTTAGACTAGAATAAAAAGGAGAAAAAAACATTAATGCACCAATCCACACACAATCCACCAACAAACATAAGGGGTAGATGGACCTAAGGGTATAAATTCAATATTTACCTCCCTAAAAGGTGAGCAACCCTTGCGGCCACTCCCCAACACAAAAATTTAAAAAACACTGGTGTCTAGTGGCTTCTGTCCCCCTTGGGGGCAGATGGGCCTAAAAACATACTGCTATCCTTCCACCCAAAGAGTGCAGAAATGGCCACAATCATCCTCCCATAAAGGGGAGCGACCCTTGTCCAAGGGGCCGCTCTCCCAAACAACAAATACAATAGTAAATTAAAAATCTGCCCCCCCCGGGGGGCAGACACATCCACTCACGATCTCTCCATCCTAAGCTCAACTCTCGAATCCATTCAAAACTGGATGCCAACTCATCAACTAATTCTGAATCTCTCCAAAACTGAATTCCTCCTCCTCTCGACCTCACTTTTTCCTCCCTCGGTTCTATCATGGATGGATCAGAAGAATCTACTTAACAAAAAATCCATCATTGTCGACAGCGCACAATCCCTCAGTGTCATACTCGACAAAAACTCAATCTACTCTCCCACATCAATTCCTGCGCCTTCTTTGGGGGATTTGTCACTTCTTCCCGGAGCAAGACCATCAAACCCTGGTCCAATCGCTAGTTCTCTCCAGATTGGACTACTGTAATTCTTTTCTTACTGGCCTCCACAAATCCCACCTGTCCCCCCTTAAATATGTTCTAAATTCAGCAGCTCGTTTCATATATGGGGCCAAAAGAAGCGACCACATCACACCCATTTTATCCACCCTCCATTGGCTTCCCATCGAGGCAAGATCTATCTACAAGAATGCCTGTATCACCCACAAAGCCTTGCACTCCTCCTCTCCTCGCTACCTGGCGAATAAACTGAAACTCTCTGGAGACTCTAGACTATCACGTACTGCACAAAATGTATTGCCTGAACCTCCCACTTTCAAGAAAGAAAGATTGATGGCCCAATCCTTTACAGGCCACGCGATGAGAATCTGGAACTCACTTCCACCTCAGCTCCGGACCACCCCCTCTTCCCAGTCCTTCAAAACTGACCTCAAAGTTCTCCTCCTGCAAAGACACTTCCAAACCTAATTCACGCCCTCTCTATTATCTGAAGGAAGTTTTTATATTATAGGAAATTCTATTCTCCATGCCTATAGAAGTGCCTTCCCAGTGTGTTCCTGTGTTTTGAGTGTCTGCCATTTATTGCAGTTTTATACCTCTACTTTGTACTCTTTTGTAACTTGCACACATGTCACTTTTCCTCTTGTAAGGTATCGTTTGCTACCTCTTGTATTTTGTTTGCTTTTGATACATGCACAATTGCCACCATTGCCTCATGTAAAATAATGTTTGTTCTTGTGTTTTATGTGTCTGCCATCTATTGCAGTATTATACCTCTATTTGTACTTTGTACGCTTTTGAAACATGCATACATGTCACTTTTTCCTCCTGTAACGTTTCGCCTGCTACCTCTTGCATTTTGTTTGCTCTTGATACATGCACAATTGTCACTATTGCCACATGTAACGTAATGTTTGCTTTTGTAACCTGCTAATTTCTAATTTTCTATTTTTATTAAATCACTGTCCCTATTATGAATGGGTCCGGGGACTTTCACATAAAAACAAATAATGTGGACATAAGGGGAGCGACCCTTGCCTAAGGGGCCGCTCCCCCAAACAACCCAAAACTAAAAAACAAAAAAATCCCTGGCACTAGTGGCAATTCCTGCTGCACGATCGCACAATCGTGCAGCAGGAATGCATAAAAGAGACATCGGGGGAAAGGAAAACCCTTTCCTTTCCCTCGATGCCTCTTTCAGTGAAATCCCTCCCTCCCCAGCCCCAAAACTTACCTCTTTCTTCTCTGACGCGCGGGAAGCAAATGGCTTTCTGCGCATCGGAGAACAAAGGGGAAACCTCCAATGACATCAGCGCTGCTCGTGAGCAGACGTCATTGATGACGCGGGGTGGGGGCGGGGGGGCAGGGGAAGGTCTTCCCCTGCCTTCCCAGTAAAAAAAAATGGACCGACCACTCACGGGGGGGAGCCAGCGCTTCCCCCCGTGGGTGGATGTCATGACGAGCTGGACTCGTCTTGGGAACACAGCAACTGTGCTCTATGACAAGTCCAGCTCTTCATAGGCATAGAAGGGGTTAAGTCATCTGCACATACTCAATACATATGTCCAGCAAGTTGCACAGAGGACCCAGGTGCTCCTATACCAATGATGCCCAAACCTACATGTCCAGTGGAGATGTGCCCACAGTCAGGGAAATAGACAAATTGGACAATGGGAAGCACACCATATGTGCATGTGTGCAAGTCACAGATGTGACCATGCAAATGAAATGTTTACAGAGATGTTCACAAAATTGTTATTCATGACACACCCAGTTAGCTGCAAAGGATGACATGGATACCGACCAGAATAGTATACATATCTCATGGACCACATGGAGTACCTCACATCAACACCTCAGTATTCAACATTGGAAATCCAGCATTACAACTGCAAGGTCATGCTAAACATCATCAACATAATGTACAGCTGAATCAAATTCACAAGGATAAAGAAAAATGATTTATTCAGCAATTTTTAAATGCAAAGTCCTTTCAAAACAAAGGCCCATGTCCAGTCCATATCCAAATGTCAACAATGTGATTTGAGTGACAACTGTCACACGTTGCTTGCCTGCACTGGCAAGGACAGGGGACATCCCCTTGGAGGGGCATACATACATGGGGCAGGCCAGGCACCGCAGGGACAGGACCAGGGCTCATCAGAAGGAGGCAGTGAAGGGGTGGTGGATGTAGGAGAGTCACCGGCAACTGCAGTGGAGCTGACTGAAGTAGTGGGTGCAGTCACAACTGTGGGGCACAAGTCAGATGGGGTGTGTGCCGGCACGACTGCAGTGGGCAGGTAAGATGGAGTGGACTGGGTCCCCACTGCAGTGCCCAAGTCAGACGGGGTGGTCGTGGACTCCACTGCAGTGCCTAAATCAATGGTAGAGGAATGGGGTTCAGGTGAGGTCGGCAGGACAGAGGGGGGGACACGGTCTCCACATCAGTGGCACAAACTGTCTGACCGGGGGTGGTGGGAGTGGAAGAGCAAGTGGTGGGGGGAGGGCCTGAGCATTTTAGAAATGGTGTATCTGTGGGTGGGGGAACCTGGGGCAGGGTGTGGCGGTGGAACCTGTGGAGTGGTGGCCTGGGGGATGAGGACAGAGACTTTGTCATGGAGCTGGGGGTGGGGTCTTGCTCTTCCGGCTCCAGGGGCACTTGCGGGTGGGGGCCTCAGTCTGACTGCGCCTGGGGGAGGGTGTCTGGGTGTGAGGGGTACTCCCCTCTGTGTGTGGGGACATCTTGATCCCCTTGTACGCTGGATATGCTGGGTTGGTGGGGAAGAGGCCACGGTCACAGAGGAAGAGCTTCCTGGGAGATGGGGTTGCAGGTGCGGCAAGGGAAGGGGGCTGGGAGGGAGAGGCATCAGAGGACTGCGGAGTGGTTGTGGATGACTGTGTGTGTGTTTGCAAACCATCCCCTGTGAGTGTGGTATCAGTCCCCTGAGGTTGCTTGTGTGCACGTCTAGCCCTTGGTTTGAGTGTTTGTGTGCTGCCCGTGTCTGTGGGTTTGGGTGAATGTGCTGGTGTGTGTGTGCTTGGGACAGGTAGGGTGCTAGGAATCGTGGGTGGGGCAGGGGTAGGAGGGGTGCAGAACTGTTGGAGGAGGGACACTGCTGCTGTCAGGGAGGAGGCCACAGACTGACTGGTCCAGACATGTCCGATGAAATGCCCTCCATGAACGACACCAGTTGTGTCAACAGACTGGTGTTTGCATGGAAGACACTCAGCATTGATGTCTGCCCTACATGGATCTGTCGAAGAAAGTCCACAGCCTCCACACTCAGGGCAGCAGGTGACACAGGGGCAAGGGGTGCGGTGCCTGGCACAAAGGAGACATTCTACCAAACACGGAAGCCTGAGGAACTTCGATTTTCGATCACGATCGAACCGACCCGCCATTTTGTGGCCCGCCGCCATTTTGTGTTGCCATCACTCAGGCAGCACGGTGAACAAAGTCGATTCTGCTTTTTCTGCAGCCTGGTGTCGAAATACGCCTTCTGCCTCTATTTGCAAAGCTGGTGTTAGACCTAGCCGAGTACACTAATCCCTGTCTGGCTTTTCTAATCCCCGTCTCAACTATCTGTTGATTTACACTATTCTTTCCTGACCTTATCTTATCGACTGGCCTTCACTGTCTTCTGCTAGCATTCTCTCGTTTCACAACTGTCCTCCAACACACACAAATGTATCTCGCCACCTGCAAGTTAGTTATGAATCTGTTAATGAATTAGCTTGAGGGAGGGGTGACAAACATAGTTGGAGGAGAGGTTTCTTCGAGTCATCTGACACTTTTGTTTTCCAATCTCTCCTATTGGTTCTATCCTGTTTTCCAACTTTCCTTATTGGCTCTTTCTTGTGTGTTCTGGGAGGGCTTTGGGTCAATATGTCTGAACCTTGTATAGTATTAAACGCTGTGCGCCACAGAGTGAAGTGGCAGTCTCCTGAGAACCTACTTTGTGTACTTCTAGGATAACTGTACTAGTTGCAGCTAAATAAATCTGATCTTCTAACGCCGACAGAGTGTCCCGTGTCTCTGTGTAGCTAAGCAGGTGAACTCCGGAGACTTGGGCGTACCCTGCGCCGCCAGGCCCAAAAGGTTCTGGTTCTTCAACTGGCGCCCAACGTGGGGCGGCTTCAGTGGTACCGGTTCTGCCCGAAGGTCGTGAGGAACCCCGCAAGAAAATTCCGGAGGGTTCGCGAGCCACATTATGCGACCCCTGTATGTCGAAAGTGGTCCGAAGGTCTTTTGCAGCGCGGTTACTCCTTCCTGACGGCTACTGACGACCGCTGCCCTGACTGCCGCCCTGCTTTGGCCCTTCCTTTGATGATGTATGGTAAGGCGAGACGATAGACGGGCCTCTGTTGATGGGAGAAGACGTCCTTAGTTAAGTATTTTCGTGGGTCGCGCCCACAATTTTGGTTCTTTGTTTTTTTTTGGGTACTTAGATTTATCTCTTGCAATAGATAAAGCCGAGGGTAAGTGCATTTGTGCTGCGTAAACTGAGTTTTACTCCCTTGAAGTTTGTGAACAGTCCGGAGAAATCTTGAGATGCCTGGTCTGACTAAGTTTGGAAGAATTTGTTGTCTTGGTTGTAATAGGGATTCCCGACTTGAGGACTCTTGTCCGATTCCTTCAGTTGGAACTCCCACATATGAGCTCTATTCAAAACATGGTATCGGCCCCATTGCCTTTAACGAGACATGGACTCGATACATGAAAAAAGATGGTGTTCTAAAATGGCCAGAAAATGGTAGTTTTGATCCTGATGTGCTAGACAATTTGGAAGCAGTTTTATTCAAAAGAAAAGCCCGGCCGGCAATGTTTGACTCTTTCCGCCTTTGGCGTAAGGATGCCAAACAGAAAGAAATTAAGCAAGCAAAACGAGATAGGAAAGCACAGGGTATGACAATTATACAGGCTGCCCAACGGTTTAAAGACGATGAAATTGACAATGCGACTGAAATTTCGGAAAGACAGCATCGTATGGCAATAGATAAATGCTATCCGATGTTGCCTGTTTCTCCTTCTGATAATAAGAAATATATAGAAGAAGATCCCCTAATGTCCCACTTATTAAGGTTGCCTCCACCCTATGCACAAAGTGCTAATGTACCTCAGCCTTTACAGCCTGTGCAGCCGCCAGCGGTACCTCCGCCTGTTCCGGCTCTTCCGCATTTGCCTCCTCCAGTATTACCGCCCTTGCCGGTTTTACCGTTAGTCTCAACTTCTTTGCCTTCATCTCCTGATCTTAGATCTCCTTTGCCTTCTGCTCCTCCTGCAATTATCGATTCTTCTCCTGTCAGTTCTCCTAATACTCTGTCTCCAATTCTTATGTCTAATTCTCCGTCTGTGCGTAAGCGTCTCACAGACACTGTTACTGGTATTCTATCTCCTTTCTTTGAAGCTTTAAATGTGTCTCTGGCTTTTGCTCGAAAGCAATCTCGTAGTCAGTTCCCAGATTTTGAAGAACGAGAGAGGTTGGACTCTCTTGCACGAAGATGGATCAAGAAGGGTCCACAATACAGTATGCTTGATATCATGCCTACCTTTTTGCAATGGAATGCGCCTACGCAAAGATATGTTTTTAATGCAATGTGTGATACTCTCATTAAAGAATGGGAAGATGAGAGTTCGAGTCCGATCCCACAAGATCTGTTAAATGTTCAGACTGATTTTGATAAAGGACTTATTGTGGGTTCTAAGGTTGAGGAAGCTGTAAGGACGCTTATCTTTTATAGATCCTTATTGTTTTCTCAGACTTTCCTTGATTCCGATCCGTCAGTTAAACTGGCATTGAAAAATTATCCTATGAGAGAGGTTCCTCCAGTATGGAAGGAAGAGGTTGCGGCAGTAGGTGCTAATTCAGCTATTCCTGCTCATTTTCAGCGTATATGGTTACATGTCCCTTGGAAGGGATCTGAAGTTTTGGCCCTTAAGCAGACTCTACCGGATCCTCGTAAAAACCCTGCGGGTTATTATAAAGAATTATCACAGACAGTTGATGCTTGCATCATGAACTTAGCTGATATTGACATGTTAATGGGAAATGTAGTCCCACAGACAATATGGGCTAAGATTCGTAGAGAGGATCACGTGCAGGAACTGGGTGCTACTTGGGATGTTATAACTACTACAGATAGAGACCAAGTGGGTGGCGCAAAGCCTGACGCTCTGATCTCGGAACTCCCTGGTAGGGTCATTACATTAATGAAAACTATGATGCCTGCATTGAGAGTTAATTGGGATAAATTAGCAGCATGCAAGGAAAAGAAAGATGAAAGCGTCTCTGATTTCTTTACTCGTTTCGAGGAGACATTTATCGACCACAGTGGTCAAGATATGGCTACAGAAGGTGGACAGCGATTATTTGTGGACAAATTTGTATTTAATTTGCTTCCCGAGCTGTCACACAAATTAAAAGATTCAGAAAGTTCATGGGCTGTTTCTTCTTCTGCCCAGATATTGGCTACTGCGCAATATTATGAGAATAAGGACAAAGAAGAAAAAGAAAAGCAAGAGAAAAAGACTAAAGATTTAAAAATGAAGGTTCTCTTGCAACAAGCCTATCCTCCACGTTATGCTCAGCCTCAATTTCAACAGCCTCCACAGTTTCAGAGGTTGTATCAAAAACCTGAGCCATACAATCCGCAACCTTTGTTAGGTCCTAATCAATGTGCCTATTGTAGAGAGGAAGGTCATTTTAAGAATAGTTGTCCGGTTTTATTGCAGCGAAATGGAGCATTATCTGCTCCACGAGGTCGTGCTGGCCTCCAGTCAGCAAACAGAGGTAGAGGTCGAGGTGTGTTGGCTCAAGAACAGCGTGCTCTTCCTTCTCCCAATTCCATGAACTATTTTGATCAGCAAAATGTGAGGTCTACTCAGTATTACAATGAAGACCATTATGTTGAAGGCGAGAATGAAAGTCTTCATGCTAACTAGGACAGCCATGGACAAAGTAAGGGAGTTGTGCCAATCCCAGTAGATCAAAATGGACCTTATGTTAACGTCACTACAATGGGTGTTTCAGAGCCATTTCTTCTGGATACTGGAGCAATGACAAGTTCTATCATTCATTCTAAACTCCCTGGGGCACCTTTGTCTGGCTTAACAAATGTTTCTGTAGGATTTTCTGGCGCCCCTGTTCGCAACTCAGTTTCTTGCCCTTTGCCTATTTCAGTTGGACCTTATGATTTGGAAGCTCCACTTCTGTTGCCGAATGGTTGCGGTGAGAATCTGTTGGGTTTAGACCTATTGAAAAGAATGCATGCTACGATATATTGTTCTCCTTCTGGCGTACATCTTACTTTAGGACAGAAATTGGCCTTCCCAATGTATTTATCCAGAGATCAGTTTCCACCCGAATTACTTTCTCTTCCAGCAGCGCTTTGGGCCACGGGTCCGAACGATGTGGATTGTCTTGAGATTCCACCTTACGTTGTCACTCTCAAGCCCAATGTTGAATTACCGCGTATCCCACAGTATAGAATATCTACTGAAGGTGAGAAAGCGCTTTTGGGAATCATTCATGACTTGATTCAGAAGGGTGTGGTTGAAGAAACAAGTGGCAACACATGCAATAGTCCTATTCTTCCTGTTCTCAAACGCACTTATCCTTCTCAGCCTCCTGTGTATTGTTTCGTAATTGATCTGCGGGAGGTAAACAAAATTGTTGTCCCACAATTTCCTGTTGTTCCAGATATTACTGCTCTGTTGACAATGATACCTTCCACAGCGACTTGGTTCTCTGTTATTGATCTAAAGAATGCCTTCTTTAGTATTCCCATTGCAGAAGAGAGTAGGGACATTTTTGGTTTCTCCCTTGGAGGCCGAAGCTTCCGGTTTGAGCGCGCACCTCAAGGCTATTGTGAAAGTCCCTCCATTTACAGCCAAGCTTTAAAATGTCATCTTGATACTTTTCATTTGCCGTCTGGTGCTGCTCTTATCCAGTATATGGATGACTTGTTAGTCGCCGCTGATTCAAAAGATATCTGCAAAGATGTCACTATTGCATTGTTACGCCACTTGTTTAAACTGAATCACAAGGTTTCACCTTCCAAATTACAATATGTTTGTCAAGAGGTTACCTGTTTGGGTCATCTCCTATCAAAGGAGGGACGACGATTGACACCAGAACGAATTCAGGCGATTACGCAAATGTCTGTGCCATCCACACAAAGGGAGGTACATGCCTTTCTGGGTATTACTTCCTATTGTAGACAGTGGATCCCTAACTTCTCTCTAATAGCCAAACCTTTGTTGGCACTCACTTTAAAAGATACGCCTCACCCCCTTCCTTGGACTGATGAGTGCCAAAAGAGTTTCACTGACTTACGTACCGCTCTGTGGTCTGCTCCTGTACTAGGCACTCCAGATTACACTAAGCCTTTTACGCTCTATGTTCATGAGAGAGAAGGTTGTGCATTGTCAGTTCTAACACAACAATTTGGAGACAAACAGCGGCCATGTGCCTATTTTTTGGCTACGTTAGATCCTGTAGCTAAAGCATTGCCCAGTTGTCTCAAAGCGACAGCAGCAGCAGCAATTTCTATTCGGCAGTCTGCTGGAGTGGTGTTGGATAACACTCTCATTGTCATGGTGCCACATGCAGTGGATACTTTACTAAACAGAACGAAAACACAGCATCTCACGAGTGCTCGTTTAACTGGATATGAGCTGACGCTTTTGGCTAGTCACGTACACATCAAACGATGTAATACCCTGAATCCAGCTACTCTGTTGCCCCTTCTAGATGAAGAAAGTGTTGAGGAACAGCATGATTGTTTCTTCCGTACTGAGGAAGAGACAAAAGGAAGAATTGACCTGAGAGACACACCGCTAGAGAATCCGGATGGAACTCTATGGGTAGATGGCTCTTGTTTTAAGATGCCTAATGGGGATACAGTTTCAGCCTATGCTGTAACTACTTTACATACAGTTGTGGAAACTGCACGCATTAGACACAATTCAGCGCAAGCAGCAGAATTGATAGCATTAACGAGAGCTTGTGTATTGTCGAAAGGGAAGAGAGTGAACGTATACACTGACAGCCAATACGCTTTTGGTGTAGCGTTCAACTTTTGGCGTCTCTGGAAGGAAAGGGGTTTTCTCACTTCACATGGCACCAAAATACAACATGGTCAGTTAGTGACTGATCTCCTCTAATCACTTGCCTACCCACCCAAATAGCGATTGTGAAGTGTAGTGCACACAAAAAGATTACGGATGATGTTGGTCGAGGAAATGCATTTGCAGACGAAATAGCGAAAAAGACAGCGAGAGATTCAACAAGTCAAATGTATGTGGCAGGTCCTGCGAATTGGGTCGGAGAGAGAGGAATGTATGAGAATACAGTGGAAAGTGTAAAAGCGATTCAGAAAGAGGCTTCAGAGAGGGAGATAAGCAAGTGAAAAGAAAGTACGGGAATGTTAGATGAGATGGGTTGTTGGGTGGAATTATCTGAACATCAACGTTGGCTGTTACCAGATGCCTATGTTCTCCCAGTGGTTACTATGGCACATGGTCCAGCCCACTTAAGTGCAAAGGGTATTTGTAAACTTCTGGCTCCAGTGTGGCAGAATGAAGGTATCCCAAAATGTGCAGACAATGTAGTGAAGCACTGTATTGTTTGTTTAATGTACAACCCGGGAAAGGGAACCCCAAATCCAGCGGGTCACTTTGCTCCTCCGACATATCCGTTTGAGGTGTTGCAAATCGATTATATTCATATGGAGCGATGCAACAACCTCAAATATGTTCTGGTGGTAGTATGCGCCTTTTCAAGATGGATAGAAGCATACCCTCTAAAGGATAACACAGCCTTATCCACAGCTAAAGTTCTACTAAAAGAATTTTTCCCCAGGTTTGGTTTGCCGCGCATTGTCTGGAGTGACAATGGGAGCGAATTTGTTGGCCAAGTCATGCAAAAAGTTTGTGCAGGTCTTGGTATCAAGCAAAAGTTCCACGCGGCAAATTGTCCACAGTCAGCGGGTTTAGTAGAATGTTACAACGGAACCTTGAAATTGAAATTAGCAAAGGTTCAAGCGAGTACAGGACTCAATTGGCCCGATGCTTTGCCATTAGCCTTGCTATCCACCAGAACTGCAGTACACTCTCGTTTGGGACTTTGCCCTTACGAAGTGATTTTTGGTCGTCAGGCTAACGTATGGGGAGTCCCTCGCCCTAAGAAATACTCAGACTTGCCATATCCAATGTTGATTGACTATTTGCATGATCTTACGACTAAATTGCGTGTTCTCCCTCAACAGGTTCAAAGTGCTCTGCCCGAGGCTTCCACAGACCCAGGTCATTCCATCCGACCAGGTGACTGGGTCTGCATCAAAAATTTTCAGAGGACAAGCAATTTGGAGCCCAGATGGCGAGAGCCCCGGATGGTCTTGATGACCACGAGAACAGCAGTTAAAGTCGAGGGAAAGAAAAATTGGATTCACGGTGTGCATTGTAAGAAAGTGCCTTTGCCTTTGCCCTACGATCAATGGGTACGCAGAGGTGTTGGTGACTGTGAAAGTGAAAGAGTTCCACGATTCGTACCCTTCAGCAATGTACACCTGAATGGGACACTGTCTGAGAGAGAGGATGACGACATTTTACAGGAAGCAATTCCATCACATCGTCGCTTGGATACGACTAATCCACGAACATTGTTCCAAGACCAGAGTGTTCCGTGGAAGGAGAGGAAAATAAAATATCATGAGGCCTATGTGTCCCCGTGTGTTCCCCCACACTCATGCGCACATACATGTCACCTATGTATTTCCCCTCCATGGCCTGTCTTTCATGATGCTTATGCTATAACGTGGCCTGCCATAATCCAGTCTCCCATGAGAGAAACGACAAATCTGCTCTGAGGCCTACACGTTTTGCATCATGTTTTCCCGCATTTCCATTATTGTGGCCCAGCCAGAGCCGAAAAGAGGCTTCAGGCCTCAGAACGCTCTGAAAGCTGTAGCTGCGTATCCTTGGCCTTGCACACTTGGGCCTCAGCCAAAGGGGCCCTGTCCGAGACAGTATTGAGCACGGTTATCTGCTTACTCCTACCGAAACCACATTCCTGCCTGGAGAAGGAGGGATAAACATGACCCATCTGCAAAGGAGAAAGCCCAGCCTTTCTGTCTCTTTTTGTGTGATTGCAAAGCTCACGTCAGTGAAAAGCCCATAGCCCCCATGTAAGACTTCAGCAGTAAACGAAGAAATAAATGCCACATTGGCTCTTGGTGATGGGCAACCTATGTCACGAACCAGTCCCTGCTGCAGGTTTTAGATATCAGATAATACAAGATGTGCTGGTCGCCCTGACACTGAAGGCCTCATTTTCAGACTCCAGACTCCCCGGTTGCATAGCAACCCTTTCACACGTCAGTTACACGTCATGCTCGAGTTGAGCACAAGTAAGGCAAAGTTCCAGTAAAGTTCCAGCTGATCACGCAACCCCCTCTAGGCATCCACCCACCTATGACACTTACCTATTATCATCGAGTGGACGCCCACCTTCACGCCTACTTACACACCCACATGCTCTTATCTCATTCTCTCTTGCTCCGCCTGAAGCACTCTTGCTTACGTATATTATTACAAACATATATATACTGTACTCTGTGAATAAAGTTTGAGAATACCTTTTTGAGAATCCTGGTCCTGATCCCTTGTGGTGATGGAACTATTCTCCCTATAACTCGAGTTATTGGAATAAAGCCCTTTTGAACCTGATACCACGGACTCAGCCTCTTGCTTCATGCATAACCATATTGATATATAGAAATTCAGAACGCGTAATAATTTATTTACGACATTAATGGCGCCCGAATAGGGACAAATCTCCTTCCCCATGCGCCGGAGATGAAGGTCCAGTTTTGCCCCCTTCCACAGCCGTGACGGACTTCGAGTGTACACGTCGCGGGTTTTCCCGCCAACTCCCTCAGGCCAACGAAGGAGACGGACTGCGACCAGGCATCCATACGAGGCGGTGAGGATTGCAGATGGTCCCGACCCAGAGCCCACCTGCGAGAGAGCTGTGTCCGAGATTTCTAGAGATCCACCTAAGATACGCCATTCCCTGCGCAGCGTCAAGTGTCCGAGGCCTTCAAGTTCAAGTTCTGCTTCCCGGTGAGTTTCTCATGGGGGTTGCAATAATGACGGGTTCATTTAATGAACACGGTAAAGACGTGTCTCACTTGTGAGACCGGTATGTTCAAGAGCATGCATTCAAGGCTTAATGTTTCAAGATTTAGAGTCCAAGTTTTCAGGTGCACCGATATAACTGTATGAATGTTATTGTCTTAGTAAGGTTCAGTTAGGTTTGAATGTGTCAGGTTTGTGTGTAAGTTTGTTTCATTGTGATTTTTGTTTTTTTTTGTTCATTGTGATTTTTGTTTTCGGTTACATTCCAACATGCCGTTATTTTCAAAACTGCGTAAGATAGGTACCAGGAAAGGTGTACTAGAGGAACCAGTTAACATTCCGCCTAGAGACACACCTGGACATTTCATGTACTGTAAGCATGTTTTAGATGCCGTGTTGTTTTTAGAACTTTGGGTGGATTACACGAAGGATTTAGAGACAAAGTATAAATGGCCCATTACGGGAACATGGGATGCGGAATGCATCATGAAGGTAGAGGAAGAGATATGGAAGAGAAAATCTAGACCTGCTCAGAAGGATGCCATTGAGTTATGGCGCAAGGAATCACATAGAAGAACAGAGAAAGAGTTCCACAAAGCAGAGAGAAGTAGACAGGAGTCCGAAAAAGCCAAAGAAGAAAAATTACAGGAACAAGGGGAGCGGGTAAAAAGAGAGCAGGCTGAAAGAGAAAGAAATACTGCCGTTGCTGGTATTTATCCCGTCCTTTCGGAGGAACTAGCAAAAGTGGCCCCAGTAGAAAGACCAGTTAGAGTGCCACCGCAAGTACCCCGAAAAATATAACAAACAGCATCCGACACGTTCATTAACACCTACCTAGAGGAACCCCCACCATCATACGTGGACGGAATTTTCCCTGCACCCCCAACGCAAGAACAGCTCCAGGAGCTCGAGGACGGCGGGGAGGGAGGATCCGGGGCAACATCAGGAGGGGGGCCGACAGTAAAAGTAGCAATCTCCGAATGTATATATGACCCAGATCCAGGAAAGGGCAGAATGCTCGTGTTTTCATTACGGCTTAGACGAGCAGTCGCTGATTTGGAAAAATTACCAGATATGGATAAACATCTAAAGAAAATGTACACATTCATAAGAACAGGGGAAGGTCCTGAGTGTATAGCAGAAGCCGTACAAAATAGAAAGGTAATTATTAAGAACTATATCCTTCGCTTCCTAATTAATTGTCTGATCAGGGAAAAAGACGAAGGTGATGGTGACGTAGACCGTTGTTATATTGGTTGGAGTGATCGCATAGATGCCGGTCAGCATGATAAATCAGGCCAAACAGACAACATGTTGACCAAAATCCGAAAGGCAATAATAGCATCACACGAAGGAAGCCCGAACGAAACAGCTGAGTTATCATCTGATGACGAAGCAGGGGACAAAGACAGAATACATTATGTGGGCCGTGCCCGGCGATTCGAAAGGCCCAAGGGCCTCAATCACCGTAAACAGGGAACTGCCATAAAGGAAAGATATTCCCTTGAAAGTTTGTTCCAGATCACCGAAAAAGCGGTGAATAAATGGCTGGGTAACGATCATCCCCTCACCCCGACCGAAAATGAATTAGCACGATCAGCCACCCTGTGGATATCCCAATATGATATATATAATAATGATATCGTAGCCCAAACGTTCTTGAGCCTCCCACCAAACGAACAGCGCATAGCTGGTGTTTACATGGTCCAACATTTGATCACGTTATATGAGAGTCAATATTCTGGTCCTGGTCTATTGTATAAGTTGCTGGACGACATAATACTAGACAGGTGGATGAACATGGGTACTGAACTGATTAATGTCATTCTGGATCAGCGACACAAGTATCTAGTATACGTGACTAGATCCCTGCTTCCCGCTCCACCCCAGGTTAAGGAACAGTCGTACGACAAGCTGAACCCCCTACGAGAGGTTCATCCTGTAAAGGATGCAAACAATGACCTGCAACGGGTGTATGTCTACACCCCCTTGTCGAAATTAGAGATACTGGAAATGAAGAAAATGTTACCATCCCATGATAAAGACCCGGGGGGTTTTCACCGAGAACTAAAGGACATTCTTCGCTTAGGAGAATATACATATGCTGACATTCTAAAGTTATTAAAAGTACTATTGCCTGCTGGTATTTACGAGAAACTGAAAGGACAGGACTGGGAGGTGGGAGAGAAAAGGCTCAGTTGGGATCTGTTGGAAAGAGAGGAAGTGGGAAGAGGCCCGGGGGTTGGTCTGGGTCCCCGAGCTAAAGACCTACCTGAACTCCTTGTACAAGTTTTGCCCATATTACTAATTACTAAGAAGGAAGACTGGGATGCTATTTCGGCCTGTAAACAGAAACCAGACGAGGACACTAGCGATTTTTACTCTAGGTTTGAGAAATGTTTCACTATCAATAGTGGTCTTAAGCCCGGTAGTGATTCATATCCCCATCTTTTCGTGAGCAAACTAGTAGAAAATTCCCTACCAGAAGTGAAGTATAGGGTACTGAAGGTTGAGAGTACTTGGCAAGCAAACAGCCCTTCACAAATGTTACAGATGTTACAATACCACCAGAACAGAATTAGAGAGGAACACGAACAGGACAAGAGACGCATGAGAGACACAAAGATGAAGATGCTGGTGGCCCAATCGACCCCAGCAAACACAAACACGAACAAGAATAGCACGAACCAAAATAATGGGACCTGTAATTATTGCAAGAAGCCAGGCCACTTCGTAAATGAATGTACAGTCCTGAAACACAATATAGCGATAGGTAAAACTAAGCCACGTCCTTATCCTCCCAAAGAAAGTAACACACATCAGACATCAGATACATTTCCACCGCCGCCGCCGCCTGTCCATGCACCTGCACCAGCCCACGCCACAGCACAAATGTATGAGCACGCTCAGACTAACTACCCAGAATACCAAGCATATTCGTGAAGAAGCCCAGAGAGGGAATTCGACTTGCCCCTTATTCCAGTTCCTGTGGACCAAGCGGGTCCCTATGTGCATGCACGTTTACTAGGAAAGAATAAAAAGTTTTTGATTGACACCGGGGCAAGTAGAACTACCATCAGTCATTCTGAGGTTCCAGGGGCACCCCTCTCGGGTTCAAAGAGTATATCCCTGGGCTTTTCAGGAAAGCCTATTATCAATGAGGTTTCAGAACCAGTCTCTTTAGGAGTTGGTCCACTAATACATACAACAGACTTACTGCTTACTAAATCATGTCCAGAAAACTTACTTGGCATAAAAACATTAAAGGAACTGGGAGCAGTTATCTGTTGCTCGCCAGAAGGAGTGCGACTGTATTTACGTGATTTCAAGGGACATTTTGTTATGAAAGATATTGACATCAGGCTTCAAAATGTACCACAGCACCTATGGGCACAAGGCCCGACTGACGTAGGTTTCATGAACATTACACCATACCAGGTCACCCTCAAGGAAAGAGTGGTGCTGCCACGGATTCGACAATATAAAATTCCACCTGAAGCTGAAGTAGGGTTGCTGAAAATTATCGATGAACTCATCGCACAAGGGGTGGTGATAGAGACAGAGTCAAACATATGCAATTCACCTGTTCTTCCTATTCTTAAAAGAACTGATCCCAATGCATCACCTGTCTATAGATTAGTTGTGGACCTGCGAGAATTAAACAAATGTGTGGTGCCACAGTACCCTGTGGTCCCGGACATTTCTTCATTATTGACTGCCATTGATGCGAAGGCTACGTTCTTTACAGTTATCGATCTGAAGAACGCCTTTTTCAGTATCCCAATACATCCGGACAGCCAATATCTTTTCGGTTTCAGTTTAAAAGGCCGCAGCGTCAGATTCACAAGAGCACCACAGGGCTTCACGGAAAGTCCTAGCATCTACAGTCAGGCGCTCAAAAGACAACTAGACAGTATTCATATGCCTACCACTACAGCACTGATACAGTATGTAGATGACATTCTCATTACTGCACGATCGGAAACTGACTGTGAAAATGCATCACTCACTGTTTTACATTTCCTGGCTGACAAGGGGCACAAGGTGTCCCCTTCGAAGTTGCAATTCTGTGAACAGCAAGTGGCGTACCTTGGGCACTTGCTATCCAAGGAGGGTAGGCGACTGACACCAGAACGTATTCAATTGATTTCTGGCCTTTCACAGCCCAAGACACAAAAGGAGGTACGTGCATTCATTGGCCTTACTTCATATTGCAGGCAGTGGATTCCCCAGTATGCTCACATAGCCAAGCCCCTAATACAGTTGACGACACAGGAGGTAGCTTCTACTAAAGTCCTCCCTTGGACACAAGAACACACTGTGGCATTTGAAGAATGAAAAAGAGCTTTATGTCAAGCACCAGTTCTAGCGATCCCTGATTACAACAAATCTTTTATGCTTTTTGTGACAGAGCGGGATGGAACGGCACTATCTGTCCTCACACAAGGTCATGCAGGAAAACACAAGCCCTGTGCTTATTTCTCTAGTACATTGGACCCAGTAGCACAGGCTTTGCCTGTGTGCCTAAAATCTGTTGCAGCAACAGCCTTAGCCATAAGACAAAGTGACTCGATAGTGCTGGGCCACCCCCTGACAGTACAAGTACCACACGCAGTAGAGGTTCTCTTGAACCGAACACAAACACAACACCTGACTGTAGCGAGACTGACAGGTTATGAGCTGACGTTATTTCAACCACACATAGAGATCAGACGATGCACTATACTGAATCCTGCTACTCTTTTGCCCTCCAATACAGAAAACGTTTCCCCACATGACTGTGTTGAAGTAATACATACCGTGACTAAGCCAAGACAAGACTTGACAGATGTTGCACTCCCAGACCCTGACCTAACACTCTATGTTGACGGTTCATGTATGAGGACGGGGGCGGGAGAATTAGTGGCAGCATATGCAGTGACCACTGCTACTGAAATCATAGAGACTAAAAGAATAGACATACTGTCAGCACAAGCAGCAGAGCTCATCGCGCTGACACAAGCGTGCATAAGAGCTAAGCACCTGAGAGTAAACATTTACACTGACTCACAATACGCATATGGGGTAGTTCATGACTTCGGCGTCCTATGGAGGGAAAGAGGTTTCTTGACTTCTCACGGGGCCAAGATACAGCATGGCCCCCTTATTCAAGCCCTTCTGGAAGCGATACATTTACCAACAGCCATAGCTATCCTGAAATGCAAAGCACATACTAAAGCCACAGATACCATTTCTCAAGGCAATGATCTGGCAGACCGAACAGCTAAACAGACAGCTCAGACCCCACTAGACATGACGAAATCACAGGTACCATTAATGTCCAAAGCCATGACAGTTAGGGATCCTTCCAAGGACGTACAAGACATTCAGACACATGCTACTCTAGACGAATTAAAGAAATGGTCGGAACAAGGAGGGGTACTGACTGATCAGGGTTGGATGACTAAGGGCAAAGAAACATGGTTTCTTCCTGATTCGATGGTACAAGTGATCATAAATACCGCACATAGTCCTGCACACTTAGGAGAGAAAGCAATGCTAGACAGCTTACAGAATATATGGTTCAACAAGCACCTGCGTGCATCAGCAAAACAAAAGGTCAGAACATGTATGATCTGTTGCCAATTCAATCCAGGTAAAGGCATTCCAATGGAACAAGGTGGTTTCCATCCACCTGACCATCCTTTTGAAGTCCTCCAAATGGATTATATCCAAATGGACAGATGCAGAGGTTACAAATATGTCCTAGTAGTAGTATGTTCCCTATCAAGATGGACAGAGGCCTATCCAGTCCCTGATTATACTGCTGTAACTACCGCCAGACAACTGGTGCGAGAGTTTTTCCCACGTTATGGATTACCGCGTGTCGTATATTCCGACAACGGTCAGCCTTTCTCCTCTGAACTCATGAAACAGGTGTCCCTTCTGTTAGGGTATACCTGGAAGTTCCATTGTGTACGACATCCTGAGGCAGCAGGCCTTGTAGAAAGACATAATCAGACCTTAAAGATAAAAGTAGCAAAGATTTGCGCAGACAAAGGTGTGGATTGGATGGTAGCCCTGCCGGTTGCCCTCTTTTACATGCGAATGGTAGCCCATTCTAGAACAGGCTTATCTCCCTATGAAGTGGTCTTTGGTAGACCACCGAATATATGGGGCATTCCAATGCCTAAAAAGATCACTGATGTTGATAGTAACATGCTGACAGATTACCTGGCTTCCTTGATGTCTGCACTACTCTCTTGTCGTTCGCAGGTTGCTGCCGCCTTCCCTGACAACACCCAGGTCAAGGAACATTCCCTCGCTCCTGGGGACTATGTTCTCATAAGGAACTTTGACAGAACGAGCCCTCTTGAGCCAAGGTGGAAAACGCCCAAATTGGTATTATTGACCACGAGGACCGCTGTTAAAGTCGAAGGACGGAAAGGATGGGTTCATCTTCATCATTGTAAACGCTACTTTGGATATAACGATTCGTTTAAAAAAGACATAAAGACTTCAGACTTTGAGCCCCCTTTACTAGAGGAGACTCCCCAGCAGGAGTACAAAACTAAACTTAGATCTAAAAAGTCAGAACCCGTTTGATCAATTAAGTCCACTAGGTGGTGAAGCGGTTGAACATGTATTCTGGCTTGCATAAGATCTTGGATACTGCGGATGAGAAAAAGAGCAAGATGAAAAGCAAATACTGTAAAATATTACGTGGTAGATGTATAGTGACTTTGATGTTTTTATCTCTTCTGTGCATCACGATGATATGTATCAGCTTAATACTACATGCTATTTTTCCTCCTATTGCCTCACTCTTACACTCTACCAATGATACCATAAAGCAAACATTTAGTGATCTGCCATCCCATGAGCTATCATATCGACTTGCCTTACGCAACAATACCTTTATTCAGATGCTGCACCATTCACATCAGACTAGCAATGCTACAGACTGCTGGGTCTGTGGCCGACTGCCCCCGTATCAGAAGGTGAAGGGAGTGTTGCCTCTTTTCCCTTTTCCATTCTCCCATAATGGTTCTTGCGGAGCATGGTTTGCCTTAATGACATCCATCAACGGTGATGCCAAAGAATGTCAAGACAAGGAGTGTAGGGGCGACTGGGTATGGGGTAACTTGAATAAAGTCATGAATAAAGCATGTTTCCCAGATGAAGAAGGTCTTCCCCAAAGGAAAGGTACCGATCTAGAAAATGAAGAGTATCTGCAAGGAAATGCGACCCTTGACTTTATAGTGTTGAATGTCAAGCCCATACACAATTTAGGTACATCCTCAATCACAGTCCTGCCAGTAAAAGGGAACTTGTGTGTCAGAAAAGAAGGCTCTGTACATTTGGGGCACAGCGAGTGTAACACTATACTAGTGTTTAAAGACAAAGGAAAGTCTTACTTCAGAGCATCACGACACACCTACTTTATTTGTGGCCAGACAGCCTATGTACAACTGCCCTTAGACTGGGGTGGGACGTGCTATATATCATTTCTTCTACCACCCGTTTTCTTGGCCCCATCGAACTATCATCAAAATCTTCAACTAGCACTTATCAGACACAGACGAGGGCTCGATGCCTCTGGCATTGACCAGACTGAAACAGCTTGGGAGCAATATACAGATTTCAACAAAGGACTCTTTTTCTTCATAGGTCCCGTCCAGAATAGTAAACTTATCCGCAGACTAACAAGGATTCTAGAAACAGTTGCTAATGAGACTGCATCAGCCCTGGGGAACTTGACCCAGGAACAGTCTGCTATGAGAATGGTCGTTCTTCAGAATTGTCTTGTTCTTGACGTCATCCTAGCGGATAGGGGCGGGGCCTGTAGGGTCATCGGTTCCAGCTGTTGCGTTTTCATACCTAATAATGCACCGTCTGTATACAAAGCAATAACAAGGCTCCACAAGATTGCCCAAAGCATACACCAAGACCCAGGCACGTGGACTTGGTCCAGTTGGCTCTGGGAAATAATATCAGCATGGGGATGGAATGTGTTGACAGTCTGTGGACTAATACTACTGATGATATTCAGTTGTTGCCTATGTCTGCAGTGTGGTCCGGCCATTTGCGGCCTGTGTGCTACTGCATGTGTTCCACATCCCCGTTTACAGAGCATTGAAAATGGTAAAATAATGCTGCAAGAACAGATTGACTGTCTCATGAGAATAGATATGACATGAGGGTCCACTAGGGGACAAGGAGGGAATGAGGAAAATAAAATATCATGAGGCCTATGTGTCCCCGTGTGTTCCCCCACACTCATGCGCACATACATGTCACCTATGTATTTCCCCTCCATGGCCTGTCTTTCATGATGCTTATGCTATAACGTGGCCTGCCATAATCCAGTCTCCCATGAGAGAAACGACAAATCTGCTCTGAGGCCTACACGTTTTGCATCATGTTTTCCCGCATTTCCATTATTGTGGCTAGGCCTGGGCGTAGTTCGCGAAGTAGCACTTCGCGAAGCTACGCAAAGTGAAGTTCGCACTACGCGAGGTACGCGTAGCACTTCGCGAACTGCGTAGTACCTTGTTCGCACTGTGCCAGATGTCGTTTTCAATGATTGCACAGTGCGGACAAGCAACCGGCACTGTGCAATCATTGAAAATGGCATCTTGCACAGTGCGAGCTGTAGTTTTCTGCTGCTCGAGTAGATTTTTACTCGAGCTTCAGCTTTCTCAACGCGAACTGGTAGTTTCTCATCGCGAGCGGTCGCGAGCATACGTGACCACTCGCAATGAGAAACCTGACCTCCTCGCGTTGGGAATCTCGCCAGGAGGTTTATTTTCCATGCTCGCGATCGCCAACTTGAAGTTGCTGATCGCGAACAAGGAAAAAGTCTCGCCGGGATGTCATTTTGCTTGCTCGCGGTCGCCAACTTGACGTTGAGGACCGCGAGCAGGCAAAAAATGACCGCAGCACTACGCAACACTACGCTACGCGTGTTCGCACTGTGCTACGTACAGTTCGCGTAGTGCGAAGTAGCGCGAACTTCGCAAACTACGCGAGCATAGCGTAGTGCTTCGCCCAGGCTTAATTGTGGCCCAGCCAGAGCCGAAAAGAGGCTTCAGGCCTCAGAACGCTCTGAAAGCTGTAGCTGCGTATCCTTGGCCTTGCACACTTGGGCCTCAGCCAAAGGGGCCCTGTCCGAGACAGTATTGAGCACGGTTATCTGCTTACTCCTACCGAAACCACATTCCTGCCTGGAGAAGGAGGGATAAACATGACCCATCTGCAAAGGAGAAAGCCCAGCCTTTCTGTCTCTTTTTGTGTGATTGCAAAGCTCACGTCAGTGAAAAGCCCATAGCCCCCATGTAAGACTTCAGCAGTAAACGAAGAAATAAATGCCACATTGGCTCTTGGTGATGGGCAACCTATGTCACGAACCAGTCCCTGCTCCAGACTTTAGATATCAGATAATACAAGATGTGCTGGTCGCCCTGACACTGAAGGCCTCATTTTCAGACTCCAGACTCCCCGGTTACATAGCAACCCTTTCACACGTCAGTTACACGTCATGCTCGAGTTGAGCACAAGTAAGGCAAAGTTCCAGTAAAGTTCCAGCTGATCACGCAACCCCCTCTAGGCATCCACCCACCTATGACACTTACCTATTATCATCGAGTGGACGCCCACCTTCACGCCTACTTACACACCCACATGCTCTTATCTCATTCTCTCTTGCTCCGCCTGAAGCACTCTTGCTTACGTATATTATTACAAACATATATATACTGTACTCTGTGAATAAAGTTTGAGAATACCTTTTTGAGAATCCTGGTCCTGATCCCTTGTGGTGATGGAACTATTCTCCCTATAACTCGAGTTATTGGAATAAAGCCCTTTTGAACCTGATACCACGGACTCAGCCTCTTGCTTCATGCATAACCATATTGATATATAGAAATTCAGAACGCGTAATAATTTATTTACGACAAAGGAACGATACGATTTACGACCTAGACTAAAGAACACTTAAAAGATTTTTCTCTTGTGTAGTATTCTGTCCCCGTTGCAGGGTCATGGTAGGAGTCTGAGTCACGACCTGAGTAGTGGCAATAGGCCTGCAGGACCTACAGTGTCATAAGATGGTAGACAATCGTGATTTAGCGATTGAGGAAGATTGCCGTGAGCATCCATTAGTAAGATGGAAACTACACTAGGCAAAAGAGAGAGAAAAGATGAAATGAGGAAAGCATCCTGTAAAATAATGTACAGTCGTTTCAGCATAACCTTATGTGTTATTATATCATTGTGTATTGTTTTGGCGTTTGTTGGTTGGATTATTTATGCTTTGCAGACAAAAGTTATCTCCCCTGTTTCCTCTTTTTCTTCTCCTACTATCTCTCCACATCTCTTTCATACTCTTCATCCACATGAACTCATTAGAAGAACTGAATATTATAACAATTCCTTTGTCCAGTTACTACATCAGCATTAGTTAGTGGTCAATACGACTGACTGTTGGGTGTGTGGACTTATGCCACACACCACAGAGAAAGGAATGACATATTTAGTTCTCCCGTTCTCTTATGAAGGTTCTGCTTGGGCTTACTTCGTCATTTTCTCCAATGCTTATCAAAGCAAATTCAGACGATCCGTTAGTTCACATGTTAGTGATCCAGATTTTAGTCATAGTTCTTTGATTAAGGGTATGGTAGCTATGACTAAAATCATGGAAAATAGTAAAATCTCCATTGATGAAAGAAAAGCGTACACTAACTGGAACGTCACTCAATATATGTCTAGTCTTAGTGGTAAAATTAAGAAAGGAAAGTCTTCGCCGATTTGGACTATACCACATCAGGGTAACTTCTGCTTACAGATAAACGATCGCTCTTCTAACACCATACAAAGGAATAACTGCTCCTACACGTACGTTTTTCCTCTCAAAACTCGCCTCTTCTAGTGCCGTCTCAAGGCACCTATTTCATTTGCTATAATAGAGCTTATACTTGGTTACCAACGGGTTTCTCTGGTACTTGTTATATAGCCTTTCTTCTTCCCCCTACTTACACCGCTTCCGCAAATCATCATCGAACCCGATACGGCAGAGGGATTATTGATTCAAAGGACACAGCAGGACAAGAGGGAGGAGATTTCCTTAAAGGATTTCTTCCCTTCTGGGGTCCCATGGCAAACAGCAGAAATATAAGGCAACTAGTCCGTGTCGTAGAGACTACAATAGACATCACTGTAGGAGCCTTAAGTAACATCACGGCAGAACTACAGGCGGATCGTCTTATGACATTACAAAATCAAGTTGCCTTAGACTTTGTTCTCGCATATCGTGGTGGAGTATGCAAATTGATCGGGTCAAGTTGCTGTATTTTCATGCCTAATGACGCTCCGACAGTATACCAAGCTATCTCCAAGTTGCACACAATCTCTGAGTCTATTCATCAGGACGAAGGAGATTGGTCTTTAACGGAGTGGTTTTGCGGACTACTGTCTAAATGGGGTTGGAAAGCATTGACGTTTCTTGGTATAATCTTGACCATTATTTTCTCCTGTTGCCTTTGTATGCACTGTGGTCCCGCTATCTGTGATCTCTGTGCTACTATGTGCATCCCAAAACCCAAACCGCAAGTAACAATGATGTTGCAGCAACAGCTCGATAACCTCATGGCTATTGACATTGACTCAGATTAGCATGAGTCTATCTTGCCTGAGTTCTGGCAAAAGGAGGGTCTGAGGAACTTCGATTTTCGATCACGATCGAATCGAACCCCCATTTTGTGGCCCGCCGCCATTTTGTGTTGCCATCAATCAGGCAGCACGGCAAACAAAGTCTATTCTGCTTTTTCTGCAGCCTGGTGTCGAAATACGACTTCTGCCTCTATTTGCAAAGCTGGTGTTAGACCTAGCCGAGTACACTAATCCCTGTCTGGCTTTTCTAATCCCCGTCTCAACTATTTGTTGATTCACACTATTCTTTCCTGACCTTATCTTATCGACTGGCCTTCACTGTCTTCTGCTAGCATTCTCTCGTTTCGCAACTGTCCTCCAACACACACAAACGTATCTCGCCACCTTCAAGTTAGTTATGAATCTGTTAATGAATTATCTTGAGGGAGGGGTGACAAACATAGTTGGAGGAGAGGTTTCTTCGAGTCATCTGACACTTTTGTTTTCCAATCTCTCCTATTGGTTCTATCCTGTTTTCCAACTTTCCTTATTGGCTCTTTCTTGTGTGTTCTGGGAGGGCTTTGGGTCAATATGTCTGAACCTTGTATAGTATAAAACGCTGTGCGCCACAGAGTGAAGTGGCAATCTCCTGAGACCCTACTTTGTGTACTTCTAGGATAACTGTACTAGCTGCAGCTAAATAAATCTGATCTTCTAACGCCGACAGAGTGTCCCGTGTCTCTGTGTAGCTAAGCAGGTGAACTCCGGAGACTTGGGCGTACCCTGCGCCGCCAGGCCCAAAAGGTTCTGGTTCTTCAAGCCTCCACGGACCTCTGGGTTGGGAGCTGATGGGAAGGTGGTGATGGTGGTGGTGGTGGCACGGACAGCCTCACTAGCTGGGGTTTGGTGGCTGCTGACACCCGCCTCCACAAGGGAGTCATCCTCCGAGCTGCTGTGGCCCTCAGCTGGGGTGGATGGTGCTGAGGACTCCTCGGTGTGGCTCCACTCGCCCTCCGTCCCACTGGGTCCCTCCATCTCCTTGCCTTCTGTCCCAGTCAGGCTCTGTGGCTCCTCCTGGTCCGTGGAGCTGTCCCCTCCTGTGGCCATGGATGTAATTGGATTGAATTAGGAAACAAAGAACAGCATCAGTCACCTGCACTGACCGCACACACCACAGTGAGTACAGCACATCACAGTGCAAGCCCTGGCATCATCAGCTGAACAATGCTCAAAGTGCTCACACTGTTTAAAATAAGCCAATCAGTCTCACCATCAACCATGGCACTCATATCCCTCCTGGACTTGCACCCATATGTCTGTTGGATGCTAATACCCCAATGTGCAGACATGCACCACCTACACATTTGTTAGACATGCAAGTGAACATGTAGGAGTATGTCAATATACACACATCACATCTTTTGCCACTGACTCAGTACAGGTGTAAGGATGAAGGGATGGCTAGAGTCTAATTTCACATGCTTGTGATGCATACCAGCAACACACACTATGATGTTCTCATGTCCTGATAGTCAATGTTACAATGGGGTACATGGAGCACATTTGACTAGGGGTGGGCGGAATTTGCAAAATCCACTTTTGCAAATTATCGCGAAAATGTTTAAAATTATCGCAAACAAGCGGAAATATCGCGAAGATGCGGAAGTTTTTTTCCCGCATGTTCGCGAGATTTTCTGCATGGTTGCGGGTCGCCAACTTACCCATCTGGTTGCTCGCGGGCGCGGCCATCTTGTTTTGAGTTGTCTCGCGGTGCATAATCGCGAGAAGAAAGACGTGATCGCGCGACGCATGACGTCACTGCGGGCGCGAACTGTCGCGAGACAGCGCAAATGGCTAAAAACAATACAACATCTCATGGAGAACGCGACCGGATCAAGAAAACTTGTCGGCGAACGCAGGGATTCAGGTAAGGCGATCGCGCACGCGCGAGAATGTATTATTTTACAGCGCGAGCAAGAAACAAATTATCGCCAAGCTGCGGAAAGCGGAAATTTTGACATTTTCGCGCTCTCCGCGGAACGCGAAAATGTCAAATTATCGCAATTTCCACAAACTGAACGAAATTTTAGCCCAGGCCTACATTTGACCCCAATGCAGGATCACTCCTAGTAAGTTAAATGCCATGGCACTGGCATGCCTGGAAAGTCAGTCATCACTGTTTCCTGTCACAGGGGCAGGGCATCCAGACAACAACAGTATGCACTGTGTCACAATCATAGGTCATGGGAAGAGCAAACTCTGCAGCTGACAAGTGCACTTGTCCATCCCCTGCAAACAACATATCCCGGACCCAGAAGACCCCACATCATACAAAACAGACATATGAGTCTCTGCGAACACAACTCCCTGTACATGAGCACATCACAGTCTGCTGTGCATGAAACACAGCTGCCTGAAGTTCACAGTTGCATACACCATTGTGCACTGTCAAGTGATCACACACCTATATGTCACATAGGTCTTGTCTCTCATAGTCACATCTCAGATGTCCTGCTGACCGTCAAACTCATGAACACCCCAGTTGTCCGGAAAAGGAAGCCACACCACAATGACACAGAGGCAGACACCTGAAGGCACATGTCACAAAGCACAACCTGTAAGTTGATACACAGGAGTGGGATTACAGAGTGTTTCTAAATGCCCTTTGCGGAGGCATGACTGCCCAGGTCTACGTGAAAAAGTGTTTGGCCCTGCACAGTAGTCAGGTGGCAAAGCAAGTGTGACATACTTTATATACATACTCCTGAGGCCCAACAATTGGAGTCCCCTGCTGCATGGTTTTGTTTGGAATACCCCAGAAACATGTTGCGAGTCAGACCAGCAATTGGTACACATCTCATGGGCACGCACAGATCACATGTCAGATCTCAGGCATTGTATAAACAATTGACCCACCCATGAAACCCACAACAGAGTCAAGGTAACAGATGCAGTCCGGAACTTGAAGCATAGCTGACTGCAGGGACACAGTGCCCTAGTGACACACCTGTGGATCAGATGAAAAGGGTGCATCACACAATTGAGGGACATGAGTCCTGGACTACAAGACCTACGTAATGTGGAAGTTTGACCAGGCCAAAAGACTGCAAATAGCATGTCAGACATAGTACTCAGATTAGGCATGGACTTAACCCCTCCTTGCTGCTGTCTGGCCTGCAGCTGCCCATCCAGGTCCGGGAAGACCACCGCCAGAATCCTGAGCATGTGGGGGGCCAGGGTCCGGTGTCCGCTCCTCCTGCGAGGAGGCGATAGCTTCCGCTGGACCCTTGCGATCCTCCGGGTCCAGCCCGAAGGTCCTGCCACCTCTTCTGGCAGTTGTGGATCCAGCGCTTGTAGACCCCCACCGATCTAACTGCCCGGGCGATGGACAGCCATATCTCCTGTTTCTGGTGGGAATCAACCTGTGAGGATGACAAAGTCAAAAGTCCATTAACACACATGCCCCATATTTGTGCTGCACACAGTTGGATATACATGTCGTCATCACAAAGGAAAATGAGTTACACAGGTAGTGCACCCATGGAAATGGACAAATGCCCTGCATGTCTGACATGTTAACAATGCCTGGGAAGTTTAAGCTTGCACTTTAGCTGCAGAACACCTGTTCATTACATGTACCTACACACTTTGGGGGATGGAAGTACTCACTACTAGTACTGCTAGTAAGACAACATGCACAATTAGGAAGGCAGTGGACTGCACACTCACCTGCTCCCCTGGTTTCTCATACAGCTTGCTGTACTGTGGAAGGAGTCCAGCATGGCCTGGTTCTCCTCCCCAGTGAAGGCTGGGGCCCTCTCCGGAGTATGTGCCATAGCAGTGGCCAGAGGATGCAGAGACAGCAGCAGTGGTATCAGAGATGTGGTCCAGGTAGCATGTAGTGCAGGCAAGTGAGCTCCCTGGGGGCCAGCCAGCCTCATATCTGTGCTGCAGAGGCAGAATCTGTGCCGTGTGTCCCAAGTGATAGGTCCAACATGGTTGCATTATATGAATCTGGCCAATCCATAGAATTGTACGACTCGTACACGTCTTCTGCATCGTTCAAATCTTCACCTTCATAAATCCCCAGTAATTGCAACATTGTTGTAGGCATCCAACTGAATTTCCAGGGCACAACTCATACAAGTTTTGAATCCGCATCCATCTCCATGACAGTCCAGAGCCAATGGATGCGCACGGCTCGGTCAACTGACTGTACAACACGTAGTTTGAAAATACACACGCACCCGTCTCCATACGATTCAATGGCCAAGGCGTATGCATGGCTCGGTCCATGCCTGCACGACGTGTATGCATGATAGTCACCCGTATCGGTTCTCATTGCAGTCAATGACATGTAAGGGTGCATTACCTGTGTGTATTGGGGGCAACATTTGGTTTGTTGTGTGGCACTTTTGTGCAGCCACTCCCAGGCTGTGCACGTGTTCATGGTGACAGAATCCTTTGTGTGTTGTGCACATTACCACTGTGATGTGCAACTGTACAGTTATGGGCATGAGTCATGGACACAGTTTCAGGTTGGATATGTTTAGGACATATCACATACACCCTGAGTCCTGGGTGTGATGGTATGTACGTCACAGTGAGACTTATAGCCCCAATTCTGATGTACACCCACAGTCTGTGTGCATGTTGTGATTCAGATGTGGCTGATCAAATGTGCCCAATGGGAGACAGTCTCCACATCCATGTGGTTTGTGCATCAACATTGATGTTGTGTGTGTGTCTACGAGACGTAAATGTAGGGCCTGCAGAGACAACAGTGGCCACTACCTGTGGGACTCACGGTTGTCTTGTGGCGTGTACATGATATGCCATGTCATGCCAGTGTCCATGTGCAAATACAGGGACCCTGGGTATCTGAATGTCAAAGATCTGTGATGCCTGGGATACAACAGGCCTCACTTGTCACTGCGGTGTGTGTTTGTAACATGACAGCAGTTCATAGGTACTGTGACACAGCCTAATGATTGGCCATTGCACTACATGTAACTTATGTAGACATGTGGACTTGAGATGTGAGGTGATGGGCATGTAGGTGCCATATGTGTCCATACCCAACAGCACACACCTCAGTACATTGTGTATTGTCATGATGTATCATGTGATATTTTGCTTGGTCATAGCCACATGGGTGAATGAATTTACAATCTTCCTTTGTTCATCTCTGTACCGCAGGGCACCAGCTGTCCATAGACCATTCCCAGACCTTGAAACCATGCAGGAACGCGACTGCATCCGACGGTACCGCTTCAACAGGCCACTGATTGAGGAGTTGGCGGAGCAGTTGGCGCCACATCTGCTACCTGGCCGGACATACCCTACAGCACTGACCCCAGAGGTGAAGGTGATGGCAGCCCTGCAATTCTTTGCTACTGGTACCTTCCAGTACACTGTGGCTACTGCTGATGGTATGTCGCAAACTATGTTCAGTCATATGGTACGCGATGTCTTGGAGGGGATGATGCATTTCCTTGACCTGTACATCAAGTTTCCTAGCCCAGGTCAACTCACTGAAATAAAGGATGCTTTTTATACACTGAGGAGGATGCCGAACGTCATCGGATCTATTGATGGTACACATGTGGCCCTGGTACCACCACAGGCACATGAGCAGGCATACCGGAACAGGAAACATTTCCACTCCATCAATGCTCCGGTGGTATGTCTTGCAGACATGTGTATCACACATGTGTGTGCACGTTTCCCAGGTTCTGCGCACGATGCCTACATTATGAGGAGTAGTCGCATTGCAACGCTGATGTCACAGATGCCAGAAAAGCGTGCCTGGCTTGTCAGTGTGCACTGACTGTTTACCATTGTGTGTGTTTGGCAATGTTGTATTCCACCCTCTTTCAAAACTCAGCTAATTGTTCAATTGTTTGTATGTAAGTGACTCCGGATACCCCAACATGCCGTGGTTGCAGATACCCCTCAGGAACCCTGTGACACCAGCTGAGATGCGCCACAATGAGGCACATGGTCGGACCAGGAGGGTGATTGAGCGGACATTTGGTCTCCAGAAAAGCCTCTTCCACTGCCTGGACAAAACCGGAGGTGCCCTCCCATATGACCCTGCAAAGGGGTGCAAAATTATCCTTGTATGCTGCATGCTATACAACATGGCAGTGCGGAAGAAGTTACCTCTCATCCAGGATGACGATGACCTACCTCCGCCAACTGTGGAGGATCCAGGCCTGGGTCACGATGCCAGTGATGATGATGATGAGGGTGACGTCCGCACACAGCTCATCAACAACTTCTTCACCTGAATGTGAGTTTACAGGGTTGTTATGTCAATGTATTGAGTTAGCCGGAAATGTGTTGAGGCTGCTCAGTTGCTGTATGAGTTTTTCTGTGTGCCACTTGACTGGATGCATGCAGTGATGTGTCCTTTCAGGTGGTCTGTACTCCACAATAGTGTCGAACTGCTAACTTGTTTCTGTGTAGGTTTCTTCTGACATGTTTTGTGCATGTGTATTGCATTTCTCTCCTGTTCTGCTGTGTCTTGTGTTTGTCCTTCCCAGGGTACTTTGCCTGTTGTTTGGTCAACACTGACCCCCAACACCCTGAATACAACACCAGTGTGGAAGTTGTCAATTCCCATCAAATGATGTACCACTCACCCCTGGATTTCAATTCTCCAACACTTTGTGACCGTGTGTCCACTGTAACGTAGAATTACCTTGCAACTATTGTGGAATAAACATGTTGCTGATGTGTAACGAACCTGTGCTACGCTTTGTTATGTGCGTTGTCTGTCTTCCCACATCTGACTGACATTTTCTTACCTCACCTGTGGGATTGTTACCACTGACTGTGGATAGGTGTGGTGTCTGTGCACTCCAATGTATTTCAGGTCAACATCATTGTGTGGGATGAGTTACATGGACATGGTGAGTATGTGTTGTGATGCCATAGTGGTGTGTCTCCCTCACATGTGTCACATCACCATGACTCACATACCAGTGATCACATTGTTGTAGTATTTGGCATGCACTGTGTTCTTTAGCAGATCAACATCTCCATGAAACATGACAAGTTGGAATCACAACAGAGGCAAGTATAGTGTACTGGTGAGTTTATTTAGAAACGTGTGAGGATAGTGCACAGGATGGTGTGTGCTGTACATTGGGTTTTGAATCCAAAGTTCACAGTAGAGTTGGAAGTGTTGGTAGCTGAAATGACCAGAGTAAAGTCCACAGTCATCTGCTACATTGGACCAACATGAACCCTCCATGTCATGTAGGTGAGTTGTGTTAGATGCGACAAGGTGAACGGTTTGCACACTAAGAACATTGTCCAAAACAGGTTTAGAGGCCCTGGGGGATATGCATGGACATCTGCGTCTTACTTGCCCTTCTTCGGACGACCCCTCTTCTTCTTCGGGGGGGATCCTCAGGTGCAGGCGTCTGTGGTGCAGAAGACTCTCCACCAGAGTCATCCTCCCTCCCTGTGGCACTGGCAGATGGTGCGGCAACAGATGTTGTGGCCACACAGGGAGGTGTGGACATGTTGGTGCTTATCTGGCAGAGGCATTGGAGTATGTCTCGATATACCACAGTAAGTGCATCCCACTTTGCCTCCATGCGGGCATGATGGGCAGCCTGCTCCTGTTGAATGTCCTTGAGGATCCCCACTACCTGGACGAATACTCCGGTGCTATCCTGGTACGCATCTATGATGCGTGCCAGTTGGGGGTCATCATGCAGTCCAGACACGTCTGCAAGGCACGCTCTCTGCCTAACACCCCTCCCAGCACCCCTATCCACATGGACAGGACCTGCGGTGGCACGCACAGGTGACACTGGGCCCCCTTGGGTGTTGTTGCTGGTGGTGTTGTCCGTAGCTTCCTGGGGGTCCTGTGTCCCTGTGCTGTCGGTATTCTGTGGCCTTGGTCTGTCCGTGTTGGCGGGGGTGCCCTGTCTGTTGCCAGATGCTGGAGGCGTGGGTACAGGGGGTGCAGATGTTGGTACTGCTGGTGCTGCATGATGACTCACACTAGAGGTGCTAGGTTGGTTGTTGTTATCCGAAGAGGACAGAGACGGATCCACACCAGAGAGCTGAGGGTCCACCAGAGTCTGGGACAGGGACTCCTCTTCATCTGCCGCTGTGTCCCCAGCACCACCTTTGTTTGGAAGAGGCACACAATGTAAGTTATGTTTCTACAGGCATCAATGGTTCACATACATGATATTTTCTACTGTACGTGAAGATGCGTGCCTGTACACGGCTTTGTCCAAAGTTGTCTCGGACAGAGATTGATATTGTTGTGGCACATTGCACATCCAAAATGAAACATTTCAATGTGCATGTCAAAGTGTGTGCATGCCCAGCTCATGTATAGATTTGGCTGTACATGGCCATTACTACTCAAGGCCATCACGTTGCTGACACAGGTGTGTCATCCCTGTATACATTTGACCTTTAACAAGGAGATATGTGCAATTCCACTGAGGATATGTTGTAAGATTGGGGCATGTGTGGTAGCAGATTTTGCTAGTCTTTGTGTGTCACATTGGTGTATTGGTATGACATGGTCACAGTCCGGTATGCCTGTGATCTCTTGGGAGAAAGTGTTTTTTCACAGTGTTCCTAGTTCCCATGTCATTTCATACAAGTGGTGATGTCACCATCGTTAATGAGTCTGGTGCTGAGTTTTGTACATGCATATGTGATTTGACTTGTCAATGTTCTCCATGGTGACATGGATTGGGCAAGGAAACACTCTGGTTTTTCAATGCTCATGACAGTGAGAGCCGGTGGGGAGTGTGTTGCGGTTTGGCTGCTGTGAGTAGCATGTCTCCTCCAATGCAGTCCAGGTTAGATCTTGTGTCTACAGTGTCTATATCAGTGAGTAATGTGTTGTGTGAAGGATGCATATGTTGCTGCACAATGTAGGAGTGGAATGCAGCTCACAACAGCACCAAGTGTGAATAAGACCATGCTATGGTGTTAGCTATATTGGTGTGTCCATTCCATTCGCTGTCAGATGTCCCCTGTCAAAGATGTATATGTGAGTTCCTGTGTGTTTTTTTTGCAATGTACTATATATGGCTCTCCACACTTGTCATCTGCAAGACACACCTCCACAGCCAGGCCAGGGGGCACCCTTGGACACTGCATCCCCAGACAGTGACTTTGGACATACAGTTGCAATGACTGTGTGTGCAAACGTGTTTCGGTTGGCCAGTGCATATGTGTGATTTTTAGCCACATCATTTATCAGGCCCATGCGTCAGCCATCTTGCCCGGGCATTTACCTTGTGAGTGACTGGTACCACATGTGCAATGTGTTTTAGCAGAGAAGGTGTGTGTATGGACAGCATCGGTGTTATTTGTTTTCAAGTCAGGAGCTCCTTCTCCCCCAGGCCAGTTATCCCATCATGAAGCATGCCACCATTGCAGTGGGTGCAGGTTAACTTTCAGGATGTCAGTCAGTGCAGTCCTGGTGTTTGTTGTTGCCCAGTTCCCAGTATGGCCTTGTGCTCCCCACAACAGAGCCCAGCGTCAGACATCTTGTCAGTCCATTCCCACCCCCTGTGAGGTGAGCATGGTTCAGTGTGAGCTTGCTGGGCCATGTGGGTGGGTGGGGAATGTCTGTGACTGCAACTCCCATCATGCTTTTGGCTACACCCCCTTCCCAGCATGCCCATACTTCCTTCCTTTTGACTCTACTTCCCTGTGAGTGGTGTGACAGCAATGACAAGATGTCAGTCAGTGCAGTCCTGGTGTTTATTGGTGCCCAGTTCCCAGCCTAGCCTTGTGCTCCCCACAACAGAGCCCAGTGTCAGATATCTTGTCAGTCCATTCCCTCTCCCTGTGAGGTGAGCATGGTTCAGTGTGAGCTTGCTGGGCCATGTGGGTGGGTGGGGAATGTCTGTGACTGCAACTCCCATCATACTTTTGGCTACACCACCCTTCCCAGCATGCCCATACTTCCTTCCTTTTGACTCTGCTTCCCTGTGAGGGAGTGAGACAGCAATGGCAAGATGGCTGACTGTGAAGTCCTGGTGTTTGTTTGGCTGCAAGTCCAAATAGAACCCCTGTGATTCACACAGCAGCACCCAGTGCGGTGTATCTTGGGTGATATTTCACTACAGTGTGAGTCAATTAATTCTACCCGGTGAGTTGTGTGGAATTTGTGTTGAGGCGTGTGTGTGTCTCCACATGCTGGTAAGTATGGTCAGAGCTGTCATTCCTCCTTCCCACCCGGCCAGACATCCCACCATGAAACGTGCTTCCATTGGAGGTTGTGCAAGTTGTCGTTCAGGATGTCAGGCAGTGGTGTCCTGCTTCTGATTTGCGCACAACCCCTACCAGGGCCTTGTGCCCCCCACAGCAGGACCCAGCGTCACCCATCTTGTCAGTCATGTTCCACTCTCTGTGATGTGGGCATGGTTCAGAGAGGTCTTGATGGGCCAATCAGGAGGGGGAGCATTATCTGTGATTACAAACCCCATCATGCTTTTGGATACACTCACTTTACCTGCATACCCACTATTCTTTCCTGTCAGTCAGCTGCACTGTGAGGTAGTGTGTTTGTGGTGGCAAACTGTCTGACAGTCTTTATTTAGCTTTGTACCACTGCCTTGCTCTATTTGTTGGTAGGTTTGTACATGTCATGACACAGTTACAAGTCACTATGGGATGGCAGGTATTGTGTTTGTCTGACTAGCATACACATCTTGGGATGATTATCTATTGGTTACTGTGGCTTTGCTAATGGTGCATGGTTTCCCTGTCCCCTTGCCACACAAAATTGAGTATGTTGGTTGTGTACTCACCAGGTTCTGGTATGTCTGCTAGACCATGGATGCTCTCTGGTGGTAGGATGTCCCCCACCTTCTCCTCCCAGGACCTGAAGTATACTGGTTTGGCAGGATAGCCACCGCCAGTGCGCTGACTAAAGGCGTGATCTTTCTCGATGAGTTTCTTGACCCTCCTGCGCACGTCATAAACCTGTTCTGGATATCATCCTTTGTGCACAACGTTAGTGCTTGTGCATTCACCTTGTCCACAATCCTCGCCCACATCTTTGTTTTCTGTGACATGGGGGTTGTTTGGACCAATGTACCAAACAAATGTGGCTCTACTCAGATGATCTCGTCTACCAGCACTTCTAACTCACTATCTGTGAACTTTGGATTCTTCTTTGGGGGCATGGTGATGGGTGGTGGTGGTGAGTGATGTGTGTGTGAGGGTGCAAGTGACGGTAGGTGGGTGTCGGTTTTGCTAGATGTATGTGTGAGTGATTTTGGTGAGGTGCTAATGGTGTGAAAGTTGTGTGATGGGTGAGTTGTGAGTACCTATGTTACCCCCCTGCATGTGCATGCACAATATGGCAGGCACTGCACGGTGCCTGCCACGTTGTACATGCATATGCACAACATGCACTTTGGGCTTTGGGGCGCACCATAATATCCCCCACGGGACCGCCGCACATGTGGTGGGCGGTCCCGTTTTCCATTGGGATGGCGGGCAGGCAAAGTCCGCCCGCCATCCTAATGATGCCCAAAGTAACTTGTTACCTAATAGTAATTTGCATTCGCTAGCAAATACTGATTCGGTATTTGGAAGGGGCGTTCGTTCCAAATACTGAATCAGAAAGTTATGTATTAATGTTTTGTGACATAATACCAGTCACAAAACAGTAATACTTTGCCACCAGTTTAAGACTGGTGGTATCCCATTTTCAAAGGGGAACGGGTCCTAGTGGAGATTCCTTTCCATTTGATAATGTTATAAAAAAATATTTTAAGACCACTGCCAACTCAAACTGCAAAGTTTAAATTTTTCTTTTTAAACACAACCAATTTTCCTTTAAGGAAAACAGACTGCTTTTTTTAAAAAAAAGATTGCTTTGTTAAAAAGCAATCACAGACAATTGTGGTTTACTGACCTCAACAGGCCACCATTCCTGTGATGGCTACAATTCCTAATGGGTCACACAGTCACTCACTCAGAGAAGGTTCTGCACACTAAACATGTATAATGTACTATTATCACTCCAAAACACAATAACCCAGGGAAGGTGATAGACACTAAACATATATCATTTACTGTAATTTATAATTCCCACTCTCAATCTGCACTAAATAAGTGAAGGTGCTGGACACCAACACACTGATATACTTAAAAAAAAACCAGCATGTATAATAATTAAAAAAATGAATAAACATTACAGATATATATTATTTTTAACAATTACAACAAACAATGTACAAATATAAATTTAACAATACAAAATTATTTTATTAACAAAAAATAATGTTTTAAATATTTTTTTCAAACAATATTATATTTGAAAAAAAAGTTTATTACCTAATTTGTTTTTAAAATAAAAAAATTAAATGCTGTCTAATTTTGATAAATAATAAAAAAATATATATGAATAATTATAATATTGAAAAAATATCTATATAAATGTTTTAAAAATTTCAGATATCAAAGTCAAATAACAAAATTACTCAAATAAACTATCAAAAGTTTTCAAACCATATAAAATTTAAATTAAAAAAACATTATTTTTTCTTTTTAATTTAATAAAGTAAAACAAATAAAAAATATAGAGAAAAAACAAAATTACAAATATTCTGAATTTAAAACTACTAACACTATTTTCTACAAAATCTTACCAGCAATACCTAATAACAAATTACATTTAAAAAAATCTAAAATATTTTTAAAAAACAATTATTTCATACATAAATATTGATTTACATTTTTAAAAAAAATTATAAATAACAAACATCCCCATAACTTAAAAAGATAATATCACAAACAATTTACCCTAAAAAAGCCAATTAAGTAAAAATACATCTCCCATCAGGCCCTGTCCTACACACACTCTTCCCACTCAGACTAAACAGGCCGCAAGGATGAATGCTCTCCTGACAGTGGTTGAAAATGTACTGGCAAGTTGGCTGACAATGGAGCCTGGTGTCTAATTTGACCACAACTCCCATCGAGGCCTTGTGCTCCAAACACCAGTCCCCTGTCTCAGCCATCTTGCCAGTACATGTCCATTCACTGTCAGGAAAGAATAGGTCAGGGGTGCTCTTTGGACTGGGTTGGAGGAGGAGTGTTTTCAATGGCTATATCTCCCATTAGGCCCTGTCCTACATACACTTGTCCCACCCACCCCATCCAGCCTACCTGGAACTCTGCCTCCTGACAGTGAATGGAAATGTACTGGCAAGGTGGCTGACACGGGTGCATGGTGTTTGGAGCAGAAGGCTTTGATGGGAGTTGTGGTCAAGTCAGACACCAATGTCAGCCATTTTGCTAGTACACTTCCCCTCATTGTCTGGACACCGCACTTTCTGGAGGCGTGGTTGAGCTGGGTGGGAAGGTGTTTGTAGGCCAGGGCCTGATGGGAGATGTAGTCATGGCAAACATTCCTCCTTCCACCCAGCCCAACCAGCCCACCTGAAACTCTGCTTTCCTGACAGTGAGTGGAAATGTGCTGGCAAGATGGCTGACACCAGTGACTGGTATTTTGAGCACAAAGCCTTGATGTGAGTTTGGGATAAGTACATGGCAATAGTTTTTAGCCTTTTCATATTCAATGCAGGTATGTGGGTTATCTGTATTTCATACACATCACATGATCTTTGATTATTGATTTGTTTGAATCTAAAATGTTAATTAAGGTAACTGGGTCTATTACAGAGATATGTGCAAAAGTCTAATTGCTAACTTGTGTGGAATGTGGAGTACCTACTTACCAGACTCCATTCCTTCTGGAATCCAAACAAACTCTCCGTACGAATAAAGGTATGCACCTTCTCCCCCAGGAAGTAAAGTGCACAGGTGGTGCAGGAGGGCCACCACCAGTCGGTTGTGCAGCCTGGTGTTCTCTGCTGGACAATATTTTGACCCTCCTTCTGACGTAGTACCACCTCTTCTTGATGTCATCTATTGTGTGCAGGACAGGTGCTACAGCGTGCACCTTGTTGACTGTCCTGTTTTACATATTATTTTTCTGGCTGAAGCCGGTCTCTTGGACTAGGGTCCGGAATCAATGTGGCTCTGCTCTAAGGATCTTATCAACAAGCACTTTCAACTCCTGATCTTTAAAACGTGGCTGCTCCTTCTTCGACATAGTGATGGTGAGAGTGAATGTGAATGTGAATTAGAGGGTGTGTCTAAGAAAAGGAATCTGAACAAAAAAATATGTATGTAAGTAGTGGTGTGAAGGCAGTGCGTTAGTTTGTGCAGAGCTGACAGCAGTGACTAGAAAATAGTTAAGTCTAGTTCTCCCAGCAGTGATTTGTGGGCAAAGGATCATGATCATTTTTTGTCTTTATATAGGTGGATTGTGGGGGTGACTACAATGTAATTTTTTTTTTTTTGGCGCTGCTTATGCCTGTTGTTGTTAGGCCTGGGTTTTTCAGTTTTTCACTTGCCTTGTGAAACCAAACTGCCTTGGTTCTGCAACCACGTCGGATGCATTCTAATCTGCTCGGTGGGACAACCAATGCATGTTCGCAATCAGAATCCCTATCGAGCAGACTTTCCGACCGAGGCAAACGGTTTAAATTCGGAATCATTTCCCTGCTATACATCCTAAAATGGCAGTCGGAGACATCGCAGTAGGAATAGTTAGAAAGAAAGATTTTCCATTGCCCAAAGGGTTACTATGACACCTCGAGCTGTCTGTGTAAACTGCATCAGTCAAGTTAAATGGTAGGCTTAAGGCCTGTCTGCCCCTTCCCTTTGCGTTTCCTCACTTCTGCTCCTCCTTACCCCTCCTTCCCAGGTTCCCTCGTCCTGGGTCCTAGTGCCTGGGTCCTACAAATAACACGACCATACACAAATGGGGGTGTGACGATAATGTAACGAGATGTAATGGCGCTGCATGCAATACATGGAAAATGTAGAAAATGAGTCACCTTCTGACAGGAAGGTAGGCAGGGTGCAGCCTACTCTGCAAGACTTCCAAACAATCATTTATCTTACCTTCATAATTCATTAAAAGAAATCCACTTTGTGGTATCCGTTTAAGATGCAAAATCCTGACATCATAGGTCAAGGCTGAAATACAATTTGTTAATAAAAAACACAGGCATGAATTATTACAGAAATGGCATTGGCAACATGCCGGTAAGGGCCTAGCCATTGTGAATTATTTCAAATTTTCACTTAAGCTACTCCTATGCACGACTTCTAATGGTACAAATCCATGAGAAGAAACTGGCAGTAATTCAGCAGCAACCCTCTATGGTAGAATCTTTCGCCAGTAGTCAGTGCTCCTGAGGCAAGATGGCATTTCAATAATTAAAAGTATTGAAACTACGAATACATAATTGAGTTAGAATATACCGGAACCACCCTGCTTTATTTTGTCAGATATTACCTTATTCCTGTCTGGCAACAAATACTGACAACCTCCCCCAGAAGGAGGCATGGCAAGCATTCAGTAGTGGAAGTGCTAGTTAGGGCGATATCTTTTCCCCTTTGAAAGGTTAGAAATCCAATGAGGACAGCTGAAATCCTTGTTTGAATGCAATATACTAAGTAATTCAAGGTTACAAAAATTAAACGTTTTAATAGACATGACTCAAGCTGAAGCAAGAAATAGTACAGAACTTTGTAAATATATCACTTCACAGTGGTGAAAGGTTCCCAGGAAGGCATCTAGGGGCACATGCATCAATGTAGGCTTTTCTGATTCCTTAATTGCGAATATTAAGGAATCTCAATTAAGGAATTGCAAAAGCCTATGCATGTACGAATCGCTATAAAATTAGCGATTCCCAAACATTCCTTAATTGCCACTCGCAAATTGTTCGTCGCAGTTAAGGAATGCCTTCCCATTCATTCCTATGGGCCTACAGGCCCATAGGAATGAATGGGAAATTGAACGCGCAATTTGCGAGTACCCAATAGGTACTCATATATTGCACTTGCGATTTCAAGGGTGCAAGGGTGTCAAAAGGACATCCTGTTGCACCCCAGAAATTGATCTGTGCACACATGTTGCGCACAAACATGCCCCAAGTGTGTAGCCTACAACTTTGAAAAATGCACTTAAGTGCATTTTTCAAAGTTTTTGCAAATTACCATCAAGTTCAAATTGAATTCTTAAATTGCGAGTGCCTTAAACCTTGATGCATCGCAAAAGCCCTTTTTGCAGGCGCAAACGGCCCGATTTTTGCGAATCACACCGTTTGCGCTCTCAAAAAAGGTTGATGCATGTGCCTGATAGAAACCTAAACAATTGCGAAAGTTTGGTCAATGCAAATCCCTTAAAATTAACAGTAACAGCAAAAGAGAGGTCAGACGTATTGTTCCATCTTCAGTCCAGGAGTGATCTCTGTACATTGACAAAAACCACTGCGTCTTTTGGGTGGCTGTGCACCATACCTATTTGTTTTTAAAAAACAAATTCCCTAAACAAGAGTTGGTTTTTGGAGGAAAAAAGAAGAAATTATGACCCTCTGAGGATTGGTAGTTTTTTTTTCTTTTTATGACAGGTGCACAGAAATAAAGGACATCACACCATCTGCTCTAAGTAGGGCGGGTCTCTGATGTTCTTATTCCGACGTCCGCTACTCAGGCCTTCTGAGTACGTTTTCTGATGGCGGAGTTAGTGGGGCACTACCCTTGGAAAGCTGAGAGTTCGCCTGGTTCAGAATAGAGCAGGAGGACGAAGGACCTGGTGATAGGGTACTTGGTCAAATTTGTGAAGGAGCACCTTCTCCGTCAAACTCTATATCTGGCCCTCAATGAGCAATTCATCTGTTTTGGAGCACTCCATGCATTGGGACACAATTAATCCTAAAATGTATCCAATTTTCACTTTGAACTCAAAAGCACCGACCTTATGCAAAAATGGGGAACCCAAAAAGCTAGTGGAGTACAGGCACTATGTACAGAAAAAGGTGATACATAAGAAAGTAAAGCCATATGCAGGGCATGGCCTCTTTTAGCAGTCACCCAAACTTCATTTCCCTCCATGTTATGTGGTGAAATGCCAGTTTTCCTACACTCAAGGCATATTTTTGAATTTGGAAAGTATTGTAAAACTCGGAGACAGGGAAGACTTCGATGGTAAATCATAACCCAGCAGCATTATCCATGTTGGCATTAATCAATACATTAATACAGTTATTAGTGTCACAGGTAAGACTGGCCTTGCTTAAAGTACTCATAGAGTGTGGCAGCTGTATCCAACACAGCTCTCGAGGATCAGAGCTCAGATGTGGATTCAAAACCATGCCCTTATTTTCAAGACCAACAATACTGCCCCCCAGCAGGCACCTGAGAAGGTTCAATAATCAATAATAATCGGACGCTTCCAAATAGGGTTGAACATAATAAGGCTGAAGCTTGGATGGAAAAGAGAAATGCAGTGATTAGTAAATTGGTATTTATACCCAAAAATAATTTTAGATACCCCCGAGATATAGTTAAGAAGGGAAATATACATTGTTTTTTTCAAGCATATCACGATTTCAAACGCCTCCAAATAAACATCACAGAGTTGATGGAGTTTAGGCTAAGCCATAAAGAAGTTACTAATGCCACCTTGAAAACCATGGAGACCATTGTGTCTGTTTTTGATTTGAGAGACAATCTAGCACACCAGGAATTAAAAGTTAAAAACTAGACTCTGAACCATAGTTACACCTGATTTACAGCAAGAACTGGAGGAAACTAAGACCATATATATATCCGTTGAGAGGTCCGCAACTGTATTAGGGGCTCATCTTATGAGCCTGTGCGACACCTTTTGTGATGCACCGGCAGCGTAAAAAATGCAACATGTTGTGCCCTATTTACAATGTGACGCATCTAGGCAGATGCATCACTTTGTAAACCCCTGCGCTACATTATACCTGCGTCACAGAATCACAGCAGGCATAAGACTGACGTAGACCCTTTCACATGGGGCTTGTCCCATGTGCAAGGACACATTGCTGGAGTTGCATCTGTTTTCAGACACACCCCAGAAATGCATCAGTTTTGCACCAACAGGTACGTCAGTAATACTGACATATCTGTCATTCCTTGCAACATGATGCGTCATACAGTAAATATGATGCATCCATCATGTCATAAGGAGGGCGCACTGAGAAGTGACTCATCGCTGTTTTCACGCAGCAATGCGTCACTTCTCATAAATAAGGCCCTCAGTACTTAAAGAAGCACATGGGAAAGAGGACGAAGGCACTGGTCAAGGGTTTAAAATAAGGGCTTTGGTCACTTCAGGCAAGGGATGCCAATGTTATTCACAAGATGCTAAACAGAGGAAGTTAATCAAATAGGGGTGTGGGTGCCTGGCTGCATCAATACCTAATGGGGACAATCGAGGGCAATGAATTTAAATATCAGTTCAATGCCTGCGCATCTGTTTGCGGAAGTAATTTACATTTAACAAATTTGAATTTTGAAGTCATCAGTTTGCTCCTGGAAATTAGGGGCCGGGAAAGAACTTTGGAAGAAAGTACTGTATAGAACTCTTTTAATGAGTTCAGTGAGCTGTGTTTCCAGGAGACATTGGCACTTAGAGGGTATCTATTCCGACGTTTGTATAATTTGATACACCAGTCCTTAAAACATCTCTATATGGAGGCCATGCTACATATTTTCACCGGATTTTCACTTAAAAATAGTAAAATTAACTCTGAAGCACGCCCGTATTTTAGCCATCTAAACAAAGCTCTGATTGCAGGACCTAACCTTCTGAGTACGCTGGTATTGTAATACTGTAGACCACCAAAAGAAAAACGATCTGGAGCCATTAAGAACATGTTTAGCTGATCACGCGTTGGTTGTAAATTATGACTTTATTTGCAACCTTACAACTACGATGCCAGACAATAGGAGGATCACTGAACATAATTCTTATTGTCAGATTCCAGATAGTGGTGCACCATGTCTGAGGTGTAGAAGCTAGGAGTGCATCTTTTAGACTTATTGCAATCCTTTAGATTGTGATCTTTGAACTCAAGATTTGTAACTGACCAGCCAATAGTGTACAGAGACATATGTACTTTTAGAGTAGTAGTATAAGATTATGGCTTTGTCTCACATTCCATGTTTACAAAGGTTCACGATCTTTCCAGTTTGCATGGAGTCGATAGTGAAAATTTTACCCAGACTTTGATAACACACGTTAATGCATATCATGGTGATTCATATTTAAAATTGTGGCACGAAATAAGGGTATGCAGGTTGAAATGTTATTCTTTTGCAACAGACTGAAACTGTGGAAAAAGGAGCACTCTCACATCAGCACTGAACTTGTGGATAAACACGCCGTGCCAGATATAAGGCAATTTGTGACTCAGTGATTGAAAATATATTATCTGTGCTATCCTTCATCCTCAGAAAATAAAGCCCAGAGGGAGATCAATTTTCATATCCCTTATTTACAAAAGATTCATAAACTTCTAAAAGTGCTGAATAATAAAATTATAGTTTTTAAAGTTTACAGAGTTTAACAGAATAGGCGAGCTAGTTAAGGAAAAATACAAGAAAGTGGTCTGAGAGGGTAAACAGCCTTTACAACAAGGTTTAAAGAGGTTTTAACTTGTACCTTTACCACGCATTTTTTACCACGCATGTTTTTAGAATGCATATGCTTTTACAACGTATTCCTTAACCACGCATTTAAGGTACGTTCAGGGGTTGGGGGGATCTTCCTCCATGTATACATTTTTTTATATATATAAATACATACATGAACAATGTGAGGTAAAGGCATACGGGGTAAAAGCATATGCGAATCAAAAAAAACTGTGGGGTAAAAAATGCATGGTAAAGGCATGCAGAGTATTTCCTCGTGTCTATGATATACTGTGACCTGAACTTAGAGGGTTTGGGTAAACCTTGCAAGGAAGAAAAAGAAATAGAGTGGTTACTAGGCTGTATTTTCACTTGTGTTGTATGTTCTAATATCAGGTCTGTGTTTAAGTGGGTAAGATACAGCACTAATGCTGTGGTTATAAGCTTGCTTACAATGATTTCTAGGATTATCCTTACCTCTTATCCTTCAGTTTAAACTAATGAGTTTGAATTGGGCAGGTATAAATCGTCCCCTTTAGCGATTGTTGGTTAAAGATGATGTACTAGTCTACAAATCCCAGATTTTGTGTCTCATTGAGACTTATTTAGCATTTAAAGATAAGAAATGTTCCGGCAACTTGCTTATAATATTATATCACGTACTGCTCAGAAGGTCTAAGTCTGAGGACTAGCTGTCCTAAGTCATCACTTCCTCAAATACAAAGTTTTACAATCTTCATCATGGTAGATGGCCAATTTCTCAGATTAGGGTGGCTAGCCAAGTTTACAGTATCTGTATTGTCTATGGTCCTAGTAAAGATGACCTGGAACTGTTAGATATGCTAAATTTCAAACTAGCACATTAGATTGAAGAAATATTGATTGTTGGTGGCTTCAATTGCATCATGAGCTATAAACACGACACAACACATGGAACTGCTACTCCCTGAATATCAAAACTAAGCAGTCTGTCAATGAGCTAGCTAAGGTAGATTGCTTACTAGACCTGTGGAGAACACTTCAATCACCTATTCCTGAACACATGTATTACTCTGAGCTTCATGGTCCTTTTATTCCAGGATCAATATGATGTGTCCCTCCCAGGGTTTTATTGGCAAATCTAGAATACAGCTGTTCCCCAATATCACTTCACCAGAATTTATTGCTAACCCTCAAGCTTTCCGATTCCGAAAAAGAAATACGGAGATGGACTTTTCCTGAAACCCCTATTATCAAACACACAGTACATAAACAGGGTACCTATCCTATTAGCATAATGTATATCTAACAACTCCAGCTTCCCTGCGCCTAATCTCATCTGTGATACTTTGAAAGCTTTTGTGCAGGGGTCCCTGCACAGTTTATTTTTGAGCAAAATAAGCTTCACTAAGGTGGAAACAGAAACATGCTCAAGCAATCTTAGAGAAGGTCCAAATGAGCCAAATGTACAATTTGATATGATTAAGTGGCAGTGCAGTGTCGGTTGGATACAAAAATAAAAGGTTGCAGTGGCATGCATGGCTGGTAAGGTTTTTTTGTTTGAACATGGGGAAAAGTTGGGAAGTTGTGGCATCACTAGTTAGGTTGGCTCTGCACCTATTGCAGAGCTCTTCAAAAGCCCCAGTGCATGCATTGCTTAGTAGGATAGAATGACAGGAGTGGAATCGCTGGGAAATCCTCCAGGGCAGCCATGGACTTTAGAAGACTTCACAATAAATTTAGTGGAACACCAAAAGAGAGACCTCTTCCAGATGCTTAGGGCGCACCCACTTTTGACATGCATATCTGGATTTGTGGACTTTCTCCTGAGCTGGTGGTGCCAGATCCATGACGCTCTCGTAGAAATAGTGGAAAGGGGACTTTCTAAAATCCTTGAAGGGGGGGCCGCTGAGAACTTCTGTTATACTGATCTTGTAAAATTGTGCTAAGAAGGAGGCACTGTGAGCTCTTTCTGTTGCACACAGCCTCCTTCACACCTGGGTGTTTGGGGTTAAGTGGGTGGTCTGCCAAAAATTATCAGTGGGTGCAGCTGAGGACTTACTGCAGGATTGGGTATCACCAGGCTGTGTCAAAAGTGGAAGTTCAGAGCCCCTACAGAACAGTGCTGGTTTTAAAGAGGAGGAAGCAGTTGATGCAGGATAAATGCTGTCAACTAGTTTTATGACAATAAACACTGGATGCGACAACAAAACTGCACATAAAAACAAATGTGCACCTTGCACACGTTAAGTGTATTTCAATGATACTGAGTGAAGACATGAATACAAGCACGTAAAAGAGTGCTTTGAGGTGTAGAAAAAAGAAGATTTCATGTATTGTGTGTTTAACATGTCTAATAATCATCTTTATTGATGGCTTAAAAATGTCCAAATTAAACTTCATTAAATGTGCACTGATAATATGCAAACTAATATAAATTAAACTTGATAAGCCATACATGTATGATTGCGTGAGTCTTGACTTAAATAAGCAGTGTGTATAACAAATGTAAAAACCATCTTTATATGATTAAATTGTAATACACCATAGATATTTAAAAGCTTGTGTAAAAGTGTCATAATAAAAGTTACACAAATGACACTTTCCATGTAGCTGCTACACATTTATAAAAACTTAGATTTATTGAAATGACAATGATTTTATTTTTTATAGAGTTATTTTACATATAGGTACTTTGTAACACGTAGTAATAGGCCAAAGTTAGGATTGAACATTTCTATGCACGCACTAATGATGACTTATAATACTTGCTTATTTAGACATGAATACTTCATTTAATTTATCATGATTTGGTCTTATTGCACTTTTGTTTATTAATAGGAATCCCATTACTTTATATACTTTAATGATTTTGCATTTAGGTTTGCATTTTACTTCATGAACTGATCTGAAAGAACTCTGTCTTCCTGTTCATTTAGCGTTCTTTATTTTTTACATGACATTCCTAATGTTAATGTATACTTTTTTGACACTTCAACATAGTTTTTTGTGTGAGAACTCTTGACACCAGTACACAGAATGCAACTTATTCAATTGATCTTTGTAGACTGACCTGTGTGCCCAGAGAAGACTATCAATTCCCATGGAGGGTATGGGAAATTTCTCTAAAGTATCTTCTTTTGCACCTTGTGAGTGATTGGTAGTCACATGGGTGACAGACCATTGTGGGGTGACGGCTGATGTCACCTCTGGTTGCAGAAAACAATATATTATTGAAAGGACCCTTGGCAGGGTGGCCATTCCTTTTTGACAAATGCAACTTTTGGTCACCTGCAGATGCTAACTCTCAGAGACATGCTCTCAGACTCTTGGACTGCGACATCCTTTCCTTGGCAGTCCATATTTTCCCAATACTGAGGCTGCTGTTCCTGACTTTACTATCCCTACCTACCTTTGGATCTCATGTCAGTGAGGCTTGCTTATTACTATGTTTGTGTGTCAAACATGTCCTAATGAGCTGTAATCATCGCCCAATAGTGTTAACAAGTATAAAAATGACAAAAAAATGAGTCAATCCTATCACAAAATGTGCCACATAATTTACCTTTTCTTGATGCATAATTTTCTCAAACCTGCTAGATAATTTGACCCCCCACCGCATAATTCCAGTGACCCTGCTCATATTAAATGCAACGTACATCACTTCATCACGTTTTCCAACCTTAAACTCAATTCTGCAAAAACCATCACCAGATAAGTAAGACTCAGACATGTTTGGTTGGCACCTAAAACTCTGATGGCAGAAAAATGTTGATAACATAACATACATGATTATGATACAATTAGAACCATGTGATAATATTTTAGCAAAAGCTGACTATTTTGCATTAGCAATATATATTAAACTCCAATTGACCTGACACAAAGTACGTCATAATCAACAGTCAGTTTCATGTAACTTTCTAATTAAAGTTACAAGTTGATAATACACATATCTTCTTTGGTTTTCCTAAATCTGAATTAAAATTAGAAAATGATTTACTGTACAATGTCGCAGACATCAATACAAAGGCATACATATATAAAAAATGCACGGCGTTAAAAAACAATCTATTACCATCAACTAGTGATTGTGACTATGGATGCCCGTTGGCATGGTAAAAACGTTCACTTGAGTGTGTGGCCAAACGTACTGGGTTATTAAAAGTATTAAAACTATTTGTGTTAGGGGGCGTGGCTTGCGCGCCGCGGCGAGATGGCGGTTCGCGCTTGAGCTCCGTGAAGAGCGAGGGCTGACGGAGACTTTGCCGACTCTGAGGAATGCCCCGCTCAGCGCCGAAGATGGAATATTACATGGGAAACTGCCGTGTATCCTACGAGGGAGTTTTCTAGAGGTGGAAAGTGGCCAGAGTTCACTTTTTGGCATTCTAAGGTTGCGCTTCATGTTTTCACGAGCGGCCGCCATTTTGTTTCTTCTGTGAGGGAGTTCTACTTGCGCTTCTACACGACGACGCTACTGGATTATCCTGTCAGGAGTGGAGGCATACAGGAGCTGGTGACGTTTTTTTTTTTTTTCACCTTTATTGAGTTTATCTTGTTTTTTCCTGCCGCCTATTGCAGTGCTGCCCCTTGTGTGAACTTGTTGAGGTTTTTGCTACCATATTATTCGTCAGACGCACTGCCACTTCCTTATGTGAGGCTTTTTTGCTCTGGGCTTGATTTTGGCTATTTTCGTAGTCGGTGAGGGCCTACTTTCGCCTGCAGCACATGATATTTTTTGTGAGGTGGTTTTTCTGACTGGGTTCGCCTGCCATATTCTCTGTTCGGCGTTTTTTGATGCAAGTACATTATCTCTTCCTGTCCATTTTTCATCTTGCACATTGAGTGTTTTGCAGCCCCTGGCATTTCTTGCTATCACTATAGCTGAGGAGGGGTATTTTGTTCCTATTGAGGTGGCTTGCCCTATGGCTGAGAACATGGCCCCTTCACCGAATGCTAAGGACGTTAAGGAATCTAAAGCATCTCTTAAGAGGTCCAAACAGGTTTCCCCAACACCTGAGCCTGCTTCTATAGACACTAATTCGACTCTTGAGTCCATCCTGACGCGCCTTAATGAGGTCTATGAAATTGCGCAGTCTACTAAGACTAATACAGATTTATTGCAGGTGGAGGTGTTAGCTATCAGGAATGATTTCAAGGCCCTTTCCCTTCGTGTTTCAGGTACAGAAGCACGGATTAGTGGCGCAGAGGATACCATGCAAAAGCATTCTAGATCTCTCACGCAGATAGAGCGTTCCATGGCAGCATTGAGGAAAGACCTCACTGAACAAGAGGATCGTAATCGTAGATCTAATCTGCGAATTTTTGGTCTTCCAGAGGATGTTGAGAAAGAGGCATCTTCCATGATTGAGTTTCTTTATCAATGGATTCCATCTACACTACAAATTTCTTTTCATAAAGATTTTGAACTGGAACGGGCACACCGTGTCCCCTCCTTTCGCCCCAAGTCTGCTACGCAACCAAGAGCGATAATTTTTAAACCGCTGCGTCATCAACATACAGAGCAGATTTTGGCTCATATGCGGAAGGTTAGAGCTGTCTCTTGGAATGGTCATCGTATCTCAATTTCTCAAGACTTTGCCAGGGACACGGTGATAAGGAGGAAGGGCTTCCTTAATCTTCGGAAGCGTTTGTCTGAGATGAATATCTCCTTCTCCTTTGCTGGTCCCTCAAAATTCCGCATTACTTTCAAAGGTCGTGTCAGAATTTTCGACGAACCTGCGGATTTGGCCTCGTTTTTGGATAATCAAATGGAGTTGCAGATGGAGCTTCAAACGGGGGCTTCACATGTTCCTGGTTCTTCTGGCACCTGATGCGGCTATACATAATCCATTGTTTTTTTGTCTTTGTCAGATCTATTAGTCTAGCTGCTTTTAGATCTGCGCGGTGGTCTTTTTGTCCATTGGTTTTGACGTATTTCTGTCGCCTCTTGGTGCTCCCCTATTATCGTTATGGTGTTTTGGTCTTTAGTGTTGTTAGTTTTATTGTATAAAAACCTTAATTTTTTTGTCTTAGCATCTCATGTTGGCTTGCCTTCACTCCTGGTCGCGTGTCGTCCTGTTAATCCTTGCCTCCCCAGTTTGTTTCTCGACGTATTAGGTCTTGGTCCTTTTCCTTTCCCGTTGTTTGTCTTTGGTATGTGCGTCGACTTTTGTGGTGAATTTTGGTTATCCTATCCTTTTGTGGTCGGTCTTTTTGCTTCATGGTTGTTTTCTGTTATCTCGTATTTTTTGGAGTTGGTCATTGTCTTTTTATTTGCGTTATTAACGTGTTGCTGTATGGTTTGTCTAGGTGTTTTAATTATATCTGTTTACTAGGTATTTATTTATGACTATATTTAGAGTTAATATGGGTCATTCATATAGTTGTTAGTTATACCTTCTTTATTGATTTTTTCATTGAGTGATTTTAGTACATTGTGTTATTAATTGTCTTTTTTGAGTAGGCTAGTTTTTTATAGATGCTTTGTAAATTGATAGATCTATGCCTCTCTTGCCTACATGTCCACCTACTTAGGCAAGTATACTTATTTTGCCAGTTTTGGTGTATATGGCTTTATTTACTAATGGCCAGTTGTCTATAAATTTGTATATAGATTTTACATATTTATATGTAGTATTAGTTCTCTTATTTAGCTGCCATAGGGATTCACGGACTTCTATATTGACAGGATGTTATATACCGTTTTTAGTATGTTTCACCTATTGTTTCATATTGTATCATATAGTATGCTTTAGATTGTATTTCTTCTTTTCTCTGCATTATGGTCCTCTTTCTCTTGATGGAGTCCGTTTTGGGCTGGTTCTACCTAATAGTAATGTTATCTTTTAGTTCACTTTCCATCAGCTCTTATTGCCTGAACGTGCTTCCTTTTTCTCTCTCTGCTGCTTTTACCGCTCTCTATGATTCATTTTAATTGTTATATATATATTAATTTGGTCAAACATGTTGCCTTTATAGTCTCTCATTTCGCTTATTTTCTAAGTTATAATTGATTCCAGCTCTTAGTTTTTAGATAGTTTTTCTTTTAAAATGTATAATCAACTATGCACTGTTCTGGGGCTTTTTATGCTGTTGTTGTTATTTCTCCTGTTGGCCCCTCGCTCTTTTTCCCATGTCCCTCCTTGTATGAATTTGGTCTTTTTCAGACCTGCCGGATTGGCCCTTCTCTCTCTCTTTTTCTGTTTTCTTTTGCTTTCTTTTTCCTCCTCTTTCCTTTTTTCTTTTTGGATTTCCTCTTTGGTCTCACCCTGTTTTGTGTTGGCTGTTGATGTCTGCTGCTTAGCTCTCCTGGTTGTTGCGCTCCATTTGTCACATAGGGAATATCTTTTTTTCCTGATAATGGTTCTATGTCTGGACTGAATATACTCTCCCTTAATGTTAAAGGGTTAAATCATCCAGTCAAAAGGTCAAAGATTTTGGACTATTGTAAATCTCTTTCTTCGGATCTCGTCCTTTTTCAGGAAACAAAGCTCTCTGCCAAGGAGGCGTTGTTTCTGAAGAAAGAGTGGGTCTCTGATGTTGCTTGTTCGGATGCTTGTGGTAAAAGGAATGGGGTAATTACCTTAGTTTCTAAACACTCTGGGTTATCTATCGTTTCCTCTGAACAGGATACAGAGGGACGTTGGTTACTATCTAAGGTGTCCAATGGTAATGCTGTCTTATTTGTCATGAATATTTATGCCCCCAACAAGGATGACCCGTCCTTTTGGATTGCGATCGCCAAAAAGCTCGAAGATACCCCTCACTCTGGCAATCTTATTGTAGGTGGTGATTTTAACTTGCCAATGGACCTCATCCTGGATAGGCATTCTGCCTTTAACTTTCGTCCCCCTAAAGCCCACAAACAAATGACTAATATGTGCTCTCTTACCCATCTTCAGGATGTTTGGCGTCTTCATAATCCCACTGGTAGTGACTTTTCCTTTTTTTCTTCCCCTCATTCGTCCTTTTCACGCATTGATTATCTTTTGGTTCACTCTTCTCTGGTTCAATTTTCTTCCTCCCCGCTTATTCACCCCATTTTAGTTTCTGATCACGCCGCAGTGACATTTACTCTTACGTCCTTTGTCCCTAGGGCACGAGCTCGTTCGTGGAGACTCAACACAGAAATTTTACATGATGAGTCCTTGGTGCGAGGGTTTTCCAATGACATTGAGACTTTTTTTACTGAGAATGTTGGGTCAGTCAGTTCCCCTGTTGTTCTCTGGGACTCTTTTAAGTGTACTTTCCGGGGTCAGGTCATTAAGTGTATGTCAGGGAGGAATGCAGTCATTAAGAAGGAACTCACGGACTTAGCAGATGAGATCAAACGGCAGGAATCCCTTTTTCGTCACTCTCAGGACAAGACCTGCCTCCAGTCTATTAAGAACTTAAAGTATTCATACAATACTATAGTCACTAAGAGAGCTCATATTGGCCTGCAGGCTCAGAAATCTAAGAGATTGCTGTTAAAAAATCGTGCGGGCAAGATTCTTGCAGCCACTTTAAAGTTCCAGGAATCTTCTTGTAATACCTTCCAAATTTCTTCTATTACGGACCAGTCTGGTATGAAAAAATTTCAAACTGCAGAAATCCTTGAGGTTTTCCGTGATTTCTATAATAATTTATATACCCCTTCGGCCCAAGCTTCTTTTGAACAATGTCAGGAGTTCTTGAAGTCGGTTCCTTTGAAAGTCGTTTCGGAGGAAGATAATCAATCATTAAATTGCCCGATTACTTCTGATGAAATCATTTCCGCGATTAAAGCTACTCGGTCTGGTAAAGCTCCTGGTCCTGATGGCTATCCTATTGCGTTTTATAAAACCTTTATTCCTGTGCTTGTCCCAAAACTCCAATCCGTTTTTGATGCTTTTATTAAGGATGGTTCTGTGTCTGGTTCCGCGGCTGATGCTACTATTGTAGTTATCCCCAAAGAAGGGAAGGATCACGCAGATCCCAAAAATTTCCGTCCCATTTCCCTTCTTAACATGGAAGCAAAGATCTTTGCTAAAATTTTAGCTAAACGCTTAGAGTCCTTTATTCCTCAATTGGTTCATCCCTCCCAAACAGGTTTCGTAAAAGGACGACTTGCACGGGATAATATTCGTACTTTTTGTCATATTCTTGGTGCCGCTAAGCGATCTAATCTTCCGGCGGCTGCCTTGGCCCTTGACGCTGAAAAGGCCTTTGATAAGGTATCTTGGCCTTTTCTAAGAGCTGTTCTATGTGCACATAATCTTGGGGATTCCTTTATTCGTATGGTTATGTCTCTTTATTCCCGACCTAGGGCTAATATACGGGTGAATGGAGCTACGTCTTCTTTTTTTAACCTTTGTCAGGGCACTAGACAAGGGTGTCCTTTGTCCCCTCTCTTATTTTTGTTGTCCATTGATCCTCTCCTTAGAATGATTGACTCGCATCCAGATATTAAGGGTTTCTCTTTTGGGTCTCATCAGTTAAAAACAGCTGCATATGCAGATGATGTTCTCATTTTTTCTGATGATATTGAACTGGCCATCCCTGCTATTTCGGATACGATTGCTCGTTTTTCAAAAGTTTTAGGTTATACTCTGAACAAAGATAAGACGGAGATGTTTCCTTTAAATGCTTACTGCTTCTCCTCTCATATGGGTTCGGTTGGCTTTAAATGGCAATCTAAACAGCTAAAATATCTGGGCATCTTCTTTTGTTCCACCCTATATGCTACGGCTACTTATAACGAAGCCCAAACTATTCTTAAGGTGAGACGTCTCTTAGAAAATTGGTCTCTGAAACATATTTCTTGGTGGGGCCGTATGCAGACTCTTAAAATGATGATCACTCCTATTATTAATTTTGTTTCCTCTATGCTTCCAGTAAGGCTTTCTGATTCCTTCTTTCATGAACTTGATTTGCTTACTTCTAAATTTTTATGGAATGATAGAAGGGCTAGGATGGCTTATAAATTTTTACGGAAATCTTATGATATGGGAGGCTGTAATTTTCCTGATTGGGGGAAGTATCAAACTGCTTTTCTTGCGTCCCAGGGTGCCCTTTGGTTTTCTTCTCCAGCTATTCATGTTCCAGCATGGTTGACAATAGAACAGGAATTGGCCTCCCCACTGCCGACTGCATCTTTTTTAACTACAAACACCCTTTCTATTCCATTCTCTCGCTCTATTATTTTAGACACTATTGCTGCGGTTCGTAAGGTGGATAAGAGAGTAGCGATTCCATTACATAAAACTAGGTGGTCGTCTATTTGGCGTAATTCTAAAATCAAAATTAATATTGACTCTGAGTTGATGTCTTACTGGGCTGGGAAAGGTGTCTCACTTGTTAAGCATCTCTATGATTCCAACAATGATCCTTCCCCTTTCTCATCCCTTGCTCAACAATTCAAGATTAAGGTTGCACTTGCTAAAGTCCACCTTCATCCTTCTTCCCCTATGATTACGCTCTTTCAGCTTTGGATCAGATCTGGTCATGTTGCGTCGCGGATTTACAAATTTTTATCGTCCTCTACACTCCCTTCTCAAACTGTCACACAACAAAAATGGATACTTCTATTTGATCATAGTGTTACTGCTCATATCTCTTCTGATACCTGGCAAGATATTGGTAAATTGTCTCTTCGTAACAAAATTGCCCCTTCTCTAACACAGTCTAAATTTTTCTCTATTAATCTTCTTCATTGGACTCCCATTCGTCTATATTCACTCAATCTCAAAGAAGACAACTTGTGCTGGAGCTGTGGGCTTCTACCAGGCGATTTTCAACATATGTTCCTTGATTGTTCCCTTCTCCACCCCTTCTGGGATTTAGTTCACAAACACCTCATGCTCATCTTTAACATCAAATTCCACCTGTCTTTTCCATTAGTTCTTTTGGGTCCGTTGGCGGCCCCAGTCCCTTTGCCCTTAGATCCCATGGAGTTACAGTTGTTGGACCTCTTGTTAACTATTGCAGTCAAAGTAATTCTCATGGAGTGGAAATCTTTTTCGTCCGTCTCTTACCATACGTGGTGGGCTTGGGTTTCCTTTCTACGAAGTGCTCATACGTCAGTGGACCATGCTCATCTCTCTCCTTCTATTTCCTCTGGTGTTTGGAAAGCCTTAGACTCGTACATGGAGTTGGCTTCTGAAGGGTTGGTGGAGCAATATCCCTTTGATTTGTCTGGTTAGTGTTGTCCTGTGTGTTGGGTGATTCCTCTGGAAATCCTCTCCTCTTTCTTTTCTTCTCTCTGTCTCTCTTTTTCTTTCCTCCTCTCTTTCTTACTCTTTCCGTCTTTTCTTTTTTCCTTTCTTCTCTTTCCTCTTCTCCCTAATTTGCCATCTGTGGGTGATACTTTTGATATATATCTTTGCCAGTTATCATTTTGGGTCTTCCCTTCTTAAGTAATTTATTTATCGGATGTCTGTAAATTAATGTATGACAATGATTTGCTCTCCTATTTATTAATTCTACATTAATGTATCTATTACCTTATTGTCCGATATCAATTGTATCACTTTGGCTTGTATCTTATGCTTCATATTTGCGCTTTCAAAATAATAAAATTCTTTTGAAATCAAAAAAACTATTTGTGTTAAAATCCCCTTGAGGTTGGCACCTAACTGGTGGATTGCTTGTGGGCCAGACTTTATTGTTCTTCCTAAGGGTTGGGATCACCTGGCCTCCCGTAGTTTTATTAAAGTGTTGGTGGTAAGTTGGTAAAATCTCCTCATTGTGTGGCTTTAAAGTGTCTCATGCCTTTTTTAAAAAAACGTTTTATTTATACTTTTTCAAAAAATAATACAAAGCAGGCAGACAAAAGTACTGACGGTATGATTGCAGGTGTAGAGATGAAACAGGTACAGTAAACCAGCAAAGTTGAGCTGAGGGCCAGGGAAATACGGTGAGCGAATGATCCATACAGTGGGGCATTCGAGGCAATACAATGAGAGAAACCAAATAATACACATAATAGCAGCATTCAGTCATAGGACGAGTTCAGGAGAGAGGGATGGGGGGGGTTGGGGATCTCGTATCAACCTGTCAAGGATCTGGGGAGATCATGTGGTTGCCACAGTGTCAGGCTGTGTGTCATCAAAATCAGTAACAGGATGTGTGAGCAGATATGTTGTGAGTGGCCCCCAATTGTCTCGGGGGCGGGAGGACAGTGGGAGTAGTTCAGCAAACGCACACATTTGGTCCTGCCAGAATACCATATCTCGGATCCCTTCCTTAAATTTAGGTGCCCGATCCCGGCCCCATCGGCATCCAATACGCCGTTTGGCGAGGAGGAGGATGAATGAAACACATTTTCTGTATGTCACTGCTATGGTTGCAGTGTAACCAAGGAGAGCGAAAAGGGGATTATGTGGGAGGTGTAGCAATGTCATCTGATCCAGGGCTTCCAAGACCTGGAGCCAATACCCCTGTACACCAGCGCAGTCCCATGCCAGGTGAAGGAAGTCAGCCCCTGTAGCCCCACATCGATCGCACTTATCATCATCACGCAGCTGAAAGCGATAGAATTTAGCTGGTGTATAATATGTACAGTGTAGGTATTTATAGTGGAGGATCCGGAGGCGGCTACTGGATCTGTTGTGCTCCATTTGCCTGCAGCAGTAGGTCCACCGCTCTTCAGTTATAGCATGCTCCAATTCTACAGACCATTTTTCCTTGGAGGTGTTTTGTGAAGTGCACTGAGTGGTAGAGGGATGAAACTAGATAAGGTGTTGCTTCCCCAGCCAGTATAAGGCAAAGCGTGGCGACTTCTGGTGGTTCACGGGGGATGGAAGGAGTATGTTCCTTGAGTCCCTACCGCAAACGGATATATAAAAAAGGTCCATGGGGGAGGGGGGGAGCGGCGAAGAGCTGTTGCGAGGTTCGGAATTTGCCCTGGAAGTAGAGGTCCCCCCAAGTTTTAATCCCATATTTAGCTAGGGTTTTCTTAAATACTCCTTCCTGTAGGACAGGCAAATACGGGTGGTATGACAAGGGAAGCAAGGGCGAGTACAGCATAGGGGCCTGTGTTCTTGTAACAATATGTTGCCACGCCTTAACAGTGGTAGTGATCGGGGTCTGAGCATCCGCACGGCCAGCACCAGCAGCGAAGATAGCGCCCTCTAATGGAATAGGATCTGATAGCCACTGTTCGGCCGCAACCTGAGGCATGTATCTGGGGAGTGAAACCAGAAATGTGCATAATGGGCCTGCGCGCAGATATAATAGAGTTCGAAATTGGGAATATCGAACCCCCCTTATGCATAGAGGTGGGTGAGGATGTCCCACTGTACTCTGGGCTGCCTACCACCCCAAGTGAGGCGAATGAGCTCTGTCTGGAGCATCGAGAAAAAAACTCTACCTGGGTTATAAGGTACTTTTGTGAATAGATAAAGGAGTTTAGGAAGGATAACCATTTTAATTAAGTATGTGCGGCCTGCAATGGATAGCGGAAGAGCGATCCAATGAGTAACATTGTCCCTTATCCCATCTAGGGTACGTCCGTAGTTAAGGCTCATCAATTCGTCTTGATTAGCAGATATCCAGATACCGAGGTATTTAAACTCGTCAGGGCACTACTCAATTGGTAAGTCCGGGGCGAATTCTGTGACTGAGGAGGTGAGAGGGGAGAGTTGAGATTTGGACCAGTTCATATGGATCCCAGATAGACCCCCAAATTTCACGAATTCTCAGAGCAGGGGATTGAGGTTCATCTGGGGTTCTCTAATATAACGTGATATCATACGCATACAGAGAAAACAATGTAGGTTGGAGTGGGCAGCAGAGGGCCTTATCTTGATGGTATTGTCTGACTTTAGCTGCAAGGGGTTAGATCGCCAAGGCAAACAGGAGTGGTGACAGCGGGCACCCCTGCCAGGTCCCGCGATATATTGGGATGGAAAATGAGGAATGGCCATTAATAAGGACCTTGGTTACGGGCTTGGTGTAGAGAAGGCGAACCCAGGATATAAACCCCCGCAGAAAGCCCATGTTTTGTAAAATCACAAAGAGCTGGTCCCATTCCACCGAGTCGAACACTTTTGTGGCGGCGAGGAATACAGTGGCTAGGGGTATCTTTGGGTCTATAGTATGAAGAGTGGAAAAGAGCGTGGGGAGATTATGTGAGGTTGACCGGCCAGGGACGAAGCCAGCTTGGTCGGGGAGCACCAGCTTGTCCGTTAGTAGGCTGAGGCGATTAGCTAGACGTTTTGCAAGGATTTTGGTGTCTGTATTGAGTAAGGAGAAGGGTCTATATGAGTCGCAGCAGTCTGCCGCTTTGCCAGGCTTGAGAAGGGACGAAATCAATGCTAACCTCATGGAGAGGGGCAGGCAGACAATTTCCAGTGCTTCATTAAAGATGATTCTAAGAATGGGAAGCAACTGGGCTATATAAGCTTTATAAAAATCTACAGGAAGGCCATCAGGGCCTGGGGCCTTTCCAGACTGCATTTGCATTATTGCTGTGTGTATTTCATCATTTTCAAAGGGACTACAAGGAACTCCCGCTGTGTATCGCCCAACCAGCCCAGGGTGATATCTTGCAGGAAGGGGGTAAAGTCAGGGGGTTCGATTCTGCAGGTGCTTTATAATGTGGCATATAATTCAGTAAAGGTGCACAGAATGTCCTGGCTGTCTCTGTGCTGTATTCCCTCCGAGTCTTTAATCTCAAGGACATAATTGGCGAATCTATGGTGCCGTATCAATTGCACTAACCGCCTACCGGGACGTTCACCCTCACCGTATCTGCGTGCAGTGTAGTATTTCCCACGAAAGCGTGCCTCGGATGCTGCCGTTTCGTTATATTCCGTGAGTTTATCTCTAAATGTGTAAAGGTTCTGGCCCGAATTAGGTCCCCAGAGTTCAGCCTCTAGCTGTTTGAGTTCATTCTCTAGGTTATGAAGGGTACGGCGCAGATCATGCAAAACCCCAGAGCTTTTGGCCATACAAGCCCAGCGTATTGTGACCTTAAAAGCTTCCCACACTACCCCAACCGAAGAGACGGAGTCAATATTGGTCTGGAAGAAGGAGATGATTTCCTCTCCAATCTCTGCTCTGAACACTGTGTTGAGCAGGGCCTCCGGAGCAAGCCGCTACAGTCGGGGAGTGGGGCAATAGTTATGAGTATTGGTGCATGATCTGAATAAGTCCTGGCAAGGTGGGTGGCACGTTCAGTTCAGGAAACAGCACCTCAGGAAACCACCAAGTAGTCCAGTCTGGCCCATGAGGCATGGAGAGCGGTGTAATGGGTACCCTCCCTATCTCCGGGAGGGAGGTGGCGCCACACATCAGTGAGCTCATGGGTTGTGAGAATTCCCTGTATAGTTGCCTGTGTTTTGGTGTAATGAATGGGGAGGGGGTTAGATCTGTCCATCTCTGGATTAAAAGCAGAGTTAAAATCTCCCCCCCAGATAATGTGAGTAGAGCCAACTTGTAGAAATCGACCCCATAATGTGGTGTAAAAATCTGGGTCATCTGTGTTTGGGCCGTAGCTACACACTATTGTGACTGATTGAGTCCCGGGCATGCCCCAGAGTATACAACTGCGTCCCATATGGTCTTGCTGTGCGCCCCCCAGGATGAAGGGTGAGTTGCGCTTAACCAGGATTGCCCCCCCGGAGTATGTGGAGTAAGAGGAAAAAAAGCTACTTCATGGCCCACTTACAAGCAAATGTGGGAGAGCAGGCGGGGTCGAGGAGGGTTTCCTGCAGGACTGCTATGTGTACATGATGTCTGTCCAGGTAGGAGAGGTTCTGCCTGCATTTCTGAGGATCCTGAATGCACCTAACATTCCAGGAGATTAGATTAAGACATAAGGGCTCAGCGTGTTGTAACGGGAAGGACTATGTTATTAAGGTTTAGAAGTGGCCTGCGGGAAGTATAATACCATGCGTATCATCGTACAGAGTCTGTGCCTGTCAATTGGTGTAAAAAACAATACAAACAATGGGCAAAATCCCTTCTACCTCCCCCCACCCACAGCGGCACCCCAAATGTGCCAGCAGTACTACCATCACCCAACACAGCTAACACATTGCAACAGTGCAATAAGGGAAGAGTCATCATGCAAAAAGAGTGATCTAAGGGGATCTCCCATGTGGAGGTACCCCAGTGTGCAACAAGTGCCTCCCCCAATGTTGTTGGTCAAAGGGGGGGTACTTGGTGATCATGGTGGAATGATCAAACAACCGCCAGCCACAACTTTATAACACATAAAAAAAAGGGGGATCAGCAGTTGGGGAGCAGTTCGTGCCAACATAAGCATTATAAAGGTGATAACAGGCAACAGTAAGATGATACAGTCACTACGTATTCAGCATCAGCACTTATCTGTGGCTTGAGAGAAGAGCGTAGGGTGGTTTAGTCCGAAACCAGCAGGGTACGGTGAGAGTGCATGCAGCCTCACATCACCTCCAGAGCTCCCAGCAGCAGGACCGGGACGGCGACAGATCGGGTATGTCTCAGCAGTATGAGGACACTCTGCAACTGGGTTACGAGGCTCTTCACGGGAGAGGAAAAGGGAGTCAATTTACGGCCAGAAAGACAAAATGATGAAGTTCAGTCAGCACTCATTGATGGCGATTGGGAGAGGCGATCCTGAGACTCTCTCATCTGGGTGTTCTTTTTGACTGTACAAAGGAAGTTATCCACCTGCTGTTCAGTTGTGAAGAAGTGGTGTTTATCCCGGTAGGTGACTCTCAAACGAGCTGGATGGAGTGGAGCATACTCAATCTGGAGCTGGTGGAGTTTTTGCTTTGCCGGGAGAAATTTACGGTGGGCCTCCTGCACCACCATCATGAAATAGGGGTATATTGAGAACCTGGTGCCCTCAAATTGTAAGTTCTGGTGGTCTCTGGCCAGTTTCAGTGCAGCATCCCAATCTCTGTAATTTAGGAGGTGTGCAATTATCGGCCTCTGGGTGGCTCCTGGAGCCGGGTGCGGGCCGAGGGATCGATGTGCCTGTTCCACTATGAACTGAGAGGAGAAGGCGTCTGCTCCAAAGGAAGTCCTCCATCCTGCCAGTATTCGTGCTCTCAGGAATTCCAGTAACGCGGATGTTGTTGCGCCGGCTCCTAGCCTCCAAGTCCTCGTTCTTGGCAGCGATCACCTTTAAGAGCTTATCCATCTGAGTCATTTGGCGGGTCATCTGCGAGGTGGTGTCCTCCGTATCCGAAATACGCTTCTCTGCCTGTTTGATCCGTTCATCATGCTTCTCCACCTTTTGGACTATGTAGTCCATGCGCGTGTTCATTGAATCCATTTTTGTGGAGACGACAGTCAGGCTGCATCACATGTCCAATAGTAGGGATTTAACCTCATCTTCCGGAGCCGTCGGAGAGACAGAGGCGGACGTGTTAGCCAACTGGTCTGCATCCTCAGTGCAAGATCGTGTGACAGATCTCTTGGTATCGAAGGGGAGTTTGGTCTGTCAGCCCTCAGGTTTCCCCATGCTGACTGCGCATCGGATAGAGTGACCTGGCGCAGGGGGGAGGGCGGTGTGGTGATAAAGGTGAGGAAAGCCAAGCCAAATCCAGGCAGCAGCACGGCACAAGGTGGCAGAGGCAGAGGTTCCATTATAATGGTGTCCTCAGGTTGGAAGGAGCAAGGGAGCTCAACCGTGAAGTGCCAACCGACCGGTCTCTGGAGCAGTTTCAAAGTGTAGTGTAGTGTATCTAGGGCAGCACCCAGATAGCAACCTCAGTGGATCAGGCAGGCAGCACTCCGCAGAAGAAGGATAGGGGGAGAGTGGCGTGTGTCACCCTCATACAGACCCGTGCACAGGGCCAGCTCAGGTTCCCCTCACCAAGGTATAGGGCAGAGGTTGTCAAAAGGCTGAGGCTCAGGCAGGAGTATCCATAGGGTTTGCGCCAGTGTGGTGGCGCAGCCCGCTGGCATCAAATGGTCCCAGCAAGCTCCCAGCAAAGGCGGAAATGTGCGAGATCTGTGTGTCAGCCAGAATGAAAGTGCCCAGCGCCAATCACAGACAATGACGCCGGCCGGCGCAGCAGGAGTCAACAACGGCAGACGCGCCGCCCCGTATTGTGGGTGGAGGTGTCCCGCGCTCACTTCATTCATCCGGAACGACTCCAGCGGGGGCGACACAGCAACCGCACAGAGCGGGGAGGGAGCAGGATGTCAGCAGCTGCGGTGCACAAAGGGGAAGCCGAGGAGTCAGAGAGCAGCCGCGGTGAGCGCCAAGTCAGCTGGAAAAGGGGGCATCACACCAGGGAGAGCGTGCGAGCCCAAGCCGCCTCACCGTGTGTGATTTCTCATCCTGGTGCTAAGAAGCTGGATGTCACCGCCACGAAGACTGGTATGTCAGGTAGGGTTGCCGGCAGCTCAAGGTGATCGTCTGCAGCGAAGGGGGCGGCAATATCTCAGGCTGTGCGGCCCAGTCACCACGTGTGAAGGCCCGACCCTCTCGTACCTGGCACAGCTATCCGTGGATCGCCGCAGGGTCTCACCACCATCCCGGGCAGACTGCCCTAGTCAATATCAGCACCGGCGGAGGCTCTCAGGAGTTGAGTTTAGAGCGACAGGTAGCTGGCAACATCAGCAGGCTATTCCCATTCCACAGTAGAAAGCTGCGGTAATTTGATCAGGATAAAAGGCAAATCAAGTAGCCAGGTGTCCAGAGCCTCACGGGCGTGCGGCCATCTTGGTTGTGCGCCACCTAGCGCCCAAGCATGAAAAAAATGTTGTCTTTGCCTGACTGAGACTTTTTGACCATAAGTGGTGGTTAGACTGCTTGTACAGATTGAGAAAATGCCTCCAGGGAGCGGGGTGATTTGTCTGCTTACAGGTAATTGCAAGCAAATGTTTCATCTATAAAAGACAGTGTTCCCTGGGGTCTTGTATGGGCTGCATCAGGATTAAGTGCTTTTCAGCATGCAGTTTAAAGTGAACCATGCAACATATTACCAAATCTCAGTACAGGCCTGTGGGAACCACCCCTGCTGAGTTCCCATTATTCAACTACGGGCAGAGTCCGTTATGCGTGAGCGGGGCTCATGCAGATTATTTGCAACCCACAGCCTGTAAGGTTAGAGTTGCAATCTTAACACACTTCAGAAAGCACGCTCAGAGTTTGTGTGGATTTCCATTTTAAGCAGCATTGCAAGGCTTCATTGCAAGATCAAATGTATAGGTATTTTTGGATAGGTCCTAACCGGTATCTGCTATGTGGTAGTTGTAGTTTACTGATGCACACTATTTGGAGCAGGGATTCAATCCGCGTTGCGCACAGCCTAAACTGCTTGTCCTCATCATGTTTCGTTCTGCCATAACGGTAAACTTTTTGTGGAATCAGACCAAATCTAAATTCTATCATTTGGATGTTCTTACTCTTTGCACAAGGGTTGGGAGAGATAAGTTGGAAGAGTCAAAGTGTGGTAGAGGTTGGTTGCCCAGCTGCCACGGGTCTTCAGGGATATCACGTTCCAGTCCATGGATATTAATTTTGCTTGCTTTAGTAAGAGCTTTGAAACCCGGCTGACAGGAAGATTGGTCGACCATAGATCCTGCGCTTCTAGATCAGAGAGCTGTTTGACATCGAGGCCAGTTGGAGTGTTCTGGTTAATCGCTGACCATAGGATATGTTTAAAGTGCCAGTCTGTGCTCCTTTCACTTTTAAACTGTAGATGAGCTCAAGAATAACTGCTGGGAAGTTAGATTAAATTCGAAGTGGAATTGGGGAATGGGATGTGCAGTCAGGTAAGGCAAATACGTTCCTGTACAAGGTTGCTTGAGCTCTATCTAGCCAGTTAGCCATTGTGCCAGGGCAGCCTATTTGTATTTCATCATTGCATGATCACTAACCAAAGTAGGTTGAATCTCAAGTTTACTTATTTGATGGAAGTGGGCTATTGATATTGATGGCCAAGTATAGTCAGCATGGTCTTCCTATTATGGTGAGCAATGTGTGTAAGTAGCCATAGAGGCTGATTTGAACCTGCCATTCAGGAGGCGCAGTCCCATATCATTTAGGGCAGTGCTGCCTTGTTGCCATGCTTATGCAGTCTTTAGAATTTCATCTGTAGTCTATGGGATATGTAGACTTTGAGTGGGGCATTTTTAGGTCTTTAATATGTGGAGTAGATGGGCTAGTGTCTCCATCCTATAGGGCCTCATTTATGAAAAGTGACGCATCACTGCGTGAAAACAGTGATGCGTCACTTTTCACTGCGCCCTCCCTGCGACTCCAATGATGCGTCATATTTACAGTATGACGCATCATGTCGCAAGGAGTCACAGATACGTCAGTATTTCTGTTGTATCTGTAGGCGCAAAAGTGACGCAATGCTGGAGTGTGTCACAAAAGTGACGCAACTCCAGCAATGTGTCCTTTCACATGGGGCAAGCCCCATGTGAAAGGGCCAGCGTCAGTCTTACGCCTGCTGTGAGGCAGGCGCAAGATATTGATGCATTTGCACCCTAGAAGTGGCGCAGTGAAATCTCGTAGATTTCACTGCGTCACTTCTACGATGCTTACTTACGTGGGAACGCCCACCCTGCATACATTATACCTGACGCAGGTATAATGTAGCGCAGGGCTTTACAAAGTGACGCATCTAGGTAGATGCGTCACTTTGTAAATATGGCGCATCATGGCGCATGTTTTACGCCACTGGTGCGTCACAAAAAGTGACGCACCGGTGGCGCAAAAGTGACGCAGGGGCTCATAAATGAGCCCCATAGTCTTTTGCTGGGCGCAGGTAAATGCCCCCTTTCACCAGCATGAGACGCTGCTATGGCAGGGACTATTGAATTGAGTTACTTTAATAATGATGTAATCACCATTTTCCACTGCGGTTATGGTCGTCGCTGCTGCCAGCTCGTTTTTCACATATATTGAAACTTCCCGTGAAGCATGGCAACCCACTTTTGATCTAATTGTGGGGGATTCATAAGCCGTAAAATCAAGCCTGTGGGCTAAGTCAAGTGCCCACGTCTCTTGTAAGGACAGAATGTCAGCTTTTGTTTTTTTTGCCTTCGTTTTATATTCGCCCTCTTATATTCCTTTAGCGTGCTATTATGAGGGCTGGGCATTTGCTGTGCTGGTGACTAGGGCCCCCCCCCCCCCCGGAGCCAAGCCCAATCTGTGATCTTCAATTTGCGGGCTGTACATGTTTCATCTTTCCTAATCTTTCCCAAGCAGACTGGTCCTAATTGACAGCTAGCCTGAGGTCACAGCTTGGAGGCACTTTTGGCATTAACTAGAATGGAATCAAGAGCCCTCGGGCTTTTGCTAATGTCTCAGGGCTCCCTCCTAATACTCATGCCAACTGGTGACGCTATGCATAAATAATGCACGATATTTCGGCTCAATTGCGTTCACAATTTTTATTTCCCATCGGTCCAGCTGTGCTTAAATGTTACTCTTGGAATCTACGTTCTACTAGATTGTTTCATGCTAATATCACATTTCAGCCTTTACATGTTCTTATTTGTGAAGAGAGATCAGGTCAATCCATGAAGAAAAGGATGAACAAAGATTTTTTTTTTGATGTGCGGGGTTTACATTAGAATACATTTATAAGTTGCTGTCATTTGAAGTTATTATTCTAAGTGTAAGTTGTTGAAGTACTTTTTCTAATGCGATAGATATATTTTTATTTTGTTTTTTGACATTTGTATCATTATGCTTTTTGATATGGTATGACTAAATGTTCCTGAACTATAAATGGAAAAGGAAAATAAAAAAGAAATATAATCAATCAATCAATCAGGAATTTGTGAAGCAGGGTCCTCAACCGTGAGGGTCTCAAGGCGCTGGTGGGGAGGAGGTCGTGCAGTTCTCATTCAGCCAAAGAGCCAGGTCCTGAGGCCCAAACGCATGGTGCAAGTCGGGTTCCATATGTGTTTGTGGGGAAACAACCTTTACAACGCAACTTTTACAACGCACTACCATTACAACGAAACTGTTACAACGCGAGTGCATTGACAACGCAGGACATTACAACGCAAGTCTTTACATCGACTTGCACTAGATGGCATGCTAACATTAAAAATAGTGTAGTTTACTATCCCAACACCTTCCCTACTGTTACGTGGACTGGAGTTGGAATAGTAAATTACACTTTTTTAATGTTAGCACGCCATCTAGTGCAAGTCGATGTAAAGGCTTGCGTTGTAATGTCCTGCGTTGTCAATGCACTCGCGTTGTAAAACTTTCGTTGTAACAGCATGCGTTGTAACAGCATGCATTGTAACGTCATACATCCGTGTTTGTGTATTGCAGCTAAAAATCTGCGTCAGTTCACTCTCAAACAAGTGTGAATCTAGAGCATTAATTTTGAGGGGCACATTTACTAATTTACACTGCGCAGTGAGGGGACTTGTTGCACTATGTTGCGTGACTGGAAAAGAGCAAAAATACTCCATATTTACAAAGTAACATGGAGAATGTCTACTCTCTCCTTGTTTCTGAACACCGTGTGCTATCAAGCACCAATGCAGATAGGCTTGTCCCATAGTGGAAGGGTGCCTGAGTTATGGCTAAGAATGTATTTTGTGCAGGAAGTGAAAAAGAGTAATTTTCCTCTTTCTATGCATGATGAAGAAAGAGGGAACAATGAAGAGAAGAAACAATTTTTCACCTTGATACACCATCATCTGGCAGTGGTACCGATTTGATGCAATCACGTTTTTTTTAAAATGTTGTAAATGTGGAATTGCAGAAAATCCATGAGTGAATACACAGAAATGCCAAACCTCCCAGTTCGAATTGTAACATAACACCGTGCAAGCAGTTGTATTGCTTTACATTTCTTTACAAAAGCACGCAAGGTGGTGCAAATCGCTTTTGCATGGCTTCTGCAATCTGAATTAGGGACTTGCACTTCCTTGCATCACCTTGCATGATGGACGGATGGCATTACTCCTTAAGAAATCTGTCCCAGAATGTTAGTTTCATCACAGGTTTTCAGTTTTGGTTAAAGATTAATGGTAAGCATGCCTGCAGATGAAAATGAGTTGATGTTCTGCATCACCTTCCTATGCAGTTAGAAATGTCAATATAATTCAAAATGTTTGTGCAAAATCAAGTAGGCAGTTCCTTAGCTGCCATTTTAAAGGAGGTTTCTGGCTTCTGTCTTTAGCATTGGGCACACTGAGCGCTACATTAGAAGGTTTGTTGACCTTCTATTTAAATTTTATGATTTTACCTTTCCTCACGTTTTAGTTAATATGGTTCCAGTAACCAGTTGGAGCTATCTGTTAGGGGAGCTTGCTGACATGCCCCAGGGGGTTCAGTGACTAAATATCGAGGGACAAAATATCGACTATACAAAAAATCGACACTAAAATATCGAGGGACAGAATATCGACTCCCTATCTACAAACAGGTAAGTACTAAAATATCGATTCCAAAATATAGACTGTCGAAATATAGTTAGCCAAAATATCGAATTTTTTAAATGTATTAAAAATAATATAAAATTAATTAAATATTAAAAACAATTAAATAAAACATACATAATATAATATAAAATAGCTTAAAATGTAAATATAATATAAGTAATTTAAAAAAGTCGAGATTTTGTTGGATACTGAGAGCGTAAAAATTACTATTCCCACTCCAGTGAGTGCAACAGTAGGGAAAGCGTTGGATAGCGTAGGGGTAAAAATTACTATTCCCACTCCAGTGAGTGCAACAGTAGGGAAAACGTTGGATAGCGTAGGGGTAAAAATTACTATTCCCACTCCAGAGAGTGCAACAGTAGGGAAAGCGTTGGATAGCGTAGAGGTAAAAATTACTATTCCCACTCCAGTGAGTGCAACAGTAGGGAAAACGTTGGATAGCGTAGGGGTAAAAATTACCATTCCCACTCCAGAGAGTGCACCAGTAGGGAAAACGTTGGATAGTGTAGGGGTAAAAATTACTATTCCCACTCCAGAGAGTGCAACAGTAGGGAAAGCTTTGGATAGCGTAGAGGTAAAAATTACTATTCCCACTCCAGTGAGTGCAACAGTAGGGAAAACGTTGGATAGCGTAGGGGTAAAAATTACTATTCCCACTCCAGAGAGTGCAACAGTAGGGAAAGCGTTGGATAGCGTAGAGGTAAAAATTACTATTCCCACTCCAGTGAGTGCAACAGTAGGGAAAGTAATGATTTAAATTAAATATAAGATGACATTAATTATCAATACTGATAAAAATTTAATTAAAAATAATTACCAATTAATAACAATTAATTACCATTTAAAAATATTAATTACCAATTGATAAAAATGTAATACCAATTAATAATAATTAATTACCAATTACAAATTAATTATCAATTATCAATACACATAAATAAAAAAAAATAATATTTACTTTATTACAATTAATTTACTTCCCACCCAATTCCCCTACAAACCCACAACCCACTCCCAATAATACAAAATACAATTCACAATATTATCAATTAATCAATTAATAAAAATATGTTTGCAAATAATAAAAATTATTTAGTGATTCATAAAATTATTTACCCATTAATACAAATGTATTACTGATTATTAATTAATTATCAATGAATTATCAATACACATAAATAAAAAATTAATTATTTACTTTATTACAATTCATTTACTTCCCACCCAATTCCCCTACAAACCCACAACCAGCTTCTATTAATAACAAATACAATTAACATAATTATCAATTAATCAATTAATATAAATTAATTACCATTTAATAAAAATAAATTACCAATTAATAATTAATTATCAATTCATTAATTATCCAAACATATAAATATAATTAACATTTAATTAACCATAATTAAATTACTTCCCACCCTATTCCCCTATAAACCCACAACCCGCTACGGAATTAAATTACACAATAATTAAATTACATAACATTCATTTGTTTAAATAAATTAAACATACATTACAACAATAATATATCATTTTAACACATATACTACCATACATAACACCATTTTTTTTTCGATATTATGGTAATCTATATTTTAAAATTCGATATTATGGTATTCGATATTTTTAAGGTCTATATTTTGGTAATCTATATTTTTAAGGTCTATATTTTAGTAATCGATATTTTGTACCCCAAATTCGATATTCTGACCTATCTATATTTTGTAGAGTCGATATTCTGTCCACTCTATATTTTAACTTCGATATTCTAGGCAGTCGATATTTTGGAATCGATATTTTGGGTGTTTACCGCCCCAGGGGTTGCTGGACCCCAGTTTGTGTCTTGTTTTAATTCCACTTGCATTTCCAGCTTCACGCTGCTGAGCAGGCTAGGCCACGCCTCCAGCCTCCCCACTACCTAAGCCGGCTATTTACTCAGACACGAAGCATGTCCACGCAGCAGGCTTGCTGCTAGCATACAGAAGGCATGCCAAAGGCAATCCTGTCTGCACCCGTCAGAACCCTGATCATACAGAGCACCAGTCCCCCTGGCTCTCCCAGGCAATATTTGAGGCCAAAAATTACAAAACCTGTGCTGGGCTTTTCAGCTGTTAAGTGTACAGCTCTTAGCCAGTTAGACATGGCTAACTTTGGGTCCAAATATTATTCCACTGGCCTTAATTGTGGCTTCTCTTTGGGCTCCGACACTCCTGATCTAGGTTTATCAGCTGAGACCCCTGCCACCCATCAGGTACTTCCCAACACATTTAATGATCTCCTATCCTGTGTGCTTAACAATGCAAGTTCATTGGTTAAACACAACAGGGAGTTTTTGTGGAAACCTACAAACCCTTCCTGGCCTTTATTATTGAACCCTGGGTGGACTCTTTATCTGAACCGGACATTGTGGGTGCCATTCCTGGAGGATATGCTATTTATTGCCAGGAAAGACCAGGCAGAAGGGGGGGGGGGGCTAGCGGTGATCTATAGATCCAGTTTATGGGTTCACTGTAATTCCTTGCCATATTCTCACTATGAGGTGAACACCTTTAATATTGCACTATCAAAGTCCCAGTTTTTCAATGGTACCATGGTCTACCGTCCAGCTGGCACCGGTTCAGTTTTCTTACAGGAATTTCGTAGCCTTCTAGAGGCCAATATTCATTCTAGTGCTTATACAGTGTTGAGGGGCTTTAATTTTCATCTAGAGTCCCATTCAAACACTGATACAATAGCTTTTCTCCAGACCATGTCCTCTTTAGGTCTATCACAATAGGTGGATGGCCCTACTCACCCGGCAGGTCACACCTTGGACTGTACTTTTACCAATAACACCTCTCTGGGCATTACAGATATTCTTCCTTTAGCTTGGTTAGACCATATTGCCATTCTGTTTCCTGTTACAGTCAGAGCCTCTCATCATCATTTTAGAGCCTCTCCCTTCACAGTATCCCCCTGAGTCTGGCACAAAGTCAATTCGGAACATTTCTCCAAATTGTTAGAAGACTCTATCACCGTCCTCTCCAATGAGCTGAATACATTCATCCCTCAATATACACATAGGTTAGACACTGCTGCCTGCACCTTGGCTCAACCTAGAACTGTCAGATATAAGTGAAATAATATCTCGCCACCTTGGTTCTCACAAGACCTAAGAGCCCTCAGGTGGAGCGGCAGGACGCAAACGAAGAGTTGGAGACTAGAGTACAATGGCTTTGAAAAAATCAAGTATAAAAAGTACTTGAGCATCTACAAGGGAAGAATACTCAGAGTAAAAGTAGCCTATTTTACTAGTAGAATTGAATCAGCTGAGAATTCCACAGAGGAACTTTTCCAAACTGTTCTTAAGCTCACAACTGATTCTGCTAAGCAATCTATGAACTCCAACACTGATTTATATATTCCATTTAATGTTTAAGTCTGGCTTTTATCCATCTTGAAGAAAGCCCCAGTGCTACCTCTCAGAAAGACACGTTACTTGGACCCTCTGGACCTGAATAGTTATGGCCCTCTCACGTCTACCTATGCCTGCCAAGGTTATCGAGAAAGTAATGAATACACTACTTCTTGAATTTCTTCAAGACCAAAATGTACTGGATGCTACCCAGTTTGGTAATAGTATGAAAACGGCCTTAATTAAGGCCATAGAAGAGATCAGGATGTCCCTTGATCAGAGATGCAAGGTGTTGTAATCTAGTTAGAATGTTGTTGCTAGAATATAGAGATGTCATGTAGAATGAGAATGTTAGTGGGGGAAGGGTCAGACTAGAGCTGGGGATCGTGATGAACGGAGACTGTTGATGCCTTTCCATTTATATTCCTGATTAAACATCAGACCAACACTATTCAACGTGTAAAGAGTCTATTTTCAACACTGGCGACGAGGATGGGATATTGAGGAGATTGAAGCCTCAGTGTGGTTGGCGCCCGTTGTTTTGGCCTCAAAGGATGGTGGTGCTGGGGTCAGGATGTGTGTTGACCTGAGAAGCCTGAATGAATGGATCTGGGTGGACAGGCAACCCTTGCCAAATATTTCTGAGTCGTTGAGTATGCTTAAAGGGGCGTGCATTTTTAGTGTGTTAGACCTGTCCTCTGCATACCACCAGATTCCTTTGCATAAGGACTCGAGGCATCTCACCTCATTTGTGACACCACTTGGAGCCTATCGGTTCTTAAGGATGCCATTTGGGCTGGCTTCAGCTGCAGCGTGCTTTCAAAGAATAATGAAGAAAGTACTGGGTGAGGTGAAGGATATTTTATTCATTCAGGACGATATATTGATTTATGGTAAGAATGTAGAAGGACATAATAGGACTTTGACGGAGGTTTTGGAGAGACTTAAGGAAAAGGGGTTGACTGTGAAGAAGGAAAAGTGTCGTATTGGTGTTCACACTGTTACATATCTAGGTCATTTAATATCGGGGGAAGGAATCCAGCCCAAGCTTGAACTTGCGCGGAGTGTGGTTGAAGCTCCTATGCCAAAAGATAAGGAGCAGGTAAGATCGTTTCTTGGGCTTGCTGAGTTCTACTCCAAATTTGTCAGAGGGTTTGTGAGTGTAACTGAACCTATCAGGGCTTTGCTGAAAAAGGGGTCGATCTTTGTGTGGTCGGAGAAATGTCAGGAAGCTTTCGAGGTTGTCAAAGGGGAGATTGGAAGAATGCCGACTCTTGGTCATTTCGATGTTAATAACAAAACCATCTTGACTACAGATGCCAGTCTTAAGGGTTTGGGAGCTGTTCTATCCCAAGTGGTTAATGGTGAGCAGAGGACGGTGGCTTTTGCCTCAAGAGCACTTAGGGATGCGGAGATCAATTATTCGTGCATAGAGAGAGAAGCTTTAAGTGTGTTCTGGGCTGTTCAGCATTTCAAGTTTTATTTGTGGGGGATACCATTTTTGGTGAGGACAGACCATCGCCCACTGGTGCAGATCTTTTCTTGCAGACATAGTGAACATATTACCCCTAGGATAAAACGATGGAGTGAGGGGTTGCAGGAGTACAATTTTGTTGTACAATATATACCAGGTTCCAGCAATAAGACTGCAGATTGTCTTTCTAGATTGCCTATTAACACAGTAAGTGGAAGTTGTGAAAGTGATGTTGTGTGTTGGGTGGTTGAGCCATCCTTGTCTTTGGAATCTTGGATTGAGGGGGTCAACAAGGATAAAACCTTGGAGTCACTAAAAGTCTGGGTGACTCAGGGTTGGCCTGACTGTAAAACCTTGGATTCGGAAATGAGAGCTTACTGGCTGGTAAGGGATGACTTGTCTTTCACTGGGGGTAATCTCATGAGAGGTGAGAGGGTGATTCCTCCAGTTGAGTTCAGGGAGAGAATTGTTAACACGGGCCATGAAGGTCATTTGGGGCGGAGTCTTACGAAGGCTAGAGTGAGAGAACGGTATTGGTGGCCAGGGATGGATCGCATGGTTGAGGAGGTGGTAAGAGAGTGTGTATCCTGTGCCATTAGCGATAAGTCACATGTCATTAGTAAAGCTCCATTGTCTCCTGTTGTGGTTCCTGATGCGGTCTGGTCAAAGCTAGGTTTGGATATTGTGGGCCCTTTTGAGTTGCTGCCATCTTATGAACGTTTTGTTATCTTGCTGGTAGATTATACTTCTAAGTGGGTGGTTACCAAGTGTGTGAGTTCTGTGACTACGAAGGTGGTTATTAACTTTTTGAAGGATGTTTTCTCATTGGAGGGGTTTCCAAAGTTTCTTGTCACGGACAATGGTGTGCAATTTGTGTCCCATGAGATGGTTGAATTTCTCAGGGATCATGGTATTGTACATCAAAAGACAGCATTGTATGCTCCACAGGCTAATGGGTTATCTGAGAGGATGAACAGGATGGTAAAAGATTGTGCTCAACGGGCATTGTCTTTGAGGGTCTCGTTCAGTGGGGTTTTGAGAGACACGTGGTGGGCGCACCATACTACACCCAATGCAGTTACTCAGGTCTCGCCATTTGAAGTCTTGAGGGGCAGAAAAGCTACATCGAAACTTAATCCTTATTGGTTGCCTGTGTCCTCTGGGCCTGTGGTGAGCAGAGAGGATTGTCGTAGTAAAGTCTTAGAGTATCAGCATAAGTACAAGGCTGATTATGATTTGAGGATGAGGGTTAAATGCAGGAAGTGGAATGTAGGGGACAAGGTGTTAGTGAAGAACCCTAGACATTGTTTGAAAGGGGAGTCCTCTTTCCTTGGTCCCTTTACTATTGTGACTATCAGGAAAAATGTAGTGAGGGTTGATTCTGGTGCTATGTGGAGCATGTCCAGGTTAGTGAAGTATCGTGGCAACTCTCACAGTGATGATGTAGAAGGGGGTGGTTGTGAGAATGGTGTAGAATCTCTTAATGGGATTTCTGAGAGTGGGGGTGCTGTGCCATTCGGTGTGCGTCCTTCAAGATAGAAACACATGCCAAGGAGATTCGATGATTATGTGTTACAGTAATTGTGACACTGGGTTGTATCTCCTTGGAGGGAAGGCCCAGGTTATGCTAATGTTGTTTGTTGTATTTTTATTTTTATTACTTATTTTCTGTATTTCGTTTTCGGGTGTGTTCTTTGTTTACATTGTTTATTATTTTCTCTAAGTAGGGGGGATGTGTTGTAATCTAGTTAGAATGTTGTTGCTAGAATATAGAGATGTCATGTAGAATGAGAATGTTAGTGGGGGAAGGGTCAGACTGGAGCTGGGGATCGTGATGAACGGAGACTGTTGATGCCTTTCCATTTATATTCCTGATTAAACATCAGACCAACACTATTCAACATGTAAAGAGTCTATTTTCAACACAAGGCAGTCCTGATCTTACTTGACTTTGCAGCGGCATTTGACATTGTAAACCATGGAAGACTGCTGGCTCGTCTAGCTCACCTCAGTATCACAGGCACTACATTAAACTTGCTTAACTTATTCCTTCATGGAGGTGAACAATCTGTTCATCTGGACAATTTTCTTTCTCATTTCTACTCTCTCCCTTGCTGGGCCCCACAGGGGTTCTCGCTCAGCCCCTTGCTTTTTTATGTACATATCACCCCATTGGCCGTGCTATATAAATCCTTTGGGTTTTCTCTCACTTCCTACACCGACGATACTAAAATTGTCATCTCTCTGGCCAACGGTGAGCTTGGCACAGGAATCAGTTACTTCAACTGTATGCAGGCCGTTAGCCAATGGATATTGGAGAACTGCTTACCGCTTAATTCAGGATAGACTGCGTTCTTGCTCTTTGGAGCTCAGTCTTCTTTTAGGACTCCCACCTGGTGGCCCCAGGATTTGGGGCCCGTACCTACTCAGATCAGCAAAACTCGCAACCTGGAGGTCCTGATTAAGGACAAATTGACATACACCGATCAAGCACATCTTCAAAAAATGGTAGTCACTTCCCTAGTACTATCCAGGTTTGACTACTGCAACGATCTGTACCTGAATGCACATCAACATGTTTTCAATAAACTTCAATCTTTGCAAAATACCACTGCCCGCCTCCGACTTAAGGTCCCTAAAAACACAAAGCGTGTCCCAGATTCAAATGTGTGGCTTGGGGTGTCCACAACTTTGTACTTGGAGCCTCTAAAGCCTGGAATAAGCTTTCTAAACACATTAATATCTCTCCAAATCTTTCTATGTTCAGGAGGACCCTCAAGACTTGGTTATTTAATACTACATAGGTCTCTTCCTCTTCGGTTCTCTTATTATGCAATTCTAGCTAGCACTGAGACACCCTTGGGTATTCGAATAGCTTGATAAAACTATTTGACATAACGTAACATAACAAGGTAAAGCTGTTGGTAGCAGCAGTCACATCGATATTTCGTATGTTTTCATTGAGGGTACATATCTGAAGGACAATCATTTTATTTTGCTATTTTATTGTTTTCTTTTTACCTCTTGATGCTGACAAGAATATTTACTTGTTTTCCTGTCATAATATGTAACCATATAATCACTATTATTTCTGTCTCAGTTTTTTGCAGTTACGTTTTCTTCGAGCAACTACTGTTGCTTGAAATAAGAATGTGTCGTAAAATATATTTGCAGTGAATTTACTTGCATGGAGCATTTTGACCTAGATAACCTAGCTTCGTTAAAAATAAAAACATCAAATATATATATACAAAAAATCAAAATCTGCACCTCACAGCCATTTGTGCTTTACATTGTTTAATGGTCAGCCTGTGCTGCAATGGGAATGCATTTCAGGAGGTTGTAATTGCAAACGCTCCCACGAAAATGAGGAAAAGCATGATACATTTAACCTTCTATCTGCCCTTGAATGTTCAGCACAGATTCTTAACATTCCCAGTGTCATCCCATGCATAAACCATGAATGTGTCAACCTTTACTGCACCTTCTGATGTACATATGTGCAGCGTGCATATGGATATTGATATGGATGTGTGCTGTACATCTTTATGAGACAGACGGATTTGCAGACTGTAGCACCTTTCAGCCCTGGGTCTTTTGCCCTTTTGTATCACCGACAATAAAGTATAAAAGATATGCCCGGTGATAAAAAATAATTAAGATATAAAATTTGAAGACGACTCTCTGTCTTTTCAGTTGATTGGACATTGCATTAGTCATAGGTGCTTGATTTTCATGTCCAAGCACACGGCCAAACCTGGGGATTTATTGTTGGACACATTTTGACATGGAGTGATAAGAGACATTCTTTTTTTGACTATATTTGTCCTGGAATAAAGGCTCACAGGCGACACTCTCTAAATTCAATCAATTCGTTTAATAAACCTTGCACTCCAAATTCATGTTTGTATAGTATTGTATGAACGTCCATTTAATCAGGTGATACATTGTACGTTTCGAAAAAAAATATGCACTTCTATTTATGTTTAATAGTTTACATAAATATGCATATATGTATTTGTGCAGCACAAAACCTATGAAAACGGCATCAGAGTGCTGCACAGGATTGTAGGCAGAGTTACAATCATATAATATATCTACGTATGAGGTGATGGGTCATGAGAGTGCACATAGGGTATTTACTGTGTTTTGATACTTGGTCCATTTCACGAAGGCCTTAAGTAGTACATAAAGTACTACTACAGCAGTATTACACCACACACTAACGAATTAGCACCATAGTGTTCATAGTGTTCTCTAAAGAGCTGTGTCCATTACATTACTAGAATGAAGAATGATAAAGGCAGTCCTGATGGACACAGGGATGTCATTCCAGATCCTATGTCTCTAGATAGAGTAGGCCTGTTGAATTTCTTTATTTTTCACTTCATCTCCAGTGTGTTTGTGTCCTGGCATGGGTGTGCAGAGAGTCACTGGAGATAATTATTTTTTCTGCGAGACAGGTGGAGGTGCCTGACGTCATGGTTTTGAAGATGATGCAAGGCATCCCTTATGAGCTGGCACCAAGTTATTGAGAGGCATTGTGAGGCAGAAAGAAGGGCCGCTAGAGGTCCTTTAAAGTGGAGCTGATGCACTTTTTTTTCTTCAGGCCCTTCAAGGATTGTGCTACAACATGTGGATTGCCTTTAGGGAGCGGAGTCTGAGAGGTAGCAGCAGGACATTGCCATCATTCAGATTCAAGGGTAAAACTGTTTACATCTCTTCATCAGCTGGTTTCAATCCATCTTAATTTTCTTGATCCTGTGTTCTCTGAGGGTGAAGTCGGTGTCAAGGATGAGTCCGATTGCCTTGCTTTGCTCAAACCTTTTTCTTAGTATCGGACCTTCTCAAGTCATTGAGCCAAACTTGGAAAAGTGGTTACTAGGCATTCATTTCGTGTAATGTGGGTTAAAACTAGGGGTGGGCGGAATTTGCAAAAGTGACTTTCGCAAATTATCGCGAAAATGTTAAAAATCTCCGCAAACAAGCGGAACTATCGCGAAGATGCAGACTTTTTTTCCCGCCCGTTCGCGGTATTTTCTGCGTGGTCGCGGCTCGCCAACTTACCCATGTGGTTGCTCGCGGGCGCGGCCATCTTGTTTTCACTCTTCTCGCGGTGCATGATCGCGAGAAGAAAGACGTGATCGCGCGATCAATGACATTACTGCGGGCGCGAACTGTCGCGAGACAGCGCAAATGGCTACCAACAATCCAACATCTCGTGGAGAACGCGACCGGATCGGGAAAACTTGTCGGCGAACGCGGGGATTCAGGTAAGGCGATCGCGTGTGCGCAAGAATGTATTATTTTACAGCGCGAGCAAGAAACATATTATCGCTAAGCTGCGGAACGCGGAAATTTTGACATTTTCGCGCTCTCCGCGGAACGCGAAAATGTCAAATTATCGCAATTTCCGTGAGCGGAACGGAAATTTAGCCCAGGCCTAGTTAAAACACTCCTTAAATACTTCAATTTAAAAATAATCATTTTCCTATACAGAGCATAGTAAAATAAGACAAATAGTTGATTTTGTTGAAAAATTATGATTTTTTACTGCTTCCTCTTGTTAGGTTTGAAAACCCCGTTCCTGCCATGCACTCGTTTCATGATATTTTAGGTTTGCAGTGTGTGGCTAAATAGACACCATTTGAATTCAAGTTATGCAACCCACTGAGTTATCCCCATAATGTACAGGCTTCAGTTAGTGAGTTTGACTCCATTTTGTATTCCGTAGTCCTTATTAGGCAGCTTAGGCTGTGCCTGAACTAGGCCTCATTATTCGTATTGCTTGCCTCAGCAGAACACTGTATTTCGTTATTATTTTCTCTTCTGTTCAAGGCTGCTTTTCGACTTACTAATGAATAGGCCATTCTGCCCTCACATACCTACCCGAGTGTGTAGTTCTGCTCCCACGTTAGGATACACTGAGACTTAGCGTGGTAACCTTGAGTTGCAGATAGCATGTACCCATTTGGCAGGTGGTAGCCCATCTTTCTGTGTCTCCGTTGTTCATGCTCGGCCCAGACCAGTAACTTTCCACTGTGGGAGTGGTTGGAGGCTCTGGAGAAGAATCATTACGTGTTGTGGACTGTTGGGGGTCAGTCCCTCGGCAGATATCTTAGGGTGTAGGTCAGATTGGATTCCTCTGCAGAGTATTGCTAATAAAAGCTTGTTGGTATTCTCTACTGTCTGACCGACTCTTCATTTCTTGAGAAGGCATAGCAGGTGTTTGTAAGTAACCCGGGTGGCCCCTAAGGACCACTTCCTTCACTCTGACCCACTATTAAGTACATCGTTTGGAATTGTAACTCGCCTTTATTATTTCATATTATCCTATGAACATTCTAGTGGCTTTCCACCTCGGCTGTAAAAGATGCTCTTTGGAAGGTGTTTCAAACTAATGTTTTTCTTTAGCTTACTTGATTAGTATGCTTCAACTTAGATCTATGAATCATGTATCTGCTTTCTGCGGATGTGTGTGGTATTACTAATAGTATTTACACCAGTACTATCACATGTATTCGAACTCTTACAAGATTCATAAACCCTCTTCTTTCAGGAAAAAGGAATAGAGCTCAATTTTAAATGGAGAATGGAAGTATTGTTTTGTTCCTGCTGGAACAATTCACACACATTACTACTATGCTGCAAATTAGGCGGTTATAATTTTTCCCAGGACCACTTACAAAATGTTGCATTGGATATCGTTTATGGTGGAAGCTTGTTGAAGGTTAGGTAAACACCAGACTGAAAGCACGACAATTCCAATTCAGTGCCTAACTAAAACATTTTGAACAGATCACAGGCCACAAGCTCTAATAAGGAAAAGTCGATGAGACTTTCTTTACTCGACAAAAATCGAATGCATTGTTTGTGTATTTTATTAAACATCAGGGGGCAGATTTATGAGGCCCGTTGCGCCATCGGAACGTCACTTTTTGTGATGTTCCGTGGTGCAGAAGCCTGCGTGATATTTATCAGGCAGCACTGAGACACTTTTTGTGGCTTAATGCTGCCTCATAAATATCAGTCCCTTTAACGCAGTGTTCTGCGTTAAAGGGGCGTGCAATGGGTGTTGCTGGGGGCGTTCCCAGCAACATCCACGGCCTCTTGACACTGCCCCAGATTTACGAGAAATCGTAAATCTGAGGCAGCGCCAAAAGCTTCCGACTCCCCAGGGGAGGTGTAAGGGAGGCGCAACGGGGAGAAATATCTTTATTTCTCCTCATTTTTCCTTTTTCTATGTGTGCTGCATTCTGCAGCAACCATACAAAGAGGAAAAACCTCTTGTGATTATTTTTGTACAGAAAGGTTTCCCTTCCTATACAAAAATATTCATCCCCGCAACGCAGGCACCCTTGCACCATGGTGCAGAGGTGCCTGCGTTGGCGCAGGCAGCCCATTGTGAGCCGGCGAAGGGGAAAATGACAGGAATGCGCCGCCTTTTATAGATACGGCGCATCCCTGTCCTTTTCTTTTGCCGTAGGGAAGCGGATCAGGAAGGCCTGCTGCGCTTCCCTACGGCAAAACCTCATAAATCTGCCCCCTGGTACTTCTTCCACTGTCGTAGAATAGCTCGATGGTGGCTCTGCACATCAAAATGAATGTTGTAATTTGTTATTGCGATAAGAGGATGTTCAGGCGCTGATGCCGAAGTTTGCAACTGCACTAGGTATAGCTTTCTGCATCGCCAATTCTTTGGCTTCATGTGAATTCAATACAAATACATTTCTCGTTCACATCAACTTGTTTCATAGTGCCAGGATTTTGTTCTTCATCAATTACTAGGAAAATTATACAGTGGCTTCATTTTTTTCATTATAAAATATATATAATAAATAATAATATATAATTTAGTAAATTATGGTATGTAGGTTTACATTTGTGAATCAGGCCTATACATTTTAATAACATCTGTAAGAAGTGGTGTTATTAAATTGAACAGATACAACTGCTTCTAGCTAAACATACATATGTGTGATATGTCATGTGAAGTAATTGGCTACCCCTAGCTGCACAATACTCCATATCTATGCAAGTGAACTTTTCCTCCAAAGGTGTGAAGGTTAATCCTGATCTGGTTTTGATTGTAATATCTGTATGGGATGCAGAAACTGAATCCCTTACAGATCAGGAAGTCCCCCCCCCCCGGATAAGGAAAGCTAAATTCCTCTTCTGTTACAGTGGGTCATTCCATTTCACCTCTTCCTTTGAATATCAACCCTGCCCTGTTGATGAGCAATCTCAACTAAACACAGAACTCTTCAAAACCCACCTTCCTCGGCCCCCTTCAATTAAAAATTAACATGATGACTTATGGCAGCTGGTTAATTAAAGTTGCGAGCAATCATGCACACACTCACATCCACCCATCTAGAAAGGCACACACTGACACCTAACGATTCACAAATACATATTTACACCTATCCATTCAGAAGCACACACACAAACACATACATACCAGCCCATTCACAAGCACATGCATAAATATATCTGCACGCACTAATTCATAGGAAACGTGCACACACATGTATGCATACATACATGCACACATGCACGCTTAAATAATATCCATGTCATGTGCACGATGCCAAGAGACAACTAGGAACCTCATTCTTACCATTTTAGACCCTAATTCTCAATTGAGGATAATCTCAACCTTCTTGAAAATTACAGCTGCCATTCTTTTCCTACCTCTGTCATCTCTAACGTCAACTGAAATAATGAGTCCTCAGGCAGTAACGATACATCACAGGATGCAGTTCCTCTGAGATAGAAGGGGAATGGGAGGGGGGAGAGCGATTAGTCTCTATAGAATGCCCTCACACACCTAGCAAGGTGTCATGCTACGACTACGACGCAATTGCAGCGCACTGGAGGACTTCAAATCACAAGCACATGAGCTCACTGGCCACCTGGCCCACAGAGAATATCCGGGTACAATTACACAAACGGCCTACAAAAGGGCACGCAATACCAACAGAGATGTCTTGCTTGGCTCCACAGAGAAAATTAAAACCGACCTAATTACGTGTGTTAGCACCTTCACCCCTGAATCAAACACCTTTCAAAAAATAATCAAAAGACATTGGAAGCTGTTATCGGTAGGAGGCTGGGAAGCTCCCAAACCACGTTTCACATTCAAAAGAACCGACAATCTGAAAACTATGCTTATCAGCACCAGACCCAAACCAGCTCCACGAACTGAGCAGAGACTGTGGGGACTCCCACCTGTGACAGGCCATCATCCTTGCGGACAATGCACAGCATGTAACCTCACTAAAACGAGTAAATCCATAACCTTTTCAGAGACTCTGAAGTGGCAACAAAGATCCCACACCAATTGCAATACCCGCAATTGCATTTACTTAATTCAGTGCCCGTGTGACCTTATGTACATTGGCATGACGACACGTCCAGTGAAGATCAGGATCTCCGAGCATCGGAGCAACATTAGATGCAAAAAGATCAGCACGAAAATGTGCACCCATTTCTTGGAAACTAATCACACTGCCAATGACCTCTCATGGACAGTTCTTCAAGCATTTCCAATGATCAGTAAGGAAGCCCTCTTCCGCAAGGAACAACAATGGATTTTTAGAATTTCAAGCCATACGAACGGCCTCAACGATGATATACCTTGGGCCACTCTCAATAATACATGAACTTCTGGACACATGAGATGGCCGATATCCACCTGATACTTACACACCACATTAAGGTGTCTAACCTGGGTTAGCGCCGATAATTGCAAAGATCTACAGACACTATTGTGGATACCCTAGACAAGACCCATGGGCTTGTCAGTCTGACATTCAGTTAACACACTTTTATTTCCTGACAGAGCCTATGCCTATGTCCGACTAGGGGATATCAAGCCCCACACTAGTATTATCACACTCTGACTTTTTAATTAACTACATATCCCATACACGCCTTGTCCCCTAGCGCGCTCGTGTTATGACCTGAAACGGGCCGATTTGTCGATCTTTACACCCCGTGCGCAATAAAGTTTTGTGACACCTCCAATATGGCCGCTAATGGTTGCGGTCTAGTCGCTTGCCTGAGCTACGTCTAATCACGTCCTTTATCAGTAACACACCCCCAGCGGTGTGTTACGGAAGCCTGAGCCGCAGTAGGATTTCGGCCGTGAATGCGCCCACAATCTGTAAGTACTCCTCCTCTCCTGGGTTCCGTTACATGTACCTCAATGTGCCAGGCATCTAAACCTTCCCTTGTCTTTTCCTAACGATTTAGGACAGGCGCTCCCTGGCCGCCAGGTGAACCCGTACAACAAGTTCTGTCCCAAAGGGGGTGAGTTTGCCCCGTACGGGACCTTCTACTTTCATTACGATCTTGGTCTTCGAGCCAGGAGCATTAGTATTCGTGGAAACAGCGTCTCCACTACTATCGTCATTTCGATCTCCCAACACCTCCAATTTAGTGTGTTCCACGATTTGGAAGGGCTGAACAGTAGAACGTAGTTTCACCATTATCCGCCCACCTTAGAGCATGTCGTAACGCACAGTATAGCATTGTGGCATAATTGGCATATATGGTGTGCACATAGCCTCACGCATCTCGTTAAGCCTGTTACGTTAAGGCATGCTCCACGTCTGCTAGTCCTCTGGGCCAGCTGTACACATTGTTCTGCACATTTGAGCATTCGTCATGCTTCTGTACTTATCACATCTGTGGTAACACTTATAGGATTGGACACGACTCTGTTCTGAGTCACTGTGTGAGCACATTGAATGGGCAGCCACACCATACGCACGGTTCCCTTCAGGAGCCCAGTAGCACCTATTTCTCCAATTCTGTTAAATTTTATGTGTCTGTGTTGTCCTCCTCTTTTTTCCTTTTCTTCTAGGTACCGCAACAACGGGTCCACTCCTCTTAGGGACCCAATGGATTGCATGGTGATGTATTTATAATTTATGCATCACCAATTATGTAGTAGAGTTTATATATATATTTTTTGAGCACTTTCTCACCTGGTCCTGATGAATTGCCACCGACCCGTCTGGGCATAGAGCAAGAAACATGTCGACCGTCTGATCTCCCTAGGGATCATTATAATCCCTTGGGATCACCTATTTTTACTTAGGCTGGTATACCATCAGAAAAAAATGGATCACTGTCTGGCAATACCATACCTATTTTAACTCACTACACCACCACTCACTACACCTGTTGCACTGACCCCCACGCACCCATACGGCTGTCTCTATAAAAGATCTCCGAAAAAGAGCCCCTTCGCGGGAGCCCGTCGGGCATTGCAGCGCCGGCCCGACGAGGAGCACAGCCCTATGATGAAGCATGACACCTTGCTAGGTGTGTGAGGGCATTCTATAGAGACTAATCGCTCTCCCCCCTCCCATTCCCCTTCTATCTCAGAGGAACTGCATCCCTTGGTTTTGTTCTCTATTCCTCGGAGCACGGTGCAGGACCTCATTAAAAAGCTCTTGGTTCCTCCTCTCTTTTGAAGTAACGATACATCCTCTGCTGTGATACCAATGGTCTCTTTTTAGTAGGCCTCAAAGAAATACTTGCCTGCAAAGGGAGTTGATCATGAGAATTGAATTAGAATTCAGTAAGAACCTTTCCGAACACTATTCAGGAAAAAGGTGAACTACTCTCTCCATTGCTTACTATGTAACTGCAGATCTGCTGTGAAACACAAACTCTAAATTGCTGTTGCTGTAATCACCCTAAATCTAGATGTGCTTGTCCATACTGAGACATGCCTCACAAATTTATAGATCTCCTGCTTCCCACTGACTAAGCTATTCTGTGTTGTAACCAGCAAAGTTGGCCTTACGGAGGGCATGTATTATTTTGTAAAAAGGTCCAGTTCAGTGCAGTTGCCACTTACCTCTATGCTTCTTTTCAGTGCATGATTGTTGAGGTCACATAACATAAAATCCCGACAGTAAGGTTTGATGTCATTTATCACCATCTGGGCGACAATCTGATTTTTACTGAAGAGTGAATGGAGCACATCATTAATCAACTTATTCACTCTGATTCCAACATATATTAGATGATTTTAATATTTATTGGAGGGAGAATAATAGCAGTGCAGTGAACATGTTCTTCTTATTCCTCTCTTATGATAACCTCATCTGACACTGCACCAATCCGTCCCCAAATAAAGGTTCAAAGCTGGACCTCAGAATTTTAAAGGTGGCCATGACCACCTCTGATGAGCTAATCCCTGTGGCTTGTCATGCCAACTCTTAATCTTGTTCAAGCAGGCTTTAACTCACAATAATAATGAACCTCATTTTGTGATATTAAATTCCTTAATCACACAACCTAGTGATACTTAATTGCAATACCTTGCTCACCTCCTCAATCAGACCTCATGAAGACATAAGCACCGCCACCTCCACCCATAGCAAATGCATGTCTGAACATCTGGATTACCTATCCTGAGTTCAGAGTAGAAGGAAAAGACTAAAACCCTCTGTTCCTTGGTACACCAGTGATCTGTTTAAGAAAAGAAACTCTCTCAAAGCACTCAAGCAATCAACATCTCCATCCAACCTCAATCAACTCAGGATGGCTACACATGTTTGCAAGAAAAATATTTTTAATTGTAAGACTCTACCACTAATTCATCCAAAACAACTGTTTGAATTAGAAAGAATGGCAAACACATGTCCTCAATCTCATAAACTTGAGGACTCAGTGAAGAAATGCGAAGACTTTACTACATTCTTCAGTCTCAAACTTCAGTCTATTAAAAAATCGCTGCCTCACCTTACAGATTCTCAGAAGCACATCCATTTTAAATGTAAATCCAAGGTGAACTAGTTAATCTTTGATCAAGTCTCTTATGATGACTTAGCAAACCCAGTTTTGGAGAATATTTCCAAGGCACTTTCATACCAGCTGTACCCTAATTGGATGGAGTTTCTGAAACTTTCTCATCAGCAAAGTGTTCTCAAATTGGCTTAAAATCAGTTTTGTCACTATTCTTCTAAAACATCTTAAAACAGATTAACAGGATCCCAATAACTTCCATCCACCTTGTCGTCTCTGCTTTCTTGTGAAGGAGATCAAAAACAGTGTTGCAGCACAGATCACTCAGTATATCCTGAAACAATCTTTTTGACGAACACCAGTCTGACTTGAGACCAGATCATATTAGTGAAACACCCGTATCACGGGTGGTAGATGATGAACTTGGCATCCTTGACTTTGGCACCTCCTGTCTTCTTGTGCTACAGTTTCTGCCTCCAGTATTTGATGCAGTGAATCACTCTAACCTCAACAAGATTGTCAATGAAATCATGAAGATCAGTGGTGTAGTTCTCAAATGGCTTCACTCATATCGCTCAAACTGGTCGCAGCAGATCGCAATTGATAATTGTTTAACCAGCTCTAGTATCATCAATATGCTGATGATACACAAATCTATCTAAAGATATAATCCTTCAATGATGTTTGAGTTCTTACCTAAACATTAAAAACTCTACAGGACTGGATCACCTCTTGCCATTTGAAACAACAACCATAAAAACTGAGGGGTATATTCACAAGGATTTATCGCCGAGTCATCGGCACTTAATCGCAGCCAAAGTGGCGATAAATTTACCTCCCCATTCACAAGCTGGTGCTAACAGCCCACAGCACCAGTTTACACATGATAGCAGCCGCAAAAACATCGCCACAGAGGATCACTGCAACTATCACTAATGGGGTGAAGAGTGTGCGCTCCCATGCCAAAATCCGCAACAACATCACACCACAAAATTCTCAACGACCAGCCACATCGACAATAAAAACACTAAACCGGCGATAAGGCGTGTTAGCACCAGGAAATCTACACCTGCTCTGACCTTGGTGTTAAGCCGGATGACAGCCAGCACCACAAAAGGGAGACTAGCCCAGGGCCACATCTGAAGGGCAACAGATGCCATGGAGCCACACATCATGCGGCCCGGACACCCAAGAGGGCCACAACACCCACCGACACCAGACCCAGGTCCTCAACACCCCCCACACACCCCTCCCCAGGACCACCCCCATCCCCGGACAAAGAAACTTCACATCAACACCACCAAGCCCAATACAAACAATTTGCCTGATGTCACACAAGTAGGTAATTCAATCGACCTGCGTGGTCAGAAAATGGAGCCTCAGTCAAACAGCAATGCAATCACAAACATAAAACACCATACAGAAAAAAGCTGAGTCAACCCTTAGGATGAGCCCTAGCGGCTCCTCACTGGACAATCTGTAGCACACAGCCAAGAGAAGAAGGTGTGCCATGCGCCCACCAAAGGAAAGAGAGGGAGAGAGTGATGGAGAGAGATGGAGTGAGATTGCACAAGCAGCACAAGGCCTCTCGGCCACCTGGCTCCGCATGCAAACAAGTGTGTGTGTATTGCCATCCGTACACCATGAGCCCAAGGCCGGGTCCAAATCTCAGTGCCAAAGCCACATCACATCCCTAAAATGCAAGTAGTAGTCAGACAAACATCAGGGATGAAAGCTCCATTGTCCCAATGCAGAAGGCAGGAGGACACCTGCACCTCTGACCTTGGTCCAGGATGCACCTGGAACACCCTGAATGAGATGCCATGGCATGCGGGTATGACTCCCACACCACGCATTCCGCAAATGAACTATCCGACTCATCCACACCCCACACACAGCAGCCCCTGCCTGTGGTACCCACGCATGGTATGCCCTTGACACACACAGAATCAGAAAGCCACTCTCCCCAACATTGCACACACATTCGATTCATTGCTCAGAGCTGTGGCATATCCTCCACACAACTGCCACAGTTCAGAAGAGTGCCGGTTCCAAGAGACGCACCAATGCAATGGCAGGCCACGCCGGGCACATGCACAACCCCCGTTACGTGGAACAGTACCGTGCACGTATGCTGCATTTACTGGGCACAGTGCCACTGGCAGTGCTGCGGATCAGTTATCGGCTCAGTTTCCGCATTGCCTACGTCACCTGTGTCCAGCCCTGGTTCCACTGCCGAACATGCACATGTGAGTGTCCCATGGATGTCTGCCTATCCAACACAACTGTTCATGAATTGGACTATGACCTGTGTCTGTGCCCCCTGTTTGATCACAAACAGGAGTGTATTCGTGACAGCCGTGCATGGGATGCCCTGACATACTGCGTATGTATTGGTAGTTTTGCATGGGAGATTGCACAATTCCTTGTGTGCAGTGACCACATCCAGGCACTCCCCTATTGGGCTGTGTTGCGGATTGGTGAAACGGCGTGGGCTGAGCACCCCTGCCCGGACCACTTAATGTATTGCCTCACCCTGGTGTTCCTTGAACACGACAGCGACGTACTATTGGAACACATTGCACATGAAGCTGCACGGGCATTCATGGACGAGTAACTACGTTCCTGCAGCCACATCCGATTGGCACCCACAGCACATGTCCCAACAACTTGTTGCATCTTGGGGAATGCTCACATATCCCACCACCACATTTAAACCGTCTGCGTTCGTCCGGGCTCTGGATGCATGTGCGTGCTACAACGCCTGTGTATACACACCTGTGCAAGGTGATGCAGGTCTATGCTCGGTGCAACACAGTGTTGTTGGGCACAGTTGTCAATTCGGACACACTGCCAGGGGAGAGCACACACACGGCAATGTAGCATGACCTGTGAACATGTCAGACCCTCACACCTGATAACCGTCTGCAGAGCAGACAATCTGCGCTCTCCAGAGGCTGACCAACATGCAGATCCCATGGGCAGTGAGTTGTGCCCCCTCACACGGCGCAATGGTCAGACGCCAAACAAAATATGACTCATCCAGCAAGACAAGGTGGACTTAGAGCATTGCCATCCGTGATGAATGTTGCCCATTTTAGCTCCAACATTTCCAGCACCTCGACTTGTACCCATGCTGTGTGTAAGTGTCTCAAGCATGTCCCTGCCTGTTGTGGCCGTAGCCTTGTCCGTACTGACACGTACATGCCAATAAAGTCAATGCAACTCCACTGGTGTCTAACTGTGAGGTGTGTTGTTGGGATTTTCCACTCCTGTGCCATAATGAGCATCGTCCCTACACAGGGAGGCACTGACTGATGCATGTGCAATGGGGGTGTGTCCCTTTGGAAAGCTCCACCACTGTGAGCCAGACAGTTTTTTGGATTAGTGCTGGACATCATGTGCACTAACGTGACTACAGCAATGTGAGTATGGTGTCCAAACTCTGACCATGTTGAGCAATGTCATATATCACAACAGGATGTGTCCACACAGCTGTGTGTGAGTAGGTATGCAATGTGAACTTCTGGTGTCATATGTGGTGTAGGACAACACTCCTGACCTGCTTTTGTTTGGGTCAGTCCTACGTACAGCCCTATTCTGTACATGGAGTTTGTGAGATTGTTGTTGATGTGCAATGGGGACACAGCTAGTATTCACCTCCTCAGTCAGCCAATTGGCCATGTGTCTCAGGGATACACAGGTGCATGGATGTCAGTTACCAGGGTGTGCCTTTATTTGCAAACATTGTTCCTACATCCAGCCACAACTTCATACGTGAGTGAACATAGTGATGACACATCTGTGTGATTTAGAATGTTTTATTCACATTCAGGTTATTGACAGAGCTGGGGCTGTACATGGCCATCCAAGCCCACATCACACGGAAGCCCAGTGGTGGGCCAACAAGAGTCCTTTGGGGGTTGCACAGTGTTTGGGAAGAGGGGGAGTGCAGTCCGCAGCAGGATAGCTGTGTAATTGGCCTGCGGTGATGAAGTGGCAGTCGGTGTTGGGGTGGGGTGAAAGCCGCAGAGTGTTTTGGGGGTCACTAGGAGGTGTTTCCCAGGCCATGATGCATAGGCTATAACCAGGCAGGGACAGGCCATACGGCGGTGATGGCTGCTACTGCCTCATTTCTCACACAGTAGTTCACAACACCTTCTTACTCCCCTGATATAGGTTCTGTGTCTGGTGTGTCCGGTGTGTGTGGAGGGGTGATGGCTGCATCACTGTGTGCCACTGGCACATCAGACTGTGAAGGTGATGGGACAGCATCACTGTGTGCCACGGACACATCAGGGGTCGGAGCTGTGTGTGTCGATGTTCCCGCTGCAGTCATCTGTGGTTGAACATGGTGCGGACAGGGGGTGTCCGAAAGGGACTGTACATGGTCCCTGATGGCATTCAGACACCCACGTATGGCATCGAGTTTGGTTGCCATGAGCTCGAACCCCACCCGCAGCTGTTCAGCGAGCTCCACCTGGAAAGACCACACATGTTGTATGTTCTACATGTATTGTTCGTGTGGGTCCGGGGAGATAGCTGTGGTGGTGTGTGTTTCCTGCTGTGTCGTCTGTGCAGGTGGTGGGGTCACCTCGAGGCAGCTGGCCTGCCCTGCTCCTGGTGGTGGGGTGCAGACGCTGTCCAGTATCCCTCAGAGGGTATCTTGGCATATGTGCAGGTTGTCCTCTACATCATCAATGATGGGGTTTGTGTTCTGCTCTGCAGTAGGTGTTGATTGTCCCTCTGAAATGTTAAGGGGAGATGCAGGTTAACAGAGTTTCACATGTATGTTGTTGATTTTCAGATGTTTACATTCAGACTGCATGCCAATGTACATTGTGACTGTTTTGGGGGAGCTGGCTATTTGATGTCAGTCAGTGTGTCTTTCAAATACATGACAGATGTGTGGTAGTACCCATTCATTATCATCACACTGTGTCAGGCAATGCCAGATGCGAGTGGACAGTTACAACGCACAAGCGGAACCTGTTGTGAGCTCTGTCCTTTGGTGCTGGTGTTGCACATTGTACCACTTTTCCGTTGTTGCTGATGTCCTGTGATTGCTATGTGTGTGTGTGCTGCATTGTGGGGGAGTTGCCCCTGCAGCTCTGATTTCGTGTGGCCTTCTCCCTTTGAGGCAGAGTGCCTTAGAATTGTGTGCTTATCGGGGCCTCATTTGCTTTTGACTTGACTCATATGTGCTCCCGGACAGATTTTGTGGCCTAGTGCATTGTTCGTGTGCTGCGTGTTTCATAGGGCATGGGTTGTGGGTGCACGTGGACATGTCAGATTGTGACCTGCTCCTTTATGGATGTCATCCGCACTGGGCTACCTCCATGTCGATTCGTGGGCCACGTCATTTGTTTTGTCTGCTGCCATGGTATCAGACATGCAGTGTTACTTGACAGTCAGTGTGGGTCACAGAGCCGCTGCTTTGCTGCATTCAGCAAATGTACATAGTCGGTTGTGATGTTGGTGATGGGGGGCCCTCTGTGCACATTGTGGGTGGGGGCCTACTTGGAATTTCTATGTGTACTGCAGTGTGACAAGTCAATCAGGGACATGTTCCATGGTCATTGTGGGTGTGCAGTGCGCTACGCATACTTGGGCATGTGTGCCATTGTGTCCTTCTCCCCCTGTCCCCCGTCCCTGGTCGTTACTCACCCTGTTGCTGTTGTGTCAGGTAGTATCATGCTGTGTCCAGGCCCCCCAATCCTGCCACCATCTCCTTAGTGCTGACTGTGGCCACCATTTGCTCCAGCTCATCCAGCTCCTCCTGTGTTGTAGCAGGCCCACCTCCAGTCGCCGTTGCTGCCTCCCTGTTGGCGGCAAGCTTATGTTTGGTCTGCCTTTTCAGGTCATGCCAGCGCCTCTTGACGTTCTCCAGTGACATCCTCGACACTCCGACTGCATTGACGTTAGTGACGATGGCCTGCCATAGTTCTGTTTGGGTTGCCAGTGCTGCAGTTGAGGTGCCGTACAGCTGTTGATGGTGTTGGGACACGTCAGTGACAATGATACGGTCTTCCTGTGGACAGAATCCCGTCTTCCTCTTCCTCTTGTCCTTGCCCTTCCCCAGACGCGGGGTTCCTGGCTGGTCGTCCATGGGGCTTGTGCAGTTCGGCTTGTCCTTTGCACTCGGTCCGGGTGCATCCATGTTGCTACGCAGTTTGTATTGTTTTGGTGCTTTTTTTCCTCGCTTTTATAGTGCATTTTTCACCCAGACACGTGGGATTTGTAGGCCTATGGCTGGTCTTCGTGGATTTCTGTACCGCGATTGGCCTCATCGCATGCTTTTTCACGTTCGCATTTTTGCGGCGTGGCGTTGGTTTTGATGCTGACATTTTCCACGTTATCTGATTGCTATTGCATGCTACCGCCTTGTTGTGGATCACATGTTGTCACCGGGTTATTTTGCCACGATGTGCTGTGATATTGAGAGTTGCGTTACGCTACTCTTGCGGTAGCTATCACAAGTTCTTGTGAATATACCCCTGAATTTCTACTTATGGTACCCAAACAATTGACCTGCTCTCCACAGTCCTGTATTGACACTTGTGAAAACCTTGACTGTGAGCTGGTTATCATTGACAATTGACACATATTTATGGGGTAATGTTTGACAATAAAACCAACCTACAAACACATATCAGTTCAATGGGTAAGTGTCTATTAAGTTCTAGGTGATTCTGAATCCAACATAAAGCCAACACTAGCCCTTGCCATCATAAATGTCACTTATAAATGAACAAACACTGTGGGTAGATAGGGGGAGGATAGCGAGGGAAATGTGAGAGGGAAACAGAGCTTCAGAGATCATTCTGAGGATAATAAACAGAGACCTCTGTCTCAGTACAGGTTGTTCATTAGGTAAGTATTTGTCCAAATACTAATCAACCCTCTTGCACACACACTTGTAGAACCTCAACTTAAATCCAGAGGAATAGCACTTTTCTGCCCTTCTTTTAGGATTCTGGATACTTTAATACTGCTGACCAGTGCTAAAGTAGATGTGCTCTCTCCTCTAAACATGGTATAATTGGTTTACACCGGTTTGGCATATTTGATTGTCTTGTACGTCCCATGTAAAGACTGTACATTAAACGCTACTAGTGAGCCTGCAGCACTGATTGTGCTACCCACAGAGCTAGCCTTTCAAACTTGTCTCAGGCCTGCCACTGCAGGGCCTGTTTGTGCAGTTTACTGCCTCTTTGACTTGCCATTTAACACTACTTGCCAAGCTTGAAGCAACCTTTTTATTACACATATGTCATCCCTAAGGTAGGCCCTAGGTGACCTAGGTGACTGTAAGGGCATAGTGCTGTGGAAACAAAAGGTTTGACATGTAATGTGATGTTTTGCATGTCCTGGTAGTGACAAACATGTTTCACTATTCTGAGGCCCACTCCTCTCATACGGTAGCTTTGGAAATTCTTTAATACACTTTTTAGCTGTAATTCTTGATCTGAGAAGTGTAGCTTTTTCATGTTTCATATGTTTGGAATAGTAATACCAATCCTCCTTACTGGTAAAGTTGGATTTGGCATTACTATTTTAGAAATGCCACTTTTTGAAAGTGGACATTTTTCTAAGCTTACATCTCTGTGTGATTTGCAGTCCAATACATGCCTAGGCTGGGTGACAGCTGCCCTTTGTGCATTTCCCCCTTACAGCCACAACACAGGAGGATAGGTGTCTGAGTACCCATCTACATACATCTGCATTCTGTCCTTCCCCCACACAAGGGACTGATTATCCCCCACAGAACTGGGTGGAAAGGGGTACTTATGCACTTCAGACAGCTGCTTTTAAATAATTCCCACATCAAAGGCACATTTGGGTATAAGTAGTGGGTCTCTGACCTCATTTAAGCAGACACTTCTGAATCTTGAACAGAACCTCTGTCAGAAGGACTGTTGTGTTGCTTAAAGGATGCATCTTTGGACTGCAGACTTGGAAGGCCTTCTTTTATGTTTGATGCCCTGCTGCTCTCCAACTCTACTGAAAGAGAGCTGGACTCTGGTTTCACTCCAAGTTATCGCCAAGGGATTGTTAGCATGCCTCCTGTTGCTTGAGACTCCGGGATAGCAAAGTCTCTACCCCGGCCCCTGTGCCTTTGCTTACTGGAAGTGGCTGAGATGCTTGCTACACAGAATTCTGTGCATCTCCTGTCTATTTGTAGCAGAACTGGTGAATTAACACAGTTGCAGGAATAAAATCAGCGCATCGCATTGGAACCATTGCTTTGCCTCTAGAGATCGATGCATCGGATAGCGTATTGCCGACACTGCAGCTTGGTGAGATTGACACATCCCTTTGACTACATGGCAGAATCCGGCACATCGCTTGACGCCTCTCGACTCCCACATCTATCTTTGAGACTGACGCATCGACCTCACTGCGTGGAGAAGATTGATGCATCCTGTACCTGCGGGCTTCGACTTCAATGCATCTCGCTGTTTGTTACCAAGAACGATATTTTGTTCATCAGGTCCTGCATGGTTCCTGTAGCCAGGCGGCATTCCAACACATTTTGCCGGAACTTTGACTTTGCCTTTGACTCAGGGCAACCTAAAGTAACTTTATTAGATCTACTTGCTTCTAAGTACTTTACTGCATTTATTCCTTAGAAATTCAATATCTCTATATTAGATTGTTGTAGTTTAGGTCTTGTTTTGTTCAGAATATAATGTTCTATTTTTATAAACCTTCTTGGAGTCTTTTTGTGGTGTATTCATTGTGATTTCTGTGTGTGTGTGTGTGTGTGTGTGTTTGTTACACAAATACTTTACACATTGCCTCTTTAGATAAAACTGATCTTTTCCAAGCTACCAGAGGGTGAGCACAGGTTGTCTTTTAGTGTGTATCTAGCTTACCCTGACTAGAGTGGTGGTTCCAGCCTGGCCTCGGTGCATGCCTCAGCTGCCCAGGAATCCCATTTCAACTGGAGTTAAGAGTGATTTTAGAGTTCAGGGGTGGGTAGGGATGAAAGGAGGTATGGGGAAATTTAGGGTTTAGAGCCGGTTAGTGGTAAAGAGAGGTAAGGGTGATTTCAGGGTTTAGGTGTTGTTAGAGGTAAAGGGAGGTAAGGGTAATTTTAGGGTGCAAGGGTAGGTAGCGGTAAAGGGAGTTAATGGCCATTTTAGGGTTTACGTTGGGGTTAGAGGTAAATTTCTGTTTGGGGGCAACCTCCCAACCCCACTTTTATAGCTGGTTAGATTCCTGCAGACATTCAAAGTCAAACACTGGATCTCATTAGGCACAAAGTCCTTTATTCCCATCCACCACTTCAATCTTGTGGGAGTGCGGTGCTTCCACAGTTCCCACAAGAACACTTGCTGTGATTGGCTGACTACAACACAAACATAAATGTTGTGGCTCCGATTATATTACTTAGGGATTTGGTCCCCGTAGCCTGAAAGAATAAACTCCCTAGCCTTTGCAAGGGATGTTCTTTCAGGACCCCATCCGGGGTAAAATATAATAAAATGTTTTTTTTAGGGTGCTTTCTTCCCAAGGGAGTCCCTCGGGAGCCAGTGTGGCCCCCTGTGGTCTCAAGAGAGTCTCTCAGGAGCACAGGTTTACGCACTGGTTTCCAAGAGACTCTGACAAGAGTCCTTCTGGATCAAAGTTTTTATTTTTTTATTTTTTTTAAAAGTACTGTGTGCAGTAGGGGTTTGGCTGCCTCTGGGGGTTGGGCGCAGGTATGGCCGCATGCCAGGCCCTTTTAGGAACCCCATGTCATGCATGGCTAAAGGTCGTTCAGGGCAGTGGATTGGAATAGTTAAATATGGTAATCAAATCTTACATTATATTAAAAAAGTAAACATTCACTGATATAAAACAAAGTTTAAAATTATGTTATAATTAGCTAAATCAATTTACATTTAAAAAATAGACATTAGAAATTCCCTGAAAAAAACAAAGGTTAAAGTGTCATTATTGTTACATTAAAAACATAAAATATAGCCTTTTTATTTTAAACTTTAAATAAAACACTAAAATTCAGTCGAAATCACTTTTTATAATAAATTCACAAAAAGGTAAAAACAAAGCCTTAACATAAGGAAATACACTAAGATTTCTGTTTCCTTGCTGATTTGTGGGCAAAGGTTGTGAACTGGGTGGTGTTAGTCCTTATGAATATTGGCACTGAGGTGTTTTAAAGTGTGTTTCTTTATCAGATGGATGTTACTCCTCATGTACCATTTCTGACAGGGACACACAAAAACAAAACACAGCAATATCAGGTCTAGATGATAAATGTTTTAATATCTATATCTCCTGGCCATGTAATGGTGATACATAACTTCTCATATTTGTGCAAGTTTAGCCTTGTTTGCATGTGTAGAAACCTGGCCTGGTGTGAACGTTTCCTATAGTCAACTTTCTGGTTATGTTTGGGGGGGAGTTTTATATAGTGCAAAGTAGACCTAAAGGCATCAGAGCGCTTTACATGAGCACCAGTCACGTTTCAGAGAGACACATTAATGTTGTTAGGCATGGGGAGATTACATGATTTACCCAGAATCTCAGGATGTTGAGCGTCCCTGCCCAGATTCAAAACTGGTTCCCCAGCTCCGAGGTTGACCGCTCTAGCCGTTAGGCCACATCTTCTCCCTAAAAGATGATCTTGCTTACTCACTCTCTAAAGGACTTGCCCTTTCAAAATGTAATTTAGGGATAATCTGACATGACCTCCCTTATAGACTGCTTAATTGAAAGGATCTGCCAGTGTTTTTGTAAAATGGTTTTGATGCCATAAGATTTTTTTTTTAAATTTTTTTGCTGAGTTTTATATAGCGCAAAATTGACCCGAATCCAGTCAGGTAGCAGAGCGCTTTACATAGCACCAGTTACATTATATGAGGACACACATTCATTTTTTTGTTAGGAGAGATTAAGTGGAGATTAAGTGACACTGAACATCCTGTGATTCTGGGAAAATCACGGATAGATTAAGTGATTTGCCCAGAATCACAGGATGTTCAGTGTCATTACCGAGACTCGAACCCAGTTCCCGAGGTCTTAGGTCGAGCACCCTAGCCGTTAGGCCAACTCCTCTCCCCGATTGGTAAGAGGTAGTGAAGAACCTCAGAATCTTAGTATCAGTTTCTTGTGTAATTATTTTGGATGTTAACAATGTCTCTCTCTATGTATGTTTGGCCCTTATCAGGGCGGTCTCTAGCATCTCTTGAAGATACCTTTTTTCTCTGACCCTCCCTAGCATGTTCTTGCATTCCAGTCCAAAGGTTTAGTCAGTGCTGCAATTACGATGTTCACGTAGCAATTTGCCATAAGAAATGCTATATGTCAGAGATTTGGGATGTCTGCTGTTGGCATGTAGCAAGGTTTTCCCTACTGTCGCCTCCTTATGCAACTTGGTGATGACTGTTTCCCCCTCTACTAGGATCTTGATAGCCAAGATATTTCTTACTTGCTTAACTGACAGGTATATTTTAGATTTAATTCATTGCCACTCAAGAGAGTAACAAATGACTTGGATCAATAACCTGTTGTTGTTTGCCTCTGTATACTCACTTTATGGTACTCTTGATTTTACTGTACATAGTTTTTTACAATATTTTTAGTTTAAATTTTACACACGACTCTCTAGAACATATTCTAAGCTAACAGTTTTTGTACAGTCATCATATGGTTGGAAAAGTGAAATAAAATTATCAGTTGAGACTTTTTTGTGTTATTTGTTGTATGTTTTAGAGCATACGCTATTTGCTATATTACACAGAGTAATTTGGACTGTCAGTTTGAGTTAAAGACAAGAGATAATTCATGACTAGTTGAATTATGTGGACTAATGTAGGTTCCCATGCAGAACATTTGTTTTGTTTTACCCACAAGGGCATGAACTATGAGTGATCACAGTACCAGCAGTGCTTTGTACTAAAATCACTGCCCACTGCCAACTAGATGCAATTTGATGCAATTTGCTACATCCCTGTTCGGGCACGGTGAGAGGGTCCTTGTATCATGTTGATTATGCAAATTACATCAGACCATTATTTTTTAAGTTCAACTCAGTGTCTTCATCCTGCCTCCACATAGTCAATATTTTCTTCTCTGTTTTTGCTGTGAGACTGCTTCATTAGCTTTACCTGCAATTCACACATGATTTGCAATCGGGGGTGTGATGGACTATTATGTCAGAGTATATCGTAATTGATTTTGTCAACCTGATGCATTCAACAGGTTGATCATTCTTCTATTTATATTACTCTTTGTTTTTTCTTTGGATCCCATAATGATTCTCACTACTCTTGGGGGTTGGACTGTATATCATCTAATCCTTTAGTCATGTACATACAAACCATTGGAATATTGTAGTGTGTTCTACCTACCTTCATGGTTCTGGAAGTTATCCATTGTGTGCAACATATCATTTTTGCATTTCAAGATGGGCACTGTATTTCCATAACACACACTTTGTTTGCTGCCTTTGTCGAAGTCTATGTCACTGGTTCATGTTTTTGAGTCTTGTTGTAATGCTTGTACTTCACCCGTGAATATGGCATTATATGCTGAAATGCATCAGGAATACTGATGCTACTCGATATGAGACAAACACTGCTTGAATAACCATTTTTTTTGCAAATGAGCCCCTTCCAGTACACACACACACGTGTGTGTGTGTGTGTGTGTGCTTACAGACAAAATACATACATACACAAACATATATATATTCATGCATATATGCATGTCTGTATGTGCATACACACTCACACACACAAATCTGCTGAAAAAAAGATATAACACTTGTTTCCCTTTTGAAGCAGGGAAAGGGGGCTTATATAAGATTCTTTCTAGTCCCTAATGCTTCAAGTTACAGGAAGGCAATAGCCTTGAAATGAGTGAACTAATATGTAAAGAAACGTATTTTGATGATAGAGACTTTGCAGAGGATCCCAGTGATATACTTTATGATCTCAGTAGACTTGACAGATATTTACTTTCATGTCAGTTAATGAAAGATCATTAGTGCTACCTTCAAATATATATATATTTTTAAAAACACTTTCCACTTCAGTTGCTACCCCTCTGCCTTAGATCTACTCTCAGGGTGTTTAAAAAGTAGAACACACCTAGTGGCTGCTCTGAATCTACAAGGCTGGTCTCTATTTCATTACAAGGACAACTAGTTCCTACATGCATGTACACAGTCTAAGATGGAACAACAACTGGAGGCTATGTGCGACTATCTGACAAAACACATTTTGCTCCTAAATGTTCATAAATAGCAGTTGGTTCTGGCACAGGAGTAAATCTTCATAGATGTGTGGTTCAGAACAGATATGGACTTGGTACTTTTACCAAAAACAAGGGCAATCAAAATCCAGGCATTTAAAGAGGAATCGTGTTTGGATTAGATCAAGCCTTGCCAAGGCTTTTGTCTCTTAATATATGCCCTCATGTGAATTTAATGATGAATGTCTGGAAGCTCAACTCCCAAAATTATAATATAATGGTGGCTGTTTTTGAGTCCATCAAAGATTCTTTGAAGTTGTGGTTACATTCAGGAGAATCTGTTCAGGGGGTTTCCCCTTCATCCAAATCCAGCCCCAAAGATCATAACAACACATGCCAGTTTTGTGGGGCAGTATTGGATTAGTTCAGTGGCTTTTGTACGCCTGTGTAGGTAAGAGTGGTAGGACCTGGTTGTGGGGGATTCGACAGACAACCAAGAGGGAAAATTAAATAAATAATTATGTTTTTCCTCATCGTCATCTGTTAAAATCCCCCTCACCCGGCCCCACAGCTCCACTGCTCTTACCTGCACGGGCCGCGGCTGCCTTTCAGCCATACCTCCTTCTCTCTGAATTTCAGGGGAAGTGGTTGTGCTTGAACCTGACCCTTCTTTCTAACTAAAAGTGGCTTCTTCTTTACGTGGATCTCAGGAAGTAATCTTACCAAAGTCATTTTGATCATCTATCCTCCTGAGGAAGAATGTCTTCTATGTCTTGATGTGGTTAGAGCTCTAACCATATATTTACACAGATCTCAAGATTCCAAAGTGTGATAACTTGTTTGTGAACTTTGGATGATTGGGTAAAAGAAAGAAAGCTTGTTCTTTGTCAATCAGTCTTTGGACCTGATCTACTACAGCGTTGTCATTTTCTAGGGCAGATATTCCTCTTCTCATAGGTAACTTGAGGTAGATCATCCCAGCATTCTTATGCAGAGTTTAAAGGGGCCCCTCTTTTTTAAATTTAGAGAGCTGCTACGGGGTAAATCCTCATACCTGTCCTTAACAATATAGTCTTCATGGGCTTCAGAGTATTGGCAAGAATTTCAATGCTCCTTGGTGTTAGGATTTGTTATGTCTTAATTAGTTGTAGGTTTTATTAAATCACAGGGTGTGCATTGGAATCTTCTATTATTTATTTTTTACAAAGGCTATACATGGGCTTTGTTATTCCTGATTAATGAGTACTGGGATAATAGCGAGGGACATAGGGGTAATGGACTGATTACTTAATGGTAATTGTCATTACTCCTAGTCTTACTCATCCCAGTCATTACGATATAACCTTCCTTCCTCATTTGCTAGCCTTTGTCTGGGCTTGGCATGTCAGGAGGAAGATAGATGTGTAAGCCATTTTACATCACCAGGTTGGGTGGGCATGCCTTAATTCAGCATTTCATATTGTTTCCTGCCTCAAGGAGGTGAGATGAACTCTTTTGTAATGATTGGGCCTAGTGTGAGTAGGATTAGGAGTAATGAAGTGTATTGGTACGTAAACCAGCAACAATTAACATTATCTTGTTATTGTTTGAGTATTTTTATTGGCCTATCACCAGCAATTTATCAGCAATTTGTTAAACCTCAAATGAAACTAATACAGTGGTGATTTCAACAACTATTGTTACAGGCAACTATAGCCTACCTCATGTCAGAGAAATAATGAAGGGCTGAAATATATATGATTCACTCAACCATGCACCTAACTCTATTGTGGTCACATAATGATAGTCAACCAAAGGAAATTAAGTTTCTACTCACAGCACACAGGGAATATGCATGGGGGAATACTGTAAACTGATACATCACCACAATACTTACATTATGTGTGTTCTCTTCACAGGGGGAAGTCAAAGTTGAGTCAGGATCAATAAAGGAGTGCATCCCAGATGATCATAAAATGTTGAAATTCATCATTTAGGTGCTAGATCATTTCTTATGACAATTTAGTCCAGGTATGTCTTTGTCTTGTGTGTAATGCAGAAAAGCAGGAGCTGCGGGCAGGTCAAAGTCAAGGCACTAGTTTCCTTGATGCTTCGTCATACTTTTGACCCGTACTGTTAATTTTTGGGGCATGACCAAAGGTTATCTACAATAGCGTAATCAGGTTGGTGGCACTGCCAACATTTGGAGGTAGACACAAGTTTCTTGATATGGAGCCTGGTATGTGTCAACTGCCAGACAAGGAGGATCTTAAAAGAACTATATTTATGCCCAGCCTCCCAAAGGCCTCTATTATGCGTTGACAGGAGATGAGACCAGTCCTTCCGAGAGTACTGTAATTGCAAAGTTCATCGCCACTTACTGCAAAGAGTTGTTCTAAGGGGGCTCGGAAAGCTTCTGATTTTAGGAGATCATAAAGACCCATTGTCAATTTCTTTTAGAGACCCCATTTGACTAGCTAGGCATGCAGCAATAGGAGACTGTAGATCTGTTTAAAGATTTTATTCTGTGACTCTAAACAGTGTCTGATTTGGGGATATCTCCAAAAGTGAATTCTGCAAAGGACTTTAGTGATCCATCAGTTCACAGGTGCTAACGTCTGTTATGCCTTTGTCTCTCCAGTCTGACCATACCCAAAGTGATCTGGATATGGTCATAGTTTTTTTATACCATAATTGGGCTTTATGGTGCAGCAAGCTGTCCTCTGTTAGAAGGTCATTTGTCAACATCCAGACGAGATGCATTTCTGGCATTGGGTTTTGAGGATCTTTTAATGGTATTGGGACCTGCATAAACAAAGGTGAGCCCATTTTTTCCTTTATAGAGCTGTGTTTCATGCTTGACCCACATTGGTATTTCTTTGTATGGATTTAAATGATAAGCCGCTTAGGAAAGATGTTGCCCTCTGTAGTACCTACGCATGTGAGGAAGCCGTACACCTCCTGAAGTAGTACATGCATAAAGTTTTGACAAAGCAAATTGAGGGAAGGGGGTGCCTCCTTCTATTATTTTGATACAGACACATCTTCCATTTGCCTTAAAAGGAAATTATGTATGTATTATTATTTGCCTCTGCATTCGCCCTAGTGAAGAGACTGGAATTCTATGACTTATCACAGGCTTTTCTTAGGAGGATCATTGAAAATATAATACTACTAAAACAGTCATTATTTTCAATTGCATTAGAGCACAAAAAAGTCCTCATTTATTGACTCGTAAGAGGCATTTTAAGAAACATTTCAATAAAAAAATTTAGTGAATAGCCAGTCTAAAGTTCAATGCATCTTGGGTTGACAGAAAAAAATACAGCGCATTGGCAAAGCTGGATGATCTTCAAAACCTGTTTGTTGTTTTCAGCAATTGGGCTGTAATTAAAATGCGAGACAGAAATGTGTGAGCCTTAGAATAGACGCTATGATGCTGTGGAGAACAGGAAAATGTTGGCTCGAAATAATGTTTGGATGTTTTATTCTGTAATTATGTAACTATAAATGTTGACTACTTTCTGTGAGAATTTTGCTTTTACAATCTATTTATGTGCTTCCTGCAAATCCCAAAGTGTAATTTTCTTACTTTATCAGACCCTCTGAGACTTCGTTTTGTGTCATTTGTATTGCATTTTTAATTAATCAATAATGATCGCTATCACATGCAAAGAAAACGATGGAACTGCATCATGTTTTTCTATATTCATGAAACATAGTTTTTGAACGATAGTCCAATGACATGGTTACATTTTTCTCAAACTGAATTCCATATTCTATGCAGTTTAGTCTACATATAAACAATTGCATTCGACAGACAACTCATTCTTTGTAGATTAAAAAAAACACTCTGTTCTATCAAGGTGAATCCTGCTAGTTACTAGCCCACCGGATTGCATCGATTTTGTTTTTCCAAATTGAAATAATTTTGCTTTCATCTGTATTAGCTATAAATGTTCCTCCTGATACTTTTTTTTACTTGACTACATTTTTACTGGAGTTTAGTCCTTACAGTAGGATTAGAAGAATTAGAAATGCGAGCTAGAGACAAGAGAACGCCAGCCTTATCTTATCATTCTAAAAGTTTATTAATTGTTAAAAATTGTATTATTTGTTTCATAGAGAACACTTAAACGTGTTACCAAGGTGTTATTGATACTATACTGTTTTGAAGAATAAGTTATTTTGGGCCTGATTCAACATAAACTTACACTTTTTTTGGCATTAGTAGAGAAGGCTTTGCACATATTTGTGCGGCGACTCCACAGTCGTAAAATTATTATTAGAAAATGTAAACTTTCAGTTTGCGAATGCTTAAAAAATAGTAAACATACATAAAAGTGTATGTTTACCTTTGTGAATCAGGCCCTTGGTGTTTTGCAGCAGATTTAGAGACCACACTCCAGAGTTAGAACATAGAGGCATATTCACAAGCCCCTATCGCCACCACAACGCCACTTTCAGTGACGTTGTGATGGCGATACAAGCCTCTCCTTATTCACAAGGCAGTTTTAAGCCACTTTGGCTTAACGCTGCCTTGTGAATAAGGCACCCTTTCTCACTGCATTTAGCTTGAAAGGGGCGTGCAGCGTCCCACGCAACATCTATTGATTTTGACGGTGCCCCCTATTCACAAGGGCAGCGTAAATAGGAGGCAGCGCCAAAATTAAGACCTGGAAAATCGTGGTCTTAAACAGGCAAAATGAGGAGAAATGCTTTATTTCTTTCTCCTCGTGTTTGCTTTTTCCATGTGTGCTGCCTTGGAAAAAGCAATTTGACATGGTTTGTGTATGTACAGGGAGGAATCCCTTCCTGTACATAAACAAACCTTTTTTAAAAATGCCATTCTGTCACTTTCATGTGTGCTGCATAAAGCAGCACACATGAAAGAGAGAGAATTGCATTTAGGATTGTTTATGTGCAGGAAGGGACATCTTCCTACACATAAACAATCCTCCCCTGCACACAGACACCATTTCACTCTGGTGCAAGGGTACATGCGTTGGTGCTAAGTTATTAAACTTAGCATCATCGCAGGGGGAAACGCAAAGCTGCACCATATCCTTGTGAATATGCTGCAGCCATGCGCTGTCGAAGTGACAGAGAGAGGTGTTAAGCCAAGAAGGCTAACGTCTCTCACCGCCACTTCCTTGTGAATATCCCCCATTGTATTTAGTATTTGAAGCACTGTATTGATTAGCAGTTCGATCTATCATTGTCCTACGGTACATAATATGCATGGAAGGAGTCCCAGTGAAAATACTGTGAATGGTACTATACAAAGACATTAGTTGAATTTGGAATATGATGCATTACATTGCTATGGCTTCCAAGTGCAATTTAAAAAAAATTATTGGATTGAAATTTCCTTCTGGTGCAAACCACATCTCAAACAATTGTTTGTGTCCACATGCCGTAGCGTGAGTGCAGCTGCGAGAGCTGTAATAGAAAATAAGTTAGGTACTATTTTTATTCCATTGCCCTGGACACCCCATTATACTGCTTTGTATTCCAGTACCCTGGACAATTTTAAACAGGAAATCCTTTTAAAAACACATAGGTGCTCCGAAATTCATGAATAAAGACAATTATGAAACAAAATGATATGATGAAAAGACATTGGGAATTGCTTTGCTCAAGCTTCATCTCACCAGTAATTGTTAAGGCGCCTCATTTGCACTTTAGACTTTTGATAATGATGAAGCCAGAAGATCCTACCTTGGGGACGCGGAATAAAATGGAGTAGAAAGGTTGATATATATGCTGTGTACTTTCCTAATAATGTAAATTGAGCTATGATTCAAATGTTTTGAAAACGCTACATGTTGTGAATCATTGAATATCTGGTTCAAATGATAAAAAGAAAGATAATAATATATAGTGTTGAGAATAATATCCTTCAGGAAACTTACTATTGGGTGCTCGTAGTACTGCACAGAAGTCTTAAAATGTGTGTTGCATTTAAGAGTACATTGGCTTTTAGTTGGGATCGTGAACGCACAAGTTAATATTAAAGTTGGAATAAAAAATGTATATTATTAGCTTTAAAATTGACATTTGCTTAATTTGTTATGGATTTTAGGATTGTATTGATTAAAGCAGAACATATATCAGAAACTAAACTTAGCAGGTTAAACCATTTAATTCAGATGTGACATCACAATAGCAAAACATTTTAACTGTCCTTAGAAATAGGGTATGTAGTTTGGAAGAAGGGTACCTCTGCAAACTCAATAAACCCACTCTGGTTAGAGAAATACAGTTCTGAGTAAACTAACCATATTAAAGTAAATAACCCTGCACAATCAATTTTTCAAATCAATTTTGAAAAATAAGAATATACTGAACATCAAGATCATAAAATAGGTTAAGGAGAACCAGAGGTACGATTTTTTTAAAGGTTTTAAGGATAATAGTTCCAAAATTTTAAATGAGCCAATCAAAAGTTATTGCTCATGACTTACTGGGACCTAGGCAAAAGTTCAAGACAAGCATGATGGTGCAAAGATCGGACAAGCCAAGCAAGCTATTTCATTCAAAGTTTTTACCTTCTGATATAGTATTTCTTATGGAAGACAAAATCCTCCAGCAGCACAAGATCCGAGGATGTGGCTAACAATGGTACCTCAAAATCGGAAATGTTGTTATCAAGCTCCTGCTGAAGCCGTTAGATGTGGTAGCAAAAGATCCATGTGCAAACTTGGATTTCATGGTCACCAAAGGTGCTTTATTGGTAGGATGTATATGCTGCATCGCCCCCTTCAAAGTTTTACCTTCACTCACTTTGTTGGATGTCGAAGTCCTCCATCAGGGCAAGACTGCAAACAGGTGCTGGCCAGGGTTCAACAAAGCCATATACCTTCGACATGAGGATCAGCTGAAACAGTTTTGAGCATGGCTAAAAGGTTTGAGAGGGACAAAACTGATATTCTTGCCCACCATGGGTGTGACCTCCCTGGCACACTTCAGTACCTTTTCCTGGACCTCTAAAAGTAAAATATCTGACCAAGTACTGCCTTTTTCAAAGTGTTGCAAAAATAGGTCAGTCCTGCAGCTCCCGGCACCTCAGGGCAGGCTTCTAGGAAACAAAGCATGACTCCAGCCAGTCCTCAGTGGTTTTCTGTGCCCTCTTGGGATTAGTAGTCCTTCTGCATTTTGTGCCCCTGAACCAGGAAAACAGGCGGCTCTTGTGTGATGCATCTTCTCCCATCATGAGTCAGGAGAACAGACTCTACTTTTAGCAGGAACATCTTCTTCGGATGGAGTCTTCCCAGGTCAAGGAATGTTCTGAGGAGTTGGTGGTGAGGGTGTCAGAGTAAGCCGGTGCACTACACATTGAATGAAGAAATGCTACCACTCAATAATATTTATTTTCAGGGCTATGGCAGAACCCGCCTGCAGGTAGCTCAGGTGATCATCGCCCCGCCCCGCACCTGGAAGCTCGGTCCAGACCGTTGGTATTGATGGCTGTGTGAAGGATGGCGCGAGGCTCAGAGAGAACTCGGCGGGTGGAGTAAATTTGGCAGTCACAGTTTGTCTTGGATATTACGGGCTGCAAGGAGGAGGTGAGTGTGCTGCTCCGGTCCCGTCTTGGTTTCGGCCCCCGCTTTGTTTCACTCCCTCGGCTATCAGCGTTTTTGCTGAAAGCATTGAGAGACCCGGGCGGTGCCAGCTGTTCCAGGGGGCGGGCTGTTCTCCTCTGTTCTCTCCTGCTCGCTCAGGACGGCAGTTTGACCCAGAATTCTTCCCTACGAGGCTCCAGCAGAAGGGAAACTAAGGCTTGGAGAGGGTTAAAGCGGGTTAAAGTGGCTGCTGCATGATTCCGGTTGTTTTTGAAAAGGAGAGCTCCTCTGTTGGCGGCGACGGGTTGAATAAGGCTGAATAAGGTGAGAAGCAAAAAGAAGGGAGGTGTTCTCCCTTTGTGACTTTGGCATCCCAGAGGTATAAAAAAAATATATATATATTTAAATAATAATAAACAAAATCCAGCCTAATGGGAAGACTCAGTAAGAATCTTAGTTCACCTATTCAGCCAGACACAAATATGCCCCCCAAAACTAAAACTCGCACTGCACAGATGAAGTTAACTTCTATTTCTACAAAGGCTGAGCCCGAGCGCGTGCAGAAAGCCCACCGATGCTCTACTCCTACAGCTATTCCCTCATGCTCTGAGGATATAGTCTTGTTCCAAGGAGAGGAGGGCCAAAGGGGTATTCGCCAAGCAAGGTCGAATATTGCATGCCAGAGAATAATAAATTCAACTCCAGAAGAAACTGAAGGAGGTAACGAACTATTAGGTCCAGCTATGACGGGAGAAAGCCTGGATAACAATCCTACAGTGGATAATCAGGAGAACATCCAAGAAGATCCTTCTAGCTTACCTCTGGGTAAAGCTAAGGAATATCTGATGTTTCAGAAACCTAAGGCATCTCAATCTCTTTTTCAGTGTCCACTCTCTTTGCCGCAGCAGGCCATCCAGTTTGCAGGAGGCCGAATCTAGAATTTCTTAGTTAGTGCACCAGATGACCTCAACTCAGCAGCAGGTCTTAGCTGCAAAAAAAACAAAAAAACTTGCTGGAAGTTAAGCTCGAAGAATTAGAGAATCATTCACAGTAGACTAATCTGCAGCTGGTTGGGTTCCAGAGGGGTGCGAAGGGTCTTAACCAGTACAATGGGTTGAGTCCCTTATAAAGGAGACAGTCCTTCCAGACAGCCCTTCCAGAATTCTCAGGATATCTCACGATCACTCGTGCCCATAGAGTCCCAGCACCGCCTTTCCCTAATTCTAAACTATTCTAGTGAACTTTTCAGATTATCATCTGAAGAAGCAGATCCTGACTAGGGCAATACAGAAGAAGCAATTTTCATCACGAGAGGTTCCTAACTGCAACATATTTCCAGATATGAGTGCAGCAGCAGCACGTCGCCGGAAGGAGTTTGTTAAGCTCCTCTATTTGTTTAAAGCACAGGAAGCTCAAGCAGCTATTGCCCAACAGTCGAAACTTCGAGTTTTGGTTCACAGCAAGTTCCACATGTTCACAAGCCTAGATGAATCCCAGGAACTTCTGCAGCAAATGACGAAGGATAAGTAAAGCGATTTGACTGTTCGATATGAAGGACATTTGTGCTTTTGTTGTTGTTTTTTTTGTTTTTCTTTTTTTTTCACCAGGTCGGGGAGCGGTGTATCACACCAGGGTGCCATATCATGGCACCCGATATCAAGGGCCCAATCTTTGGGCAGGCAGGGGGTAAGGCGGACAATTCCCATCTGCCAGTAGTGGGAAGGGTCACTGGGTTCTGGGGTGGGTTTGGGTGTGGGTCAGGGCACTGAGAGAGGGTGGTGGTGCAGAAAAAGAAAATGAGCAGAAATATTTAAAATATCATACTAGAAGGAAGGGTATGTTTACTGACGTTTTGACTCAAAGCAACAGTGTTAATAATGGATAATAATGTCTGCATTATATTGATCAATGTAACTGGCATCTTGAACAAGCAATAGTATGGTGGATTGATAAGATGGTTGGCAGCATTCTGGCCCCAAATTTTGTTTTGTCAGGAAACTCACCTTAAAACTAATCAGCCTAAATTGTTTATCACCAAAGGTTTCTCTAAGGCCTAGTTTGCTTCAGCCCAGGCAGCAAGAAGGGGGGTTGCTATTTATTTCGGAAGAGGGATAATCTGGGACATCACTCAAATTCAAAGAGATCCACATGGCATATGGATTTGTATTGTTGCGAAGGTGAATGGCAATATGCAGAATTTTTTTAATTATTATTCACTAGTTGTAGATGATTTTGTGACTCTTAAAAGCAGAAATGATAAAGCTAGACGAGCGGTGAGCCCAATTATTTTAGGGGTGGATTTTAAATGTATTCAAGATCTGCAATTAGATACATCAAATAAGGCAAAAAAGCAGATGAAGCCCTGGACCAAAAAGTTGATTGATGTCATGAAACAGGATCCTCAACTGGTTGAACCTTGGTGAAGGGCCCATGGTGTAGCTAAACAGTTTACCTATTACTCTAGCCAATTTAGGTCTGCTTCACGGATTGATTTCTTTCTGGTGTCACGCTCCCTGAGCTGTTTGAATACTGAGATTTTGGCCAATTCTTTCTCTGACCATTCTTTAGTAAAATTCGGAATTAATCTAGTGCTGGGGGAAGAGGAAAATCCATGTGGCAGATGGATAGACTTCTCTCAACCAATCAACAGTGGATAATAAGTATGCGAGAATGGATTAGGGAGTATTTTAAGATCAATAGGAGCACCGCCAAGCTTTTCCTCAGTACGAGGACAAATGATTGCTTTCACGGTGGAACAAGCCAGAGAGCATAAAACTAAAATAAAAGAACTCCAGAAAGCCGTTGATGCGGCCTTTGTAAAAAAAGAGAGGTTCCTCTGGGGGGGACATCGCGCCGGAGAGGAACTAACCAAGGCCAAACAGTAATTGAGGGATTTTTTATTGTGGAAGAAATAAGTAGTTCAAGAGCATACCAGCAGAGAGTTTACAAAAAATGCCAGGTGGTAGGAAAATTGTTGGCATGGTCAACAAGAGTCAAACAAGAAGCGGCGGTAATTGATGAAGTGGCAATACCTGGGACGCAGATAATAGTTTCTGAAAAAGATAGTATCTCTAAAATTTTTGTAGATCACTACAAGGATCTCTATTCAACTGACTATCAGGTATCTAAACAAGCTATTCAGTGCTACTTTGATGATTTAGTTCTCCCTCAGCTCTCTACAGGACAGAAAGAGGCTCTAATGGCCGACATTTCAGCAGAAGAAATCTCCAGGGCTTTGGCCTCAATGCCTGGAGGTAAGACCTGTGGAAATGATGGTCTCCCGATTGAATTTTATAAGGCTTTCTCAGAAGAGCTAGTTCCATTCTTGCTCGAGCTATTCAATCATGTTAAATCGGGAGGTGACGTTCCAGTGGCCTTTAAAGAATCCTCAATAGTTTGTTTTGTAAAGAAGGGCAAAAGTCCTAGGGAGGTCGGCTCTTATAGGCCAATCAGCCTCTTAAATGTAGACTATAAACTACTGATGAAAATATGGGCCAATTGATTCACCTCTGTGGCACAATATGCAATACATACAGATCAATCTGGCTTTATAGTAGGCCAGTCAATGTCGTCAAACACTGGTTATTTATTTCAAGCAATTGACTATTTTAATACCCACCAAACTTCCGCAATGATAATGATGGTCGATGCCAAGAAGGCATTTGACCTCATGAACTGGGGTGCATTACTCTATGGCCTTGAAAGGTTTGGGTTTCCGGTGCAAACTATTACTATATATCAAGGAGCTCAGGCTCAGTTTAGGTTCAATTCAAAATCAGCAGGCACAATAGATATTAGACGCGGGAACCGGAATATATATCAAGGAGCTCAGGCTCAGATTAGGATAAATTCAAAATCGGCAGGCACAATAGATATTAGACGTGGGACCCGGCAGGTGTGCCCCTTGTCACCAGTTTTATTTACCTTCTTCATAGAACCTCTGGCCGTAAGGATTCAGGATAATATAGATATAAAATCTCCAATAGAGGGGTTGTTGAAAATAACATTATTCGCAGATGACGTCAAACTTTTTCTTAAACCGGAAAAACAAAATATTGATAGGATTTTAAGGGAGTTCGCTGACTTTGAGGCGATTGGAGGATATAAAATCAATCATAAAAAAACTGAAGTATTGGCGTTAAATGTCTGCTGTAATTTTCTCCCAGACAATTTAAAACAACAAGCATATTCTCCAGAGCCGATTCGCTGGGAATTTATGTCTCAAACCAATATGCAGATTTATTTAGGTTAAATTATGAAGCAACACTGAGTAAAATTAAAGATCTATTGGGAAAGTGGATTCTTCTTCCCCTTAATTTGATAGGGCGCGTTGCTCTAATAAAGATGTCAGTACTACCCTTACTAATTTTTCTTTTTTCAAATATCACGATCAAAGTCAATGCAGTTTATTTTAGAAAATTGGAAAAATTATTTCACCAGTTTATTTGGAATAAAAAAGCGTCAAGGTTAAAACTATCAATCCTTCAACTTGATAATAGCTGGGATGGGCTGGCACTCCCTCATATTCGTACTTATTATGATGCAGAGTTTATGGATATAGTAGTTTGGCTGCTTGATACTAGGGTATCTTTGCTTTTTCCTCAGTAAGATGGTCCATGAAGCCGGAACTCAGCTTCCGGTCTTCTTAAAAACATCAAAACTTCCTAAAAAAGTAGGATACAAGACGCTTCAAGCACTTTCTAATAGACTTCAGAAATGTTATTCTCAAAAGGCCCAGTCTTCGGGATTTTAATATCTGGGCTTGACAGAGGCCAGAAGTTTGAGCCTTTACATTCGCAATAGTCATGTTAAACTTTGGGAATTAAAAGGTTTTAAAGAGCTAAGCCACTTTATAATAGGAGGTAGATGTATTAACTGGGATGAGGTTCAGGCTAGATGAGGTATACAGAGCAGGTTAGTATTTTTTTTAGCTTTCTCCAGGTTAGATCACTGATAAATAATATATACCCTCAGGAAATATAGGCACCCCCTCAGTCCTTGCTGCTGTGTTTAGAACTAAACTGAGAGGTATAGGGGATAGGTATCAAGTTTTTCAAAATCAAGTGGATCACCTAGTCGTTACCAATTTTCTGGAAAAAATAAAACATGAATTGTCTTGCAATTTTTCAATTAGAGAGTGGCAAATTATTTCCCAACAAGGCAGTAAGGCACTGAGAGCCACAAACTTCGAAAGAATAGTGTTTCTGTCCCGATGGACGGCTTATTATACTCCATATGCTTTGCATAAAATACATCGTCAGGTTGAAAATAAGTGTTTTCGTTGCCAGCAGGTTGGGGTGCCTGCTTACAAGTTTCTTGCACATGCTCAAGGTTGAGCCAGTTCTGGGTGAAAATGTGTGCTGAGCTCAGTTGTACCCTCAGGAGCAATATACAACCTGAGCCGACACTGGTGCATGGTGTGAGGAGCACAAGACCATGATCGGAGTTATGGTCAAGTCAAACAACAATTACCACTGACAGACAAGTGACATTGTTTGGTTTATTAAAACAGAGCCTAAACCATGTTTTAACAAGAGGGGGGAGAAATGTTTTTATCAATCTCGTTCTTGGTGGCATGTTCACTGATTCTCCAGAATTGGAAAACAACTAAAGCCCCGACCTTTCTTAATGGTATAATAAAATGAAACGAGTAAGAATTTATGAAGAAGCTTATGCGAAAAGGGTGAGAGCTATTAGAAAATGTATTTCAGTCTGGAAATATTTTGATCAAATGGAAAAGTATCTCCAGGGGTAACATTTCTGTTGGATTTATGGTACTTTGGCACTGGCACTTTAGTCTATATGAAATGATCATTTTCTAATAGATATCATTTGTTATGATTACATTTTCTCTTTATAAAAAATGATTGTTTAGTATGAATTGTTTAGTATGAACTGAATTTTGATCAAATGAAAAAGGAGGTCTAGACGTAAGATATCCATTGGTCCTATCGCACATTAGCACTTGCATTTTAGTTTATATGAATTGATCTTTTTCAACTACTTAGGGGTCGATTCCGATCCTGGATTTTTTTTCCCGTACGACTCGTATCCGTATTTTTTTACGTAGGAATCGTACAAGTCCTGTACAAACAGCGAAGTACGATTCGTACGTGAAAAATACATACGAATCGCCTCGGGAGAAGTCTGCGAGATGTCCCCAGACAGTTTTACATACAAATCGTAAAACTGAAGTCCGAGTGCGCAAGTACGATCCGTACCGCGCGTCCGAAAACACAAGCGCATGGAAAAGGCTCCGTACGGAGCGAACTTTGTACAAGCCCTACCCCGAGTACACTTGTGCCCGGGGTACGAGTCGTACGGCCCCCCAGCCTCCCACCCCTCCTGCGTACGTCCGCACCGTAACCCCACCCCCCTATGTACGCACCGTACCCCCCACCCCCCTATGTACGAGGCGTACCTCCACCTGCGTATGTATGCACCAAACCCCAGCGTACCCCCCACGCGCGTATGTAGGCACCGTACCCCAGGCGTACCCCCACCCGTGTATGTACGCACCGTACCCCAGGCGTACCCCAATCCTCGCGTATGTACGAACCGTACATATGCGAGGATTTGGGTACGCCTGGGGTACGGTGCGTACATATGCGGGTGGGGGTACGCCTGGGGAACGGTGCATACATACGCAGGTGGGGGTACGGTCCGTACATATGGGGTGGGTGTGGGGTACGGTCCATACATACAGGGGGGTGGGTGGTACGCACCGTACATGATGACACGTACAATGTGGGTGATGGTGTGTACGTCACGTAGCGGGCCCCCTTTTCCTCGTGCATCGCGGCGTACTTAGCTTTTCCGGCACTTTTTGGCTCCCGTAAAAATATAGCCGTGCGGAGTGCTGTGGGTACGAATCGTACTTGCTGGGCCGTAAAACGCTGCCTGACTCCGTGCGGACGTCGCGTTTGTGCTGTCCAGGATCGGAATTGTATGTATTTTTTAGCCGTACGGTATTTTTTACGATTCGTACAGAAATGGTATTTCTGTACGAATCTTACTTGCTGGTTTGTACGGTGGAATTCCCAGGTATGAGACGTACGGAGAAAACTCTCCGTACGACCATTTGTACCCGGGTTTTACCGGATCGGAATCAGCACCATAATATTTGTGATGTTTACATTTCCTTTTTAATCAAAAGGATTGTTTTGTATGAATTATATTTTGGATGTAATGGAAAAGGATTTCCAGGGATATTATGTCTGTTCGATCTATGCCATTTTTAGCACTTGCACCTTAGTTTTTATAAAATGATCTTTCTCTAATACATATCGTTTGTGATGATTATATTTCCTCTTTAGAGAAAAGGATTGTATAGTATGACCTGAATTTTGATCTAATGGAAAAGGATTTCTAGGGATAACATATCCGTTGGTTCTATCGCACTTTAGCACTTGCACTTTAGTTAATATGAAATTATCTTTTTCAATTATATAATATTTGTCATGTTTACATTTCCTTTTTATTCAATAGGATTGTTCAGTATGAATTTGATTCAATGGAAAAAGGATTTCCAAGAAACATATCTGTAGAAACTATGGCACTTTAGCACTTGCACTTTAGTCTATATGAAATGATCTCTTTCTAGTACATAAAAAATTGTGATAATGACATTTTCTCTCTAATGAAAAGGATTGCAGAGTATCAATTGTATTAGTATATATATTTTTATGTTGATCTGCCTTCTTCTATGTCATTTATTCTGCTCAATAAAATTTTTAAAAGAAAAAAATAATAATATTTATTTTCCTACATTCCCCCTCCTCTTTTTTTCGCATTTCCTCTTTGCATTACAGTATCATTACCCAGGAGCCCCTGTTCCACGATGACAAAACCCAGCTTCCACCAGGCAGGCCTGTCTTCAGACCCTAAGCTCCCCACTCACCTGACAAAAGAAAAACTATTTTTCCTTCAACTGCGACTGGAGCCTGGCTGTCTGGGAGGGTCCTGGGTATATGAAGTTGAAGCTCTTCTTGGCATCGCCAAGTGGATAGAGGTAGTGACAAAGCTGCCCCTTATTCTGTTACTGTTCCTATTCAAGATTAGGGGGCCGATTCCGATTCCGGCCGCAAAACAAACCGACCAACATGGACCCGGACCGAATACTGACCGACACCGACCAGCGCCGTACGACCCGTGAAGTACGATGCAACACGTGTGAATTACAACCGACACATACGGAATACAAGCCGTACGACCGAGCCATAGGGAAAATAGTGATCCGGCCGGAAAACTGACGCGATTTTCACCGACCGACACAAACCCAGAATGAACCCGACCGACCCGTACCCACGATGTACGATTAGCACAGTATGATGCAATGCGTCTAAAACCAGACCGACTCGCACGGAGACCAAGCCGCATGACCGACATGCACAGACAACCAGGCACACAAGCAATAGAGACAGCCACGAATGACGCGTACCAAACACAGAAGACAGGCAGCGTGAATGAGGCAGAGAAGCCCGCACGAGACAACAGCAGTGTCCGTTTCCGTCACATGAACGTCTCCTTCATGCCTACAAAACACAAAGGAAAAAAGACAAAAAAAGGACCAAACAAGCAATGACAAAGCAAATAAATACCAAAAAAAAACATGGGACAAAGACACACCCACAACTCCAACTATATAAAGGACTACAATCACTGCCATCATCCCTTGAAAACAGGAGACACAGCCAGCAGCAAACACCAGTACACAGCAACCACAGACACACTCACAACTCACCCATCACACAACTAACACACGATCAGCACCTCATACAAAAGCACACACACATACACACAGCAAAACCAACACCAACCCACCATCACATGCACCCTCACACACACATCCCTCACCACCACCACCCATCACCATGCCTCCAAAGAAGAATCCAAAGTTCACAGATAGTGAGTTAGAGGGGCTGGTAGACAAGGTCATCAGAGTAGAGCCACATTTGTTTGGTACATTGGTTCAAAGGACCCCCACAAAGATGTGGGCGAGGATTGTGGACAAGGTGAATGCACAAGCACAAGCACTAGCAAGGCGTACAAAGGATGACATCCAGAACAGGTGGTATGACGTGATCAGGAGGGTCAAGAAACTCATCTAAAAAGATCACGCCCTGAGTCAGTGCACCGACGGTGGCCCTCCTGCCAAACCAGTCTACTTCCGGACCTGGTAGGAGAAGGTGCGGGACATCCTACCACCAGAGAGCATCCATGGCATAACAGACATCACAGAGCCTGGTGAGTACACAAACAACATACCCAAGATTGTGTGGCAAGAGGACAGTGAAACCATGCACCCCAAGCAAGGCTACACTAACCAATAGATAATCAGCCCAAGATGTGTCTGACAGTCAGACACACACAATACCTGCCATCTCATAGTGACTGGGGACTGTGTCATGACATCCACCAACCTACAAACAAATAGAGCAAGCCAGTGGCACTAAGCCAAATAGACCACAAACACACCACCTCACAGTGCAGCTGACTGTCAGGAAGGAATAGTGGGGATGCAGGTGAAGTGAGTGTAGCCAAAAGCATGATGGGGCCTGTAGTCACAGATAATGCACATCCTCCTGATTGGCCCATCAAGACCTCTCTGAAACATGCCCACATCACAGGGAGTGGAAAATGACTGACAAGATGGCTGACACTGGGTCCTGCTGTGGGGAGCACATGGCCCAGCTAGGGCTTGTGTGCAAATCAGAAGCAGGACACCACTGACTGACATCCTACAATGGAAGCACGTTTCATGATGATTAAGGAGAACTGACAGCCCTGACCAGACTACTCAGCATGGGGAGACAACCCCACCTCAACACAAATTCCACACAACTCAACGGGTACAATGCATTGACACACACCTCATTGAAATATCAGCAAAAGATACCCCATACTGGGTGCTGCTGTGTGAAGCACAGGGGCTCACTTGGGACTTGTAGCCAAACAAACACCAGGATATCACAGTCAGCCATCTTGCCATTGCTGTCACACCCCCTCACAGGGAAGCAGAGTCAAGAGGAAGGAAGTATGGGCATGCTGGGAAGGGGGGTGCAGCCAAGAGTATGATGGGAGTCGCAGTCACAGATAACCTATACCCACCGACATGGCCCAGCAAGATCAAACTGAAACATACTCGCCTCACAGGGAGTGGGAAGGGACTGACAAGATGCCTGACACTAGGCTCTGTTGTGGGGAGCACCATGCCATGCTGGTAAATGGCCAACATCATACATCAGGACTACACAGTCAGCCATCTTGCCATTGCTGTCACACCCCCTCACAGGGAAGCAGAGTCAAGAGGGAGGAAGCATGGGCATGCTGGGAAGGGGGGTGTAGCCAAGAGTATGATGGGAGTCACAGTCACAGACAACCTACACCCACCCACATGGCCCAGCAAGATCAAACTGAAACATACTCGCCTCACAGGGAGTGGGGAGGGACTGACAAGATGTCTGACACTGGGCGCTGTTGTGGGGAGCACAAGGCCATGCTGGGAAATGGCCAAAAACAATATCAAACTCTGTCTGTGACAAGCTGGGAAAAATCAGTGTACAAGTAGGCATCTGTTTGAAAAGTAGAAAATTTCATGTTTGTGAACCAATGATGCATGTAGAAACATAAATCACATTGTGTGTCTTTTCCAAACACAGGTGGTGCTGGGCACCCAACACCAAATGACGAGGATGCCCAGTCCCAGACTCTGGTGGACACTGAACTCTCAGGTCTGACTCTCTCACTGTCCTCTTCAGATGATGACGACCAACCTGGCCCCTCCGGGGTGAGCCATTATGCAGTACCAGCAGCATCAACATCATCCCCCCCGTGCCCATGCCTCCAGCATCTGGACACCGACAGGGCACCCCCGCCAACACGGACAGACCAAGGACAATCAACACCCACAGCACAGGGACACAGGACCCCCCGGAAGCTACAGCCAACACCACCAGAAACACCACCCAAGGGGTCCCAGTGTCACGTGTGCAAACTGCCGCTGGTCCTGCCCGTGTGGAGAGGGGTGCTGGGAGGGGTGGGAGACACAGAGCATGCCTTGCAGAGGGGTCTGGACTGCATGATGACCCCCAACTGGCACGCATCTTAGATGCGTACCAGGATAGCACCGGAGGATTTGGCCACAAGCAGGTCGCCCACCATGCCCGCATAGAGGCCAAGTGGGATGACATCACTGCAGTGCATCGGGACATAATACAATGCCTCCACAAGATCAACGCCAACCTGTCCACACCCCCCTGTGTGCCCACAACATCTGTCGCAACACCATCTGCCAGCACCACAGGGAGGGAGGAGGACTCTGGCGGAGAGTCCCCTGCACCGCAGAGGCCTGCACATGAGGATCCCAGCCCCCGGAAGAAGAGGGGTCGTCCGAAGAAGGACATGTGAGAGGCAGATGTCCCAGCACATCCCCCAGGGCCTCCAAACCTGTTCTGGACAATATTCTTTGTGTGCAACCCGTTCACATTGTCCAATCGCACACAACTCGCCCACATGACATGGAGGGTTCATGTTGGGCCAATGTATCAGATGACTGTGGACTTTACTCTGGACATTTCATCTACCAGCACTTCCAACTCAAATGTGAACTTTGGATTCCCAAACCACTGTACAGCACCCACCATCCTATGCACTTCCCTCACACATGTTTGTAAATAAACTCACCAGTACACCATACTTGCCACTGTTGTGATTCCAACTTGTCATGTTCAGGGAGATGTCGATCTGCTACACAACACAGTGCATGCCAAATACTGCAACAATGTGATCTACGTAAGGAGAGTCATGGGGATGTGACACATGTGAGGGAGACACACCACTATGGCAACACAAAACATACTCACCGTGGCCATGTTACTCATCACACACAATGATGTTGACCTGAAACACATTGGCATGCACAGACACAACACCAAGCCCAGTCAGTGGTAACACGTCCACAGGTGAGGTAAGCAGATGTCACTCAGATGTGGGTAGACAGACAACGCACATAACAAAGCGTACCACAGGTTCATTACACATCAGAAACACGTTTATTCCACACTAGTTGCATGGTAATTCTACTTAACAGTGGACTCAAGCTCACAATGTGTTGGAGAATGGAAGTCCAGGGATGTGTGGTACAGCAGTTGATGAGAATTGTCAACTTCCACACTGGTGTTGGCTTCTGGGTGTTGGGGGTCAGTGTTGACCACACAACAGGCAAAGTACCCTGGGAAGGACAGACAAGATAGTCAAAAGTACAGAAGAACAGGAGAGAAATGCAATACACATGCACAAAACATGTTGCAAAACACCTACACAAACATTAGTTAGCAGTACTACCCTATTGTGGAGTACACACCAGCTGAATGGACACATCACAGCACGCATCCAGTCAAGTGGCACACAGACACACTCAGACAGCAACAGAGCTGGCTCAACACATTCCAGGCTACCTCCATACATTCACATAACAACCCTGGAAACTCACATTCAGGTGAAGAAGTTGTTGATGAGCTGGGAGCGGACGTCACCATCATCTTCATCATCACTGGCATCTTGGCCCAAGCCGGGATCCTCCACAGGTGCCGGAGGTTGCTCGTCGTCATCGTCATCCTGGATGAGAAGCGCCTCCTTCCACACCGCCATGTTGTGTAGCATGCAGCAGACCAGTATTATTTTGCACAACTTTGCAGGCTCATATGGGAGGGCCCCTCCGGTCTTGTCCAGGCAGCGAAAGCAGCTTTTCAGGAGGCCGATTGTCCGCACAATCACAATCCTGCTCTGACCATGTGCCTCATTGTAGCGCAGCTCGGCTGGTGTCACAGGGTTCCTGAGGGGTGTCAGAAACCACGTCATGTTGGGGTATCCGGAGTCACCTACACACACAAAAATGAACAAGTAGCTGAGTTTTGTAGGAGTGCGGAATACAACAGTGACAAACACACACAATGAGAAATAGTGAGTACACACCGACAAGCCAGGCATGCTGAGCTGGCATCTGCGACATCAGCGTTGCAATGCGACTACTCCTCATAATGTAGGCATCGTGCGCCGAACCAGGGAACCGTGCACACACATGTGTGATTGACATGTCAGCAAGACACACCACCAGAGCATTGATCAAATGGTAGTGCTTCCTGTTCCGATATGCCTGCTCATGTGCCTGTGGCGGTATCAGGGCAACATGTGTCCCATCAATAGATCCAATGACATTCGGCATCCTACCCAGTGTATAAAAGGCATCCTTAATTTCAGGGAGTTCATCTGGGCTCGGGAACTTGATATACAGGTTGAGGAATTGCAACATCCCCTCTAAGACATCGCGTAGCACCCGACTAAACATCGTTTGCGACATACCACCAGCAGTAGCCACAGTGTACTCTAAGGTACTGGTAGCAAAGAAGTGCAGGGCTGCCATCACCTTCACCTCTGGGGTCAGTGCTGCAGGGTATGTCCGGCCAGGTAGCAGATGTGGTGCCAACTGCTCCGCCAACTCTGCAATCAGTGGCCTGGTGAAGCAGTACCATCTGATGCAGTCGTGTTCCTGCATGGTTGCAAGGTCTGGGAACGGACAATGGACAGCTGGTGCCCTGCAGTACAGAGATGCACAAAGGAAGATTGTCAGTACATCCACCCCTGTGGCCATGACCACGATCACTATCACATGCTAGTGCATGACATTACACAATGAACTGAGGTGTGTGCTGTTGGGCATGGACACATATGTCACCTAAAAGACCACCACCTCACATCTCAATTCCACATGTCCACATGAGTCCCATGTAGTGCAATGGGCCAATCATCTGGCTTTGTCACCCAACCTATGTGCTGCTGCAACGTTCAAAAATCACACCCCAGTGACAATTGAGGCCTCATGTCTCCCAGGCTTCACAGATCTTTGCCATGCAGAAACGCAGGCTCCCTGTATTGCCACATCAACACAGCACTGGACATGGCGTATAACGCACACACCACAAGGCAAGTGTAAGTCCCACAGGTAGTGGCCACTGTTATTCCTGCCGGCCCTACATGTACGTCTCTTAGACACACACCGCATCAAGGTTGATGCATATACCACATGGATGTGGAGACTGTCACCCATTGGTAACATGTGATCAGACACATCTGAGACACAACATGCACACAGACTGTGGGTGCACATCAGTATTAGGGCTACAGGTCTCACTGTGCCGTACATGCCATCACCCCCAGGACTCAGGGTGTATGTGACATGTCTTAAACATATCCAACCTGACACTGTGGCCTTGACTCATGCCCATTACTGTCCAACTGCACCTCACAGTGGTAATGTGCACAACACACAAAGGATTCTGCCCCCATGTACACGTGCACAGCCTGGGAGTGGCTGCACAAAAGTGCCACCCAACAAACCAGATGTGGCCCCACCCCAACCACCCAGGGAATGCAGCCTTACATGTCATGGGACACTGTGTGGCCAATGCTGTAGTGTGGTAGGTCTGCACAGGTGTCCCTGGCTAGTAAATGTATGTTGAATCCATAAAATAGTCACACCAATGAGGTCCGACGCGGGTGACAATGCGTACGGATTGCACGGTTCATGACCGAGCCGTACGTACGCTTTGTCATTGAATGCAATGAGGTCTGACGCGGGTGACAATGTATAAGCATTGCACAGTTCATGAGCGAGCCGTGCGTACGCTTTGTCATTGAATGCAATGAGGTCCGACGCGGGTGACAATGCGTACGCATTGCACGGTTCATGATCGAGCCGTGCGTACGCTTTGTCATTGAATGCAATGAGGTCCGACGCGGATGACTATCATGCATGCGCGTCGGGCAGGCATGGTCCGAGACAGGCGTATGCCTTGGCCACTGAATCGTATGGAGACGGGTGCATGTGTATTTTTGAAATACACGTTGTAGAGTCAGTTGACCGAGCCGGGCGCACCCATTGGCTCAAGACTGTAATGGAGACGGATGCGGATTCCAAACTTGTACGAGTTGTGCACTGGAAATTCAGTTGGATGCCTATAAACATGTTGCAATTTCAAGTGTTTCATGAAGGTGAAGATTTGAACGATGCGGAAGGTGTGTACGAGTCGTACATTTAAATGGATTGGCCAGATTCATAGAATGCAACCGTGTTGGATCTATCACTTGGGACACATGACACAGATTCTGCCTCTGCAGCACAGATATAAGGCTGGCTGGCCCCCATGGAGCTCACTTGCCTGCACCACATGCTACTGGAACACATCCCTGCTACCACTGCTGCTGTCTCTGCATCCTCTGGATCCTGCTATGGCACGTACTGTGGAGAGGGCCCCAGCCTTCACTGAGGAGGAGAACCAGGCCCTGCTGGACGGGCTCCTTCCACAGTACAGCAAGATCTATGGGAAACCAGCGGAGCAGGTGAGTGTGCAGTCCACTGCCTTCCGAACTGTGCATGTTGTCTGACTAGCAGTACTAGCAGTGTGTACACCAGTGGCAAGCATTCTCACTGACTACTTTCATCCCCCAAAGTGTGTAGGTACGTGTAATGAACAGGTAGCCTGCTGCTAAAGTGCATTAGTGCAAGCTTCCCAGGCATTGTTAACATGTCAGACATGCATGTGAGTTTTCATTCCCCATGGTTGCACTACCTGTGTAATTTATTTCCCTTTGTGATGATGCCATCTATATCCAAATGAGTGCTGCACAAATCTGGGGCATGGGTGTTAATGTAATTTTCACTTTGTCCTCCTCACAGGTTGATGCCCACCAGAAGTAGGAGATCTGGCTGACAATCGCCCAGGCTGTTCGTTCTGTGGGGGTCTACAAGCGCTGGATCCGCAACTGCCAGAAGAGGTGGCAGGACCATCGGGGCTGGACCGGGAGGATAGCTAGATTCCAGCTGAAGCTGTCACCTCCACGCAGGAGGGGTGGACACCGGACCCTGACTCCCCACATGCTCCCTATCCTGGCGGTGGTCTTCCCAGACCTGGATAGGCAGTTGAAGGCTAGACAGCAGCAGGAAGGGGGTGAGTCCATGTCTGATCTGTGTACTATGTCTGACATGCAAATAGCAGTCTTTTGTCCTGGTCACACTTCCACATTACGTAAGTCTTGTAGTCCCAAACTCAGGTCCCTCATTTGTATGATGCACCCTCCTCATCTGTTCCACAGGTCTGGCCCCTCCAGTCTGTTGCTTGTGTCACTAGGGCACTGTATCCCTGCAGTCAGCTATGCTTCAGGTACCGGTCAGCATCAGTTCCCATGAATCTGTTGTGTGTTTCATGGGTGGGTCAATTGTTTACACAATGCCTGAGATATGACATGTGATCTGTGTGTGCCCTTGAGATGTGTACCAATTGCTGGTCTGACTCACAACATGTGGCTAGGGTATTCCAAACAAACCCATGCAGCAAGGGACTCCAATTTTTGGGCCTCAGGAGTATGTATATCAAGTATGTCACACTTGCTTAGCCACCTGACTACTGTCCGGAGCCAAACACTGTTTCACCTAGTCCTGGCCAGTCATGACCCCTCAAAGGCATTCAGAAACACTCTGTAATCCCACTCCTGTTTATGAAATTGCAGGTTGTGCTTAGTGACATGTGCCCTCAGGTGTCTGCCTCTGTGTCATTAGGGTGTGGCTTGTTGCTACGTACAACTGGGGTGTCCATGATTCAGAGGGTCAGCATGACATCTGCAATGTGACTATGAGAGACAAGACCTGTGTGACATATAGGTGTGTGATCATCTGACAGTGCACAATGGTGTATGCAACTGTGTCCTTCATGCATCTGGGTTACATACATGGTGGACTGTGATGTGTTAATGTACAGGGATTTGTGTTTGCTGAGACTCATATGAATGATTTGCATGATGTGGAGTCTTCTGGGTCCTGGATATGTTGTTTCCATGGGATGGGCAAGTGCCCCGGTCATCTGCAGAGTTAGCTTTACCCCTGAGCTAGGATTGTGAGTCAGTGCATATTGTTGTTGTCTGGATGCCCTGCCCCTATGACAGGAGACAGTGTTGACTGACTTTCAGGGCATCCCAGTGCCATTGCATTTAACTTGCTATCAGTGAGCCTGCATTGTGTTCAAGTGTGCACCATGCACCCCATTGTGGCATTGCCCATCAGGACATGAGTACATCATAGTGAGTGTTGCTGGCATGCATCCCAAGCATGTGAAATGAGTCTCTACCCATCCCTTCATCCGGACACCTGTACTGAGTCAGTAGCAAGAGATGTGCTGTGTGTATAGTGACATATTCCTACATGTTCACTTGCATGTACAACTAATGTGTGGGTGGTGCATGTTGGCACATTGGGGTGTTAGCATCCACATGCAACAGACATATGTGTGAAAGTCAAGGAGGGTTTTGTGTGCCATGGTTGATGTTGAGAATGACAATTGTCTTTTCCTAAACAGTGTTGGCACTTTGAGCTGTGTTCAGCTGATGATGCCAGGGCTTGCCCTGTGATGTGATGTACTCACTGTGGTGTGTGCAGTCGGTGCAGGTGACTGATGTAGTTCTGTTACTTCCTATTCCTATCCAGATACATCCACGGCCACAGGAGATGGCAGCTCCATGGACCAGGAGGAGCCACAGAGCCTGACTGGGACAGAAGGCAAGGAGTTGGAGGGACCCAGTGGCATGGAAGGCGAGTGGAGCCACACCGAGGAGTCCTCAGTACCATCCACCCCAGCTGAGGGCCTCAGGAGCTCTGAGGATGATTCCCTTGTGGAGGCGGGTGTCAGCAGCCACCAAACCCCAGCTAGTGAGGCTGTCTCCGCCACCCCCACTGCCACCACCACCACCACCACCACCACCCCCCTCCCATCGGCTCCTATATCGAGGTCCCTGTGGGCTCTCGTGTTCGTGAGCATGTCTCCTTTGTGCCAGGCACCGCACCCCCTGCCCCTGTGTCCCCTGCTGCCCTGAGTGAGGAGTCTGTGGACTTACTTAGACAAATCCATGTAGGGCAGACGTCGATGCTGAAGGTCCTCCATGCACACACAGGTCTGTTGACACAACTGGGGTCATTCATGGAGGGCATTTCCTCGGGCATGTCTGCCCGGTGAACGACCAAAATATAGAATCCAAAATATAGACAGGACAGAATATCGATTCTAAAATATAGATAGGACAGAATATCGAATTATCAAAATATAGATAGGTCAGAATATCGAAATTGGGGTATGAAATATCGATTTCCATAATATAGAATTAAAAAATATAGAATTCCATAATATCGAATTTTAAAATATAGATTACTATAATATCGAATTTAAAAATATAGATATCTATAATATCAATTTAATTTTTGTGTTATGTATGGTAGTATATGTGTTAAAATTATGTATTATTTTTGTAAAGTATGTTTAATTTTTTAAAACGAATGAATGTTATGTAATTTAATTTTTGCGTAATTTAATTCCGTAGCGGGTTGTGGGTTTATAGGGGAATAGGGTGGGAAGTCATTTAATTATGGTTAATTAAATATGAATTATATTGATATGTTCTGATAATTAATTGATTGATAATTACTTATTAATTGGTAATTAAATTTTATTAATTGGTAAATTATTTATATTAATTGATTAATTGATAATTATATTAATTGTATTTTTTATTATTAGGAGCGGGTTGTGGGTTTATAGGGGAATTGGGTGGGAAGTAATTTAATTGTAATAAAGTAAATATTATTATTTTTATTTATGTGTATTGATAATTAATTGATAATTAATTATTAATTGGTAATTAATTTGTATTAATGGGTAATTAATTTGTATGAATTGATAATTAATTTTTATTAATTGCTAAATAATTTTTATTAATTGATTAATTGATAATAATATTAATTGTATTTTTTATTATTGGGAGTGGGTTGTGGGTTTATAGGGGAATTGGGTGGGAAGTAAATTAATTGTAATAAAGTAAATATAAATTGTTTTATTTATGTGTATTGATAATTGATAAATAATTAATAATTGGTAATAATTTGTATTAATTGGTAATTAATTTGTATGAATTGGTAATTAATTTTTATTAATTGCTAAATATTTTTTATAAATTGATTAATTGATAATAATGTTATTTGTATTTTTTATTATTGGGAGTGGGTTGTGGGTTTATAGGGGAATTGGGTGAGAAGTAAATTAATTGTAATAAAGTAAATATTAATTTGTATTTATATGTATTGATAATTAATTGATAAGTAATTATTAATTGGTAATTAATTTTTATTAATTGCTAATGAATTTTTTCAATGGTAATTCATTTTTATTAATTGGTAATTATTTTTAATTAACTTTTTATTGGTATTGATAATTAATGTAATCTTATTTTAAAATTAAGTCATTACTTTCCCTACTTTTTCACTCTCAGGAGTGGGAATAGTATTTTTTACCCTCCCGCTATCCAACTCTTTCCCTACTGTTACACTCTTTGGAGTGGGAATAGTAATTTTTACCCTCCTGCTATCCAACGCTTTCCCTCCTGTTACACTCATTGGAGTGGGAATAGTAATTTTTACCCCTACACTATCCAGCGTTTTCCCTACTGTTGCATTCACTGGAGTGGGAATAGTAATTTTTACCCCTACGCTATCCAACGCTTTCCCTACTGTTGCACTCACTGGAGTGGGAATAGCAATTTTTCCCTTCCCGCTATCCAACGCTTTCCCTACTGTTGCACTCTCTGGAGTGGGAATAGTAAATTTTATCCTCCCGCTATCCAACGCTTTCCCTACTGTTGCACTCTTTGGAGTGGGAATATTGATTGTTACCCCTACGCTATCCAACATTTTCCCTACAGTTGCACTCACTGGAGGGGGAATAGTAATTTTTACCCCTATGCTATCCAACGCTTTCCCTACTGTTGCGCTCATTGGAGTGGGAATAGTCATTTTTCTCTTCCTGCTATCCAATGCTTTCTGTACTGTTGCACTCTCTGGAGTGGGAACAGTAAATTTTACCCCTACGCTATCCAATGCTTTCCCTACTGTTGGAGTCACTGGAGTGGGAATAGTAATTTTTCCCTTCCTGCTATCCAACAATTTCCCTACTGTTGCACTCTCTGGAGTGGGAATAGTAATTTTTACTCTCCCGCTATCCAATGCTTTCCCTACTGTTGCACTCTTTGGAGTGGGAATAGTCATTTTTACCCCTACGCTATCCAACGTTTTCCCTACTGTTGCAATCACTGGAGTGGGAATAGTAATTTTTACCCCTATGCTATCCAACGCTTTCTCTACTGTTGAAATCACTGGAGTGGGAACAGTAATTTTTCCCTTCCCGCTATCCAATGCTTTCCCTACTGTTACAGTCTCTGGAGTGGGAATAGTAATTTTTACCTTCCCGCTATCCAACGCTTTCCCTACTGTTGCACTTTTTGGAGTGGGAATAGTAATTTTAACCCCCAATGCTATCCAACGTTTTCCCTACTGTTGCACTCACTGGAGTGGGAATAGTGATTTTTATGCTCTCACTATTCAACAAAATCTCTACTTTTTTTACATTACTTTTATTATGTTTACATTTTAAGCTTTTTTATATTATATTATGTATGTTTTATTTAATTGTTTTTAATATTTAATTACTTTTATATTATTTTTAATACATTTAAAAAATTCGATATTTTAGCTAACTATATTTTAACATTCTATATTTAGGAATTGATATTTTAGTACTTACCTGTTTGTAGATAGGGAGTCGATATTCTGTCCTTCTATATTTTGGCGTCGATATTTTGGGCATTCTATATTATGTCCCTCGATATTTAGTCACTGAACCGCACCCCTCCTACCGCTGCACCACTCACGATTCCTATCACCCTACCTGTACCAAGCACAGAAAACCCCAAACCAAGGTCTAGACGTGCACACAAGCAAGCGCAGGGGACTGATTCCACACTCACAGGGGCTGGTTTGCTGACACACACACAGTCATCCACAACCACTACACAGTCCTCCGAGACCTCTCCCTCCCAGCCCCCTTCCCTTGCCTCACCTGCAACCCCATCCCCCCAGAAGCTCTTCCTCTGTGACCTTGGCCTCTTCCCCACCGACCCTGCAGATCCTGATTACAAGGGGAAGAGGAAGTCCCCACACACATAAGGGAGTGCCCCTCACACCCGGACACCCTCCCCCAGGCGCAGTCAGACCGAGACGCCCACCCGCAAGTCCCCGCGGCGCCAGAAGAGCAAGACCCCCCCCGCCACCACGCAGCTCCAAGGCAAAGTCTCCATCCTCTATCTCCCAGGCCACCACTCCAGAGGTTCCCCCGCCACTCCCTGCCCCGGGTTCCCCCACACACAGATACACCATCCACAAAATGCTAAGGCCATCCCCCAGCACTTTCTCCTCCACACCTGGTCAGACAGTTGGTGCCACTGATGTGGGGACCGTGTCCCCCCTGCCCTGCCGACCTCACCTGTCCCCCATTCCGCTCCCATGTAGGCACTGCTTTGGAATCCACGACCACCCCGTCTGACTTGGGCACTGCAGTGGTAAGCCAATCCACTCCATCTGACCTGCATACTGGAGTTGTGCCGGCACCCACCCCATCTGACTTGTGTCCCACAGTTGGGACAGCACCCACCACTTCAGTCAGCCCCACTGCAGTTGCTAGTGTCTCGCCTGCATCCACCACCTCTTCACTGCCTCCTTCTGCTGCGCCCTGATCCTGTGTCTGCGGTGCCTGGCCTGCCCTATGTATGCCCCTCCGAGGGGATGACCCCGGTCCTTAGCAGTGCGGGCAAGCAAGGTGTGACAGTTGTCACTCTAGTTCACTCCTTGGCATTTGGACATGGACTGGCCATTGGCCTTTTGTTTGCACAGACGTTTAGATTTTCATACACTGAATTTGTAAATGTAAATGTAAATGTGCAGATATTTATATAGCGCAAATCACCAACCGGTCTCTAAGCGCTTGCTTAGGGAACCCGTCCTGGTATTCCCCTGTGAGATAACCCAGCAGGGCATCCACAAGGTGAAAGCCAGGCATCCCGCCGCGAGGGGCCATTGTGGAGATTAAGCAAGCTATTGCCCATAGTCGCAGAGTGTGAACCCATGAATCGAGTATGCACTGGAGCGCGAATTATCGAGTCCAAGGACAATTTATGGACTCAAGACCCAGCCGAGCCGGGAATTGAACCCTGGTCCCAGGCTGACCTCTGCTTCCAGGACTGCCTACTCTAACCAGTGAGCCACACTTCTCCACATGAGTGGGACTTGGCGTGAATATGGTTGGCACAGCTGGGCTCCCACTGGAGTTGTGTCCCCTCAAGTTAGTGTGTTGTCCAGTGACATGGCCTGGGCCCATGGTGTGTGTTGTATGAGCATGTGTGTGTGTCCACATCCCTGTTCATACACAGACAGTGTTCCCTTGATATGTTCCTGTTGTTGATGCTTGCTGAGTGGTACTGGGTTCATCCCACTACTTTTCCAATGGGCTACCAGATGTGTGGGTGCATGACACACTACTGTTAATTGGTGTATCATCATTGTGATTTGTCAGTTCTGAGTGGTGATGATGTTGTTGTCAGACACAGATGGGACACAGTCAGGGTTCCTCAAGGCACTTATTTGTTTGCAATATCAAGTAGTTGTCCCTAGGTGGTAGTTTTCAGTGATTGAGACATTTGTATGTCTGTATGACTGCTCCCACTTGTCGGGTTCACGGCTGCGATGCTGGCAGGTGTCAGCATGGGTGCCTTGTGTTTCTCCTTGCCATCTGCATTGTCCTGGGACTGTGGCAGGGATTCTGAAGGTTACATGAGCTTTGAGGTCATGGCCATGTACCGCATACTGTGCAGTATGTCTGTCATTCCCCAGGGTTGTAAACAGTCCTTGTGTGATGTGTCTGTGCACCTTAGTTCATCCCAACATTTCTGTGTTTGTCATGGGTGCATGTGCAATGTCACCTGTCCATGTGGGCTTCACAGATACACATTGTTGCAGTTCAGGGTGTGTGGTGTTGAGGGTGGACTGATGTGAATGTTTGCATGGATGGTCCCCTAGCTCTCATTTGTCCATGGATGAGGGGCCATGCTGAGTGATTTGTGTTTGTGTATGTGTGATGTACGTTTGTGGCACAGGACACATGTCTGGGTTTCCCAGTTTGTACGACATCTGCCTTTGTCATAACAGTGAAGGTGTCATGCATGCTTGTGTCACCCCACTGTCTGGTCCCTTGGGGTAGTGGTATTGTGTGTCAGTCTCTTGCTGTGTTAGTTGGTGTTCATTCCAGCTTGTGCCACATGTGTCTGTTGTGCTCACTCTCATCTCCCAACGCCTGATTGCCCACTGACGGTGTCCCAATGATGGTTTACTTTTGAATGGCACTGTGTCCACATCTGTGTCACTGTGGTTCAGCCCCCCTAATGTGTTGTGTAGTTGCCTGGGGATACTGTGACACACACACACATGTTGTGTCCTATGTGCAGTGTAAGTTTGCCTGTTTGTGTTTGTGCATCTGCACCAGTGCATTGGTATTGCTGTTGTGGGCCTTTGTCTGGATGCTGTTTCTGTGATTTTGCATGCTGTCCCTGTGAGTCATTTCACATCATTGTGCACATTCATCCTGATTGTTGGGTGCCATTGCTGGCATGGAATGTGAGTTTGTGAGCTGACACCTACAGTCTACACATGTTGTTTTGATTGGTGTGTCTATTTTCGAGATTTGTGCATGCTTGGTGATGGTCACTTCTGCTGTTGTGTCATTGTACGCTGTATGCATTGTCAGCCTCCATGTGTGGTGCTTGTCTGCACATGGCTGAGAGTGTTATGTTTTCACAGCACTGTTAGCCTCACCACATCTCTGTGTGTATGGGACACAACCACTAGTTTGCCCCAGAAGTGTTTGATGTGTTGGGAGCAGGGATCATACATCCTTTTTGTTATTTGCTTTGACCATGATGACACATACCTTTTGGTCACACTCATGTGTTGGTCACACATGTGCTGTTACTTACATTGTATGCTCGTAGCCATAATCACTGTTGTGGGCATTTGTCACAGACTACAAACTGTTGTCATGATGTTATGGGGGATGTATTTTGCGGACATACCTGATGTTGGAGTATTCTGGATGTGTTGCCCATCACCCATCCTATGACTGGGGGTGGCAGGGGTGCTGGGCAACAGGTCCCCTATGGCTGGGGGTGCAGGGGTGCTGCGCAACAGGTCCCCTATGGCTGGGGGTGGCAGGGGTGATGGGCAACAGGTCCCCTGTGAGTGGGGGGGGCAAGGGTGATGGGCAACAGGTCCCCTGTCAGTGGGGGTGGCAGGGGTGATGGGCAACATAGGCCCAATGGCTGGGGGTGGCAGGGGTGCTGGGCAACAGGTCCCCTATGGCTGGGGGTGGCAGGGGTGATGGGCAACAGGTCCCCAGTGAGTGGGGGTGGCAGGGGTGATGGGTAACATAAGCCCTATGGCTGGGGGTGGAAGGGGTGCTCGGCAACAGGTCCCCTATGGCTGGGGGTGGCAGGGGTGATGGGCAAGTGGTCCCCTGTGAGTGGGGATGGCAGGGGTGATGGGCAACATAAGCACTATGGGTGGGGGTGGCAGGGGTGATGGGCAACATAAGCCCTGTGAGTGGAGGTGGCAGGGGTGATGGGCAATATGTCCCCTATGGCTGGGGGTGGCAGGGGTGATGGGCAACAGGTCCCCTATGGCTGGGGGTGGCAGGGGTGATTGGCAACAGGTCCCCTATTGCTGGGGGTGGCAGGGGTGATGGACGACAGGTCCCCTGTGAGTGGGGGTGGCAGGGGTGATGGGCAACATAAGCCCTATGGCTGGGGGTAGCAGGGGTGCTGGACAACTGGTCCCCTATGGCAGGGGGTGGTAGGGGTGATGGGTAACAGGTCCCCTGTGAGTGGGGGTGATGGGCAACATAAGCCCTATGGCTGGGGGTGGCAGGGGTGCTGGGCAACAGGTCCCCTATGGCTGGGGGTGGCAGGGGTGATTGGCAACAGGTCCCCTATTGCTGGGGGTGGCAGGGGTGATGGACGACAGGTCCCCTGTGAGTGGGGGTGGCAGGGGTGATGGGCAACATAAGCCCTATGGCTGGGGGTAGCAGGGGTGCTGGGCAACTGGTCCCCTATGGCAGGGGGTGGTAGGGGTGATGGGTAACAGGTCCCCTGTGAGTGGTGGTGGCAGTAGTGAAGGACAACAGGTCCCCTATGGTTGGGGGTGGCAGGGGTGATGGGCAACAGGTCCCCTGTGAGTGGGGGTGGCAGGGGTGATGGGCAAAAGGTCCCCTATGGCTGGGGTGGCAGGGGTGATGGGCAACAGGTCCCCTGTGAGTGGGGGTGGCAGGGGTGATGGGCAACCAACATAAGCCCTATGGCTGGGGGTGGCAAGGGTGCTGGGCAACAGGTCCCCTATGGCTGGGGGTGGCAGGGGTGATGGGTAACAGGTCCCCTGTCAGTGGGGGTGGCAGTAGTGATGGGCAACAGGTCCCCTGTGAGTGAGGGTGACAGGGGTGCTGGGCAACAGGTCCCCTATGGTTGGGGGTGGCAGGGGTGATGGGCAACAGGTCCCCTGTGAGTGGGGGTGGCAGGGGTGATGGGCAACATAAGCCCTATTGCTGGGGGTGGCAGGGGTGCTGGGGTGCTGCGCAACATGTCCCCTATGGTGGGGTTGGCAGGGGTGATGGACAACAGGTACCCTGTGAGTGGGGGTGGCAGGGGTGATGGGCAAGAGGTCCTCTGTGAGTGGAGGTGGCAGGGGTGATGGGCAACATAAGCCCTATGGCTGGGTGTGGCAGGGGTGCTGGCAACAGGTCTCCTGTGAGTGGGGGTGGCAGGGGTGATGGGCAACATAAGCTCTATGGCTGGGGGTGGCAGGGGTGATGGGCAACAGGTCCCCAATGGCTGGGGGTGGCAGGGGTGATGGGAAACAGGTCCCCTATGGCTGGGGGTGGCAGGGGTGCTGGGCAGCAGGTCCCCAATGGCTGGGGTGGCAGGGGTGATGGACAACAGGTACCCTGTGAGTGGGGGTGGCAGGGGTGATGGGCAACATAAGCCCTATGGCTGGGGTGGCAGGGGTGCTGGGCAACAGGTCCCCTGTGAGTGGGGGTGGCAGTAGTGATGGGCAACAGGTCCCCTGTGAGTGGGAGTGGCAGGGGTGCTGGGCAACAGGTCCCCTATGGTTGGGGGTGGCAGGGGTGATGTGAACAGGTCCCTTGTGAGTGGGGGTGGCAGAGGTGATGGGCAACATAAGCCCTATGGCTGGGGGTGGCAGGGGTGCTGGGCAACATAAGCACTACGGGTGGGGGTAGCAGGGGTTATGGGCAACAGGTCCCCTGTGAGTCGGGGTGGCAGGGGTGATGGGCAACAGGTCCCCTGTGAGTGGGGGTGGCAGGGGTGATGGGCAACAAGAGTCCTATGGCTGGGGGTGGCAGGGGTGCTGGGCAACATAATCACTATGGGTGGGGGTGGCAGGGGTGATGGGCAACAGGTCCCCTATGGCTAGGGGTGGCAGGGGTGATGGGCAACAGGTCCCCTGTGAGCAGCAGGGGTGATGGGCAACAGGTCCCCTGTGAGTGGGGGTGGCAGGGGAGATGGGCAACAGGTCCCCTGTGAGTGGGGGTGGCAGGGGTGATGGGCAACATAAGCCCTGTTGCTGGGGGTGGCAGGGGTGCTGGACAACAGGTCCCCTATGGCTGGGGGTGACAGGGGTGATGGGCAACAGGTCCCCTGTGAGTGGGGGTGGCAGGGGTGATGGGAAACATAAGCCCTATGGCTGGGCGTGGCAGGGGTGCTGGGCAACAGGTCACCTATGGCTGGGGTGGCAGGGGTGATGGGCAACAGGTCCCCTGTGAGTGGGGGTGGCAGGGGTGATGGGCAACAGATCCACTATGGGTGGGGGTGTATTTGGTGCTGGCCATGCAACCCCTATGGTGGGCTGTTGTTAGTGGCCAGGATGTGGATCCCCTGTGTGTGTGTGCCCTTTTGCGGGTTTGTGTCGTTTGTTTGTGTTGTAGATGTCTGACTTACCATCTGTGCCGTCGGCATCGGTCCCTGATCCGGTCATAGATGTAGAGTACTGGTATGACCTGCACAATGAGATTCATGATGTGTTCATGTCACACATGCTGCTTGTTGCTCCGTCTCGTACCCGCTGCAAGCTGGTGTATTGATTTGTGGCGCGAATCGTAGCTGATATGCTTGTTTTCCGGATGCTGTGACATCCCGTGCGTGATGACCTGTCCGGCGCGTAGGAAGTATGCATCACACTTGTCATGCCGGAAACTGCTATGGATACTGCTTCCGGGCAACTTGGTTCATCTTTAGTAGTTACGGCTCAGATGGAGAATGGGGCTTGATTCACAGCCTACGTGTCGGTCGTGTTTTTGGCAGTTATGCGCAACGTACTTACTCGACAGGACGGACCGGGTACGTGTCGGTCACATGGTAACGCTACGGACATCTGTCCGACCAGCTATCGGAATCGGCCCCTAGGTAGCTAATGCCTGCTCAGTGGTCAGAAGTTTAAAGGCCTTGACCCTTCCAGGGCTCAGAGGCAGTCCACTTTCCTCTGAGCCAGGGTCATTAACTCTCCAGGCCAAAGATGTGTATTTCAGCTCTGGTTTTAAGGTAGTTGTATCACTGGCAGTCTAAAATACATTTATAAAGTTATTTTTCAAAAATGTGACCTCACCATTAAACCATTTTTAACTACCGAAGAGGAAAAAACTTTAAAGCATTTTTCCAGCCTTTTTGTAAGCATAGATGGGGATTTAGGATTCAAATCCCATATAAGGTGCCGATTCCGATCCTGTAAATCCCGGGTACAAATTGTCGAGAATTCCACCGTACAAACCAGCAAGTACGATTCGTACAGAAATACCATTTCTGTACGAATCGTAAAAAACACCGTACGGCTAAAAAATACATACAATTCCGATCCTGGACAGCGCGTACACGACGTCCGCACGGAGTCAGGCAGCGTTTTACGGACCAGCAAGTACGATTCGTTCCCACAGCACTCCGCACGGCTATATTTTTACGGGAGCCAAAAAGTGCCGGAAAAGCTAAGTACGCCGCGATGCACGAGGAAAAGGGGGCCCGGTACGTTCCGTACCCCCAGCCCCGTATGTACGCGCCATACCCCCAGCCCCCGTATGTATCCGTAATACCCCCAGCCCCGTGTGTACGCGCCGTATCCCCAGCCCCCCGTATGTACACACCGTACCCCCAGCCCCGTATGTACGCGCTGGGGGTACGGCGCGTACATACAGGGGGCTGGGGGTACGGCACGTACATACGGGGGGCTGGGGGTATGGCACGTACATACGGGGCTGGGGGTATGGCGCGTACATACGGGGGGCTGGGGGTACGGGGCGTACATACGGGGGGCTGGGGGTATGGCGCGTACATACGGGGGGCTGGGGGTACGGCGCGTACATACAGGGCAGGGGATACGGCACGTACATATGAGGGGCTGGGGGTACGGCGCATACATATGGGGCTGGGGGTACGGTGCATACATACGGGGGTACGGTGCGTACATACGGGGGGCTGGGGGTGCGGTGCATACATACGGGGGGGCTGGGGGTACAGCGCATACATACGGGGGGCTGGAGGTATGGCGCGTACATACTGGGCTGGGAGTACAGCGCGTACATACGTGGGGCTGGGGTATGGCGCGTACATATGGGGCTGGGGGTATGGTGCGGACATACGCGGGAGGGGTGGGAGGCTGGGGGGGCCGTACGACTCGTACCCCAGGCACAAGTGTACCCGGGGTAGGGGTCATGCAAAGTTTGCTCCGTACGGGGCGTTTTTCCATATGCTTGTATATTCGGGACGCCGGTACGGATCGGACTTGTGCGCTCGGACTTCAGTTTTACAACTCGTACGTAAAACTGTCCGGGGACATCTCGTAGACTTTTCCCGAGGTCATTCGTATGTATTTTTCATGTACGAATCGTACTTCGCCGTTTGTACGGGACTTGTATGATTTGTACGTAAAAAAATACGGATGGTACATTTTTTTAACGGATCGGAATCGGCACCTAAGAGTACTTTGGGAAAAGACTAGTAAAGACTACAGAGTTAAATTAGTTTTGACTTTTATTTCACTGGTAGGGCATACTAACCCAATATGCAGTGTGCTCACTTTTTATATATATCTTAGCACTCTGCCTTACTGGCATGAAAGGCAGTTTTTGGAGTGACATATGAGGTTATAAAAATATGCTTTCTTGTTCTCCTACTTGGCAAAGGGATTTTCACTGTAATGCATTTAAACTGCTGTTTGCTAGAGCACAGTGGACTCCTGGCAGACATATTTTTTGTAATATATTTGAGTGTTGTAAGTACACACTACAACCCACATATGAAATGTAACTTTCAATGCCATTAATGCACTTTACCAAAACCAAAACTGGGTTTGGGCTCCAATCAGTAAGGCCTAGTCTCCATTGAACAAAGAACTGCAGAACTGCCAGTACTGATGCCTATTCACTCTCATTTATTTACAAGGGGACATATTGAAAATCAAACAACATGTGCCACAGATCTCTTTTTCCGGTGGAATGGGTTATAAAAGGTGAAGAATGGCAGTCAAACGTATCTGAACTAGAGGGTGATAGTGGTGTGCAAGTGTTTTAAGACTTTTTTGTTATGTATTGTGTGAAATAATTTAAATAAAAGAAACTTTTGATTTACTCAGATGGAAAAAGAGGTCTGTGGCACATGTTGTTTGATTTTCAATATGTCCCCTCATAAATAAATTTGAGTGAATAGGCATCAGTACTGGCAGTTCTGCTGTTCTTTGATTAATGCACTTTAGGCACTATATACAGTGGACTTCTATGGAAGTTAAATAGGCCAAATAAGGAGTTTTAATGTAAGTCACATGTGTCTTGCAGGATGCAGAGGCACCACTACTAAGGGTCAGCAGTGGTAAAGTGGGCAGATCCCTAAAGGCAGCAAAAATAGTGTTTGGAACAAGGCAAAAAATCTGGGGTGACTCAGAAGAAAATTCGGATTTGCTACACTGTGCCCTAAACTTTTTATTTATTCCTAAAACTGAAAAACTAACATATGCATGGGATTTCACTTTTGAAATATAATAATGGTCTGTTATTGATGTATGAAATGCACTTTTCATCTTGACATAGGTGTAACACCCAGTTACACCCACATCACACTGGTGCCGATTACGATCCGGTAAAAATATTCCCCGTATGACTCGTATCCGGTCTTTTTACCGTACGAATCGTACAAGTGCCGTACAAACTGGCAATCACGATTCGCATGGGAAAAAGTCCATACGAATCGCATTGGGAATTGTCCCCCACACGTCCTCGGGTCGGAAAATGTGTCCGACACCTCCTCGGACGATTTACCGTACGAATGTGAAAAGTGAAGTCCGACCGAGGAATTACGATCCAACCCGTGCGTCCGACCGTACAACCGTATGGTAAAAACACCGTCCGCACCGAACTCCTATAGCAACCATGGAGAAGTCCAAACAGGTGCCGGGTATGCGCCGTACCCCCCCCAGCCCCCGCATGTACGCGCCGTACCCCCCCAGCCCCCGCATGTACGCACCGTACCCCCCCAGCCCCCGTACGTTCGAGTCGACCCCCCCCAGCCCCCGCATATACGCGCCGAACCCCCGTGTATGTACACCCGAGTACGTGTCGAACCCCCCCGTGTATGTACACCCGAGTACGTGTCGAACTGTACGTGTCGAACCCCCCCGTGTATGTACACCCGAGTACGTGTCGAACCCCCCGTGTATGTACACCCGAATACGAGTCGAACTGTACGTGTCGAACCCCCCCGTGTATGTACACCCGAGTACGAGTCGTACTGTACGTGTCGAACCCCCCGTGTATGTACACCCGAGTACGTGTCGAACCCCCGTGTATGTACACCCGAGTACGAGTCGAACTGTACGTGTCGAACCCCCCGTGTATGTACACCCGAGTACGAGTCGAACTGTACGTGTCGAACTCCCCCGTGTATGTACACCCGAGTACGTGTCGAACCCCCCATGTATGTACACCCGAGTACGAGTCGAACTGTACGTGTCGAACCCCCCCTGTATGTACACCCGAGTACGTGTCGAACCCCCCGTGTATGTACACCCGAGTACGAGTCGAACTGTACGTGTCGAACCCCCCGTGTATGTACACCCGAGTACGAGTCAAACTGTACGTGTCGAACCCCCCCGTGTATGTACACCCGAGTACGTGTCGAACCCCCCGTGTATGTACACCCGAGTACGTGTCGAACCCCCCCGTCTATGTACACCCCAGTACGTTCGAGTTGAACCCCCACCCCTGTATGTGTCGTACCACCGTCTATGTACACCCCAGTACGTTCGAGTCGAACCCCCACCCCTGTACGTGTCGTACCACCGTCTATGTACACCCCAGTACGTTCGAGTCGAACCCCCACCCCTGTACGTGTCGTACCACCGTCTATGTACACCCCAGTACGTTCGAGTCCAACCCCCACCCCAGTACGTGTCGTACCAACGTCCATGTACACCCCAGTACGTTCGAGTCGAACCCCCACCCCTGTATGTGTCCGACCCCCATGTATGTACACCCCAGTACGTTCGAGTCGAACCCCCACCCCTGTACGTGTCGTACCACCGTCTATGTACACCCCAGTACGTTCGAGTCGAACCCCCGCCCCTGTACGTGTCGTACCACCGTCTATGTACACCCCAGTACGTTCGAGTCCAACCCCCACCCCAGTACGTGTCGTACCAACGTCCATGTACACCCCAGTACGTTCGAGTCGAACCCCCACCCCTGTATGTGTCCGACCCCCATGTATGTACACCCCAGTACGTTCGAGTCGAACCCCCACCCCTGTACATGTCGTACCACCGTCTATGTACACCCCAGTACGTTCGAGTCGAACCCCCACCCCTGTACGTGTCGTACCACCGTCTATGTACACCCCAGTACGTTCGAGTCAACCCCCACCCCAGTACGTGTCATAATAACGTCCATGTACACCCCAGTACGTTCGAGTCGAACCCCCAACACAACCTCCTAAGTACGGAGCGCACCCCAGGCCCCAACATCACAACCTCATGTACGAGTCGTACCAAGCCACACACAAGGACAGCACCGTACAACCAAATGGCCCATGTACACACCGTACACACGCTCAAAACGCACGTACACAACCAGGACAAAACAAAACTACACAAGAATACACTATTCGAATGGCACAAAGCCACTAAACATGGCCAACAAACACTAAAAAAACACATCCACTGACCTGCAACTGCCAAAAACAAACAGAGGCCCAAAACACCACCACTCCTTATAACACACCCACCCAAAGTTCAAACACAGCCACACCCACCCATGGACCAATAAAAAGGGCCCACACACACAAACCATGAGCCTTTGCAACAGACTCACTGCTGCCAGACACCACAGAACCATACTACAAGCCTCACCACACCTTACACTTGCAAACCTCCACACAACCACCTCCACAAACACCCCCTCATCACATTCACACACACCCACACCTGCACAACCACACCCACACACCCACAACCATCCACACACCCCCCCCACCATCCACACCAACACCCCTCACCATGCCCACTAACAAGAATCCAAAGTTCAGTAACCGAGAGTTGGAGGTCCTTGTTGATGAAATCCTCAGAGTCGAGCCACACCTCTTTGGAACATTGGTCAGACAGACCAGCATTGCAGCAAAAACAGCCATGTGGCAGACCATCGTCGATGCTGTGAATGCTGTTGCGGACACCAGAAGAACCAGGCAGGAATGCCAAGCCAGGTGGTACGATCTGCGGAGGAGGGTCCGAGCCAAGATGCTGGAGGAACACAACCAGGCCAACGCCACCGGAGGAGGGCCCTCCCGCAGACCCGTACAATACCAGCCCTGGGAGGAGAGGGTGATGGCCATACAGCCGGTGGAGGCAGTCAAAGGATTAGGAGGACTCCGAGACCCGGGTGAGTACACGAACAACGCACCTCACATGGGGGGACCTCATCCACAACCAAAATCACTAACAGGCACGCAACCACCCCAACCGATCACATGACTCAACCACACTCCATGAACACGCACATGCCACTGCTGCCACCATGCCCCATGCACCCAGCTGGACAATGTCAAGTCACAGGCCACAGAAGACACCAACACATGACACGGTAACCCGGATGGTGGGAGGGTGGGCCACAAAAATCACATAGTGCAACTCAGAAGCAGACAACAATGCCCTCTGCCCATATGGCCCAGGTCACAGCCAGACAAACAGTGTGTCCCCACACAGGAAAGACTCGCCAGCAAATGGCGGACGCCTTGCATCAACACATGGGGGTGAAGGCACTTTTTGCACATGACAGCAGCTAATGAACAGCCAACACTGTGAAAGAGTGGCAGCACACACAACCACAGCAGCAGCGCACACACAGACACCACACCCAATGGGTGCCTGGAGATCAGAAACAAACTCACAGCAACAAGCCAAGGGCCATTCAAAGGACTGGAAAAAGTGTGTGTCTGGGAAGCTGGGCTGAGGTGACAGAGGGTGACACACAGTGGGAGGGAGAGGGGGACAGAGAGCGGGAGGGAGAGGGGGACAGAGAGGGAGGGAGAGGGGGACAGAGAGGGAGGGAGAGGGGGACAGAGAGGGAGGGAGACACAGGGACACGGACAGAGGGAGGAGGCTGACACACAGAGGGAGGGAGAGGGGGACAGAGAGGGAGGGAGAGGGGGACAGAGAGGGAGGGAGAGGGGGACAGAGAGGGAGGGAGAGGGGGACAGAGAGGGAGGGAGACACAGGGACACGGACAGAGGGAGGAGGCTGACACACAGAGGGAGGGAGAGGGGGACAGAGAGGGAGGGAGAGGGGGACAGAAAGGGAGGGAGAGGGGGACAGAGAGGGAGGGAGAGGGGGACAGAGAGGGAGGGAGAGGGGGACAGAGAGGGAGGGAGACACAGGGAGAGCAAATCAGCCGTGTGGTGTGTGGGAATGTCTGCCCGTCAGCAGGTAGACTGCGTGCATGTAGCCAAGGGTGGCCAGTGCCAGAACCCCCCCTCTTCACCATGGCAAAACACAGGGCCATGTCACAACCTGTTCACGAGCACAACGACAGCTACCTGCATTATATAAGTGTGTGGATCCACTCCATGTGCACATGTACAGTGCCGCACGGAAGGCGCCAATGCATGGCTCGCCACACCTGCCCACTCCACTGCTGACTGCAGTCACACTTGACGCAGCACGTAAGACTGTGCCACACATATTTAAAGGGGCCAAAGTGGTGTCCAAGGGACACACCCATGCACAAGTGCACTGTGAGTGGAATGCAAGACAGATCCTAATTCGAAGAGGAAAAGTGCCAACTTTGACACTGATGAAACATGGATGTTGCATGGACCAAAATTAACATTGTCTCTCTCACACACAGGTCAACGTCGTGGTTCACCCCCAACACTGGGGGGGAAGACTCACAGGACCCGGATCTGCGGGAGCCCGATCCCACCGGCAGCGACCACTCTCACCACTCTGTGGACGACCCCGACCGACCTGGCCCCTCTGGTGTCCAACCACCTGCAGCACCTGCGTCAGGTACAACTGTGCCAACCACCACCCCCACTCCTGCCACATCCCAGGAGACACCCAGGATCCCTGCCCCAACACCACAATGCAGCCAGGCTGGCCGGAAGGGACACGGTGTCCCGGGCACCCAGGAGGAGGCAGGCGACAACGCCAATGCCACCCCTCAGGGGTCCCGGAGACCCGATGTACCCACAAGGGCAGGCCAGGTGCAAGTGGGCAGGGGTGGTGGGAGTGGAGGACGGCGGAGGCGCGAGCCTGACCAGTTGGCTGGGGAACCGGTATTTGCCCATGTCCGTAACATCATGGACACATACCGGCAGGACACCACGGGCATGGCCCAGGTTGTGTCCTTCCTCGAGGGGATCAAGACCCAGCAGGCCCAGCAACATGCGGAGCTACATGCCTGTCTACTGCAACACCAACAGAGGATGGAGGACAGACAGGCTGAGCAAGTGACGGTGTTCCAGGGGATTCACGATACACTCCGTCGGATGGCCGACAACATGGCCGACCCTCCCTGTGCCAGAAGGCGGAGAACATCACCACCCACAGGGAGGGATCAGGAGGAGGAGGAGGAAACATCCGATGGAGCATCCCAGACGTCGTCACGGCCTGCTGCTGAGGGTCCCCGCAGGAGGGCGGGTCGTCCACGTAAAAGACCGTGAGGGTCGGCGCAACATCACCATCTCCCAGGACACCTGGCCTGGCACCTGGCCCACTGGAGCAACAGCAGCACAGCATCAAGAGACATTCCCTGCCACATGGCCCTGCTGGTCACTGTCTGACCAATGTTGACAAAGACTGTGGCATGGACTCTGAGGATTTCAAATGGCAAGGACACCAACTCCCCTATTGAACTTTGGATTCCAAACTCCCGGAAAGCCCCTCACTTTATACCCCCCCCCCCCAAATAAAAATTCACACCATGAAGAGAAGATGCCTGCTGGTTGCATTATTACCTTACATGTGTGTTGTAAAGTCTAAACATGCCTGAGCTCTCTTTTGACTCCAAACATCCACACCCTGGGGCCTGAGTCTGGCACAGGACACACGGGTCACAGTGTATTAGTCAAGACAGACATGGAGCACCATACACACCCGTGATGGGCCCAACCAGCTTAGGGGGTGGCCGCACAACCGTGCTGACAGACACATTGAGTAGAGCAACAGTCATGCGCAGAGGTCAGGGATCCAGTCCAGGGTCCGGGGGGGCACCCAGGTATGTGTAGACAGGTGGCAGAACCATGTCCTGCAAGCTTGAGTCCGGTGGATGCAGAGAATGGGGGCCTGGCCAACGTTGGATGCATGGGGATGGCACATGTCACAATACCCACACACTCATGGACATCATGCACAATACACAGTCTCAGCCCACACACACAGCTTGCATCTTGCTACTCGACACATCGACACATAGCCACCATCAGGGAGAACCATGCCAGACATGCTGGATGCACCGTGGCAACACACCAGCATTGACGGAGAAGAGGCACCTTGGAGGCATAGGGACACCTTTATTAGTCATGTATTCGGGATTGCAGAGGCAACTTGAAGTACACATGAACACATCTTGTGGAGTAACATTTGGGTCCAACACTGGCACCCCCCATTCTGCAGCACAAATGCGTGTTAGTCATGGAACTGGCATACAATTGTCGGCTAACAGCTAAACACCCACAGCTGCTCACGGAGAGAATGCCATACACCATTGATCAGCTGATGTGAAAGTCCCACACCATGTCAACCCAATGCTAACCGCATGTGTCCGAGGGCAGTGTTACACACATTGATGCCATCATCACAATCCACTATCCCATTACAGATGACTGTCAACAAGTCTGACCATCTATTCAGGTGTACCCAGCTGCATGTCATGTGCACCATGGTGATGCGACATGTCTGCAGAGGAACCAAACATCGACAGGGGCAGTGTGCATACATCGTGAACAACTGCCACACCCAATACACCCCTGATGCATCCCTTACCCTATGGAGACTTCCAAACGTGTCCGTGCCTGTAACGCTGAGTCAGCCCACGATGACGTGTCCATGAGGAATAGCAGTGCCACAACAATGCAAGCAGCAGACGGCATGCGCAAGTACCTGGGGAAGAGAGACACACAAGAAGTCAGCCACAAAAAGCACAGCCACTTGCATGTGCATTTACTCGACACATGTATGGATGACAACATGCTAGGTCACAATTATGACTGGGGAAATACAACCATCACTTCCACCATCACTCCAGTGACACACCCACACACACCTCTGACTCACGTGCCATACATGCAGGTGGAGACACACATCACAACACATGCCACACGGGGACCAATGCGTGCACACTCAGACACTGGTACTCACCACTAAGCAAAGAAGTCGTGTATGAGCCGAGTCCGGATGTCCTCTTGCGGCTCCACATCCTCCACATCACTAGCCCCATTGCCAAGCCCTTCGTCCTCCACGGGTGGATGGTCCTCGTCATGTTGATCCAGGATGAGTGGCACAGCTCTCTCAACTGCCATGTTGTGCAGCATGCAGCAGACCATGAAGATTTTGCAGACCTTCGCAGGGGCATATGGGAGCGCGCCGCCGGTCTTGTGGAGGCACCGAAATCGGCTCTTCAGCAGGCCAAACGTCCTCTCTATCACTCGCCTTGTCCGGCTATGGGCGGTGTTGTAGCGGAGCTGTGCCAGCGTGATGGGGTTGCGGAGAGGTGTGAGCAGCCATGGCATGCTGGGATAGCCAGCGTCCCCTACATGGGAAGCACATTGACATTGTTAGAAGTGGTGCAGCGGTCGTGCTGGTAGGCTATGCAAAATACAGGACAGCCAGACTGTGCCCACCAACAACACATGCTCTTTCGTTGCGCAGCTGCATCATCATTTCAGGCATCCTGCTACGCCTCATGATGTAGGCATCGTGTGCTGATCCTGGAAAACGAGCACAGACATGTGAAATCACCATGTCGGACTGACACACCACAAGGGCATTGATGGAGTGGTAGTGCTTCCGATTGCGGTACGCCACCTCCCGTGCGTGTGGTGGTACCAAAGCTACATGTGTCCCATCTATGGACCCAATGACATGGGGCATCCCTCCCAGGGCATAGAATCCACGCTTGACCGCAGTCAACTGTTCAGGGGTTGGGAACTTGATGAAGTCATCCAGGTGAATCAACATGGCCTCTAAGAAATCATGCAGCACACGGCAGAACATGCTCTGGGACATGCCACCAACATGAGCTATGGTATATTGAAAGGTACCCGTGGCAAGAAAATGTAGGGCAGCCATTACCTTCAGCTGGGGTGTCAGTGCCGTAGGATACCTGTGCTGCGGTTGCAGGTGTGGTGCCAGTCTCGCCGTCAACTCCAGAATCAACGGTTGGGGGAAGCGATAGAGCCGGATGCTGTCATTCTCCCGCATGTCAGCCAAGTCCGGAATTGGTTGGGCAAGAGGCGGCGCTCTGCAGTAATTTGGAAGTGACAAGGAAGAGTGAGTGCACTACGACAACAATTCATATGTACTGCGCACATGTTAATCTGTCAATACACATATGCTACATAGGGAGTCAGGTATGTGCTACATGCCCAGGACACGTATGGATGCAAGGTGACACCCCTACCAAGACCCAGCTACACACGGAGATTGAGAACCTCCCCATGCCATGCCATGGGAATAGCTGTGTCCCAGTGCAAGTGAACAGCCAGACGCAAGACAGGAGTGACATACGCCCACACATCAGCAGAAGTAGGATGCCGATTGCAGAGACTGGTAGCGGAACACTAGAGCCACAGGTCACATGACATCACACTAGGACAGCCCACACACCTTGCCATGAAGGTGCACATGTCATGACTCACCACACATTCATTGTGAGGATGCAGACATGTCCTTGTCACGCTACTCCGTGTCCCATGCATACATGTGCACCTCACATCCGATACCACATGTGGCATGGTGTGCGGAACAGTGTGCAATGTCAATCTACACACAGACACATGTTGGTTGCTGCAACGGCTGCAGCTTTTGAGGGTGCTCCAACATCAACCTGATGGGAAGCCCCCACACATACATGACATAGTCACATTGTGCACCGTGGGTAGTGACAAGTCAGGTGTGGTAACCCCTGTACCGGGCATCAGGGGACACTTCCGTGTGTTGGTGTCCATGCCATGCCAGTGACGCTCACCCCAAGTGTGCAGTACGACATGCACACATGTCAAAGGAGTCAAGGGCATGCCTGGCACACATTGCACCATCACACAGTACATCTGTAGACATCTCATCATACATCTGGTGCCTTCTCGACTCAGGAGTAATGTTCCACCTCACAGGCCGTCACACATGTGCCCCACACATGTAGTAATGCACAGACGATGCCTGGATGTCAATTAATGGACAAGTATGTCCATTCATGGACAAGTATGTCCATCCATGGACAAGTATGTCCATCCATGGACAAGTATGTCCGCCCTATCCCTACCTGTGTGCCGCCTGTCACCACTGTGATGTGTGAAAACCACTGTACTGCTGCGAAGAGGGCCTGTGTACGTTACCATTTCACTATGGGAGTGCTGCCGTATGTGTACCCATCGTGATGGTGAGCGTACAGGCATGTGTATGGCCCGTACCACTACGAGTACGCATACGCAAGAACACCCATAGTGGTAGGGCTGTACACACGCCTGTACGCTCCCTATCACTATGGGTGGCCTCGCGTATGCGTACTCGTAGTTGTACGGGCCGTACACACGCCTGTATGTTCCCTATCACAACGTGTACGCATACACGAGGACACCCATAGTGATAGGGAGCGTACAGGCGTGTGTACGGCCCGTACCACTATGAGTACGCATACGCAAGAACACCCATAGTGGTAGGGCCGTACACACGCCTGTACGCTCCCTATCACTATGGGTGGCCTCTCGTATGCGTACTCGTAGTGGTACGGGCCGTACACACGCCTGTACGCTCCCTATCACTATGGGTGTCCTCGCGTATGCGTACTCGTAGTGGTACGGGCCGTACACACGCCTGTACGCTCCCTATCACTATGGGTGGCCTCGCGTATGCGTACTCGTAGTGGTACGAGCCGTACACACGCCTGTACGCTCCCTATCACTATGGGTGGCCTCGCGTATGCGTACTCGTAGTGGTACAGGCCGTACACACGCCTGTACGCTCCCTATCACTATGGGTGTCCTTGCGTATGCGTACTCGTAGTGGTACGGGCCGTACACACGCCTGTACGCTCCCTATCACTATGGGTGGCCTCTCGTATGCGTACTCGTAGTGGTACGGGCCGTACACACGCCTTGTACGCTCCCTATCACTATGGGTGGCCTCGCGTATGCGTACTCGTAGTGGTACGGGCCGTACACACGCCTGTACGCTCCCTATCACTATGGGTGTCCTTGCGTATGCGTACTCGTAGTGGTACAGGCCGTACACACGCCTGTACGCTCCCTATCACTATGGGTGGCCTCGCGTATGCGTACTCGTAGTGGTACGGGCCGTACACATGCCTGTACGCTCCCTATCACTATGGGTGGCCTCGCGTATGCGTACTCATAGTGGTACGGGCCGTACACATGCCTGTACGCTCCCTATCACAACGTGTACGCATACGCGAGGACACCCATAGTGATAGGGAGCGCACAGGCGTGTGTACGGCCCGTACCACTACGAGTACGCATACGCGAGGCCACCCATAGTGATAGGGAGCGTACAGGCATGTGTACGGCCCGTACCACTACGAGTACGCATACGCGAGGACACCCATAGTGATAGTGAACGTAGGCACGCGTGTATGGGCCGTTGCAATGCATTTTGGGTGCCCTAGGGCCCCGGAACGCACCGTACCTGTGTGTGAAGCTCCACATTACATAGGGGACACATGAGGGACAAGTATTAAGGCCTACATGCATGCTGGTTGTCATGGAGACCAAGTTCAAAATTTGAATTTGTTCTGGAAGGTGCACAGCAGAAGTCAGTTGGAATTAATCTACTTTGTTGCAATGTGTTTGTGGGGCTGACATCATGCAGGAGAATGAAACCGATAGAGTACACACAGACTGCTAGGTTTGAAGGGATTGGTGGAAACATAGGATGCAAATGTGAGTGACCAATCACTCTGTACTCCTGTACATGAGACAGGGCAGAAAGGCAGATATAAGGCAGCCAGGTCCCATGAGGGAGAACTTGCCTGCACATCTTTGAATTCGTCGACCCAGCTGCTGCTACTGATTCCCTGGAACCATGTCAAGGGCTGTGGAGAGGACACAGCCATTCACCCTGGAGGAGAACCTGGCATTGCTGGATGTGATCCTCCCACAGTACCCCCTTCTGTATGGGCGACCAGGGTATCAGGTGAGTGCATAGGCCACTGGCACAGACTGTCCCTTTGTTGTGACTGTGACTTCTGGCATTGTGTCCTGGTGTGACACACATGCTATGTACTGTAGGGGGGGTCCCAGGGGGGGGATGCCTGATGTCTCCCAGCCAGAGCATGCTGTGGTGCATGTCTGCTCTCCTCACTTGCATTGTGTTTACTGTGACATTCACTGCATGTGGCATTACACATTGTGCCTGTCTAATCCTCCAGGCTATGGAGCTACTACAGTCCTCCTGTGATTCTGTGGTTACCCCAGTGTGACAGGTGACTGTACCTACAGATGTGTGTTTGTCCACTGTACCTATGCTGAGAGTGTCCACATGATGTGTTCGTCCCCTGGACATCTGTGTGTGTAAGTCCAATGTCATTTGTGTGGGTGCATATGTGTAGTGGACCACCCCAGATGCATGAGGCCTGGATATGCCCTGCACATCTCATGTGAGTAGGGAGCAGTGCTGTGTGTCTGACGTGCAGAGCCAGCCCCACACCTGTGAGCCACCCGATCTAGTGGCACATGTGCAGTGAGGTTTGTATCTGCATTTGGCAATGGCAGGTGAATGTCCTGTGCCTGTGTGTGTCTGTGTACTCTGCTGAGGTGGCATCAGTGGCCTGTGGCATGTGACTGCTTTGAGGTGCTGGCCAGACACAGGAGGTGTGTGTGCAGAGTCCTCCCAGCAGTGCCCTGAGACAGGAGGGGTGTGTGCAGAGTCCTCTCAGCAGTGCCCTGAGACAGGAGGGGTGTGCAGAGTCCTCCCAGCAGTGCCCTGAGACAGGAGGTGTGTGTGCAGAGTCCTCCCAGCAGTGCCCTGAGACAGGAGGGGTGTGTGCAGAGTCCTCCCAGCAGTGCCCTGAGACAGGAGGGGTGTGTGCAGAGTCCTCCCAGCAGTGCCCTGAGACAGGAGGGGTGTGTGCAGAGTCCTCCCAGCAGTTCCCTGAGACAGGAGGGGTGTGTGCAGAGTCCTCCCAGCAGTGCCCTGAGACAGGAGGTGTGTGTGCAGAGTCCTCCCAGCAGTGCCCTGAGACAGGAGGGGTGTGTGCAGAGTCCTCCCAGCAGTGCCCTGAGACAGGAGGGGTGTGTGCAGAGTCCTCCCAGCAGTGCCCTGAGACAGGAGGGGTGTGTGCAGAGTCCTCCCAGCAGTGCCCTGAGACAGGAGGGGTGTGTGCAGAGTCCTCCCAAGAGTGCCCTGAGACAGGAGGGGTGTGTGCAGAGTCCTCCCAGCAGTGCCCTGAGACAGGAGGTGTGTGTGCAGAGTCCTCCCAGCAGTGCCCTGAGACAGGAGGGGTGTGTGCAGAGTCCTCCCAGCAGTGCCCTGAGACAGGAGGGGTGTGTGCAGAGTCCTCCCAGCAGTGCCCTGAGACAGGAGGGGTGTGTGCAGAGTCCTCCCAGCAGTGCCCTGAGACAGGAGGTGTGTGTGCAGAGTCCTCCCAGCAGTGCCCTGAGACAGGAGGGGTGTGTGCAGAGTCCTCCCAGCAGTGCCCTGAGACAGGAGGGGTGTGTGCAGAGTCCTCCCAGCAGTGCCCTGAGACAGGAGGGGTGTGTGCAGAGTCCTCCCAGCAGTGGCCTGAGACAGGAGGGGTGTGTGCAGAGTCCTCCCAGCAGTGCCCTGAGACAGGAGGTGTGTGTGCAGAGTCCTCCCAGCAGTGCCCTGAGACAGGAGGGGTGTGTGCAGAGTCCTCCTAGCAGTGCCCTGAGACAGGAGGGGTGTGTGCAGAGTCCTCCCAGCAGTGCCCTGAGACAGGAGGTGCAGAGTCCTCCCAGCAGTGCCCTGAGACAGGAGGGGTGGGTGCAGAGTCCTCCCAGCAGTGCCCTGAGACAGGAGGGGTGTGTGCAGAGTCCTCCCAGCAGTGCCCTGAGACAGGAGGGGTGTGTGCAGAGTCCTCCCAGCAGTGCCCTGAGACAGGAGGGGTGTGTGCAGAGTCCTCCCAGCAGTGCCCTGAGACAGGAGGGGTGTGTGCAGAGTCCTCCCAGCAGTGCCCTGAGACAGGAGGGGTGGGTGCAGAGTCCTCCCAGCAGTGCCCTGAGACAGGAGGGGTGGGTGCCGAGTCCTCCCAGCAGTGCACTGAGACAGAAGGGGTGGGTGCAGAGTCCACCCAGCAGTGCCCTGAGACAGGAGGGGTGTGTGCAGAGTCCTCCCAGCAGTGCCCTGAGACAGGAGGGGTGTGTGCAGAGTCCTCCCAGCAGTGCCCTGAGACAGGAGGGGTGGGTGTGATGCACAGTGTGAGCCTTGATCATTGATTGTGACATTGCCATCATTCCACCTGTCTACCTACAATGGCACGTACTGCTTTTTCCCTCCCAGAGGATCATGTCCCTATGACAAAGGTGCAATGCGTTGGCTGCATGACATGCCTTGTTGTAACCAGCTAATTTGTTCTCATATGTCTCTCTGTGACATGTGGCTGGTGTATTGATGTGGTGTCACTTGTTCTTCCTCACAGGTAGGCGCCACTGCCAAGGAGCAGATCTGGCTGACCGCCGTCAGTGCCGTGAGGGGTGTGGATGGTCGGAGGCGGAGCCTGTCCCAGGTGAGGAAACGCTGGCAGGATATCCGGTGCTGGACGCGGAGGATCGCACGGGTCCTGCTGGGGGACTCACCTGTGAGCCACAAGAACCGCGGGCGCCGCCGTCTGAGCCACCTCCACAGGCGTGTGCTGCCGGTGGTCTTTCCAGACTTGGAGAGGCGCTTACAGGAGATGCAGCAGCCGGAAGGGGGTAGGTACATGTGTGTTTGTTGTGTGTCACCGGCATTTGTAAGGGCACAGTAGCATGAATTCACTGCCAGGGTTTAAAGGTGCTGTGCAGATCCAGTTTGCCCCAGTATAGCGCTGCGCTCCTGCCACCCTTCCCCTCCTTGCAATGTGTTCCCTGGTCTCTGTGTAGTCACTCCTTCACAAGGTAATGTAGGCTGGCGCTTTGTCCACGAGAACTATGCCTGTAGCATCATGTGTGGGGGTGGTGTGTAACAGGTTTTGGGACCTTGCCTGTGCCCTGTCCAGTTCACTGCATGTGGGTTCCATGTCAGTTGGCACTGATGCTGAGTCCAGACATGGGAGTTAGTCTCTCAAGTGTCATGCCTTACAGCGCGCATGTCCTATGTAGTGGCCTGTGACATGATGTGCATGAGTGTGCGATACGCATAGTGCAGGGATGGTGGCGTGTGTTGCAGTCATTACCATTCAGGAGCATGGAGTTGTGTGGCCACTACTGTCCCCTGGTGCACCTTTTCCTCGGTGTTGTATGTGTCATCACAAAACGTGGACACTCTCAGTGTCTACAGCGTAGGTTGTGCTCTGTGCCATTGTCCCCTGGCACCATGTATATAGACGTGAAATTTAGTACAGGTATCCACTGTGCAGCCTGACCTGAATGTCCTTCTTCATACTCACAGTTGCCAGTGCCTGTGTGTCTTGTTATACTCATCTGAGGATGGGCACTGGTACCTCATTATTTGTACAGGCGCACCTTGGGTGTTTGGCGTCCAATCTTGCATTTTGCCTGCCCCTGTGTTTATCACCCAGACTATGAGATGTTGGTGCCACCTGTGTCTCAACAATTTGCCTCGTGTAGGGGGTGGTTGGGGCGGGCAAAGCCTATATGTCAAATCCTGATTTCTACTTGCTGGGTCTGGGCAGTGTGTGATGTTTGTCTGGACATACACTCAAGGTGCAGTGACCCAGTCATGTTGGGCATGTTTTCAGCATTACCTATGCAGCATGTGTCTCAAGTTCGTGGATTTGGTCCCTGGTCATCCCTATTTTCGCCAACGCTGTGTGGTGCAGATGCAGTGCTGGATTGTCCCCAGGGCCTGGGTGCTATGTCAGACTCCGTTTCCTGTCATTTGCTATTGTCTCATGCTCTCCATGGTATTTCAGTGGCATGGTGGCTCAACCAACTGTGTGTTTCATGCCCTACATCGGTACCTTGTTTAGTAGATGTTAGGGATCTTCCTTTTCAGGCTATTCAATGTAACCTATGTAGATTGGACTCATGTGACAGATGTGTACAGGTGTCTGATTAATTTCTGTCTCTCCACCCTGCCCACAGCATCGTCGGGGGACACAGAGGGAGACATGGACACAGACCAGGCGGAGGGACCGAGCACCAGTGCCAGCCGTGACATCGTGGCTGGCACATCGAGTGGGACAGAGGCGGAGGAGAGTGCGGCCGAGGACCTGTCGACTGGCACGTCAGAATACGAAGCTGACAGGTCCGAGGAGGATGTCTCCGAATGGGCGGAGGCTGCACCAGCAGCTGACAGCGGAACAACACCTCGCACCGCCCCCTCCGTTCCCATCAGCCACCTCCTACTTGCTTGTGTCCCTTCCCAGCGTGCCCGGTCACCGCATGTCTCCTTCATGCCAGGCACCGCACCCCCTGCCCCTGTCTCCACTGCTGCCGCCAATGCCGAGTCTGTGGACATCCAGCGGCAGCTGCAGGTTGGTCAGGCTGCGATCCTTAATGTCCTCCATGCCCACGGCCAGACCCTCAACAACATCAAGGCATACTTGGAGGGCATTCATTCATCGCAGGCTGACCAACGCAGCTTGCTGAGGTCGATAGACTCGACACTGACTGCAGCAGTGGGTCTCCTGCAGCGCGACCTCCCACCACCTACCCCTGCCCCATCCACACTTCCCACTCCCATGCCTGTCCCACGTACACCCAGACGTCGGCATGCACCCACCACAACAGACACAGGCACCACACCAGCAGGGAAGGTCCACCGCACTCCTCCTGACATGCACACACAGGGTGAGGTAGGCACACCCACTGGGTCGGGGGGCAAATGTGTGACACACAGCCAGAGTGGGAGTCCGCATTCTACCCAGTCCACTCCCTCCAAATCCCCTCCCCTCAGCTCTCCTGGCCACCTCTCCCCCAAAGACTCCTTCATGGCCGCTCTGTCCCTGAGCCCCACAGTGACACCACCCCGCAAGCGGTCAAGGAAGTCCCCGGTCAGGGTGGTTGCGTCCCCCCCCTGTCCACACCCTCCCCCGGTGGCGCTGCGACCCATCCCTCTGACCCCCCCCTCCTTGGGGCCTGTGGTTCCTTCGGGTGCAGGGGAATCCCTGGAGGACCTTGCAGTGGTGTGTAGTGCCATCCTGGCCTCCGCCTTTGGCCCTGCCCCACCCCCTGTGGTGGAGTCCTCCATCCCTGCACCCACAACGCCTCCCCTTTGCCCTGATGTCCCTGCGGTGCCTGGTGCTTCCCCCCGCCATGATGCCCTCACCCCTGTGGCAGACGACGGCATGTAACTGTGCAGGCAAGCTAGGGGACACGCATCCCACTGTGTCCCCCATCCAGCTGAGACTTATTGACTGCCCTATGGGCTTTGTGAATATTGAACTGCCTGCGATCCACGGACATTGTGATCATGCTGAATAAAGCTTTACTTTTTTTTTCATTCTGACACTACTGCTATGCTGGTATTGGTGTTGGTGGGGCTGCTACATGGTTTTGGGTGGTGTTTATGTGTTGGGTGTGTGGGAAATGTAGTAGTGTGCTGCTCATTGGTGTTAGCTAACTTTCTTTGTTCTTGTAAGCAGTTACTGCATGGTGCAATTGTCCCAGGGTGTATTCCTCCCTCTGTGTACCCTGATATCTTCCCTGCAGGGTGTTCCCAATATTTAGCGCAGAGCTGTGTCTACATGAGCTGTGTGTGTGACGGAGCCCTTCTACTTTGGCCATGCATGCAGGGCCATGTCTCCACCTGCAACATTCGTGGCATCCTTGGTGATCACTGTACTTGTGTATGGAGTCTGTTGACATGAGTTCATGGGGACATGTTCCCTTGTAGGCAGTATGCATGTGTGTACTTCCAGCCTTACACACATGTGTTACACCCCTCCTGTCTCAGGGCACTGCTGGGAGGACTCCACACCAACCCCTCCTGTCTCAGGGCACTGCTGGGAGGACTCTGCACCCACCCCTCCTGTCTCAGGACACTGCTGGGAGGACTCTGCACCCAGCCCTCCTGTCTCTGGGCACTGCTGGGAGTGTTAGGCACCCACCCCTCCTGTCTCAGGGCACTGCTGGGAGGACTCTGCACCCACCCCTCCTGTCTCAGGGCACTGCTGGGAGGACTCTGCACCCACCCCTCCTGTCTCAGGGCACTGCTGGCAGTGTTAGGCACACACCCCTCCTGTCTCAGGGCACTGCTGGGAGGACTCTGCACCCACCCCTCCTGTCTCAGGGCACTGCTGGGAGGACTCAGCACCCACCCCTCCTGTCTCAGGGCACTGCTGGGAGGACTCTGCACCCACCCCTCCTGTCTCAGGGCACTGCTGGGAGGACTCAGCACCCACCCCTCCTGTCTCAGGGCACTGCTGGGAGGACTCTGCACACACACCTCCTATTTCTGGATATGTACGCTTGGAACATACACGGTGGGGGTACGCTCCATGCATTCGAGTTGAGGGTACGAGTCGTACTTACACTGGTGGGGTGGGGGTATGCTCTATGCATTCGAGGTGAGGGTACGAGTCGTACTTACACTGGTGGGGTGGGGGTACGCTCCATGCATTCGAGGTGAGGGTACGAGTCGTACTTACACTGGTGGGGTGGGGGTACGCTCCATGCATACGCGGGTGAGGGTATGAGTCATACTTACACTGGTGGGGTGGGGGTAGGCTCCATGCCTACGGGGGTGGGGGTACGTGTCGTACTTACACTGGTGGGGGTGGGGGTACGGTCCGTACGTCCGCGGGTGAGGGTACGAGTCGTACTTACACTGTTGGGGTGGGGGTACGCTCCATGCATATGGGGTGAGGGTACGAGTCGTACTTACACTGGTGGGGTGGGGGTACGCTCCATGCATACGGGGTGAGGGTACGAGTCGTACTTACACTGGAGGGGTGGGGGTAGGCTCCATGCATACGGGGGTGGGGGTACGTGTCGTACTTACACTGGTGGGGGTGGGGGTACGGTCCGTACGTCCACGGGTGAGGGTACGAGTCGTACTTACACTGTTGGGGTGGGGGTACGCTCCATGCATACGGGGTGAGGGTACGAGTCGTACTTACACTGGTGGGGTGGGGGTAGGCTCCATGCCTACGGGGGTGGGGGTACGTGTCGTACTTACACTGGTGGGGGTGGGGGTACGCTCCGTACATCCGCGGGTGAGGGTACGAGTCGTACTTACACTGTTGGGGTGGGGGTACGCTCCATGCATACGCGGGTGAGGGTACGAGTCGTACTTACACTGGTGGGGTGGGGGTAGGCTCCATGCCTACGGGGGTGGGGGTACGTGTCGTACTTACACTGGTGGGGGTGGGGGTACGGTCCGTACGTCCGCGGGTGAGGGTACGAGTCGTACTTACACTGTTGGGGTACGCTCCATGCATACGAGGTGAGGGTACGAGTCGTACTTACACTGGTAGGGTGGGGGTATGCTCCATGCATACGGGGTGAGGGTATGAGTCGTACTTACACTGGTGGGGTGGGGGTAGGCTCCATGCCTACGGGGGTGGGGGTACGTGTCGTACTTACACTGGTGGGGGTGGGGGTACGGTCCGTACGTCCGCGGGTGAGGGTACGAGTCGTACTTACACTGTTGGGGTGGGGGTATGCTCCATGCATATGGGGTGAGGGTACGAGTCGTACTTACACTGGTGGGGTGGGGGTAGGCTCCATGCCTGGGGGTGGGGGTACGTGTCGTACTTACACTGGTGGGGGTGGGGGTACGGTCCGTACGTCCGCGGGTGAGGGTACGTGTCGTACTTACACTGGTGGGGGGGGGTACGGTCCGTACGTCCGCGGGTGAGGGTACGAGTCGTACTTACACTGGTGGGGTGGGGGTACGCTCCATACGTACGCGGGTGGGGGTAGGGTCCGTACATATCCGTCCCCACGCTATGTGATGCTTGTGCGGGTCGTACCCAGGCCTTTGGCACGTGGGTACGATCCGTCCCGCCATTGTTGGGGTGACGTGGGTGTGGGCGTGGTACGTCTCGTACCCACGCTCTTCAGGCGTGGGTACGGGACGTACCGGTCTGGTTGTGTTGCCGGTTCGCGTGGTGACGGACTTCCGTTGTGGCGGTCGCTGGCTTAGCTGGACACGCCCCCACCCCCTCGTAGTGACCAGGGCATGGGAGTCAGGTATGTCCTGGGCATGTGTGCTGTGTGACTTTAGTGGGGGTTTTGTGGCCTGCCCTGGTACTGCAACCCCCACCCCACCCCACTTTACCCCCTCCCTTAGTTATTCTGACCTTCTGCGGCGTCTGCGTCCGAACCTGTAGAGGAGGTCGACTGCTATGAGGGCCGGGATGACACGTAGGTTCGGGTCCATGTCTGTCCATCGCGTACGGGTCCTCCTTGTTCGCGTCGTCCTGTCTGTCCGTCGCGTACTGATCCTCCTTGATCGCGTCGTCCTGTCTGTCCGTCGCGTACTGGTACTCCTTGTTCGCGTCGTCCTGTCGCGTACTGGTCCTCCTTCTTCGCGTCGTCCTGTCTGTCCGTCGTGTACTGGTGGTCCTTGTTCGCGTCGTCCTGATTTCCCGGCAGTTTTTGGCAGCCGGAAAATATTCACCGTGCGGGATGACGTCGGTGCGAATCGTAATTCCTGGTTCGTGAATGGCAGGCTGCGAGCGTCCCGACATCACGTCGGCGCTTTCCCGTATCGCATTTGTAGGTTTATTTTGTTCGGTCGGGCTTTTTTACGATTCGTACGGAAATGGTGTTCCCGTGCGAATCGTAATTCCTTGTTTGTAAATTTTGACGACCGGGTACGCGTCGGACAGAGAATATGCTCCGTCCGACGGTTCGTACCCGGTTTTTACCCGATCGTGATCGGCACCATAGTGTCAACCTCATTGCTTCGAAAGAACCTTGGCTTGATTTTGCGCGTTTTGAATATTTTGATCACTTTGGTATTGCAGACTTGGCAGCAGATGCTTCTGTACCCCATTCTGTGATTTAATTCATGCACTGCTGCAACTCCTAGAGGCACAATTTTGTTTGGATATGGCCAAAGGCCTATACCTTTGCCTTTGCACCCATGCTATATGACAGGTGTGGATGCAAGGACAAAGAACCTGTTGAGAAGCACACTAATTTGTATGCCTCATATGAGGTGGTGCAAAGTAAGAGCACCCATATGGCAGTCTATGAGGAGGTGAAGAGTAGTCCCAAAAATTCCCCAAGAATTACTGCCTCAGATGGTTGCAGTAAAATTAAATTTCTTCTTTAATCTAGCTAACAGGCCAACTCTCGACAAGATAGTACATCAAACAGGATTCTCTGCCTGGTGGCAAATAGCATTAAATAACATATTAATATAAACTCTATGCAAGAAATCCCATCTGTTTATGGTGAACGCAACAACATTTTGGCAGTGCAACTTCTGATTAGCCTCTTAAAGTGCTTGTGGCCCCCAATACATTCCTTAGCACCTTCTGACTCATTTAAAAAAGGGGTGCCATGCAGCTCCCTTCCACATTTGTAAATGGTTGAGCCCTGGGGAATGGAGTCCCTGGGGCAGAAATCAGCCTGGAGAGGGTGGCCACGTTGCTCCTCCTCTATTGCAAATAGGCTGGGCCTGAGGGATGGGATCCCCTGGGCTGAAATCGGCCCGGGGAGGCGGGCTGCGTGGCCTTGTTCCCTATTACACCTTTTTTTCAAAGGACCAGGCACTGGAGAATGGGCTCCTCTGGGCCAAAGTCAGCCCAGGGAGGGGGCCAAGTGGTGCACCTACCCTATTGCAAAAAGTCCCAGCCTTAGGGAATGGGGTCCCTGGGCCAAATTGGCCTAGGGAGGGGAGCCACGCAGACCTCACCAAATTAAAATAAAATACAAAAAAGGGTTACCATGGGGAAGTTGCGAAAGACTATGCCCCCTTTCTCAAACGTTCTGCAAAGGGACCTCCTGGTGCACAACTTGTTGGGGGTGGAATTCCACTTGGGTGGCAACAACCCCTTCTATTACCTCCAGAAAATCCCACACAGCGGGATTTCTGACAGGTGATCCAAGGCCCAGCTCCCTTTCACCACCACTATGCAAATGCACCTCTTGGTGCACTTCTGGTTGGGGGATGTAGTCCCCATGGATGCTTAGGGTCCTTAGGGGCCATCAACCCCTCCTCTTACCTTTAGTAAGTCCCACACAGCAGGATTAGTGAGAGCTCATTTGAAACCCGCCCCTTTCTCCACCACTCTGTAAATGCACCTCCTGGCACACTACTGGCTGGTGGATGAAGCCCCCTTGGATGCTGAGGGCCCTTGGGGTCAAGAACCCCTCCCTTTACCTCCAGGAAGTCCCACACAATGGGATTGCTGAGAGATTGTTGGAGGCCCCGTCCCATGTCGCCACCACTCTGCAAACAAGCCTCCTGGTGCACTATATGTTGGGGAAGGAAGTCCCTTTGGATGCTGAATTGATGAGAGCTGGTTGTAGGCTAAATCCCCTTTCTCCACAATTCTGCGAATATGCCTACGAGTTAAAAAAAAAGCCCTAGCCCTGGGGGTTGGGGTCCCTGGGTCTGTAATCAGCCACAGGAGGGGGGCCGCGCGCCCCCTCTCTTTTCTATATTTTTTTATTTTAAACAAATGGCTCAGGCCCCAGGGGATGGGGTCCCGGGGCCGAAAAGGGTCAAGGGAAGGAGGGCCACTCAGCCCCCTTTCTAAAATACAAAAAAAAAAACAGCAACTCACCAGAGACCCCGCCCCCTCCCTGCAGCACTTTACAAGTGTGCCTCCTGGCATGCTTGTTGTTGGGAGGTATTAAGTCCCTTTCGATCCTAAGGGTCCTTATGGGTGAACTAGGCCACCAGGTACCTCCAGTGAGCCCCACACAGTGTGATTGCTGAGAGGTGGCAGGAGTCCATGCCCCTTTTTACATCACTCTACAAATGCACCTCTTGGCACACTGCTGGTGGGTTGATGAGGTTCCCTTGTTTACTGAGGACCTCAGTACTAAAGTGGACTTCTTCCCCCAAACAGCAGTGCACAAGGAGGTGCGTTTGCAGAGTGTTATAAAAGAGGGCTAGGCTTCTGACCACTCTCAGCAATCCAGCAGTGTGGGGCTTACTAGAGGTCGCAAGTGGGCTAGTTGGCCCCCAGGGACCCTCGGGAGGGAAGGGAACTTCATCCCCCAACCGAAAGCACGCAAGGAGGTGCGTTTGCAGATTGGTGGAGAAAGTGGGTGTGGGACTTATTGGAGGTAATATGTAGGCTAGTTGGTCCCTAAGGACCCCCAGCAGTGAAGGGAACTTCAATCCCCATGCAAGATTGCACCAGGGAGCGGAGTGGTGGGCTATGAGAAACTTAGCAATGCTGATTTGTGGGACTTACTGGAGGTAATAGGAGGGGTAGTTGACCCCCAAGGATGTCCTTGGGGGCTAACTACCTCTCCTGTTATCTCCTGTAAGTCCCATACAATGGGATTGCTAAGAGGTCTTCGGAGGCCACACCCCCTTTCATCACCACTCTGGAAATGCGCCTCCAGGCACACTACTGGGGGATAAAGTCCACTTTGCTCCAGGGGGACTTTGGGGGCAAAGAAGCCCTCCTGGTATCTCCTGTTAGTGCTATGCAGTGGAATTCCTGAGCACTGGTCGGAGGGCTTGCACCTTTGTCCACCACTCTGCAAACAAGACTACTAGTTAAAGAAGAATTTGCAAAGTAATAGGTCTCGCATTAGGTGTTGTAAATGTAAACTTTTTTACTAATGTCTTTTGGAGTGGAGTGGAGAGGATGTACTTTGTGTGTACAGGAATTATGTGGTATGTTGTGCAGTGAAATTATGTGGATAGAAGGTATGTGGTATTTAGTGTATAAGAATTATGTAGAGTGGGGTTATGTGTGATGGAAAGTAATTATGCAGTATGGTATTGTGTGTTGTGGAGTGGAAACCTCAGGTTTAGTCTTCTTTGTTTACATAGAAGCTAAACTATAAACTAAATGAGAGAAAAGAAGAAGGAACCACTGAGGAGCACGTCTGGACCTAGTCGGAGGTATAAGAAGAGCCACTGGATTTATGCAACTGTTCGGCTGCACTGGTGTTTGCATAATTAGACATTTTCCGCATTTGCCACATAATCCATCATCTACTGCATAATCTGCAGATTTGAACAAAAAAAACCTTGTTTCTAGCTTAAATGGCTCAAACATTACCAAAAATGCAGTGACAAGTGTTACAGCATGGTGAAAGGCCCTTTGCAAACCTGAAATGGTCACCTGTTACTTATTGCTAAATGTGGATGTTTGTTAAATTGGTACTAATAGTGCGCAAACCACTCTTGCTTCTTTCTGCTTCACTTTTGCCTCTTTCTGCATTTCCCTTGCTTCTTTGTGCACCCTTCTTCATTTTGATGCACTTCTCCTGCCTCTTTATCCACATATCTTCCAATGTCTGCCCCTCCCTTTTTCTGTACTGTTCTTGATTCTTTCTGCACCTCTCTTGCTTCTTTCTGTACTTCTCTTACTTTATGCTGTACCCTCTTCCCTCTTTCTGCACCTCTCTTGCCACTTTCTGCACATCTTTTGCCTCTTTCTGCATTCTCTTGCCTCTTGCTGCACCTCACTTGCTTCTTTCTACTCTTCCCTTGCTTCTTTCGGCACCTCTCTTGCTTCTTTCTGTACTTCTGTTGCCTGTTTCTGCACTTCTCTTGCCTATTTCTGCACCTCTCTTGCCTCTTTCTGCACCTCTGTTGCCACATTCTGCAACTCACTTGCTTCTTTCTGCACCCATCTTGCCTCTTTCTGGACCCCTCTTCCCTCTTTCTATACCTCTTTTGCCTCTTTCTGCACCCCTGTTCCCTCTTTCTATACCTCTACTGTCTGTTTCTGCACATCTCTCGCCTCTTTCTGCACTCCTCTTGCCTCTTTCTGTACCTCTGTTGCTTCTTTCTGAACCCCTATTCCCCCTTTCTACACCTCTCTTGACTTTTTCTGCACCTCTTGTTTCTCTTTCTACACTTTCCTTGCCTCTTGTTGCCCCTTAGTTGCTTCTTTCTGTATCCCTCTTGCTTTTTTCTGTCTCCCTCTTCCCTCTTTCTACACCTCTCTTCCATCTTGCTGCACCTTTATTGCCTCTTTCTGCACCTCTCTTGCCTCTTTTTGCAGTTCTCTTGGATATTTCTACACCCCTCTTGCCTCTTTCTGTACCCCACTTGCCGTTTTCTGTACCTCTCTTGCCTCTTTCTGTACCTGTCTTGCCTCTTTCTGCATCTCACTTGCCTCTTTCTGCACTTCTCTTCTGTTTTCTGCACCATTCTTTTTTCTTTCAGCAACTCTCTTCTCTGGTTATTTTTTTTTAAATAGATTTTTTATTAACATTTTCAAGAAAAGGTCATGTTACAACACAACAGGCCAGCATAATATCAAACCTATACAGGAGGTGAAATGGTCACAGTCCATACAGTACATAATACATCTGTAATAATGCCCACCGCACTTGTCCACATCCAATGAAGAAATGTCTATTCATCGAATAACCACAGAACTGTAAGCAGCAGCAGAAATAAATGAACAAATTAAGTTCTCAATACATAATACCACATAGAGGGTTCTAAACATCTCAGACTCTTACTAGTAACTCCACATTCACAGAGGGTTAGGACGTGGAGCAGACTCAAAAGCAATTAGCAATCTACATCCCATCACAGCAGTACCTCAGTCTGAGTTTCACCCGCGCGTGCCCCTTCAGTAGCTTCTTGTTGTTTCTGCGCCCAGGTCAGGAGGCTCCCAAATGTTTTGAGGCCTAGAAGAAGAGGGCATAAGCTCCCAGAATGTGTTTAGCTGTGTGTGACCATATGTAACATCAGCAAGCCATCCCTTAATGGAGGGTACCCTTTTCCTGCCCCAGTGAACTGCAATTTGCCGTATAATGAACAATAAAAGGAGTGCATGTAGTTTACGCGGGGGGCGTGCAATCTGTCAGTGGAAATATCAACGATTTGACCCAGTTGATGAAGAAGCCAGCCAGACCACCGAACCAAATAAATTCCCTCAAAATGGGGTCTAAGTTCTCCTCTGGATTGACAATGTATAGAGTCACATCATCTGCATATAGGGAAATGAGTAAGCTCCAAGAGCTGAATCCTATGCCTCGGGCAGTGTGGTGTTGCCTGATTCGGGCAGCCAAAGGCTCCATTGCAATCGCGAAGAGCAAAGGAGAGAGAGGGCATCTCTGCCTAGTGCCTCGCAAAATGGGAAAGGGGTCTGAAAGTAAACCATTCACCCTAATACGAGCGCTGGGTAAAGTGTACAGTAGCCTAATGCGATTGATAAAGAGCGGGCTGAACCCCATGCGGCCTAAGATTGCAAATAAGAACGGCCATTCGAGCGAGTCGAAGCATCCAAGAAGACAGCCGTGGCTTTTACGTCTGGGTGTAAATAATGCAGCACTGAGAATATAGTCCGTAAGTTGTGAGAGGTCTACCTCCCGGGAATGAAGCCTGACTGGTCAGGGAGAGCAATAATGGGGAGCAGGGGCTGCAACCTGTTTGCAATCAACTTAGCTAGGATTTTAACGTCTACATTTATCATTGATAGTGGCCGGTAAGGATCTAACTTCCATTCCGTCTTCCCAGGTTTTAACCTCTTTGCTGCGGCGGAATTTCCGCCGCAGCACTCCCGCGGTGCTGGACATTCCAATCTCGGGCGTGGCATGACGTCTCCCGGCCGTCGTCCGCACACGCCCATCGTGACGCATGACGGCCGGGAGACGTCATGAGCACCGAAGAGGTTAAAAGAGTGATGATGATCGCTTCCCTCATGGACGGAGGCAGCACTCCATCCTCCAGAGCTTCCTCATATATCGCCAACAGCCGAGGGGCTAGCTCCTCCACATATGTTTTATAAAAGGACGTAGTCAGGCCATCAGGCCCAGGAGCCTTATCCAATGGTAAACTTTTTATAACCTGGGCTACATCTCCCACAGTAAACGGGAGATCTATATACTCTCTATGGTTTTAGTTAAACCAGACCAGTGCCAGTGAATCAAGAAATGTTTGCAGTTCCTCAGGACACTTCTCTTGAGTAGTAGTGTACAATTGAGAATAGAACGAGGAGAACACGGCTAGAATCTCTTCCTGACCTCTGATAACGACACCTTGCCAGGTTTGTATTTCATGGACGAATGTCGTTGACTGAGAGGGTCGGATCATACCACTTAATGTGCGGCCTGGCCTATCCTCTTCCCCATACCACCGCGCCTCAGCATATTTCCCTAAGAATTTAAATTCGCGTTGGGCTTCTTCGGTGAAATCCAACAATTTGGATTTCAGGAGAACCATTGTTTGGCGTTCATTACTGGAATAGAATCGCTCCTCAAATTCCCTCATCTGAGTTACCAGTGTTGCAATCGTGCCTCAAATAGCCTTTAACACTCCCGCCTGCCGGGCAATACACTGTCCCCTGATGACTACCTTGAATGCCTCCCAAAGTGAGGCCTCAGTATCTATAAAGCCCACATTAAGGGTGAAATATTCAGTGATATCCGACCAGATTTCCTCCTTGAAGGCTTCATCAAGCAGTGCATGTGACGGGAGGTGCCAGGAGAAAGCACGGGGGAGCGATCCCGAGAGTGACAGTTTCAATAAGCATGGGGCGTAGTCTGAAAGGGAGCATGGTAGATGCACAATGTCAGTGGTCCAGGCAGCTATATCACGGTAAACTAACCAAAAGTCCAATTGGGACCAAGCGCTGTGATGATTGGAAATGCATGTGTCTTCTCTAACTAGGGGATGTCTCCTACGCCATATGTCTATCAATTCCCCATCTGAGACTATGGCATTTAAGGTGGCGCTGGCATCTGGGTGTAGCCACACCCTTTCTGTCCACGTCATCATCTAGAATAGCATTAAAATCCCCTCCCCACAATATTGTTCCGCAACCTGTCACTCTAATCTTCGTCCATATATCCTGAAAGAATTTAGGGGAGTCCGCATTTGGGCCATATACCGCCACAATGACCAGGGACACTCCCCCAAGCACACCATGTAGGATAATATATCTCCCTTCTGTATCCCCATGTACCTCACCTTCCCACCAATCCACTCCTCTCCTGACCAACACAGCCACTCCATGGGCATAGTTAGAGTAAAAAGAGGAGTACACATTCCCCCACCTGTTATGTCTTAACTTTTGCGATGCTGTTACATTTAAGTGTATTTCCTGCAATAGGCACACGTCTATATTTTGTTTGGATAAGAAAGCATAGACCAGTCTAGTTTTCCTACTGTCATTCAACCCTCTGATGTTCCACGTAACAAAATTCAGTGTTCTGGCATGGTTACGTGTGCATTACCTGGACTTAAGCGATGTGAACAGGGAAGGTGTGACAGCTTCCACTTACAGACTATGCATTTTAACCAACAAGAGACAATCATACTGGCAACGAACAATAAAACAATCCCAACCCTCCTCCCACCTCCCACTCCAACCCCCCAATCAGGATGTAGAATACCCACCCTTAACAAACTTAATCTCAAAAAACTACAGTGTGGTACAGGGAGCCTTCCCATGGGGGCGCAGCGGCACCGGCAAACCTCCCTGTTTGCACAGGGTGGCCGGGAGTACTGCAGAGAGTGTTTAGGCCTATATCAAAAATATTAAAGCATACAGGTAAGCGACACAACATGGAAACACGCAGCTAATAGTGTCAAAATAATCAGAAACTCCCCAATTCGGAATCATAGCATTACAGTCACCCAAGCTGCTGATCTATATGATACCCATATCAGTCATTGTCACTAAGGTGACCAGTTTCTGACATCTCAGCTCCCCGGAGTTCTTTGTTTTTCTTCCCTCCGACGTGTTTGGCAAATTTCAGTGCAGATTTTGCATCGGTGAAAAAGTGGGCAGTGCCATCATACGAAACCTGCAAAAAGATATGCTTGGCAGGGAGAAATTCTCGACGTGTCGCCTGTACAGCAGGGGTGAGGTCCGGGTAGAAAGAGATGGTGTTGCCTTTGTGTGATATCTGACCCTTCTCTCTAGCCAGCTGCAAGATAATATCCCTGTCCTGATAATTCAAGAGCTTGGCCAGGATGAGTCTAGTCGTCGCCCCGACCGGAGGTTTCGGTCCTGGGGACCTAAGTCCTCTCTCCACCACGAAGACAGAGGATAGATGAGGATCAAAAAGTTTGTGCAGTAGATCCATGACGAAGGTCTCCATTTTGGATATAGCAGTTGTTTCCGGGATACTTGTAATGCGTAGATTGTTTCTACACGACCTCGCCTCCAAATCGTCGTTCTTAGCCCGGATAATTCCAAGTAATTTGTCCATATGTAGTGGTTGTTCTTTAGTTTCAACCTGGAATTCTTGGAATTCGGGATGTCGTTTTTCCAGGGCTTCAAGGCGGGTCTCATGTACATTAACCTGGGTCTTGACCAAGTTCAGTTGCGCAGTCAGGGTATCCAGCTTCGAGTCTATATTTCATAGACTAGAGCGCATTTCCAGCATGAGTGAACGCAGGTCTTCAGCCTGATCTTACGTGTGTGGGTCTTATTGACCGTCCACCTGTGCATCTCGTTCCGATTCAGTATGATGCGTGGCACGTTTATTTTCAAAAGTAAGTTTTGGTTGCTCACTGTCTTTCTTACCCATGATTCAGAGGTAGGGGGAAGTATATATCACGTGAATGGTCAACTGGCACTGGACATGTCCCGTCAGCTGAAGCCTTTAACAAGAGTGATGCCGGTGGTGCCCCTATCCTTACCGTCTTGGAGTGCTTCACAGGTTACCACACGCCTAGTGCCATGCACCAGCTCGCCACGGCCCACCAGTAGTTGCGCGGGTATTTCATACCTCCACAGGGGCCGTTATGGGAGTATACTACAGATGCTGCTCGCCTCCAGAGGGCCACCCCACACGAATCAGTGCCACCAGGACAGCTCATTATACCAGGCCTTGTGGGAGACAGATGGACACCATCCACCAAGGGTCTCCAGGGGCATAGATAGGATGTTGAATGCCAGCACCTGTAATCTGTTATATGGACAGTTAGCTGGGTGGCCACAAACCATTAGCTGCAGCTCGGGGCTCTCCGAAGCCCTCCTCACCAGACAAACGTGCAGGGCTGCTCATTCACAGACCTCTTCACGGACACTCACAATGGCACGCAGGACAGCTTCCTTGAAATATCACGTGGGCCCGCCGGGTGGTCCTCCTCAACTAGAGCCGATTTGATCTGCGAGTGATGAACTCTCCAGTGAAAGCACTACACACCTTCTAGTGCTCTCTCCCACAATGCAAGCAGCCATGTTGAAGCCTCAACCTCACGCAGTGCAGCCTCAGTGAAAGTAACAATGTCGGGCCTCAGTGCATGCCCCAGACTCTGACTCCCACTGCTTCTGCAGATACCAGCCACAATGTAACGCTGATCCAAAATGCTGACGCAGGGGGAAGACAGCCCACCACACCTCGCACTCAGCGACAGATGACGGCAATGAGTAAACGATGTGCTGGTCTCTCGCCCACTTCAGGCCGCGCACCTACCTCAGAGCCCCGAGTCACACCGGCAGTGGAATTCTGCTGTGTCTCCCAGTCCATGGCGAATGGCCCTCCAGCTCGATTTGCAGGCTGCCCGCCCACAGTACGATCCAGGGGGCGGATCACCGTGGGTAGCTTGAGGCTTCTCAAAACATGGCTTAATTCAGCTGCAGTAGAACCGTGGGGCACAGGAACGGCAAAATCAAGGTCTGCAAGTATTCCGCAACCCGTGGGTAATAGTAGCCTCCTCAACAGCTCTCCATATGCATGGATTTTATAAGGATTTGGTCCCGGCCAGCAGAGCTCATTCACAGAGCGGCTATTCTGCTGTGCGGCAGACCACACTCCCACTCTCTTCTATGTTTCATCACTTCTCTTGCTTCTTTCTGCACCTCTGTGCTTCTTTCTGCACCCCTCTTGACTCTTTCTGCATCCCTCTTCCCTCTTTCTGCACATCTATTACCTGTTTAGGTACTCCTCTTGCTTTTTATGCACATCTCTTGCCTCTTTTGCACTTCTGTTGGTTCTTTCTGCAATTCTTTTGCCTCTTTCGGCATGCCACATGCCTATTTCTGTACCTATTTTGCTTCTTTATGCACTTCTTTTACTTCATTCTACACCTCTCTTGCTTTTTTCTGTATACCTCTTGCATCTTTCTACACCCCTCTTCCCTCTTACTGTACCTCTCTTGCTTTTATATGCAGTTCTAGTGCCTCTGTCTGCACCTCTATTGCTTCTTTATGCACTTCTCTTGCCTTTTTCTGCACTCCATTTGCCTCTTTTTGTACGCCTGTTGGTTCTTTCTGCACTCCTCTTGCTTCTTTTGGCACCTCTTGTGCCTCTTTCTGTTCCCCACTTGCCTCTTTCTGCACCCCTTCCCTCTTTCTGCACCTCTCTTGCCTCTGTCTGCACCACTGATCCATCCTTCTGCACCTTGTTTGCCTTTTTGTGCAACTTCCTTGCCTCTTTCTGCAGTTCTCTTGCTTCCTTCTGAACCTCTGTTGCTTCTTGGTGGACTTCTCTTGCCTCTTTCTACACCTCTCTTGCCTCTTTCTGTACCCCTGTTTCTTCTTTATGCACTTCTGTTGCTTCATTCTGTACCTCTTTTGCTTCTTTCTGTATCCCCCTTGCCTCTTTCTGTACCCCTCTTCCCTCTTTCTGTACCTCTCTTGCCCTTTTCTGCACTTCTCTTGCCTCTTTCTGCACAGCTGTTGTTTTTTCTGTACTTCTCTTGCTTCTTCTGCCCCTCTCTTGTGTCTTTTTGTACTGCTGATCCCTCTTTCTGCACCTCTTCTGCCTGCTTCTGCGCCTCTCTTGCCTCTCGCTGCACTTTTGTTGCCTCTTTCTGCACCGCTGTTGCTTTTTTCTACAACCCTGTTTCCTCTTTTTGCACCTCTCCTGTCTGTTTCTGCACCTCTCTTGCTCCTTTCTGCACTTCTCTTGCCTCTTTCTGCACCTGTCTTGCTTCTTTCTGTACCCCTCTTGCCTCTTTCTGTAACTCTCTTCCCTCTTTCTACACCTCTCCTACCTCTTTCTGCACCTCTCTTGCCTCTTTCTGTAGTTCTCTTGCCTCTTTCTGCATCTCTGTTGCTTCTTTCAGCACTTCTTTTGCCTCTTTCTACACCCCGCTTGACTCTTTCTGTACCTCACCTGCCTCTTTCTGCGCCTCTCCTGCCTCTTTCTGCACCTGTCTTTTTTCTTTCTGCACATTTCTTACTTCTTTCTGCACACCTCTTGCCTCTTTCTGCACCCCTCTACCCTCTTTCTGTACCTCTCTCCTGCCTTTTTCAGCAGTTCAGTTGCCTCTTTCTGCACCTCTGTTGCCTCTTTCTGTACTCCTCTTGCCTCTCTCTGCACTTCTTTTGCCTGTTTCTGCAACTCTCTTGTCGCTTTCATTATGTCTCTTGCTTCTTTATGCACATCTGTTGCTTCTTTCTGTACCCCTCTTGCCTCTTTCTGCACTGCACCCCTCTTCCCTCTTTCTGCATCTCTCTTGACATTTTCTGCAGTTCTCTTGCCTCTTTCTGCATCCCTCTTCCCTCTTTCTGCACCTCTCTTGCCATTTTCTACAGTTCTCTTGCCTCTTTCTGCACCTTTGTTGGTTCTTTTTGCACTCCTCTTGTTTCTTTTGCCACCTCTCTTGCAAATGTCTACACCCCTCTTGCCTCTTTCTGTACCCCTTTCCCTATTTCTGTACCTCTCTTGCCTCTGCCTGTACCCTTTTCCATCTTTCTGCACCTTGTTTGCCTGTTTGGCAATGTTCTTGACTCCTTCTACAATTCTGTTGTTTATTTGTGCACTTCTATTGCCTCTTTTTGCACCCCTCTCGCATAGTGCTGCACTTCTGTTGCTTTTGTCTGCACTTCTGTTGCTGCTTTCTGTACCTCCCTTGCTTCTTTCTGCACCCCATTGCCTCTTTCAGTACCCTTCTTTCCTCATTCTGCACCCCTCTTCCCTCTTTCTGCACCTCTCTTGCCTCTTGCTGTACTTCTCTTGCCTCTTTCCGCACCGCTGTTGTTTTTACTGCACTTCTCTTGCTTCTTTCTGTACCTCTCTTGCTTCTTTCAGTATCCCTCTTGCTTCTTTCTGCATCCCTGGTCCCTTTTTCTGCATCTCTCCTGCCTTTTTCTGCTCCTATTTTGCCTGTTTCTGCACTTCTCTTGCCTCTTTCTGTACCTCTGTTGCTTCTTTCTGTACCCTCTTGCCTCTTTCTGTACCCTATATTCCCTCTTTCTGCACCTCCCATCCCTCTTTATGTACCGCTACTGCCTCTTTTTGCACCTCTGTTGCCTCCTTCTGCACCTCTGTTGCTTCATTCTGAACTTCTCTTGTCTCTTTCTGCACTCCTCTAGCCTCTTCCTGCACCCCTCTTGTTTCTTTCTGTACTTCTCTTGCTTCTTTCTGTACCTATGTTTCTTCTTTCTGCACCCCCTTGCCTGTTTCTGTATCCTTCTTCTCTCTTTCTGCACCTCTCTTCCCTTTTTCTATACCTCTCTTGTCTCTTTCTGCATCTCTCTTGCCTCTTTCTGAACCTCTGTTGCTTCTTTCTGCACTTCTCTTGCCACTTTCGGCACCCCTCTTACCTCTTTCTGTACCGCTGATGTTTTTTTCTGCAATACCCTTGCTTCTTTCTGTGCTTCTCTAGCCTGTTTCTCGCCTGTTTCTGTATTCAAATGCAGGCTGTCAAGTTTAAAGGTATGTGTGCTCTCTTGACTGAGCTATATGTCTACTTATTCATGTATTCTCACGTGTTATGCATCTGAAGACGGTCAGCTTCTCGTATAGGTGGTAATATCTTCTTAGTTTTGTTCTGTCATTTGGTTGCACAGGCAGACTTGTCTTATGTATAAATGTATTATAGAGTCCATCACATATACCATTGAATACCCCTGTGCCCTGTATCGTGAGCAGAAAGAAATATATACACCTTGTTGTATACAAATTCACAGAGTATGTTGTTTGAAACACAGGAATTCAAGTATTGGTATGCTTATTTTTATGTAACATGTCACTAGGTAAAAGCAGAGATGCACGCATGCATATCTTCACAAACTTGTTGAGACTTACTACAGTGATATGGTTAGGATTGTTGTTTTACATGTGGTAATCCTAACATTCTTAGCAGATGATGAATAGTGAACCTTCAAGAGAAAAGTGAGATTGAAGAAATCCTGGGAGAAGGATTAGCGATTAGGCTACTTTGTATGTGTCTGTGGAAAGATACATTCAAATTAGGCCTCTTTCTGCTTCTCTGTTTCTTCTTTCTACACTTCTCTTGCTTTTTTCTCCACCTTTCTTCCTTTTTCAGGTCTTCTGTTGCTTCTTTCTGCATTTCTGTTGCTTCTTTCTGCACCTTTCTTTCTCTTTCTGTACCTCTCTTCCCTCTTCCTGTACTTCTCTTGCTTCTTTCTGTACCTTTCTTACTCTTTCTGCACATGTTTTACCTAGGTACGCATAGTTAGAAATTAGCATTTAGAAAACCTTAGAAACTCACTGAAAAAACACAGGTTTCAGGGATGTTCCTTCTTTCTAAACCCCCTTGTCTGTTTCTGTACCCTTCTTCTCTCTTTCTGCACCTCTCTTCCCTTTTTCTGTACCTCTCTTGTCTCTTTCTGCATCTCTCTTGCCTCTTTCTGAACCTCTGTTGCTTCTTTCTGCACTTCTCTTGCCACTTTCGGCACCCCTCTTGCCTCTTTCTGTACCTCTGATGTTTTTTTCTGCAATACCCTTGCTTCTTTCTGTGCTTCTCTAGCCTGTTTCTCGCCTGTTTCTGTATTCAAATGCAGGCTGTCAAGTTTAAAGGTATGTGTGCTCTCTTGACTGAGCTATATGTCTACTTGTACATGTATTCTCACGTGTTATGCATCTGAAGACGGTCAGATTCTCTTATAGGTGGTAATATCTTCTTAGTTTTGTTCTGTCATTTGGTTGCACAGGCAGACTTGTCTTATGTATAAATGTATTATAGAGTCCATCACATATACCATTGAATACCCCTGTGCCCTGTATCGTGAGCAGAAAGAAATATATACACCTTGTTGTATACAAATTCACAGAGTATGTTGTTTGAAACACAGGAATTCAAGTATTGGTATGCTTATTTTTATGTAACATGTCACTAGGTAAAAGCAGAGATGCACGCATGCATACCTTCACAAACTTGTTGAGACTTACTACAGTGATATGGTTAGGATTGTTGTTTTACATGTGGTAATCCTAACATTCTTAGCAGATGATGAATAGTGAACCTTCAAGAGAAAAGTGAGATTGAAGAAATCCTGGGAGAAGGATTAGCGATTAGGCTACTTTGTATGTGTCTGTGGAAAGATACATTCAAATTAGGCCTCTTTCTGCTTCTCTGTTTCTTCTTTCTACACTTCTCTTGCTTTTTTCTCCACCTTTCTTCCTTTTTCAGGTCTTCTGTTGCTTCTTTCTGCATTTCTGTTGCTTCTTTCTGCACCTTTCTTTCTCTTTCTGTACCTCTCTTCCCTCTTCCTGTACTTCTCTTGCTTCTTTCTGTACCTTTCTTACTCTTTCTGCACATGTTTTACCTAGGTACGCATAGTTAGAAATTAGCATTTAGAAAACCTTAGAAACTCACTGAAAAAACACAGGTTTCAGGGATGTTCCTTCTTTCTAAACCCCCTTGCCTGTTTCTGTACCCTTCTTCTCTCTTTCTGCACCTCTCTTCCCTTTTTCTGTACCTCTCTTGTCTCTTTCTGCATCTCTCTTGCCTCTTTCTGAACCTCTGTTGCTTCTTTCTGCACTTCTCTTGCCACTTTCGGCACCCCTCTTGCCTCTTTCTGTACCTCTGATGTTTTTTTCTGCAATACCCTTGCTTCTTTCTGTGCTTCTCTAGCCTGTTTCTCGCCTGTTTCTGTATTCAAATGCAGGCTGTCAAGTTTAAAGGTATGTGTGCTCTCTTGACTGAGCTATATGTCTACTTGTACATGTATTCTCACGTGTTATGCATCTGAAGACGGTCAGATTCTCTTATAGGTGGTAATATCTTCTTAGTTTTGTTCTGTCATTTGGTTGCACAGGCAGACTTGTCTTATGTATAAATGTATTATAGAGTCCATCACATATACCATTGAATACCCCTGTGCCCTGTATCGTGAGCAGAAAGAAATATATACACCTTGTTGTATACAAATTCACAGAGTATGTTGTTTGAAACACAGGAATTCAAGTATTGGTATGCTTATTTTTATGTAACATGTCACTAGGTAAAAGCAGAGATGCACGCATGCATACCTACACAAACTTGTTGAGACTTACTACAGTGATAGGGTTAGGATTGTTGTTTTACATGTGGTAAGCCTAACATTCTTAGCAGACGATGAATAGTGAACCTTCAAGAGAAAAGTGAGATTGAAGACATCCTGGGAGAAGGATTAGCGATTAGGCTACTATGTATGTGTCTGTGGAAAGATACATTCAAATTAGGCCTCTTTCTGCTTCTCTGTTTCTTCTTTCTACACTTCTCTTGCTTTTTTCTCCACCTTTCTTCCTTTTTCAGGTCTTCTGTTGCTTCTTTCTGCATTTCCTCCCAGAACGCCATACTGTTTAACATCAACAGTAAGCCATTGGCTCAAGTTGTGAAAGCTCTCGGGTTCACATTGGCGTCTTATGTTGACAGCACCCAGTTTGTTTTGTCTTTTTACAGCACTCCTTCATCAATCTGGTCAATTTCCAAAAAGGTATGATGGCTGTTGCAGAATGCATGGCCACTAACTGTTAGTGGCTGAATACTAGCAAGTCGGAAATTCTACTTGTTGGCAGGGACGACCACGACTGGGGAGACAATTGGCAGCCCTCTTCCCTTGGAACTCCCCCTTTTCCCCAGCCGGTGGTTAAGAATCTAGGCATCTTGGTTAATAATACCCTAACCTTTGAAGCTCAGGCAAAAGTGGTAGCAGGCACATGTTTTGGGAGTGCTATGCGGGCTCAAAGTCATTTTGTTTTTTTTATCCCCACATTCTTCAATTCATTGTTCGGGTTGTTGTCCTCTCCAGGCTAGATTACTGTTGCATCCTTTATTGTCCTGAAGAAGGTGGTTCCAATAGAAATAAACCACTGAAACACGTCGACGCCTAAATAAATTTTGTTAAATTGGGTAGCAGTCAGCATCAAATATTAGACAGGAAATGTATATTTGTGCTATTTGCTGTCTATGTATTACACCCAATTAACACAGGAATGACATAGTGTATTGTCTGTATTTTTCTCCTGGTTTGATGTAATATGGTTTTATTTGATTTTATGTAGTGAAGTAGTTTTTGTATTCTGATTGTATTTGTGATTTTTATTTGCAATGTACAGATTCAACAAAATAGCAGAATAAATCCACCAAATGTGGCGTTTATAAGTGCTTCACTTGTATGGATCCAAAAGTGATTGGGATGAATGATAAGAAGAGTGTGATTATTAAAATCAACCAGTCCCTGAGACCATTATGGTTGTTGTGCCTTTATAGATGTACAAGCTACCCACTGAAGCTCCCTTTTTCATCAATGCGCCTTGCACTTTTAACTAACATAAGGATAAGAAGCGATCCCTGCACGCACCTTTTCCAGGGGATGTTACAAGATTTTAACATGTTAACTCTAATTATGTCATTGATTTCAAGTCCATTGTACTTCATTATATTCATATAGGTCAGCCCACCACAATCAGGTACCTCACTGTAGGTTTTAAGTTTGGTTCAGCTAGGTCACTAACCTGACAACCAACTATTGTGCAGATAGTTTTCACAATTCGTCCTGACGAATTGCCACTTGATCTTAGGACTACACAGGCAACAAACATGTTGACCGTATGACTTGTGCCTCTTCTGAACATCATTTCAGTAGTGTGCCACCAGTATTTTAAGTTGGGTATGGAGGACTCGCTGATTAAAGTATATTCTGGAATACCTCCATATCCCAATTAATTTCACCACACTGAGCACCTACACTTTTCACATCCATCTACACAACAAGGCCCTATACCCACACGGCACCCAACGGCATTTGGGAATAAAAGATCTCCGGCAGAGAGTCCCTCATAGGGAGCCCATCAGTTTGCAGTGCCGACCTGACGAGGAGCACACCCTATTATAAAGCATGACACCCAGCCGGGTGTGTGAGGGACCTAATTCCTATAGGAGGAATCCCCTGCCCCCCTATAACCTTGGACTGATGACCAACTAATACCCTCTCCCCTCCTTTCTTTCCCTCAGGAACTGCATACCTTCTTGTATGATATATTGAAGGGGCATGTATGCTGGACATAATAACGCCCCCAGTCCCTTTATTTTTTGAGAACCCGTGAAATATTGACATGATGTGTAGTGCGCAATACGTTTTTTTTTTGTATAAGGCATTGTTGAGTGGCATTCGCCCTTTTTGTCTATATTTCACTCTAATGCTCCTGCTTGATGAACAGTACACATATCCCTGCCTCTGATAACTTCTTTTGGAAACTGGCATAGAAACCACCAGCTTAGGTCTAACCAAAAAAGATTCCTCTGGCATAGTAGGAGGCATGATTCTGATATTGAATAAGATACAAGAATCAACTCATTGAAATTCTCCTAGAGACCCACTCAAAGACAGTGAGAAGGAACACCGGACCAAGAAGAGCCATGTCCTGAAGCAGTTCTCAGATGCAGACAAATTGACCAGGTTTCAATGCCACTCTCCCATTGATGGCATTCACCTGGGCAGCAGCTCCTTCAGCAGGACCCAAAGCCTGATTATCCTGGACTCCAGAAGTTACACCATCCTGGGAATGACTTGCATACACTCCACCACTGAGATCGAATGTGGAGTGAGTCCAATTAGTTCAGTAGGAACCTATAGCACTGCAGACTCGGTACTGGTATTTCCGTCTCCCTTTCTACTCGAATCTGAGAGGAAGTCTGAAAGAGAAGATCGTCCAGCTATGGATGAACCAGAATCCCCTGAGCAAAGGAAAAGTACCATGCCAGAGCTAAGTCTTTCGTAAAAACCTGTTTTAAGCATAGTGTCTGTTAATAATAAATCTGTCAACACATTTCAAAACATTTCAATTCACCAAATGGTGACAAAAGTAGCCAAAGGGGAAGAAGAGGCTCAAACCACAGCCACCTCACCACCTGGACCCCTCACTCCACAATCACCACCACAGCTATCATAACCTCCACTCACTCTGGAGCACCTACTGACCCCTTCTCCCACCACATCTTCAACCTAGTACAGAAGAAAATAGATGACACACACTCACTACCATCCTCAACTCCTCCTTTACCACTGCCACCATTCCAGATGCTTGGAAACACACTGAGGTAAAATCCCCAATGAGCTCAAGTCTATCACACTGCTCCCTTCTTCCGTCACAGGTCTTGGAAATATCCATCAACCACAACTGACTGACCAATTTGAAGGTAACAATCTACAATACCACCCAGTCAGGTTTCCACTCAAACCACAGCACCAAGACAGCCCTGATAGCTGAAACCGATGACGTCAAAGCCATCCTCAACCACAGCCAGTCAGTGGCCATGATCCTCATTGACCTCTCAGCAGCATTCAACCCTGAATCCCACCACCACCTTATCACCAGTCTCCACCAGATTGGCATCAGAGGAAATGCCCTCAAGTGGATCTCCTTCTTCCTCACAGGGTTTACACAAAGAATCCACCTCCTACCTTTCACCTCCAAACCCAAGAACATCATCTGCGGATTCCCCCAGGGATCATTCCTCAGCCCCTCCCTCTTCAACGCCTACATGACCACTTTGGCTGACATCGTCCACACTCACGGAATCAACATCATCTCATATACTGATGACACCCAACTCATGCTGTTGAACCTGTGGAGAGAGACCCCAAGGAATGGGCCTGATCCCACTTGCATCCATGACTAAGAGGTAGAATCTAATGGTCAGTTGGCTTATTGATACCTCGCAAAAACTAATGGGGAGGGTTCTTTTAGACAGGGTCCTGGGGTGGATTGAGGAGAATGGGATTCTGTCTACATTCCAGGCAGGTTTCAGGGCTGGTACCTCCACTCTAGATCAGATTTTTCACCTGCAGGCCTTGCACTGGAAAACAGCTATGGTGGAGGGTGGCAGCCTCTACCTTGTGTTTGTGGACCTGCGGGCAGCTTTTGATCTAGTTCCACGAGTTAAACTGTGGCAGGTCCTAGCAGATTTGGGTCTTCCGCCCTATTTACTGGCCGTCTTATCTAGGCTCCATGAAAATAACTTTGCCCAGGTAAGGTGTGGCAAATATGGTGACCTTACTGACCGATTTCCTGTCCAAAAAGGTGTCCGCCAAGGGTGTGTGTTGGCTCCCACACTATTCAGCCTTTATATTAATGGTCTTGTGGACCATCTGAATTGTGTGGTAAACAATGATGCTCCGAAACTGGTTACAGGTCGAGTGCCCGCTCTGATGTTTGCAGACGACACTTTGTTGCTGTCTAGAACATTATCGGGCATTCAAAATACACTCAATGGTTTTGTGAAGTTCTGCGAGTTAAGGGGATGGGAAATCAATTTATGAAAACAAAATTTATGATTTTCGACCAGCCGAAGCGGGTGCGCCCAAATCCAGTTTTATTTGGTATTCCTCTTGAAAGGGTTAAAACCTTTGTTTATTTGGGTGCTACCTTAACTGAGAATTTTAACTGGAATGCGCAGATCGCTAAGTCGACACTCAAGCTCGCACAGCTGGTGGGGGGGTTTAAACAAAGTCTTTAGAAAATCAACCTACAAACCAGTGTCCCCTGCTTTGGAGATTTACTGTCGGCAGGCTAGAGTGGCTGCAACTTATGGGGCTGAACTTTGGGGACATAAGCAGATAGGGACCCTCATAAAGGCTGAGCAGTCCTTTTTAAGAACTCTTGTAGGGCTCCCTTCTCGCACACCTTTGATCCCCCTCAGATTTGATCTTGGTTTAGTCCCAATAGAGGAGATCATAAGTGCCAGACCAATCTTGTATTGGAAGAGGTTATGGTCAGTCCCTGAACTGGCCTCATATAGAGCAGAATTTGCTGACATTTGGCCTGGTCTTAAATTTAAAAAGATCCCTTGGCTCCAGCACATCAATGCAGCTAGTATCCGTCTAGAACTGCCGGAATTGTGGGCAACCCCGGAAACTTATTGCCCCAGGCTCTCAAAGAAAGAACTTCTTTTCCTGATATGTACACAGAATTCTTTATTATTCTTTATTATTATTGAGTTCTACAGCGGTGGGTAGGTTAACTTCAGAGTTCCTCATAGTTAAACCAGACCCAAAATTTGAGGAATTTATGGACCAAATTGAACCTCCGCTTGCTCGAAAACTATACATTCAGTTAAGATATGGCACCCTACCGGTTAGGTCCTCCACATGTAAGTGGCAGACGCAGAACCAGGAAATCTGTCCTGCATGCAATTATAAAACGGAGACTGTTGTCCATGTGTTGTTCTTCTGTCCTGCCTACTATGTAATCAGAAAACGTTGGTTGATTCCCATTTGCAGGAACTTGGGATTTCGTTATTTTATGCAGGCTTGTAGGTCTCTAATTTATGATACCCCCTATTGTCTTCGCAGTATCTCGTTATCTACACAGTATGTGGCATAGGAGATAAACTTTTTTAAACTAATCTTTGTACCTATTTCTCTCTTTCACTGATAAACTTGTAGTTTAATTCTTTTTTTAATTTTTGTAATCTTTTATGCTTATTTATTGTCTTATTGTAATTGATGATGTACTTTTGTGTACTTTTATGGTCTTATGACCGAAATAAAGTTATCACTATCACAGTTGGCTTACCTCCTGTTATGCCTACCTTTTTCGAGACCTCAACTAACTAGATCTAAATATATTTGCTATAAACCCTGAATATGACTTTTCGGAGAGTTTTTCCTACGCCCCAAGGGGTGCCCACAAGGTCCTGGACTTTTGGCTGGTGTTGAAGCGTAAACATCGAACCCTTAAACCTGCAAAACTGGGCACTTAAAAACTGTTTCAGATCTTTTATTCCAGAGAATCATCTGAGAACTGAACTGACAACAAACCTGCAGCTTAGAATGTTAAATCGCTGGTAAGACTCAACCGGCAGGTCTCCCAACTGAAAGGAATTTGACTTCTAGAAACCTTTGTAAGCACTGACCATGTCCAACTGATGATGAGACCTTCCTGGGCACAGATTGCAGACTTTGACTGTTCAGAGCTTCTCCACTGTCAGCGATGACCAAGCCATGTTTACTGACAAAGAAGCGGCTCCCACCAAGGATCTGCACTTCAATTGGCCGTTCTTGTCAAGCCCTCCTATGGACCCAGCCTGCAGTTTAATCCACCAGGACCCATTAATGAGGAATTTTCTCCAGAAAATATTGTAAGAAGGTAAACTTTCCATTAGGACAAAGCTGGTCCCTGTATCTGACCAGCAGTATATCACAGTCATTTTACTCGGACCCAGCCTTGCATGACCATATAACGGTGATTGGCACTTTGCACTTATAGGTGCTATTTTGAAATTTCTAATAATAATTTCTCCTCTTCCCTGCATCAGATTTTTGTCATCTGGGTGTCTATTTGTTCTTTAAAGTTTACTATATTATTTTAACTTGTAATCAGACATTTTGTATTTGTTTTCTATTTTTCTTTACAGTTTAGGAACTTATAAATGGTTTACACAAAGTGAACCCTTTCTGCTCTGTGCTACAGCTTCCAGGGGTTGATTCTAAGTTTAAAATATTCAGACCTAACTGGGCCTAAAAAGGAATTGTGGCATTATTACTTTTTGAGGATCTCAGGCCCTCAAATTAATAATCCACTTTCTCACAATGAAGATCCTTGATACCACATGAGACCACTACCAGGTTATTCAGTAAAATCTCACACCAAAGTTAAAGTTGTATGTCTCATAGCCTGTAAGGACATACTGTCCCTTTATGTTTTACACAAATAACTGTTTCCAGTTTCCTAAACCCTCAGTGCGTGTTCCCTCAAATCCATGTACATAGGCATTCATGTAGTGGTCTCTATGCTGCAGTGCAATGTGAAACCAGGTTCCTAGCCAAACAGGTAAGGATTAGCATTGATTTAGTCTTGAAGCTAAGTGGGTGTTGATTTTTCAGTAAACTTACTGATGAAGGTTAGGGTTGTGATGGACCAGTAATTGGCGCAGTCATTAGGCCTTAGAGTCAGTTTCTTTACTAGTGGGAGGATCTGATCTGTCATGAGAGGTTCTGGGAATGTTTCTTGAATTAGGGAGGCAGTGACAATAGTGGGTAAGGGTGAGTGAGCTTCCCAGGTGAGAGCTGTGATGAAGGACAAAGGTAATACACCAGGTAATTCACCATCATCACAGGAAGTGGCTTTGAGGGAGTTGAGTTTGCTGGCGAGATTTACAAGAGATAATACTTTGAAGGGTTACCATTGGATATATTCTACAAGAAAGGGTGGGTGCAAGCATAGAAGAGGTTAGTGTTGTCGACATGCTGTTGGATCTTCTGTATCTTTTAATTGAAGAAGAGGTTGATCGCATTGCACTTGTCTGTAGAGTGTGGGATAGTAGGATCTGGCATGGGGTCGATGGAGTGCTTGTCTTGAAGAACATGCTTGTTCTGTTGGAGGATTCACTTATGGTTTGAGTATAGTGCTTTGGCTCGTGTGACGAGAGGTCTGCTTGTTATGCGAAGGGACTTCAGCATCATAAGTTATTTTGGAGTTCATTTGGAGTTTTGTTTTTCTTCCATTTATTTTCTTTTTTGTATATATTTATGGTTTTTGGAGTACTGCTGGTTTTGGCTTGCACTTGTGTGTTTTAGTTGGAGTATGGATGTTCACATGAACTAGAAAACATTTCGAAAGGCAGTGATGTCAGATGTGGAGTTTGTAGTGCCAAAGAAGAGTTGAAGCATTAAGTTATTGATGAAGAATTATTTTAAGTATCAGAATGATTAGTCTTCTCTTTTGGGTTGACCTCGGTTTGTTGATAGGATGCTGAGCAGCTTGAGAGGGATAGTCAGGTGGTTGGAAAAGTTCAGCGGAATGGGTGGTTTGCATTGTATTGTTGGTTATGCTGAGAAGACAAGGTTGAGGATGGGCCATTTGGAGTTTGTTGGTTGACTGCTGAACTACATCAAGTGTTTCAATAAGGTTGAGAAGGTGGTGTGGGCATGTCAGATGAATGAGATGGTGACACAATCCAAGAATTCATCAATGAAGGCTTTGTTCTGCCTCGGAGGCCTGTAGAAGAGAGTAAAGGTGGTGATCTGAATTACAGAGTGTGCTGTGCCATGTCAAAAACTCCTTGGAATAGAGATATGCCAGATGGCTGTATTTATTGGAGCTCCTGAGTCATCTCCCTGAATGCCTCACCATCCTGTTTCCTCAAGAGCCCCAGAATGCTTACAATACATCCCCCTTGGTCCTTATGCTTGATGGGACAAGGGGACTCAAGCATTGCCATCCGTTGCATTTTGCCTGGGGTGCAGTGACTGCCGACTGGTGCTGAACACACCGGTGGCTGACCGCAATGTCTCCTGTGGCGGGAAATCAAGCCTAATGCAACTGGAGGTTAAGACACCTGCAGCTGGTGATCTGAGGTGCTACTTGGTTGTCTCTGTACCAAACACCACTATAGAGCCAGGGACCACAGCCCACCGTCTGGGGGGCAATGACTACTGTCAGACTTGGGTAGCACCCCAGGCCACTCAGGACAGTGCGGGAGCTGGGGACCCGGACTAGCTACCACCGAGTGTGACGGAGAACGCAATAGCAACACACCTGAAGGGGCAGACTGCTTGGGGCACAGCACTGTTGCCCATAGTCGGAGTACACCCCATCGTGGTAGACCATATAGCCCCAGTGCTTGATGAGACACCATGATACTGAGTGCGCAGGCTTGGAAACACATGTCTGCACTGGCCCAGGAGAGAATGCACACATGCAGTGACTTCATGGAGCATCCCACTATGTAGTGCTGAAAAGGGCAAGTCCCTGGAAATCTGCCAACGAGGAAAGACTGAGTGAATTATATTAGCCGTGGTCCAATGGAGAGGGGTCAGGCCTGAGACACTGCTTGAACAACCTCTTTCACCAGAGCTTCCCTGCCTACAAGCATGGGTAATTATAGAAAAGGTTGTCACCACAAGGGGAAGTATAGCCCTTGACTTCCACAGCAATAGAGTCAGAACAGAGATAGAAAAAACCTCTCAAAGGAGTAGCTTTACAATGATGCACTTAGTGTTGTTTTTTTCATATATCCTTAATCATGAATATATATATCAATTCTTAGTGAATTTTACAAGCATGAGTAGGCAAGCAGACAAGACACTGACAGCTCCTGAGTCCTCCATTGGTGGGTCAGGGACTCCCACAGTGTGGCTGTGGCTCTCCCCTCATTTCTCTTCCCCAGCGGCCATGACCTGCTGCAGCCTCAAGATATTCCTGATCGTCCTATATGAGGGAACTGCAGATTCAAACTTTTGATGGTGCAGAGAGAGAGACAAAAATGGATAAGAGCACAAAGGACACACTGGGTGTTCAGAGGTCATGATTGGGTGCTCTGCCCCTACATGGTAGTGACATCAGAATGGCACTCAGGAGTCTCACAGAACCAGATACTGTTTGTCATTAAATCTTTCAGGGAGATCTTAGAAACCAAAATTCATAATGTCATAAAGGACCTTGACATCCTGCAGGATGACCACTCAGCAACTAAGGTCATAGGTCATGTGGAAACAGTAGGACAGCTGCAACATTAGGTGGATTCCATCTAGATATATTTGCCGACCCTAATAGACAGAGTGGGAGCCCTGGATCATAGAGCAGAGGAATCTGAGAGCTACAATAGACGAAAAAATAACAGGGTGGTCAGTTTGACAAAGGGAGTGGAGGGATCTGAAATAGCTGGTTGTCAAGTCAAGTCAAGAAAGCTTTATTCGACGATTGTCATAAAAGCATACAAAATTTATATATATACACAGTTTACAAATAACATATTAAAAAATAATTTAAGACAATAAATAAAGGCATTTGCAGAAAGATTGACATTACAGAATGTCGGGATGGTTATCCCGCCAGCATTTTGTTCCTGATCACCCATGCCCTACCTAAAAACTTGGCAACAGATATGTAAACAAATGGGATTTCAGCAGAACGCATAATACGCACTGCCACCTTAGCATTTCTGGTACCTAGCTGTCGGCACATTGATTTTAACCAGAACTTGCGGGGAATTACATAGGATGGACATTGGAACAGAAAATGATTGACCGATTCAATAGGTGCGGTACAGCCAGGACAGTTAAGCACATTAGACACGGCCCATCTAGCAGTAAACTCTCTAACTGGGAGACTGCCAACCCTAAATTGAAAGTACAGCTTCCTGTCCAAAGGATTTGTAATGTCATCCCAAAAAGGTGCCAGAGAAATAGTATCCTTAAAATCAAAAAAGATACCAGACAATGAAAGCGGGGCCGTGGAACTAAAAACTCGGGTTGCTACCTTTTCCCAATATAAAGCCTTCAATACTTGTTTAGGCGGGAAGCTAGCATTTAGTGGATCCTCCCACAAGTTTTTTAGGCCCAGGTCTTGGAGCGAATCACGCATTCTACGGAGCCACTTGACCTTGTGAAAAGTATCCAATTTAATAATATCCAACAGGCCAAGAGCAAAAAGCCTGAGTTCAGGAGTCACCCATAGGCGTCTCCAATATAAAACTGGGCGAAACAGGGCAATTAGTGCTATTGGCCTAATACCTAGATCATAGGACAAGGGACAAAGGGGAGTACTCTGAGGTAGTTTAATGAGATTCCTTAAGAATCTATTTTCAGAGGTAGATAGTTTGTGTACATTATCAAAACCCCACAACTCTACCCCGTAGAGCGCAGCACCAACCACTTTGCCATCATATACCCGAAGAGCAGGGTTAATCGGTTTAGTCAGGGATTTGGCGTGTTCTTTGCTTAACGCGCCAGAGAGCTGGGAATGTTTAAGGGATGCCAAATCTACTTGCTTTTTCCATCCCAAATCATGTTGGATGCAAATACCTAGATAAGTAAAATCTTGGACCTGGTCCAATGTCATGTTGTTCATATATATTTTACTTTTAAAAGATTTTGACTGGTTAAAAGACATAAATTTAGATTTTAAAACATTGATTTCGAGGCCGCGGGCTAAACAAAAGTCCTCAAAAATACCTAGAGACTTCTGAAGGCCACTCGGCGTTTTAGAAATTATAAGACAATCGTCAGCGAACATTAAAATAGGAATTTTTTTACCTGCCAAGGAGGGGGCATCTACATATGCATCTATCAATAATGCAGCCACATCGTTAATATACAGGGAGAATAAAGTTGGTGCAAGTACGCATCCCTGTCTGACCCCCTTCTGGATAGGAAACTGTTTAGTCACTTGACCGACACCACCCCATCGGATCTGTGCAAAATTATCTACATGAAGTCTGGCAATTAGGGAGATTAAGACAGGAGGCATCCCCATCTTGTCTAGAGTGGTCCATAGGGATGCCCGGGGGACAAGATCAAAGGCTGCCCTAAGATCTATAAAGGCAGCATATAAGCTGCCCCCCCCTAAGTGGACTACTTTCCAATAGAGCATAGCAAAATGCAGCACCTGGTCAATGGTGCTTATTCTAGCTCTAAAACCAGCCTGTAGATGGGAAAGGATTGTATTCTCTAAAGCCCAGTCCAGCACTTTATTCAGGATCAACCTGCCAAGGATCTTTTGTGTGGTATCAATCAAACTGATTGGACGATAGTTGGCAGGGAGGGACTTATCTCCTTTCTTGAACACCGGGATAATTTCAGCACCTTTCCAAGAAGTGGAATCGGGGCACCTCTGGCTATCAAGTTGGCTAAAATTAAAATATAATTTCCCCAAGATTTACAATTATTCAGAAAAATATCAGCAGGGACTCCATCCATCCCAGGGGCTTTTCCAGGAACCAGTGTCTTAAGGGCAATAGCAACATCACCTATAGAAAATACATCTTCCTTGTAAAAGATAATTTGATAGTTAGAAAAGGGGCACGTATCTTCTTCAACAGCGTACAAAGCCTCAAAATGCTTGACCCAAGCATCTTGCGAGACCCAATTTTGGGGTTTTTCAGGATTACCCCCGGTACCCCATTTAAAAACAGACCAGAAACGTCTCATATCCTTCTGGGCACCAGCTTCCCTAAGTTCCTGCCATCTTTGAGAGTCCCACGCTCTCTTTGCTTTAAAGATAGCTTGCTTGTAGTCGTATCTGGCGATACGAACTTTCAGACTGTCGCCAGATTTCAATGCAATTCCCAGATTCACACGGGCATCTCTGCATTCAGTAGAATACCATCGTGTCGAGAGATCTTGTTTGGGCTTAGGTAATTTGGAGGGCCTTACAAAAATATTTTTAAGTTCAAGGAAGAAAGAATCGTGAATCGACATTTCGGGTGTGGAATGTGGATCCAAAAGACACTGGTTATATACAACACCTAAATCTAGGGTAGCAAGCTCTAAACTATTTAAAATACGTGTTAAGCATTCTTGACTTTGGACAATCTTAGTCCACTTAACATGGCGCAAATCGTTAGTAATAACTACATCTTGTTGATACTGTGGAGGAGAACAACTATGGGCGGTGGTGGTCACCCAATACGAGATAGACAGGGAGAGAGGATTGTGGTCACTCTCCAATCTGTCTATAACCGTCATATCCCTCAGGGTCTCCCAGAGCTCTAGTGATAACAAGATATAATCAATCCTGCTAGTACGGCAACCACACTTAAAAGTAGCAGTCCCAAGCTTATCATGTACAGCCCTGCCATTTGTTGCACGAAGCCCCATGTTCAAACAAAGGGCATTAATCTGGATTGCTATTTCAGTCCAGCGAATAGCAGGTTCAAGGTCTAGACTTGGGACACCCCATAGGTCATCCTCTACCACTGAAATACTCCGATCAACACCAAGAAGCGGTTCAAAGGTTGTGTTAAAATCACCGGCTAAAATAACATAGGAGTGTTGGGAATAAGAAAGCATAAGTTCATCCAATCGGCCTATGGTATCAGATTTCTTTCCACCTGTGCTTCTAATGTAAACATTATAGATATCCAGAAGCTTTCCGTCTTTAAACTTGAGGTTAAGCAACTGGATATCTGGGTGTGAGGTAGGAAGCTCCTTAACAATGACACCAAGATCCTGCCTGATCCAAATAGTGAGACCACCAGAAGGGCGACCCTTTTTACCCTTGATCGCAAAAACATTAAAATTCAGGAAACCCAACATAAACTGGGCCTCGAGTGACCAGGTCTCCTGGAATAAGCAGATATCATAAAGATTAATAAATGTTACCCAATTTGGATCTTCCAACTTAGATTTTAGCCCTGCAATATTCCAGGACAAGAGCATCCCAAACTCTGCATATGATGCACTGCCCGCCATTTGGGTCACCGGAGTAGTGCTCAATTGGATTGCCCCTGCCAGATCTATGGAAAGGCCTTCTATTTCCCCACAGGCCAGAGTGCCTGGCTCAACATTTGGGATTTTATCAGTCAGCAGTGAGCAAACAGGATGAACTATTAGGCTGCACTCTTTATGCAGTCAGTCATTTTGTTCTAGGCACGACTCGCCTATGGGCAAACTAGAGGCTTCATCTAGACGAAAAGAGCCAGTAGGAGTAGACCTCATTTGAATAGCAGAGTTATCCGGGGAACAGCTTCTAAACTCGAGGTTGATTAGGTTATCTGCTATAGTAGGGTCAGTAAAAGTAACCTCAATAGAATCCCTCCCTCTACCAACCTGGGGGATCCTACTTACTCTTACTATATCGGCTCTAATTACAGAACAACAGCCCCTTACGTGCCTAATCCAATGGATAACCTTATTGGTCAGGGATTCATTGGTTTCATAATCAGAGCCAAAGGACAGGCTCGGGACATTCACCATATAAATTTTCCGAGGATGCGGAACATGTGTATGTGACCCAGAATTTTGTGATTGAAGATGGGAGATACTCCTAGGGATGATACCAGATCTAACATCATCACGTGAGGGTCCTCCTGCATACAAAGTATTCTGACACATACCAGGGGGGACTCTAGTAGGACATCTAACAAGAGCTGGAATAGCAGCTTGGTGAATATCAGCCCTGGATTGAACTAGAGAACGGGACTGGTTGCTCGAGGGGCGAGAGACATGAGGCAGAGTCCTACTACATATGTTAGATGACTTATGTGAACCATCTACCACTTCAGGAGGGGCTGTAGGCAGAACCCTTTCAGCGGAGGTGGAATCAAAATCATGATGGGTGCCTGAGCCCAAGTTAGATTCTTCTAGTTTTTTAACAGCGACCGTTAACAACTCGATCTTGTTTTGCATGGATTCAATCAAGGAGCAAAGTTTTTTCACTGTCACCACTAGAGATTTCACATCCTGGTTGCTAGCCTCAGGCCCCAAAAGAACCTCTGATAAATTTATGGTAAAACTTTCACCAGATGCAGAGGCACCCGGATTAGGGACCAAGGGTTCAATGGGAGGCGAGGCAAGGGTACTTGTATCAATGTCAATTTCACTCAATACAGAAAACCTATTGCTGCAAACAATAACAGATGGTTCATTAGAGGCAAGAGGAGGCTTGGGGGAATGAGCTTGCCCCTCAGTCAATGGTGCTGTAGGGGCAATAGGAGCCACTACTTTATCCACTTCCAAATTAGATATATCCTCCCCACCCTTTCTCGGGAGAAACATGTCCGGAACCGTAACAACACCTCTGGTAATCTCCCTCCTCCCACCAGTTTGAAGGGTAGGATTAAGTAGGTCCTCACATTCATCAATAATGACATCTATGCGGTCCATCACACAATTACTCCCCGCATGGTGATGAGTTTTCTTCGTTTTAGTCCTCCTCAACTTAGATTTAGTGGCCAGAGATCTTGATGGCTCGGACCCACCCTCCGGAGTTTTCCTCTTACCCATGGCTTAGACTTAGACTTAAAACAGGGGCACATAGACCGAATAGCAATACCTTGAGGTGTCGAGTACGTGATGTCAGAGACCTGGCCGACCCGACCCTCGTCGACCCCGGACGGCCACAGACGGCCCGCCCTTTGCCCGGGCTTAGCCCGGCGTTGCCCGCGCGCGGTCCCGCGACGCGGGGGTCGCGGTGGTGTTTTGTGCGCCTCCTGGCGCGAAAACTGCGTGGGCGGCTCCCCTGCCGCTAAGAGTTCTGGGGGATGTAGTCCCGTCCCCACTCCGCGGCCGCAGATGGTGGAAGCGGCGGCGGGGGACGGAGCTTCCAGTGACAGGGGGTGTCCGGCGTCAGGAAGCAGCGGCGGAAAGCAGCGTCAGCGACAATCCCAGGCAAGTCCAGAGGAGAAAGTGGAGCTGGCTGTCTATATGGCGCACTAGAATGAAGTACACTGTGCAGAGAGTCAAGTGCATTCCAGATTGGCATACAGAGGCAAAATTAGAAAATACTAACTCTCTATTTCTGGTAGTGTGGGTGAACAGTTAGGCTTATCAGAGGGTAGTGCTAAGCATGTGTTGTACTCACAGAGGCAATAAGTGACACACCTATTCAAAGAATAATTTGAGACCACATTAGAAAATCAACACTTCTTTGTATATATTTTATAAAACCAAGAATGTCGTTCAAAAGTAAGTGCTGTTTAAAATAGCAAGTGTGGGGTAAAACAGCTGTTTAACACTTTCAATCATGATTAAATCACTTTACATCAATGTTAAGTTATGGACAAAACATACACTGCTTACTTTTAATTAACAATGACTTATGGGTCCCTTCTCCAGGATTTATGGTGAGTATGGGACAAGGTCCAAGCAGCACCAAGAGGTTACCCCAGGAGACACTAGGGCGTCCAGGTGCAGAGGTGTGTTTTTTAGTGTTGGGAGATATTGAGCGATTTTTGATACTTTAAATCGGAATTGAACGTTTTCCACATAATGTTAAGCTACAAAGTAAAAAGAAATACAGGATAAAGGTATTTAACAGTGAGTTATGGTACCAATCTTCTGGACTTATGGTGAGTATGGGGCAAGGTCCAAGGCAGCACCAACAGTTCACTTTGGGAGGCTCTGGGACACCCTGGTGCAGACGTGCATTACAGCATCAGGTGCCCCCTTCACTTCAATGGAGGATCGGTCTTGTCACAAAGAGGCTGAAGGCTTGAGCTGGGGGTCCAGTCGAACTGAACCAGGATAGCAGCTCAACTATTGTGAAGTCCAGGGACTTATGGGCACCTTTGGTTCTCTTCTAAAGGCCTCAGGAGCAATGGGGGCAGTAGTGTCCCTAGGTGTCAGGTTTTTATCACCAGGAGTGGTTGCGGTTGAGGGAGTCTAGCACAAAGAGGTTGTAGGCGGTGTCAGGAAGTCCACAGTGGGCAAGTCCAAGGAGAGCTTTGTCTCTGCTGGGCTGGGGGACCATGCTGGCACCATTGGCCAACTTCAACTCTGGCTTGGGGCGATGGGTGCAGTGGTGATTTCCATTGTCAGGTTTTTAGCAGTTCGGAGGCCTCACAGTACTTCCTGGGTGCCTGCAGGAGGCAGGGGAGCAGCTCTGCTACTCCAGGGGAGACTCTTCTTTCTTTTTTAAAGGCAGGCAGTCCCCCCGCCTTTGGAGTAATAGCTGAAGGATGAGTCAACTTTGGCGCAGCGGGGCTGTGGCCAAGTCAGCTGCTTCTTCTCCGCTTCTCTGCTTTCATGGATCTTCACTCCTTCTTTTTCTTAGGTCGACAGGAATCTAAAATTCAGTGTCCAGGAGTGCTACATAACTTCTTAAGTTAGGGGCATTACAGGGAGAGGCAGGTAGTAGCCAATGGGTTATCTACCGTTAGGGTGTCTACAACCCTCTATGTAACCACTTTCTTTGGGGAGTGGGCACACCCCTTACCCTAATTAGCTAATTCCCTCTCTAACTAGATGTGAGAAGTTGGCCTGATATATCCTGTCCACTAGTTATAGTGGGCACCCTGTATCAGTCCAAACAACCCCTTATGGTGAATAGGTCAAAGACTAACCCTGGGCGTAGTTTGCAAAGTAGCACTTCGCGAAGCTACGCAAAGTGCAGTTCGCACTACGCGAGCTACGCGTAGCACTTCGCGAACTGCGTAGTACCTTGTTCGCACTGTGCCAGATGTCGTTTTCAATGATTGCAGAGTGCGGACAAGCAACCGGCACTGTGCAATCATTGAAAATGGCATCTTGCACAGTGCGAGCTGTAGTTTTCTGCTGCTTGAGTAGATTTTTACTCGAGCGGCAGCTTTCTCAACGCGAACTGGTAGTTTCTCATCGCGAGCGGTCGCGAGCATACGCGATCGCTCGCAATGAGAAACCTGACCTCCTCGCGTTGGGAGTCTCGCCGGGAGGTTTATTTTCCATGCTCGCGATCGCCAATTTGATGTTGCTGATCGCGAACAAGGAAAAAGTCTCGCCGGGATGTCATTTTGCTTGTTCGCGGTCCTCAATGTCAAGTTGAGGACCGCGAGCAAGCAAAAAATTACCGCAGCACTACGCAACACTACGCTACGCGTGTTCGCACTGTGCTACATGCAGTTCGCGTAGTGTGAAGTAGCGCAAACTTCGCAAACTACGCGAGCGTAGCGTAGTGCTTTGCCCAGGCTTATCAAAGACAACCTTTATTGAAAGCTATCCTAGTGACAGCTATGGAGAGCAGCCTTCAGGCTAAGTCTTGAAGGAATGTAAAGCAGCTTGTTTTACCAATATATAATATCTTGAATGACCAAATGAAAGGACAACCACACCAGGTATATATTTAAAATATATGTATTTAAGCTAAAACACACCCCTCTAGTCTCTTTATGAGGCTGGAGTTCAAAGTACATAATTTACAAGTTAGCAATCATCAATAATAGCACAAATACACGTTTGGGCCCTAGGGGCGAACCAAACCATATACCAATAAAGTGGTATAAGAACCACAACTGAACTAGACACAAGGCCTAGAGCCTGTAGAATCGCTGGGACCCCAAGGAACCACCCAAGGTAGTGACGCAGGGGACCCACGGGGGCCGTGTGCAGTGTGTAAACAAAACCGCAGGTTCCCGTTAGCTTCTATGGGCAATGTCGCGATTGGAAATTCTAAGATTAAGGACACTTAGAATCGAGTCAGGACCAAACCCTTTTGGACTTAGGAAGTTCTAGGGCTAGCACCCACGGGAGCACCGGAGTACTCATGTTACCTCACCCAGGGAAGCCGGGTGCATAGGTGTCTTTTGGTGTCGGGTCGCGTCATCGATTTCACTGGAAGCTGGCGAAGAAGTGCTGCTGCCGTGAAGAGGAGAAGTGTCCGAAGCAATCCATGCCTGGATCTAGGATGGAAGGAACCTGAAAGCAGAGGGGACATAGTCTGGGTCACTTACCAGTGACCAAGGGCAGTATGGACCAACGCCCACAGATGTCGGGTGCTTCAGGTGAGTTGATGGGGGTCTTGACTCTTCGGCCAAGAGGTCCAGGAGGTGCAGATGACAACCAGGAGCTGGATTCGAGCTGTCCCACAAAGTCTGTCGAGTGCTGCAGTGTCGGCGACCAGATTGGACCCAACAAGCCTTGGAAACAGCAAGTCACTGAAAATCAGAGAAAGGACTGCGGTGCAGACCAGCAAGGTCTGTGGGACTCACCCAGCAAAGGAAAGTCGGGGCACATCTGGAGCAACCAGGAAAGCCTAATCAGAAGAGGAGTTGCCTTCGTGGGGACCTACTAGCCTACGGGCTAGCGATCACGAAGGAGCCTCGAGTGGTCGCACTGGAAACTGGCCCATGGGTCTCTCATGGAGTGGAGGCCAGAAATATTCAGTGCAGGAGATGCTCAAAGCTGGGGCTATGGGGAGCCGAAAGCACAACTTTGAGGAAGACCAGGAAGATGATGTTGCTACAAAAGTTCACGGTGTCCAGGGGTCATGGATCCACGTCACCCACGATAGCCACGTGCCTCAGCTTTGCAGTGGACTCAGGGTAGCCTAGGGGAAGTCTGAAAATCTACCTCTGATGATGCAAAGACATCCGTGTCCGGAGGGAGCTTCAGTGATGCAGACCGGTCAGTTGCTTCTTTGGTGCCTGCCAAGCAGGGGTGTCACTCCTTGACCCCAAGGGAGCTTTCTTCAGTCTTCTAAGCAAAGTAGAATGTCGAAGGTCCAGGATATATATTACAGAGTTTCATCCAGGGTAATCTAAAGTCGCAAGGCTGGGTTCCCACACTTTTACAAAGTTTGGGGGTTGGACATACTCTAGGGACCCACCTATGGGAGGGCTTGGAAAGAGGGGTGGTTACACCAATTTCCTTTGTTCAGATTCACGCCAGAGCAGGGGCAGGTAGCCCCTGCAACCGGACTATGCACAGGGACACCAAGTGTGCCCCCAGTGCAGGACTTCAAAGCACCAGAGAGTGCTCCTGCCCAGCCCCAATACACATCTGCCGGTCTGGGGAGGTGGTTACACCTCCCTGCGACAGGAAACCTATTGTTCAGGCCTCCCCTGCCGGAGTTTCGGTCAGCAGCAGGAGGCCAGACCTGTGTCTGTGGCAAAGGCATCCATTTTGTGATGCCAGGGCTGTAGAAAGTCCTACCGGGTTAGACCAGTGTGAACATGTCTCTCCCTCTAGAAGGGTGGAATGCTTCCCCCGCCACCTGAACTGGTGGGGGGGATAGTATTCCAAAGCATTTGACACCAAACACAACATGTTTCCTTGCAGCCATCCCAAAGTTAGCATTTACCGGAAGGTTATAATGCACTTAAGAGTATATGGTCAGGCTGCACCACAAATAGCATCAGAGGAGATACTCTGAATGCTGCAGAGGGGCTCTGCTCATGCAGGGGCACCCTTTCACATAAAAACCAAGCAGTCTGCCTACAGGATTGTTAAGGCCTACCATAGGAGTGACTTGTAGGTTTTAGATGTGTGTGCAATGGCAGTGATATAGGTCGCCTACACCATTTTAAGGGGTGCACGCACACCCGTACCCAGGCTGCAGTAGCAGACCTGTTGTGCCATTTTGGAGTACTTCCTAGGAATGGCATAATACATGCTGCAGCCCCTGGTAGGCCTCTGCCCTAGGTACACAGTATACCATATACTAGGGGCTAATAAGGCACTCCAGAATCCAATCCGATATGTACCTAATGTACATGGAAACCATTTTAGAGAGGAAGCAGCTAGGCTGTGGTCCTGATTAGCAGGGTCACAGCCAGACTAAGGTAAAAAAAAACAGTGAAACACCAGCAAAAATTGGGGGTAACCATGTGAAGCAGATCCTACTCTCCTACACAATCCCCCCAAACGCAGGGACATTAAACTAACCTTGACCAGTTGAGTCTTCATGTTCTAAGTGGAAATACCTAGAGAGTCCATCTGCTTTGGCATGGTTACTCACAGATCTATGTTCCACTGTAAAGTCCATCCCTGTAGAGAAATGGACCATCTAAGCAGTTTGGGGTTTTCACCCTTCATTTGTTTTAGCCATAAGAGGGGCTTACGGTCTGTCTGAACAAGGAAGTGAGTACCAAACAAGTATGGACTCAACTTCTTCAGAGCCCAAACCACAGCAAAGGCCTCCCTCTCAATGGCTGACCAACGTTTCTCTCTCGGGGTCAGCCTTCTGCTAATGAAAGCTACTGGCTGATCCTGACCTTCATCATTCAATTGTGTACAGGCTCTACCCCCAATTCAGATGCATCTGTTTGGACATTGAACGTCTTGGAGTAGTCAGGACTCTGCAGAATGGGAGCAGTGCACATGGCCTGCTTCAGGTCATCAAATGCCTTTTGACAGCTTGCTGTCTACTGAACCTTTTTGGGCATCTTTTTAGAAGTTAAGTTATTCAGGGGTGTCACTATTGATCCATACCCCTTGAAAAATCTCCTATAGTACCCAGTCAGGCGTAAGAAGGCTCTCACCTGAGTCTGGGTAGTTGGAGCAATCCATTTTATTATGGTCTGGATTTTGCTCTGCAATGGTTGAACCTGGCCTCCACCAACAGGGTAGCCCAGGTACACAACCTGACTCTGCCCTATCTGACACTTAGTAGCCTTGATAGTTAGGCCTGCTTTTTGCAGGGCCTACAAAACATTCCTCAGGCGGACAAGGTGATCTTCCCAGGTGGAGCTAAAGACAGTAATATCATCTAGATATGCTGCACTAAAGTCTTCCAGACCTGTAAGGACTTGATTCACCAACCTTTGGAAAGTGGCAGGTGCATTCTTCAAACCAAAGGGCATTACCACAAACTGATAGTGCCCACTAGGGGAAGAAAATGCTGTCTTTGCATCATCACCTAGTCTGATCTGCCAGTAGCCAGCTGTCAGGTCAAATGTGCTTAGAAACTTGGCTGAGGCCAAAGTATCTATTAGCTCATTCGCCCTGGGGATGGGATGGGCATCAGTCCTAGTGACTGCATTGAGGCCCCTGTAGTCCACACAAAACCTCATTTCTCTCTTTCCATCAGTGGTGTGAGGTTTAGGTACCAGGACTACTGGGCTAGCCTATGGGCTAAGTGAGGGTTCAATCACACCCAAATCCAAAAATTTGTGGACTTCTGCCCTTATACAGTCCCTGACATGGTCAGGTTGCCTGTAGATCTTATTCTTCACAGGTAGACTGTCCCAAGTGTCCATTTCATGAGTGCACCAGGTGGTCTGACGTGGAGTCAGAGAAAACTAAAACTATGTCTAAACTGGCTGGGAAGTCTTCTGCAGTCAGTTTTTTGCTGGGCAGTGAGGCTGCCTGCCAAGGCTACACCATCTACTGATCCATCATCAGGGTTCTGAGAAAGCAGGTCAGGGAGTAGGTCACTCTCTTCCACCTGTCCTTCATCAGTAGCTATGAGCAAGCCCATGTCTGCCCTGTCAACATATGGTTTTAGTCTGCTGACATGAAGTACCCTGTGGGGACTCCTAGGGGTTCCAAGGTCTACCAAGTAGGTGACCTCCCCTTTCTGTTCAACTATTGTATAGGGGCCACTCCATTTGTCCTGGAGGGCTGTTGGGGCCACAGGCTCCAACACCCACACCTTCTGTCCTGGCTGGTAAACAGTCAGTACAGCCTTTTGGTCATGCCAGGGTTTTTGCAGTTCCTGGCTAGCCTCAAGGTTTTTGGTTGCCTTTTTTATGTACTCAGCCATCCTGGAGCGGAGACCAAGTACACAGTCCACTATATCTTGCTTTGGGTGCTTGAGAGGTAACTCCCATCCTTCCTTCACCAAACACAATGGACCCCTGACAGGGTGACCAAACAAAAGTTCAAAAGGGTGGTAGCCAACCCCCTTTTGAGGCACCTCCCTGTATGCAAATAAAAGGCAGGGCAAGAGTATGTCCCATCTTCGCCTAAGCTTCTCTGGGAGACCTTTAATCATGCCCTTTAAGGTTTTGTTGAACCTTTCAACTAAACCATTGCATTGTGGGTGATAGGGTGTGGTGAATTTGTAGTTCACTCCACACTCCTTTCACATAGCAGTCAAGTAAGTAGATATGAAGTTTGCATCTCGGTCAGATACTACCTCCTTAGGAAAGCCTACTCTTGAGAATACATTTAAGAGAGCTCTTGTCAACACAGGTGCTGTAGTGGTCCTTAGGGGAATTGCCTCTGGGTACCTGGTAGCATGATCCACCACCACCAGTATGAATCTGTGCCCCGATAGTGTTTGAGGATCCATGGGACCTACAATGTCAATCCCAACCCTCTCAAGGGGAACCCCCACCACAGGTAGTGGTATCAGGGGGGCATTTGTAGTGCCACCTGCTTTGCCACTGGCTTGGCAGGTCACAGAGGAGTGACAAACTCCTTTGTGTCTTCAGACATGTGGGGTCAGTGAAAGTGAGGAACAATTCTGTCCCAAGTCTTGTTTTGGCCTAGGTGTCCTGCTAGAGGAATATCATGGGCTAGTGTCAATAGGAAGCCCCAAAACTTCAGAGGTATAACCAACCTCCTGGATGCACCAAGCTTGGGGTCTCAACTCTCTGAGTAAAGGAGTCCATCATCCCAATAAACTTTATGGGTGCCACTAGCATTCCCAGCAGCCTCGTCAGCAGCTTGCTTTCTGAGGGGTTCAAGAGAGGAGCAGGTTTTCAGCTCCTGGCTCAGATCAGACTTGGAAGGGCCCCCTGTCCCCAAGAACTCAACCTGGTCAGGTTCAAGCTCCTCTGGGACAGGTCCTTTTTCAGGCTCAAGATCATCTCCCTGAGTAGAGTGATCAGCACTCTGAGTCAGGTGGGAGGGCTCTGCCTTAACACTACTGTTCCTCCTCTTGTGAGGCACCTGGTCCATTTTTCCAGAATCCACCTGTCCAGCTTTAGACATTTTGGCCTGTGACCTAGTCGCAGCAAAGACATGAGCAGGGATCCATAACATTTCTGCATGTGTCCTGAGCTCCACTTCAGCCCATGCTGAAGTCTCTAGATCATTGCCAATCAAGCACTGTACTGGTAGGTCTGCATTTACCACAACCTTATTAAGGCCAGTTACCCCTCCCCAGGAGAAGTTAACAACTGTCAGAGAATGGTCTGTTCTGACATGGCTAGCATTGGTCACTTGGTACATTTCACCAAGTATAATCTGCCCAGGATCCACAAGATCTTTTGTCCCCATTGTGACACTTGCTCCTGTGTCCCTGAATGCCCAATCTTCTACTCCATTTATCAAAGGCTGCTGTCTGTATTTGCCCAGATTACTGGGACTCAAAAGGGGGACATATCTATGCCCCTATCACAGACAAGCACAGCCTGAGTTGGAACTCTGACTAGGCCAGAGTCCATCTCAGACCCAGGGTCAACCCTACTACATCCTTATTCTGAACATTGCCACCACCTATTGTAGCTGTACGAGGGGGAACAGTTGATTTAGGGGCTATGGTGGCTGGAGTAGCTTCTTTGGACTTGGTGCAGTCACTGGTCCAGTGAGTTTTGTGTTTACAGATTTTGCACCAAGGTTTCTTTTGGCCTTTACCCTTACTTGACTGTGACTCCCCATTAGAAGAAGATTTTTGGGGCCCTTGAGAAGACTTCTGGTCTTTACCCTTGACCCCACCCTTGTCAGCTGCAGGATGAGTCAACTTTGGCGCAGCGGGCTGTTTCCAAGTCAGCTGCTTCTTCTCCGCTTCTCTGCTTTCATGGATCTTCATTCCTTCTTTTTCTTAGGTCGACAGTAATCTAAAATTCAGTGTCCAGGAGTGCTACATAACTTCTTAAGTTAGGAGCATTACAGGGAGAGGCAGTTAGTAGCCAATGGGTTACCTACTGTTAGGGTGTCTACAACCCTCTATGTAACCACTTTCTTGGGGGAGTGGGCACACCCCTTACCCTAATTAGCTAATTCCCTCTCTAACCTTTTGCCTGTCTCCTAGCCTTTTTCCTGTGTTGTGTTGGTGGTTTTAGGCCTCTAGGCACTTTAGCACTGTGGTCCAGTGTAAAGTGCATGCACTCTCTGTGTTACATGTGAAAGGTTGGCCTGCCCTCCCATAAAAATGCATGGGGCATAAGTGTGTCCATGGTAATTCCTGGTATGAGAGGAGTGCAGGGTCTAGTTTAGTATGTATGAACTCGTGAGGATAAATGCTGCGCAATGGTGTGCGCAGTTTTATGGTGACTGGTGGAGAAATGCCACTTTTAGAAGTTGGCATTTCTGTGTGCTATGTGTCTGCTGCCTGATGTGAATTGCATGTCTGGCTTTTCAGTGACAGAGGGCTGGTGAGGTGTGCTTGGCTCCAGGAGGGGCAGAGTGAGCCAGCGCTAGGATGACTGGGACATCTACATTTTGAGTAGTGGGAGAAGTCCCTGATCCCTGAAAAGGAGTGTGCCTGCCCTAGTGAATACTGGCTTAGCCCCCCTGTGGTGTGTCTGATGACGATCCCCCACCTGACAAAGGGGAAGAGGAGCCTTGTAAACAAAGTGCTCCAATTCCCCCCTGAACCAGTTGCAACTGGTTTCCCCAAGCTTTGTGCTTTCAGACAAAGGAAAAAGTGATATAAATATAAGGGCTGTGACCCCGTGAAGAGTCAGTGCTTGTGCTGTTCCTGATTTAAGGGGGGGCCTGCTGCTGGACTCCAGGAGGAACCGCCACGAGGGACTGCCTCCCTGCTGGAGGGCCCTGTGTGCTGGCCTGCCTGGGCCCAGCCTTTGCCCCCTAGACTTTGATGCTAGTGCTTTGGGAGCGCTTTACTTTTCTCTTTAAGACCTCTTTCCTTATTTTTCAGAGCGCTTCTCTTTTCAGCTCACAGTGCGGAGCTGCGATCAATTTTGGAGGAAATCCCGCCGTGGGGATTTCCCCGCTTTTGCTGATTTTATAGCGGGTGCCCACCCCGCATTGCGACATTTGGATTTATTATATCCACGGGAGCCTACCCCTCGTTATTGACGCATCTTGAATTCTATGACTAGCCGTTGCTCACCCTGCTTCAAAAGAGATCACCGCCACCGGCCTGATTCACATGAAAAAAAGTTGCCGAGCCGCTGCAGACGCGACTTGGAAGCCAGGCGGCCTTGCCTGGTTGTGGGCGGGGCCACGTGACGTGAGGCAGAAGCAGTCTAGGAGCCTCGCAGGCTCCAGAGCAAAGTCCCGGTCCCGAGAAGGGGGACCGGGTGAAGCGAGGCGCATTGTGAAGTGTGGCTCCCGTCAGTGAGGGAAGCCCCAGAGACTCGCTCACGCCTGGCCGTCTGTCAGAAAACCCTGAGGCCCGCGGGAGGAGGCAGCACAACGCACGCAGGGCTCCATGTGGTGAGAGAGCCCTGCATGTTGAAAAGACCGGGCGAAGAGCAACATTGCCACCTGAGACCCGAGGAGAGGATCAGAGGTGCCCCATGCGCCCGGTGAGTGGGGCTCAGACTTTCAGTGGTTGGTGGTTGTTTCGGGGCACCTTGCCGGTGCCCGCCCCTCTGTGCCAGTGCGTATTTGTTTTTGTTTCCAGCTGCCCCACCTGATAGCGGGCAGCTGCACCTATTGGGCCAGTAGTTTATTCCAGAGTCCCCGAGCAGGACTCCAATGCGCATCTTGTTGGTGCTTTCTTCTTTCCCAGCTGCCCTGCGAGAGCGCAGGTAGCTGCAACATTTGGGGGTATGTTGTTTTAATAAGGAGATCAAGGAGTAAGCTATACTCCTGCCTATGCCCCAGCACTTTGCGCCCTTTGCTTTTTCTGCTTTTGCAGCCAGCCCTGACTTTACTAGACATAGGGCATTTGAGCCCCTGTGAGAGGCCAGTTGGCTTAGGGCCAGTTTCAGTGTGTTGTGCACCCAATTGGGGCACACTGTGTTTATGCTTGCGAGGCCTATTGCCTCATATGATTATTGCATAATGTGGTTGTGTGCTAATTATACCTAACCTAAAGTGGTTTATGCTAATGAGATTCATGCCTGATATGATTTAGGTGTCCCATGGTTTAGGTTACAAGATCTAGTTCTCAGTACAGTATTATACCAGTAGTTACTGGTTGTGCATGATGTATGATTAACTTGTCCATTTCTGAAGGTTCTGACCGTGGCCCGATTGGCCCAGCCAGGTGTATATAATCCCCTGTAAATACTGCCTGGTGCCAGTTGGCACAGTGTATATTGTGTGATTACTACTCTAATGTGTTTATGGTAATACAAAGGCTATTTTAATATTTAACCTTGTGTGGAGTTCCTTTTGTGCTGTGCCTAGTGTGTTACTGCTGTGTGTGTGTGTTGCGCAAACGCTTTACACATTGCCTCCGGGATAAGCTTGACTGCCCATGCTAAGCTAACTAGGGGGTGAGCAGGGGTTATCTTTGGCGTGTAACTCCCTTGCCCTGACTAGAGTGGTGGTTTCTGCCTTGCTTTGGTGCAAGCCTTAGCCCACCAGAAATCCCATTTCTAACAACTGCCATCAGTGTGGATTTATTAAGACAAGATGTTTGGCACCAAACATCCCTGAGTACAGTGAAGCCATCATGTTGTTGGGGAACTTGTACTGACGGGTGCCCAGCCCTCTTACTCTCTATGGCATCCTTGTGCACTTACAATATCCAAGAATGGACTTAAATATTGTAGGGTCATATATGCTCATGCAGATATGTCTACATATGGGGTATAGTGCACCATGACTTAGCGCTGTATGGCCTGCAGTAGAGGTGACTTACCAATACATCATGCCATGTTTGTGAGCATGTAAAAAAAACTATTGATGGACAGAATGCAGAACAATGTCATACATTCACCACAGTACAGAGATCTGGGCCTAAATCCATCGTTTTTTTGCTCATCATGCCAGTCCAGTGTGGACCCAGCCATATGCAAATCAGTCTTGACCCTGCGCCCACTGGGAACAGTCCAGCCCGAACTGCCAGGCCTGGTCCTCCCTTGACTGGAAACAACCATCCTAGGACCGGTTTCGGGGTTTCACCCCTCTTCAGCCAGGATAGCTTGATTCCAGTGGCATGGAGAGCACGGGGCCCATGTCTGAGCATACCCGTCCCACTCGGGGTGACAAATGCAAAAATAACTATTCATGGACAGAATGCAGAACAATGTCACACATTCACCCCAGTACAGAGATCTGGGCGTACATCCATCGTTTTTTTGCTCACCATACCATTTCAGTTTGGACCCAGCCATATGCAAATCAGACTTGACCCTGCGCCCACTGGAACAGTCCAGCCCGAACTGCCAGGCCAGGTCCTCACTGGACTGGAAGCAAGCATCCTAGGACCGGTTTCGGGGTTACACCCCTATTCAGCCAGGATAGCTTGATTCCACTGGCATGGAGAGCACGGGACCCACGTCTGAGCATATCCGTCCCACTCGGTGTGACAATTGCAAAAAGAACTATTGATGGACAGAATTCAGAACAATGTCATACATTCACCCCTGTACAGAAATCTGGGCCTAAATCCATCATTTTTTTGCTCACCATGTCATTCCAGTTTGGACCCAGCCATATGCAAATCAGTCTTGACCCTGCACCCACTGGGAACAGTCCAGCCCGAACTGCCAGGCCAGGTCCTCCCTGGACTGGAATTAAGCATCCTAGGACAGGTTTTGGGGTTTCACCCCTCTTCAGCCAGAATAGCTTGATTCCAGTGGCATGGAGAGCACGGGACCCACGTCTGAGCATATCCGTCCCACTCAGGGTGACAAATGCAAAAACAACTATTGATGGACAGAATGCAGAACAGTGTCATACATTCACCCCAGTACAGTGATCTGGGCCTAAATCCATTGTTTTTTTGCTCACCATGTGCTAGCCAGAAACCGGCCCAGGATGCTTGTTTCGGGTCCAGGGAAGACATGGCTTGGCAGTTCTGACTGGACTGTTCCCATGAGGCAAAGGGTCAGACTGATTTGCATATGGCCATGTCTGAACTGGGGTGGCGGAGTGAGCTAAAGAATGATGATGGATTAAACCCAGATCAGTTGACTGGGGATGAGTGCTTGTAATGTTCAACACTCCGTCCATCATCCCCTTTGGTTTTGCTGTGTCTGTGAGCATGGCATGCAGGGATGGGTCCCAGGTTGACTCTTCAGTTTTCTTTGCACCAAGACATACAGCCTGCAATGGCAATTTGTGTGGTCTTGGTGAGGGTTCCCTAGGGTGGCACCATTTGTGCTGCAGCCCTAGTGCACCCTCTTCAGTCCCAATTCCCTAGGTACAAAGGAAACCATATACAAGGGACTTATAGGTTTTGCTGAAGTTGTGCCAATTGTGGTACAGTTTTAGGGAAGAATACTGGTTCTAGGAACCTGGTTAGCAGGGACCCAGTGAACCTCATTCAAAGTTGTATCAAAAATCAGGCAAAACGTGGAGGGGCACTGCAACAAGAACCCAGTTTACCATAGTCCAACTCTGTTCTTTGTGCTGGAACAAGCAAACACGTTTTCTGTCAGATGCTTGCCATCAAGAGGTCATCCTCGCCTAGTTCTGACATGCCTACAAGACATCATAGGCAGGGACACAATATTGCAGAAGGCCGAAGGCCATGGGAACCTCCAAGATGAGTATAGCTGAGCCGCCATCTTTACAGACTGTATAATCCCAGAACAACAGAAACAAGCATCATTTTTTGTTGTCAAGAAGGAGCTGTATGGCACATGTCTTGAATACATGCTCATATTTCCTGCATGACCTTAAGTAACAATAAATGATCACACCCTGTTCTTTGAGGACCCATTCAGCACTTGTCACTGGCTAAAACAGTACAAAGTGGGAACAGATGGAGCGGACTGGCACCGACCGATGCGACCTTAACGCAAGAGACAGAGGTGATGGTGCATGTCTAGGTCAAGTAGGCCGTCAAAACATCACGCCAAGCAAAGTCACTTGGAAGTTGTAGAGACAGCCAATACGTTTTGTACTTTGTAACATTTGAGCCAGGGCGGGGGCAAATTTGACACATCCCTGGACAGTGCATCTTTGGATACTTTCTCAGAAGGAGGCGCAAATGGGGCCTGATTAATGCTTCCAACATATGATGACCTGCAATGGTTGATGTAAGAAATTGGGTTATTGATTGAGTGGGTGAAAACCCTACTCAAGCAACAATCACAAACTTAGAGGCACTGTGTAAAGTATTTATGTAGCACACAAACAATAATGGAATAAAAACACAACATAAGAAAAGTACTAATCAAATTTACTAGAAGACATTTTAATAAATAAAATGAGACCAGAATGACAAAAATCCAAACAGTAGAACTGGAGGGATGCAATTTTAAATCTTTAGGTAGGTATAGCGCCTAAATGTACAAAGCACCAATTGCAGTCATTTGGTCTTGCTAGACTTGGGGAAAGTCACAAGTTCAGACCAATCATAATAGTGTATGGTCCAGATATAGGGACCAGGTTAAACTCAATGAAAATGTTACCATCTCAAAGTCCAAGTGGAAGAGTCCACAACTTTGGGATTTCTCCTTTTCTTGTAGAGGAGTACACCCTGGTGTCATTTGTGTTCCTGAAGCTCAGAACAGGCGTTAGACAACTGATGCTTGTAGTTACACAAGTAGCCTGGGATAAAGGGAGCCGCTCCAGTCTTCCTTCACAGAGAGCAGGGCAGGCCTCAAGCAGCAGAGAAGTCCTCTGGGTAACAAGGCAAGCCACAAGCAGTATGCCAGTCCTCTTGGGAAAAAGGCCTGTCTCACGCAGCAGGGCAGTCCTCTTGCAGCAGCAGTGCAGCGTTCAGGAACAAGGTAAGAATCAAGCCACAGGCAGTCCTCTCAGGAACAAGACAGGCCTCAATATGCAGGGCAGTCCTCTGGATAACAAGGCAGCCCTTCTTCTGTAATGTCCAAAAGTCTAGGAGTGTACTAAGGAGCAGCTCAGGAGGGCCAATATTTATACCTGGTGCCAGCTTTTGAAGTGGGAAAATCTTCTAGGCAACCCTCACAGCTTTTTCAATAATGTTCTTCTTTTCCCCTGCCAAGGCTGCAAGAAATCAAGGGTGACAAACGTATAGTGCCAGGGTCCTTTCTGTGTGTGTTAGAGGTAGCCCTTTGAAATATAAGAGGGCAGGGAACATCTCTGCCCCAGTAATCCAATTAGGATGTGCCGTCTTGCATCTACAGTTAGGTTCTAATATTCACCATCTGAGCCCTTTAACGCATTCTTAATGGGGTAGTGTTATGATGTTAGTTTTCTTAGCCTTTAAGGAGATTTGCATATGTTCAATGTTCTGTGTTCTTAGCTAGATTGTAAGGCCAAGGGAACTCCAAGGTCGGCAGTTAACCATGGCAACTTGTGGAGGACTGACGCCAGGCTGTGTCTTCATTAGAGAGTATAGTTGAATTACCAACTCCTGGTGTATGGCGAGTGTTTCCTTCAGAACAAGGAGCCATTAACAGGTCTTGGCAGTTGGAAACTCTTAGAAGGCTTTGTAAACCTTTGGGCAAGAAAACACCAACTTTGTAAAAGTAGCATTTTGAACATTGTAACCTGAAACCTGACCCTATTATTAAAGAGGATTTAAAATTACAATTTATTTGAGTCCAAACATGACATTTCTACACGTTCCAATCAAATGCTAGCACCTCTTAAATGTAATAAAGTAATCCGATGTTATCCTATGAGAGATGTAGGCCTTACAGTAGTGAAAAATAAATTGAGGAGTTTTTCATTACCATGACATGGAAAACTTAACAAACACATTGTTATACCTGGCATTCTTGGCGTGGTTTTCCCTCACTTTTTGCCTCTACCTCTTGTGTTTTTATATGCTGTGCTGGATTTCGTTTTTGCTGGCTTAGATACTTTGGGCACTTTGCCACTGCTGATAAGTGTCAAACTGTAAGTGCTCCCTGTGTAAATTTATATTGTAATTGGTTCTCCCTGAATGGCATATTTGTTTTACCAGTAGGTCCCTAGTAAAATGCCCTAAGTGTGCCAGGGCGGGTAAATCAAAAGCTACTAGTGGGTTTGCAGCACTGGTTATGCCACCCACATGAATCGCTCTAAAAAGATGTCCCAGGTCTGTCACCGCAGTGCCTGCACACAGTTTGTTAACTGCCATGTCGACTTGGCAAGCCTTACCCTTCTCTTTTCTTACACAAAGGACACCCCTGAGGTAGGCCGAAGTTACTCCCCTGGGCAGGGTGCAGTGTATGTGAAAGGTAGGACATGTACTGGTGTGTGTACATGTCCTGATAGTGAAATACTGCCAATTTCATTTTTTCACTATTGAAAGGCTATCTTGCCCTTAGGACAGAAAGGGGAATGCTTTGTAACACTTCACAAGCATATCTTCCCATAGGGATAAGATAGATAAATGGAGTTTAGAACCAATTAACTCAGAATTTAATAACACATCTTTTAGTAAAGATGGGTTTTAAATTGCGTGTTTGAAAATACCACTTCTAGAGAGTGGTTATTTTCTTGTTCACCCTTCCTGTGTGCCTCTGCCTTTTTTTGGAATGACTGTCTGGCTTTGGAGTGACAGGGGCTGGGGAGTTTCAGTGGCTCCAGGAGTCTGGATGAGTCAGCACTATGCTGGATAGGCCTGATCTGCATTTGGAGTGGTGGGAGGAGTAGCACCTGTACCTGAATAGGGCTGTGCCTGCTTTCCACAATGCTGGCTCTGCCCCCCTCTGGTGTGTCTGGGACCAAGGCATACACTAACAAAGAATATTGTAGTGCACAGGTAGCGCTGGCAGAGTGCCCCTAGAACTGGCTGAACTGGGCTCAGAGCCCCTTTGCCCAAAGAGAACAAATACATTTTGGTGTATAAGTATTAGACCTAAAACCTCTGAACTTTAGATCATTCCCAGAATTCAAGAGAACCTTTGCCAAGGAGAAGAGCTGGAGAGACTGAGGAGAGGTACTGCCCTTGCTGTGTGTCTGGGGATGGCCTTCAGTTGCTGTTTCTGGCAAGGAAGGGAGAAGGACTTTGCTGTGTGCGTTGTTCCCTGCTTGAAGGAGAACTCCAAGGGCCCAAAGTGAGCTGGTCTCCTGTTAAAAAGTCTCAGGGACACAAAGACTTTTCCCCCAGCTCCCCTGAACGCTGCTGGTGTGGGTTCTGACCTGCCTTGAGGTGCATGTTCCAATTCTTGGCCTCTGGAGGTTGTTGCTGCTGTTTGGGAGCTGGAATAAAGAAGAAACTCAAAGAACTACACAAATCGACGGATCGCTCTTCTTGCGGCTGTTTTTCCGATGCATCGCCATGCAGCTAAGAAAACCGTTGCATCGTACCTGTGCGGCATGCTTTCCCGACGCATATATGCGGACCGGAACTGGCACGGAGAATCAACACATCACTCCCCATACAGACCAGATTCGACGCAACCCTTCTTCTGCGTACAGCGGGACTGTTGCATTGCCTCCTCAGCGTCTCAGGAGTGTCGGATCTCTTTGATTTCCGATGCTGCGGCTGTTTGGCTTGGTAAACTTTGATGCAACTACAGGTACTTTGGTTAAAATACACACATCCACAGTTTTCTATGGTACAAGTTCTTGAAACCTTTTTAAAAGTCATATTTTTAACTGAGTATGTTGGATTGTTGGAGTTTTGGTCTTTTTTAGTTTAGATAAAGATCCTATATTTTTCTAAACTGCTGTGGTGTCCTTTTGTGGTGTTTTCACAGTGTTACTGTGAGTGTTGGTACAAATACTTTATATATTGCCTTTGCGATAAGCTTTTCTGCTCATGCCAAGCTACCAAGGGGGTGAGCAGGGGGTTATCTAAAGTGTGTATCCCCCTTACCCGGTCTAGAAGCAAGGGTCCCTATTTTGACAAAGGTACCTACCTCTGGCAACTAGAGACCCCCATTTCTAAAACACATTCCCTGCCTCTTAAATACAAGGAACCCTTCCTTCTGGGCTGTTTAGAGACTATCTTAGGGATAGCTTATATGTATTAAAAAGACAGTCTAGTCCTAGCAAAAGATTTATTTTGCCAAGTCGAATTGGAAGTTTAAAACCACACTATTTGCTCCAGGAATTAAACATGTTTTAAAGGACTACTATAGTGGGAGACACAATGAATGCTGCAGGCCTCATAGCAACATTTAAATCATAGGCCATGGGTTCATGGAGTACCATATACTAGGTAATTATAAGTAAATCAAATGTACCAATAAGATTTAAGACACGTCTACCATGTTTTAGGGAGTGAGCACAAGCACTTGAGCAGCCGTTAGTGTTGGCAAAGTGCACAGAGACCTAATTAGAACAAAAACAATTTCAGAATACAAGAGGGGAGAGGCAAAAAGTTTCAGGTGACCCTGTAGAGACAGCCAAGTCCAAAAAGTGACTTCTACTTGGACTGCTGCAGAGGACAGTGCTGCGCAGGGTGGCTCTGTACAGTCACCGGGAGGGGTGATAACTGGGCCACTGGACTCTTGAAAGCCTGCCTCTAGAGATACATTTTAATTGTTTGATTCCATACGAGAGACCTCCCTAGTGGGCAGAGGGTTAAGACACTGGGGTGCCATGGGCATACACTGCTCTCATACCTCTGTAACTAATACCGATATGGATTAACAAACTGAACCCAGTTTGTTGGCATGGTTCATTCTTCCGGAGACCAGGGGTACAACTATCACCAAGATTAAAACTTGTGTAGAGATTGAGGAATACACACACAGCTGGCTTCACATGAAGAATTCATAAAGTGCTATGAAAGCTCATACTGGCGATAGGCACAGACTACAGAGGATGAGGTTGAGGCATTCTATATGAGATAGAGTGGGTCTACCACGTATGTCAGATGAAGCAGGTGAGGCAATGGGTGGGCTGATCAGAGCAGCTGAGAATATATCAGCCATCAAGGATGTGGCATGAAACAAAACTCGGGGTACTGATGGTCTCCCTGCTCATTTTTATCAAAGTCATGCAACAGTGGTTGCACCTTGCACGAAAGATCTATTTAAAGACGCTATTGATGGAGGCGAATTACCTGATGCCAACAGGGAGTCTCCTACTGCATCCATTCCAATTCAAGGGAAGGAAGTCACAGAGGCATCATCACATAGGCCCCTCCATGTTTAATTTTGATTAAAAGATCATTAGCAAAATGCAGGTGAAACCTCTGTAACTGTATCTGCTGACATCAATACACCCCGATCACAACAGCTTTATCCCCAAGCGCAACACCCCATATAGAGAATTTGACAAGGTGCAATAGAACTACCTGCATGCAGTGATGCAATGCATAGCATTAGATGAGGGATGTACTAAATGAGCTACTCTACGGTGCACAGCTAGAAGCATGAGAGATCAGACAGGCTCCTGTCTTTCTCAAGCCTTCACTGGCTCTAGGGGGACATATAACTGATGCCCACTGCTGCCGATACTATTCAAACTGGTGGTGAACCCTATACCAGTATGCTGCAAATATGTCGGCCAGGGTGGAGCATCCCAGTACATGACGGTGAACACACCATTTCCTAATATGCAGACAACTTGCTCCTGTACTTGTGCAATGCTCAGGAAGGGCTGGCCCTGAGTGTAAAACTCCTAGATCATTTGGGCAAGATCTCTGGACTTTGTACCGAGTGGTCCAAAATCTTTTTGTTCTAAATCTCCCTGGACAAACAACAGGCAGAAGATCTCTGGGTGTTGGCAGCAGACCCCGTACTCTAGCATGCACAGGTGAAAATTCTACATCTCAGGTGCTGTCATGAGTTCTTCCCTGGAAAGATTTCTCTCCAAATGTGTTGATACCTATTGAAGTATATGTTCCAAAACAACAGCTGCATTTGTGGGTTGTGTCTGGGTGGTGAGGCCTAACGAGCAAAATAACAAGGGGCATTGTTGTCCGACCTTGTCTATGGTGTGCAGACTTAATCGCAGGAAAGAACAGAATGCAAAGACAATGGCAGGTTCTGTGTGATAGTATGGTGTGTCAGCAAAAAAGGGGACAAGAGGGTAAGATTAATGAGGTCCAGTGTACATACCCTATTAACTAGTACAACAACAAAAGGTACAAAGTTCCTCTGGTCGGAGAGAGAAGGAAGAGTTAGATTATCATGTGTAAGGAGAGGGGGGAGGGGGAAGACCCTTAGTTGGAACTAGGGCTCTCACACACCCAGCAAGCTAGGTGTCATGCTTCATCATTTGAGCCTGCCCCTCGTCAGGTCGGCGCTGCAATTCCTGACGGGCTCCCACGAATGGGGCTCTTTGGCGGGGATCTTTTGTTCCTGCCGTAGGGTGCTGTGGGGGTAAGGGGCCCTAGAAAATGTAGATGTGAAGAAAATGTGTAAAATAGGTACTGTTGGTCCACAGATAGGGTTTATTTACGTGGTGAACAGCCTAATTAAAACCAAAATAAATTGAGGTGGGTATAAGCACTAGTGATTATGCAACTAGTTATGTATGCCCTACACTCACAAAGATCAACATGTTTCGTGCCTTGGTAGCCAAAACAATGGTCATGGCACTTCTTCAGGATCAAGAAATAGAACTATCTACAAAAAAGGTTAGTGTAAATATCACATACCTAACAGGTGCTTGAAAGTAACCTATCCTGCTAACAAGAGAATCTTGCAGCAGTGACCGGCGGAGAAAAGGACTCCAATATGGGTCCCGCGTCGGTGGACGCAAATGCTGATGAACCTACCCCTGCCGCCATCCCAGGTCCGGCGGCAGGGGTAGGTTCATCAGCATTTGCGTCCACCGACGCGGGACCCATATTGGAGTCCTTTTCTCCGCAGGTCACTGCTGCAAGATTCTCTTGTTAGCAGGTTAGGTTACTTCCAAGCACCTGTTAGGTATGTGATATTTACACTAACCTTTTTTGTAGATAGTTCTATTTCTTGATCCTGAAGAAGTGCCATGACCATTGTTTTGGCTACCAAGGCACGAAACATGTTGATCTTTGTGAGTGTAGGGCATACATAACTAGTTGCATAATCACTAGTGCTTATACCCACCTCAATTTATTTTGGTTTTAATTAGGCTGTTCACCACGTAAATAAACCTTATCTGTGGACCAACAGTACCTATTTTACACATTTTCTTCACATCTACATTTTCTAGGGCCCCTTACCCCCACAGCACCCTACGGCAGGAACAAAAGATCCCCGCCAAAGAGCCCCATTCGTGGGAGCCCGTCAGGAATAGCAGCGCCGACCTGACGAGGGGCAGGCTCAAATGATGAAGCATGACACCTAGCTTGCTGGGTGTGTGAGAGCCCTAGTTCCAACTAAGGGTCTTCCCCCTCCCCCCTCTCCTTACACATGATAATCTAACTCTTCCTTCTCTCTCCGACCAGAGGAACTTTGTACCTTTTTTTGTTGTACTTGATAGTATGGTGTGACATAAAGCAAAATACGTTTGTATAGTAACAGCTCAAGCTAACATAAGGAAAATGACAATGGGCCTTCATGGGACATATAACAAAGGTACAGCTTACAGTTTGGGGGTGGCCACAAACTGATAATCTGGCTTTACAGATGAGTACCATCTATGCCTGTTAACTCCCCTGCTTAAGTTGAGAACTTAATGGTTGGGAGGGACCTGGCAGACAAAGGGTGGGCTACAGCACTGGTACACCCACAATAAATATTTTGGAACACTTGGTTTAAATTCACACAGTTCATTACCTAAACACCACATACCTCACACCCCATAGATTTGACACAACAGCTAGAATGGGTGACAAGTAATTTCCCGGATGAGGCTTATAGACACAGATTACATAGACATGAGGTGGAACTGCCCTGGTTATATGCACGATCAATGAAAGAGAGGGTAGGACTCCATTTCTAGACCTGACACAAGTGCTCGCCAAACAAGCAATAGCAATGCATTGGAGGCCCCCTGCCCTGGTGCAGATGAAAGGGGGGAGTTAAAAAGTGGGTGACAGTGGAGGCCACTCCTCTGCATGCTGAGTAACTACTGGAACAGTGCACAAATCAAATTACGGACATGTGGGATGAATTTTTACTGAGGCCATCGAAAGAATAATATGTATGCACAAATAAGATGTTTCACAGACAGTTGAAACAATATGTGTCTCCAGTACTGCTCCATAAGCTTGCAGAGGGGGAGGTTGATGGTTGCACAAAGGGGGCCGAGGGGCACATGCTGACTGTTGGACTTTTTGCCTTAATCCTCCTGTTTTCTGAACCTGTTTTTGTTGGCTTTTAGAATTTTGTCATCCGTGGTCTGTGCAGGTAACGGGGGTGGGGCGGTGGGGCCATGTAAAAGGCTTTCGAGGGACGATGCAGAGGGAAAAATAATTATTTATTTAATTTTCCCTCTGCATCATCCCTCGAAATCACCTCTTACATGGCCCCACCACACCACTGCTGTTACCTGCATGGACCGCAGCTGGATTTTGTGCACTTTACTACTCCTAACCAGTGCAAAAGTGCTTGTGTTCTCTCTCCCTTTCACATGGTAAATTCGTCTTACACCCCGTTGCCACATTTAATTTACTTGCAAGTCCCCAGGAAGGTGGGAATACATGTACCCAGTGCCTGTAAATAAATGCTACTGGTGGGCCTGCAGCATTGATTGTGCTACTCACTAATGTAGCCCTGTCAAACAAATCTCAGGATGTCATTTCAGCCTGTGTATTCAGTTTTAAATGGCCACTTCAACACTGCAAAATAAAGCTTTTGCCAGGTTTAAATCTTCCTGTTTAATACATATGTCACCCCTAGGGTAGGCCCTACATATCCCATAGGGCATGGTGCTTTTTATCTAAAAAGAATTGGACATGTACTTTTTAGGTTTTGCATGTCCTGGTAGTGAAAAGCTCTCAAACTTTGTTTTCACTATTGCAAGGCCTAGCTCTCAGACCTCCACAATATAGAGGACCTGGATTATGGCAGGATGGGCCATCCTGACTTGATGAGAGGGACGGTATTTCACCTGTCACACTGAACTTCAAAGACACTGACTCAGCTCACACGCAAATAACTTCACACTAACCTATTGTGACTGCAGACAGACTAAGGCAAGGACAGGAAGGCAAGAAATTCCAAACAATTTATTGGGGATGGGAAACTTCAGAAGACTATCCCACTTCAAAGATAGCACCAAGTATAAGAATGCAACCCATAGACCAACTTTTCAGATCACTTCTGGACCTATGGAAGACTCAAAAAAACAACTGCTCTCCTGTCCTGATGGAAGGGCTGCCTTGCTGTTCTGCTGAAGGTAGGAGTTCCCTGATGCCCTGCTGCCTGAGGAAGAAAGACTGGACATGCTCTTTGAACCCAGAATCTCCAGAGTGACTCCAAGGCCTAATTGACTGGTCTCCTGTTTTGAGCCCTTGGGAAATAATAAGCTCCAGAGACCTGCTCTGCATCAGCCCATGTGCCAGACTCCACTGGAAGTGTCTTTGCTCTGCTGCTGGCTTCTAGTGGAGTGAATCCTGATCCTCAAGGGTTCCAGGTCCTAGACCCTTGGCTGTCATCCAAGTGTACTCCTCCTGGCTCAACTATGATTGTCCTCAGAATGGACACGGAGCGATGCAGTACAATGCAACTCGACACAAAACATCACATTGCAACCCTGTTAGCCCCTTATCAGAACCAATACAGCGTGATGCAACGTGATGCAGCTCGACTCAGGACCTCACATTGTAGTGCTCCCAGCTGGTCAGTGGAACCGACAGAACATGACACAGCATGATGCGTCAAAGACATAAGGTGCAATTCTCAGTGGTACTAACCTAATACCTGTATCTTGCCCACATCCCATTGCGTTTCGCCTGAACATGTGACTTTCTCCCAGTCTTGCTCAACCAGAACCACAGTTGGCATTTTGTGCTTGTAGGTGCTATACTTACTTTAAAAACTTTAAAATTGCATATCTCCATTTCTATTGATTGGATTTTTATTGTTTTGGTTTCAAATAGTTAATTAAATCTTACTTTATTTTTCTAAATTGGTGCAGGATTTTTCTTGTGTTGTGTTTTCCCTTTATTTCTGGTTGTGCACTGTATAAATACTTTACACATTGCTTTTAAGTTAAGCCTAACTGCTTTTGTGCCAAGCTGCCAGAGGGTTAATTACAGGATAATGTATTGACTTTTTGTCTTTCACAAGGAATGTTGCTTGAGAAGGGCTCATACTCCCCTCAACCAACAACCCAATTTCTCACACTGCTGACTCTCAATTACATGCTGAAGGATGGGCCAGGCGTGGGTTTGTTCTCTGTTTTTCTCTTTTCTTTTAGTTTTCATATGCTAAGTCCATTCTTTGGAAGTTCTTTACTTACTATTTTAGATTTCACTGAATAACCTACTCCACCACACCACAGGGTGTATGGTGCCACAATGTATGAATTCTATAAACCAAAGAATGTCAGAAATATGACTCGGATGTCTGTATGTACAAAAAACTGTGTTCCTTAATATACGGTGGAAATTTCAAAAATGCAAGCTACATGTGGCTAAAGTTTATAAAATCAATAAAAACAAGTTAAAAAAGAAGCCCTTGGAGTTGAGTGTTACATGTTTGTCTAGAGTGCAGGACCAGGAGGACTAATGGATGACAACGAGGTCTCTTTTCTACTTGTATACACAGCCCACATGATGACAGCTGTAACCTGTGTGAAGAAGGTTTTTCAGGACCTCTGAGAAGGTGAGGTTTACTGGGATGAAGAGGGTGTCCAGATTCTAATAGGTGTTGAACTCTGCTACATCTGGTGGGTGGAATATTGCACATTGAGAGCAAATGAGCATGATTTGGATTGTGTTCTGTAGTTTAAGGATGTCTTGCTGTTAGAGGAATGTGTATGATGTTGGGTCCATGTGCTGGGAGGATGCTATATAATCAACAAAAGGTATTTGCCTTGAGCAAAGTGGATCTATTGTACTATTACAATTTGCCGCACTAATGTCCATGGCCATTAATTAGGGCCAACGTGTTAGAGCAGGTAAACACAAGGACATTCTAATAACCATTCTACTTGATCCCACACCATGCGGTTTTTCCTAACTCTCTCATTCAGATCTGTTGGCAAGAAAGCCCCTATGGAGTAATGTCCCTGTGGATTCGGACTTATGTGAAGAAATAATAGAGTTGATCATGGCAATGCTATCTGGTTGAGTACCTCAAAGGAAACCACTAAAATTCACAGCTACGCTGACTCGTGATTATTCACATAGAGAGGCACAGGAGCCATGGTCATTCCGCATTAAACATAATTGCCTGTTGGGTGATTCTCTGCAGCTGATGCTACAATGATGTCTTTATAGACTGGGAACTTTTTCAGAACATGACAACAGGAGGTCGCTATCTTTGTTACTGTTGAAAATGCTGAAATGTATACATTTTTATTCTTCTATCTGTACAATATCATAATGCATTTTAATAAATTAAAACATTGTAGGTATTTTCTCAACTTTAAATAGTTTCAAGGCTGAAGGCTGTTTGACAAGTAGTTTTTTCCATCTGTATGTTTTACTTCAAGGGCCACATATCCGACCTTTTTTATAGGTCACAAACGGAGATTTGGGTGCTTGTATCCTCTAAAAAGTGTTGTAGCACGTATCAAGCCTATTTTGCAAGTCTGTAACCATGTACTTACACGGAAAATAGGGTTTGGGAGTCGCTATTTCGGAAGGGGTGTGCCCAGGGTGTCTTTTTCTAATAGTGAGTCCCAAGGGCATGCACAATTGTTTTTCAAATGGAATGTGGTCACAAAACATTCACAATTAACTGCCTACTTCAAGTAGGAAGATGATAAGCTACTCTCAAACTGGAACGGGTTCCCAGGAGACTACTTTCACTTAGTGATTGGCAGTGAAAAACTTTATTTAAGAGCAGTCCCTACTCTTGAAAATGAAACTGAAATGTTTAATTTTTGGTTTTAAATTACATCCCATTGTCTAGTACGGAAAATAGGCTGCATTTAATAAAAAGTTGTTTTATTTAAAAAGCAAACATGAACATGGGGGTCTGCCGTCACCAGAAGGCCACCATCTCTGTGTTATTGACCATTCCTAATGGGTCCCAAATTGTGACCTGCCTCATGAATATTGATAATGTAGGTCATTTGCAACCCCAATGGGAATCACAAAATGTGTCTAAGATACATTAGTACATTTCTTTTTGCAACTCGCAAATTGTGTCGCTAGAATTTGCAAATTGCAAATCTCAAAAGGAAATGGTCGTATATGTGGCCCCAAATCTCTGAAACATTCACCGTATTTCATATTTGGTGTTAGAAAACCTTCAGTGTTCAATCAGATCAAGTGCAAATGTGACCTAACGTAAATGCCTTCTACAAAATGAAGAATGCATTTTATACCTCATTATCATCGTTTTTACAAATTTTCACAACATACAATTACCCTAGCTGGCATTTTGGTGTGATGAGAGCAAAAGTTCACCAGAAGTTACTTTTGTATGAGAAAACAGGCTTTAAGAAATGAGATTACCATATGTAGCATGCAGACTAAAATAGGAACTTTTCCTTAGAAGGTTGGTAAAAGAAGGATCTTCCTACTTCTTGAATGCTCCTTATTCTGGGAGGAGACAGAAGCCTAGTGGATGACGAACAAACAATCCCAGTGGTAACATGCGGCTAAAAGGAGTTTTTTCCCGGGGTCCACTTTCTAATTTAACTTTATCTTGATCTGTGTAGTTGATCTTTGGATATCTTTTGTTCATTAAACTACCTCTCATGGAAATTTGGATGAGAATGAAAAAAACATTTTAAAAAATCAAAGATAGGATAATATGGTTGGCAATAAATGGTTCAAATAATAATATACAAGTCATCTTTCCCTTGCACATACAGCAAAAGTCAACCACCTGACAAACTCGGTGGGATGATTTAAGGTCCACTGATTTCTACCTTAGCTAGACTTACACCACCTCAACACACGGTGTGCGACTGCAAATGAAGAAGTCTGAAAAGCATCAGCCTTACCTGAACACGAATGCGCGCCGTATTTATGTCATGTAATTATAAGAGACAATAAGAAAAGTAACATAGCACATATTAATAGTGACACCTCAGGGCAGATTTACAAGCCCCTTGCGCCTCATTTACACCGCCGTTGCATGACTTTTGTGACGCAGCGGGGGCGCAAATCCTGCGCCATGGTGCGGGGTACTTACAACGTGACGCATCTGGGAGATGCATCACGTTGTAAAGCCCTGCGCCACATGTAGGCGTTCCTGCGCAGGGGGGGTGTTCCGGCACAGGAACGCCTCCTAAAAGTGGCTGAGTGAAATCTACAGGATTTCACTGAGTCACTTTTAGGACCATGCTGCGTCAAAACCCTGCACCTGCCTGAAGCAGGCGTAAGGATTGACGCAGCATTAACAAGATAGGGCCCCCCAGAGCATTGCTGAGGCTGCGTCGCGCTTGCGACGCAACTCCAGCAGTGCGCCACTTTTACGGCACAGATGCGTCACGCATCTGTGCCGTTTTTGCCCCATGGTGCGCCGCATTGTAAATGCGGCGCATCCATGGTGGCGGAGCTGTGGCGCACAATAACTGGCGTATCCCTTCTGATATGCAGGGATGCGCCAGTTATTGTAAATATGCCCCCGAATCTTTTACATTTCAGTGCAACATACAGCAATATTATTGCATATAGAAAAACATTTGGGTGTGTCAAGCAAAACACAGATCTATCACATAGGTGTATATATCGATGAACAAAGATTGCTGTCTGTATGTTGTATCCCTCTCTTCATGATTGTAATGTGGGATATATGTGTGTGATCGATATGTACGCAGACAAGCTATGTGGCCGAGTCTCTGCAGGTCTGGCTATTGATTGCAATTATATTTGCTGATGAAGTTGTAGTTGTAAGAATGCCCACAGTGATGCGGTCACATGTACAACTGGTGAGGTCGGGATTTCCTATCAGCATGGCAACTACCTGTATACTTGTATTTGACTGTAACAAATTGATTGGATGAGGCGCATTTTACAGAATTGATTAAAAGACCCTCGGGACTATGCTCATTCTGAAAGAACAAAGACGGGACCAGTAGCCTCGTGTGAAGAGAAACATCTGACTGAAATACTCTGGCAGGAATTCAAGGGGGAATGCAGGCTATGAAAATGAGAAACATCAACAAGCGAATTGAAAAAACGCTTGTCATTCTTTCCACTGAAGTCCGCAATGCTTTACCATTAACAATCAGGCCTATTTACTAGGAGTAATTACCCATTAATGTATTTAATTATGTTTTATAACACTTTGATTTATATTCTTGGACATATATAACATATGTGATCAATATTTTGTTAGCAACGCTACTTTAAGATGTACGGTAATAAACCAAAACCCTGAAAATCAGCCTACAGGGAACATGCCATGTAGGATAAAGAATCTATAGTAAACAACTAGAAATGTTGTAGGAGAGGTGCTCAGGTATTAAAATATGTCTAGAGTAAATTTTTCAAAAGGGTTTGGCATTTGAATTTTCGTGAAGGATCCAATATTCTAAGTGACGAGTTTAATGAAAGTCATTTAATGATACCATTTATTTGCTTGATATCTAAAATCACAACTGCTCACATCTAAACGTCTATATCGGTTTCATGGTATAGCACCTTTAATAACACATTTAGAACATATTTAGTTCTAAAGAATGCAAAATGATATATTGAAATAAATATTCATATTATGTTACTTTGTAATGACTTTGAGTAGTGCATCAAATTTAAAAATAGACTACCATAGTGTATAAACATTTTGCAGTTTATTGGTTTGAAAAAAAAAATTCCGCTCTCCACAAAACGCAGCATTTTAGGACAAAACGACAGCCTACATTATTATGCAATCCTTGACTAACATGGGATTTGTTTTTTTAGTTTGAAAGAAATAATTGTTAAAGGCTTTTGGCCTGATCCTATTTAAGCCTGTAACTGTTTATGGACTCAAGCATATTCATTTCACGAGTGGGCGGAGCTCATAGAGTTTCACTCTGTGGAATTCTGTGGAGGTAATTAAAAACGCCACGAGAATCCACGGAGTTCGGACAATTGGCTGACCGTGCTGCAATTTAGCACCAGTCTCGCAAGCTGTGCTGAAAAATCAGCACGAACGCCCCCATGCAGTGCACAAGAGCGCAAAGACACTTAAGTAGATTTTTCTGATGGTTTGAGTAGAAAAACTACCGGAGCAGCAGCAAACCTACTGGAGTACCAGCCCACTGACTGCGAATGCTCACTATTGTCCAGGACTGCATGATGGCGCCAAGGGATGCCAACTCTCGCTTGTGCTCACATTTCTGTAACTTCACAGTGAAAAATAGTGTACACAGGTGATTGGCAGAATTCAACGGAAGGGGAAGACACTCAAAGAAAATTGTGCAGCGGGGCTACTTGAGGCACCTGTCATCATGGTCTCATCTTTTTTCACTCCAAGGGGATCTGAGAGGGCAGTGGGACCAGTAATGGCTGCTACCGACCAGGGGTGATGAAGCAGTGGATGGAGGGAGGGCAGGCTATTTATAATAGAAAAAAATGTGCTTACCTTTTCTCTGCCAACCACAGCCGCGGTGTCTTAATTTTCCGTTCTCCTCTCCAATAGGCAGGAAGCCCCCAGTCTGCCTGAATTCCCTGCCCAATCAGTACGCTGCCTTAGCAGTATTGTGATTGGTCTGAGCGCTGTGGTTTGGCGTACAGGCAGAACTGGCCAGCTCTACATGTTCTCCACCCAGGCTGTAATGTAGCTTGGGTGGAGAACATGCAAAGTGCGCATGATGTGAGAAGTTGGCCTGGTATATGCTGTCCACTAATTACAGTGGGCACCCTGTACCAGTCCAAACAACTCCTTATTGAAGATGGGTTAAAGACAACCTTTATTGAAAGCTATCCTTGTGGTAGCTATGCAGAGCAGCCTTCTGGCTAAGTCTTGAAGGAATGTAAAGCAGCTTGTTTTACCAGTCTATAATCTCTTGAATGGCTAAATGAAAGACAACCACAACAGGTATATATATAAAATATAAGTATTTATTTATAAACACACACTCCTAGTCTCTTTATGAGGCTAGAGGTCAAAACACATAAGTTACACTTCAAATAGTACAGTAAAAAAGCACAAATAAACATCAGCCCTAGGGGCGAGCCAAACTATATGCTAAAATAGTGGTATACGGTCCACGACTTAACTAGACACAAGACCTAGAGCCTGTAGAATCACTGGGACCCCAAGGAACCACACAAGGTAGTGACACAGAGGACCCACGGGGGCATAGGTGTCAAATGGTGTCGGCTCGCGTCGTCGGTTAGGAGCTGGCAAAGAAGTGCTGCTGCCGGGAAGATGCCAAGTGTCCGAAGAGATCCAAGCCGGGATTGAAGTCGAGTATAACCTGAAAGCAGATGGGAGAGAGTCTGGGTCTCTTGCCAGTGACCAGGGGCACAATAGGCGAATGACAACCGAAGTTGGGTGATTTCAAAAAGGTGAAGCATGACTCTTCAGCCACGAGGTCCAGTAGGCGTCGAGGACAACCAGGAGCTGGATTCGAGCTGTCCCGCAAAGGATGTCGAGTGCTGCAGCGTCGGTGCCCAGATTGGACACAGCAAGCCTTGGCAACAGCAAACCACGCAGAAAGGAGAAAGATGCTTCGGTGCAGACCAGGAAGATCTGGGGTACTCACCAAGTGGTGGGTAGTCAGGGCACGTCTGGGGCAACCAGGGAAGCCCAAGGAAAATCAAAGCTGCCTTCACAGGGACCCACCAGTCGACGGACCAGGGATCGCGAAGGAGCCTCAAGCTGAAATGCAAGAAGCGGGCTCACGGAACACTCATGGAGTGTAGGCCCACAATCTTCGGTGCAGATGGTGCTCAGGCGTGGGCTACAATTAACCCAAAGCTCGACTTCCAAAGACGTCGGGAAGTCAATGCACGGTGATCAGGAGTTCCGGTTCCACGCTAATCACGAGGGCTGCGGGTCTCAGCTTTGCTGGGGACTCAGGTCGGCCTCTGAGATGTCTGGAAATCCTCTTCCTGGGCTGAAAATACTTCGGAGTCCGGCGGGGGCTTCGGAGATGCAGACCGGCAAAATGCTTCGTTGGTATCTGCCAAGCAGGGTAGTCACTCCTTGACTCCAAGGGAGATTTGTTCAGTCCTCTAGTCTTGAGTTTCGTCCAGGGACATCTAAAGTCCTGTTGCCAGGGATTTCTTTCTTATATCATAAGGAAGGGGTTGGACTAGCTCTAGGGACCCACTTATGGGAGGGTTTGGAAAGAGGGGTTGCTACACCCATTTCCTTTGTCCAGTTTTGCACCAGAGTAGGGGCTGGAAGCCCCTGAACTGGTTTGAGCTGAACTATGCACAGGGACACCAAATGTGCCCCCAGTGCAGGACTTCAAAGCACTCTGAGAGTGCTCCTACCCATCCCCAATACACACCATCCTGTCTGGGAGGTGGTTACACCTACCTGTGACAGGAAACCTATTGTCCAGGCCTCCCCTGTTGGAGTTGCGGTCAGCAGCAGGAGGCCAGACCCGTGTCTGTGGCTGCAGCATCCATTTTGTAATGCCAGGGCTCAGTTAAGTTGGTACAGGGTACACCGGTGCTGTCATGTCTCTCCCTCTAGAAGGGTGGGATAATATTCTCACATAAGGAATTGATGTGGGGTATGATTCCAAGGTGTTTGACACCAAACACGACATGTTCCCGTGCTGTCAGTCCAAAGTTAGCATTAACCATTTTAGTTATAATGCACTTAAGAGTATATGGTCAGGCTGCACCACAGACAACCCCGGAGAAGAGATTCCGAATGCTGCAGAGGGGCTCAGCTCATGCCTGGGCACCCTCTCACATATAACCAAGCACCCTGCCTTCAGGATTGATAAGGCCTGCAATAGGGGTGACTGATAGGTTTCTATGTGCAGTGATAGGTGAGGTATAGTGAACCTATACCTCAGTAAGGGGTGCATGCACCACCTTACCCACGCTGCAGTAGCGGACCTGTGGTGTCATTTTGGAGGGCTTTCCAGGGGTGGCACAATACATGCTTCAGCCCCTAGTAGGACTCTGGGGTACCTATGCCCTGGGTACATAGTATGCAATATACTAGGGACTCACAAGGGTACCCCAGAATCCAATCTGGAGTGTACCTAAAGTACATGGAATCAATTTAGAGAGGAAGCAGCTAGGCTGGGGTCCTAAATAGCAGGGCCTCAGCCAGATTAAAGTCGAAAAACAGTGAAACACCAGCAAAAAGTGGGGGTAACCATGTGAGGCAGATCCTACTCTCCTACACAACCCCCCCAAATGCAGGGACATTAAACTAACCTTGACCAGTTGAGTCTTCATGTTCTAAGTTGAAATATCTGGAGAGTCCATCTGCATTGGCATGGTTACTCCCAGGTCTATGTTTCACTGTATAGTCCATCCCCTGTAGGGAAATGGACCACCTGAGCAGTTTGGAGTTTTCACCCTTCATCTGTTTTAGCCGTAAGAGGGGCTTATGGTCTGTCTGAACAATGAAGTGAGTACCAAACAAGTATGGCCTCAATTTCTTCAGAGCCCAAACCACAGCGAAGGCCTCCCTCTCAATGGCTAACCAATGTTTCTCTCTGGGGGTCAACCTTCTGCTTATGAAAGCTACTGGTTGATCCTGACTTTCATCATTCAACTGTGACAGTACAGGCCCTACCCCCAACTCAGATGCATCTGTTTGTACAATGTACTTTTTGGGAGTAATCAGGACTTTGCAAAATGGGAGCAGTGCACATGGCCTGCTTCAGGTCATCAACTGGCTTTTTTTTAAAACAATTTTTATTAACATTTTGTTATGATTACATTGATAGTATATATTTCACATGGCATCAAATGCCTTTTGACAGCTAGCTGTCCACTGAACCTTATTGGGCATTTTCTTAGAGGTTAAGTCATTCAGGGGTGTCACTATTGGTCCATACCCCTTGACAAATATTCTGTATTACCCAGTCAGGCCTAAGAAGGCTCTCACCTGAGTCTGGGTAGTTGGAGCAACCCAGTCCATTATGGTCTGGAATTTGCTCTGCAATGGTTTTACCTGGCCTCCACCTACAAGGTGGCCCAGGTACGCAACCGGACTCTGCCCTATCTGACACTTAGTTGCCTTGATAGTTAGGCCTGCCTTTTGCAGGGAATCCAAAACATTCCTCAGGTGGTACAGGCGATCCTCCCAGATGGAGCTAAAGACAGCAATATCATCTAGATATGCTGCACTATAGTCTTCCAGGCCTGTAAGGACTTGATTCACCAACCTTTGGAAAGTGGCAGGTGCATTCTTCAATCCAAAGGGCATCACCACACATTGATAGTGCCTATTAGGGATAGAAAATGCTGTATTTGGTTTTGCATCATCAGCTAGTCTGATCTGCCAGTAGCCAGCTGTCAAGTCAAATGTACTCAGAAACTTGGCTGAGGCCAAATTATCTATTAGGTCATCTGCCCTTGGGATGGGATGGGCATCAGTCCTGGTGACTACATTGAGACCCCTGTAATCCACACAAAACCTCATCTCTGTCTTGCTATCTTTAGTGTGAGGTTTAGGTACTAGGACTACTGGACTAGCCCAAGGGCTATCTGAGGGTTCAATGACTCCCAAATCCAACATCTTTTGGACTTCTATCCTTATACAGTCCCTGACATGATCATGTTGCCCATAGATCTCATTCTTCACAAGCAGACTGTCCCCAGTGCCCACTTCATGAGTGCACCAGGTGGTCTGACTTGGAGTCAGAGAAAACATATGTTTAAACTGGCTGAGAAGTTGTCTGCAGTCAGTTTGTTGCAGAACAGTGAGGCTGCCTGCCAAGGCTACACCATCTACTGATACATCCTCCGGGTTCTGAGAGAGCAGGTCAGGGAGTGGGCCATTTTCTTCCTCTTGTCCCTCATCTGTAGCCATGAGCAAGCCCATGTCTGCCATGTCAACATATGGTTTAAGTCTGGTGACATGAAGTACCCTATGGGGACTCCTAGGGGTTCCAAGGTCTACCAAGTAGGTGACCTCCCCTTTCTGTTCAACAATTGTATGGGGGCCACTCCATTTTTCCTAGAGGGCTGCTGGGGCCACAGGCTCCAACACCCACACTTTCTGTCCTGGCTGATAAACAGTCAGTACAGCCTTTTGGTCATGCCAGGCCTTTTACAACTCCTGGCTAGCCTCAATGTTTTTAGTTGCCTTTTTCATGTATTCAGCCATTCTGGAGTGGAGACCAAGTACATAGTCCACTATGTCCTGTTTAGGGGGTTTGAGAGGTAACTCCCATCCCTCCTTCACCAGGCTTGAGGTCTCTTCGCTCTGAATAAAGGAGTCCATCATCCCAATACATTTTATGGGTCCCACTAGCATTCCCAGTAGCCTCATCAGTAGCTTGTTTTCTGAGGGGTTCAAGAGAGGGGCAGGTTTTCTGTTCCTGGCTCAGAACTTTCCTGGAAGGGCCCCCTGTCCCGAGGAACTCAATCTGGTCAGGTTCAAGCTCCTCTGGGACAGTTCCTTCTTTAAGCTCAAGATCATCTCCCTCGGGAGACTGATCTGCATTCTGAGTCAGGGGGGAAGGCACTGCCTTAAGATCACTGCTCCACCTCTTGGGAGGCACTTGGTTCATTCTTCCAGAATCCAGGGCCTGTTCAATGTTAGACATTTTGGCCTGTGACTTAGTCACAGCAAAGACTTGAGCAGGTATCCCTAGCATTCCTGAATGTGTCCTGAGCTCCATCTCAACCCAAGCTGAAGTTTCCAGATCATTGCAAAGCAAGCATTCAACTGGTAGGTCTGCACTTACCACAACCTTCTTAAGGTCAGTTACTCCTCCCTAGGAGAAGTTAACAACTGCCAGAGAATGGTCTGTTCTGACATTGATAGCATTGGTCACTTGGTACATTTCACCAAGTATAATCTGCCCAGGATCCACAAGATCTTTTGTCACCATTGTGACACTTGCTCCTATGTCCCTGAATGTCAAAGCCTCTTTTCCATTTATCAAAGGTTGCTGTCTGTATTTGCCCAAATTACTGGGACTCACCAAGGGGGACATATCCATGCCCCCATCACAGATCAGGACAGCCTGAGTTGGATCTCTGACTAGGCCAGTGTCCATCTCAGAACCCAGCGTCAACCCTACTAAACCCTTATTCTGAACATTACCACCAACAATTGTAGCTGTACTAGGGAGAACAGTTGCCTTAGGGGCAATGGTGGCTGGAGTTGAGTCTTTGGACTTGGTGCAATCACTTGTCCAGTGAGTCTTCTGCTTACAGATTTTGCACCATAGTTTCTTTTGGCCTCTACCTTTATTAGATTGGGATTCACCCCTGAAGAGGATTTTTGGGCACCTTGTGAAGACTTCTGGTCTTTACCCTTCTCCCCACCTTTGTCAGAGTTTTAAGGATCTTGCTTCGTCTGGTCACCACCTTGGTTTGGAACCCTCTGCCTCACCCTGGTTCTGACCCATTTGTCTGCTTTCTTTCCCAATTCTTGGGGAGAGGTAAGATCTGAGTCCACCAGGGACTGGTGCAACAGCTGATTTTGACAGTTATTAAGGATCTGTTCCCTCATAATCAAATTGTACATTCCTTGAAAGTCATGCACTTTGCTGCCAAGTAACCAACCCTCCAGAGTCTTAGTAGCACAATCTACAAAGTCCACCCAATCTTGATTCTGTGCCTTTTTAGTGTCTCTGAACTTTAACCTGTCTTGTTCAGTGGTTAGGCCAAACCCTTCAATCAATGCACTTTTCAGACTGATAAAATCATCTGCCTCCTCCCTCCTCTCTAACAGTGAGGAGCTTAACTTATCTCTACCTTTGTCTGCAAAGGAGAGCCATAGGATTGCTGCCCACTGCTCCTGGGGGACCCTTTCAATTTTACAGGCCCTTTCCAGTGCAGTTATCCACTTGTGGATGTCATCCCCACTCTGGTAGGGAGGGGCAATCTTATTCAGGTTTCTATGGTCACAAGACCTCTCCCTATTGCTATGGAAGTTGCTGCCCCCATATGACTCTAGTCCCATCTTTTTTCTAGCTCTGTAGAACTCCAGGGCCTCCTTATCTAGGACTACCCGCTGCTTTCTAATTTTGAGCTGTGCTTCCTCATACTTCAGCAGTCTCTCCCTCCTCTCCTGGGAGTTTTCCCTCCTATGAGAAGAAATAGAGGTCCCTATAGATGAACCAGAATGGTTAGACTCCACTGAGGGAGATCTAGACCTTCTAGGCCCACCACCAACTCTTCCTGAGGGGAAAACGAGGGGGCATTGTGGCCCTCCCCCTCATCTTCTAGGGGAGCTGGATTTCCCAGGTCAAGATCATTGTCATCTTCCTGGTCTTCATTAGAGGTCAGGTCATGGGGAATTTCACCCCTGGACCCTTCCTCATGTGCTGTGCCACCCACTCTGCCTGCCCCTTCAGACGCTATAGTTCTTCTGAGATCATCCAGCCTGAGTACCTCTATGAGATGCTGGGTGGTAGGGCTCTTGCCTGTCTTCAGTTTCCTAGTAGTTCATAATGCTCTCAATTCCATGAATGGGAGGTTATCATACTTGAAGGAAAGAAGCCTATTGGCTTCTGGCAGGGACCCACTGGTTCCTGACCTGGAAGACATCACTAGTGAGATGTGGTGTATTGCACTACCTACTATAGTGTGGCCTACTAAACTCTCTTGAGTTGTAGAAAGGGTGTGCTATGCCCTTGACACACAACCCTAAGTTCAGTAGAACTTACTGCATTCTAAAGCTTGTATTATATGTACCTAGGGTACCTTTAGTGGATTTCAGTTAGTCACTCAACTGAGATTATCTGGTAAAACAATAGCAAGCTGGAATCCCGCAAGCTGTACACCAATGTGAGAAGTTGGCCTGGTATATGCTGTCCACTAATTTTAGTGGGCACCCTGTACCAATCCAAACAACCCCTTATTGATGATAGAGTAAAGACAACCTTTATTGAAAGCTATCCTACTGGTTGCTATGGAGAGCAGACTTCTGGCTAAGTCTTGAAGGAATGTAAAGCACTTTTTTTTTACCAGTCTACAATCTCTTGAATGGCTAAATGAAAGATAACCACACCAGGTATATATATAAAATATATGTATTTATTTCTAAACACACCCTCCTAGTTTCTTTATGAGGCTAGAGGTAAAAACACAGAAGTTACACTTCAAATAGTACAGTAAAATAGCACAAATACACGTCAGGCCCTAGGGCAAACCATATACTAAAATAGTGGTATAAGAACCACGACTTAACTAGACACAAGGCCTAGAGCCTGTAGAATCGCTGGGACCCCAAGGAACCACCCAAGGTAGTGACACAGGGGACCCACGGGGGCCGTGTGCAGTGTGGGAACTCAGCCGCAAGCTCCCGATAGCTTCTGTGGGGAAAGTCGTGGTTACATTTTTAAAGATTAGGGACACTTAGAAATGAGTCAGGACTAAACCCTTTGGGACTTAGGAAGTTCGAGGGTCAACACCCACGGAAGCACTGGAGTACTCGTGTTACCTCACCCAGGGAAGCCGGGTGCATAGGGGTCAAATGGTGTTGTGTCGTTGTTTTCAATGGGAGCTGGCAAAGAAGTGCTGCTGCCGGTAAGATGCGAAGTGTCTGAAGAGATCCAAGTCTGGATCGAAGTCAAGAAGAACCTGAAAGCAGAGGGGACAGAGTCTGGGTAACTCTTGCCAGGGACCAGGGGCACGATAGGCGAATGCCCACCGAAGTTGGGCGATTTCAGGTGAAGAACGTGAAGCTTGACTCTTCAGCCACGAGGACCAGGAGGCGTTGAGGACAACAGGAGCTGTATTTGAGCTGTCCCACGAAGGAAGTCGAGTGCTGCAGCGTCGGTGCCTGGATTGGACACAGCAAGCCTTGGCAACCGCAACCCACGCAGAATGAGAAAGATGCTTCGGTGCAGACCAGCAAGGCCTGGGGTACTCACCACACGGTGGGGAGTCAGGGCATGTCTGGAGCAACCAGGAAAGCCCAAGGAAAATCAAAGTTGCCTTCACAGGGACCCACCACTCGACAGACCAGGGATCGTGAAGGAGCCTCGAGCTGAAATGCAAGAGGCGGGCTCATGGAACACTCGTGGAGTGTAGGCACACAATCTTTGGTGCAGATGGTGCTCCAGGTGTGGACTGTAAGTAACCCAAAGCACGTCTTAGAGAGGCGTCGGGAAGTCAATGCACTTGCAAATGTGCACGTTGACCAGGAGTTCCGGTTCCACGCTACTCACGAGGGCTGCGGGTCTCAGCTTTGCTGGGGACTCGGGTCGGCCTCTGAGATGTCTGGATATCCTCTTCCTGGGCTGCAAATACTTCGGAGTCCGGCGGGGTCTTCGGAGATGCAGACCAGCAAAATGCTTCGTTGGTGCCTGCCAAGCAGGGGAGTCACTCTTTGACCCCAAGGGAGCTTTCTTCAGTCCTCTAGTATTGAGTAGAGCGTCGAAGTTCCAGGATTCAGCTTCAGAGTTTCGTCCAGGGATATCTAAATTCCTGTTGCTAGGGGTTCCTTACTTATACCTAAGGAAGAGGTTGGACTAGCTCTAGGGACACACCTATGGGAGGGTTTGGAAAGAGGGGTGGCTACACCCATTTCCTTTGTCCAGTTCATGCCAGAGCAGGGAGTGGAAGCTCCTGAACTGGTTTGAGCTGGACTCTGCACAGGGAGACCAAATGTGCCCCCTGTGCAGGACTTCAAAGCACTCTGAGAGTGCTCCCACCCAGCCCCAATACACATCCTATGCTGGAGTTGCAGTCAGCAGCAGGAGGCCAGACCCGTGTCTGTGGCTGCAGCATCCATTTTGTGATGCCATGGCTCAGTTATTTTGGTACGGGGTATACCAGTGCTGTCATGTCTCTCCCTCTAGAAGGGTGGGATCATATTCTCACATCAGGAATTGATGTGGGGGTATGATTCCAAGGTGTTTGACACCAAACACGACATGTTTCCGTGCAGTCAGTCCAAAATTAGCATTAACCGTTTTAGTTATAATGCAATTAAGAGTATATGGTCAGGCTGCACCACTAACAACCCCGGAGAAGAGATTCCGAAGGCTGCAGAGGGGCTCAGCTCATGCCTGGGCACCCTCTCACATATAACCAAGCACCCTGCCTTCAGGATTGATAAGACCTGCCAAAGGGGTGACTGATAGGTTTCTATGTGCAGTGACAGGTGAGGTATAGTGAACCTATAACTCAGTAAGGGGTGCATGCATCACCTTACCCAGGCTGCAGTAGGAGACCTGTGGTGTCATTTTGGAGGGCTTTCCAGGGGTGGCACAATGCATGTTTAAGCCCCTGGTAGGCCTCTGGGGTACCTATGCCCTGGATACATAGTATATCATATACTAGGGACTCACAAGGGTACCCCAGAATGCAATATGGAGTGTACCTAAAGTACATGGAATCAATTAAGAGAGGAAGCAGCTAGGCTGGGGTCCTGAATAGCAGGACCCCAGCCAGACTAAGGTCGAAAAACAGTGAAACACCAGCAAAAGGTGGGGGTAACCATGTGAAGCAGATTCTACTCTCCTACACATGACGCTTTTGTCAGCCCGAGATGGCTGGTCAATGTGTCATGCCCACTTTAGGTGCAGCCAGCATTCCTTCCCCTGTGACATGCTGTGAGCCTAGCCCTGTCCCCCATCTTCAGCTGAAAGCTGACTGTGCAAAACAAAATGATAATAACTAACCTTATTATATTTAATTTTTTTAGTTCAGTTTACAGCTGAAGCAGTGGTGCGATGCTCCTCAGCTTTAGCAGAGAAGCCGCCATTGAGTGGGACTCAGACAAGCACGTGTTGCCACCCCTTCACCAAGCATACAGCGTTTGAACCACTGCCTGTTACATTCAGAGGTTTCGTCCCTATAAAGGCTGCCATGCCTTTTAACAGATTGTCTCGTAGCTCATCCAGGAGCAGGTGAATTAGGAACAGGAGGCCAAAGTGTGGAGGACACTCAAAGCCCCTCTTTAGTTTAAACTTTAATAAAATGTTGTCCTGAAACCTCTATCACCTTATTTTAGAATTGTAATTAAGGTGTGGTCGATAGTGTGTTTAACTTCTTATTAGAGCAATGCTTAAATGACAATTGATGCCTTAGGCCACATCTATAAAAAGGGAGCAGCTCTCAAGTTTCAATTTCACTATTTATTGGAGGCAGCTGGTGTCTGTCTCAACGAAACACCTCATATATATCTTGTTCGGCCGGTGACAATAAATAATAGGGCTCAGTATGGTAACGTTTACTGTTAAGAAACGTGGACAGAAATACCTGTCCATAGATAGTCTTTGCCGTAAGTAAATAACATATGGCGGGGATTAGATTGTGACCTGACATATTTTCTTTCCATTTCTTGAAGTTATACAGCCTCACATTTTTCAGCAGCATTCTATTCGTTGGATTTTTAAATATTTGATCATAACTGTTTGCAAATACCACATGCATTATTAAACAGTTGGTGCTAGGTCCTTCGTCTTGCTTCCACTAAGTTCTGAAAACATGGTCTTGGCTTTGTGTTTACTCAAATCTCATCTTTTATCTGCTGTGCTTTGACATGTCCCGGTGTTCCGGACTTGCAGCGAAACGGCGGGAATTGCTCATTTTGAACTATCGCCACTGGATACCCTTGGTAACTTGGACCAAGTCAGTGAGACAGTCAGATATATTATCGCTATTATCTTGTATTAGAGATTGTGAAGCTAAATCCTTCTCGGTTTCCATTTTCTTTCTTCCGAAACAAGACATGACTTGTATTTTCTCATTTTATTCGTACATATTCGTTATTTTGTTGTTTTCAGAATAGAGGGGACTTTGCTAACGCCCTTTTAGTTACTACAGTAAGAAAGCAGTGACTTAGGGGCATATGTATCAACATCCCCTTTTGCGATTCTCAAATAGCGATTTTTTGAGAATTGCTATTTGAGAATTGCAAAACGGGATGTATCTAAAACTTCGCACACATTTTGCGAATTCTTAAAATTCCTTAATTGCGATTAGCAAATTGTGAAATCGCAATTAAGGAATACCTTCCCATTCATTCCTATGGGCTAGGAGGCCCATAGCAATGAATCGGAAGTCCTTCTCAATTTGCGAATCGCTATTTGCTAATTGCAAATTGAGAATATTTTCAAAGGTGCAAGGGTGTCATGATGACACCCTGATGCACCCCTGAAAGCAGCATGTATGTGCGCCACATGGCACTTTGAAAAATGCCAAAATGTGCATTTTTCAAAGAAAAAGCAAATTACCACCAACTTGAAGTTGGTGGTAATTTGCGATTTCTTAAGGAGAAATCGCACAACTTGGGTGCGTGTTTCATAGCATTTAAGAAATCGCAATTTGCGATTTCTTAAATGCTTACGCAAACTTAAGAAATTGCAAAATTAGCGATTCCTTAAGAATGCGAGGCTGAAATGCCTCATACATCCCATTTTACGATTTTGTATTCGCAAACGCTGTTATTTTGCAATTTGCAGAATTTGCGAATACAAAATCGTTTCATACATATGGCCCTAGGTCAACAGGTTTGACTTGGCTAGTGAGTGGATCCATAGACACAACATTCGCGCACACATTAACAAAACTAACATATGATGTACATATGAAGACAGACCAACATGGCTGCAGACAACCATTCAGTCGCAGTGAAAAACACCTACAGCAGCACACCCGCAAAGTTAAACAGGAATCTTCGTAAACATGCCTGCAGGCTGTTTTACATACATATCCCCTGGCATTGAGTGACCCGTACACAGAGACCCGCTGTCAGCTTGTAGAGTGTTTTATTATTCAAATGGAATCACAAAGCACTGGATGTGACAGGGGAATTGAAAAGAGGTGACTAAAGAGAGGGAGTGAGCAGAAGCCTCCTAAATAGAATGGTCTTTCCCATAATGCAGCAGAATTCCTTTGCAGGACCTGAGAGTTTGCTAGGAGGAAACAGAAGAGGAAACTAGGCTAAACAGGACAAAGGGAGGTCAGAGTAAGAGTTTTATCTAAAGACATGCATAAGCAGAGGCGGCTCCTCCACCATGGCAGAGGCGCATCGACCCACTGCATTCAAGAAGTGCGAGAAGAGGAAACATAAAATGATAAAACCTTTATCAGGATGTGGTCTAGAAGCGAGGGCGATCAACCTCAAAGCTGGGGAACGGGTTTGAGTCTCAGCAGTGATGCTCAGCATCCTGTGATTCTGGGCAAATCACTTAATCTCACTGTGCTTAACAAAAATGAAAATGTCCTTGTGTTAACGCAACTGGTGCTAATGTGAAGCGCTCTGATGCCCGATACCTTCGGGTCCGGTTCGCGCTATATAAAACCCTGAAAAAAAAAACTTTCAGTTTTTGCCATTTGATGTTTGTGCTGCTTTGCAGGCGGGTGGGTGGGGCTGCTCTGCTCCAGGAGCAGGGCAAGGGAGGAGTGGTATGCCCATTCCGACGTGTGAAATGACTGTTTGGTTGGCCCTCTGGGGCTGCCCAGACCAGTAATGCACACTTACCCCATTCTTCATGCAGGCTGCATTACAGCCTGCATGGAGAACATGCCCAGGCCCCCATTCCCTGGTTGAGCATCAAACCTGGATGCTCAAAACCAATCACAACGCTGCATTGCAGCATTGTAATTAGACAGGGGAGCCTGGATGTCTACCAATCACAACGCTTACATTGCATTGTTGTGATTGGTCAGTGTGGCCTGGCTGTGCTTCCTGTTTCTCTGCGGTGCAGAGGGGCCTCGACCCTTAAAGGGGCCCCCAAATTTCAGAGCCGGCCCATTCAGCCCACTCACACAACACAACACAGTGCACGCACAGCAACTTGCTGTGCTGCACCGCATTGCATAAATTATTAATAAACCAGCCCTTTATTGTCAAGGTCCAATGTGGTGTGAATTCATCATGAACCCCGCTCACCTTTCACTGTCAAGTTTATGGCCACTGTATGGATATAACAGTGAGCAGGAAGGGAAGAATGGGGGAGAGAGAAAAAGAGAGAGAGAGAACACAGCTGCTTCAATATCTCTTTGGATCTCTTTAGTGGTTAGAATGGTAGCAAGCGACTTTTGTCATGATGTGCACCATTCAAACAGTAATGTTGTGTTGGATAGAGGTCTATACCTTAGCCCCTTGCATGCGCAGGACGGCCGTGAGCCGTCCTGTGCCACGGTGCTCATGTGTGCTGGATGGCTCCTAGTCGTCTGTCACATGGCACCAGAAATCGGATTTCGCTTTCTCCCTTAAAGCCTCTCAGCTCCAGAGGCCCCCCCAGTTTCTGTGAAATGACGATCAGCACGCACGTCGCGCTGACGTCATTTCACAGAAACCAAAACTGAAATGAGCCTTTAGGCTCATGTCAGTTTCACTTTCTGCATGCTCAGGGAGCTATGTCAGCCCCCTGAGCACGTAGAAAGACAGGAGAGGTTTCATTGGAAAGGGGAGACCTGATTGGGAGGGCGATCCACCCACTAGACATCAGGGAGGGGGAGCAGCCCCTTGGGCAAGGGCCTTTGCCAAGGATTTTTTTGGGACAGTGCCCCCACCCCCCAAAAAAATACAGTCTTTCTGCCCCCCTGGGTGGCAGATGGGAGCTGTAGCCCCCAATCTGCTCCCCGGGACAGAAAGCCCACTAGAAACCAGGGATTTTTTTGGGCAATTACAATTAGGGGTGGGGACTGTCAAAAATGGGCATGCCAATACCCACACCCCTGCCTGCAAAAATTCCAGTCTTGCTGCGACCCTGGGGGGCATATGGGGCAGTAGCCCTCAATCACCCCCCCAGTGGGCAGAAAGCCCACTAGAAATCAGGGATTTTTTTTGTATTCTTTTAGGGGTGGTGGCTGCCCAAAATAGGCATACCAGTGCCCCGCCCCAACAAAAAATAGCCACAGTCTTTCTGCCCCACTTTAAGGCATATCAGGGCAAACCTCCCCCCCTCAGATTTCCCCCCAGTGCAGCAGAAAGCCCACTAGGCACAGACTTTTTTTTAGCAATGGGCCTTCCTTTGGATTTTGGGCCTTAGCGCAGCTGGCACATGGGGAAACCTAGCAAACCTGTACATTTTTTAAAACTAGACACCAAGGGGAATCCAGAATGGGGTGACTTGTCTGGCTCTCACCAGGTTATGTTACCCAAAATCCCTTGAAAACCTCAAATTTTGTCAAAAAAGATATTTTCCTCACATTTATGTGGTGGAAAGTTCTAGAATCTGCATGAAACCCCGCATTCCCCAAAGTCTTCTGAGAAAAATGGTATCTCACTTTTGTGGGTAGGCCTAGTGCCCGCGACAGGAAATGGCCCAAAACCCAAAGTGGACACACCACATTTTCACAGTGAAAACTGACCATTTTTTGCAAAGTGCCTAGCTGTAGATTTTGAACCCTAGCTCTGCCGGCACCTAGGGAAACCTAGCAAATCTATACTTTTTTTAAAACTAGACACCCAGGGGAATCCAGGATAACCTATACTTTTTTTAAAACTAGACACCCAGGGGAATCCAGAATGGGGTGACTTGTCTGGCTCTCACCAGTTTCTGTTACCCAGAATCTCTTGCAAACCTCAAAATGTGTCCAAAAAACACATTTTCCTCACATTTCTTTGGTGGAAAGTTCTGGAATCTGTGTGGATCCACAAAAATCCACCTACCCGTGTTCCCCAGAGTATTCCGAGAAAAATGATACCTCACTTGTGTGGTTAGGCCTAGTGCCCGCGACAGGAAATGGGCCAAAATGCAACGTGGACACACCACATTTTCCCAGTGAAAACTGACCCTTTTTTGCAAAGTGCCTAGCTGTAGATTTTGAACCCCAGATCTAAAAAATATTGAGGTTTGCAAGGATTCTGGGTAACAGAACCTGGTGAGAGCACTGCATCCTAGATTCCCCAGGGTGTCTAGTTTTTAAAAATGTAATTCAAGATCTACAGCTAGGCACTTTGCAAGAAAAGGGTCAGTTTTCACTGTAAAAAGAAAGTGTGTCCAAAGAAAAGAAAGAAAAGAGAGCAATGGTATATGTGCCATCTCAATACAGTAGAAGTAGGTCTGAATTCGAGTAAAGACTGGATGAGGATCATAGTTACATAAATTGAGTGTATCACAGAGCTGACAAATTGTGCCGTTCGGTTTCAAATATAAAAGATGTTACTAGTGCGAGCTGTAATATGCATGAAAACAATCATACTCCAAAGTATCAGTCACTTCCAACAAAATTAGAACATCTCTTAGTAAGATGTAAGCTCGGTCTGGCCAAATTTAGTTCCGAGGAGAAGAGAGGCAGAGTCAGCACAGGTTGCTTACAGAAGCGGCAGCTCCGCGTAAAGTGCTTCCTGTGCTTCCGAATACTACGAAGCGCATTCCGTGAGTTGTGGCAATCACAGTTAACTAGCAGCCAGTTGGGTAATCAGGTTTAGTCACATTTTATAATATTAGAATATATTTCAATGTCCATATATGCAAACTAAAACGGGAGGGCCGAAGTAAGAACCAGGAGAGAGACTAACCCACGTGAGCCCAGCAACCAACCAGAGAGGTGAACAGATGGGCTTCAGAACAGTCAGGGTCACGTGAGTGTAGTGACCTATCCTGTATGAGATTATATTGTTTAAATAGAGGTAGCAGGCATTAACGGCTTCCACATACTGCAAAGTAGAACACTCCAATCCCCAGTAGAACACTGCATAATTGAAGGTAAGGCTATGCGGTGTAGCCAGAAGGGTGGGTGACGAGCATACCAAGATATAGAAGAACCTGGGAGGCCGAGGTGGCCCGCCACATATAATAATATTACACTTTTTGCCCTGTTTTAGGCTGCACGTGATAGAAGAGTATTGAAAGCCTTGACTGCCCGCCGTAGTTAATATTACGACCACAACATAACACGGGGGCCTACCTAATAACGGGATTAAGGTAGGCATACTAAACAGAGAGGGTATGACTTTTTGAGCATATCTATTAACGAAAAATTCCTATGGGTAACAGCGTGTCAAATATGTTATAGACCTTTGGGGAGTGCAGCTTTTAAACAAGATTTACGTTGGATCTACGGACCACATAAAAACGCGGTTTTAAAATAAATAAAAGCCACGAGGACGAGTTCTATTACCTATAAAGGAACCATACGTGACTAAGGTGAGAAAGTCAGGTCATGGTGGGGTTCCGGGGAGTTGCTATTACACCCAGGAATAGGGATGGTATGACTGTATGTAAACGCAAAAGGGGAGTCCGATAGCGGTTCTTCCTGACAAGTATTTTATCATTTTTAATATTGGAATTGATACGCATAGAAATAAGAAAGACAGAAAATGGATAAAAAGCAAAAGAATAAACTCCACGACCGAGGTAATTTATTTTTAAACTTGTGTTTTGTAAATAGGTAAAGGAGATAGTAAAAGCAAACAAAATAAGGGGCTCGATGATCAGTCACCATAACCCAGCGTAAATACAGTTTTAATTTAATTTTCTCAGTGCAAAATACAGTTTCAATTTTCCTTATCAATAGGGAGTCTGTATAACAGTAGGAATACAGGAGGACATTATAATATTGGTCTTCAATATATTAATTACAGGGGAGGGTGATGCATATGCGCATTGAGGCAGAAATAGAAGAGTTTACAGATGAATGTAAAGTTAAGAGTAGGATCAACAGTGTAATTAGATGCTGTAGACAATGCATGCTGATATTACATTTTCACATATAAATGATGACAATAATGCGCAAATTGTGCAGATTGAGATATTGATTATATATATTTGCCTTATACAGGGGAGTGAAACTAGAAATCCCATTTGAGAGAACATAACCATTTTGTCTTGATAAAGATGGGAATATAGGTTAAATCCATCGAAACGCGTCGACGCATCTGCATGCACAATCTAAGGATCGACATAGACTTGCAGATGCAAAATTGATCATTGTATCACTAGCTATGTATTGAAGTTATGGTCCCATATGATGTGCAATAGCAAATGATAAGGTGTTTTGTCTTACATAGTTTGTTGTCTCTGTTATGCTGGTTCATAACAGTATTTGTAATTTGAGCTGATTAATTTCTTTTTGTATTGTATGAACTGTATTTTAACGTTTTGTTGTGATCATAATTGTGACATTGTATGTTTTTTAAATTTTGAACTAAAATCATTTTAAATAAAATACTATTTGACTGTATGAATTGTATTTGGAATTTCACAATCAGTAATATGATGAATTGTGGGGGTGTTTAACTATGCAATAGGCATAGTGTAGGAATTGTGCATTTAATACATATTATCTTGTCAAGGGGATTATCTTTTTTCACGTTGAGTTTTGAGACGGTTCCTGTCGCGGGCACGAGGCCTACCCACACGCGTGAGGTACCATTTTTATCGAGAGAGTTAGGGTAACACAGAATTGTAGAGCAACTGTTATTACCTATTGAATTTTGATGCAATTCTGCCTTCCAAATGAAAGAGAATGTGTAAAAAAGAAATCATTTTGAAACATGACCTATAATTCTCATGCTAGTATGGATACTCACAATTTCAGATATGTGCAAATATCTTCTGTTTCTAAACTCTATGTTTTGTTCCAATTTCAGAAATATATAGGTGTCTTTTATACCGATCTTTCCATGTATATGTTTTCCCAAATTAATTGCTATATACCAAGTACATAATAAAAAACCATTGCAAGACACTGCTCAGTTATTGGCTCTGGGTTCATCAGGTTCTTGGTGAACCTACAAGTCCTATATAACCCCAAAACCAAAAAGGTCCAGCGGATGTAGTGGTATATTGCTTTCAAACAGCTGTAATAATTAGGAGAAGTTACAGGTAAAAACGTTGACACAAATGGCTGTTTTTTTAAACTAAGCTTTAATTTTTCCTATAATCAACTGCTAGTTTCTACAAAAACCTTGAAGGATCTAAACAAATGACCCCTTGTTGACTTCAGAATTGTGTCTACTTTTCTAAAATGTATAGCTATCTAGGATCCATGATTGCTTTCATACCCATTTCTACCATTAACTGAAAGGAGGTTAATAGCAAAAATTGTCTATGTCCCAGAAAAATGCCAAAACTGTGTAAACAATTTCTTACAAAAGTCTGCTTGGGCCTGAAAGCTGGTAAAATTGTGATTTTAGCCCCACAACCCCTATGTTGATACCATTTGCAATTAAAAAAACAGACACTTTCATCTGCAGCCCTTTTTTCCCATTTTTCGCCCAAAAACCTAAATTTAGTTATATTTTGGCTAATTTCTGGGTCCCCTCCAGGGGAATCCACAAACCCTGGGCACCTTTAGAATCCCCATGATGTTGGAAGGAAAGTAAGTAAATTTAGCGTGGATACCTTATGTGGTCAAAAAGTTGAATGGCATAAATGCAATCTACCCCAAAATAGCCCAAAAAAGGCTTAGCACGGGGGTAGGGGGGAAAGGCCTAGCAGTGAAGGAGTTAAAAGATGAGAGTCCCACACTATAAGGCAATATCAATAGCAACAAAATTTCACATCTGAAACTGTTCTTACCAGTACTTCCTCCAATCAGACGGTGATGATCGCTCTGGAAAATCAAGAGACATTCCTATCAATCAGACAATTTGGTGTGAGAGTCAGTACCTACAGAGGAAGGAAACAGAGAGAGCACAGAGCAACAAAGCCTTCCTAATTAAAAGAAGAATTAACTTGCCATAAGGAAGGCAAATCAAACATATAGAATTGAAAGGCTAGGGGATGAAAGTAAGCTGTAGCAAAAAGTCACAATAAAGTGCACAGTTTGAAGGTTCTGAACAGCTGAATTCCTTGGTTTCCTATACAGAAGAACCAGTGCTGACACACAAGCAGACTCTAAAGAGCCAGGAACTTCTCACACAACTGTTAAAACACTAGACTACTAACCTATTGATCTAGCCACCATTTCCACACTCTCCATAATCTCCAGCCTCTCTGTCTGCGTAATCAATGATTCCTGACACTTAAATATAACTCGTCAAACAAAGTTTGGCCCTGATCAAAGCTTGCATACAAAAAAGTCTATGTATCTGTCATGATGTTCTATTTTGGCAACCCACTATCAAATTTGACACCTATCACAGTACAGATCCAACAAAGACCATACTGTCTGGTACTTTTCGACTCTTTTTACCACCATGGATCCTTATTTTAGCCACACCACAAAGTTAAGCATGGAGAAAGATAAACAATCCTTAGTTATTTTGCATAACAGGAAAACAAACAAAAATTGTTAGCATGCATTGCCAGGAAATCAGCCCTGGAAACCAGAAACTGGCTCATATTGTAAAATAATTAGTGTTAGACCTGACATCCTTGGTATTACCCCAGACCTTTTGCCTCTACTAAACTGTTTTTGCTGAACTTGTTTATTTTCATTAGGTCTCTAGGCATGTTAACCATGCTAACCAGTAATAAAGTGCTTGTGCTCTCTCCCTTAACATTGGAAAGGTTGGCCTACACCTAATTGGCACATTGAATTTACGTATAAGTCCCTAGTAAAAATATACTTCTTGTATCGATGTCCTGTAGATTAAATGTTGCTAGGGGAGTGCAGCTCTCATTATGCCACACACTAAATGAGCTTTGTCCTATGCCTGCCACTGCAGCCTGTAGTGCAGTTGTAAACTGACAATTCAACCTGGCAAAATAAACCTTTTGCCAGACCTAAACCCTCCTTTTAAATACTTATAAGTCAGACATAGAGTAAGCCCTAATCACTCCTACCCACTCCTAGGGCAAGGTGCATAGTGTTTAAAAAGAAGGACATGTATACTTAACTTTTACATGTGCTGACAGTAAAAACTTTCACTGTTGTAGTGCTATTGGTGTTACCCTATTGCACTTAATAAGTGTGTGGGATTCAAGTCAGTATGTAAAGTTAGCATAACGTATCTTGGGCTGTATCTCTATTCTATACATATCGAGAACTGCTTTATAAGATGGCCCATTCGTTCTCTGTGTTTTGCATGATGGAAAGGGCCGAAAAGCCACACTACGGCCATCTTGGATTATGACCAGTCGTGCCTCAGATCACGTGGTTCTCTCTGAACACCGTCTGTATGATTTAGCTCGGACCAGCCTAGAGACAGGGTGAAATTGTATTTACAGCCGAAGCCCAAGGTCACATCTGCAGTAGGGAGTATCAAGCGAAATTCCTCTGGGCCCGAGACGAAAGGGAGTCACCCCGGCGACCTTCCCTGTAGAAGATAGTAACCTTATGTGTGCAGATGGTATGAGCTCATCTAGGAGCTCTCGGGTTAACTGGTGTTTTTCCACTCACAATGCTTTGTATGCTGAATCAGTTATGTATATAAGTGTGACTCTGTCAAAGTGCCAGCAGTCTTCCTCGGCGCACCTGATGGGTGAAGTTCGATGAGGTTCCTCTATGTAGAGTTCTGTTGTGGCCAATAAACGCTTGAACCTTCTACGTTGCCAACTGCTTATTATTGACTTGATATTGCGGGCCACTGGTAAGTGTGGCCCTTGGGATTACTATTTAGATTACTTCAGTTGGCAACCACGAAGGGACCTTGTGATAGGGTCTTTCCTTCCCCGTATTCAGGTGAGAGGATCGAGGGCGTCTTGGCCGGGTGGGCGGAGGGGAGCCCAAGTCCGCTCCGTGCTCCCGATCGGGGTACCCTCTGCTGCTAGTGGCCCTTCACCGGGGTCCTACGGGCTTAACCCAGGAGCTGACCGTGTTGATTGTAGGAAGTTGGCAGCGGAGAACGAACATTTGTACCTGGGTGCACCCGGTGAGTAATTTGTTTGTTTGAAGTGTGCACTGTTGAGCGGTGCATTTGTTGGAAGCACGCGCTGTTAAAGCGGTGCATTTGGAACAGTTAACTGTATTTGATTTGAGGGGTCATGAGTACCCTAGGAGAATTACGGAGGTCTTGCAGGGGGGAACAACCTTTACAACGCAACTTTTACAACGCACTACCTTTACAACGCATTTTTTACAACGCATAATCCATTACAACGCATGACATTACAACGCATGACACTACAACGCATTTTTAAAAACTACCTTTACAACGCATTCCATTACAACACATACTACCATTACAACGCATAATATTACACTACACTATCCAACACTTACCCTACTGTTGCACCCCCTGGAGTTAGAATAGTAATTTTTACCCCTATACTATCCAACACTTACCCTACTGTTGCACCCCCTGGAGTTAGAATAGTAATTTTTACCCCTATTCTATCCAACACTTACCCTACTGTTGCACCCCCTGGAGTTAGAATAGTAATTTTTACCCCTATACTATCCAACACTTACCCTACTGTTGCACCCCCTGGAGTTATAATAGTAATTTTTACCCCTATACTATCCAACACTTACCCTACTGTTGCACCCCCTGGAGTTAGAATAGTAATTTTTACCCCTATACTATCCAACACTTACCCTACTGTTGCACCCCCTGGAGTTAGAATAGTAATTTTTACCCCTATACTATCCAACACTTACCCTACTGTTGCACCCCCTGGAGTTAGAATAGTAATTTTTACCCCTATACTATCCAACACTTACCCTACTGATGCACCCCCTGGAGTTAGAATAGTAATTTTTACCCCTATACTACCCAACACTTACCCACTGTTGCACCCCCTGGAGTTAGAATAGTAATTTTTACCCCTATACTATCCAACACTTACCCTACTGTTGCACCTCCTGGAGTTAGAATAGCAATTTTTACCCCTATACTATCCAACACTTACCCTACTGTTGCACCCCCTGGAGTTAGAAAAGTAACTTTTACCCCTATACTATCTAATACTTACCTTAAATGCAATTTAATATTATGCGTTGTAATGGTATGCGTTGTAAAGGTAGTATGCGTTGTAATGGAAATGTGTTGTAAAGGTAGTTTTTAAAAATGCGTTGTAGTGTCATGCGTTGTAATGTCATGCGTTGTAATGGATTATGCGTTGTAAAAAATGCGTTGTAAGTGCATGCGTTGTAAAAGTGTGCGTTGTAACGTCATACATCCCTTGCAGGGTGGTCCGGTAGGGACTGACTGTAGAGACTCCGCGGATCTTTTGTGATATTTTGAGATATTGATCAGATGCCTAGTTGTTACCTGTGAGTAATACCAGGCAGTACTGCACTCGGAAATGCCTATGGCTGTAACTGGGTAGCCATGGGACATATCTGAAGTACGGCTTGCCCTACATCAGAATAGTCTCAGTGGTGAACCAGGGAGGCCATGGGATGGTCCGTAGTCCAGTTCGTGGTTACCCCTGTCTAACAGCCTCTTGCCAGTCTGGTGGAAGACGGCCTGTTGTGATTCTGTTGATCCTTTTGAATAATTCTCCACGAACGGGAGTCGACGGGCTCGGTTCGTTTGTTTGGATGCATCGAGCTTGTATAGGTTAAACTGCAGAGAATAATGTCGACATCTATGTTATCTGTGATATAAAGTGTGTTATATGTTATTTGTGTCTGTTCACTAACCAACATGTCGTGTTTCAGTAAATTGAATTGTTTTGGCTGTTGCTGCCGGACTAGTGACTCTCGTTTGGCTGAGAGTCAGCCCGCTCCTCCAGAGGGCAGCCCTAGCCATTTCATGTATGTGAAGCATGGAATTGCCCCCATATTGTTTAACACCCTGTGGCATAAGTATACCAAAGGTAATGACGAGTTGCAGTGGCCAAAGACTGGTTCATTTGATGAAAAGAAAATTGCCTTTCTACAAGAACAACTATTTTCTAGGCGCAGTAGGCAATCTATGTTTGATGCCTTAAACACCTGGCAGAAAGAAGCCAAACAAAGGCGGATGAGGGGGGAGAAGCTAGCGAGAGCTAAGGCTGGGCAGACCATAACTCAGAAGGCTGTAGCCTATGACAGAGCTAGGGTAGAGAAAGGAATCGATTGTATGAATCGGGATTTTAGACTAAAGGTTGATAAAAGTTATGTGGCTCGACCTAATGCAGAGGATGAAATAGAAGACTTGCTGGACATGCGGCCGCCGCCTCCTTATGTCCCGCAGCGGTTATATCCGGAGGTATCAGCAGCTAGTGTATCGGTTGGGACAGAGACAGTCGCCCCTACGCCGGCTCTAGATGCCTCTGCAGCAACTCCGGTTGCGTCGGCGCCTCAGCCCCCCTCCCTCGCGCCTGTCACTGATCGTTCTCAGTTGTCTTCCTCTGTCTCGGAAATTGTGGCCTTATTGCCCAATTAATTGTCAGCCACGACAGCTGGGGCTCCCCAGTTGTCGCCAGGGGCCATGCACTCTCCCTCTGCCTTGACCTCCTCTTCCGCGAGTGCAAGTCCTTTGGCAGCTGTTTCAACTCCAGTTCATCCAGCCGGTTCATTAGATGGCAGGAAGCTGTTCACTCGATCAGCTTTAGGAACAGAGGAAAAGGGGGCCATTGCCGTACAGGCATCCCAGTGGATGGGGCAATCTATTTATACTCTGTCTGACATATGGAGCACCATGCAGGATTATGAGCCAGTGATGCAACAGCACGCGTTAGCCCATATGGCTGACCGCCTCATCTCATTGTGGGAGCAAGCTTATAAAGGGGAAAGAGCTCCAACTATACTGTATGATATTCATACCCAGGCACATAAATCTCAGCTGAGCCCAGAAGCGGTATATGGGAATGTGAAAACCCTGGTTAGTTACAGAATGCGCTTACATGCAGCTAGTCCTGCAGGGGTAGAACAGTTCCCGATGCGTGAGGTGCACCCCATTTATCACTCAGAAGTAACTGAGATAGTAGACGCACGGGGGACGGTTACCCGCCCGAGAGCAGACGCCCGTTTTCAGGAGCAATGGGTATACACGCCATGGAAACGTAACGAGGTACTGTCATTGAAAACTCAGTTGCCAGACCCCAGAAAGAATCCTACAGCATACTATAAGGAACTCACTGAAGCCGCCTCCTCAGCGGTGATGACACTGGCTGATATCGAGCTATTTTTTGCTCTATTAGTGCCGGTGGACATATGGTGGCAGGTACATGACCAGGACCACGTGACGGAGTTTGGGGGAACCTGGGAGCAATTGAGAGACTGGGATAGGGATCGTAAGCCAGGAGATAAGCCCAAAACTGAAATATTGACTTTGCCGGAGAAAATAATAACTTACATGCATTCCCTAATCCCTCCCAGGAAAGTAGATTGGGACAAATTGACGGCGTGCAAACAGAAGAAGGACGATAATGTGTCTGATTTCTTTACGAGGTTTGAAGGGGTTTTTATTGACTTTAGCGGGCAAGATCTGTCTAAGGAGGGTGGCATACGCTTGTTTGTTAATAGGTTTGCAATGTTGCAGGGATTATGCGTATGCACAGAACTATGCACAGGAAACCAGGACCTCAGAGAATTGTGGTGTACCAGAAACTCCCCTCAGAACCAAGAACCCCATATCCGACTAGCTTAGTGTCCCATTCGTTAGCCTAGATCTAGCTAGGCGGTCCCAATGTATAGACAAACCAGAACATGCGACTTAGATATTTCTCAGGAGTGGTGTGCATCCGAAATACCAGTTTGTACTTATTTATCAGTCCACAACAGAATAATACAGACACGGTAAAGTTTAAAGAGTTTATTTTATAAACCTCGCGTCCTAAGATGCAGTACTTTGGCTAACACTAGCAGACAAATGGTTAAGATCAAAACCATCAGCATTGTTACAATACCATACAGAATAAAATGAGCAATCATAATAATAATGACAGTGGTATGCAGCCACACTCCTTTCTCTAGCAACTAATAAATTATTATTAGACTAATAGAAGGTCTCATAGGCTAATAGGGGGGACCCCAAACCGTATAGATCAGCTTAGTAGAATCACATCAAAGGATCAGCTAGCTCTCTCATGCATCAGCTCTTCTGTTCGAATGAATGCTAAAACATTCTGTACTGTAATATTAAAGGCACTTGTCCTAGAGATATTGGCAGCTGCATGTATGATATGTCTAAAAAGTGGTACGATCAATCTGAACACAACACTCTGCACCGTCTAGTGTCCTAGCCTTGTTCTTTACATGATGTACAGACGAAGGTCGCAGCACACTGTTAAGAATGTTAAACAATAAACTGTTATCCTGTAAGGCAAAGTCGAGTAAGCATTTCTAAAATGAATAACATATAACAACAGTGTCGCGTGCAAAGCAGCAGAAACGGCAAGCTGGCTTTCTAACAGTTGACTCGGTTATGCTAACTTAGTGTTGTAAATAGGAAGTGGCTAACCCATATAACACCCCCCCCTTGATCGAATCACTAACCACTAGGGGCACACTTAGCAAGAACGCAGAGTTCAAGTGATATAGAACAGAACCAAGAGCATGAACTATAAGTCCATATAAGGGAAGTGTAAAGTTCGAGAAAAAAAAGAAAAAAATCGTGTTAAAAATAGAAACGATGTACTATAGAAAAAACCATAAAATGAAAAAAAAATTTCGATAACAAAAAATTGACATCTATGGATGCATCCTGTCGCGACTATGTGAAACAGTCAATCCATCAAGGTATATGCACCATAAGTTGCAACAGCTTCCAAGAGGAAATCATTGGAGCGTTCCGCAAAAGTATCTGCCATCCAATTTAGTAGTGTAAAAGAACACACGTGTTCCTCAATTATCGGAGCATCCAGCACCATAATAGGACAACTGTCAGCATCCTCGATATAACTCCTTTCAAGGAATTCAATAGCCGCCTCTCCGATATCCCAGTCCGCAAGGACTCCTTGTGCAGCACCTAAAGCCATAAACCCAACACCAGAACACTCAAAATCATGAGCCACTAAGGGACACATTAGTTCATCAAAATCCGGGTCAGGTGACGCCAAGGTTGACAGGCACAAGTCCAGAGCCCACTGGAAGGGACAATCTAGGCAATGAAAGACAGGTTGCACACAGGTAAAAAAGGGAAACCGGAAAGACAATCCATACTTGACGCTTAAGACCGCCAAAGGGAAAGTGCCGTAATAATCAAGCATCCGGCTACGAAGATGGAGCAGGCGGAGCATGCTGTTTTGCAACTCCTGGTGTGCAGCCATATCGAAGTGCGCAAATCAACAAGAGGATCCCGGCCACCAAAGCGAGGAGCAAGGGAAACCCTCCGAAGACACTCGAAAAAATAGAATGTAAAAATGCGGGGATTACACCAAAAACAGTCTGGAAAGATGTCACGAGGCCCGAGCCCACAATTTTAAAAAAATGAACAAGGCCAGTCGTAGACGAGGCATTAAAAATAGTTTGAATCAAGGTTCCAAAATGGAGGGGGAGGTCAGTATTTAAAAGAGCTTGTACCTCAGTGCGTGTGTTCGCCACATTAAGAAGAAATGTTTCACGGGACGAAGTCAACGCAACCTCCTTTTTAGACAAAAGAGCCCTTATTCTGCTCATTCTATTGAACTCTGCGTTCAAGGTCTGAACCGCCGGCCAGATGGATATATCGAGTCGGCCTTGCGGGGGAGGGAAAAGGACGTTATTACAGTAAACTACCTTTTGCGAAACAGTGACTATGTAAGGAATACCCACTAGCATACCGCAGCAAGCTTCACTATTTAAAAGCAAAACACTACCGTTGGCAAGCAGCTTAAAAGAAGACGTTATAACTGGCATTGGAATCCCCTTTAGGACACAAGCCAAATTTGGAGCCTGTATATTGCAAGCGCCATGTAATTGTATATGTCTACAAACCACAGAATGATCAGGAGCGTAAGTGCATTCTTCACCCTTTAAGTAAACCTCCTTGCCATCCCTGACGCATCTGTAAGTGAACGGAAGTGACCAAACTTCGTGCAAAAACGCATCCCCAAGTTGTTCATATCTACCAATGGCATAATGCTTCATGCACGAACTAAACTTAAACAAACTAAAAGGTAAAGTGACCAATCCGTGTATAAGCCACACGGCTGAATTCAACTCACCAACAGAAAAAGGTAAAGGTTCTAATTTTTCAATGTACAGCAATGCATAAGTTGCATCTTTCGTGGACATGAACTGCTGTTTTTCTGTCAAATTAAAAGGAAGGAACAACGATGAAATATTCATGTAATCCCAAGGGACTTTCCCTGCCTTTAACATTTGCAATGTCCATGCAAACTGCATAATTGACCGCAACTGATTTTGACCATGATACAACACAGATACTTCATCTTGCACAATGTCTACGACAGATGAAACAATATTATCTAATGTATAAATTCTAGAAGACAAGGTGTTAATACTATTATCAATAACAACCAATACTTTTTCCATATTGGCCTGGTCAATAGCACGTAAACTGGAAGCAGCTTCAATTTGCGACAACTTCCAAACTTCATTGTAAATAGCATAAACCCATCTCTTGGACCTGCCACTCGCAGGACCCCTAACAAAATCATTCAAATCTATTTTGTCCCTTAATCGCGATAAATGAAGCTTAACTGAAGCTAATGTGGAATGTTGCAACCATGACTGGCATAACTTACCTACCGAGTAGGTAGTTACCGTGTGTGTTGATTGAAAACCAGGGTCTACTCTCAATTGTGTATACCCTGGTGTCAAATTCAGAAACCGACGTTGACAGGAATCTGAACCCGTCTGCCACACCAACCAACCCTCAGGATTCAATGTTAAAATATTGAATGTGTCGTTGGAAAAAAGGGACTGCAACATAGTAAGGGACAGATCTGAGTGATTCTCCCAACCAGGGTAAGCGCCCAGATCTGGTATCGAGGGGGAAATTAATGTTTTAGACGGTGTTTAGCCAAAATATCGAGTTTTAAATTTCGACCTACAATAATATCGTGTTTTTAATATCGTAGGTACAGAATATCGAAGTCAAGAATATCGATGGACAGAATATCGATCCCAAGGTAAGTAATATCGAAGTTAATAATATCGAAGTAATTAATATCGATGTAAGTAATATCGTAAGTAAAAATTACGATGTCAATAATATCGATATTTATTTAGTGTAATGTCATTTAATATGTATTTTATTTGTATGTTAAAGATTATTGTAATGTATTTTAATACATTTAAAAATAAATGTTTAGAGATTTATAATTATTTTACATTTAATTTAGCGTTTTAGTATCAGAGCGGGTTGTGGGTTTATAGGGGAATAGGGTGGGAAGTAATTTAATTATAATTAATGAATTAATATGTATTGTTTAATTGGTATTTATGATTAATTAATTCGTAATTAATTAATAATTGGTAATTAATTGATTAATTAATTGTTAATTAATTATTAATTGTACAGTTATTTTATTAATTGGTTAATTATATACATTATAATTAGTTTATTATTAATATTTATTTATTGTTATTGTTAATTAATTAATTGTTAATTAGTAATTAATTGGTGATTTAATTTTATTAAGTGATTAATTGATAATTAAATTAATTATGTGAATTTTTATGTGTAGTGGGTTGTGGGTTTATAGGGGAATAGGGTGGGAAGTAATGTAATTATAATTAATGAATTAATATGTATTGTTTCATTGGTATTTATGACTAATTAATTGGTAATCAATTAATAATTGGTAATTAATTTGATTAATAGATTAATTAATTTTTAATTAATTATTAATTGTAAAATTAATTTATTATTTGGTTAATTATATAAATTATAATTAGTTTATTAATAATATTTCTTTATTGTTATAGTTAATTAATTAATTGTTAATTAGTAATTAATTGGTGATTTAATTTTATTAAGTGATTAATTCATAATTAAATTAATTATGTGAATTTTTATGTGTAGTGGGTTGTGGGTTTTTTAGGGGAATAGGGTTGGATGTAATTAAAATAAAATAAATAATGATATATTTTATTTATTTGTAATTATTATTAATTAATTGTTATTAGTTAGTTAAATATAGTAAATATAAATAATTGATTATTGTATTTTATTTGTTGTTATTGCTAATTAATGTATTGTTAATTAATAATTAATAGGTGAATATTTGTAATTTCGTAGTTAATATGTATTAATTAGTGAATTAATAACTATATTAATTATAAAGAATGTATTATTAATTGTAAATAAGAGATAAATTGATATTTAAATCTATTGTGTACTTTGTATGTGTAGTGTGTTGTGTGTTAAAGGGGGAATAGTGTGGGATGTAATTTAAATTTATTTATTTAAATATTTATTTTACATAATTGGTATTTAATAATAATTTTTTTTTGTTAAACATTGTTAACATGCAATTTTTTTATAAGAAATTATTGAATTGGTTATAATGTTAATAGAATCACTATGCTATCTAGTGCTTTCCCAACTGTTTTACTATCTGGAGTGGGAATAGTAATTTTTACCCCTACGCTATCCAGCGCTTTCCCTACTGTTGCACTCTCTGGAGTTGAAATAGTAATTTTTACCCCTACGCTATCCAGCGCTTTCCCTACTGTTGCACTCTTTGGAGTTGGAATAGTAATTTTTACCCCTACGCTATCCAACCTTTTCTCTACTGTTGCACTGTCTGGAGTGGGAATAGTGAATTTTACCCTTACGCTATCCAACACTTTCCCTACTATTGCACTCTCTGGAGTTGGAATAGTAATTTTTACCCTTACGCTATCCAACACTTTCCCTACAATTGCATTCTCTGGAGTGGGAATAGTAAATTTTACCCTTACGCTATCCAACACTTTCCCTACTATTGCACTCTCTGGAGTTGGAATAGTAATTTTTACCCCTACGCTATCCAATGTTTTCCCTACTGTTGCACTCTTTGGAGTTGGAATAGTTATTTTTACCCCTACGCTATCCAACGTTTTTTATACTGTTGCACTCTCTGGAGTGGGAATAGTAAATTTTACCCTAACGCTATCCAACACTTTCCCTACTATTGCACTCTCTGGAGTGGGAATAGTAAATTTTACCCTTACGCTATCCAACACTTTCCCTACTATTGCACTCTCTGGAGTTGGAATAGTAATTTTTACCCCTACGCTATCCAACGTTTTCCCTACTGTTGCACTCTTTGGAGTTGGAATAGTTATTTGTACCCCTACGCTATCCAACGTTTTCCCTACTGTTGCACTGTCTGGAGTGGGAATAGTAATTTTTACCCTTACGCTATCCAACACTTTCCCTACTATTGCACTCTCTGGAGTGGGAATAGTAATTTTTACCATTACGCTATCCAACACTTTCCCTACTATTGCACTCTCTGGAGTTGGAATAGTAATTTTTACCCCTACGCTATCCAACGCTTTCCCTACTGTTGCACTCTTTGGAGTTGGAATAGTAATTTTTACCCCTACGCTATCCAATGTTTTCCCTACTGTTGCACTCTCGGGAGTTGGAATAGATATTTTTACCCCTACGCTATCCAACATTTTCCTTACTGTTGTTTTTGTTGAAGTTGGACTAGTAGTTTTATTGTGTCTGATATTAAATATGTTTTGTAATATTTTAGCTATTGTAATATATAATTAATAATAAAAATTATTCAAATTAAAATTATTGATTATTATTTGCTATATGTAATTATTTAATATTTATTAATGTTATTGTTTTATGTGTATAGATGTATTGGTAATTTAAATAAATATTTAATAATTTATATGTTAGAGAAATTATTATTAAAAGTAATTATTAAGTAAGTGTATATATTATATATTATATATATGTTTAATTAAAGTTTCATTTAATTATATATATTTATTATAAATTTTACATATTATAAAATATATTTAATTATGTTTCTTTGATTAATAAGTATTATTTGGTTTATTTTACATATATTTTTAAACTAAAAAAAAAACGATATTTTTGAATTACGATATTTTTGACATCGATATTAAATTATCGATATTTTTGTACTTACCATGTTGTAGATAGGATGTCGATATTCTTGACCACGATATTTTTGTTGCGATATTTTTGTAGGTCGAATTTTTGTCTTTCGAAATTATGTCATACAATCGTTTTAGACATAGCCAATCCAAAACAGGTGGTCTGAAAAATAGATGAATTCAAAAACAATATATGGTTTGGGATAAGACAGGCACGATGCAACGCTTCTGTTCCTTGTACCTGCCACGGTTTAGTTCCCCAAACCGATTTAAGATCGATAGTAGCTTTCCATACGTCATAACCGCCAATAGCCAATTCATCCATAAAGGATTTGGAATATAATAATTTTGTGTGTGTCAATCTGACCTCAGAAGTGGGCTCTATGGCCACCTTAAAATAAAAAGATTCAGGGTTTGACACACTAAAATCCGAAAAGTATGTGAATTTTTTCAATAAAGTGGCAGAGATGCCAGGCATAGGGACAGGACAATGTTCCCATTGAGTGAAATTATCAAAATTCCGAAAAGTATTTGCTCGATGTAGGAAATGTGTGCCATAATGTTGAAAACAAAATTGCTCATCGTAGTTTGCAGTATTTAAATACAGGTCTTCAGCATCAAATGCAGCATAATATTTTAAATCAGAAAACAGTGCTTCTATTGCGTGTACATCCCAATCATCTGAGCGGATGTTTTGTTTAACTACATCACCCATAGAAACACGAAAAACAGTTGGCACATTAATAACTTCGGTGGGACCATGAATTTGAAAGTTCACTGCATCCCAAGCAATCCCATCACGTACAGGCCAGGCAGTGATGTTCACAAACGTCTGGTCTCTTTTCATGATGTGTGATGAGGAATGGGGGGCCAAAGTTCCATCAATTAATTGAATTGTAGAACGCTCATTCAGGTAGTGTCCATTGATAAGTCTAAAAAACACTATCACAAAGCCAATTGTCATGAATAAAAAAATACAAATCAGCACCAACCAGATGTAAGTCCAAGGTGCAACCAAAAAATGTCTCTAGAACCAGGCAAAAAATATCGAAATTTTAGAAGGGGCGGTGGAAGTCAATGATTCAGTTTCAAAGGAAGAATGTGACTGGGTAAGTGTTGTTGTATGTAATAGAGGCAAAGGGACTTCTGCAGGATAAGCATACTCAGGATCATCAGGCAAACCACCAGCAGTAGGTGGCACAGACGGATCAGTAACTGGAAGCATCTCAATGGAAACCTCAGGCATGATGATAGAGGGTGGCATCACAACAGAGTTTCTCAGTATCGAAGGGCAGGAAACCGAAGGTGTCATACTATGGAGAATCGGCCACCCTGTGTAGCTTGACATTCTCAATTGAAATGTACCTGTTACCTTGCGACCAGGAAGTGGGGGTAAAACAACTGTACGTGTACCCAATACTCCAAGCACCGGGACTGGTGCACGATAAGAGGGGCCAAACTCGTTCTTGTTCTCCACCTTCTCCCGGACCAGGTCACCAACTCGAGGCAGCCAGCCGACTACCGGAATCAGGAGCGCTTCTTCGGATGTAGAGGGCGCGTGTTCCTTTGCTAGAGTGTCTCTTGCTTCTTGTAGAGTCTGTAATACAGCACAGTGGTCATCTAGGTCAAAAGGGGCGGCAGCCGCCGCCATGTCTAGACCATCAAGGTCGGGAACAAACATTCTTACTCCAAAGAGCATCATGTACGGGGTCCTCCCACCCAGAGACCTTCTAGGGAGATTATTAAGTGCACGTTGTACGTCATACAAGTGGGAGAGCCAGTTCCGGCCTGTACCTAATACCCTCGCTGTCAAAGATTGCTTTAGGTCACGGTTCATCCGCTCCACAACACTGTTGCCCTCAGGCCGGTATGGAGACGAAAATTTGACTTGGACCCCCAAATCTCTCATGGCCTCCATGTACGCCCTTGAGGCGAACGCAGGACCCTGATCAGAATGAAGGGTACCACATGCAAAACTCCCTACAAAGACACGCAAATCCTTGATGACAGTTCTGGCATCAGCACTCCTTTGTGGCCATACCCACAGGAAACGTGTGCACGAATCAACTGCAACCAAGATGTATTTGTACGCAGTATCAGAGGTAAAAGGACCGCAGTGATCTAAATAAACGCACGCGAGTGGTTGATTAGGTATATGCACCTGTGTTTGTGGTGGACGCGCTGCAGTGGAAGGTTTAATCTGCTGGCAAATTTCACAAGTGAGAACATATGCCCGCGCTTGTTTGTACAAATGGTACCACCAGTAACGTTGTTGCAACAGAGATACAGTAGCCGACACTCCAGCATGCGCAGACGCAACACCTTCGTGAGCTGCTGATATCAAAGCCCATCTACGGTCCACGTTGGGAATAACCCTGTCACCAATGTCGTTAATCCTCACTAACGGGACGTTATCAGGACTTAAGCGATAATGGTATCGAGAAGGGAAGCCTTTCGGAAAAGTCGTCCCTTTTTCGGAAGCAGCAATAGTTGCCAAGATGTCATCATCGATCTTACTTTTGGATCTTGTAACTGCTGCCACTAGATATGTTGCCACTGCTGTTTTTGCTGCCTCGTCAGCCAAACTGTTACCGACAGCATGGACACCAACTCGTTGGTGACCAAGAGTGTGAATTACATTCACGAGTGGTAGCGTTTCTTTAAGTGCTGCCACTCGAACCCAAAGCGTGTTATGCTTTATTGTGCTACCTTTGGAATCATGAAAATCATTCTGAATCCAAAAATGTAGATTGTCATTGTAAGATTGAACACAATAGAACGAATCACACACCACAAGAGTGGGGATTCGAAGATCAGCGTACTCCAGTGCAAGCACCAGAGCATGTACTTCAGCCAACTGCGCGGTACAATCACCCAATGACTGCGTATGCACTGCATCAGATTGGAAATCTCCATTCACGAAAGTACCGACTACAATTGCGCAAGCAGCTGAATAAGCATGCCTTTATCCAGTTGCGGGTTGCGCCGACCCGTCAGTGTATATGACACAATGGTATTCCTCAATAGGGCGCAATGACAGGGGAGCAGGATGAACAAATTCATACTCCAAACTCTCCTGAGTCTGCAACGCCGTGTCAAAGATGTATTCGACGTCAGGCAAAGCTAAGGAGATCGCCCATTGTATCCACCTTGGATGCAAAGCCTTAGAATTCGGCACACTAGCTTTATTGACTGCTTCCAGAGCAGGAAACATTGTTACCACCAGCATGCGCTTTCCTTGTGATAGCGCTCGTTCTTTCAGGATCGCCATCTGCACTGCTGTCAAGACTTTTTCAACAGTAGAAAATCGCAGCTCAGCCGAAGTGTACAGATGAGATTTGTAAGCAATGGGGACTGTGTCGCCCTCATTGAACGTTAAGTACGTGAAATCTTCCGCGCCTGGAACAATTCTAATGACCAGGTTGGTGTGGTTATCACGAGTTTGTAAAAATTTAGCAGTAAGAAGATCAGTCTGCAAATAATACAATGCAGAAGAATGCTCAGGCAGCCAGCAAGATCTGGTAAAAGTTGGTTGTACCAAAGCATAAAGCGTCTTGATACGCTGGGCATAATCAGGAATGTAGGATCGACCGAAATTCAGAAAGCCCAGTAATGATTGTAGTTTTTTCAGTGTCGTAGGGATACGAAGGCGTGCGCATTTCTCAAGGAAGTGCGGTGCCAAGCCTCGACCCTCATTATTGAGTTCGTACCCCAAGAACAACACTGTGAACTCTGCAATGTGGGACTTCTTAAAGTTAAACTTGTAACCGAAGTCTGCAAACATAGTCACTATGTTATCCACACGAGCAAGGTGTGGAAGCAACTCGTCATCTGTCAGATAGATATCAACATACGAGTATGCCTCCGGGTCCAATATTTCCAAGAGAGAGACCACGCGAGCGGAAAAAACGCCAGGGCTGTTTTTATAGCCCATCGGGAGCCTCTTAAACAATTTTTGTTTTCCACCCGAGGTAAATGCCGTCCACTCATAACTATGAGGGGCTATGTTATGGCAATAAAAGCCATTTGATAAGTCGAGCGTGGTTTTGAAACGTTTTCTCACAAGACTATCGACGAGAGCCAAACTATGAGTATTTTGTACCGCACACGTCCGGCAATGTGAGTTTAAATGCCGGTAATCCAAAACTAGGCGGTACGACCCGTCAGGCTTCGTCACAGTGAATAAAGGATTATTCATGGGTGACACACATGTCTCAATCACTCCTTGATATTCCAATTGTTCAAGGATGGACGCGACGTGAGGTCTTGCCTCGCGACACATGGGGTATTGGGGTTGAGGCTGGGGATCGGACCGCAATGGAATCTCATGATTGGGAGAACATTTATCCCAGCCAACCTGATTACAATATAACGCAGGTGCAAGCACCTGTGCCCACTCCCCGGCTAACCTATTAGACTCATCCGTGGGCACTGCGTGCCCAAAGGAAGGAAGTATAACTTCCTCTCCCCTTGGAGCGTCCAAAATGAAAGCCGGAGGCCAATCTTTCTCCGCCAAAAGAATATCATAGGTGGTCGTAAGATTGTCCCAAAAAACCACCTTAATTTTGCGTTGTATGTCACCCTCAATATTAAGGATTATTTCAAATAATCTTTCTGGGGGAGCTACGCGAGTATCTGCAGTTTCAACTGTCACATAAATGTCAGTTGCTGTCGCCTCTAGAAATGGACGCAATGCTTGCCGCACTACTGTAACTTCCGCCGCGCTGTCTAGCAGCGTTAGTGCCCATGTCAGGTTCCGAAGCTGTGTCCGCACCATCTGAGGCATATCTCGCTGAGATAGTAGCAATTTTCTTTTTCTGAAACGGTGGACGTTGTCTGGCAGTGTCTTCCTGCTTGCCTCTACCGTCAGTCTGGCGGGGCTGGTCTCGACTTTGAGTACCCCGTCCTCTCCCACGCTCTCCACCACCAGTATGTGTAGTCGATGTTTCCTGTGAAGAACGAGGAGAGCGTTGTTCAGAAACCTGAAACCTATCAGGCGACTTAATACGAGTACGATCGCGCAAATCATAAGTGCGTTCACTGTACGACTGTACGGGTGTGGCAGGACGAGAAACCTGTTTCTGTTGCTGTTTCTCTTGTTTTTTGGCTCGCCAACTTTGTTTAGGAAAGTTGGGCTTTTCGTCTTTTGTAGACGAACTCACCTTAGTTTGCTGTACTACGTCAGGAATTTTGATGGTGGGTTTCACGCCTAAGGCACTACGTCCAACCATCCTGTAGGCTTTTGCAATAATTTTTGCGAACTCCCTGGGTTTATCGGCATCAGCCACAAGTTCCAGCATATTACCAACTTGGAACTGCATGGCATCTCCTTTGAGGTTGCCCACTACCATGGAACAAACCACATCGAAACTGTCGACAAGCCTTAATCCTAACTCAATAGCTGCCTCCGCACCATGACTGTCTTGGACTTTCTTGATGACGGAGGGTAGTACAGACATAGATGGAGTGCCGTAGCACTTCGAATAGGTCGCAGCAAAGACCTTGCCCCAATTGTCACAATCAACAAGTTCAGGGACCAGGTCCTTCGGCAAAGTAATGGTGAGTATCCTGTGTTTATCCACAGGTGTAGTGTTTGGAAACACGGCTTCTAATTGATCAAATTTCTCGGCAAGCCAGTAAGGAAATTCATCCTTACTGAGGGGGCGCTTGCCGACAACCGCATTAACCATAACAGGGCTAATCACCACCGCGTGATGGTGATCCGTCCCGTGCCCAGCAACCGCAGGTGCTCCCAACTTAACAGTGCATGACACATACTGCACCAAAGCCCTATGGACCGTAATCAGGGCTGTGTGTAGCGTTCGTAAATCACCCACTCCCACCGTTAGGTAGCATGGGTATGGAGTATATCCGGCCAGTACCGGCCAAGTGGCCCCTGCAATCGACAACGGGCCCATTCTCGCCGATACGACCTCATGGGGGAGGGCGCCATTAAACCAAATTGTATGCTGCCAGGCAGAAATAGGTATTTCTAGTGTCCTACATGGGGCATAAGCCGCAGGCACAGGCGTGGCTGAATATTCGTGGAACAAATTATCGTCCGTATCCACCTCCTCAAAGGTCACCCAAGAGTAAAACAACTCATAAGGGTAGGTGGCATCAGCACTGACCACAAAGACCACGGCCATCCCGTCATCAGGTACCCCATAAGCCCTCAAATGAGCGCGCAGAGGAACCCTACTATGAGCAGGAATATTAACCGCCATAAGGACACCCTAAAGAGTAACAACGATATCTACAGTAGCACTTGGGCTCAAAAGTTATAACCTTTTTAATTTTCAAGCTTGTATGAACCTATAGTCAAAACCTAGGTAGGTTAAACCGTCACTCCAGTTCTCCAGAAACGAGAGTGAGGGTGGTTGTGGACTAACACAAGTACTACTAAAGCGTCTCAGATCATAAGACCAAACATTAGGTGCGCCATGTTGCAGGGATTCTGCGTATGCACAGAACTATGCGCAGGAAACCAGGACCTCAGAGAATTGTGGTGTACCAGAAACTCCCCTCAGAACCAAGAACCCCATATCCGACTAGCTTAGTGCCCCATTCGTTAGCCTAGATCTAGCTAGGCGGTCCCAATGTATAGACAAACCAGAACATGCGACTTAGATATTTCTCAGGAGTGGTGTGCATCCGAAATACCAGTTTGTACTTATTTATCAGTCCACAACAGAATAATACAGACACGGTAAAGTTTAAAGAGTTTATTTTATAAACCTCGCGTCCTAAGATGCAGTACTTTGGCTAACACTAGCAGACAAATGGTTAAGATCAAAACCGTCAGCATTGTTACAATACCATACAGAATAAAAGGAGCAATCATAATAATAATGACAGTGGTATGCAGCCACATTCCTTTCTCTAGCAACTAATAAATTATTATTAGACTAATAGAAGGTCTCATAGGCTAATAGGGGGGACCCCATACCGTATAGATCAGCTTAGTAGAATCACATCAAAGGATCATCTAGCTCTCTCATGCATCAGCTCTTCTGTTCGAATGAATGCTAAAACATTCTGTACTGTAATATTAAAGGCACTTGTCCTTCAGATATTGGCAGCTGCATGTATGATATGTCTAAAAAGTGGTACGATCAATCTGAACACAACACTCTGCACCGTCTAGTGTCCTAGCCTTGTTCTTTACATGATGTACAGACGAAGGTCGCAGCACACTGTTAAGAATGTTAAACAATAAACTGTTCTCCTGTAAGGCAAAGTCGAGTAAGCATTTCTAAAATGAATAACATATAACAACAGTGTCGCGTGCAAAGCAGCAGAAACGGCAAGCTGGCTTTCTAACAGTTGACTCGGTTATGCTAACTTAGTGTCGTAAATAGGGAGTGGCTAACCCATATAACAGTAACTAACCTATTACCCGAAATATCAGCCCGACTTCAGGCTGCGGAGAGTACCTGGACTACATCTACCCCTTCAACTATACTAAGTATGGCTCAATACTATGAGCATCGGGAGAACGAGAGTAAGGAACAAACAGAAAAGAGATCGAAGGAGCTGAGGACTCTGGTCCTGTTACAGCAAGTTGAAAGAGGCCGAGGTAGGGGTCGAGGAACGCAGAACTTCACCCCGTGAGGGGCGGGGCCCGGGCAGGGTGTAGGACGAACAGATTTAGGAATAAATCAGTGTGCATTCTGTAAGCAGGAGGGGCACTGGCGCGCTCAGTGTCCGTTGTTGCAGGCGCAGAACGGCGTTCCGAGGGGCCAAGGGAGAGGCCGTGCTGGTGGTTATCGAGGTGGACGTACGAGACAGGAAGGTGTCGAGTAAGGTGAGAATAGTCAGAATTATTTTGACCATGGTATAACAGTATTACAATGAAGGATGTGTGAGCAACGACTCGGCTGGCTATTGTGAGGTATAGGAGAGCCGAGGACAGAGTGGGGGACGTGTGTCAATTCCGATAGATCAAAACGGACCTTATGTACATGCTCGTTTTATGGATACATCAGGTAAGTTTCTAGTTGACACAGGGGCTATGAATAGCTCTATTTCACATGTCCTTGTCCCTGGGGCAGCTCTGTCTGGCCAGAATAATGTGTCTGTAGGTTTCTCTGGAACTCCAGTGGTAAGCCCCATCTCCCAACCTCTTTCTCTTACTTTGGGGACGATTTCAATTGATTCACCCTTCCTTCTGACTTCGCAGTGTGGTGAGAATCTCTTGGGGATGGATATACTGAAGAGACTGTATGCCCGCATCTATTGCACTCCAGACGGTGTTTACTTGACGATTAAGCTCTCCTTCCCTCCTTCAGCACAATGTTTCTCCAAAACAGACACTCTGCCCCCTGAGCTTGCAAAGATTCCCCAGAGTCTTTGGGCTACCGGAGATACTGACGTGGGTTTGTTGAGCATACCACCCATTTCGATCACCTTGAAACAAAATGCCGGTTACCCAGAGTCCCGCAGTATAAGATTGCTCCCGCTGGGGAACGGGCATTACTGTCCATCGTTCATGATTTGATCCGCACCGGGGTAGTGGAAGAGACGGCTTCTAACACGTGCAACAGCCCTATTCTTCCTATTCTTAAACGAGCCCCGATAGATCAAAGCCCTGATTATGCTGACACCTATCGTTTTGTGATTGACCTGCGTGAAATCAACAAGATTGTGGTACCCCAATATCCCGTGGTGCCTGACATCACTACCATCTTGACGATGATCCCTCCGACCGCCAGGTTTTTCTCTGTCATCGATTTGAAAAATGCTTTCTTTAGCATTCCCATTCATCAAGATAGCCGCTATCTTTTCGGCTTCTCATTAGGAGGCCGCAGCTTCAGATTTTGTCGCGCCCCCCAGGGCTATACAGAAAGCCCGAGTATTTACAGCCAAGCGCTCAAAACATTACTGGATTCATTAACTTTGCCACCCGGTAACGTTCTAGTGCAATACGTGGATGATCTTCTTGTGGCCTCGGATACTGAGCAGGGTTGCCGAGCAGCGACGACTGCGTTGTTACAGCACTTGGCAGACCACGGTAACAAAGTCTCGTTGTCAAAATTTCAATATTGTCGACCGGAGGTGACCTATCTTGGTCATCTCCTGTCGAAGGAGGGAAGACGACTGACCCCTGATCGTATCATAACTATATCTAACATGCCTGTACCTTGCACGCAACGTGATGTCCGCGCTCTGCTTGGCATAACTTCTTAATGTCGCCAATGGATCCCTAACTATTCCCTTTTAACTAAACCTTTCTTGCATTTAACGACTAAAGACGTGCATGAGCCTCTACCTTGGACAGCTAAATGTCAGAATGCTTTTGTTTCTTTTAAATCTGCTCTTTGCTCTGCTCCTGTGCTTGGCACCCCTGATTACCGGAAGCCTTTTGTACTCTACGTGCATGAGGTGGACGGTTGCTCGCTTTCAGTGTTAACACAAGGATTTGGTGGTAAGCAAAGACCTTGTGTATACTTTTCGGCGGTATTGGATAATGTCGCCAGGGCACTTCCCAGTTGTCTGAGAGCCACGGCTGCGGTTGCAGTGGCGATCCGACAATCAAAAGGGCTCGTCCTGAATACGGACCTAACAGTGATGGTGCTTCACGCTGTGGACGAATTATTGAACAGGACGCAGACCCAGCACTTAACGAGTGCGCGTTTTACAGGGTACGAATTGACCCTGTTTGCACCGCATATCACTATCAAAAGATGTGTCACCTTGAATCCTGCTACGTTACTACCTCTCCCTTTGGAAGACCATAGTCAAGATATACATGATTGCATCTTTTGGACAGAAGAAGAAACAAAGGGGCGGATAGATTTGACAGACATTCCTTTACTGACCCTCAATGGGAATTGTATGTCGATGGCTCATGTTTTAGGTTACCCAACGGCACCACGACCGCTGCTTATGCGATCACCACATTACAAACAGTAGTTGAGACGGCCAAGGTACCTTATCGATCGGCCCAGGCTGCCGAGTTAGTTGCACTACTAAGGGCTTGTGAATTGGGTGAAGGGTTGAGGATAAATGTCTACACCGATAGCCAGTATGCTTTTGGTGTAGCACATAGCTTTGGGAGATTGTGGACTGAGAGAGGTTTCCTTACATCCCATGGTCAGAAAATAAAGAATGGACAGTTGGTTTTGAGGTTGTTAGCCGCCCTGACCTTGCCCTAAGCCATAGCCGTTGTTAAATGTAGTGCCCATAAAGCCGTAGTTGATGATGTAGGTAAGGGAAATTCCTTTGCGGACAGAATCGCTAAAGAAACTGCCCAATCCAATACCACCTCCATGTTTGTAACAAGTCTGCATAAAGGGATGATTGAAACAGAGACATTCAATAACACTATAGACAGTGTGAGAGAATTGCAATCAAAGCAACCCCTGAAGAACTAAAGTACTGGCAAGAACAGATAGGGAAGCTAGATGACAATGGATGTTGGATTGATCTATCAGAAAGATGTAGATGGCTGCTGCCGAATGCATTTGTGAATGCTGTTGTGTCCATGGCACACGGTCCCACACACGTGGGGATTCAGGGTATTTGCGCAATACTAGATCCTGTGTGGTATAATACCAACATCCATAGGACTGCAAAGCAACTAGTCCAGATTTGCATGATTTGTCTACAGCATAATCCAGGAGGGAGTATCCCTGTTCTGACTGGTAGCTTCGCGCCCCCCACCCTACCTTTCGAGGTATTACAAATGGATTTTATTCAGTTTGAGTGGGTTAACAATCTCAAATATGTCTTGGTAGTGGTTTGTACGTTCAGCAAGTGGGTGGAGGCGTACCCTACCAAGGAGAATACTGCCCTAGCCACCGCGAAGGCCCTAGTAAAGGAGTTCTTTCCCCGCTATGGGTTACCACGGGTGATCTCGAGCGATAATGGGAAACATTTCAATGCTGATCTTGTTGGACATGTTTGAAAGGGCCTGTCAATACAGCAGAAGTTCCATGCTGCCCGTCACCCCCAATCAGCAGGGCTGGTGGAAAAATATAATGGGATCTTGAAATTGAAATTAGCAAAGTTACAGGCTACCACAGGACTGAAATGGCCTGATCTCTTACCCCTGGCCTTATTGTCTGTGAGAACCACTCCCGCAGTGGGATATCGCCGTATGAGGTGATATTTGGTAGGCCCGCTAATGTATGGGGTGTGCCACGACCAAAATCCCTTAGAGACATTGAGTACCCTATGTTGGCAGACTACCTTTATGCGCTGACTAAAGATCTTCGTTCTATTCACCAACAGATATCAGCAGTACTGCAGCCTCTGCCGGAGGGTCCTGGACGCAGCCTGGAGCCTGGACAGTGGGTCCTGGTTCGGAACTATCAACGGAAATCGAGTCTAGACCCACGCTGGACCAAGCCCTTTCAAGTACTCCTGGTTACGAGAACGGCTGTGAAAGTTGAAGGAAAGCGGCATTGGATCCATGTCTCGCATCTGAAGAAGGTTCCACTTCCCTTGCCAGATGATCAGCAGGATCAGAGCGAAGTATTAAGGTACGAAAGGGATAGACATACCGAAAAGTCACCTTCCTCAGAAGCCCAAGGAGAAACGGATGGGTGTCGTGAGTTCGGCGACCTCTGCAACAGGTAATCTGACACCTGGGGATGCAATACGTGACAAGGAAAGTCACACACCCAGTCCTTTACCTGATCCCACTGTGCCTGTTCTTTTCATTAATCCCAAAATACCGGGTCATGTTCGCTACAACCTGCGGCCCCGACAGAAAGCAGAGATCCCAGGTTCGGCCTAGAGAATGAGAGTGAAGGTCTGAGTAAAACCCTGGGAAAGGTAAAAACACTGGACTGAACTCGTTGAGAGCTTGGAACTTGTTGATAACACTCTGTTCAGAAAGAAGATAGAGACATTGATCAGTTGGTGGGGGGCCCAGGTAGAGTTTCCTTTCAGCAAGAGTTGTGTCAAGGGCAACTCCGACGCGAGAAGTTTTTGTGCCTTTTTTCTTTTTTTATGGTGCATGGAACAATAGGAGTCTGCCTGTGAGGCTCTAATACGGACACAGGAAAGAAGCACCCTCCGGCAGATTGGACTGCTTGTAGATTCCCTTTTTCCGAGATTATACTTGGACTTTTAGTGAGAATGTACCCTTTTGCTCGTTTTGTCCCTGAAGAGGAACGTCCCATGGTACACCGCCCTTTGTATTCACATTTGCCAATGTTTTCTACTTGGAGTTTGCGTGCCAAAATTGTTTTTATTGTCATAATAGTTGTTTCATTAGTGTTATGCTTAGGAATGTTCATTGATCTAGAATTCCGCCATCCTGTGCACACCCTGATAGCTACCACGCCCGCCCCCGAGGAACACCGTTTTCAGACTTTTGCCCCACATAAAGAGAGGCATCGCCAGACCTATGTGAATAATGCTTTTATTGAAATGTTACATCAGACCCATAGTTCAACGAATGCCACAAATTGCTGGGTATGTGGCCTTCTTCCCTCGGTAATGCACAAACACGATCTGTTCATTTCAATGCCATTGTCATATTTGGGCAGTTGTGAAGCTTGGTTTAGATTATTGTCGATGATGTATGAACATTATGCTGTTGATGGGCACCGATTTTCAGAGAAGGATTATGATTTAATTCTGGCCTATATAGAAAGGCACCAGGGATTCACTCCAAATGCCGAAGGCACAGATGGTACCCTGGATCCTACCGCTTGTATGAATGTGTATACAGAACATGAAAATGACACCTGGTTAAGGGACGAAATATCAGATTTTGTGTCCTTCAATTTTACTGAGTATTTCAGATATTTCCAGGAACGCAATGTGTCGAATGAAAGAATTATTCCGGTCCCCGTGTTGAATAGCTCGTCCTCCTTTTGCATACATGGTACTGGACACTTATCTGTTGGTTATAGCAAATGTAACTATACCTATAGATTACAAACTTTCAGTAACCCCCCTATACTTACTCCTCCGAATGTATATTTTGTATGTGGAAAAAACGCTTACACCTGGCTTCCCAGAGGCTGGTCAGGTAAATGGTACTTATCCTTCCTGTACCCTCCTGTTTATATAGCACCTTCGGACTATCACAGATCCCACTCATTGAATCGACGGAGTCTAGACTCAGGAAACACTGATAGAGATGCTACCGATCAGACCGATACCCCTGCCCAACATTTTGTTGATATCATAAAAGGAGTCCTGACTATGTGGGGACCCATATTGACCAGTAAAGAAATTAGAAGATTGTCCAGGGAAGTAGAGGGAGTGGTGAATGCCACCACTGGGATATTGACTAATATCATAGTTGAGCTTCAAGCGACCAGACTCGTGACACTCCAAAACCGCCTTGTTTTAGACGTGATCCTAGCTGATCGCGGAGGAGCGTGTAGAGAGATCGGCAGCTCCTGCTGTGTATATATACCTGATTCCGCCCCTTCGGTTCATTTGGCCATTCAGAAGTTGCATCGATTAGCATCCGAGATTCATACGGAGACAGGTACCTGGTCTATTTCGGGGTGGTTCTGGGACCTCCTTACCACCTGGGGTTGGAAAATATTCATAGTCCTCCTAGGAATAGGGGGTTTCCTTTTCACTTGTTGCGTTTGCATTCAATGTAGGCCCGCTTGTTGCTCCTACTGTGCCACCCAAGTTTGTCTTGCTTTGCCTACTCCTAAAACAAATCCTGCTAAGGTAAACGCTCAACTAGTGCAGACAGAGATACATGACATAATTCAGATAGACGAGGGTATATTTGAAGAGTAGTTCAAATGGATAGCTACAATATGCTAAAAAGGGCCGTTCTGTGGGATTCAAGTCAGTATGTAAAGCTAGCATAACGTATCTTGGGCTGTATCTCTATTCTATACATATCGAGAACTGCTTTATAAGATGGCCCATTCGTTCTCTGTGTTTTGTATGATGGAAAGGGCCGAAAAGCCACACTACGGCCATCTTGGATTATGACCAGTCGTGCCTCAGATTAGGCCTGGGCGGTAAATTCTGTTCCGTTCGCGGAATTTGCGGAATTTGGGTAATTTCGCGTTCCGCGGAGAACGCGAAATTGCCCAAAAATCTGCGTTCCGCGACTTCGCGAAAGTTTTTTGCTTGTTCGCGTTCTCAATATGCGTGTTCGCGAGATATTTCACCCCGAGCACGCGAACAGGAAAAAAGTATCGCGAACAAGCAATTCCGCGTGTTCGCGGAATTTCTGCGTGTTCGCGGAGATTTTTTACCGTTTCACGTGATTCTCTCTGAACACCATCTGTATGATTTAGCTCGTACCAGCCTAGAGACAGGGTGAAATTGTATTTACGGCCGAGGCCCAAGGTCACATCTGCAGTAGGGAGAATCAAGCGAAATTCCTCTGGGCCCGAGACGAAAGGGAGTCACCCCGCCGACCTTCCCTGTAGAAGATAGTAACCTTATGTGTGCAGATGGTATGAGCTCATCTAGGAGCTCTAGGGCTAACTGGTGTTTTTCCACTCACAATGCTTTGTATGGTGAATCAGTTATGTATATAAGTGTGACTCTGTCAAAGTGCCAGCAGTCTTCCTCGGCGCACCTGATGGGTGAAGTTCGATGAGGCTCCTCTATGTAGAGTTCTGTTGTGGCCAATAAACGCTTGAACCTTCTACGTTGCCAACTGCTTATTATTGACTTGATATTGCGGGCCACTGCTAAGTGTGGCCCTTGGGATTACTATTTAGATTACTTCAAGTGAGAACTTCAGTTTGATAAAAGAGAAATGCTTCTGTTACTCATCAGAGTGACCATTTAAAATCCCCTTTAATTTAAAGTCAAATTTTAAGTTACTATTCTGAAAATTCCACTTTTAGAAAGCTGGAATTTTTCTGCCTAAACCAAATGTGCCTTTCTGCCCGTGCGCAGGGTCACTTGGCTGTGAATGGCTCTATTGTGGTGTGTTGCGTATTCCTTCAATACATGGGGACAAAAGGGCCTTTAGTGTGTGAATGGGGATTCTTCTCACAAGCAGTATATCTCAGGGGGTTGCACTCAACCTTCCTGAGATTCAAAGGATAACCTGAGGGCTACACCAACCCCCTTCCATATGTCTAAGCGCTGTCTGCCCTGCCACTGACAAATGCAGCTCGCAACTATGCTGTCTGCTATTTGCTACCCTTGACAGTTTGGAGCCAAACCAAAGAAAGGGGAAAGGTTAGACAAAGGACAATCCTCCACCCACAGGCTGGCACTGGGAATTAAGAATGGCACTTTCAGAACCTTTCATAACAACCCTCCTGGACCTGTGGAAGATTCAGAAGAAGGATTGCCCTGCTGTCTGAAGATGGAGGACTGGAACTGCTTGCCTTGAACCGAGGCTCACCAGAAGTGACTCCAAGGGTCAGTTGGCTGATTTCCTGTTTGAGTTACAGGACATAATGAGCTTCTAGAGGCCTCGCTGCCAAGTGACCGTAACCAACTGGACATGCCTGGACTTCCCTGAGCCTGCCTCTGGCCTCTGCTGGAATAAGACCTGATCCCCCAAGAGGTGTCTTCCAGGTCCTGGACCCTTTGCTGGTATCAGAGCATACTTCTGAACTCGAGGTGTGCAGAGGATTTAGAGTCCTTACGACTATGAAATGGCTTAAACAATGCTGCCCACAATGCCCAATGATGCGACTATTCTTCGCGTCAGCCAGGATAGTCTGTGACAACCTGCGCCAACCACTAGTGAAAAGTTTCAATGATGCCTGGTTCGTCATGCCACAACAGCGACCATCCGCGACCCCCAACTTGCTCATTGTGTCAAAAACTACCTCCTTGCTGCCCTTGCAAACGTGAAACTTCACCTTCAGCTCCTGGCACACACTTGGACTTGAGAAAGTAAACTCTTTAGCGGGATGAACCTGGTTCCTGTATCCAACTTACAGTTGGCCTGAACTTGTGACTTTACTCTGGGCCAGTGTGACCAGATAACCATGAGTACACGTTAAAACATATTTATGACCCAGTTTGCATCACTCTTGCACCATGCAACATGGTGAAAGAGTGATGCAAACCTTAAGTCAGATATTTGAAGCCTTGCAAAACTACTGTGTGTGGCACCAAAAATCTGGAGTGACACAACGCAGCAATAATGGCTGTGTTGTATTGCTCTGCCCTGGGTATGCATTCCATGGGAATGGCATGGGTGTTCCCACACAACTCTCATAGTACTTGAAACGTTCCCAGATTGACAAGACATTGTATTCCTGGGAATGCGCCAGAAAGATACACCTCCCCAGGTGAGGTGTAACAATGAGAGATATCTTTATTTCTCCTTAATTTTCCATGGTGCAAGGGTGCCTGTTTTAGTGCTAGGCTGCAAAAACAGTGTCAGCGCAAGGGAAAAGGACAGGAGTATGCCGTATTTGATAAATATAGCACATTCCTGCCCTTTCCCTATAATGCAGGTTAGTACAGCAAGGTGACTTGCTGTGATGCCCTGCGCCACACAAGTCATAAATATTCCCCTTTGTGCTTTTGGGCTTATTTTCACCTAAAACCTTAAAAAATCATAATTCTAGGTCTACAGATTGGAGTTTGTTGTTTTTGTTTAATTGGATTTATTAAAATAAACTCTGTTTTACTAAGTAGGTTTGGAATTTGCCTTGTGATGTGTTTTCACTTTATTATTATTTGAGTGCTGCATAAACATTTTACATATGGCCTCTAAGTTAAGCCTGAATGCTTTAGGGCCAAGCTATGAAAGTATTAGGCACAGGTTAATTTAGTGACTTTTGTGGTTCACCCTGATAAGGATTGTGTTTATTAATGGATCCTTCATTAACTCAATAACTCAATTTTCTACAATAAAGAAGTATAATTTGCATACATGTTGATGTGATGTTCTTGTAATAATTCCTAAATCTCTATTTTGGTTACCTTACATGCACTGCTGCTCTATTCTGAAAGCACAATGCTGCTTGGAACTGAGAATCCTGCTTACATGAAGAATCTATGAGTGTGATTCCTACACTGGATTTGTTTCCTCTAAATATGTCCTCTCAGGGTTAGGGAAGATGACCTCTTGATTCCTCACAATACAAGGAAAGTAGTCTCTGTTAGAAATGCATTGCCTATTGCTGAGCTTCTTTTCTGGGATATAAGGTATGTAAAATGAAAATAGCAGACATAGCAATATCTTCCTGAAGGAAATCCAGCAACATATTTGGTAGATTAAATGTTATGAGCCCCAATGTACCCCAATATAGGCCTAGGTAGTTGAACGACCTTTTACCTACATTTGTCCTACATTGCTCTGCATAAAGGGTCTGGCGCTGACCTTTTACCTAGTTAAGTGCCGAATAAATGTTGTGTGGTTTTCTCCAAAAACGTAGCCTCATTTATAATGCATGAGGATTTTTAGTATCACAGCAGAATTACCATCTTCTGCATAATAACTCTGTATAAGGATCATCACTATTGTCACCTTTGGCCGACATGCCCACGGTACAATGACACATCTATGGAAAGCCCAAGTGTGTGCCTTTTGGGTATCTAAACATCACCTCTTCACTGGGCAAACCAGAGGAGAACCTTCCATGCTGACACACTGACACAAGACGGTAAGGTCTCTGCACGCAGTGGTCTGACATCCTTTGCGGGGTGTCCAACTTGAGAACAACACAGGATCCTTTGTGCTCTCAACTCAGGTAATGGGGTTGGCTCCTTCCTAGGGGGATTCTTGGTTTTCCACCTAATACATGCTAGGTACATTTAGGTACATCTAGTTAGTGTTGCATCATAGGAGTATGTATTTAATATTGCCATGTATCTATACATGTATCTATATATATTAGGGGTGGGCGGAATTTGCGAAATTACCTTTCGCAAATTATCGCGAAAATGCTGAAAATCTCCGCAAACACGCCGGAAATATCGCGAAGACGCGGAAGTTTTTTTCCCGCCTGTTCGTGGTATTTTTTGCGTGATCGCGGGTCGCCAACTTACCCATGCGGTTGCTCACGGGCGCAGCCATCTTGTTTTCACTTGTCCCGCCCTCTCGCGATGCTTACTTCCTGTTCCGGGTCGCGCAATGCATGTTCGCGGCTGTTCGCGGTCGATATTTCCTGTTCGCGACCGCTTTTACTTGATCACGGAGAAAATATTGCGCGAACTTACGCACGTGGTCGCAATGGGCGCGGCCATCTTGTTTTTCAATCTATTGCATGGTTCTGGGGCCTGATTTTCAATCCTCTCAAAATCTTTTCAATCCTTTGTTTATAGCCACTATTTTTGGATCTTTATTACTTATTATTTCTCTAACTATTTTCCTGCTTCTATATTTTTGTTTTTTGTCTACTTTTTTTTTGTTTTTAAGCTACTTTTTCTCTTTCTATTGCCTGCTATTTATTTCCTTTACTCCTTTATTTATTTTACCTTTTCTTTCCCGCCCCGTCCCCAGAACCATGTCCAAGGGTAGGGCTGTTCGCCGGCGCAGCCAGAGCCGTGACCTCCTTCCTTGCGGAAGGCGGCGCCCACAAGGGGTGCAGGCACGGGCCTTATTTGGGGAGGTGGAGTTGGCTGCACTAATTTTCTTTGTGCAGCACCACCTCCCCTCAACCCTGGCAGCAGGTGGCAGGCCTGGGTCCGGGTACAGCCTCCGGGAGCGTCGGCAGCAGTGGGGGAAGGTGTGCCGGGCTGTGTCGCGCATCTCTGGGGTCCGGCGCACCCAAGCACAGCTGACGCACCGGCGATCCTACATCCTGGACCATGAGCAGGACCTGCTGGACCTGCTAGGAGTGGAGGTCCCGGGGCTTGGTGAGTACATATTTAATTACTACAACTTTGTGTCTGTTCTTCTGCTCTGTGTTATATATTGCGAATATTTTTTTTCATTCCAACCAGCTAGAATGTTGCTGCTCACAATACATTCCAGGTTAATAACGTTTAAAAGTCTTCTGTGATTATGGTGCTCTTCTGCGCTACTACTAATCTTACTTGTTTGCAGCTTTGCGTTTGCGCTTGCTTAGCGTGATTCTTTACGAGTTTATTTTAGAGAAATGAAGTTAAGTAATGCTACAGTGACTCTGGTCCACTCCTTACTTTGTCCCGTCACTAATAGATAGGGGCGGATTGATGTTTAGGTACACTACTTTGTATGAGCTTCTAATTTGTTAGTGGTATGCGTGATGCCCCCTCACTCAGTTACGTGACGTGCTGCTAGTACGGCAGTCTTTAGAACCATTTCTAGTTTGTTCAGTGAGGGGTGGTAGGCTTAGCAGTTACTTAGCAGTAGCAGATCAGCATCAATCAAACCAAAATTTGGTGTATAAAAAAATGTAGTCATGTTCATGTGTCCTCCATGATTTGACCATACGCATTGTTGAGGAATACAGTGGAAATGTATACTTAATGTACAATTGGCGTGCCTGGAATAGGTGGGCTAGGTTGGGTGGTGCGTTTTACTTAGGCTTAGTTGTAACTTAGTTTTTTGGAAGCAGAATGGAAGACTGGATTACTGTTGATAAATAGTAACTTAAGTAGTCGAACTGTGAATCCCCCGATATTACATGTTGACCAGATGAGATCGGTCAATGTAGTTATTGCAATTGTTGTTTACATAAGTGTTTTTTGACCGTTGTTGAAACATATTGTATTTGTTTGACACCATCCATCAATGTTTGTCTCTTTCTTATATCTTTCCTGTTCATCAGCACCCAGGGGCAGACCGACAGGGACTGGGCAGTCGGCGGGACAGGAAGAACACCACCAGGAGGACACCGCTGAGGGCTCCTCTGCTGGCCCCAGTAAGTCTTCTTGTTTTTAATAATATTTCTTATTCCATAACTTTTACTGCCCCATATTTTTCCCGAACTATTGTTTGTTTCCAAATGCTATTTTTTTACCACCAATTATCCTTCAATCTGTACGGTTTCAAAAATCTTATCCCTGCCTCCGCTATGATGACTCTGAGTACTACTACTACTACATACTATCAGTCTGTCTGTACTGTAGTAGCTAGTCTTGCCCAGATGGCCAGTGCCACTCTTTGTGAAAGGTTGTAATATAAAACTCATATTCACCAGTAGGTCGAGCCATTGAGTCCAATCCGTTGGGTCGTCGTCTTGTACTACTTTTACTCTTATTGATCATGAGGCTTTGAAAATTCACAGCAACAACAGCCCTACCAGATTTATTACTATTTTGATATGATACCCTATAGGACATACTACTGTTGTAGGGATCTTGCACAGACATTTGCACCAGAAAATAGGATGTTGGTCATGGTAGTTTAGACCTTCCTTGCACACCACAATCAGAAATTCCGCACCCACCACAATTCCACTGCTTGACTATAGTACTGTCTTGTCATAACTATTAGGTCTCGGAACCCTCCCCCCAAGATACCCAACAAGTAGACAACCCAGAACATAACACACCCAACCTCTCAGTCGTGGAAGCAATTCACATGCACACCCTAACTTTAATTTGCTCACTCGTGTAAGTTAGTCCACACCAAATACCACCAAGTCTATGTAAGTTCAAAATGTTTATTTCAATTTGAGAAGGTCTGTACACTGCTTTCTTAGCAGCACCAACCGGAAAATCAATAACATTAAAACAATATACATTGTTACACTTATACAGTTGGGAATTAAATCATGATAACTGAACAGTGGTGGAAGGCAGCACCACCATCCCATAGCAATTTAGTTTATATAAATTTATAAAAGAAGATGTGGGTGAAGGGACCCCTCACCTTAGAAGAACCTACTACTGGTAGTTGTTGCATCATTCAGAAGCTCTGGTTCGTAGAAGGGAATCTTGCGTCTGTAATGCGAAAAAAGAAATGGTGTGCGTTAGTATATTGCAACTTGCAAGCATTTCTCAGCCGTGCCAAAAAGTGTAGCATCTATGGATAAGCAATATGGACTAACAGTAACAGTAGTACACCAGTACTTCCTAAAAAAGTGGCTTGTTAATGTTTGTTGACCGCTTGTACGCAGCGCGTGGACTAGACAGTAGCAGTGTGAGGCAGGTCATGTGGGCTCAAAGGTGTCTTAAGAAGCTGCAAGGTAAAGGTAACGTCATATGTGCAAAAATAAAAGCCACAAAGGTAAAATGGTAGCATGGCTAGGGCTAATTAAGCAAAGGCTACAATGATCATATATAACTATTAGTGTCTACTCTACTACTACCTGATTTGTACTAGTGATGTATGTTAGTATTAACTCATTTTTCAACCTTGCAACTGATCAATAGGGGGGAGGTGTATATGAGCCTAATAAATGTGTAATGTTTTCTAGGCGCACTACCGACCACCAGTGCCGGGGCCAGCGAACAAGGCAACGCGGAGGGCGAGGATGCGGCAGTTGCTGCCGATACCGACGATGGAGCGGTAGGGGGAGTGGCAGCACCAGTGGCAGGCGGTGGTAAGTTAGATTCATAATCCTTAACTATTGTTGAACTTAACAGCACACTCACTGCAAGGGTGTACTGTATGTATATTTATACTGTACAGTTGTGACTTAGGGCCCCATTAGGATGGTGGGCGTATTGCCCCCGCCGGGCCGGCTGGAATTCACTGCCGACACCGCAGGGGCAAACCTCCGCCATCCCTGTAGAAATTATTCAGACCCCCCACATGTCGACCAGGCGGAAAAGGGTTCAATATGCCGGTGGTATCTCTCTGAACACACCGCCAGCCATATAATCTGCATTTTGGAATGCCTCTGCGTGGCGGCATTGCCGTCTGCCATGGAAAGGCATGCAGACATTGCAGAGTATGCTTGGGTGCCCCCATGGAGGGTACCTACCTATGCTATGGTACCCCCCCACCTTTCCAAGCAAAACGTGACAGGCTCCGTGCGGGGCCCGTCATGTTGTGCTTGGAAAAGCAGCACAACATGTATTTTTAGCATTGCTTTCGGCACCACCAACCAGAATGTAAAAAAAACAGGATGCGCCAGCCACTGTGCCGGGCGCATCATCCTAATTAATTGTCCCCATGGGACCCCCACCCTTTTTAGCGTGAGGATGACGGGCGGACAAAGTCCGCCCGCCATACGATGTCGTAAGTAGTAAGTATGAGTTGTTGTGAACGTTTGAAGCGTGAACTATAAGGCTAGAATCCCTTTAAGTGGCATAGGAGCGGGAGTATTGAGTAACCAATGGCCTCATCAATCTAATTTCAACTCCGCTTTGAAAGTTTTATGGAGAAGAGCACCTGGTGCACTGTTCAACTAAAAAGTGAAAGACGGGTGGAAGGAAGAAGGACGGGCGCGATTTAAAATGTTATGTACTACTGTGCTGTATAGTGCTACTCTACCATGCTACTATGTGTATAAATAATTAACTTGTCTTACTGTTTTTCTAAGAGTATATTTTACAATTGTCTTGTTTTTTTCTTTTTGATACACAGCTACTCCTAAACTAAATCGAAGGGAGTTGGCCGCCAAGGCACAGCGCCGGAAGCTGGAGGCAATCCAGCGAGAATACCGGCGGCTGGTGGTCTTAGCCGAGGAGGAGGAGGAGACTGCGGCTGCCATTGTGGAAGCCTCCTCCTGTGGCCCGGGCCCCAGCCACCACCCTCCAGTGGTACGGCGCCACCGTCTGGCGGCTGCCCGCCGCCACCGTGCCATCTCCGGTGCCCCCCCACTGTGGCTGCAACTGCCGCACCCTTAGACGCCGCGTCGCCCGTTTAGAGGGTGAGATGCGCCAGATGCGTGTCCTCCTCGAGTCCCGTCCCACCAGTTAGTCCCTGTCATCCTGTTCTGCCCCTTTTTTAATTCTTGTTCTTAACTCGTTTGATGCCATGCATTGGACGCAGAGTCACAGACTGAATGATTTAGAGTTTGTTGCGCAAGAATTTATGTAATTGTGCACTGCCACTAATCAACTTTCTACAGAACACACTAATTTTCCCCTTCTTGCAAATAAGAAATTTGTACTTCTCCTGCATCTTGGTGATACATTGCTTTTAATTCAATACAGGAAGAGGACTCACTCAATCTGCGCAATGCGTATGACTGTGACACAACAGCACCGTCAATGATGATGATGGCGAAATAGACGGCCCGTTAACTTAAGATGAGAAGGAACAGGTAATGATTGATGCCATGCATTGGCCCCAGAGTCGCAGACTGAATGTTGTAGATTTTGTTGTGTTTGTTGCGCATGAATTTATGTAATTGTGCACTGCCACTAATCAACTTTCTACAGAACCCAGTCATTTTCCCCTTCTTGCAAATAAGAAATTTGTACTTCTCCTGCATCTTGGTGATACATTGCTTTTAATTCAATACAGGAAGGGGACTCACTCAATCTGCGCAATGCAAATGACTGTGAAACAACAGCACCGTCCATCATGATGATGGCGAAAGAGATGGCCCGTTTACTTAAAATGAGAAGGAACAGGTCATTTATGATGACAATTAATGGCATGCATTGGACACCTGACTCTAAGCTATTGGTCTTTGTGTTTGCGTTTTTTGTTTGTTGTGCACAAAGTGATGTCAAAGTGTACTTGTAGTAATCTATCTTTCAGTACACAATAAAGAATGACTCAAGTCAGTAATATTTATATTTCTACTCTTGTTGTGTCATAAAATTTTTACTTATACTGCAGGCCGATCTTCACAGTCAGTCAGTAAAAGTATCAGAGATGATGATAAAGTCAGGAGGAAGTTTCAGGAGTGGCATAATAACGGAAAAGCCTAAAGGTAAACACGTCAATGTAAAGGCTCCTCTATGTAGAGTTCTGTTGTGGCCAATAAACGCTTGAACCTTCTACGTTGCCAACTGCTTATTATTGACTTGATATTGCGGGCCACTGCTAAGTGTGGCCCTTGGGATTACTATTTAGATTACTTCAAGTGAGAACTTCAGTTTGATAAAAGAGAAATGCTTCTGTTACTCATCAGAGTGACCATTTAAAATCCCCTTTAATTTAAAGTCAAATTTTAAGTTACTATTCTGAAAATTCCACTTTTAGAAAGCTGGAATTTTTCTGCCTAAACCAAATGTGCCTTTCTGCCCGTGCGCAGGGTCACTTGGCTGTGAATGGCTCTATTGTGGTGTGTTGCGTATTCCTTCAATACATGGGGACAAAAGGGCCTTTAGTGTGTGAATGGGGATTCTTCTCACAAGCAGTATATCTCAGGGGGTTGCACTCAACCTTCCTGAGATTCAAAGGATAACCTGAGGGCTACACCAACCCCCTTCCATATGTCTAAGCGCTGTCTGCCCTGCCACTGACAAATGCAGCTCGCAACTATGCTGTCTGCTATTTGCTACCCTTGACAGTTTGGAGCCAAACCAAAGAAAGGGGAAAGGTTAGACAAAGGACAATCCTCCACCCACAGGCTGGCACTGGGAATTAAGAATGGCACTTTCAGAACCTTTCATAACAACCCTCCTGGACCTGTGGAAGATTCAGAAGAAGGATTGCCCTGCTGTCTGAAGATGGAGGACTGGAACTGCTTGCCTTGAACCGAGGCTCACCAGAAGTGACTCCAAGGGTCAGTTGGCTGATTTCCTGTTTGAGTTACAGGACATAATGAGCTTCTAGAGGCCTCGCTGCCAAGTGACCGTAACCAACTGGACATGCCTGGACTTCCCTGAGCCTGCCTCTGGCCTCTGCTGGAATAAGACCTGATCCCCCAAGAGGTGTCTTCCAGGTCCTGGACCCTTTGCTGGTATCAGAGCATACTTCTGAACTCGAGGTGTGCAGAGGATTTAGAGTCCTTACGACTATGAAATGGCTTAAACAATGCTGCCCACAATGCCCAATGATGCGACTATTCTTCGCGTCAGCCAGGATAGTCTGTGACAACCTGCGCCAACCACTAGTGAAAAGTTTCAATGATGCCTGGTTCGTCATGCCACAACAGCGACCATCCGCGACCCCCGACTTGCTCATTGTGTCAAAAACTACCTCCTTGCTGCCCTTGCAAACGTGAAACTTCACCTTCAGCTCCTGGCACACACTTGGACTTGAGAAAGTAAACTCTTTAGCGGGATGAACCTGGTTCCTGTATCCAACTTACAGTTGGCCTGAACTTGTGACTTTACTCTGGGCCAGTGTGACCAGATAACCATGAGTACACGTTAAAACATATTTATGACCCAGTTTGCATCACTCTTGCACCATGCAACATGGTGAAAGAGTGATGCAAACCTTAAGTCAGATATTTGAAGCCTTGCAAAACTACTGTGTGTGGCACCAAAAATCTGGAGTGACACAACGCAGCAATAATGGCTGTGTTGTATTGCTCTGCCCTGGGTATGCATTCCATGGGAATGGCATGGGTGTTCCCACACAACTCTCATAGTACTTGAAACGTTCCCAGATTGACAAGACATTGTATTCCTGGGAATGCGCCAGAAAGATACACCTCCCCAGGTGAGGTGTAACAATGAGAGATATCTTTATTTCTCCTTAATTTTCCATGGTGCAAGGGTGCCTGTTTTAGTGCTAGGCTGCAAAAACAGTGTCAGCGCAAGGGAAAAGGACAGGAGTATGCCGTATTTGATAAATATAGCACATTCCTGCCCTTTCCCTATAATGCAGGTTAGTACAGCAAGGTGACTTGCTGTGATGCCCTGCGCCACACAAGTCATAAATATTCCCCTTTGTGCTTTTGGGCTTATTTTCACCTAAAACCTTAAAAAATCATAATTCTAGGTCTACAGATTGGAGTTTGTTGTTTTTGTTTAATTGGATTTATTAAAATAAACTCTGTTTTACTAAGTAGGTTTGGAATTTGCCTTGTGATGTGTTTTCACTTTATTATTATTTGAGTGCTGCATAAACATTTTACATATGGCCTCTAAGTTAAGCCTGAATGCTTTAGGGCCAAGCTATGAAAGTATTAGGCACAGGTTAATTTAGTGACTTTTGTGGTTCACCCTGATAAGGATTGTGTTTATTAATGGATCCTTCATTAACTCAATAACTCAATTTTCTACAATAAAGAAGTATAATTTGCATACATGTTGATGTGATGTTCTTGTAATAATTCCTAAATCTCTATTTTGGTTACCTTACATGCACTGCTGCTCTATTCTGAAAGCACAATGCTGCTTGGAACTGAGAATCCTGCTTACATGAAGAATCTATGAGTGTGATTCCTACACTGGATTTGTTTCCTCTAAATATGTCCTCTCAGGGTTAGGGAAGATGACCTCTTGATTCCTCACAATACAAGGAAAGTAGTCTCTGTTAGAAATGCATTGCCTATTGCTGAGCTTCTTTTCTGGGATATAAGGTATGTAAAATGAAAATAGCAGACATAGCAATATCTTCCTGAAGGAAATCCAGCAACATATTTGGTAGATTAAATGTTATGAGCCCCAATGTACCCCAATATAGGCCTAGGTAGTTGAACGACCTTTTACCTACATTTGTCCTACATTGCTCTGCATAAAGGGTCTGGCGCTGACCTTTTACCTAGTTAAGTGCCGAATAAATGTTGTGTGGTTTTCTCCAAAAACGTAGCCTCATTTATAATGCATGAGGATTTTTAGTATCACAGCAGAATTACCATCTTCTGCATAATAACTCTGTATAAGGATCATCACTATTGTCACCTTTGGCCGACATGCCCACGGTACAATGACACATCTATGGAAAGCCCAAGTGTGTGCCTTTTGGGTATCTAAACATCACCTCTTCACTGGGCAAACCAGAGGAGAACCTTCCATGCTGACACACTGACACAAGACGGTAAGGTCTCTGCACGCAGTGGTCTGACATCCTTTGCGGGGTGTCCAACTTGAGAACAACACAGGATCCTTTGTGCTCTCAACTCAGGTAATGGGGTTGGCTCCTTCCTAGGGGGATTCTTGGTTTTCCACCTAATACATGCTAGGTACATTTAGGTACATCTAGTTAGTGTTGCATCATAGGAGTATGTATTTAATATTGCCATGTATCTATACATGTATCTATATATATTAGGGGTGGGCGGAATTTGCGAAATTACCTTTCGCAAATTATCGCGAAAATGCTGAAAATCTCCGCAAACACGCCGGAAATATCGCGAAGACGCGGAAGTTTTTTTCCCGCCTGTTCGTGGTATTTTTTGCGTGATCGCGGGTCGCCAACTTACCCATGCGGTTGCTCACGGGCGCAGCCATCTTGTTTTCACTTGTCCCGCCCTCTCGCGATGCTTACTTCCTGTTCCGGGTCGCGCAATGCATGTTCGCGGCTGTTCGCGGTCGATATTTCCTGTTCGCGACCGCTTTTACTTGATCACGGAGAAAATATTGCGCGAACTTACGCACGTGGTCGCAATGGGCGCGGCCATCTTGTTTTTCAATCTATTGCATGGTTCTGGGGCCTGATTTTCAATCCTCTCAAAATCTTTTCAATCCTTTGTTTATAGCCACTATTTTTGGATCTTTATTACTTATTATTTCTCTAACTATTTTCCTGCTTCTATATTTTTGTTTTTTGTCTACTTTTTTTTTGTTTTTAAGCTACTTTTTCTCTTTCTATTGCCTGCTATTTATTTCCTTTACTCCTTTATTTATTTTACCTTTTCTTTCCCGCCCCGTCCCCAGAACCATGTCCAAGGGTAGGGCTGTTCGCCGGCGCAGCCAGAGCCGTGACCTCCTTCCTTGCGGAAGGCGGCGCCCACAAGGGGTGCAGGCACGGGCCTTATTTGGGGAGGTGGAGTTGGCTGCACTAATTTTCTTTGTGCAGCACCACCTCCCCTCAACCCTGGCAGCAGGTGGCAGGCCTGGGTCCGGGTACAGCCTCCGGGAGCGTCGGCAGCAGTGGGGGAAGGTGTGCCGGGCTGTGTCGCGCATCTCTGGGGTCCGGCGCACCCAAGCACAGCTGACGCACCGGCGATCCTACATCCTGGACCATGAGCAGGACCTGCTGGACCTGCTAGGAGTGGAGGTCCCGGGGCTTGGTGAGTACATATTTAATTACTACAACTTTGTGTCTGTTCTTCTGCTCTGTGTTATATATTGCGAATATTTTTTTTCATTCCAACCAGCTAGAATGTTGCTGCTCACAATACATTCCAGGTTAATAACGTTTAAAAGTCTTCTGTGATTATGGTGCTCTTCTGCGCTACTACTAATCTTACTTGTTTGCAGCTTTGCGTTTGCGCTTGCTTAGCGTGATTCTTTACGAGTTTATTTTAGAGAAATGAAGTTACGTAATGCTACAGTGACTCTGGTCCACTCCTTACTTTGTCCCGTCACTAATAGATAGGGGCGGATTGATGTTTAGGTACACTACTTTGTATGAGCTTCTAATTTGTTAGTGGTATGCGTGATGCCCCCTCACTCAGTTACGTGACGTGCTGCTAGTACGGCAGTCTTTAGAACCATTTCTAGTTTGTTCAGTGAGGGGTGGTAGGCTTAGCAGTTACTTAGCAGTAGCAGATCAGCATCAATCAAACCAAAATTTGGTGTATAAAAAAATGTAGTCATGTTCATGTGTCCTCCATGATTTGACCATACGCATTGTTGAGGAATACAGTGGAAATGTATACTTAATGTACAATTGGCGTGCCTGGAATAGGTGGGCTAGGTTGGGTGGTGCGTTTTACTTAGGCTTAGTTGTAACTTAGTTTTTTGGAAGCAGAATGGAAGACTGGATTACTGTTGATAAATAGTAACTTAAGTAGTCGAACTGTGAATCCCCCGATATTACATGTTGACCAGATGAGATCGGTCAATGTAGTTATTGCAATTGTTGTTTACATAAGTGTTTTTTGACCGTTGTTGAAACATATTGTATTTGTTTGACACCATCCATCAATGTTTGTCTCTTTCTTATATCTTTCCTGTTCATCAGCACCCAGGGGCAAACCGACAGGGACTGGGCAGTCGGCGGGACAGGAAGAACACCACCAGGAGGACACCGCTGAGGGCTCCTCTGCTGGCCCCAGTAAGTCTTCTTGTTTTTAATAATATTTCTTATTCCATAACTTTTACTGCCCCATATTTTTCCCGAACTATTGTTTGTTTCCAAATGCTATTTTTTTACCACCAATTATCCTTCAATCTGTACGGTTTCAAAAATCTTATCCCTGCCTCCGCTATGATGACTCTGAGTACTACTACTACTACATACTATCAGTCTGTCTGTACTGTAGTAGCTAGTCTTGCCCAGATGGCCAGTGCCACTCTTTGTGAAAGGTTGTAATATAAAACTCATATTCACCAGTAGGTCGAGCCATTGAGTCCAATCCGTTGGGTCGTCGTCTTGTACTACTTTTACTCTTATTGATCATGAGGCTTTGAAAATTCACAGCAACAACAGCCCTACCAGATTTATTACTATTTTGATATGATACCCTATAGGACATACTACTGTTGTAGGGATCTTGCACAGACATTTGCACCAGAAAATAGGATGTTGGTCATGGTAGTTTAGACCTTCCTTGCACACCACAATCAGAAATTCCGCACCCACCACAATTCCACTGCTTGACTATAGTACTGTCTTGTCATAACTATTAGGTCTCGGAACCCTCCCCCCAAGATACCCAACAAGTAGACAACCCAGAACATAACACACCCAACCTCTCAGTCGTGGAAGCAATTCACATGCACACCCTAACTTTAATTTGCTCACTCGTGTAAGTTAGTCCACACCAAATACCACCAAGTCTATGTAAGTTCAAAATGTTTATTTCAATTTGAGAAGGTCTGTACACTGCTTTCTTAGCAGCACCAACCGGAAAATCAATAACATTAAAACAATATACATTGTTACACTTATACAGTTGGGAATTAAATCATGATAACTGAACAGTGGTGGAAGGCAGCACCACCATCCCATAGCAATTTAGTTTATATAAATTTATAAAAGAAGATGTGGGTGAAGGGACCCCTCACCTTAGAAGAACCTACTACTGGTAGTTGTTGCATCATTCAGAAGCTCTGGTTCGTAGAAGGGAATCTTGCGTCTGTAATGCGAAAAAAGAAATGGTGTGCGTTAGTATATTGCAACTTGCAAGCATTTCTCAGCCGTGCCAAAAAGTGTAGCATCTATGGATAAGCAATATGGACTAACAGTAACAGTAGTACACCAGTACTTCCTAAAAAAGTGGCTTGTTAATGTTTGTTGACCGCTTGTACGCAGCGCGTGGACTAGACAGTAGCAGTGTGAGGCAGGTCATGTGGGCTCAAAGGTGTCTTAAGAAGCTGCAAGGTAAAGGTAACGTCATATGTGCAAAAATAAAAGCCACAAAGGTAAAATGGTAGCATGGCTAGGGCTAATTAAGCAAAGGCTACAATGATCATATATAACTATTAGTGTCTACTCTACTACTACCTGATTTGTACTAGTGATGTATGTTAGTATTAACTCATTTTTCAACCTTGCAACTGATCAATAGGGGGGAGGTGTATATGAGCCTAATAAATGTGTAATGTTTTCTAGGCGCACTACCGACCACCAGTGCCGGGGCCAGCGAACAAGGCAACGCGGAGGGCGAGGATGCGGCAGTTGCTGCCGATACCGACGATGGAGCGGTAGGGGGAGTGGCAGCACCAGTGGCAGGCGGTGGTAAGTTAGATTCATAATCCTTAACTATTGTTGAACTTAACAGCACACTCACTGCAAGGGTGTACTGTATGTATATTTATACTGTACAGTTGTGACTTAGGGCCCCATTAGGATGGTGGGCGTATTGCCCCCGCCGGGCCGGCTGGAATTCACTGCCGACACCGCAGGGGCAAACCTCCGCCATCCCTGTAGAAATTATTCAGACCCCCCACATGTCGACCAGGCGGAAAAGGGTTCAATATGCCGGTGGTATCTCTCTGAACACACCGCCAGCCATATAATCTGCATTTTGGAATGCCTCTGCGTGGCGGCATTGCCGTCTGCCATGGAAAGGCATGCAGACATTGCAGAGTATGCTTGGGTGCCCCCATGGAGGGTACCTACCTATGCTATGGTACCCCCCCACCTTTCCAAGCAAAACGTGACAGGCTCCGTGCGGGGCCCGTCATGTTGTGCTTGGAAAAGCAGCACAACATGTATTTTTAGCATTGCTTTCGGCACCACCAACCAGAATGTAAAAAAAACAGGATGCGCCAGCCACTGTGCCGGGCGCATCATCCTAATTAATTGTCCCCATGGGACCCCCACCCTTTTTAGCGTGAGGATGACGGGTGGACAAAGTCCGCCCGCCATACGATGTCGTAAGTAGTAAGTATGAGTTGTTGTGAACGTTTGAAGCGTGAACTATAAGGCTAGAATCCCTTTAAGTGGCATAGGAGCGGGAGTATTGAGTAACCAATGGCCTCATCAATCTAATTTCAACTCCGCTTTGAAAGTTTTATGGAGAAGAGCACCTGGTGCACTGTTCAACTAAAAAGTGAAAGACGGGTGGAAGGAAGAAGGACGGGCGCGATTTAAAATGTTATGTACTACTGTGCTGTATAGTGCTACTCTACCATGCTACTATGTGTATAAATAATTAACTTGTCTTACTGTTTTTCTAAGAGTATATTTTACAATTGTCTTGTTTTTTTCTTTTTGATACACAGCTACTCCTAAACTAAATCGAAGGGAGTTGGCCGCCAAGGCACAGCGCCGGAAGCTGGAGGCAATCCAGCGAGAATACCGGCGGCTGGTGGTCTTAGCCGAGGAGGAGGAGGAGACTGCGGCTGCCATTGTGGAAGCCTCCTCCTGTGGCCCGGGCCCCAGCCACCACCCTCCAGCGGTACGGCGCCACCGTCTGGCGGCTGCCCGCCGCCACCGTGCCATCTCCGGTGCCCCCCCACTGTGGCTGCAACTGCCGCACCCTTAGACGCCGCGTCGCCCGTTTAGAGGGTGAGATGCGCCAGATGCGTGTCCTCCTCGAGTCCCGTCCCACCAGTTAGTCCCTGTCATCCTGTTCTGCCCCTTTTTTAATTCTTGTTCTTAACTCGTTTGGGTGTTACAGACTTTTTTCTACTATGGACAGTGGTTGGGGTTAGGGAGGGGGGTGGGTCAGCTTTTGTGGGTTTAGTTTATTTTTGTTAGGGTAAATTAAATATATTTTTCTATGTTACATGCAATGTTGTTAATGTTTTGTAGGTGGGGTAACTGTTTAACATCACACTGTTTCCTTGCTGGTGCATGGCCGCCCATAGCCTGTGTTTGATTTCAATAATTGGCTGACTGTATAAGACACAAACAGATAGATGAGAGACACACCTCACTCATTGACTGGTCCTTCTAGTACTTTCAGTCTGTCCTCTTGTCTATGCATTCTTTGTACTGGTGTGTGAAAACGAAATCATTGACATGTCCATTATTAATTCTGCCTCCCCCAAACTTGTCTCTTACCGGTGCTTGATGTTTATGTCCAACTGTGTCACAGCACTGGCTGCATGGTGAAGATGGTTTCCTTTTTCATTCATGCCATGATTGGGGTGGTGGTGGTAGTATAGTAGTAGTAGTAGACACTGGCAGGGCGGCAGCATTTCCAAAAAAAGAAAAGGAGACAGTCAATCGCCTTTCAGAGACTTAGAGGAGTAGTTGAATGAAGTACAGTACAGAACTTATCGAGCAACAATAATATGCTCAAATTTTTGACAAAAAAACTGAATGGTGGTTAGGAGGATAGCCTACTAGACAGAGTTACAAACTATAGTTGTGTCGAGTCACTTGACTATGCCTACAGTCTAACAGTTAGTGCTGTATATGAGGAATGACAACAAACCAATCCAATCAATGCCGGCAATTCATGCTGAGGTATATGTTCCTTTGTTAAAAAAAATAACCTCTGAAATATCCTACTCATGGGTGGCCAAACAGAAGAAGATCATCGCTCTGCCTTGAAATTGAAGTAGTGTTGCTTTCACCACATCCGCCCCAGCAAGTGTGTGATTAAGTATTGGTGTACATTTAATTTAGTTACACCTCGACAATAAGTCACACAGCCCGGGGGAAGAGGGTTAGGGTTTGTTGAATGGATGGGAAGGGGGTTTTTGGGAAAAACAGTATGCATACATAGACAAACAAACGACAATCATTGAAGACTACCATATCCATATGTTAAGGGAGAAAAAGGCAATGCATGCATGATGATGAGAGACCCGGATTACATACACTTCTAGTTCTTGTTCTGTTGTTCCGGCCTAAATACTTTAACACATAGCAAATAGAAATTTTAAATATTGGTAGGGAAGAAACGTAAACACAGAGCAAACCTAATGATGATAACAACTCCAAGAACACACTGTTGTAAAGATTGTATACAAGATATTAATCAAATTATTTAAAGAAGATAAAAGTGGATACTGTTACTGTCTTATCCTGGTCAAAAATGTGGACTGGATTTGCATCTCGGCATTCCTCTTGCTCCTCTCGTCCATCAATCTTGGGTGTGTCGCCTCGCCACTGCCCGGCTGGAAAAAAAAAGGTGATGGATTGGTAAGGTAATTAATATGCATTGTAATGTTTTACAAAGTTTAGGGCAAGGCCCGGCCTGTAATTGTAGATGGAAAATCAAAGGGTATATTGAGAAAGAAAGATAAAACAAATGCACAAGTGATGGTGTAGTGCAACAAGAACACTTTCCAAGGTGGCATGTATGCATCATCTCTACTCTAGTCTGTTTCCAGCATTGACCTTCAACAGTAACAGGAGAGAGCAGGCCCACAGTGCTTACCATTAGCACATCCTACGTTAACACTTTAGAGTCCTTTTTTTTCTCTCAAAGAGTTGGACAAACGCAAAGCACATTATCCATTCCAAACATGGCATTTTACAGTTTAAGTTAGTAAAATCAATGCACTGCAGTCATCCCACCGCTACACTCTATTCCACTTCTACACAGACATTTGGGTCTGCTGTGGTTGTTGTTGACGTGTTTACCTTTAGGCTTTTCCGTTATTATGCCACTCCTGAAACTTCCTCCTGACTTTATCATCATCTCTGATACTTTTACTGACTGACTGTGAAGATCGGCCTGCAGTATAAGTAAAAATTTTATGACACAACAAGAGTAGAAATATAAATATTACTGACTTGAGTCATTCTTTATTGTGTACTGAAAGATAGATTACTACAAGTACACTTTGACATCACTTTGTGCACAACAAACAAAAAACGCAAACACAAAGACCAATAGCTTAGAGTCAGGTGTCCAATGCATGCCATTAATTGTCATCATAAATGACCTGTTCCTTCTCATTTTAAGTAAACGGGCCATCTCTTTCGCCATCATCATGATGGACGGTGCTGTTGTTTCACAGTCATTTGCATTGCGCAGATTGAGTGAGTCCCCTTCCTGTATTGAATTAAAAGCAATGTATCACCAAGATGCAGGAGAAGTACAAATTTCTTATTTGCAAGAAGGGGAAAATGACTGGGTTCTGTAGAAAGTTGATTAGTGGCAGTGCACAATTACATAAATTCATGCGCAACAAACACAACAAAATCTACAACATTCAGTCTGCGACTCTGGGGCCAATGCATGGCATCAATCATTACCTGTTCCTTCTCATCTTAAGTTAACGGGCCGTCTATTTCGCCATCATCATCATTGACGGTGCTGTTGTGTCACAGTCATACGCATTGCGCAGATTGAGTGAGTCCTCTTCCTGTATTGAATTAAAAGCAATGTATCACCAAGATGCAGGAGAAGTACAAATTTCTTATTTGCAAGAAGGGGAAAATTAGTGTGTTCTGTAGAAAGTTGATTAGTGGCAGTGCACAATTACATAAATTCTTGCGCAACAAACTCTAAATCATTCAGTCTGTGACTCTGCGTCCAATGCATGGCATCAATCATTACCTCTTCCATCTTTTTTTCAGTTAATGGCCAGTCTCTCTCGGCTCTGAAAGGAGGATAGCTATAGTAGTCATCTGATTCATGGTCCACTTGTTTTGGAAGGACGAGGAAAGTTTGAATTTGTTGTTACCATTATCCAATCATCATTCATGAGGGAAATGGAATTGAGCAGGAGATTCAGTATGATGGAGCGGAGGAGCTGGATTCGGAGGACTGTACTGTCAAATAGCAGACACCTGAAACTTGTATATTAAATTAGAAGAGTAGAAGACGGTGGTAATGGATTGGTTGTGATTCACAAGTTTATAACCGGAACAACAGACACAAACAAAGGGGGAAAAAAGGGAGGAAGACAGTAAGTGTGAGCCTAATTGTCAGGGAAGTATAGCTCGTCCTCAAACTCTGGGGGTTCAGCCAGTAGTAGGTAATCATCTGACACAATACTTCTGTCACCTGAGCCGCTGTCCTCATCTTCCTCCGTTGATTCATGTATTGTGTAATTCGGTGGTATGAAGTGCTGATTCATTTTGATCATTGTTAACCTCTCCACGTTTTTTGGAGATAGACTGGTTCTTCTCAATGTTACAATGGAACCAGCAGCACTGAAAACACGTTCGGAAGAGACACTTGCGACAGGGCAAGCCAGATAGCTTATCTCCAGCCTGCTGAGCTGTGGCCATTCAGACCTTTTCCTATACCAATACTGCAATGGGTTTTGATCAACGAACACCTCTGTTGGGTTGTCCAGATAGGCCTGGACCATCCGCTCAATGTTCAGGGTTGCTGCTGGTAAGCTTTTGTGCTGTTTTTTCTGTGCATCAGCACTGTGCTTACAATAGCCCATATTTACATACCAATCCTGTAATGATAATGATTGTGCTCGGCCTAATGATCCAGTTATTTTTTCTGTAGTCGATAGTGATGGTGAGTGTTGTGATTGTGAGCCAACCGCACTGCCCTCAGCCGACGAAGTTGCACTTGATTCTGCATGGCCTGCTTCAGTATCAGTACTTCTTGTGGGTTGATCTTGCGGGCTTTTAATTAGCAGCCATTCGTTTTCCAACTTACTGGCTGCTTCAGCTATACATCTTTTGTAGCGGGCAAAATCATTGTCGGAAAAAGCAAGGAATGTCTTCAGTAGTCCCAATTTTGCACGTGGATCCAGAATTGTGGCACAAATGTAATGTTCTTGTGACAAAATTTTATTTCGTAACCTTACATTTTCAGTTAAGCGCCGGGATAAGCTCTCCACCAAGTCATGGGCTTGCCTTCTGTCCTCTACACCTTTGTATGATTCAGACACATTATTCAGCTCATACTCTAGCATTTGCAATAATGGGATAGCTTGGCCCATTGTACAGTCCTCCTTGCTGACTTCACGTGTGAAGACCTCAAAAGGAGAAAGCATTTCAGTCAGGCATTTAATTAGGCTCCATTGCTCCATGTCAAGGATCATGCCTTTAACAGTAGCACTAGCAGCATCCCCTCTTCTTTTCCAGACATATTCATGGAGTGACATGTGCTGTTCGGACAGACGATCAAGCATGTAATACGTTGAGTTCCAACGTGTTGCCACCTCCTGGATGAGTGCCTTGACTGGCATCATAAGTTCACGTTGGATGATCCTCAGCTGCTTCCGAGCTTTAAAAGAATGGCTGAAATGAGTGCATATTCTTCGGCAGATGGCCAGTAAATTGCTGACTATGGGTTATTTTTTCAGAAAGTCTTGAACTATAATGTTTATGCAGTGCGCCAAACACGGAACCCTGAAATAGGAACCAAGTTCCATGGCCTTAAGTACATTACTGCCATTGTCTGTGGCAACAAAACCAATACGAAGCCCTCTGGGCCGCAGCCATTCCAAAACCTTGGTGCGAAACTTGTGTAAAATGTTTTGAGCCATATGAGATTTCTCCATGGCGAACATGGCTACAGTTGCATGTTTCCGAGTACCTTCAAAAATCGCAGCTGTGTCAACAACACCTCGTGCACATAGTTTATCTTTAACCCCCACAAAAGAGATCCAGTGTGCAGTGATGCACATGTAATCTGTGGCTTGGAAACTGCTCCACATGTCTGTTGTCAGGTGGATATTGTGCACCGCACTCTTCTGCAAAGCGTGTCCAACCAATTCCAGCACATCATGATGTAGTGCCGGAACAGCAATTCTTGCGAAATAGGACCGGCTGGGAACTTTCCATTTCGGGCAGATGGCAGACACAAATTCAAGGAAACCCACCCCTTCCACAAATGAAAAAGGAAGAAGGTCCAGCGTTAACATTTTATCCAGCTTCGCATTGTACAATCGTGCCGTTGGGTGGTTGCGTTGGAACTACCTTTCCAACCTAAACATGCTCTCAATGGTAGGCTGGCTCACTTTCCTTAGTGGTGCTGTTTTCATTAACCCACTACGGCTCAACGACACAGATAGTCTCATTGAGGTACTCGCCGGTCGCCTTGGTGTCTCACACAGACTCTGAGTATGGCTCTTACTGCGGTGCCACTCTGATGTTACTGAGGAGGATGTGGGCATTACCACCATTGCAGTACTGGGGACAGGGCTAGAAATGCCTCCCTCTTCACCTGCCACCGCAATAATATCGCTCTCTGATTCATCCTGACCAACTTCAATGGGTTGAGTTTTTCTACTTTCTTTTAACTTAAGTAGGTGATCCTCCCACACGATAGTGTGGTGTATTCTGAGATGACTTGCTTGTCCTCCGGTACGATAATTTGTACCAAGCTTACCACGCCGAACACCTTGCCGACAAATTGAGCATATAGCAACGTTCTCCTCCTTGGCGCTAACAGAAAAGAAGTCCCAAACTGGGGAGGAGAACTTTCTGGCACTGCTGGATGTGCCACTTTCAACACCAGATGAACTAGAGGGGGTGTTTGAAAATGTGTGCCCCTGTGCACCTACACGGTGACTTTTACTACCACTACCTACTGAGATGGTTGAGCTGGATGTAGGTCCCTGCCGGGCCTTGGAAAATATGGCAGCTGGAGGTAGTGGTGGTGTAACCTGTGTTGGTGAGATCCGTGCTACATCCCGCTCAGTAGCAGCCTTTCTGGATAGGGTGGGAATGTTGGTCTCCAATCCCTTTGGGGCGGGAGTAATGTGCGTGATGACTGGCTCGTCTTCATCAACATCATCACCCCCCTCTTCAACATCTACCTCCATAACTCCAAGTTTTTCTGGGACCTTCCTTTTCAGAAGCATTGTCTTGTGGCGTATATCACTCTCAGACCGTGCTGGTGGGACCCAAGTGTCATCACGATAATCAGAAGAGGGGCTTGAAGAAGAAGATGATGGACTAAGCCTCCTTTTCCTTGCTGGTGGTCTGGAAGACAATAGATCTTCTGAAACAGTGGTTTGACTTTGCTCCACTTTGTCTGCAGGAAGCTCGATTTCCTGAAATGCCCCTACGTCAGGAGCAACAACTACTATGGTGGGCTGTTGCGGCAGCTGCTGCTGTTCTTGTTGCGGCGGGTGCTGCTGTTCTTGTTGCGGCGGGTGCTGCTGTTCTTGTTGCGGCGGCTGCTGCTGTTCTTGTTGCGGCGGCTGCTGCTGTTCTTGTTGCGGCGGCTGCACACTGATCTGCTGAGTTTGCGCCTGCGTTGAACTTGATTTTGTACTACTTTGCGGTAATGACATTTCTTCAACATCGCTGCTCGTTAGTAGACTGGCTACCTCTGCGACACTAAAGCCCTTGGGCCTAGGTTGGTGGGGTTGGACCGCTGTGCTACTCCCAGATTGGTTCCCGGACAACGCTTTGGTGCCAAAAAAACATTGGCCGGCACAACACCAGTCGTGGTTAATGGCACTTCCTTTTTCTGTTCCTTCTTCTCACCGGCAACTTTCTTGGTACTGGACCTGGTACCTTTCTTTGGGGCCATCTTCTTCAGATGTCAGGCAGGATGCAGATGCACAACAAGTTCTGGTCACACGTGGACGTGATGCGCAGCAGGACTTTTGTCTGGCTGGCAGTACAACGGGTAGCCGGGTGATGCTGATGACACCTCCTACTCTGTCTTTTGTGCACCTAAAAGCAAATAAGACAGGAGAAGAACATCAGTGAAATGTTGCATTTGATGTTGTGGTTCAGTTACTTAGTACTGTACTAGTGCAAACAAAAGATAGTCTAGCCATTTATGACTTTTTTTTCACTAGAGCTATGTTATACTACTGTGTACAGCCACACACTACACTCTCAGGAAGGATAGGAAAGTTAATAATAACCACCAAAATAAAAATGTAATGAGAAGTGGGGTGGACCATTAAATTATTTGAGCATCTCAGCATCCATGGAGCAGCTGCTGGCAAAGGGGATGGATGGATGGAAGCAGTAAGCCAAATAGCCAATAGGAAAACCATGCAGGCCTATGGCAAAAGCAGGACACTAATAACTCACAGTCAAAAAAACACCCAAAAAGGCCACCACCCACATGGACACTCACAAATCACAAACAAGCCGGGGGCCTGGGAAACACCAGGAGCTGACAAAAGGCCTATAAAAGCCAGGTAAAGGATGTATGCTAAAGCACACTGCTCTGCATTTTTAATGCAACAAAATGGAAATACGAACATTCACAGGCCCCAAAAAGGTCTGCAGGGTGCATGCATTGCACACCAACACACCAGACACATTCAACAAAAGCATGTCTTTAAGACAACCAACATCAGAAAGGCCATCCCAAAAAACACACTTCCCCCAACTCAATCCAATGCCATCCATGCCCTAAATGATGTCTAAATTCAACAGATCACACAGAAAACACTTGATTAATAAAGCTGTGGCTACCTGCTCTGATCCTACTGGATGAAAGCAGGCCTGTTGGCAGACAAGGCCAGACAAGCTTGCAGGCCTAGGCTTCACAATGGCCACCAGCCACATGGCCAGGCCCAACAACATCGGAAAGCCCACCCCAAAAAAACACACTTCCCCAACTCATCCAATGCCATTCATGCCCTAAATGATGTCTAAATTCAACAGATCACACAGAAAACACTTAATTAATAAAGCTGTGGCTACCTGCTCTGATCCTAGTGCTATGAAAAAGCAGGCCTGTTGGCAGACAAGGCCAGGCAAGCTTGCAGGCCTAGGCTTCAAAATGGCCACCAGCCACAAGGCCAGGCCCAACAACATCACAAAGGCCACCCCAAAAAACACACTTCCCCAACTCAATCCAATGCCATCCATTGCCTGAATGATGTCTAAATTCAACAGACCACACACAAAACACTTGATTAATAAAGCTGTGGCTACCTGCTCTGATCCTAGTGGATGAAAAAGCAGGCCTGTTGGCAGACAAGGCCAGGCAAGCTTGCAGGCCTAGGCTTCAAAATGGCCACCAGCCACATGGCCAGGCCCAACAACATCACAAAGGCCACCCCAAAAAACACACTTCCCCAACTCAATCCAATGCCATCCATGGCCTAAATGATGTCTAAATTCAACAGACCACACAGAAAACACTTGATTAATAAAGCTGTGGCTACCTGCTCTGATCCTAGTGGATGAAAAAGCAGGCCTGTTGGCAGACAAGGCCAGGCAAGCTTGCAGGCCTAGACTTCAAAATGGCCACCAGCCACATGGCCAGGCCCAACAACATCACAAAGGCCACCCCAAAAAACACACTTCCCCAACTCAATCAAATGCCATCCATGCCCTAAATGATGTCTAAATTCAACAGATCACACAGAAAACACTTGATTAATAAAGCTGTGGCTACCTCCTCTGATCCTAGTGGATGAAAAAGCAGGCCTGTTGGCAGACAAGGCCAGGCAAGCTTGCAGGCCTAGGCTTCAAAATGGCCACCAGCCACATGGCCAGGCCCAACAACATCACAAAGGCCACCCCAAAAAACACACTTCCCCAACTCAATCCATTGCCATCCATGCCCTAAATGATGTCTAAATTCAACAGACCACACAGAAAACACTTGATTAATAAAGCTGTGGCTACCTGCTCTGATCCTACTGGATGAAAGCAGGCCTGTTGGCAGACAAGGCCAGACAAGCTTGCAGGCCTAGGCTTCACAATGGCCACCAGCCACATGGCCAGGCCCAACAACATCGGAAAGCCCACCCCAAAAAAACACACTTCCCCAACTCAATCCAATGCCATTCATGCCCTAAATGATGTCTAAATTCAACAGACCACACAGAAAACACTTGATTAATAAAGCTGTGGCTACCTGCTCTGATCCTAGTGGATGAAAAAGCAGGCCTGTTGGCAGACAAGGCCAGGCAAGCTTGCAGGCCTAGGCTTCAAAATGGCCACCAGCCACATGGCCAGGCCCAACAACATCACAAAGGCCACCCCAAAAACACACTTCCCCAACTCAATCCAATGCCATCCATGGCCTAAATGATGTCTAAATTCAACAGACCACACAGAAAACACTTGATTAATAAAGCTGTGGCTACCTGCTCTGATCCTAGTGGATGAAAAAGCATGCCTGTTGGCAGACAAGGCCAGGCAAGCTTGCAGGCCTAGACTTCAAAATGGCCACCAGCCACATGGCCAGGCCCAACAACATCACAAAGGCCACCCCAAAAAACACACTTCCCCAACTCAATCAAATGCCATCCATGCCCTAAATGACGTCTAAATTCAACAGATCACACAGAAAACACTTGATTAATAAAGCTGTGGCTACCTGCTCTGATCCTAGTGGATGAAAAAGCAGGCCTGTTGGCAGACAAGGCCAGGCAAGCTTGCAGGCCTAGGCTTCAAAATGGCCACCAGCCACATGGCCAGGCCCAACAACATCACAAAGGCCACCCCAAAAAACACACTTCCCCAACTCAATCCAATGCCATCCATGCCCTAAATGATGTCTAAATTCAACAGACCACACAGAAAACACTTGATTAATAAAGCTGTGGCTACCTGCTCTGATCCTAGTGGATGAAAAAGCAGGCCTGTTGGCAGACAAGGCCAGGCAAGCTTGCAGGCCTAGGCTTCAAAATGGCCACCAGCCACATGGCCAGGCCCAACAACATCGGAAAGCCCACCCCAAAAAAACACACTTCCCCAACTGAATCAAATGCCATCCATGCCCTAAATGATGTCTAAATTCAACAGATCACACAGAAAACACTTGATTAATAAAGCTGTGGCTACCTGCTCTGATCCTAGTGGATGAAAAAGCAGGCCTGTTGGCAGACAAGGCCAGGCAAGCTTGCAGGCCTAGGCTTCAAAATGGCCACCAGCCACATGGCCAGGCCCAACAACATCAGAAAGCCCACCCCAAAAAAACACACTTCCCCAACTCAATCCAATGCCATCCATGCCCTAAATGATGTCTAAATTCAACAGATCACACAGAAACCACTTGATTAATAAAGCTGTGGCTACCTGCTCTGATCCTAGTGGATGAAAAAGCAGGCCTGCTGGCAGACAAGGCCAGGCAAGCTTGCAGGCCTAGATTTCAAAATGGCCACCAGCCACATGGCCAGGCCCAACAACATCACAAAGGCCACCCCAAAAAACACACTTCCCCAACTGAATCAAATGCCATCCATGCCCTAAATGATGTCTAAATTCAACAGATCACACAGAAAACACTTGATTAATAAATCTGTGGCTACCTGCTCTGATCCTACTGGATGAAAGCAGGCCTGTTGGCAGACAAGGCCAGACAAGCTTGCAGGCCTAGGCTTCACAATGGCCACCAGCCACATGGCCAGGCCCAACAACATCGGAAAGCCCACCCCAAAAAAACACACTTCCCCAACTCAATCCAATGCCATTCATGCCCTAAATGATGTCTAAATTCAACAGACCACACAGAAAACACTTGATTAATAAAGCTGTGGCTACCTGCTCTGATCCTAGTGGATGAAAAAGCAGGCCTGTTGGCAGACAAGGCCAGGCAAGCTTGCAGGCCTAGGCTTCAAAATGGCCACCAGCCACATGGCCAGGCCCAACAACATCACAAAGGCCACCCCAAAAACACACTTCCCCAACTCAATCCAATGCCATCCATGGCCTAAATGATGTCTAAATTCAACAGACCACACAGAAAACACTTGATTAATAAAGCTGTGGCTACCTGCTCTGATCCTAGTGGATGAAAAAGCATGCCTGTTGGCAGACAAGGCCAGGCAAGCTTGCAGGCCTAGACTTCAAAATGGCCACCAGCCACATGGCCAGGCCCAACAACATCACAAAGGCCACCCCAAAAAACACACTTCCCCAACTCAATCAAATGCCATCCATGCCCTAAATGATGTCTAAATTCAACAGATCACACAGAAAACACTTGATTAATAAAGCTGTGGCTACCTGCTCTGATCCTAGTGGATGAAAAAGCAGGCCTGTTGGCAGACAAGGCCAGGCAAGCTTGCAGGCCTAGGCTTCAAAATGGCCACCAGCCACATGGCCAGGCCCAACAACATCACAAAGGCCACCCCAAAAAACACACTTCCCCAACTCAATCCAATGCCATCCATGCCCTAAATGATGTCTAAATTCAACAGACCACACAGAAAACACTTGATTAATAAAGCTGTGGCTACCTGCTCTGATCCTAGTGGATGAAAAAGCAGGCCTGTTGGCAGACAAGGCCAGGCAAGCTTGCAGGCCTAGGCTTCAAAATGGCCACCAGCCACATGGCCAGGCCCAACAACATCGGAAAGCCCACCCCAAAAAAACACACTTCCCCAACTCAATCCAATGCCATCCATGCCCTAAATGATGTCTAAATTCAACAGATCACACAGAAAACACTTGATTAATAAAGCTGTGGCTACCTGCTCTGATCCTAGTGGATGAAAAAGCAGGCCTGTTGGCAGACAAGGCCAGGCAAGCTTGCAGGCCTAGGCTTCAAAATGGCCACCAGCCACATGGCCAGGCCCAACAACATCAGAAAGCCCACCCCAAAAAAACACACTTCCCCAACTCAATCCAATGCCATCCATGCCCTAAATGATGTCTAAATTCAACAGATCACACAGAAACCACTTGATTAATAAAGCTGTGGCTACCTGCTCTGATCCTAGTGGATGAAAAAGCAGGCCTGCTGGCAGACAAGGCCAGGCAAGCTTGCAGGCCTAGATTTCAAAATGGCCACCAGCCACATGGCCAGGCCCAACAACATCACAAAGGCCACCCCAAAAAACACACTTCCCCAACTGAATCAAATGCCATCCATGCCCTAAATGATGTCTAAATTCAACAGATCACACAGAAAACACTTGATTAATAAATCTGTGGCTACCTGCTCTGATCCTAGTGGATGAAAAAGCAGGCCTGTTGGCAGACAAGGCCAGGCAAGCTTGCAGGCCTAGGCTTCAAAATGGCCACCAGCCACATGGCCAGGCCCAACAACATCACAAAGGCCACCCCAAAAAACACACTTCCCCAACTCAATCCAATGCCATCCATGGCCTAAATGATGTCTAAATTCAACAGACCACACAGAAAACACTTGATTAATAAAGCTGTGGCTACCTGCTCTGATCCTAGTGGATGAAAAAGCAGGCCTGTTGGCAGACAAGGCCAGGCAAGCTTGCAGGGCTAGGCTTCAAAATGGCCACCAGCCACATGGCCAGGCCCAACTACATCACAAAGGCCACCCCAAAAAACACACTTCCCCAACTCAATCCAATGCCATCCATGCCCTAAATGATGTCTAAATTCAACAGACCACACAGAAAACACTTGATTAATAAAGCTGTGGCTACCTGCTCTGATCGTAGTGGATGAAAAAGCAGGCCTGTTGGCAGACAAGGCCAGGCAAGCTTGCAGGCCTAGGCTTCAAAATGGCCACCAGCCACATGGCCAGGCCCAACAACATCACAAAGGCCGCCCCAAAAAACACACTTCCCCAACTCAATCCAATGCCATCCATGCCCTAAATGATCTCTAAATTCAACAGATCACACAGAAAACATTTGATTAATAAAGCTGTGGCTACCTGCTCTGATCCTAGTGGATGAAAAAGCAGGCCTGTTGGCAGACAAGGCCAGGCAAGCTTGCAGGCCTAGGCTTCAAAATGGCCACCAGCCACATGGCCAGGCCCAACAACATCACAAAGGCCACCCCAAAAAACACACTTCCCCAACTCAATCCAATGCCATCCATGCCCTAAATGATGTCTAAATTCAACAGATCACTCAGAAAACACTTGACTAATAAAGCTGTGGCTACCTGCTCTGATCCTAGTGGATGAAAAAGCAGGCCTGTTGGCAGACAAGGCCAGGCAAGCTTGCAGGCCTAGGCTTCAAAATGGCCACCAGCCACATGGCCAGGCCCAACAACATCACAAAGGCCACCCCAAAAAACACACTTCCCCAACTCAATCCAATGCCATCCATGCCCTAAATGTGCTTGAAAATGAAATACATTCAAAAACAACAAAAGGAACAGTTGCTTCATCATGCACACACACACCCATGAGGCCATGCCCATGGCTAGCTCGGGCCTACTACTACTACTACCCACAAAATAAAAAAAATAAAAAAAGGAATGATGATAATTAATTATCAAAAATAAATTGTAGTTACAACAACTGCAATGCCCACAATCAAACTAACACAACAACCACTTACTTGTAAAATATCCTATTCCAAAAATCCTCAAATCCAATTGCAATGATGCAGCAGACAAAAAGAGTGATCTTTCCAGCTCCAAATCCAAAGGCAGAATGAGCAGGAGATGGACAAAGCACTGGGAGGAGCCTGCTGGACAGGAACAGGAAGTTGGAGATTCTGTGTCACTTCCTCCCTCTCTCCACCTTTAAAAAAAATGACTCCTTGCACAAAAAAGGAAAGCCAAATGTCAATGTAAGGAGTTGTTTTCATCCAAAATCAGCATTTGCAGAAGGTTTCATGCTGCTAGAGCCGATATTCCTCTCCAAATTGAAAATTTTACGTTGTTGAGTTCTCGAGCTTCACATTACTTCCGCCGGCGTGTCGAAAATGACATGATCGCGTTCTCTTCTTTGTCCCTGTCGCGTTGGATATGACGTGTTCGGGGTCTCTTTCTCCTGTTCGCGTACAATTAGACGTGCCCGCGTCCTCATCCTCTGGCTCGCGATGTAGAATGACGTGTTCGAGATCTCAATCTTCTCATACTCGCGTGGTGCATGATCGCGAGAAGAAAGACGTGATCGCGCGACAAATGACGTGATCGCGCGACAAATGACGTTAATGCGGCCGCGAACTGTCGCGAGACAGCGCAAAATGGCTACCAACAATCCAACATCTCCTGGAGAACGCGACCGGGTCGGGAAAACTTGTCGGCGAACGTGGGGATTCAGGTAAGGCGATCGCGCGAACGCGAGAATGTATTTTTTTACAGCGCGAGCAAGAAACAAATTATCGCTAAGCTGCGGAATGCGGAAATTTTGACATTTTTGCGCTTTCCGCGGAACGCGAAAATGCCAAAATATCGCAATTTCCGCGAACGGAACGGAAATTTGGCCCAGGCCTAATATATATTCACTGTTTTAGCACTATGGTAGGATTCTAACTTTTTCACTCTGTTGGTGAGCACGAGTGACAGAGCTAAAAGTACTGTACTGTTTCCCCGATCCCTGAGGGGTCAGAGTTGTCATGTTCGATAGTTGCCAGACACTATTCGCTCCTTGGTAAGAGGGGCTCATAGTGGCACTGTGAGCTGGCTGGTCCACAGACTAACATATTCTTTGTGGATGTCTGGAATCATTATGGATACTAATCCCTTAGTTTATGTTGTCTAAACGCACAGATCCTATATAGATTTGTAGGAACTGATCAACATAACTTTTGTATGTGGTTCTATTTGGAAGTGAAGAAAAGCCCTTTCTCACTAAAAGCCATGGCTTCTTGTCCAAGGTGCATCCCCAGAAAGGTTGAAAACATTTGCAAACCAGGGAGTGAAATATGATACCTTTATTTATTTATTTATTTATTTTTGGTTTTTCTAAAGCGCGTAGTCACCCAAAAGGTATCCCAGCGCTGAACCTCTTACTCACAGGGGGGAGAGTCGGGAGAGAAAAGAGAAAATAGCTCAGGGAAAGAGTAGGGTTTTGAGAGATTTTCTGAATCTCAAGAGATTTGGTTCTGCTCTGAGGTTCAGGGGGAGTGCGTTCCATTTTTTTCCCGTGTTGACCGAGAAACGGCGGCCACCTACACGGGCTTTCTTTACCTTGGGAATCGTGATGAAGTTTCCATGTTCGGAACGAAGAGCTCTCGTGGGTCTATAGGGTTTGATCCAGTTATTTAAGATTGGGGGGCCCGAGTTGTGAAGTACCTTGTGGGCCAGACAAAGGGCCTTGAAAGTTACCCTTTCCCTGACGGGGAGCCAATGCAGCGTCCTCAATGCGGGCTTGGCAGATGTTCTGGCCGGGGTGTTAGTTAGAATTCGGGCCGCGGCATTTTGAGCTTTTTGCAGAGTTTGGAGAGTGGATTCTGGGGATCCCAGGTAAATGGCGTTGCTGAAATCCAGCCTAGATAAAATTAGGCCTTGGATCAGCAGGAGACGCGACTGGAAAGGCAGTAGAGGGATCACCTTCCTGCAAGATCTAAGTAGTCCGTAGCATATGCCGGCCGTCTTTCTTGCCTGTGTCCTGAAGGTGAGATCAGTCTCCAGCCACACTCCGAGACTCTTGACCTCCGTCTTGGGGGTGGGGGGTTCACCCAAGCAGGCGGGCCAGGTGTTATGGGGGAGGGTCGTGGTGTTATGCCCTAGGAGCAGAATCTCTGTTTTGGAGCCGTTTAATTTAAGGGCAGAGTCACTCATCCACTGATGTATGTTGGAAAGGCAGTCGTGGAGATTGGAGGGCTCTAGCTTGGGGTGGGAAAGCGTCACCACCAGCTGTGTATCGTCGGCGTAGCTGACGATGGTGACTCCAAAGGGTGAGACTATTTTCTCCAGTGGGGCCATGTACACGTTAAACAACGTGGGGCTCAAGGATGAGCCCTGTGGCACACCACACTGGAGGGGAATGGCGGGGGAGCGGCTTTCACCTTCCCAAACTTGAAAGGAGCGTCGGGAGAGGAAAGACGAGAGCCATTTCAGCGCCATGTCTTTTACCCCGATGTTATCGAGGCGTTGGATTAAGACCTGATGACTGACCGTGTCAAAGGACGCGCTCAGGTCTAGGAGGACCACTGCCACTGATCCTCCTGTATCGATAATTTCCCTTGTCTTTTCTACTGCTACGAGAAGAGCAGTGTCCGTACCCTGACCTGGTCTAAAGCCTGTCTGTGAGTCATTGAGAAGTTGATTTGACTCCAGGAAGTGCGACAAATTTTTATTTACAAGTTTTTCGGCGACCTTACCTATCCAGGGGAGGAGTGAGATAGGTCTATAGTTGGATAGGTCTGCCGGGTCTAGAGAGGGCTTTTTGAGGAGCCCTTTTACGACAGCCTCCTTCCAGTTTGAAGGGACCTCTCCCTGTGTCAACGAGATGTTAATGAGGGCTGTCAATTGGGAGACTATGGTCTGAGAGATGTTTTTGACGAACCGTATGGGGACTGGGTCGCTAGGGGCTCCGCTCTTGGTTGATGTGAGTGTAGCCATCACTTCCTCTTCTGTAACTGGACCAAACGACGCTAGATAAGGCTTGTCGGGTGGGGGCGGCTGTTCCTTAGCTCTCTCTATGGAATCAGGGTTAGCGGCAGGAAGGGAGGTGAGGATTTTTTTGATTTTTTCGTCAAAGAAGGTGGCCAACTTGACGCATTTTTTCTCCGCTGCTTGGGGGTCCATGGGTTCCTGCGGGGGGTCAGGGACATGGAGGAGCCCTTTGAGAATGGAGAAAGTCTCCTTGGCTGAACAGGAGGAGTTTTTTATTTTTTCCTCGTAGAAGTCACATTTTGCGTTGTGGAGGGCACGTTTGTACGTTTTCATGGCGGATTGGTAAGCACTTTTCTCTGCCGTTGACTTGTTTTTCCTCCAGGTACGTTCTGACTTTTTGCATTCCTTCTTAAGGACGTTGAGGGCAGGTGTATACCAGGGAGCGGGGATGATTCTTTTGACATGTTTTAAGGTATTGGTAGGTGGGATGAGACTGTCTAGGGGGTGGGCTAGCCAATTGGTAAATTCTCTGTCCGCGGTGTTCGGGTCCGTGGAAAGAGGGCCGCTAGTTTCACGTAATTTGGCTTCCCATTCCTCTGGTACTAACTTGTACCACCGTCTAGTTCGGATCCTAGTTTTCTGTTTGAGTGCTGGTGTCGTTTTGAGTGACCAGTGCATAGGGATTAGCATATGGTCTGTCCAAGGTAGAGAGGTGGGATCCTGGGCATTTAGGTTTTTGATGTTGGTGAAAATTGGATCCAGGAGTTGTCCTTTCTCATGGGTGGCCTTAGAGTTTTGAAGATGGAGATCGGCTGTGGTGAGATCAGCCAGTAAGTTGGCTGCGGCGTTGTCCGTGGGGTCAAGAAAGTGCATGTTGAGGTCCCCTATGAGGAGGAAGTTAGAGGCTGAAATAGTCTTGAGTGAAATGTAATCCATCAGAGTACTGGTGAATTCTCCTAGAGAGCCTGGCGGACGGTACACTAACAGTCCCGAGAGGGAGATAGATGGTGAGATCTGGATGGTGAAATTACAGTTTTCACAATCTTTGACGGTTCCACATTCAATTCTACATTTGAGATGGTCTTTGTAGAGTATGGCTAGACCACCACCTCTCCCGACTGGTCTATTCAGGCAGCAAATTTGGTAGCCGGGGGGTGTTGCATTGACCATGTCGAAGTCGTTGTGCGGGGTCAGCCATGTTTCGGTCAGGAACAATATGTCTAGCATCAGATCCTGGACGAGGATGTTGGTTTCGTGGGCGTGTTTTACTAGGGATCTGCAATTCAGGAGGCCAAGCCGGAGTTCTTGGTGGCGTTCCGTTTCCTCAGATTTGTTACAGAGGATACATCCTGCAAAGGGGGCGTCTTCCTTGAGGATGTAATTGCACTGGGGATGTTTTTTTGGATTCCAGGCAAGCAGTGTATCTTGGGTGTAAGAGATATGATTCTGCGGTTTGGGCATAGTGTCTAGGCCTGAGGCCGTCTGGGCCCGGACGGGCCCAGATGGGCTTGCCTTTGGCGCGCCTTCGGCGCGCTGACGGCGCGCCCGCTGCGCCCGTCCGCTGCGCGTCCGGTGATTGCACATCCTTATAGGTGGGGAAGTGGGCGGGTGGGCGTGGCCTAAGGTAGGCGTGGCCTCGGTTCCTCGCCGTCAATGGCGGCAAAAAGTGAGTTTTTGCTTTGTTCGTTGCAGCGAAGGGGTCGCTGTTTGAGCATTTCTCGAGCCCGCTGCTGAGGTGCCTGCCGGGTGAGTGCGCTTTAAAATGCAGTTTAATCAATGGTGACACAAGAAATAATCAATTTTTAAAAACGGAGGTCTCCCGGCTTCCGCCTCAGGAGATTGCAAGGTTCTGATTGATGTACGCTGTCAACAGCGTTTTTATATTGTGGCGGGTGGGCGTGGCCTCAGGTAGGCGTGGCCTCGGTTCCTCGCCGTCAATGGCGGCAAAAAGGGAGTTTTTGCTTTGTTCGTTGCAGCGAAGGGGTCGCTGTTTGAGCGTTTCTTGAGCCCGCTGCTGAGGTGCCTGCCGGGTGAGTGCGCTTTAAAATGCAGTTTAATCAATGGTGACACAAGAAATAATCAATTTTTAAAAACGGAGGTCTCCCGGCTTCCGCCTCAGGAGATTGCAAGGTTCTGATTGATGTACGCTGTCAACAGCGTTTTTATATTGTGGCGGGTGGGCGTGGCCTCAGGTAGGCGTGGCCTCGGTTCCTCGCCGTCAATGGCGGCAAAAAGTGAGTTTTTGCTTTGTTCGTTGCAGCGAAGGGGTCGCTGTTTGAGCGTTTCTCGAGCCCGCTGCTGAGGTGCCTGCCGGGTGAGTGCGCTTTAAAATGCAGTTTAATCAATGGTGACACAAGAAATAATCAATTTTTAAAAACGGAGGTCTCCCGGCTTCCGCCTCAGGAGATTGCAAGGTTCTGATTGATGTACGCTGTCAACAGCGTTTTTATATTGTGGCGGGTGGGCGTGGCCTCAGGTAGGCGTGGCCTCGGTTCCTCGCCGTCAATGGCGGCAAAAAGTGAGTTTTTGCTTTGTTCGTTGCAGCGAAGGGGTCGCTGTTTGAGCGTTTCTCGAGCCCGCTGCTGAGGTGCCTGCCAGGTGAGTGCGCTTTAAAATGCAGTTTAATCAATGGGGACACAAGAAATAATCAATTTTTAAAAACGGAGGTCTCCCGGCTTCCGCCTCAGGAGATTGCAAGGTTCTGATTGATGTACGCTGTCAACAGCGTTTTTATATTGTGGCGGGTGGGCGTGGCCTCAGGTAGGCGTGGCCTCGGTTCCTCGCCGTCAATGGCGGCAAAAAGTGAGTTTTTGCTTTGTTCGTTGCAGCGAAGGGGTCGCTGTATGAGCGTTTCTCGAGCCCGCTGCTGAGGTGCCTGCCGGGTGAGTGCGCTTTAAAATGCAGTTTAATCAATGGTGACACAAGAAATAATCAATTTTTAAAAACGGAGGTCTCCCGGCTTCCGCCTCAGGAGATTGCAAGGTTCTGATTGATGTACGCTGTCAACAGCGTTTTTATATTGTGGCGGGTGGGCGTGGCCTCAGGTAGGCGTGGCCTCGGTTCCTCGCCGTCAATGGCGGCAAAAAGTGAGTTTTTGCTTTGTTCGTTGCAGCGAAGGGGTCGCTGTTTGAGCGTTTCTCGAGCCCGCTGCTGAGGTGCCTGCCGGGTGAGTGCGCTTTAAAATGCAGTTTAATCAATGGTGACACAAGAAATAATCAATTTTTAAAAACGGAGGTCTCCCGGCTTCCGCCTCAGGAGATTGCAAGGTTCTGATTGATGTACGCTGTCAACAGCGTTTTTATATTGTGGTGGGTGGGCGTGGCCTCAGGTAGGCGTGGCCTCGGTTCCTCGCCGTCAATGGCGGCAAAAAGTGAGTTTTTGCTTTGTTCGTTGCAGCGAAGGGGTCGCTGTTTGAGCGTTTCTCGAGCCCGCTGCTGAGGTGCCTGCCGGGTGAGTGCGCTTTAAAATGCAGTTTAATCAATGGTGACACAAGAAATAATCAATTTTTAAAAACGGAGGTCTCCCGGCTTCCGCCTCAGGAGATTGCAAGGTTCTGATTGATGTACGCTGTCAACAGCGTTTTTATATTGTGGCGGGTGGGCGTGGCCTCAGGTAGGCGTGGCCTCGGTTCCTCGCCGTCAATGGCGGCAAAAAGTGAGTTTTTGCTTTGTTCGTTGCAGCGAAGGGGTCGCTGTTTGAGCGTTTCTCGAGCCCGCTGCTGAGGTGCCTGCCGGGTGAGTGCGCTTTAAAATGCAGTTTAATCAATGGTGACACAAGAAATAATCAATTTTTAAAAACGGAGGTCTCCCGGCTTCCGCCTCAGGAGATTGCAAGGTTCTGATTGATGTACGCTGTCAACAGCGTTTTTATATTGTGGCGGGTGGGCGTGGCCTCAGGTAGGCGTGGCCTCGGTTCCTCGCCGTCAATGGCGGCAAAAAGTGAGTTTTTGCTTTGTTCGTTGCAGCGAAGGGGTCGCTGTTTGAGCGTTTCTCGAGCCCGCTGCTGAGGTGCCTGCCGGGTGAGTGCGCTTTAAAATGCAGTTTAATCAATGGTGACACAAGAAATAATCAATTTTTAAAAACGGAGGTCTCCCGGCTTCCGCCTCAGGAGATTGCAAGGTTCTGCCTTTGCTTCTAGTTCTGAACATTGGTACGAATGTATATTTTTTATATCTGGAGGAATGGAGGAGGGTGCCAAGGTCACTGGACACATACACAATCTTGGCACGTAAGACATTTTAGTTGTTGTCACCTGTACCCTTTTGGTGTAGGAACAATGATTCAGCAGATCTTTATAAATTAGGCATTTGACCTGATCAGGGTTTGGAAACAGAAAGAGTACCTGCTTGAGTAGTAAGGGAGTAGTTTTAGTAGGGTCCAAAAAAATTGATCAGCTATTTTACTCATTGAAGAAACATTTTTCTAATGCCCTGAGTTCACAACATATACATTCAAACCATCCTTTTATTGTACATATGGATGATTACTATCATTCTATGAGAGCTGATATGTCATAGAGATCCTCAGGTACTGGACAGGTTCATCCAATGACATATTGTTCTCAAGGATTTCTCCTGCTGAACTAAATTATACTGTCATCTTCGAAAAACGTTTAGCGATAAAAAAGATTAATCAAGGAATGGAAACATAAGTTAGCAGGAGCCTAACACAACGCAGAAGTGTACACAGATCTCATGACTTTGCAGTTTTTGAGGTTGGCCAAATCATTAACTCCCATTTAGTTAACATGTAGGTAATTACAAACCAGGTGCAAATAACTGTACAGCAGATGGCTTATCCCACCAGATTTACCCTGAAAATTAAAATACATTGATTGGTGATCCACAATTAATTCTAGTAGTCAAGACGCTGAACACTCATAGTATATAATTTTTAAGTAAGCTACAGAAAAAGCAAAAGTCAGAAAAGGAAGGATTAGAAAAAGCCAAAGAAAGATGTAAGTTAATGGAAAAAGAACCGCTGCACCTAAATACATGGTGAGTGAAAATTATGGCTATCCACGAAGAATCTATATTGGGAAACATTGTTTTCTTAAGTTACCACCAAATAGGCATATTATCAAGCGGCAGTGATAATTATCGCTGGCTGCTCTTAGCGTGAGGATTTTTATCGCCGGCTATCGCTGGAAATTATCGCCATTCTAGCGCTGTACTAACAACGCATAGTGCAATAGCGATAATTATTCCAGCAATAGCGTTTATTTCCATGGAACATCGCTGGTTTTCCAGCGATGTTCCATGGAAAACGGTGATATCCTTGATGATAGGGCCTGTGCTCTTAGCCACAGAATCCACCCCCCTGGTTAGGTATGCCTTAGTCAGGAATTTAACAGACGTTAAATTCCTGCGTTAAGGCATACTTAACGCGATTTCAAATATCGCTACCCCTCGCTGATAACATATCGCAAAGCTGCCTTCGCGATATTATCCCATGGTGTTTTCACAGCCACGCCCCCTTTGCATCTCATTATCGATGCGAGGCGTGTGGAAAATGGGCGCTAAGTCAAGGAATCACGTGCTAGTGTGTCCTTGATGAAAATGCGATAAAAGTATTGTTGCTTTTCGCCTGATAACAGATGCTAAAGCAGTGATAATTTTATCGCGGCACCTTGATAATATGCCCCAAAGTTTTTTGGTCCATTTTCTATTGAACTCATTGAAAATCCAGTTACTATGTGGCTAAAAGTGTCCCAGTCCAGGAAAATCCATCTTTTTCCCATGTATTCTTATTTAACCTATGATCTGCAGAAGAAGGCTACCTTTAAAACTTATGCCAGTTTAGGTGAAAGCTGAAAAAGGATATGAAGGGAATATGATTCTAGATGCCAACATATTTACAAAACAAATGCAACATTGAATAGATTTAACAGGGACATCAATCTAAATGCCTCACATTTGTTGCAGGAATTCTGTCCCAAGAACTCCATCATTGAGACTGCAGTCCATGGGAGGCCTATTGGAGGCACAGTAATGATCTGTGGCCTGTAAACATCTTGTCTCACTTGTCAGGCATGTCAGCACAAAACTCTGAACTGGCAGGCAGTAGGCGCATTCAGAGGAAGGAAACTGTGGTTTTACATTGTTTTGACGCCACTTGGAGGGAAGCTTTGCATCTTAAAAGGAGACACTCTTGAGTGCTTTGGAAAAATCAAGAAAACAACATTTCTCATGAAGTCAGAGAACTCTCACTAGCATTTGCCATTTTTAAGTTAGCCTGTAAAATGTTCTCATGTTCCAGAGCATCTTTGCTAGGAAATCAAGACATATTGTTTCGGCAGCCAAGACCGTGTTGCCATAGTTTATAGAAAACCTAGAAGAATTTTGCTTTTTTAGGGGGAAATAATAGATGTCGGACTGGATATAAAGAGGTATTCTTAGGAGCGCAATTTTTCTTGTGGAGACAAACTCTTTTGTGACAGTAATGTTTCAAAACTAATGTACTATAACGTCTTATTTACTTTGCACACCTTGCTAGCTACCTGAGGAACGAGACGTATCCTCATTACGTTTAAAGGCTTACAGGTCCTTTCTCATGATGCACCAATAATGGTTAGGGAAAACTATTCTGCATCCTTGTGCACATTATAATTCTCATGAATGTTTGTTGTATTGCTGAAGAAAACAATTTTTTTTCAATATATTCTTGTAAACGACAGTGTGTTCTCACAAACCCTTAGGATTAAAGTTTCATAGATAATATTTATGGTCAGTTTTAGGGAATTTCCGAATCACACCATATCATAGAGAGTCAGAAACAATCAGATATTCCAAAAGTATATTTGTTTGTAATAAAAGTATTAGATGCTATAACACATTAATAAAATACATACAATCGTAATCTTCTTGCCTTTGGAGATGCTACAACAAATTTTAACAATGTGCACAAGTTTACGATTAAAACAATACAAGCTAAAATAAAAATATAGTAGGTAAATGTACTTAAGTTTAATAGGTGTGTTCATAAATAAAGTCTAAATGCTTTATAAAGTCTAACAGCCTAAATGCTGTTGCCATGGTAACTGGAAAATAATGCGCTAATACAGAAAGGCTTGTTTTTCTCATTGAATAGTTGTTAGTCCAAGATGTTTTTCTTTTCTTTGCTGCAGATGTTGCAACTTCAGAAGCCTATTGTTAAATAATGAATAGACACTTTTTTATATTAGACAACTGAGAGTGCGGTTCTCATAGGGAGGAGACACTAAGGGCAGGAAGAATGACTCACTGGAAGAAGTTTTGGACAACAAGAAAACAATTTTGTTTCCCTTAAAGACTAATGTCTGAAAGTCTATTGTGCTCTGGTGAGAGCATGGGGAGAGAACCTGTTCCCAGGAGTCTGCTAATATCCTGAAGAAGACAAAAGGAAATAATGTTGCAACATAAATTTTGTGTATTTATAATAGCGCGTGGTCCTAGAGTAGGCAAGGCAGAGCTTATGGAATCCTTCACCCCAACTCTCTGAACAGAAACACACATTTTGAGTTGCTGATGGCTTTTTAGGTTGAGGCTAGCATTGCAGCGCAAGCGCTGCTCGCTTTGCAAGGCATGCAGTATTCAGTATAGTGTGGAAGCTTTGTGGAAGCTCTGCCCACTCTCTGCCCATCTTCTTCATTGGCTTAGGTCCTACATGCTTCCTTCCGATTGGTTTTAGGCTTCTTAGTCCATCCTCATGAGGACTATGTCATCTTTTGTATTCTTCCATGGCTACTGGCCCCTTTACTGCCAGCACTATTTTCTTCCCAGTCTCCCCCCCGCCCCCTCTCACAGTCCTTTACTTCTCTGCCCCCTCACAACCCCCCACTCCCTTTCCTGTCTTTCCGCCCACCCGCACTCCCATTTCTAGTGCAATAGCTCTTGTGTAAATGCGCGTCCATTTGAATTTCAAATGCTTGTTTCTCTATACTGGATGTCCCATTTAAGATGTCAACTCCCAGAATGGATTAGTTTGTGAAACAAAAATGTGACACTACAATACAGGACTCATTGTGACATGAGGTATAGCTTAACAGTGCAACACGTTTCCTCTTTTGATTAGCATTTTGGTCGTATATTGATCCTGTTGTTTGACCGATGAAGAAAAGTGCCCTTTACTTTAAGTCACTCAATGAGAGACTCAGTGCTCTATAAACAATAGGTATGCCCCCGTTACTAAATATGGAGAACAGCGACTTTAAATCTGTCACAACATGTAAGTGTGGTAGACTGAAAGCACAGAAGTATACTGAGTGTTCGGAGATTGCTGGTCTGGCAACTAGCACTATAATAAAATAAGACAAGAAGGCTTCCTTTGCTATGTCGAGTCCTCTTTCTATGTCCAGCGACACCTTCGTTCTAGTCTGCAATTACTGTGTCGCATGCTGGTGTTTCGTCAGCATTCCTGAAACGTCACACCAAAGAGGAGTCTCCTCAGTTGACAGCCGATCTCATTGAACGCAGTTGTTGATTTCCCGGTGCCTCAGGTCCTTCAGTGGGTACCCAAGATGGGAGGCAAAAACAAGCAGTGCACAAGGGGCAACGTGAGGGGGAGTGAGCGCCAGAAGCAGTGCCCCTTAACTGACACTGGCCGGTTAACAGTAAGGGTTGGAGGGACTAGAGAGGCGTGCTGGAATACATGAGGAATGAACCACATGTGTCTATGACAGTGAAACTAACACAGGGCAGTGTGGTGCTTGCATTCAGTCTTGTTTCCTGACAACACACAAACATACATCTAGATACTGAAGCCTATGTTAACTGATCTGTGTACTTACCATACACCACTTAGGCACCCACCGAGTTGACATCTAGATTATTTGGCCATACATCTGTTGTACGTCTTTGGCGATGGACACAGTCTCAAAGATCTTGCCACCTAGCAGCTCTGCTGCTCACACCAACCACCAGCATATCAATAGGAGAGCAAGATACTGGATTGGGCACCCCCCCAGAGATCTATAACTTTTCTCGCCCATTTTTTCCCTATTCGGAATCTGACCACAATAATACTGGAGATTTCATAGTTTACAACTAGGTGCCTTTGGACTTCATTTTGCCCTAGTTTCTGGTCTACAATCTCACCTATCCCAGCTCTAGTTTCAGACAGAACAGCAATACCACAAAGGTGACGAAACCAAGCTTTACATAACCTGTCAAATTTAAACAACACAAAAGGTACATTCAAAATATAGCTAGAGAGTGACCGATGCTGATTGCCACTCATGATTTTGAAAACCATTGCCTCATGACTCTGAATCGATTGTGCGTTTTAAAAAAAGCTTGATTGGCACAAATGAAAATCTGCAGGAACACCTCTAACGTATATTTTTGTGCCTCGTAGAACTCTAGGAAATAATCCATCATTTCCTACTTGGAGAGTTCCTTTTTCCAAAACTATGCCTTTTAAATCCACCTCTGATGCACTCTCAGTACCTTATTTTGAAGGCCCATTTCATTATATATTGTTAAAAGTTCTTCTCTCTAGCCATCTTTAAATTACTTCGAGGTTAATTTGTCATGAACATTTGTCAAAGTTCCTCTAGTCTCAAAATGTTCATAATACCAAATCCCAAATTATTGGAGTTGCCATAGCTGAGCAGTTTTGATAAGTGTAGCAGTTGTGAGGATTAGAGCAATAAACACGTAAAGCTGTATGCTGATTTCTAATTTTACTCACATTTTGTGAAAAAATATTTGCTGTATGTCTATTCATTATACTGGTTGTGTTAATGTTGTGTGATTATTAGCCACCGGCCTCTGAGTGTGTCTTTTTGTTGCGTATGTGCTTTGACTTTACAACGTGTTGCAAGTTTAGTTTTCTTCCGAGGCTACGCATAGCCACACTACATTTCATACGCAACTCTGCTGCTTGCTTCCTTTTTCAGAGTAGAACTGAAATAAGTGCAAATAAATTACACATGTCCGGTGGCGTGTTGTGTGTGTTTCCTCTCAACTGATTGAGAAATGCCTCTTGTGGTATTTCTGCTTTATGGACATTGTTGTGGACTCGTAACAAAACATGCAGAGATTTAATGCTAATCAACTCTTTGCTTTTGGGTTACATGGTGCAACCCTAGAAAGGATTGCTAATGTCAAGTTTTTATAGCTTCTAATACTTTGCTCTAACCCACACCTCAGTACTTCAGAAATGATAAACGTGTGGCACCAAGAGATGACACATTTTGTTAAGAAAACCACAAGTTTAGCAATGAAGTGAAGATTAAAATTGTGGTCTTCTGCTTCCAGAGCTGACGACGGAGCTGCCATTTCTCTACTACTGTTGCCCAAGTGTGAGGCAGCCGGTTTTCTGTGTCAAGAACTGACAGAATAAACTTGGAGGGAAAGAAAACTTGGTTGAACATACCCCACTAATGGAACACATTGTAATTTGCAATTAAATACTTTGCCCTTCTTGAACCACGTGTTTGCGATCTGACGCTCGTTTTCTCTATGTTATTTTTTGGAAGAGAACAAACAATGCAGGCAGTGAGAATTGGAGACCACTAGCCTGCCTCAATGGAATTTAGCAAATCATTCCCACATTTGTGTAATCAATGGTAGGTATGTACCTAGTCCTCTATGAAGACCTGTAATTTAGCCACTCTCCTTGGCTAGAGCCAGTGTTAGTAAACCTTTTGAGGGGGTGCACAAGTCAAATTTCCACATGACTAATTATCATAAAGAAAGACTTAAAGGGAAGCAGCTTACCCTAGCAGATACTTAACTTTGGCATGAATTGCTTCCCAAATGCAAAATACGACTCATCTATACAGGCATTGAAAGCCAACCTAAAAAAAGCTTTTGATAAATGAAACCTCACAAGATGCCTAATAATCTCCTGTCTGTAAGGTTCCAATTCTGCTCTCTCCACACTGTCTTTCTCTCCTACCACTTCTTCTCTACCCCAGTACATTGAAACTAGATAGCTGTGGTTTATGCTGTGCAAAATAAATCTGAGATGTCCAACTTTGGTGTGGTGGTTTTGTGAGGGGTCACTAGACTGCTAAACCAGTTGACCCACAGTGATCACCAAACGCGCTTCACTTATAATTGGAAACATCCATCAGGGAGGAGGAGCGCCAAAGTTTTAATTCAGTAATAGTTCAAAAATAGTAATAAATCCTCTGACCATTGAGTTCCATTAGAAAGGATCTTCTTCTTTATTTGTTGGCTAAACACAAAAGTTCATAGAAAACAAATTTCTTTAGGTTGTGTATCAGTCAATATTTACATTCCATTTTTTGGATTCACAGTTTAACTTTTTTTATGTCAGCCAACGCGTTTCGTCCTAAACGGAAATCATCAGAGCTGAAATAAAATAAACAAAAATATATCAGAAATGATCGTAATATCAATTAATGTGCTCAATTAAACCAGTTTTGCCTGCCTATATCTATTCTGAATAATCTAACCACAAGATGGAGTAACTAAAGAAAAAATGACAACACTGTTTATATGTGCATTAATTTGCAATATAATAATACATTTGAAAACAAGAAACTATTCCTTATATTAGTATCATGTCCTTTTGATTATTGGAGGATAGTAAAAAACACTTTAATTATAATTGTCCTAATCTCCTACATTTTATTATTATACAGCGCACCCAGGACAACCTTTTTTAAAACAATATTTATATGTCAAATTATTCTTCTCCTATAACTGAGTAGGCCATTCATCATATAAACCTTCTTATCATTTAAAATTAGTGGTTGATTTCCTTTAAATTATCAAAAACAAGAATTTTGGAAAAATTGTTCTTCCTCATAGGTATGAATATTATTTATCACTAATTAATTCAATGTGCATGAATATGAAATACCTACTATGAGGCTATTCCCCTATTTATATCAATAAGCTAACCTACTACAACTCACCAAAATGTATAATTGTATCGTCATTGAGTTCCTTGGTTATACGTTTTCAAGAAAAAGATTTCTACGGAAGCCAAAACATAAACCTATTATTAATTTATTTGAAAAGATCTTATTTTTCAATTGGTTATTAATCTACATAATACTAAACTCACCAATATCCCTGTGCCAACTTGTCTTGATAAATACTTGGAAAAATTCTCTTATTCAATTTCAAATGCTAAAAGTTAAAAGAAATAAAGTATCATTCTATCATTAACCATCACACTCCTTACTATATTAACTATTAATAGTGTGCGCCTCACTCATAATTAACTCACCACTATTCTTCCATCCTGTGTGTGGTCCTCATCAGCTTGGCCCGATAAATCCCACAGATAATGCTTTCTACCGCACCCTTACCTTAAATAACCTCATATAACCAATAGCAAGCAAGTTAATCGCTTGCACCAATGAAAACCTTGCATTTCAAGACTGCCGTTTATAATTCATATCTTCCCTCTCTGGTCCGTTATTCACTTTAACCAATCATCACACTGCAGCGGCGGAATGCTAAAGAGGCTGTATCGCTTATGATTCCTATGCTCCCTCTCTGGTCCGCACTTTGCTTCAAACAATCATCGTACTGAAACGGGGAATACTGAACAGCCTGTGCCGTACATTATCGTGTGTAAAATCACTGCGTGCCTAGTTGTCCGCTATTATTTCCACCAATTAAAAACTGTGTATTATACAAGTAAACTATTCCATCTCCACCTACTCATCTCGCTAACATCTAGCAATTTATGAGTATCTTATTTGTCCATGACCCATTCATTATTGTGATTGCTATAATCCTCGCTTGTTGCCACACATGATTACCATGTCATCATCTATATTCTACGAAAAAATTAAAAGAGCAAAAATATGTCCTTAAACCTTGGGAGAACAACGTTCTGTTCCTGTTCCAATTATCTATCGTCTCCACTATTTGGTGTAACCAATCAACACCTTGCAGCTGGTAATGCTAATCAGCGTGTATCGTGCGTTATCACAGAAACCCGTTTATTAATTCATCATGAGCCAATAAAGATAGCCGCTCATGTCTTTAACCAATCATAGAACAGATGTCCTTTTTCTTTTCTAGTCCACTGTCGTCTCCACCAATTAAATCATGTTGCTTTATACAAATTGCATGCTTGGAGTCCGTCTAAAACACCCCGCTTGAATCCTGCACTTTACAAGTGTCAATAACTCTTTGTTATTGTAATTAGTATAACCCTTACTGATATACTTAATGCCATTTATCAAATGGCCACGTCATCATTTATATTCTATATAACCAATTTGAAAACAACGTCCTGTTCTCCTTCTGGTTCATTTCTGTCTATACCAATTTAAAACCGGTGAGTTTATGAATGTTATTTAAGCATTCTCACCTATGCATTATGAAAAAAATATAAATCGTCTTCCTACATACCACTAGTGCTAATTGTAACTCTAGACTGATATCTCTCACAATCTACATTGCATAGATCAATAAATCAACATAAAAAAATGTTAAATATCCACCAATTAATCACACCTAGTGTTCAAGAAAAGTTAATAAAATATACCATGGTAATCACATAAAAAAAGTGATCGGTCATCCTTTCAACATTTATAGCCATTCAAACTAATTAATTCCTGCATCCTAATGTGGGAGGATGACCAATTTGCTGTCATCTAATATACCTATGAAAGTACCACTTACAACCATACATTTAGAGGTAAAGTGTAATTCATTATCACTGTTCAGTCCTTCATACACAGTGCTGCATCTACTAATCCATTTTGCTTCCTGTTGTCTTAGTGTAAGTTCCCAATCTCCTCCTCTTACATGTGGTGTGATTCTTTGTAAGCCGTGAAATTTGAAACCTGTTCTTTGTGCATGATTTTTCAGTATGTGTTGATAAATTGGTGAATTTTCGTCTCTGTTTCTTACGGCCCTCCTATGCCCCTGTATTGTGAGTTTTAAGATCCTTTTTGTGCCTCCAATGTAAATTTTGGAGCAATTACAAATTAGTGCATCTATTACTCCTGTACTATTGCAATTTATGAATTCCTTAATACTATATTTTTTAATAGTATTATAACTAAATTCTTTAATACGGTTAATGCCCATATCACACACATTGCAACTACCACAAGTGTAAAATTCTTTAGGTTGACTGGGTAGCCAATTAGCCCCCTGTGTCTTCAGTGGCTCTAAATAATTTCTTGTGATCATGTTTCCTATTGTGGAACCTCTTCTATTTATCACCTTAGGTTTGTCTGTAAGCACCTCACCCAGACCAGGTACTCCTTTTAATAGTTTCTAGATTTTATTTAAAATTGTATAAACCTGGTTATGGTGAACGTTTTATGAAGTGATCAAAGACACTTGTTCCTGAACATGTTGTCTGGTTTTCTGGATCAGTGTCGATTCTCTTTTGACCTGTTCAATTCGTGATCTAGCTTGTGACAGATTTCTGTTAGAATAACCTCTATTTCTTAATCTGTGTGTCAGGGCATCTAATTCCAGATTGAAGTCAGCCTCAACTTGTGTTTAAACAACTAATAAAGAAGAAGATCCTTTCTAATGGAACTCGATGGTCAAAGGATTTATTACTATTTATATTACTGAATTCAAACTTTGGCGCTCCTCCTCCCTGATGGATATTTTGAATAAGAGTGGTTGTTTTGCGGTGAACCACGAAGAGTGAGCGCCATCTATCTTTGAATTGATTATTTACGATCTAACTGGTGCGCTGTGGCATTACAACTCTCACCGCTGGAGCAGGATATAGCAGTATAATTGGAGACAGTCTGTGCCTCACGTCCTTCTCAAGCCTGCATATTTGCAAGCCTTCTAACACCATGTGCTTTTATGTTGTCACTTTGACCACTTCATAAAACTTGTTTCTATACTAATGAAAAGATGATATGGAAAGCAGCAAAGGTGTGGCCTTAGATATGTGGATGCACTGCCCTTGTATTACTTGATTTTTGTCACTATTTCTAGATGATTAAGTCTTTGCTGAGCCACTGCTTCTGCTAGTTAGACTCTCACAGTGAAAACTGTTTATTTTTTTCAACATGAATACCTTACCTTTTTTATTGATTGCTGCTCGCATTTGATGGGGTGTCTGGGTATTTGACCTCAAGTATCTCCCTATACCCTCGTTATTTTTACCCACATGAGACAGCTTCTGATAGCTAGTGTGAGGTGACTTGCACTATCTTGGAGCGCTGTAACATCCTGTACCTCAGTACCGCAGTAAAGCCCAAGTGGCTAGGGTTTATTTACTTTATTTTACTTTAAAATGGGTGCTTTGTTTGATGTCTTTATATTCTTTAGTTCTGTTCTGCATAGTGATAAATCTAATTGGTGATCTTGTATGAAAATCACTTGAGTATTCGTCATTAACTGTCTGTTACACATATTGCTGTTTGTGTTGGAAGGATGTGTTACTTGCGAAACAGATTCTTTACCCTGGTACCATGTGTCTGTGTAATCCGACTGCCATGTTGAATGTATGTGTAAAGGAAGAAAGATGTTGGCTGCTGTAAAGCCACATGTTGCTTCGGCCTACTGCATTGTCCGTATATGGGATGTGGTGACTGGCTAGTGATTGCACATGCAGTGCCAGTAGTATGGAAGCTCTCCTTTAAGCTTACACAGTTTTTGTCTTGAAGTGAATGATACTCTTTGGATCTTTCAAAAGAGTCAAGCAGCCTGTCTCTTTGGTCTTTGAAATATTGATTGAGGTTTTTCCAGTACAAAATCTTGAATGTATATTTTCACGAAAACTATTTATTGATGCAGTTGTTTTTGTGGCAATTGATACATGGCAAGTAAACAATATATCTTTAAATCTTGTATGTGTTCCTGTTTTAATGTATTTTCATTTGATAAGGACAAAGTTTCCTTTCAGATACAGCAATCTGGCATTTCAATTGTTACCTTATAAAATTTGACCTAGGAACCACGTAAGTATATACAGATATATGTACCATCTTGTGAAAACAATTGAAGCAGCATCCTGTGTTCATAAAAACTCATGCAAATCAAGATATTGAACCAGAAACAAAGAATAATAATAGAGCAAGAAGTTGATACAATATATACATAAACAGAACTGAGAACTTCTGGATAGTAGATATGTAAGCGATTTCACTCTGTAATTCCAGAAAGTTATTCCTCATAGAGCTGTATTTATCAAGTTGCCTTTTCATACATTTGCTGATGTTCGTAATAGAATAAACTAAAACTTTATGTACTATTGGGACATAGCAGTTAAAGCTCGTCCCCGGCCTGTTGAAATAACGTGGCTGTTTGTGGCATTGGTTTACATTGCAGACACCAGCTTACGGTGGTTCCGAGTAATGTTGCTGTTTTAATGCGAGGTGAACCTGCCTGCATTGTCAAATAAATCCTTTCATTGAAAGGTCTGCAGTGTAAAGCATCCTCCTAAATACGCTCCAGGCTCTCTAGAATAAGGGGACGTTTTTGTTTTTAAGTTTAAGTTTATTCAGCAAGAAACAATAAAATTCAAGGAATAACAGCATGTACAATAAAGTACATTACATTAAGATAATAATGTATATCAAGAAACATTGTATGAAAAATTGAAGAAGAAAAAGAGGGAAGGGGGAGGCAAGGAAGGAGAGGAGCAAAGGAAAGGAAAATATATATACTATTATCATCTTAACACTATTATATTCTTTAAAGACAAATAGTACATGGAATTAATTTCTGTATGCATAAAAGACAATTTGAAAAGTAAAAATAACAAGTTGTAATAAGGAAAAACATCGAAGGGACTATTAATGAGAACTTATTTAAACGGACAAAAGACAACAAGTGTATCAAGGATGTTTCCGAACTTCATCAGACGTTTTGACTGGTAGATCACTATGTAAGGCAATATGAGTTAAATATGTGGATATAGGGAGCCATAAAAGATCTCTTTTAATGGACACAGAAATAGGGGTAATGTAATTGGTATCAAGTCTGTGATGAAAACAAACGGCATTCCACCACGCTCTAACAGGGACTTTGTCAGCCTGTTTCCAATTAGAAGTTATTAAGTGAAGAGCTATTGCCAAAAACAAATCTATTACTTTAAAATTAGATGGAGATTGAGACCAGGAATTTGATAAAGAGCCTAGAAAAACATTATAAGGGGAGAAAGGAACTTTGTTTTAAAAAGTTTGTTAATTTGAGACCAAACTAATTACCAAAAGTGATGCATGGGAGGACAATCAAAAAGCATGTGTTTTAAATCAGCATTTGTGCAGGGGCAAGACCAGCAAGTGGGAGTAGAGTTTGTAGAGAAGGAGGCTAATTATGCAGGAGTAAATAGAAGGTGTTGGTAAACAAAAGAAAGGGTTTGAGAAGTGTTAGCAGCTCTAGAAGTTTTATGAATTTTTAGCCACAACTTATCCCAAAAAGGGGTCGTCCAACATTCCATTAGATCTTTTTCCCAAGCCAATTTATCCTTTGTTTTGTTCCTATCAGAGGAAAGAGATAAGCATTTATATAAAGATGAAGCTGAGGAAGAAGTAGATAGTAAAGGAAATATTATGGAGCAACTGGAGGAATGAGAAGGCATGGACGGTAAGGATCAAGGTCTCCCGGCTTCCGCCTCAGGAGATTGCAAGGTTCTGCCTTTGCTTCTAGTTCTGAACATTGGTACGAATGTATATTTTTTATATCTGGAGGAATGGAGGAGGGTGCCAAGGTCACTGGACACATACACAATTTTGGCACGTAAGACATTTTAGTTGTTGTCACCTGTACCCTTTTGGTGTAGGAACAATGATTCAGCAGATCTTTATAAATTAGGCATTTGACCTGATCAGGGTTTGGAAACAGAAAGAGTACCTGCTTGAGTAGTAAGGGAGTAGTTTTAGTAGGGTCCAAAAAAATTGATCAGCTATTTTACTCATTGAAGAAACATTTTTCTAATGCCCTGAGTTCACAACATATACATTCAAACCATCCTTTTATTGTACATATGGATGATTACTATCATTCTATGAGAGCTGATATGTCATAGAGATCCTCAGGTACTGGACAGGTTCATCCAATGACATATTGTTCTCAAGGATTTCTCCTGCTGAACTAAATTATACTGTCATCTTCGAAAAACGTTTAGCGATAAAAAAGATTAATCAAGGAATGGAAACATAAGTTAGCAGGAGCCTAACACAACGCAGAAGTGTACACAGATCTCATGACTTTGCAGTTTTTGAGGTTGGCCAAATCATTAACTCCCATTTAGTTAACATGTAGGTAATTACAAACCAGGTGCAAATAACTGTACAGCAGATGGCTTATCCCACCAGATTTACCCTGAAAATTAAAATACATTGATTGGTGATCCACAATTAATTCTAGTAGTCAAGACGCTGAACACTCATAGTATATAATTTTTAAGTAAGCTACAGAAAAAGCAAAAGTCAGAAAAGGAAGGATTAGAAAAAGCCAAAGAAAGATGTAAGTTAATGGAAAAAGAACCGCTGCACCTAAATACATGGTGAGTGAAAATTATGGCTATCCACGAAGAATCTATATTGGGAAACATTGTTTTCTTAAGTTACCACCAAATAGGCATATTATCAAGCGGCAGTGATAATTATCGCTGGCTGCTCTTAGCGTGAGGATTTTTATCGCCGGCTATCGCTGGAAATTATCGCCATTCTAGCGCTGTACTAACAACGCATAGTGCAATAGCGATAATTATTCCAGCAATAGCGTTTATTTCCATGGAACATCGCTGGTTTTCCAGCGATGTTCCATGGAAAACGGCGATATCCTTGATGATAGGGCCTGTGCTCTTAGCCACACAATCCACCCCCCTTGTTAGGTATGCCTTAGTCAGGAATTTAACAGACGTTAAATTCCTGCGTTAAGGCATACTTAACGCGATTTCAAATATCGCTACCCCTCGCTGATAACATATCGCAAAGCTGCCTTCGCGATATTATCCCATGGTGTTTTCACAGCCACGCCCCCTTTGCATCTCATTATCGATGCGAGGCGTGTGGAAAATGGGCGCTAAGTCAAGGAATCACGTGCTAGTGTGTCCTTGATGAAAATGCGATAAAAGTATTGTTGCTTTTCGCCTGATAACAGATGCTAAAGCAGTGATAATTTTATCGCGGCACCTTGATAATATGCCCCAAAGTTTTTTGGTCCATTTTCTATTGAACTCATTGAAAATCCAGTTACTATGTGGCTAAAAGTGTCCCAGTCTAGGAAAATCCATCTTTTTCCCATGTATTCTTATTTAACCTATGATCTGCAGAAGAAGGCTACCTTTAAAACTTATGCCAGTTTAGGTGAAAGCTGAAAAAGGATATGAAGGGAATATGATTCTAGATGCCAACATATTTACAAAACAAATGCAACATTGAATAGATTTAACAGGGACATCAATCTAAATGCCTCACATTTGTTGCAGGAATTCTGTCCCAAGAACTCCATCATTGAGACTGCAGTCCATGGGAGGCCTATTGGAGGCACAGTAATGATCTGTGGCCTGTAAACATCTTGTCTCACTTGTCAGGCATGTCAGCACAAAACTCTGAACTGGCAGGCAGTAGGCGCATTCAGAGGAAGGAAACTGTGGTTTTACATTGTTTTGACGCCACTTGGAGGGAAGCTTTGCATCTTAAAAGGAGACACTCTTGAGTGCTTTGGAAAAATCAAGAAAACAACATTTCTCATGAAGTCAGAGAACTCTCACTAGCATTTGCCATTTTTAAGTTAGCCTGTAAAATGTTCTCATGTTCCAGAGCATCTTTGCTAGGAAATCAAGACATATTGTTTCGGCAGCCAAGACCGTGTTGCCATAGTTTATAGAAAACCTAGAAGAATTTTGCTTTTTTAGGGGGAAATAATAGATGTCGGACTGGATATAAAGAGGTATTCTTAGGAGTGCAATTTTTCTTGTGGAGACAAACTCTTTTGTGACAGTAATGTTTCAAAACTAATGTACTATAACGTCTTATTTACTTTGCACACCTTGCTAGCTACCTGAGGAACGAGACGTATCCTCATTACGTTTAAAGGCTTACAGGTCCTTTCTCATGATGCACCAATAATGGTTAGGGAAAACTATTCTGCATCCTTGTGCACATTATAATTCTCATGAATGTTTGTTGTATTGCTGAAGAAAACAATTTTTTTTCAATATATTCTTGTAAACGACAGTGTGTTCTCACAAACCCTTAGGATTAAAGTTTCATAGATAATATTTATGGTCAGTTTTAGGGAATTTCCGAATCACACCATATCATAGAGAGTCAGAAACAATCAGATATTCCAAAAGTATATTTGTTTGTAATAAAAGTATTAGATGCTATAACACATTAATAAAATACATACAATCGTAATCTTCTTGCCTTTAGAGATGCTACAACAAATTTTAACAATGTGCACAAGTTTACGATTAAAACAATACAAGCTAAAATAAAAATATAGTAGGTAAATGTACTTAAGTTTAATAGGTGTGTTCATAAATAAAGTCTAAATGCTTTATAAAGTCTAACAGCCTAAATGCTGTTGCCATGGTAACTGGAAAATAATGCGCTAATACAGAAAGGCTTGTTTTTCTCATTGAATAGTTGTTAGTCCAAGATGTTTTTCTTTTCTTTGCTGCAGATGTTGCAACTTCAGAAGCCTATTGTTAAATAATGAATAGACACTTTTTTATATTAGACAACTGAGAGTGCGGTTCTCATAGGGAGGAGACACTAAGGGCAGGAAGAATGACTCACTGGAAGAAGTTTTGGACAACAAGAAAACAATTTTGTTTCCCTTAAAGACTAATGTCTGAAAGTCTATTGTGCTCTGGTGAGAGCATGGGGAGAGAACCTGTTCCCAGGAGTCTGCTAATATCCTGAAGAAGACAAAAGGAAATAATGTTGCAACATAAATTTTGTGTATTTATAATAGCGCGTGGTCCTAGAGTAGGCAAGGCAGAGCTTATGGAATCCTTCACCCCAACTCTCTGAACAGAAACACACATTTTGAGTTGCTGATGGCTTTTTAGGTTGAGGCTAGCATTGCAGCGCAAGCGCTGCTCGCTTTGCAAGGCATGCAGTATTCAGTATAGTGTGGAAGCTTTGTGGAAGCTCTGCCCACTCTCTGCCCATCTTCTTCATTGGCTTAGGTCCTACATGCTTCCTTCCGATTGGTTTTAGGCTTCTTAGTCCATCCTCATGAGGACTATGTCATCTTTTGTATTCTTCCATGGCTACTGGCCCCTTTACTGCCAGCACTATTTTCTTCCCAGTCTCCCCCCCGCCCCCTCTCACAGTCCTTTACTTCTCTGCCCCCTCACAACCCCCCACTCCCTTTCCTGTCTTTCCGCCCACCCGCACTCCCATTTCTAGTGCAATAGCTCTTGTGTAAATGCGCGTCCATTTGAATTTCAAATGCTTGTTTCTCTATACTGGATGTCCCATTTAAGATGTCAACTCCCAGAATGGATTAGTTTGTGAAACAAAAATGTGACACTACAATACAGGACTCATTGTGACATGAGGTATAGCTTAACAGTGCAACACGTTTCCTCTTTTGATTAGCATTTTGGTCGTATATTGATCCTGTTGTTTGACCGATGAAGAAAAGTGCCCTTTACTTTAAGTCACTCAATGAGAGACTCAGTGCTCTATAAACAAAAGGTATGCCCCCGTTACTAAATATGGAGAACAGCGACTTTAAATCTGTCACAACATGTAAGTGTGGTAGACTGAAAGCACAGAAGTATACTGAGTGTTCGGAGATTGCTGGTCTGGCAACTAGCACTATAATAAAATAAGACAAGAAGGCTTCCTTTGCTATGTCGAGTCCTCTTTCTATGTCCAGCGACACCTTCGTTCTAGTCTGCAATTACTGTGTCGCATGCTGGTGTTTCGTCAGCATTCCTGAAACGTCACACCAAAGAGGAGTCTCCTCAGTTGACAGCCGATCTCATTGAACGCAGTTGTTGATTTCCCGGTGCCTCAGGTCCTTCAGTGGGTACCCAAGATGGGAGGCAAAAACAAGCAGTGCACAAGGGGCAACGTGAGGGGGAGTGAGCGCCAGAAGCAGTGCCCCTTAACTGACACTGGCCGGTTAACAGTAAGGGTTGGAGGGACTAGAGAGGCGTGCTGGAATACATGAGGAATGAACCACATGTGTCTATGACAGTGAAACTAACACAGGGCAGTGTGGTGCTTGCATTCAGTCTTGTTTCCTGACAACACACAAACATACATCTAGATACTGAAGCCTATGTTAACTGATCTGTGTACTTACCATACACCACTTAGGCACCCACCGAGTTGACATCTAGATTATTTGGCCATACATCTGTTGTACGTCTTTGGCGATGGACACAGTCTCAAAGATCTTGCCACCTAGCAGCTCTGCTGCTCACACCAACCACCAGCATATCAATAGGAGAGCAAGATACTGGATTGGGCACCCCCCCAGAGATCTATAACTTTTCTCGCCCATTTTTTCCCTATTCGGAATCTGACCACAATAATACTGGAGATTTCATAGTTTACAACTAGGTGCCTTTGGACTTCATTTTGCCCTAGTTTCTGGTCTACAATCTCACCTATCCCAGCTCTAGTTTCAGACAGAACAGCAATACCACAAAGGTGACGAAACCAAGCTTTACATAACCTGTCAAATTTAAACAACACAAAAGGTACATTCAAAATATAGCTAGAGAGTGACCGATGCTGATTGCCACTCATGATTTTGAAAACCATTGCCTCATGACTCTGAATCGATTGTGCGTTTTAAAAAAAGCTTGATTGGCACAAATGAAAATCTGCAGGAACACCTCTAACGTATATTTTTGTGCCTCGTAGAACTCTAGGAAATAATCCATCATTTCCTACTTGGAGAGTTCCTTTTTCCAAAACTATGCCTTTTAAATCCACCTCTGATGCACTATCAGTACCTTATTTTGAAGGCCCATTTCATTATATATTGTTAAAAGTTCTTCTCTCTAGCCATCTTTAAATTACTTCGAGGTTAATTTGTCATGAACATTTGTCAAAGTTCCTCTAGTCTCAAAATGTTCATAATACCAAATCCCAAATTATTGGAGTTGCCATAGCTGAGCAGTTTTGATAAGTGTAGCAGTTGTGAGGATTAGAGCAATAAACACGTAAAGCTGTATGCTGATTTCTAATTTTACTCACATTTTGTGAAAAAATATTTGCTGTATGTCTATTCATTATACTGGTTGTGTTAATGTTGTGTGATTATTAGCCACCGGCCTCTGAGTGTGTCTTTTTGTTGCGTATGTGCTTTGACTTTACAACGTGTTGCAAGTTTAGTTTTCTTCCGAGGCTACGCATAGCCACACTACATTTCATACGCAACTCTGCTGCTTGCTTCCTTTTTCAGAGTAGAACTGAAATAAGTGCAAATAAATTACACATGTCCGGTGGCGTGTTGTGTGTGTTTCCTCTCAACTGATTGAGAAATGCCTCTTGTGGTATTTCTGCTTTATGGACATTGTTGTGGACTCGTAACAAAACATGCAGAGATTTAATGCTAATCAACTCTTTGCTTTTGGGTTACATGGTGCAACCCTAGAAAGGATTGCTAATGTCAAGTTTTTATAGCTTCTAATACTTTGCTCTAACCCACACCTCAGTACTTCAGAAATGATAAACGTGTGGCACCAAGAGATGACACATTTTGTTAAGAAAACCACAAGTTTAGCAATGAAGTGAAGATTAAAATTGTGGTCTTCTGCTTCCAGAGCTGACGACGGAGCTGCCATTTCTCTACTACTGTTGCCCAAGTGTGAGGCAGCCGGTTTTCTGTGTCAAGAACTGACAGAATAAACTTGGAGGGAAAGAAAACTTGGTTGAACATACCCCACTAATGGAACACATTGTAATTTGCAATTAAATACTTTGCCCTTCTTGAACCACGTGTTTGCGATCTGACGCTCGTTTTCTCTATGTTATTTTTTGGAAGAGAACAAACAATGCAGGCAGTGAGAATTGGAGACCACTAGCCTGCCTCAATGGAATTTAGCAAATCATTCCCACATTTGTGTAATCAATGGTAGGTATGTACCTAGTCCTCTATGAAGACCTGTAATTTAGCCACTCTCCTTGGCTAGAGCCAGTGTTAGTAAACCTTTTGAGGGGGTGCACAAGTCAAATTTCCACATGACTAATTATCATAAAGAAAGACTTAAAGGGAAGCAGCTTACCCTAGCAGATACTTAACTTTGGCATGAATTGCTTCCCAAATGCAAAATACGACTCATCTATACAGGCATTGAAAGCCAACCTAAAAAAAGCTTTTGATAAATGAAACCTCACAAGATGCCTAATAATCTCCTGTCTGTAAGGTTCCAATTCTGCTCTCTCCACACTGTCTTTCTCTCCTACCACTTCTTCTCTACCCCAGTACATTGAAACTAGATAGCTGTGGTTTATGCTGTGCAAAATAAATCTGAGATGTCCAACTTTGGTGTGGTGGTTTTGTGAGGGGTCACTAGACTGCTAAACCAGTTGACCCACAGTGATCACCAAACGCGCTTCACTTATAATTGGAAACATCCATCAGGGAGGAGGAGCGCCAAAGTTTTAATTCAGTAATAGTTCAAAAATAGTAATAAATCCTCTGACCATTGAGTTCCATTAGAAAGGATCTTCTTCTTTATTTGTTGGCTAAACACAAAAGTTCATAGAAAACAAATTTCTTTAGGTTGTGTATCAGTCAATATTTACATTCCATTTTTTGGATTCACAGTTTAACTTTTTTTATGTCAGCCAACGCGTTTCGTCCTAAACGGAAATCATCAGAGCTGAAATAAAATAAACAAAAATATATCAGAAATGATCGTAATATCAATTAATGTGCTCAATTAAACCAGTTTTGCCTGCCTATATCTATTCTGAATAATCTAACCACAAGATGGAGTAACTAAAGAAAAAATGACAACACTGTTTATATGTGCATTAATTTGCAATATAATAATACATTTGAAAACAAGAAACTATTCCTTATATTAGTATCATGTCCTTTTGATTATTGGAGGATAGTAAAAAACACTTTAATTATAATTGTCCTAATCTCCTACATTTTATTATTATACAGCGCACCCAGGACAACCTTTTTTAAAACAATATTTATATGTCAAATTATTCTTCTCCTATAACTGAGTAGGCCATTCATCATATAAACCTTCTTATCATTTAAAATTAGTGGTTGATTTCCTTTAAATTATCAAAAACAAGAATTTTGGAAAAATTGTTCTTCCTCATAGGTATGAATATTATTTATCACTAATTAATTCAATGTGCATGAATATGAAATACCTACTATGAGGCTATTCCCCTATTTATATCAATAAGCTAACCTACTACAACTCACCAAAATGTATAATTGTATCGTCATTGAGTTCCTTGGTTATACGTTTTCAAGAAAAAGATTTCTACGGAAGCCAAAACATAAACCTATTATTAATTTATTTGAAAAGATCTTATTTTTCAATTGGTTATTAATCTACATAATACTAAACTCACCAATATCCCTGTGCCAACTTGTCTTGATAAATACTTGGAAAAATTCTCTTATTCAATTTCAAATGCTAAAAGTTAAAAGAAATAAAGTATCATTCTATCATTAACCATCACACTCCTTACTATATTAACTATTAATAGTGTGCGCCTCACTCATAATTAACTCACCACTATTCTTCCATCCTGTGTGTGGTCCTCATCAGCTTGGCCCGATAAATCCCACAGATAATGCTTTCTACCGCACCCTTACCTTAAATAACCTCATATAACCAATAGCAAGCAAGTTAATCGCTTGCACCAATGAAAACCTTGCATTTCAAGACTGCCGTTTATAATTCATATCTTCCCTCTCTGGTCCGTTATTCACTTTAACCAATCATCACACTGCAGCGGTGGAATGCTAAAGAGGCTGTATCGCTTATGATTCCTATGCTCCCTCTCTGGTCCGCACTTTGCTTCAAACAATCATCGTACTGAAACGGGGAATACTGAACAGCCTGTGCCGTACATTATCGTGTGTAAAATCACTGCGTGCCTAGTTGTCCGCTATTATTTCCACCAATTAAAAACTGTGTATTATACAAGTAAACTATTCCATCTCCACCTACTCATCTCGCTAACATCTAGCAATTTATGAGTATCTTATTTGTCCATGACCCATTCATTATTGTGATTGCTATAATCCTCGCTTGTTGCCACACATGATTACCATGTCATCATCTATATTCTACGAAAAAATTAAAAGAGCAAAAATATGTCCTTAAACCTTGGGAGAACAACGTTCTGTTCCTGTTCCAATTATCTATCGTCTCCACTATTTGGTGTAACCAATCAACACCTTGCAGCTGGTAATGCTAATCAGCGTGTATCGTGCGTTATCACAGAAACCCGTTTATTAATTCATCATGAGCCAATAAAGATAGCCGCTCATGTCTTTAACCAATCATAGAACAGATGTCCTTTTTCTTTTCTAGTCCACTGTCGTCTCCACCAATTAAATCATGTTGCTTTATACAAATTGCATGCTTGGAGTCCGTCTAAAACACCCCGCTTGAATCCTGCACTTTACAAGTGTCAATAACTCTTTGTTATTGTAATTAGTATAACCCTTACTGATATACTTAATGCCATTTATCAAATGGCCACGTCATCATTTATATTCTATATAACCAATTTGAAAACAACGTCCTGTTCTCCTTCTGGTTCATTTCTGTCTATACCAATTTAAAACCGGTGAGTTTATGAATGTTATTTAAGCATTCTCACCTATGCATTATGAAAAAAATATAAATCGTCTTCCTACATACCACTAGTGCTAATTGTAACTCTAGACTGATATCTCTCACAATCTACATTGCATAGATCAATAAATCAACATAAAAAAATGTTAAATATCCACCAATTAATCACACCTAGTGTTCAAGAAAAGTTAATAAAATATACCATGGTAATCACATAAAAAAAGTGATCGGTCATCCTTTCAACATTTATAGCCATTCAAACTAATTAATTCCTGCATCCTAATGTGGGAGGATGACCAATTTGCTGTCATCTAATATACCTATGAAAGTACCACTTACAACCATACATTTAGAGGTAAAGTGTAATTCATTATCACTGTTCAGTCCTTCATACACAGTGCTGCATCTACTAATCCATTTTGCTTCCTGTTGTCTTAGTGTAAGTTCCCAATCTCCTCCTCTTACATGTGGTGTGATTCTTTGTAAGCCGTGAAATTTGAAACCTGTTCTTTGTGCATGATTTTTAAATATGTGTTGATAAATTGGTGAATTTTCGTCTCTGTTTCTTACGGCTCCCCTATGCCCCTGTATTGTGAGTTTTAAGATCCTTTTTGTGCCTCCAATGTAAATTTTGGAGCAATTACAAATTAGTGCATCTATTACTCCTGTACTATTGCAATTTATGAATTCCTTAATACTATATTTTTTAATAGTATTATAACTAAATTCTTTAATACGGTTAATGCCCATATCACACACATTGCAACTACCACAAGTGTAAAATTCTTTAGGTTGACTGGGTAGCCAATTAGCCCCCTGTGTCTTCAGTGGCTCTAAATAATTTCTTGTGATCATGTTTCCTATTGTGGAACCTCTTCTATTTATCACCTTAGGTTTGTCTGTAAGCACCTCACCCAGACCAGGTACTCCTTTTAATAGTTTCTAGATTTTATTTAAAATTGTATAAACCTGGTTATGGTGAACGTTTTATGAAGTGATCAAAGACACTTGTTCCTGAACATGTTGTCTGGTTTTCTGGATCAGTGTCGATTCTCTTTTGACCTGTTCAATTCGTGATCTAGCTTGTGACAGATTTCTGTTAGAATAACCTCTATTTCTTAATCTGTGTGTCAGGGCATCTAATTCCAGATTGAAGTCAGCCTCAACTTGTGTTTAAACAACTAATAAAGAAGAAGATCCTTTCTAATGGAACTCGATGGTCAAAGGATTTATTACTATTTATATTACTGAATTCAAACTTTGGCGCTCCTCCTCCCTGATGGATATTTTGAATAAGAGTGGTTGTTTTGCGGTGAACCACGAAGAGTGAGCGCCATCTATCTTTGAATTGATTATTTACGATCTAACTGGTGCGCTGTGGCATTACAACTCTCACCGCTGGAGCAGGATATAGCAGTATAATTGGAGACAGTCTGTGCCTCACGTCCTTCTCAAGCCTGCATATTTGCAAGCCTTCTAACACCATGTGCTTTTATGTTGTCACTTTGACCACTTCATAAAACTTGTTTCTATACTAATGAAAGGATGATATGGAAAGCAGCAAAGGTGTGGCCTTAGATATGTGGATGCACTGCCCTTGTATTACTTGATTTTTGTCACTATTTCTAGATGATTAAGTCTTTGCTGAGCCACTGCTTCTGCTAGTTAGACTCTCACAGTGAAAACTGTTTATTTTTTTCAACATGAATACCTTACCTTTTTTATTGATTGCTGCTCGCATTTGATGGGGTGTCTGGGTATTTGACCTCAAGTATCTCCCTATACCCTCGTTATTTTTACCCACATGAGACAGCTTCTGATAGCTAGTGTGAGGTGACTTGCACTATCTTGGAGCGCTGTAACATCCTGTACCTCAGTACCGCAGTAAAGCCCAAGTGGCTAGGGTTTATTTACTTTATTTTACTTTAAAATGGGTGCTTTGTTTGATGTCTTTATATTCTTTAGTTCTGTTCTGCATAGTGATAAATCTAATTGGTGATCTTGTATGAAAATCACTTGAGTATTCGTCATTAACTGTCTGTTACACATATTGCTGTTTGTGTTGGAAGGATGTGTTACTTGCGAAACAGATTCTTTACCCTGGTACCATGTGTCTGTGTAATCCGACTGCCATGTTGAATGTATGTGTAAAGGAAGAAAGATGTTGGCTGCTGTAAAGCCACATGTTGCTTCGGCCTACTGCATTGTCCGTATATGGGATGTGGTGACTGGCTAGTGATTGCACATGCAGTGCCAGTAGTATGGAAGCTCTCCTTTAAGCTTACACAGTTTTTGTCTTGAAGTGAATGATACTCTTTGGATCTTTCAAAAGAGTCAAGCAGCCTGTCTCTTTGGTCTTTGAAATATTGATTGAGGTTTTTCCAGTACAAAATCTTGAATGTATATTTTCACGAAAACTATTTATTGATGCAGTTGTTTTTGTGGCAATTGATACATGGCAAGTAAACAATATATCTTTAAATCTTGTATGTGTTCCTGTTTTAATGTATTTTCATTTGATAAGGACAAAGTTTCCTTTCAGATACAGCAATCTGGCATTTCAATTGTTACCTTATAAAATTTGACCTAGGAACCACGTAAGTATATACAGATATATGTACCATCTTGTGAAAACAATTGAAGCAGCATCCTGTGTTCATAAAAACTCATGCAAATCAAGATATTGAACCAGAAACAAAGAATAATAATAGAGCAAGAAGTTGATACAATATATACATAAACAGAACTGAGAACTTCTGGATAGTAGATATGTAAGCGATTTCACTCTGTAATTCCAGAAAGTTATTCCTCATAGAGCTGTATTTATCAAGTTGCCTTTTCATACATTTGCTGATGTTCGTAATAGAATAAACTAAAACTTTATGTACTATTGGGACATAGCAGTTAAAGCTCGTCCCCGGCCTGTTGAAATAACGTGGCTGTTTGTGGCATTGGTTTACATTGCAGACACCAGCTTACGGTGGTTCCGAGTAATGTTGCTGTTTTAATGCGAGGTGAACCTGCCTGCATTGTCAAATAAATCCTTTCATTGAAAGGTCTGCAGTGTAAAGCATCCTCCTAAATACGCTCCAGGCTCTCTAGAATAAGGGGACGTTTTTGTTTTTAAGTTTAAGTTTATTCAGCAAGAAACAATAAAATTCAAGGAATAACAGCATGTACAATAAAGTACATTACATTAAGATAATAATGTATATCAAGAAACATTGTATGAAAAATTGAAGAAGAAAAAGAGGGAAGGGGGAGGCAAGGAAGGAGAGGAGCAAAGGAAAGGAAAATATATATACTATTATCATCTTAACACTATTATATTCTTTAAAGACAAATAGTACATGGAATTAATTTCTGTATGCATAAAAGACAATTTGAAAAGTAAAAATAACAAGTTGTAATAAGGAAAAACATCGAAGGGAATATTAATGAGAACTTATTTAAACGGACAAAAGACAACAAGTGTATCAAGGATGTTTCCGAACTTCATCAGACGTTTTGACTGGTAGATCACTATGTAAGGCAATATGAGTTAAATATGTGGATATAGGGAGCCATAAAAGATCTCTTTTAATGGACACAGAAATAGGGGTAATGTAATTGGTATCAAGTCTGTGATGAAAACAAACGGCATTCCACCACGCTCTAACAGGGACTTTGTCAGCCTGTTTCCAATTAGAAGTTATTAAGTGAAGAGCTATTGCCAAAAACAAATCTATTACTTTAAAATTAGATGGAGATTGAGACCAGGAATTTGATAAAGAGCCTAGAAAAACATTATAAGGGGAGAAAGGAACTTTGTTTTAAAAAGTTTGTTAATTTGAGACCAAACTAATTACCAAAAGTGATGCATGGGAGGACAATCAAAAAGCATGTGTTTTAAATCAGCATTTGTGCAGGGGCAAGACCAGCAAGTGGGAGTAGAGTTTGTAGAGAAGGAGGCTAATTATGCAGGAGTAAATAGAAGGTGTTGGTAAACAAAAGAAAGGGTTTGAGAAGTGTTAGCAGCTCTAGAAGTTTTATGAATTTTTAGCCACAACTTATCCCAAAAAGGGGTCGTCCAACATTCCATTAGATCTTTTTCCCAAGCCAATTTATCCTTTGTTTTGTTCCTATCAGAGGAAAGAGATAAGCATTTCTATAAAGATGAAGCTGAGGAAGAAGTAGATAGTAAAGGAAATATTATGGAGCAACTGGAGGAATGAGAAGGCATGGACGGTAAGGATCAAAGGTACTGGGAAAGTGAAGGATATAAAAGATCATATTGATTTTTACAGGAAGATGGCAAGAAAAATAGTTTTTAAAGATCCAAAAAGGTTAAAGGGATATTATTGCGTAATAGTTGTGAAATCCAAAGCAGTCCCTTAACTCTCCAGGATTTCCAGTAAATGGTGCGATTTTTATTGCGTAATAAATTATTATGCCAAATGGGCTGTTGATCTAACAAAGTAAACAAAGGATATGAGGAGGGTAATAGAGGAGCAAGAAATTTACGAGTGTGAGAGATGACTGGCCTTCGAAAGGAAGAAATATTGTTGATAAAAGAAAGAGATTCTTTCAATTTGAAAGGCGACAGAAAATAGTTTTCTATAGTCAACCAGATGAGAGGATGTATAAACTGCTCAAGAAAGAGCCAACAGGAAGATTGTTTTAAAGAGAAGGCATAATGATATTTTTTTAAATCAGGAAATTTGAGACCACCAGAAGTTTTGTCCGCCTTCAGAGTAGACAGGGCTATTCGGGAGATTTGTTTTTCCAAAGAAATTTTGTAAAAAGAGAATCAATTGTTTTAAAGTAAAATCCAGGAATATGTACAGGAATCATAGCAAGAATATATAGAATTAGAGGAGAAATTATCATCTTAAAGGAGTCTAGTCATCCCCACCAAGAGAGAAAAAGAGGGTGCCAACGATCAATAGAGTCAGATAAAGTTTTAGTAATGTGGTCAAAATGTAGTTTTAGCATGTCCGTAATGTTTGAAGAAAACCACACGCCTAGATATTTTATCTTAGAAGTTTGCCAAGAAAAACCGTTAGAAATGAAATCTTGTTTAAGGCAAAGCACATTGAGGGGAAGAACTTCACACTTGTCTGAATTGAGACGATAGCCAGATAATTGAGAAAAGGTATCAACCTGTTTCATAAAAGAAGGAATGGCCATAGAAGGATTAGAACAATATAAATGGATGTCATCTACATAAACAGACATTTTGACATGGGAAGTATTAAGTTGGAAACCAGTAATCTGAGCATCCTGCCTAAGAAGAGGAAAATAGTCAGAGATTTTCCAATTAACAAAAATAGAAGATTTAGGACCTCAATACAATAATGAAATAAGGGATTTTAATTTAGGAGGAAACCCTATCCATTTTAGTGCCTGGAACATGAAATCCCATCCGATCCTATCAAATGCTTTCTCTGCGTCCAACGCTATAGCTGCAATAGGGTAATCAAGAGAGGAAGCTTTACGAAGGATATTAAAAAATACTCTAGAATTATCGGATGATAAATGACCTTTTACAAATCCCGATTGTTCAGGGCCAATGAGATTAGGTAAAATTGAATCGATACGAAGAGCAAGAATTTTAGCAAATATCTTATAGTCAAGATTAACTAAGGAAATTGGGCATTAGTTTTTGCAGAGGGAAGAGTCTGTGTTGTCTTTGGCTATTAAACAGATCAAGGCTTCCTGAAAAGTTCCAGAAGAAGCGCCTGCTGTAATAAAATAATTAAAAAGTAATAAAAGACTTGGGAGAAGCAAATTAGCAAATTTTGCAAAAAAAACAATAGTAAATCTGTCCGGACCTGGAGCTTTCCCCCTTTTTAGGACTAAAACTGCATGAGTAATTTCAGAGAGGTTGATATCAGTTTCTAAAGATATTAAATCAGTATTGTGAGGTGGAGGGTGATCAATAGACTGAAAATAAGTAGAAAGATTAGTTGGAGTCGGTTGTTGTTCAGGGGTATATCTATTTTTATAAAAGTAAACAAACATGTTTAAAATATTGTTATCTTTAATTAAAGAAATGCTGGCATTGTTCCGTATCGATTCCATTTTAGTCAGTTCAAATCATACTTTCAAGTAATTTGCTAATAATTTCCCCATTTTATTTTGACCTCCATAATAACGAGTACTGCTCTTTAAAAGATACGAAGAAGCAGCTTCAGTAGATGTTTTATCAAACTTAAATTTTGCATCAATACATTTTTTAATGAAGATTCAGAGTTCGAGTGATAATAAATATACTCAAGTAGTTTGATCTCAGCAAGTACGTGGGAATTTTTGCTTCAAAAGATTTCTTCTTCTGAGAAACAAAATGTATAATAAAGCCTCTGGCTGCAGCTTTATAGGAGTCCCAGATCATAACAGGAGAGGAAGTCGGAGTAGAGTTGAAGGAAAAGAATTCGGAAGCAAAGTAGGTGAATTGGCTTGTAAAATTAGGATCAGATAATAAAGTATTATTGAAATGCCATCTACGGGCATGAGGAGTAAAGGGTAATAATTCAAAATAAACATAAACTGGAGCGTGGTCTGATATTAAAATGGAGCCAATTTCGGAACGGGAAACCTGTTGAGATAGGGATTTACTAAAGAAGAGGTAATCTATTTGGGATTGTGAGTGATGTGTGGGGGAGTAAAAGCTATATTCTCGAGTATCAGGGTTACAAAGCCTCCAGATGTCGACTACAGATTTACTTCGTATGGTGGGAGTGAATTGGAAATGCATCTTAGTGTTAGAAAATCTAACAGAAGAGTGTCTATCCAATGTGGGGTCAAAAACTTGATTACAGTCACCACCAAAAATAATATATTCATCGTCAAACAAAAGGAGCTTCTCAGATACATGTGTCCAAAAAACATTAGCAACAGTAACTGGTGCATAAATGTTAAAAAGGACTAAAGGTATTTGATTTAAGAGAAGCTTGACTATTATCCAATGACCTTCCGAATCACATTCTTGATGAGTGACTAATACCTGGTATTTTTTATGACATTGAACAGAGACTTCATTTTTCTTACCTAGAGCTTGGGAAGAAAAAACATTACCTACCCAACATCGTTTCAATTTAGACGCTTCAGCATCAGATAAATGTGTCTCTTGAAATAATGCTATGTCAGCGTTTAGTTTAGCTAAATGGGTTAATACCTGTTGTCTTTTTATAGGATTATTTATTCCCTTAACATTCCATGTAACAACTCTAAAAGTAACCAATTGAATTTAACTTGAACAGTTATTATGCAAACAATAAGAAAACTAAATTCATTACTGAAAGAATGATAGAAAGTAGAACGACAAGGAATGAAATAGAAATTCCAGATTAGAAAGTGCAAAGAGAGAGGAATGAAGTAACTATCACCAAATATAAAAAGGAAGACAAAGGGGAAAAAGAGAAAAGAAAAAAGAAGGGAAGAGAAAAGGACAGGGAAGGAGAAAACACTGAACAGGGATACAAAACAAGTCAGAATTTTTTTGGTGTAGAAAAATGTCAAAAAGACATACCACAAAAAGACAATGAGAATGGGGTTGGAGGAGCCACATAAGGGAGATAGCACACCGGACAGAAGACTCCAATAGGGCGCAGCAAAGGGAAAAACAGCCTCCAGCATAAGGCGAAGAGGTCATAAATCAAAGGATCAAAGAACTGCACCTGATAAAAAGAAAAAGAAAACATTAGGAGGGTGTATCACAATGTAACAAATACAGCAGGAAGGGGGATAAATACAAATAATGCCAAACATTAATGGGACTGTCAAGACATTTATATTCGGGGAGTGTCCATGGAGTCATCTCTGCAGGTGTTAAGGAAGTGTTGAAGAAGCGCAGGATCTTCATAATTTGTTGTTTTAATATTATAAGTCACTTTGAAGCGGCAGGGATTAAACAATCCATAATGGGCATTCAGGGAACGGAGAACAGGTCTCATGTCTAAAAAATGTTTGCGACGATCGGCAGTAGCTTTGGCGTAATCTTGAGCAAAAAAGTGATTGGAGCAGTTTCAAGTAAGTTTCCCCTTCTGTTTGGTAGCCTGGATGACTTTCATCAAATCCGTGTATTCTAGAAAGTACAATATGACACCTCTAGGTTTCGTGAAAGAGGATGAAAAGTTGGATGAGCATGAAAGTTGACCTAAGCGATGAGGTCGCTGGATATTCAATGGAGGAGAATTTGGAAGACCAAGAAGTGTTGGCAAAGAGGGTTGAACGAAGAATATGAGATTAGGGCCTTCGAGACCTTCCACAAGACCGTAAATACGTAGGTTATTACGTCTGTTGCGGTTTTCCAAATTTTCAACCTGTTGCTTAAGATATTGTATTTCTCTGTGCATTCCTGGAACCTGGTCTGAGACTACCTGCACTGAAGTCACTCTTCTCTCAAGATCCGCAACTTTTTGCTCGGTATGAGACCAGTAACCTTCAAGGCTTTGAAGACGAACGTTTGTTTCGGCCATGTACGTTTGAGTGAACGTATTTCCTCAAGTAAAAGCTACATGGAAATGGAAGAGGAAGAGTTGGTGGGAGAAGGAGAATTTGTCTTCACTCGTTTACCTGATGTGGAAGGTATTTTGGAGTTAGGTTTAGAACTTGGACGAGAAGTATTAGGAGAGGAGCCTTTTATTCCAACAGAGTCAGTAGTTGTTTCATCCATATTGTCCTGTAACACACTAAAAGGATTATTGTCCTTTAACGACGTGCAGTTAGTATTGATTTGCTGTGCATTACTGCGGTTAGAGCGAGCCATTATCACAATAAATATGTGTGAAGAAAAGAACTGGCAGATAGGCTCCAAACAACTAACATGGCATCCAGGAGTATACTGGTTATTGCTGAGGAAAGATGAAAAGCTGACTAGTACATGTCAAGAACAAACATATTATCCATATTAGTTCAGTGACAAAGAAAAACAAGAAGAAATTACTGTTTGGATTCCAGTGAGCAAATTTAGAAAAGAACTGGCAGGTAGATCCAAAAATCTAAAATGGCGTCCAGGATTACACTGATATTGCTGAGGAGATATGCAGATCTGATCAAAGAGTGCCAAGAACAAACAAACTGTCCATAAAAGTTCAGTGAAAGAGAAAAACGAGAAGAGAATGCTGTTTACATGCCAGTGAGCATCTTGAGCATATTTCAGAGAGAAACACCAGGCATGTTATTCAGCTGGATGCATGGGGAGTGGCATGTATGTAAAATGGCAGCCTCGATTTAGCAGCTAGCCACGGTCGATAATTGAAGTTGAAAAAACATTCTGCGCGCTCACCCCGTGCAACTCGAAAATCCCGGTTTTGGCAGGAGAGGCTCCGCTGCATGAAAAAGCAATTCTGAAGATCTCACGGCAAAGATGGAAGCCTGGAGGAGTCCCATCGCTCTATGCTCTCACGGAGCTCCACAGAGAGGCGGCCATTCCCTCCGGCTCCTAATCCACGCCCTCCAGAAGCAAATAAGGGGACTTTTAAAAGATCCGTGTATCTATGAGCTCATACGCATGGCAAGGGGGATTGTGGCAGCAGTGTGACAACCAATTTCCAGTTTCTCCCAGCGTGCCTTTTTTCCAATGGGACCCTAAACAATTAGGTATCGCCCATAACCCGTTAAGGAAGTCAGTGAGATGCTGTGGGACCAGCTTCAGCTGTTTTCTCTTTAATTTTAAATGTATGGGGGATAGTGTTTGTCACCTGTGGTATAAAAGCTTCTAACACAATTCATGACCATTTTTATAAATATATTATCTGTACTCCAGTTCTTCCAGCCTTGCCCCATGGTAGGTGTATAACAAGCATTTGCAATGCAACAGGTCTTGCATTTATGCAAGTTTGAGCTATTGGCATTGTAAATGACAATGCCTTTTTTAGCATTTACTATGCCAATAGCTCAAACTCTCGTAAATGCGAGACCTATTGCATTGCAAATGCTTGTTTCATGTGAAGATACTTTTTCAGATTATTCCTTGAATTGTCTGATGCTATGTTGAGCTGAGAATACTTTCCTGCTATAATGCAAAGACTTCATGTTTACGCATTGGTCTTTCTCTCATCGGAATTCTTTATGGATTTCTGAACTGGCACTTTCCTCTCTTAATTCTAATTCTATTTAGAATAGAGAGTATTCTTTATGGAACACGCTTGTTGTATTATTTCTATTATGACTATGATCTGGGAAAACATGTTCCATTTTAAATTAAAATATGGATTGATGGTTTATATTAATGTTTAATTCTGAATTCTAATGATTAATGTCTAATAAATAGACAGATGAAAACTTAAAAGATTTGAAAATAAAATCGTTTAACTCACACTAACTCTCTTTATTGACTTAATATAAATATTTAACGATCTATTGGTTATGTAGATAATTGCTTCTGATTTCTCTTAGTCGACCATTAAAAGTCCATGTGACCAGTAGTGGGGTTATTTACTGATTAAACCTGAAGACTCAGGTACAAGAAACCACACTCCATCAAGTGGTAGCAAGAGGGCAATTAGTGTCACAAGAGAAAGTAGCTGAAATAAGTTGACCCAGCTTTGAATTGCACACGTCCTTTAAGCCCAAAGCCTGTACTTGAAAACTGAAAGGATTTGCAGTTTCGAAAAATGTTGCAGTGGTGGAGGTGTGAGTATTAATAGGGTTATTCACCGCCATTGTCTTTTAGTGAATACAATATGTTGAAAATCTGTGTTAGAAATTGAGTTTCTGGTTGTCAGAGTATGCACCCTGTGCAAGCAGAAACCAACACTCTAGACAAGGTAAGCTAGATGCACACTAACAGACAGCTGTCTTTAGCACTTGTTATGCCCAGTGGAACAAAGTCTGCTGGCGTCCCCCAATGACCCCCTCCTTAGCGGATACTCTCACCCTCACCCTTTCACAGTGCCCCTGAATCTCATAATGTCATTCTCACATTCATTTCTTCTGTTTTGTAGTACCACTCATACCAGCATAGGATGTAAGAATACTTTACATCACAAACACATTTTACAGAGACAATGCATCAGACAAGTGCAAATCAGTGTATTGGAATTGTACATAAGACAGAGGACTACAATGTGTAGGAATTACATGTCATCTATACTAGTAGGTGGTATAGTTTGAGTGCTTGGTCTGTAGAAGCATAAACTAAGAATTTAAATATAACACTGTGACTGGGTGTTGTCTTTACTGATAAGAAGTGATTAGTACCCCAATGATGCCTTTTTACAACATTATTATATTAGACTGGAGAGAGAATATCACTTTCTAACCTATACTTTGCAGTTTGCATGCAGCTCATTGAGGACAGTTAATAGCTGACTGTTCTATGTTAGGGTTTTAGCCTATAAACTGCAAGTAACAAAAGGATCTCTCTGACAAAAGCAGTAACCCACTGTGCTAGCTAGATTATATGCACTTTGTGATCTGCATGGTATGCGTATTTTGCAGCAGGCATATTAACCAGCTGTGCTACTTTAGATGAGTCAAAACTGACACTAGACAAAAACTCCGATTTCTCTCCAGCAAAAACATTAATCACCATAGTTATCTTGACATTTTTACTGCTGCCTGAGAATTTCTGGAGGCAAGGCATCCTGGCAGCAGGTGCTTTTAAAATGACAATATACTTGAAAACATGGTGCCTCCCGAAGTCAGCGCTCAGTGCAGAGGCATCTGTCACGCCCCCTAGAGCCAGCACTGCCTGTGCTCACCCTCTGGTAGCTTGGCACAATGCAGTCAGGCTAATCTAAAGAGGCAATGTGTAAAGTATTTGTGCAATACACACATTCATGCAATGAAAATGCCACAAAAATACTCCACACAGGTTTAGAAGAATATAGCATAATCAAACGAATAAAACAAGACCACAATTACAAAAATCACATAGGTAGATTCGGAGTTATACATTTTTAAAGAATACATCAAAAATAGTGTTTAGAAGACAGTAGCTATTAAAGGTTACTTGAGGTCGCACTAGTCCACGGTAAATCCAAAGTTTCGGCTGACCAAGATGGAGGGTAGGCCAACTACAGAACTCAAACAGTGAATTGATAAACCTCTAATGTCTAAAATACTGTAAAATGTATGAACATAAGTGTTTTACACTTAATAAAAAAGGCGCAATCATCGCTGTTACTAAAGTCATTGTGACTTTCACCATTATCGCTAAAACAGGAAGCAGGGTTCAAACACAGTTTTCAAAAAAGTTAGTACAAACATATGTGTACAAACATGTTCTTTAAGTTAGTACGTTGTGAATTGTAATAGTTAGACTTCATTTTTTAAGCAAACATTTTTGTATGCGGTGGTGGTCGTTGAATGTCTGCTTTTGTTTTTTGATTTTGCGACGTGATCGCGATCATCGCAACATCATTGTGGATTAGAAAATTAAAAAAAAAATGTTTTACAAAAAATGAATACAATTTTGGGCTCTTGGGTGGCTCTGACAAGAGCTTTTGTTTAGAGAGTTTGTGTAAAACAGCTACAAATAAGACTATATGCAATGTTTCAGGTTTCTCAGAAACACCCTGTTCTCTTGCCTGTAAAGTGAACTCCATCACTTCTACACATTCCATGCATGTCAAAACACAGATTGTTGTTGTCGATAGAGCCCTTTTTATGGTCTTTGAGGAAAGCAGAAATTGGTTTATTAAAATGATCCTGGCTTTTCAATCTGTGGTTAGAATTGATTTGACCACTACCATTTGTGTCTTTGGCATATATGCGAGTACACCAAGACAGTGGGAAAAGCAACATCAGTTCTGCAAGGGTGTGCTTCATTAGGATTTCCAGCCCTACCCCAGCCCTACCTCACTCAATGTGTGTCAACTGATAAAACTTTGTGCAGCTCTGGGCAAACCAACTAATCTCCACATTTGGCAAACCTAAGTCCCTGTAAATACATCTTTTTTTGCAGGCTCTTTAGTCCAATTGACATAGCTGTGGCCCACAGTCCACACTCTAAGCATTTTTAAGTGGAGGAGCACTACCAGTCAGAAGAAGAATGGATCTGAATGAGGCAGTTTTCTAAATAAAAAGCAGTTTAAAAAAAGATGCCTTTCATTGTATGCAGTCAGCTTCTGAGTGAATAATATCGGAGAGTGTGTTGGATAAATTGGCAAGAAGTCCTATTTTTGGCTGTTGTTTATAAAAGAAATGTAATACAGACATGGATATGCTTTTGAACCTGTGGAGTAAACTGCATCTGCTGTATCTCTTTTTAAAGTAGCATGTTCCTTTTAGAATGTGCTAAGAACTTTTAACCTACTGGTTCCACTGGGTTGCTAGGTACACTGAGCTAAGAGTGTATTGGGTGAAGGGTGTTAAATAGACAGATCCTTTTTAAACTTTGAGGAGTTACAACACAATGTAAATAATGGCAAACTTGAATTTCCAATTCTATGTAATAAAATGTTGTGCAGTATTTAAATAAAAAAAACTGAAGATAAATATTGGTTTGGCTCCTGATTTTTTTCCTTGATCATTGTTAAAACATCGTGAAAACGCATAGACAGAAACCTCATCCTGGAAGAGAAGGAAAGGGTTAACAGATGCTAACCATTCACTACTGTAGATACAGTAGTCTAAAATGAAGACAGGATTTCATTTGCTGACTTTCTCATGATCATATAGTGGAAAGTTGACAAGGTTGTCATTTTATAGATGCATTCTATGAGAGTGGTGTACCATTCTTCTGCTTAGTTTTACAAATTTTAATAGTTTTAAAACGATCAAGAAAGAGCTATAACAACAATACAATCTACATGTTCATTATTTAAAACATGTACATAAGAAATGAAGATGTATGTGGGAGTTTGATTAAAAAGAGTATCAGAGTGATGTGAAAAAAATATATATCAGATGGCAGAGGATATGTGTTAAAGATGTTAGTACTGTTACCATGAGCAATACCTTTACACATTGGCAATGTTTTAATTGTCTAAGCATCAGGTGCAGAACAGACAATTCTTTGTTATTTGCATTCTGGGAACTGTAGTACTTTTATTCACATTATTACATAGGAGTAGTGTAGTCATGAATAAAACATAAGAAAATGTGCTGTGCCTGTATATGAATAATAAAGTAGTAATAATTGTTAGGTATGTGTTAGGAAGTGTTTGTCAATGTGGTTTATAACTTATATGACTGATTTCCATATGTTTAGTTGGTGAGATATTGATTTTCTGGTTGCAGGTAGTTATATGTAGGATGAGATTCTTGAGTGTACTTAAAGATGTAGAAAACGATATATTTTTGGAAATATATCCTGAAGATGTATATCTGTTATGAAATCACATATATGTTTACAATGTGATCTGTGTTCTTTAAGGCTGTTGAAAAATTCATGTATATGGTGAGGGCGGTACATTTCTTTAAACATGCTCTGTTTAAAATTGAGGAGGTTAATAATGCAGAATGTCTCTTGAGAGTTCTTGTGCTACCTTCAATTGGTGTGCAACTTTTCTTTGGGAAATGGTGAATATTTGTTTTAAAGACACAATAATATTTGAGGAATAATGTAGGTATGCAATTAAGAAAACGTTTTGTACTTTGAAAAAGTGAGAATTGTTTTCAATTTTAGAAACTTACTGATGTATGAGAACACTGAGTAACAGAGCAATGTATGGTCCTAGAGAGCCATGTATCCAATTATATATCAAGCATAATATCTAGACTTCACTCGCACATAGCTCAGTAGAAAATTATATATGCACTAAAACAGGTAATTCATACTGGCAGAATGACTTAAAAAATTAATCATAGATATAGTCACTGTTATGTATCTAACAACAATGGAGGTACCTTCACAGCAAGCCAGCCACAAATCAGACACTCTTCCAATCAGTCACTACTAAGGCATTTATTGAATCACTTATGCACTGTCTACGCACTTATTAAATTACCCAGGCACTTCATATGCATTTTTGCAATTACCCAAGCACTAATTATGTAGTCATGGAACTATACAGGCACTACCCATCCATTCATCCAATCACCCAGGCACTAATCATTTACTTCTACAATCACAAAGGCTGTACCTATGCAGTCATTTAAACACCCAAGCACAACCCATGCACTCATCCAAATACTCACTTACAACCTATACACTCATCCAAATACTGAGGAATAACCCATGCACTCATCCATTTACGCAGGCAGTACAATTGCAATGAACGGGTCACCCATCCAGTACCTATTCACTCATACAATTACTGAGGCAATACTGTTAGACTAATACAATCACACCAGTAGTATACTTGCTTCCATGCAATCACTCAACCTTTAGCAGTGGACTCATGCAATCATTCAGAGACTAGGAATGTGCTCATCTAATCAGCTAGACATTACTGATGCACTAATTCAATTATCCAGGCACTACCCATGTACTTATCTAAACACCAAGGCACTACCTGTTCACTCAACCAGAAAAAACATCGTCAGTAGCCATGTACTCATGCAATCACTGAAAACAATTTAAATCAGTATTTGTAAAGCGCAAACTACTCACCCTTACGGGTCTGAAGGTGCTGGGGGCTGTTGTGGAAATTAAGTGAGCTATTGCCCAGAGTCACATGGTGCTGAGCTGAGCTGCTGCCGGAGATCGGACCATGAGCCCTGTGCCTTGAAGTCAGCTGCCCTGGCCGCTGCACCACACCTCTCCACTGAAACACTACTCATGCACTCATCCAATCTGCCAGGGGCTATGTATGCACTTAAGCAATCACACATGCACTATCCATGCACTCTGTAAATCCGCTATGTACTATGCATGCACTCCTGCATTCACTCAGGCACTAGAGTTGCACTCATTTAATCATCCAGGCACTATCTATGCATGTATTGAATTGTTGAGGCTTTCGTGATGCACTTTTCTAATCATTCAAACACTACTCATGCACTCATTCAAAAACCCAAATAGTAGGGATATACTCACACAAGCATGCAGGCAGTAACTATGCAGATATGGGAGTACCCATGAAGTTCTAACATACTCAAATAATCATCCAGGCACTACCTGTATACAACCACAAACACATGTATTTATAATTTTTCCTGAGGAATATGTAGTCTTTTAGAACCATTTGGTGAAATATCTCTTGAATCTGTCACACAGTCTCTGCATGTACTAGGACAAATTAGTGAGCTATATGCTCTGATATAGATTAATGTGCACATTTTTAAATGCACAGTTTCACAAAAAGTTAATGTGATACATTTAAGTAGAAAAGTACTGAGTTGTGTTGTCGGATTTACATTTTGAGACAACCTTATGTATTTCTACACTTTGTTTGATGTTCATTTTAAAATTTACTACAAAAGGGATAAACTGATCTTTCACCATGTAGAAGTGAGTACTGAGATATGGCAGCAGTATGGAAAAGGGTGCAATAATGTTAATGTTAAAAGGTAACTAATAAATAAAAGTTTTGTGTTTAGCTTTGGGTTTGGTATATTGAAGTACGTGCATGTAGTTATGTAGCTAGATTCATCTGTAGGTTTAAAACTGTAACATAACATAAAAGCTGTTCTTGTAATATGTGTGAATCAGTAGTAAAGTTGTTGGTATGTTGGGTAGTGTAAAAATGTAAATATCCTTTTTTTTACAGAAAAATATATATATATTCACTGAAAAAAACAAAGGTTTCAGGGACGTTATAGTTAGTTGGACATTTCACTCGAGCAAAAACAGAGAAATTCCCCCGTTATAGTTAGTTCAGCTAACTATAACTCGCGCCCCCCCAATGCACTGCTGATGATGTCACATATTACATCATTCATGACATGGTCAGTGACATCACTGATGACATCACTGATGACATCTCAAATGACATCACTGATGACATCACTGATGACACCATCCGGTGACCATGTTTTTCTTTAAGGTTTAAATATGTGTTATATATATATGCCAAGGTGTATTGAAGAATGAGTGGGTGTATAAGTGTCTGAAGGGAAGATTTAGTTGGTGCGTGACTGACTGCTTAAGTGAATGATAAAATGTATCTTACTCAATGCATGGGTTAGAGAATAAACTGCGTGAATGTCTGCATCAGTCTGTCTATTGTTGTATAAGCTGCTGCATGGGTTGGTCAGTAGCCAGTACATGAGTGTCTATATGGGTTATCGATTGGTTGCCTGAGTATTTGTATGTGTGCATGGGTGTATGTGTGGGTGGGTGGGTGGGAGGTGTGTGAGTCTGTGCATAGTTGTTTGAGTGGTTGGTTCACTGTGTGAATGGGTTCAAGAGTGCGTGTGGATACAGCTGTATGGGTGGGTATAAGTATGTGTATGGGTGTGTTGGTGAGTGTATGGATGTCTCAATGGTACATGTCCAAGTAACTACATCTGTAAAAGGCAGTGTATGTGAAAGTTGAATTATATAAATGGCTATACGTGAGAGTCAGTGATTGTGAGAGTGGCTGTATGGATGTGTGTGTACTAGTTTTAGTGATCGTAGAAGAGAGTAAGTATGTGTTGGAAACCGGGCAACCGGGTTAGCAGTCACCAGGTTCCCAGAACAGTGGTAGCTTGGCTCGAGCGGTTGGGGTACAGGCACCGTGTTAAGCGTACGTCACACCCTCACAATAACCATGCGTTCATCCATTCCAAAAACGACACTACACCGTAAAAATTATGAAAGAAAGTAGTTTGTCTTTATCTTATTTTCTCTTAGTTGCAGGGTTCATAAAATAAATACAAGACAATAAGATTCTCCGTTAAAAGAGCAGGTCAAATAAATAATACCACAGTGGGGTTTCAATAAATAGGATCAGGTCATAAATAAGCAAGGAATAAATAGGGGTGCAATAAATACAAATGGCTAATAAATACTGTCAGACAATAAATACAACGCAGGAATAAATACAGTCAGACAATAAATACAGTCAATAAATAAAGCACCTTCAATAACTTAAATAACACAATTAATGACAATTACAGTTCACATCACTTTCCTGAGGTAGTTTGGTTTTACTATGCCCAAGTACAGCTTGTGGTCATTTGGATGACATGGGGGGTGTCCCACCTAGATTGGTCAAGGCTGGGCCTGAACTGAGGTAGAATAAGGGTAACCTAAGGATCTGGCTCTCCCAAAATACACAACCCCTCTCAGAGGTCACTGCACCAGTCTCAGTTCACCCCTGGCACTCCCAGGCTGGTTCTAACACCCCTCTAGCCCCTAGAATGGTCTTTTAGGGCTCCACAGGGCCTCAGATGTCCTTTCTACCACTTACTTCCCTTTTCACGATGATCGGCTCCGCTCGGCGCCGTGTCGATGTCGTGAGGCGGCTCCGGCTCGATGTCGCTGGGCGGCTCCGGTTCGGTGTCGCTGGGCGGCTTCGGATCGATGTTGCTGGCCTGTTCCGGATCGATGTCGCTGGGCGGCCTCGGCTCGATGTCGCTGGGCTGCTCCGGCTCGATGTCGCCTTCCGGCGTCGCAGGGTCACGGCCTCCCCGCTTCCGGGTGTCTCCGGAGTGCGACCTCCACTCCCGACCTCCGGCGCGCTTCACCTCAGATTCCGGCGTCTCCGGAGTGCGATCTCCACTCCTGACCTCCGGCACGCTTCACCTCGATCTCCGGCGACTCCGGAGTGCGATCTCCACTCCCGACCTCCGGCGCGCTTCACCTCGACCTCAGGTGACTCCTTACTCGACCTCCGGTGCCTCTCCACGACCTCCGTCGGCGCCCTCTCTCGACCTCTGACGGCTCCGGGTACGACATCTGCTTTCTGTCAGCGCCGCTTCTCCACCTCAGGCCTCAGGTCTCCAAGCTTCTCGACGTCAGGACTCCAGGAGGACACCGCTAAACAGGTCAGGAGCTTGCTGGTCTTCTTCTTTAAGGCCTCTTCACAATATTTAGGTCCTTAAGATGGTTTTTCTGGTCTTGGTCCCACACAGGGCTCTAGGCTGGGCTTGGTCAGTAGGGACTAGCATCAAGGGTGGGTTTCTGGACCCCACTCCAAGCACTGGTTTCCACCCCTGCTGCCTTACTCTGACCTCCTTCTGAACTGCTCCTCTCTCCTCTCTAGTCAGATGCCAACTGCCACTCTGAGATGGCCTCCCAACATTCTAAACTGCCTCCCTCTGTCACAGGGTTCTAGAATGTTCCAGGAGGTTCTGGTGATGTCACAGGTGACAATGGGTGGCCACCATTTTGTGTCTCAGGCCCTCAGACAGAAGTTCCAGGGGTAGGGAAAATGGCTCCCTGACCCTGCATCAACACTAAAAAGTCTGGTGGTTCCCAAAAAGGAAAAATTATAACAGGGTTTGAGGCAAAAGTGGGACAAAATAAATAATGATGAGGAGGGACCACCCAAAGGGCTGACAGGTCTAACAGTATGCATTTATTTCTGTTTGAATAAGTGATGTGGTGTGTGTATAACTGTATAGGTCAGTAAATGGAAGTGTGATTGATTCTTTGCATGACTGACTAGGTGCAAGAGTACCTGGATAAGTGGTGGTGTGTGAGTATCTGTATAGGTTTATGAGTTCATATGATAGTGTTCTATTGATGAGTGACTGCATGTATGAGTGATTGTATGGGTGAATGAGTGGAAATGTTTGGAGGCCTAGGAATCAGTGAGTTCATATGTAGTAACTGGTATTGGTGTCTCAATGGTTTCGAAAATGGTTGTCTGTATTTTACAGTGGTGTATCAAAGGTTATATTAGAGTGTGAGGAGGTGGATCAGACTTTCATGTGGATGATGTCATCAGTGACATCATTTGAGATGTCAACAGTGATGTCACTGACCATGACATGAATAATGTAATATATGACGTAATCAGCAGTGCATTGTGGGGGTGTGAGTTATAGTTAGCTGAACTAACTATAACCAGGGAATTTCTCTGGTTTTGTACGAGTGAAATGTCCAACTAACTATAATGTCCCTGAAATCTGTGGTCTTTTATTGTGAATATCTAAGGTTTTTTAAATGCAAATTTCTAACTAAAACGTGCCTGAAACCTATGGTTTTTTCAGTGAATTTTAAAGGTTTTTTTAAATGCTAATTTTGAATTATAATATTCATTAAAGCTGTGGTTTTTTCAGTAATTTATTTTTTTGATGATATTTTGCAACTTTAATATCCCAAAAATAGTTTTTGTATTTTTGTTGTTTTTTATTAAAATAATATAATGTCTTCTGTTTTCTTAAATATTATTATATATATTTATTTTTTTTGTGAGAAAAAGTGGAGTCACGCTCCCATTGTGTACCTATCTGGCTAGGTGTGCTAATTCATATTGGTAAAGTCATGAAGGATGCTCGTTTCAGCCAGCCCACTCCGCTTACGGTTACAGTGAGGGAACTACAACTCTACATGTTCTGGGTCTTTCCTGTAGTGATCTGCTGATCACAGGTCTAGTTGTCAGCATGCCACAGCCATTCCCTCATGGCTGCTTTACAGCCACACCACACCCATGCAGCACAGGCGTCACAGGACATGTGACCCTGCAAATAAAAGGGGCCAGGGGCACGTGTTCGACGCTATTTCCACTCTCTGTCTGGGTGTATCCGTATGCTTATTATGTTGGTGGCAGCCGAGGCACTTTGACCAACATGGGCTTCCCGCAATGTCGCGATGAGTTTAGGTGCACAGAGATAGTGGCAGCCAAAGCACTTTGACGGACACTGGCCTCCTGCCACGTGACGATGACTTGAGGTGCACTGAGTTGGTGGCAGCCAAGGCATTTTGGCCGACACGGGCCTCCCACCATGTGCGATGACTTGAGCTGCACTGAGTTAGTGCCACCAGAGCTGAGCGGGTGTGCAGCCTGCAATGATGTGTGGCATCGATACGCTATCCTGGCAATCAAGACCCGATTTGAATTGCTGGACCGTTTGTACGCCATTGGCAGGTGGCTGTACAGACATGACTCCTTGGCGTGTTGCAACAGGATGCCCTGGGGGCCTGTGCTGTGGAATCCAGTGACGGCTGAGGAGGTTGCTCCGGCATGTGGTGGGCCCACTTAGAGTCACGCCGGTGGCGGTAGGTGAGCATTGAGGTCTGGGTCCGTAGGGTTGGGCAGTCATCGCTGGGCAGCGGACTGGTTTGGGGACCAGGGCTGGGATGCTTGTGAAAGATGTAAGAATCTTGCACACTGCCTGAGAAGTTTGCGACTACATTAGTGTACAGGCCCCGGTGGTCCAGGTTTGCCTGCACATTGTTGGAATGCGTGTGGTTTCTGTTGCAATGTCACCACTACTGCCCGATATTTTCAACAACCAGTGAAATCTGCAATGCGATCCAAACTGTAGTAATCACGATGAAGGTGAGTGGAGTTGAATTCAAGTTTATTTGACAAAACTGCACAGCAGACAAGAGCCAGGACAACAGCCTCCCACACCAACCGCTCTCCTGTCTTCTCAACCCCCCACAGTTCTATCCTTAGTAACTAGGAAACCTAACATTCCACAGCATTTAATACAGGCAAAGATAAACAGCTGTGAACAGGTGATGCATACAGATGTAGAGTATAACATATCCTCCTTTCTCAATAATGACTAAATATACTTTTGTACTTAAGAACAGACATTCCAAAATCAAAACAGTAAACAAAAGAAAATTAGAGAAAACAGAAACACAATTAGCACTACTTCCCCCTTCCTTATTAACAAAAAAAAACTATAAATCTATCCATAGAAAAGAGGACAGACAACTTCAAAAATATTACACTTAAACCATTGGTAGAGCCTCTGTAAGAAAAAGGAAAACAAAACATTACACAGCAATACGGTATCTCATGGGAATAACTCTAGGTCTTGAACTTTTCCTGAGAACAAAAGAAGAAGGAACAGCACTCTTGCCATTACCTAACCCAGTAGGAGTAATACTCCCACCACTGCTGTACGAGTGTGTACCAGTAGAGGAGACATCATGAGTATTCCTAACTTTTACAATTTTGCTGGCATTCCACCATTTACCTCCTTCGACTTGCTCAGAGTTCCTACCAAACCTAGTGACAGATATTGGAGAACCAAACTTGCTTTCCCCCTTTCTTACGTGCACTGGCGATCTAACTCAAACAAGATCTCCTACTTTTAGAGGCACACTTTTCACACCTCTCTTGTTGTCAAACCAAAATTTTTGTTTAGACTGAGAGTTGGAAACATTCTCTTTGACTAACAGCATGAGACTGTCAATATCCGGCACAGTTTTAATCCACTTGTTCATCCAAGCTGGCTTAAAACTTGTATTAGGCTTCCTTCCTCTCAGTAGGTCGAAAGGAGACACTTTAGTTGTTGAGTGCGGAGTGGTCCTGTAGAACCACAACATACTATTAAGGGAATTCACAATATCACAGTTACTTGACTTAGCCCATTTGATGCAATCACCCAACACCCTGTTCAGTCTCTCAACCAAACCATTCGACTGAGGATGATAAAGTGAGCTCCTGGTGTGTTGGATGTTACACGATCTTAGAAAAGAATCAAATTCACTGCTAGTAAACTGTGAACCATTATCAGTGACCATAGTCCCAGGAAAACCCTCCCTCAAAAACAGATCCTTCAAAAACAGAATAATGTTCTTGGTGGAAGCTTCTTTAACCAGTTTTATTTCAGGCCATTTTGAAGCATAATCAACAAGGACCAGGATAAAGCGACATCCACCAGGCAGAATCTCTAGAGGTCCCATAACGTCTAAGCCAACTTTGGACCAAGGTTCTGATGGACATTCAATAGGCAGGAGAGGAGGAGTGAAAGTTTTTAAACCTTTGTCAGCAGACCTACAAATGTGACAGTGACTGACAACACTATCAATATCGCTATCCATAGCGGGCCACCAAAAAAATTCACAAACACGTCTTTTTGTGAGTGTGGAACCCAAATGTCCCTCATGAGCCTTAAGAACGATGTCATTCCTAAGACTTTGAGGAGCGATGAGCTTCTCCCCCTTAACAGAATACCATCTTCAAGAGAGATCTCTGTTTCAATTTTCCAAAAAGGCTGTAGAGAATAGGGGAGAGACCGTTCCTTTGGCCAGCCTGACTTAACAAAACCACACACACGTTGGAGAATATCATCATCTGAAAGAGCTCTAATCCAACTTTCAGCAGATTGAACCCCATGTTCAACTAAATCAAGTGAGGCTACTAAGCAATCGTCGGAATCTTCTTCACCAATTTCATTAGATGACTTCTCACATTCGTCATCCTTAACAGGAAAACGAGAAAGAAAATCCGCCCTGAGATTCCTACCTCCAGCGATATGTACCACATCAAAATGGTACTGCATAAGACGTGAGACCATACGGAGGATCCTCGGGGAACAACATTTGTTACTTCCACCCCCAAGAATAAAAATAAGAGGTTTATGGTCAGTTTTCAATAGAAACCGCTTTCCCCAAATGTAGGCTCGAAATTTTTCAATTGCCCACAAACAAGCTAAAAGTTCTTTCTCTATAACTGAATACTGGAGCTCGCCATCTCTCAAAACCCTTGAAGCAAAGGCGATAGTGTTCTCCCCTTTCGAACTATTCTGGGTGAGCACAGCACCTAGACCTACCTGACTGGCGTCAACCGTGATACAAGAGGATAAAACCGGGTCAAAAGGCTTTAAAGCATTGCTTTTAACGAGAGAGTCCTTTACAAACTGTAAGGCCGTTTCACATTGAGACGACCACTCGAATGAAGAACCTTTGCAAAGTAATGAACTGATGGGCCTAACAATGGTTGCATAATTTGGTATAAACTTTGAATAAAATTCCAATAAACCCAGAAGCGACTTTACACCACTTTTATCGCACGGCGTTGGAGCATTACTAATAGCATCAAGCAATCCTTGTCTTGGTTTGATCCCCTCACCTGAAATAAGATGACCTAGATATTCAATTTCCTCAGTAAGGAACATGCACTTTTCTGGCTTGACAACAACACCATGATTTTGGAAAGTCAATAGTACCTTCTCAAGAATAGAATTGTGAGTTACACTGTCTTTAGAATGTATCAGAACATCGTCCTGAAAAACGAGTACACCGGATATCCCTCCCAACATGTTCTGCATGACCCGCTGAAAAACTGAAGCCGCAGAGGCCAGACCAAAGGGCATCCGTTTGTACTGAAAAGTACCTAGAGGAGATACAAACGCAGTGAGTGGACGAGATTCAGGTTCCAATTCAACCTGGTGGTAAGCGCTTGCTAGATCTAGTTTCGAGAAAATCTTAGACCCTCTAACACTAGCAAACAGATCAGAGATCTTAGGTAATGGGTGGGAATCAACCCATATTTCTTTATTAAGGGATCTTAAGTCAATGCAAACACGCAGTTTCTCACATCTCTTGCGTGCGACGACCAAAGGCGAAAGCCAAAGAGACGATTCAGTGGGCTCAATGATTCCTTGATCGCACAATGACTTAAGTTCCCTCTCTAGATCTTCTCTCACACTGAAGGGTACACCTCTTAATTTATGTTTGACAGGTAGTGCGCCATCTTTTACTAAAATCTTGTGTCTGAACCCTTTAATAGTACCTAATCCCCCACTAAAAACCGAGGCAAAACGTTTACTCCATTGACACAATTGTGAATCATCAGACACCAGAAGCACCTGCTCAGAAGCACCGGGCCTGAGCATCATCTTAAAAAGACCCTGATGGTACCACCCCAAAATATTGAGTCCTTTTACTGCCACATACACCTTTCCGGTAATTGACCTATCTTTGAATACCAGCTCATCCTCAAAGAACCCCAAGAGATCTATTTTCCGACCCTCATAAGAGACAGGTGAACGGTCTGGAGGTTGAAGAGGTCTTTCTCCCCAAGTTTAAAAAAAAAGATCTTGCTTAATCATGGTAATTTTTGCACCAGAATCGACTAAGAGATTGAGTGTTTTTCCCCCCTCAATGATTTCAGCAATAGGATCTACACATTCCTTTGATTCATCAATGGTGCCCACAAATTCATTCATAACGAATACAACAGATACAACTTCAGGATCTGAGTCCTGATCTGACTCCATAACACAAGCAACTGATCTTCTGCTAAATTTACGCTTCATGCAAACTTTTGCGAAGTGTCCAATCTTCTTGCAATAATTGCAAGTTACATTAGCTCCAGGACACTTAGCACCTTTAATGTGGGGCGGATTACCACAACGATAACACATTTGTCTTTGATTTTGAAAATCATTACTTTTACCATAGTTTGGAAGTTTTTGTGCACTGCTCTTGGGCTTATTATCTATAGTTTTGACTTTACTGTTAGAAGAAACTACATTTACAGAATCAGTGGGTTTATCTTCTAGCTCCTTCAAGGATGTTTGTGAAGTTTCAATGCTCTTCGCAATCTTCACCGTCTCATCCAGAGAAGGATTGTCTAACGAGAGTAGCTTTTGACGAATTTGCTTGTCTCTACAGTGGCAGACGATTTGATCACGTACGAGTTGATCAGTGAATGCTTCAAATTGGCAAAAGGAAGCAAGTCTGCGTAATGCAGAGATATAAGAGTCAACATCTTCATTTTCACTTTGGTACCTTTTCAGAAACTTATGACGTAGAACCATTAAACTGGGTTGTTTGTCAAACCTGGTCTTCAGCTGTGTTAATGCATCTTGATAAACGTCGACTGGTTCATCAGGCACATGAACAATTTCTGGCAAGTGTTTGAAGATGGAGCGCCCCTCAAAGCCAAGTGAATGAAGCAAAAGCCATTTTTTACGTTCATTGCTAAATCTTGAAGCACCTATTGCTCCCAAATACGTTTCAAACGCATCAAACCAAATCTCCCATCTCACTGGTGGTTCTCCTGGAGATTCAAGGAAAGAGGGAGGAGGAGCAACAGATTGCATAATGAAAACAGTGAAAATATATTAATAAATGACTTTGTAACTAAATGCTCATCTGGAACAACACAACCAAAATGTAAACGAGTGTGAAAAACCTTGCTAACACAAATGCTTAAAGAGGAGTAAAGTAGGCAAAATAAAGTAAAGCGCGTATGGGTATGTGGATAACCCTGAGCACTATCACACTTTATGTGAGCTATCGTTTTTGGATTGTAAGGAAGGTGTGTGAATCACCGTAGATCGGCTCACAACGAAGTGTTTTAGGACAGTAGATAAATTCTTGCAAGGAGGTCCCAAACGTAGACACGTCGATACAGCTGAGCGCAGCGTTATCCAGTTGTTGTTCAGTAGAACTGTGTCTCTTTATTGTACACCAATGACGTGGTTGGCAAAACCTTCGCGAGGTTGGTTGGCAAATGTCTTAAAAGACAAAATGGCGGCACGTTTTGCACGTCGTACCGGGTGGCTCCCGGCACGCAGAACCAGCTGGGAGAAAGAACAGCAGCGTTGACGAATGCACGCACTGGAAAAGATTTCTTTAGGAGAACGCGAAGCGTTGTCAGGCAACCAACGAGAGTTATGCTGCGCATGCACATGCGTGTGATGATAAAACGTTTCAATTTCATGACAACTCTTTTAAAGAAAAATCAATAATAGATGTCATTTAGCTGCACCGATGGGACTGCTGACGCTTCTGAGAGTCAGAGGAGCATGTACAAAAGATAAAAGCAGTGCCCCTACGACGAGACGTGAAACGCCGTTTTCGCCCACACGGAAAAGTCTTTTCAAGAGCAAGACCCGTGGTTGCACGCAGGGTAGAGCCGCTGATTTCCGCTTTGTGAAAATGAAAAACTTGAACAGTATTACCGCCTGGCAGGTTGAAAACGAGAGTTCATGGCCTTCCGTGCTTCCGTGGTTGCACGCAGGGTATAGCGTGTTGCTGTGCAGCTAGAGACGATCGTCGCCAATAAAGTGTAGTAATCACGATGAAGGTGAGTGGAGTTGAATTCAAGTTTATTTGACAAAACTGCACAGCAGACAAGAGCCAGGACAACAGCCTCCCACACCAACCGCTCTCCTGTCTTCTCAACCCCCCACAGTTCTATCCTTAGTAACTAGGCAACCTAACATTCCACAGCATTTAATACAGGCAAAGATAAACAGCTGTGAACAGGTCATGCATACAGATGTAGAGTATAACACAAACACAGGCGATAAGCAGTGTTAGCAGTAGGAATTTAACATCTGCCTTTTACTGGTGTAAAGCAGGACAAATACCTACAGTATGAAAGGGAGCCCAGCCCAGAACCACATCTGAAGACCAACACATGTCATAGAGCTACTGACCATGCAGCTCCGACACCCAAGAAGGCCACAACACCCACCACCACTGCCCCCAGGACCTCCCCCTAGCACCACCCCCCCTACTACCACCGAGGCAGTGCAGAACAGAACAGTGGACCTTCCCAAAATGGCATGGCCCATCAGCCACACTATAGCTGAATGTTGGGAGACGTGGGAACCAAGTATGTGTGAAGGAGGTAAGTCACCCATCAATAACAATGCACACAATGCCAAGTGTAGCGGTAATGTGTTGGACAGACCTCAATATGCAGAGCACAGACCTCTCCATGTGTACATATGCTGCTGATGCGTGTACTGTTGTGGACAGTGAACGCAACCATGGTACCGCAGGCAGTGGGGAAGATCTCGGTCATGTAGCTGTCTCGTCCCCCCTGTAAGCAGAATCAGAACCGGAGTGGGCTGGTCCAACGTGCACCACTCCAATGTAGGAGTGTGAATAAATAGGCCGGGGCACTGGGCATGGTTAGCTTCTGAAGAAGGCCAACACATCTGCCAGAGCGGTGGGCCTCACCCTGCCACAAGGTCGCTGCCATGACCGCCAGCCTCCTCGACACAGGCCCCCTACGAACCCAGCGGCACAGCACCGCAGAGTTATGTCTATACAGACTACTTCCTTCGATGTACACTGCGGACAGCAGGGCTCACAATTCAGATCGAGTCGCAATTGCAGATGACGCAGATCAGTAGGTAAGGGACATTGTTCCCAGTGCAGCCCGCCCAGACCACGCATTATCGCAGGCTGCACACACGCTGAGTGCTTCAGGTGCCACTAACTCAGTGCACCACAAGTCTTCGCCACGTAGCCTTATTGAAGTATAATTCAGTAGGCAAAAGACATTGCTACCAGTGCGGACTGCCTGCACCACACATCATTGCAGGCTGCGCACATGCTGAGTGCTTCAGGTGCCACTTAATCAGTGCACCACGAGTCATCACCACATAGCCCTTTAAGGCAGAATTCATTAGGCAAAAGACATTGCTAAAAGTGCGGCCCGCCCAGACCACGCATCATCGCTTGCTGCACACACGCTGAGTGCTTCAGGTACCACTAACTCTGTGCAGCTCAAGTGAACGCCATGTGGCTGTTGGCCCTTGCTGACCGCTGCCTCCGGCCTACACTGCGGTTATCAGGGCTACCAATTCAGATAGAGTCACGATTGCAGATGACGCAGTCCAGTAGGCAACAGACATTGCATCCAGTGTGGCCCGCCCAGACCACGGGCAGGTCAGCAGGGCTTATAATTTGAATTGAGTCTTGATTTCTTAATTGCAGAGAGAATCGTACTCTACTCCTCGGATTTTGTCAAGAAGAAGTGATATAAAGCATTCCTCGATGTCTGTGCTGACTACTGCCTTCCATCTATACTGCGGACAGCAGGGCTCACATTTCAGGTCGAGTCGCGATTGTAGATGACACAGTCCAGTAGGCAACAGACATTGCTCCCAGTGTGGCCCGTCCACATCACGCATCATCGCTGGCTGCGCACACGCTGAGTGCTTCCGGTGCTACTAACTCAGTGCACTGCAAGTCACCGCCACATGGCCTTATTTATGCAGAATTCATTAGGTAAAAGACATTGCTCTCAGTGCAGCCCGCCCGGACCACGCATCATCGCTGGCTGCGCACAAGCTCAGTGTTTCAGGTACCACTAACTCTGTGCAGCTCAAGTGAACGCCATGTGGCTCTGGGTCATTGCTGACAGCTGCCTCCAGCCTACACTGTGGTCAGCAGGGCTCACAATTCAAATTCAGTCTTGGTTCATTAATTTCAGAGTCCAATAGACAACTAACTATAATGTCCCTGAAACCTTCTTATTTCAACAATGTTTCCCATACATATTTCATCTTTTGTTCCATACGCCTACACTGCGGTCAGCAGAGCTCAAAATTCGAATTCAATCTTGATTTAATAATTGCAGAGCCCAGTAGGCAACAGACATTGCATCCACTGCGACCTGCACGCACGACGCATCATCGCTGGCTGAGCAAATGCTGAGTGCTTTGCTGCCACTAACTCTGTGCAGCTCAAGTCAACGCCACGTGGCTGTGGCCCTTGCTGACCGCTGCCTCCGGCCTACACTGCGGTTATCAGGGCTGACAATTCAGATAGAGTCGCGATTGCAGATGACGTAGTCCAGTAGGCAACAGACATTGCATCCAAGTGCGGCCCGCCAAGACCACGCATCATCGCTGGATACGCACACGCTGAGTGCTTCAGGTACCACTAACTCTGTGCAGCTCAAGTCAATGCCACGTGGCTGTGGGCCCTTGCGGACCGCTGCTTCCGGCCTACACTGCGATCTTCACGGCTCACAGTTACAACTGAGTCTTGATTCATTAATTTCAGAGTCCAGTAGACAACTAACTATAACGTTCCTGAAACCTACATATTTCGACAATGTATTCCATACATATTTCATCTTTTGTTCCATATGCCTACACTGTGGTCAGCAGGGCTTATAATTTGAATTGAGTCTTGATTTCTTAATTGCGGAGAGAATCGTACTCTACTCCTCGGATTTTGTCAAGAAGAAGTGACAAAAAGCATTCCTCGATGTCTGTGCTGACTACTGCCTTCCATCTATACTACGGACAGCAGGGCTCACATTTCAGGTCGAGTCGCGATTGTAGATGACGCAGTCCAGTAGGCAACAGACATTGCTCCCAGTGCGGCCCGTCCACATTACGCATCATCGCTGCTAACATACAGCTCCATTTGCCCAAAAGTAATCCTGCTTTGCTTTATTGAAGCAAGAGCAGGTTTTCCTCCTTTCGCTTCAACGGAGCAAACCAAGGTTTGCTATGACAGTGTGCGAGGTATGCTTCCACCCTGTCATAGCAAACAACAATGTCCCTGGGGTGGGCACCACAGGACATTGCAGGAGCCAGCCTGGATGGTGGCGTTCCACAGGGCCATCAAGCGCTCCAGGAGGGGGGCCGCGAGGCCCTCCCTGCATATTTAATTAAAGCCCTGGGGGGTGGCAATCCCTGGAACTTGGGGGGGCCTCGGACACCCCACAACAATTACAAAACAATCCCCGGGGGGGTGGCGGTCCCCGGGGCAGCGGAGGCCCCGCAGGCCCCCGCAATATAATTTTTTGATTACCCCGGAACCTGGCCCACTTAAATGAAGTGGAGGAGCCACCTGCTTAATTTTTCTTTTTTTTTAATTCATCCGGATTCACGCACCAAGCACGCATTCGGACGTTTTAAAAAATATATATATAATTTTTGGGCCTGGGGGACCTTGTGGGACCCCTGAGCAGGACTAGGGGATCAGGGTGTTTCTACCCTGCCTCCTTTTCTTCTTTTTTTATCTTTTTTTGACTGTTTTGTTGTGACTCAGTTCTACCGAGTCACAAGATGGCTGCCAAAACTTCCTGGTTTGGTTTGTTGGCAGTCAAGCCAATCATAGTGAAGCACGTGGTCGGGAGCGTGTGCGAACACACCGCTGCCCTAGATATTGAAACTTTAATTTTTTTAATTTCTCTGCAACTACTGAACGGATTTACACCATTAAAAAAAAAAACGCTTTATGAATCAACCACTACCTTTTTGCCAAATGTGGTGTAATTCCGTTCAGCAATTTGGGCTGTAGCCTTGGCTAAAGATTCCTATGAGTAATAGATGTTTTGACTTTTATTATTTGAATTTCTCAGCAACTACTGAACAGATTTACACCAAGTTATTAGCAAATCAAAAAATGTTTTTCCTATGGAAACTAGGTTCTAACTATAACTACCTACTGCCGGCCACCAGTAGGTAATTTATATATATACGATGAAGGGAGAGTGGATGAAGTAGTTGGAAGTGACTTCTTTCCCAGGATGAACAAGCTCATGACGCCCTTTAAACCCAAGTCTACCTATAATCCAATCATGGTAGATGATAACATTGATATCTACAATGAATTAGTGATTAACCAACTGAAAAAACTACACAGGTCTACTACGTTCACACGTTTGAAATATAACCAACGGAATCAAAGCTATGGGCAATTGATGAAAAGAATACAGGACAATGATAACGTTATCGTCCACCAATCAGACAAGGGCGGGAACATTGTCCTTTGGCCTTGGTAGATGGATGTGGAAGAAGCACTAATCCATTTGAATGACCGACAATCTTATAAACGCAGTGATTGGAAAATGGTCAAAACAGCATGGAGCGAATTTCACACCAAGTTATTATCATGGAAAAGTGCAGGGCTGCTCAGCACGGATGAATTCAAATTTTTAAAAGTGAACCATCTAGTCATCCCGGTGTTTTATCTAATTCCCAAAATCCACAAAGATGCAACCAAACCCCCGGCATGCCAATCATATCGGCCAAAGACAGCATTATGGAGAAAACTTCACTGTACATTGACTATTTTCTACAGGAACATGTGAAGCTGTTGCCTTCTTATCTACAGGATACAGGGGACTTTTTGAGGAAAATTGAGAATATGAGTACTCTTGACGTAACAGCCCTGTATACGAGTATACATCATCTAGATGGGATGAAAGCATTTGAACATTTTTTGAGAACGAAACTGCTTTGCATGACGAACCATAGTAAAATGATTCTGAAGATGATTTCTACCTGACTAAACAAAAATTATTTCTTGTTTCAGAACCAAATATTTAAACAGATGAGAGGTGTGGCTATGGGGGCTTGCTTTTCCCGAAGTTATGCTTGTTTGCATATGGGGATGTGGGAAGAGCAAGTCCTCAGCACCAAATTCAAGAAAGTCATGTCTGAAAACATTATCGTTTGGTATCGTTATATTGACGATTTATTCCTCATTTAGAAGGGTTCAGAATCATCAGCAGTGAATTTCTTGCAGGTAATTAATGTTAATCAACTGAATTTGCAGTTCACAGGCCAGACAAGTCAGAAATCAGTTAAATTCCTAGATGTAGAAGTCTTTGTTATGAATGGTAGACTTGAGACCAAATTGCATCGCAAAACGACAGCCGGGAACACGGTGCTTCATGCCACCAGCCACCGTCCCGAACATCTCATCCGCAGTATACCCTGCGGTGAGATGCTGTGCATCAGGTGCATTTGCAGTGTGGATGACGATTGCTGGCTAGCCCAAGGTGAGAGTAAGAGGAGGTTTTTAGCTAGGGGTTACACGTCAGCAGTGATTGACAAGGCAATTTTAAAAACCAGGTCCATATCAAAGCCCTGTGTCATAGTGTTGATACTAATACAGACAGCACTTTCCCCACCACCTCAACAGATCCCCCGAGACTAATAACCACATTCAGTCGCCAACATGGAGTCTTGCGGAAAATCTTTAAGAAAAACTGGGCACTTGTACGCAATGACCCAGTGATAGGTGAGTCAATGACAGAGGCCCCCAAAATCACCTTTCGGAAAGCTCGCTCCGTGAGTGATATGCTTGTGAAAAGTAGTCCAGAAATTGGCACCAAAAGCAATTGGCTGCATACCACTAAAGGGTTTATCAAATGTTCCACCTGCAAAGCTTGTAAATCAGGAAAAAGTACTATGACATACAGGTCCCCGTTTTCTGAAGTACTCCAAAAAATAACTAAGAAGTTAAACTGCAAAACTGATTTTGCAGTATATGTGCTGGAGTGTACCTGTGGCCTGCAATATATTGGTAGCACCAAGTTGCAGGCACATAAACGTATACTCCAGCACATGAGGGCCATCAGCAACCAAGATACTTCTTACCCAGTAGCCAGACATTTTAAAGACATTCACAACAGTAGCTTGGAACACCTCAGCTACTTTTTCGTTGACACCATCCCACCACTCAGACGTGGGGGGATCCGGAAGCGCTTCTGAGGAAATTAGAGACACAATTTATTCTCGAGCTTGACTCCAAGGCGCCCAATGGGCTAAAGTCAAGCGAAGATTTTTATACATGTCTGTGAGTCAGGTTTAAAGCACTATACAGTACAAGCTTCAGTGCACATACCATCGAAATGAGTCAAACCAGCTGTTCTGTCTCTCCGAGACATGCACAGAACATTTTTTATCAAGTAATTTTATTAACACAGTGTTTTCACTACACATGAGAACAGTTTATTTTGAGCACAAGCACTTTTGTTGGCAGTAATCTTAGAATTAACACATTGAGAAGAAGGATCATGATATAAGAGTCAGTGATGACGCCATGGAAATTAACCTATCAAAGATGAGATTTGATTTTAGATATTTATGCTGTAATATTTAGCTAAGGATTTTAAATTTCTAAATCACTAATTTTAAAGGGATTTTTTATGATTTTTTACATTTATGAGGTTATCAAATAAATGTTTTATTAGAATTTTAGGCAAATGTTATACACAGTGGGTTCAGTCAATGTCTGACCTTTCTGAGCAATGTCTCTTTAGGAGTTCATGATTTAATGAACATGACATTTTATGTCAAAACCTTGCCTAGGTCACCATTAGTCAAATTATTTCCTTTTTCTTTGTCTTTGTTGTGACCCTTGTTGGCCAATGCAATATAGAAGTGCATCAAGGTAGCATATATACATAGAAACTATCCCTTGAGGTTAATATCAACCACGTAAATACCAAGGCTCCATTGGGTTAATCAACCTAGTGATCAATATCAGAGGAAAATGTTTTAGGTGCATTATATAGTGACACAGGCGGATTTTAACCTGGTCAAGTAGAGTTTGTTTCATGTGGTACCAAAGACCCACTAGGGTTCTATCAGGCATATTGGTACACAGGTACCACAAGGAAAAAGAACGGCATCTAAAGATCAATTGTCTTTACATAAGTTAACGATTCACTTTCATATGACACACGTGGGCAGAACTAATAAATATCAGTCAATGTTATACAGCACATATTGATTGCATAGTTGCACATACTGATGCTGCTATATATATATATATATATATTCAATGAAAAAACCAAAGGTTTCACACATGTTATAGTTAGCTGGACATTTCACTCGTAAAAAAACAATGAAATTCCCCCGTTATAGTTAGTTCAGCTAACTATAACTCGCGCGCCCGCAACGCACTACTGATGACGTCACATATTACATCACTCATGACATGGTCAGTGACATCACTCATGACATCACTGATGAAATCTCAAATGACATCACTGATGACATCATCCAGTGAATGTGTGTTTTTCTGAAAATTAAATATGTTTTATATATGTATATCTCAAGGTCGATGGAAGAATAAATGAGTATATAAGTGTCTAAATTGATGATTTGTTTTTGAAAAATTAATTGTATTACTGACTGATTAAGTGTATCTTTTTGAATACATGGCTAAGTGAGTAATGTTTAAATGTGTAAATACCTGTATCAGTCTCTCACTTTGTATATAAGTGGCTGCATGGGTTGGTGAGTAGCTACATGAGTGTCTATATAGGTTAATAGTTGGTTTTTTGAGTATCAGTATGAGTGTCTGAGTGTCTTCATGGTGCGGTGGGGGGTATTACGTAGTGCATAGATGCATGAATGAGTGACTCACTGTTTGTATGTGTTGAAGACAGCATGTGTGCAGGACTGTATGGGTGGATGAGTGTGTGCATGGGTGTGTTAGTGAGTGGATGACTGTCTCAATAGTGTCTTCATAAGTAACTACATATGTTTTAAACTAGTATATGTGACTATTGGTGTTTATAAGTGAGTTTATGTGAGAGTGAGAGATTGGTAGACTTCCTGTATGAATAAGTATGTGTTTCTATAAGTGATTGTTTAAAAGACTAAGTATGTGTAGGTTTCTGTAAAAGTAAGTGTGGTGGTGTGTGTATAACTGTATATGCAAGTAAATGGATGTTTGATTCTTTATTAGCATGAGTGACTATGTGTGAGTAACTCTATGGATGAGTGGCATTGTGTTACAGGATGTTTAGGTGTATGAGTACATATGATGTGTGAGTACATGTATGAGTGACTGTATAGGATTGTTGGTGGATGAGTGGATGTGTATGTGGATCTTAGAATTACTGAATAGGTTGTTGTAACTGTTATTGGTATGTCCATTTGTTTGAAAATTTTAGTCTCTATTTTTGAATGTTTGTATCAAAGGTTATATTAGGGTGAGAGGAGGTGTACCACTCTGTCACAAGGATAATGTCATCAGTGATGTCATTTGAGATGTCATCAGTGATGTCATGAGTGATGTCACTGACCATGTCATGAGTGATGTAATATGTGACGTCATCAGTAGTGCATTGCGGGCGCGCGAGTTATAGTTAGCTGAACTAACTATAACGGGGGAATTTCATTGGTTTTTTACGAGTGAAATGTCCAGCTAACTATAACATGTGTGAAACCTTTGGTTTTTTCATTGAATTTCTAAGGTTTTTTAAATGCTAATTCCTAACTATAACGTGTGTGAAACCCATGGTTTTTTCAGTGAATTTCAAAGGTTTTTTAAATGCTAATTCCTAACTATAACGTGTGTGAAACCCATGGTTTTTTCAGTGAATTTGCAAGGTTTTTTAAATGCTAATTTATTTTTTTTCTTCTTTTTTTTTTTACATATTTTTATTTTAATTTTCTATCCTTTTTTAAAGACTATGGTTACATTTTAAATAATTCTACAATATGTTTTTTTTTTTACATTTTTTATAAAATAAACAGGTAAAATTTATTAGCAATACATTTTTTCCTTTTTTTAAAAAAAAATTTTAGTGCGCGTACGGTAAGCTTACGGTAAGCGTACGGTTTACGCAATGTCCGTAATTTATCTACGCTGTTTGCGTATAGTTACGCAATTTGCGTAGCCGCGCGTACTCCGCGTGGGGCGCGTACGCGTGTACGCTACACGCGCACGTTACGCGGAAGTGTCGGGGAGTGACTGTTATGCGCATGCGCGCGAGCGCGTGTCTTTTTTACGCGCATGCGTACTTTTGCCGTAAGCGTACCGTAAGCGTACGGTGGGTCATGTGATCATGAAACACAACTTTTGATTGGTTGAAACTACTTTCAGTTCTAGAACTCTCCTACACCACACCCATTCCCCTCATTTCTGCTTGTGATCCCTTAGGAGAAGGAGCTGGGTTGTCTTTGTGATACGATGGCAGAACAGCAGAGCTCTTCTGAGAGTGAGGCTAGCAGCACTACCTTGAGGCAGAGAGCGAGGAAACAAAAGACCTCTTACGTATGGGAGTATTTTACTTTTCCAGAAGGCCAGCAAAAGGTAAATGCACCCTTAGTGACTTGCAAGCTGTGTAAGCATGTACTTTCAAGAGGGAATCCTGACAGGAAGTATTCCTTTGGGAATCACACCATGATGAGACACCTTAAGGATGTACACAGAAGGACACATGCTCGACTTACTGAAGGTAACCCTTCAGTAAATCAGCCAAGCACATCCACAGCAGCTCAGCCTGGACCATCATCTGCAGGGCCGAGTCCTTCTTCTGCAGGTCAGGTGAGCCCTTCATCTGTGGGGGGAGCATCTCCTTTTTCTGGTCCTCTGGAAATTAACCCTCGGTTTGCGAGGGTTGAAGTACGGTGCGCCACTTGTCATGATCTAATTACTTATAGGGAGACCAGTATTTCCCTAGTGAACAGTAAAATAGATCAGCACACTTGTCGTACCATCTAATATTCCCAATCTTTCTTTCCTCTGTCCCTGCATGAACACAACGGCTCTTTTAAGAGCCAACCTTACCTTTCATCTATTTTTTATATATTTTTTTTAAAACTTTTTTTTTTTTTTTTTTTACCGTACGCGTACGGTACGCGTAATTATTATTTTTTTTTTTTTTAAAAACACTAAAAATCAATTATCACATTACAAGGTCCTTGAGAGACTACAATTAAAAACTGAAAATGTGATTGTAGAGAAGTGGAAAAAAGGGACCATGACATTATTGACTTACCATACCCACTCAAAAAAAGATTTATTCATTTAATTTTTTTTTTAATTGCTTTAAAAATGGTTCTAGTTTTCGAAAATTTTCTATCTCAATCTGAAAAAAAAGAAAAAAGTATTAATATTTAATAAAACATTTAATAATACAGTACACATATTTACATATTTTTCAAAAAATATTTTTTTTTTTTTTTTTTGCTGTTTTCAGAAAATATTGCATTTCACTATAAATTGTGAAAGCAATTGCATTCATCATTTAACAGCAGGCAAAAAAAAAATTAACAATCTCAAAGATTGTTTTTAATAAAGCCCACAATCTCTTTTTGCATAAACATAACTTTATAGAAATGCATAATATTCTTAAAAAATATCATCTAATATCAATACTTATTTCTTTAAAATACTGTCTGATATTTTTGTTTCAGAAGTATAATCACAATATTATATCTCAAATAACTCCACAATACATCTGGTTCCATTTCCTTTAGGCCAAATAGTAATTTTAAAATTCTTTTTTTGTTTAATTTCCAATGGTAATCCAATAAAAATCTAAAGTTTAAATTGTACAGATGTCACCGATTCTCTGTAACATTTTGGTTTCCGAAAGATTAATTAATAATTAAATAAGTCCACAATAGAATTTTTTACTTTTCCGCATGGCCAAATAGTAATTTTAAAAATCTTTTTTGAAAAAATTTCCAATGGCAATCCAATAACATTCCAAAATTTAAATTGTGCAGATGTTACCGATTTTTTCTACATTTTTGGTTTTCCAAAGTTTCCTTAAAAAATGGAAAACTTCCACATTACAATTGGTTACCTTTCCATTAGGCCAAATGATAATTTGTTAAATCTTTTTATTTGTAAATTCCAAATGGTAATCCAATAAAATGGTAAAATTGTTTTGTCCAGATGTTGCCAAATCTCTCTAAAATTTAGGTTTCAGGAAGATTAGAATTTACTAAATCAAAAGGCAAACGTTGCTTAAAAATCAATTGGGAATCATTACACAGTGTCCAGCCTTTTTCACATTTAAGATAAACTGTGTAATGACCAGAAGTTACAGTAGGTCCATCATGGAAAATTATTGCAACTGTTACAAAAGTTTTTCCTGAAATTGATAATTGCTGTCCTGTAAACTTCTTTATTAAAGTATCCAATTTTGAACCATCAGCTCTACATCGTTGCATCATTAAAATTACATACTGTCTGTATTCCTTTAAAATTAATGTTGAAAACATGTCAGATTTACACTCACCGCATTGCATGCTATGATTAGCATCTTTAACTAATTTAGCAAAAGTGACTGTTTTACTCTCTGGCAATGTTAAATAAATAAACCTTTCAGAATCAACATTAGAGCCACATATATTATAACAGTTTTCACAACTATGTTCCCATTTATAAGAGAGACCAAATACATTTTCAATGGGAACCCCTTCTTCTTCCAGTACCTGAAGAAAATAAATCAAGAATTCCTGTGCGTCTTGCTGTACATTTTGAGAAAACTGTGTTCGTCCTGAACATACATCTAAAACTTTTCTAATTTCAGTAGCACTTTCTATTTGAGTTTTATCATTACTCAGCTTTTCAAAAAGGAGACTCAGCACGGAACAGAATCTTTTTCCCTGATTTACTATTATCTGCTCTTGCAAACTTTCCAGATAAAATGCAACATTCAGCACTACATTAGCATAGCAGTTGACACCAGAGCTATTTTCAAAATAACATCCTACAACCTGTTCTTCATTTTCCTTATTCTTTTTGCTTGCAATTACATCACTCCTCTTTTTTTTCCTCCTCTCTACATCTTCATTACAGATATTCTCATTTCTCCTTTTACGAGAAACTACACGTTTCTCCAACACAGGATACTGACCTAAATGAGGAGCATAGCTTCTTCTTAATCTATTATACTCCTTTACACAATTTGTATCAGCACTAACTTTTGAATCATCAAAGTCTATCATGAATAAACCTGATAATGTTTTCACTCGTGACAAAGCAACATATGCCATACCTTCTTTGAACACAGTTGAACCAATGTTCACAAATGCACAATCTACAGTCAATCCTTGAGACTTGTGAATAGTTACAGCATATGCTAGCGAAAACGGAAACTGCTTCCTACGTACATATAAGTCTTTCACAAGCATGAAACGAACTGAACAACGACAAATGTCTTTAACTTCTTCTATCTGATCAAATTTTATTTTTAAACATTCAATTCCATCTTTTTTCTGATAATTAATAAAACCCACAACTCTTCCCATAGCTCCATTAACTAAACCTTTTTCAACATCCAAATTTCTCCTTAAAAATACTCTACAGTTCATGCAAACATATAGATTTTTTTCTAATCCAGCTGTTTTGGAAATGTTCTTCTCTAGTGAATCCAATTTATTTTTCAGTGTGCCTGTTAATGTGACAGTAATTCTTCCATCCTCAATTTTGTCCACTGCTTCCAATTTCCTGATATCTTCCTTTTCCAATTTCAAAAGCTCCTCATTGAATATTGAGCATTCACGTAGAGTTGGCATTAAGCAGATGACACTTTTGTTTTCTGCAATGTTCTTGTATATCTTCTCTGCAACTATTTCTTCCTTTGGAAATAAATTATGTAGCAGCCGACTCTGTAATGCTTTTTTGCCAGCTTCTGTGAGTAGTCCAATCCTGATATCTTTCAGAATACTTCCATATTCTTCATCGTTTGCTTGCCTCATATTAGTTGTAAGTTCCTTGTACTCAAAGAAGGACCAAATATTTGTATTACCGATGCTTCCCAATGACTTCTTCGTGTCTTCATGTGTCACAGTATTAAACACTGGTTGTCCTTTAACTGGAGTAAGTTGCAAAAGATCTCCAAAAACTATGACGTGTTTTCCTCCAAATAACACGTCATAGTCTGTCTTCAGAATTTGCTGCATTCTTAAATGCACAAAGGCAAGCATTAAGTTCGATACCATGCTCACCTCATCAATAATGAGAACTTGCATCTTCTTCAATACTCTTGAAACTTCCAAGCATGCTTCTCCAGTTAGCTTGTTGTATTGTATTTTGTTCTCATGCTCCACTGGTAACATAAGCAAACGATGTAAAGTGATTCCTTTTATGGTATATGCTGCTAACCCAGTTGGAGCAGTAACCACACAAGACAAAGTAGAATCCGTTTTTTGCTGTAGGTAGCTTCTGATGACTTTTATTAGGAAACTTTTTCCAGTTCCAGCTTGTCCGCTTACATACATCCTGATTGGATGAAATGATGTGCATGAGCACTCTTTTTTTTCATGTAGAAATCCGTGATCAATTTTTTTTCTGATCTCTTCATAAATTTGTTGCTGCTCTTCGTTCAGTTGTCTTTCCAAATTTTGTAAGTCTATAAATTCTCCTTGAGCTTGATTCATAGCCGTTTCCACTTCATTCATGGCTATTGATGCTTCATTTTCAACGATTGGTTGTCCTAGGGGATCTTGACTGAGTGTTCCTGAACTTTGGCTGTCCTGAGAACTGTCTCTAGCTATTTCTGCTGCAATTGTAGTTTCCTGTTCAATTTCTTCATTTAACATTTGCAGATAAGTTGTGAATGTATTGCATTGTATGCTGTCTTTGCAAGCATTAAAAGAATCTTCATAGCTTTGAAATTCTCCCAGTAGTTCATCCTCTGTACGCCATGGTTTAAACAGCTGTAAAAGAGCCAAGTAGTAAAATTCCTTTTTGTCAGTAGTGTCGCAACTCAGCTTTCGGTGATTTATCAAACTTCCTTTTGTTTGCTTCACCAAACATCCTTCCTCACCAATGACTTTATATTTTCCATTGTTGATGTCTTCTGCGGCTTTCCGTGAATAAATGTAGTTCTGCAGCACTTCATAGAGACACATGTTCTCCAGATGATGACTTCTCTTGGGATAATATGTGTCCAACATGTTTGATTTCAAAATATCTGTACTTTCTGGGTCATTCTCGGCCAAATATTCAATTTCTCCAACAGATTTCAGTACCCGATTTCTCATTGCTGCAAGGCCTAAACTTGCCCAAATTATTCTTCTTGATTTCGAGTAGAGACTTGCAGAAGATAACCTATCTGAACATTCGTAGGATCCAATTTCTCGATGCGATAACATCTTCAAACTGAAACTGTACAGCTTCTTACTGACAGTTTTCTCGTGAGAAATCTCTTCCCACATTTCCTTCAATTCTGTTTTTTCTGATTTCGTAATGTAAGACGTTACATATCGAGCAACAGCAATGGAATTGTCAACTACATACTGTATATCCATGTTAGCGTTCCACATGGATAAAATCACTGGGTTGTAGACATTTATACTTTTTGATTCTTCTTTTCTTTTAAGGTTGTAGGTATTCTTAGGTGATTTTCTTGTGATAGTATGTCTCACAGATGACATAAAACTGTTAACTCTTCCATTTGAAAGAACAGGTCTAGGAAATCCAAATCGACATTTAGTGTAGTATTTATCTTTGCTCTTGTATTTCCGTCGACAGTATTTTCCACACCGATGACTTTGGAAACGTAAAACTTGCTCCTTTAACTTTTTCTCTTCTGTGCTTTTTGGTATAGCACATGTTGCATATTCTTCAATGTAAGATAACACTGCTTCATCAGTATCTGTTCCAAACTTTGGGGCATCCTTGATCCACAACAGCATATGAATATGAGGAGCACCTCTTGCCTGGTACTCTTTTCTCCAAAAGAAATCCACTACTTCTCCTAGAGGTGGATTTTTTTTATTGCAGATGAAGGACATCATAGCCTCAAATCTATGATTGAAATATCTGCAAACATTAACCGGATCCAATGAGCACAGTTCTCCTGCTGTCTTGTATTCAATGTTTTTAATGTTTGAATTTGCCTCTCGTAGAAAATCCAGTAAATCATCCCAAGCGTACTCCGCACAGCTTAGGGTAACGAACCATGTTGGTGTTCCTAAATTCCGTAACATGCATTTTAATTCACCATGGCGTCTGTACCAATATTCATTTGTCCCACGCTGACAAGCCATCAGATTGATCAGTTGTGTTTCCAAATGATCATCTCGGTGCTGCACTTTCTCCATAAAATCCTTAGCAGACACATTTTGCGAATGTACTCCACTTTTTAAAATGTGATTTACTGCATAAGACAATGCAGACAAGTCGCTTTCAAATAAAAGATGGAACAAATAAGGAATACTTTGTCGAAATCTGGGATCTTCAGCATAAAGTCTTGTAGTCCGATACTCAGAAGCTGGAATCTGTTCCGGACGTTCATCGTATCGTCCTCCTTTTCCTTTAGGAAACAGCTGGGGAAAACATCGAGCTTCCAAGCTCTCCTCCCATACACTCACGGGAGTTCCTTTTGCTTTCTTCATCTGAAATAGATCAATATTGTCTCCCATAACTTCTTTTGAATGAAGAGGATGTATGCTAAAATGTTCGTAAATTTCTTCTTCCTTTGACTTGTCCACTTTTTCAATTTGTCCAGTTGGTGTTTCTGTGTCTTCTTGTAAATCTTCTTCTTCTTCTTTTTCTATATAAATTGATTCATACCATTTGTTATTCCTTTTCAAATACAAATTTGCTCTTTGTACTTTCCGTACATCTACCAGCTCCTGCCAAATCTTCTTATTCTTTGTAGGTACACCATTAACCAGAATAATTAATGGTTCAGTTTCCAAAGTATTCGCATCAATAGTTTCCATATTTCTTTTCAAATCCAAGGGCAAATACACCACCATACCTTTTAAACCTCTCAGTAAATCTGAAGGAGGTAATTTACCAGTTTTGGGCTCCATACGTACTATGGTCTGGAACGGATGAACACATTGAATGAGTATAGACTCATATGTATTTAATTCAGAAAGTTCAGCAGGAATAGCATCCAATTCTAAATTATTATGTACAGCTCTGGTCGGCATTCTATTTTCCTCTAACTTGTTGTAACAGTATTTACAAATACGCTGAACTTCACCCAATTCAAAACAATTTTCAAGAAATATATATGTGGCAAAATCCTTCCACTTATAATTATCTTCATTTTCACTCTTTCTGTAGAGATCAACATACCTGGTTTGTTTTCTATAATGAGTTATGCGGCAACAAATACAAGTAATATTTGGTCTTCCATTAGAGATTATTGCAAATTTTGTTATGTGATCATTAAATGTCTTACTTACAGAGGGTTCTACATTCTCTTCCACTTTTTCCTCATTTACTGTGTCCTTCTCTGCACTGTTTTGTTCAGGACCAAAGTAACAAAACTGAATTTCATCAACAACCTTCTCTACATCTGATACCGTTCCACGGAACAGAGCCCTATTCAATTCATCTAACTTTATTGCTGGACTTTTAGCAAAATACAACCGTCTCACAAACTTTCTCATTTCAGTATGATGAACAGCCAGCATCCTAAAATGATGGAAAACACTATTACACACTTTTCTAGATAGACAAGCCAGAGAATGACCCTGCAAACCAGTATTCTCTCTCACTCTGCATGGATCCAAACTTTGAAGCACCTTAATCTTCTGTTTTACACTTTTTTTGCTATATTCTCTTAGAAACTCACGAAATTTATCAATAGATTCCTGACGCACAGTGCAAATACTACTACAATTCCAAGTGTACACTGGGGCTTTAGGACGTCTCCCCATAGCCTCATCCGCCATCACTTGTACCTCATCTCTTGGAACCATTATCTCCTTCTCCATTATGCAACCATTTTTCACTTCATAAGCACGACCTCTGGTGTCAACTGCATGCAGCAAACTATTACTTTGAAAATAACTCTCTTCATTAAAAAAAGGTTCACTACTTGAACTATGCATCCATTTTCCTAAAAACACTTTAGAAAAGTTTGTTCTGTTCACTACTCTTTTCCTTTTGCTATGTGATTTCAGTACATTAACCATTTTGTCTAATGTACGCATCCTATTCAAAATTAAAATGAATAGTTTCCTTTTTAATTCTAATGCCTTTGCTGCAATGGCTTCAATTTCTTTTTTTCTCTTATAAAACTTAGCCTTTTGCTTATATTTCTTCACATCCTTCATCAAATTGGACATAACTCTTCTCTGAAACATTTTTCTACGTATCTATTTAAACGCTGTTTTTCTGTTTAAGTTAATCTTTTTAGTTGCAGAAGGTATATTTGCATTAACTAAATTCTCAATTTTTTCCTGTGCTTTTCGATTGAAATCATTCTTTCCAGTACAGACATTTTGTACATTTTTCCTTTTTTTCAATATGTTTTTTAGAAAAATTTTTGTCTGCTTACCAGAAGATTTTTTCTTTTTCCCAACATGAGCATCTTCAACTAACTTAGGTCCTCCAGTTGTCTTCAAATATAGGTTTTTTTTGTGGTCTTTTTTTACTCTGGATTTTGTAGGCATCTTAAATTTTGTTCACTGCTCTTCAGCAATACCTGAAAAAAACTAAAAAAAAATTCCTTTATTTTATTTAAATATATTACTACATTTGTTTTCACATTAGTCACAAAACGAAATTTCTTTGCCAATTTGAAAGCACACTTACTGCTCTTTTTTTTGGCAAGTGATAATCACTTTTACAGACTGACACATTATGAATCCACTTTTCAGATTTTTTAAAAAGCACATGTCCAAACTGCTTTTTCAGACCATCACCATTTGTAACCTGGGTGACTGCCTACACTCCAGCAAGGGCAACCAGCCTTAGTGATGCTGAATGTATTTGCATTACTGACTGAAACCTCAAACCCCACTCGCTTGTGAATACTGTGCATGATTCCACATGGTAAGCAGCTGGGTGTGTGCTAAGAGTCTGCTTCTGCACTAAAAAATGGCTCCCCCTTTCCTTCTAATGCAACTGTGAAATCACCAGAGCAATACGCAATAAATCTCTGCCTGTAATTCCTATTTGCACACAGAGTCATGTTTTCACATTAGTCACAAAACGAAATTTCTTTGCCAATTTGAAAGCACACTTACTGCTCTTTTTTTTGGCAAGTGATAATCACTTTTACAGACTGACACATTATGAATCCACTTTTCAGATTTTTTAAAAAGCACATGTCCAAACTGCTTTTTCAGACCAGCACCATGTGTAACCTGGGTGACTGCCTACACTCCAGCAAGGGCAACCAGCCTTAGTGATGCTGAATGTATTTGCATTACTGACTGAAACCTCAAACCCCACTCGCTTGTGAATACTGTGCATGATTCCACATGGTAAGCAGCTGGCTGTGTGCTAAGAGTCTGCTTCTGCACCAAAAAATGGCTCTCCCTTTCCATCTAATGCAACTGTGAAATCACCAGAGCAATACGCAATAAATCTCTGCCTGTAATTCCTATTTGCACACAGAGTCATGTTTTCACATTAGTCACAAAACGAAATTTCTTTGCCAATTTGAAAGCACACTTACTGCTCTTTTTTTTGGCAAGTGATAAACACTTTTACAGACTGACACATTATGAATCCACTTTTCAGATTTTTTAAAAAGCACATGTCCAAACTGCTTTTTCAGACCAGCACCATTTGTAACCTGGGTGACTGCCTACACTCCAGCAAGGGCAACCAGCCTTAGTGATGCTGAATGTATTTGCATTACTGACTGAAACCTCAAACCCCACTCGCTTGTGAATACTGTGCATGATTCCACATAGTAAGCAGCTGGGTGTGTGCTAAGAGTCTGCTTCTGCACCAAAAAATGGCTCCCCCTTTCCATCTAATGCAACTGTGAAATCACCAGAGCAATACGCAATAAATCTCTGCCTATAATTCCTCTTTGCACACAGAGTCATGTTTTCACATTAGGCCCTTAAACGAAATTTCTTTGCCAATTTAAAAGCACACTTACTGCTCTTTTTTTTGGCAAGTGATAAACACTTTTACAGACTGACACATTATGAATCCACTTTTCAGATTTTTTAAAAAGCACATGTCCAAACTGCTTTTTCAGACCAGCACCATTTGTAACCTGGGTGACTGCCTACACTCCAGCAAGGGCAAACAGCCTTAGTGATGCTGAATGTATTTGCATTACTGACTGAAACCTCAAACCCCACTCGCTTGTGAATACTGTCCATGATTCCACATGGTAAGCAGCTGGGTGTGTGCTAAGAGTCTGCTTCTGCACCAAAAAATGGCTCCCCCTTTCCATCTAATGCAACTGTGAAATCACCACAGCAATACGCAATAAATCTCTGTCTGTAATTCCTATTTGCACACAGAGTCATGTTTTCACATTAGGCCCTTAAACGAAATTTCTTTGCCAATTTGAAAGCACACTTACTGCTCTTTTTTTTGGCAAGTGATAAACACTTTTACAGACTGACACATTATGAATCCACTTTTCAGATTTTTTAAAAAGCACATGTCCAAACTGCTTTTTCAGACCAGCACCATTTGTAACCTGGGTGACTGCCTACACTCCAGCAAGGGCAAACAGCCTTAGTGATGCTGAATGTGTTTGCATTACTGACTGAAACCTCAAACCCCACTCGCTTGTGAATACTGTGCATGATTCCACATGGTAAGCAGCTGGCTGTGTGTTAAGAGTCTGCTTCTGCACCAAAAAATGGCTCCCCCTTTCCATCTAATGCAACTGTGAAATCACCAGAGCAATACGCAATAAATCTCTGCCTGTAATTCCTATTTGCACACAGAGTCATGTTTTCACATTAGTCCCAAAACGAAATTTCTTTGCCAATTTGAAAGCACACTTACTGCTCTTTTTTTTGGCAAGTGATAAACACTTTTACAGACTGACACATTATGAATCCACTTTTCAGATTTTTTAAAAAGCACATGTCCAAACTGCTTTTTCAGACCAGCACCATTTGTAACCTGGGCGACTGCCTACACTCCAGCAAGAGCAACCAGCCTTAGTGATGCTGAATGTATTTGCATTACTGACTGAAACCTCAAACCCCACTCGCTTGTGAATACTGTGCATGATTCCACATGGTAAGCAGCTGGCTGTGTGCTAAGAGTCTGCTTCTGCACCAAAAAATGGCTCCCCCTTTCCATCTAATGCAACTGTGAAATCACCAGAGCAATACGCAATAAATCTCTGCCTGTAATTCCTATTTGCACACAGAGTCATGTTTTCACATTAGTCACAAAACGAAATTTCTTTGCCAATTTGAAAACACACTTACTGCTCTTTTTTTTGGCAAGTGATAAACACTTTTACAGACTGACACATTATGAATCCACTTTTCAGATTTTTTAAAAAGCACATGTCCAAACTGCTTTTTCAGACCAGCACCATTTGTAACCTGGGTGACTGCCTACACTCCAGCAAGGGCAACCAGACTTAGTGATGCTGAATGTATTTGCATTACTGACTGAAACCTCAAACCCCACTCGCTTGTGAATACTGTGCATGATTCCACATAGTAAGCAGCTGGGTGTGTGCCAAGAGTCTGCTTCTGCACCAAAAAATGGCTCCCCCTTTCATCTAATGCAACTGTGAAATCACCAGAGCAATACGCAATAAATCTCTGCCTATAATTCCTCTTTGCACACATAGTCATGTTTTCACATTAGTCACAAAACGAAATTTCTTTGCCAATTTGAAAGCACACTTACTGCTCTTTTTTTTGGCAAGTGATAAACACTTTTACAGACTGACACATTATGAATCCACTTTTCAGATTTTTTAAAAAGCACATGTCCAAACTGCTTTTTCAGACCAGCACCATTTGTAACCTGGGTGACTGCCTACACTCCAGCAAGGGCAACCAGCCTTAGTGATGCTGAATGTATTTGCATTACTGACTGAAACCTCTAACCCCACTCGCTTGTGAATACTGTGCATGATTCCACATAGTAAGCAGCTGGGTGTGTGCTAAGAGTCTGCTTCTGCACCAAAAAATGGCTCCCCCTTTCCATCTAATGCAACTGTGAAATCACCAGAGCAATACGCAATAAATCTCTGCCTGTAATTCCTATTTGCACACAGAGTCATGTTTTCACATTAGTCACAAAACGAAATTTCTTTGCCAATTTGAAAGCACACTTACTGCTCTTTTTTTTGGCAAGTGATAAACACTTTTACAGACTGACACATTATGAATCCACTTTTCAGATTTTTTAAAAAGCACATGTCCAAACTGCTTTTTCAGACCAGCACCATTTGTAACCTGGGTGACTGCCTACACTCCAGCAAGGGCAACCAGCCTTAGTGATGCTGAATGTATTTGCATTACTGACTGAAACCTCAAACCCCACTCGCTTGTGAATACTGTGCATGATTCCACATGGTAAATAGCTGGCTGTGTGCTAAGAGTCTGCTTCTGCACCAAAAAATGGCTCCCCCTTTCCATCTAATGCAACTGTGAAATCACCAGAGCAATACGCAATAAATCTCTGCCTGTAATTCCTATTTGCACACAGAGTCATGTTTTCACATTAGTCACAAAACGAAATTTCTTTGCCAATTTGAAAGCACACTTACTGCTCTTTTTTTTGGCAAGTGATAAACACTTTTACAGACTGACACATTATGAATCCACTTTTCAGATTTTTTAAAAAGCACATGTCCAAACTGCTTTTTCAGACCAGCACCATTTGTAACCTGGGTGACTGCCTACACTCCAGCAAGGGCAACCAGCCTTAGTGATGCTGAATGTATTTGCATTACTGACTGAAACCTCAAACCCCACTCGCTTGTGAATACTGTGCATGATTCCACATGGTAAATAGCTGGCTGTGTGCTAAGAGTCTGCTTCTGCACCAAAAAATGGCTCCCCCTTTCCATCTAATGCAACTGTGAAATCACCAGAGCAATACGCAATAAATCTCTGCCTGTAATTCCTATTTGCACACAGAGTCATGTTTTCACATTAGTCACAAAACGAAATTTCTTTGCCAATTTGAAAGCACACTTACTGCTCTTTTTTTTGGCAAGTGATAAACACTTTTACAGACTGACACATTATGAATCCACTTTTCAGATTTTTTAAAAAGCACATGTCCAAACTGCTTTTTCAGACCAGCACCATTTGTAACCTGGGTGACTGCCTACACTCCAGCAAGGGCAAACAGCCTTAGTGATGCTGAATGTATTTGCATTACTGAGTCCAACCTCAAACCCTTAAACTATTCTTTTATTATACCAGTACACCTTAATTTATTGTGAAAACATAGTCCATATTATTTTACTTGTTCCTCACATTTAAATTTCTCCCAAAACAGAAAATAATAAACACAACTTCAACAAAAAGAATTGCATTTCTATTATTCATTTCTTAATTTACCATATACATCCCCTCTCAAACTCTAAACTCACCTTTAAAATTAGTTAGTTGTGAAAGAAATGTGGCACTCAAACAGCAGATTATCAGAGCCAGGATCTCTGTTCTTTACACCTCTCTCCTCTCAGCAGAACCAGATAATGGCAAACTTTCCCTCTCTTTTTCCACACATATACATGTTAGTTTCAAATCTCAGTGCTTGCCCCTTTTTTTCAAATGTAATCACACATTTCTATTGGTTGAAAACCAACCCTTTTCCAAAAGTACCCTTCCTCCAACTTGACTTCTGCCTAGTACCCTTCCCCCAACTTGACTTCTGCCTGCTACCATAGCAACAGCTCATGGAACACTGCTGTGTGGAGTTAGGTCAGAAGTTCGCCAAACAATGTTTCAATTCCACAGAGCAAGAGTGCTTGACTTTTCAAACCTAACAGCAAATCCATAGTACTGTTCTTTGGTAACACATTTTTCTGTACCAATACAAAACATGCTTCTATTAATTTACACATACAGCCTAGTTTTTATTCTAGAATGGTATGAAACAGCCAATCAGTTCTTTTTTTTATGAAAAAAATATGTATGCCTCCATTTCCAAACTGTCTTTCTTTTCATATTGCCATTCTACTGAAAGACACCTCCTGAGTGCATCCAGTTCTCCTTTGAAGATGTTCACAGTGTGGATTGTAGGGCACAGCTATGTCTTCTGGAGTGAAAAGTATGCAGAGAAAACAGATATGGTGAGAGACCTTGCTTTGCCAAATGTAGACATTAAATGGATTGGTCAGAGAGGGTTAAAGTGGCACCAATTGATGCCATTGGTGAAATCCTTCATGCACATCCAACACCCTGACCTCATAATAGTGCACTGTGGTGGCAATGACCTAGGCACTTTGACTGGGGTAGGTCTGGAAATGCTTATGAAGGACACCTTTGCACAACTGTTTTCACTTTTCCCTAAAACTGCCTTTGTGTTTTCTAACATATGCCAAAGGCAAAAATGGAACTGGTCCAATCATTTCTGTCCGCAGATTGACAAAGCAAGAAAGCACGTCAACAAATCTGTTTCTGCTTTCCTCCGTGACTATGGTATGGGTTCCATTTACCACAACAACTTGCGTTACGACATGCAAGACATTTATAGAGGAGATGGTGTGCACTTCAATGATGAAGGGAACAGAGTCTTCCTCTTGAACCTTAGACTCTGCATCGGTACTTACTTGTAGGTACCACTAAAAAATCACTTCATAAACACAACGGCTCTTTTTAGAGCCCCCTAATATCTAAACACTTAAATCTGCATTTCATTTCTTTTATTTTATTTTTTTTCTACCGTACGCTTACCGTACGCGTACCCCGCGATTTTTTTTAAAATCAATAAATGTTTTCTTTGTACTTTTCTGTCCTTCTTTGACCCCCTTACAAATGTTAGGGGGTCTGTAACTCTCCTCCTTGCCCCCTTTTCTTGTTATCACTCTTTTTTTTCTGAGTGAAACACACGAAAGGGCGGCCGCCGCTTCCTGGTTTCGACCGATTCGAATGTTTACTAAGATCTAAGAGCCAATCAGAATCGCGCTCGCGCACGCCACCGTACGCGTACGGTAAGCGTACCGTAAGCGCACAATAAGCTGGCTCAGATATATATATTGATTTAAAGGCTATTTTCTCAGAATCTACTGAACAGATTTACACCAAACCTACAAAAGGCACTTCCTTGACCTGAGGACTACCTCTCTGCCAAATTTCTAGTAATTCTGTTCAGCCGTTCGGGCTGTAGCCCTGTCTAAAGGTCCTATGGAAAAATGCATGGGAAAAACGCGTTTTGGGACCCCCCTTTTATCTCAGCCCCCGCTTGATGAATCCCCTCGAGACTTTCAGGGAAGGAGCGGAGCGTAGCGCCCCACCTATTTTGAAAAATTTGCGAGGATTTGTCGACTGGCGCCAAAGTTATATTCAAAATAGAATGTTGCGGATTTCCTATGGAAACGTGGTCCTAACTATAACTACCTACTGGCGACCGCCAGTAGGTAATATTTGTATAGAGTTTTTATATGTATTTTATGGGCATGCTCCTTTTAAATCCTATGTATTTTTTACAGGCATTTTTTACAGCTATTTATGTAATTATGCTACTACTACTGGCCACTATATTTCGATAATGTTCAGTGTTTTAATTTTGCATTATTCAGTTAGAACAACTGTATTGTGAACACTATCTTCCAATGTGTTTTCTATGTCTACTCGCCCTCACAGGCACGTGATACTGCACTAGCACTTTAAATATCAGGCTTCCCTTAACAGCGTCATGTGATCAAGGCCTCCAGAAGGCTGAAACGCATCATGGCGGAGGTGCGTTATTGTTGGATTGAATAAAGAATTGCACCAATTTGATGGGTCCGTGTTCGTCTTTGCAGGAGGAACTAGCAAGTTGATGACAAAGTCCTTTGCATATATATATATATATATATATATATATATATATATATATTCACTGAAAAAATCATAGGTTTTAGGCACGTTATAGTTAGGAATCAGCATTTAAAAACCTTAGAAATTCACTGAAACAACCATAGGTTTCAGGGGCGTTATAGTTAGCTGGACATTTCCCTCGTACAAAACCCTAGAAACTCCCCTGTTATACTTAGTTCAGCTAACTATAACTCGCGCCCCCACAATGCACTGCTGATGACGTCACATATTACATCACTCATGACATGGTCAGTGAGTGAGATAAATCTAACACACTATTCAGAAGTTGGTGCAAACTGCAGATATCACCAGAATTCCAGCGATAAGTGCCCCAAAATTTAACACCATGGTGGACTCCATCAAATAACAGTAATAAGAACAAGAAAGAGTCACACAGCAGTTAAGAGAACAACCAAAAACGTTCAAACTTTATTTTTTATAATCATAAATATGTAAACGATAAACTATTTTCAAACTTTATTTTTTTATTAACATATATATGAACGATAAACTAATAAACAAAATGTAACAACAATAAAACAAAACAACAAGGCGGAACACTCCTATGGGGACCATGGATGTCGACGACAGACCTGGAAAATCAGAAAGATTGTTAAAAAAAAAACAACATGGTATTCTCAACAAAATACCACAAGAAACAAATCACAGATATATAAAATGCATACAGCTAACAAAATTTTATAAGTTTAACTTACAAAAACTGTAAATGTTGCCGCTTTAAAATATTTACCGAATCTGAGGAATTTTTTTTGCAGAAGGCACCACGCCCACAACACTTTTCTTCAGTGGTGAGGAAATTTTGTACTTTTCCCAAGGGGCAAACAAAGACCAATGCCACCTTGATCACGTGCAAGATTTCCAAAAGAGTTCTCTCACGAGGGGATCCTAACAAGAAATACTCGTACGGCATGGCAAGTATGATGAAACACCTAAGGACCCTTCATCCGAACAATCTTGCACGAGAAGAGTGCAAACAGATGAGAAACACTCCTATTCTGTATCTGTAAAAAAGAATCACAAATAAATGTATATTAGTAACTTTCAAAATTATACTATTCCATTACTGTACAAACACATTTTATATAAATACTGACTAAGAAACTATGTCCCTGAACCACAAGTTTGACAATGGTTAAAACACTACATGCATAGTGCATACTACTTTGAAGCAGTTCATGCCCTAAAGCCTACCTCACTAAAACTCTACATGGTAACTGACTAAATGATTACAGTTCTATAGGGAGACACACTGGGTGAGTGGCAGGGTGTTTGCTAGAAGAGTATGAATACTAACTAGGGAATTGAAGGTGTGAAACACAACTGTGTAGGTGATTAGAGGACTGCATCCATACTGCATAGGCATTTAAAGCAGTCCATGTGCTAAGTCCTGGCTCACTGCATGACTACTTGGGTACTGAGTGAATGATTACAGTACAGCAAGGAGAGTACCTATGTGAATTTATAAGTGAGAGGCTTTTCGCACGGGGAATGGATTAGGACTTGGTACTGAATGGGTCACTAGAGGAGTGCAAAGGCAGTGACAAGTGCTGGACTGTTTGGATACTGACTAGGAAATTGAAAGTGTGAAAGACAAGTGTCTAGGTGGTTAGAAGACTGCATGCATACTGCATAGGGGTCTGAAGCAGTCCATGTGCGAAGGCCTGGCTCCGTGCATGAATACTTAGGCACTGAGTGAATGATTAGAGTACTGCAAATATAGTATCTTGGTGAATTTATAAGTGTTGGGCTTTAGCACAGTGAATGGATTAGTACACGGTGCTGAATGGGTCACTAGAGGACTGCAAAGGGAGTGACAGGGTGTTTCCTGGAAGTGTATGAATACTGACTAGGGAATTGAAGGTGTAAAAGACAAGTATATAGTATGTTAGAACACTACATGCATACTGCATAGGCATTTGAAGCAATCTGTTTGGCACTTAGAAACTGACTAAATAATCAGACTACTTCTAGGATAGTGCTTAGGTAAAACTTTTACATTTTCAGTTCTGCCACAGTGAACAGAATAGTACATGGTACTGCACCTTAGTGTCAAACCCTGACCCATTTTATCAATGCATAAGCAAAGACTACCTTCTATTGCTACTAAAACATGACAACATGACAGGTTTTAAAAGAGTTATCTGCTAAAAAACTACACAATGTTACCAAATGCTTCTCTCACAGTGCTTCCCAAATGCACACAGACTCACAGTGCGATTCTAGACAACAACCACTATACCTAGGAGTTTACCAAAACTCATTCACTACTGTGGAAGTGGTAAGGGAACTGCACACAATCTTCATATTTCAGGACTGCACTTTTATGTCAAAGCCTGACTCATTTAATCAAAGCATAAGCAAAGACTGGCTTCTAATGCTACTACAACTTGACAACATGACCGGTTATAAAACAGTTATCTGTCAGCAAATACACGATGTTACCAAATGCTTCTCTCACAATCCTTACCCAAATGCACACAGACTCACAGTGTGATTTTAGACAAGCAACACTATCCTAGGAGTTTACCAAAACTCATTCACTAGTCTGGAAGAGTTAATGGTACTGCACACAATCTACATATTTAAGTACAGCACATCAGTGTCAAAGCATGACTCATTTAATCAACGCATAAGCAAAGACTGGATTCTAATGCTACAAAAACTTCACAACATGACCGGTTATAAAACAGTTATCTGTCAGCAAATACACGATGTTACCCAATGCTTCTCTCACAATCCTTACCCAAATGCACACAGACTCACAGTGTGAGTTTAGACAAGCAACACTATCCTAGGAGTTTACCAAAACTCATTCACTAGTCTTGAAGAGTTAATGGTACTGCACACAATCTACATATTTAAGTACAGCACATCAGTGTCAAAGCATGACTCATTTAATCAACGCATAAGCAAAGACGGGATTCTAATGCTACTAAAACTTCACAACAGGACAGGTTTTAAAACAGTTATCTGTCAGCAAATACATGATGTTATCAAATACTTCTCTCACAATGATCCCAAATACACACTAACGCACAGTGTGATTCTAGACAAGCACCACTATCCCTAGGAGTTTATCAAAACTCATTCACTACTGTGCAAGTGGTAAGGGAACTACACACAATCTACTTATTTCACGACTGCAATTTACTGTCAATGCCTGACTCATTTAATGAAAGCATAAGCCATAACTGTCTTCTAATGCTACTAAAATTTGACAACATGACATGTTTTAAAACAGTTGTCTGTCAGCAAATACACGATGTTACCAAACACTTCTCTCACAGTGGTTCCCAAATGCACACAGACTCACAGTGTGATTCTAGACAAACAACACTATCCCTAGCAGCTTATCAAAACTCATGCACTACAGTGGAAGTGGTAAGGGAACTGCACACAATCTACATATTTCACGACTGCACTTTAGTGTCAAAGCCTGACTCATTTAATCAACGCATAAGCAATGACTAGCTTCTAATGCTACTAAACCTTGACAACATGACAGGTTTTAAAATAGTTATCTGTCAGCAAATACACGATGTTACCAAATGCTTCTCTCACAGTGGTTCCCAAATGCACACAGACTCACAGTGTGATTCTAGACAGCAACCACTATACCCAGGAGTTTACCAAAAATCATTCACTACCGTGGAAGTGGTAAGGGAACTGCACACAATCTTCATATTTCAGGACAGCACTTTTGTGTCAAAGCCTGACTCATTTAATCAAAGCATAAGCAAAGAATGGCTTCTAATGCTACTAAAACTTGACAACATGACCGGTTTTAAAACAGTTATCTGTCAGCAAATACACAATGTTACCAAATGCTTCTCTCACAATCCTTACACAAATGCACACAGACTCACAGTGTGATTTTAGACAAGCAACACTATCTAGGAGTTTACCAAAACTCATTCACTAGTCTGGAAGAGTTAATGGTACTGCACACAATCTACATATTTAAGTACAGCACATCAGTGTCAAAGCATGACTCATTCAATCAACGCATAATCAAAGACTGGATTCTAATGCTACTAAAACTTCGCAACATGACAGGTTTTAAAACAGTTATCTGTCAGCAAATACATGATGTTACCAAATGCTTCTCTCACAGTGATCCCAAATACACACTAACTCACAGTGGGATTCTAGACAAGCACCACTATCCTTAGGAGTTTACCAAAACTCATTCACTACAGTGCAAGTGGTAAGGGAACTGCACACAATCTACATATTTCACGACTGCAATTTACTGTCAATGCCTGACTCATTTAATGAAAGCATAAGCCATAATTGTCTTGTAATGCTACTAAAACTTCAAAACATGACATGTTTTAAAACAGTTATCTGTCAGCAAATACAAGATGTTACCAAACACTTCTCTCACAGTGGTTCCCAAATGCACACAGACTCACAGTGTGATTCTAGACAAACAACACTATCCCTAGCAGCTTACCAAAACTCATTCACTACAGTGGAAGTGGTAAGGGAACTGCACACAATCTACATATTTCACGACAGCACTTTAGTGTCAATGCCTGACTCATTTAATCAACGCATAAGCAATGACTGGCTTCTAATGCTACTAAAACTTGACAACATGACAGGTTTTAAAATAGTTATTTGTCAGCGATTACACAATGTTACCAAATGCTTCTCTCACAATCCTTACCCAAATGCACACAGACTCACAGTGTGATTTTAGACAAGCAACACTTTCCTAGGAGTTTACCAAAACTAATTCACTAGTCTGGAAGAGTTAATGGTACTGCACACAATCTACATATTTAAGTACAGCACATCAGTGTCAAAGCATGACTCATTTAATCAACGCATAAGCAAAGACTGGATTCTAATGCTACTAAAACTTCACAACATGACAGGTTTTAAAAGTTATCTGTCAGCAAATACATGATGTTATCAAATACTTCTCTCACAATGATCCCAAATACACACTAACGCACAGTGTGATTCTAGACAAGCACCACTATCCCTAGGAGTTTATCAAAACTCATTCACTACTGTGCAAGTGGTAAGGGAACTGCACACAATCTCCTTATTTCACGACTGCAATTTACTGTCAATGCCTGACTCATTTAATGAAAGCATAAGCCATAACTGTCTTCTAATGCTACTAAGATTTGACAACATGACATGTTTTAAAACAGTTGTCTGTCAGCAAATACACGATGTTACCAAACACTTCTCTCACAGTGGTTCCCAAATGCACACAGACTCACAGTGTGATTCCAGACAAACAACACTATCCCTAGCAGCTTATCAAAACTCATTCACTACAGTGGAAGTGGTAAGGGAACTGCACACAATCTACATATTTCACGACTGCACTTTAGTGTCAAAGCCTGACTCATTTAATCAACGCATAAGCAATGACTAGCTTCTAATGCTACTAAACCTTGACAACATGACAGGTTTTAAAATAGTTATCTGTCAGCAAATACACAATGTTACCAAATGCTTCTCTCACAGTGGTTCCCAAATGCACACAGACTCACAGTGTGATTCTAGACAGCAACCACTATACCCAGGAGTTTACCAAAAATCATTCACTACCGTGGAAGTGGTAAGGGAACTGCACACAATCTTCATATTTCAGGACAGCACTTTTGTGTCAAAGCCTGACTCATTTAATCAAAGCATAAGCAAAGAATGGCTTCTAATGCTACTAAAACTTGACAACATGACCGGTTTTAAAACAGTTATCTGTCAGCAAATACACAATGTTACCAAATGCTTCTCTCACAATCCTTACACAAATGCACACAGACTCACAGTGTGATTTTAGACAAGCAACACTATCTAGGAGTTTACCAAAACTCATTCACTAGTCTGGAAGAGTTAATGGTACTGCACACAATCTACATATTTAAGTACAGCACATCAGTGTCAAAGCATGACTCATTCAATCAACGCATAATCAAAGACTGGATTCTAATGCTACTAAAACTTCGCAACATGACAGGTTTTAAAACAGTTATCTGTCAGCAAATACATGATGTTACCAAATGCTTCTCTCACAGTGATCCCAAATACACACTAACTCACAGTGTGATTCTAGACAAGCACCACTATCCTTAGGAGTTTACCAAAACTCATTCACTACAGTGCAAGTGGTAAGGAAACTGCACACAATCTACATATTTCACGACTGCAATTTACTGTCAATGCCTGACTCATTTAATGAAAGCATAAGCCATAACTGTCTTCTAATGCTACTAAAATTTGACAACTTGACATGTTTTAAAACAGTTGTCTGTCAGCAAATACACGATGTTACCAAACACTTCTCTCACAGTGGTTCCCAAATGCACACAGACTCACAGTGCGATTCTAGACAAACAACACTATCCCTAGCAGCTTATCAACACTCATTCACTACAGTGGAAGTGGTAAGGGAACTGCACACAATCTACATATTTCACGACTGCACTTTAGTGTCAAAGCCTGACTCATTTAATCAACGCATAAGCAATGACTAGCTTCTAATGCTACTAAACCTTGACAACATGACAGGTTTTAAAATAGTTATCTGTCAGCAAAAACACGATGTTACCAAATGCTTCTCTCACAGTGGTTCCCAAATGCACACAGACTCACAGTGTGATTCTAGACAGCAACCACTATACCCAGGAGTTTACCAAAAATCATTGACTACCGTGGAAGTGGTAAGGGAACTGCACACAATCTTCATATTTCAGGAGGGCACTTTTGTGTCAAAGCCTGACTCATTTAATCAAAGCATAAGCAAAGACTGGCTTCTAATGCTACTAAAACTTGACAACATGACCGGTTTTAAAACAGTTATCTGTCAGCAAATACACAATGTTACCAAGTGCTTCTCTCACAATCCTTACCCAAATGCACACAGACTCACAGTGTGATTTTAGACAAGCAACACTATCCTAGGAGTTTACCAAAACTCATTCACTAGTCTGGAAGAGTTAATGGTACTGCACACAATCTACATATTTAAGTACAGCACATCAGTGTCAAAGCATGACTCATTCAATCAACGCATAATCAAAGACTGGATTTTAATGCTACTAAAACTTCGCAACATGACAGGTTTTAAAACAGTTATTTGTCAGCAAATACATGATGTTACCAAATGCTTCTCTCACAGTGATCCCAAATACACACTAACTCACAGTGTGATTCTAGACAAGCACCACTATCCTTAGGAGTTTACCAAAACTCATTCACTACAGTGCAAGTGGTAAGGGAACTGCACACAATCTACATATTTCACGACTGCAATTTACTGTCAATGCCTGACTCATTTAATGAAAGCATAAGCCATAATTGTCTTGTAATGCTACTAAAACTTCAAAACATGACATGTTTTAAAACAGTTATCTGTCAGCAAATACAAGATGTTACCAAACACTTCTCTCAAAGTGGTTCCCAAATGCACACAGACACACAGTGTGATTCTAGACAAACAACACTATCCCTAGCTGCTTCTCAAAACTCATTCACTACAGTGGAAGTGGTAAGGGAACTGCACACAATCTACATATTTCACGACAGCACTTTAGTGTCAATGCCTGACTCATTTAATCAACGCATAAGCAATGACTGGCTTCTAATGCTACTAAAACTTGACAACATGACATGTATTAAAATAGTTATCTGTCAGCGAATACACAATGTTACCAAATGCTTCTCTCACAGTGGTTCCCAAATGCACACAGACTCACAGTGTGATTCTAGACAACAACCACTATACCTAGGAATTTACCAAAAATCATTCACTACTGTGGAAGTGGTAAGGGAACTGCACACAATCTTCATATTTCAGGACTGCACTTTTGTGTCAAAGCCTCACTAATTTAATCAAATCATAAGCAAAGACTGGCTTCTAATGCTACTAAAACTTGACAACATGACCGGTTTTAAAACTGTTATCTGTCAGCAAATACATGATGTTACCAAATGCTTCTCTCACAGTGGTTTCCAAATGCACACAGACTCACAGTGTGATTCTAGACAACAACCACTCTACCCAGGAGTTTACCAACAATCATTCACTACTGTGGAAGTGGTAAGGGAACTGCACACAATCTTCATATTTCAGAACTGCACTTTTGTGTCAAAGCCTGACTCATTTAATCAAAGCATAAGCAAAGACTGGCTTGTAATGCTATTGAAACTTGACAAAATGACCGGTTTTAAAACAGTTATCTGTCAGCAAATACACAATGTTATCAAATGCTTCTCTCACAATCCTTACCCAAATGCACACAGACTCACAGTGTGATTTTAGACAAGCAACTCTTCCTAGGAGTTTACCAAAACTCATTCACTGGTCTGGAAGAGTTAATGGTACTGCACACAATCTACATATTTAAGTACAGCACATCAGTGTCAAAGCATAGCTCATTTAATCAACACATAAGCAAAGACTGGATTCTAATGCTACTAAAACTTCACAACATGACAGGTTTTAAAACAGTTATCTGTCAGCAAATACACGATGTTACCAAATGCTTCTCTCACAATCCTTACCCAAATGCACACAGACTCACAGTGTGATTTTAGACAAGCAACACTTCCTAGGAGTTTACCAAAACTCATTCACTAGTCTGGAAGAGTTAATGGCACTGCACACAATCTACATATTTAAGTACAGCACATCAGTGTCAAAGCATGACTCATTTAATCAACGCATAAGCAAAGACTGGATTCTAATGCTACTAAAACTTCACAACATGACAGGTTTTAAAACAGTTATCTGTCAGCAAATACATTATGTTACCAAATGCTTCTCTCACAGTGATCCCAAATACACACTAACTCACAGTGTGATTCTAGACAAGCACCACTATCCCTAGCAGTTTACCAAAACTCATTCACTACAGTGCAAGTGGTAAGGGAGCTGCACACAATCTACATATTTCACGACTGCAATTTACTGTCAATGCCTGACTCATTTAATGAAAGCATAAGCCATAACTGTCTTCTAATGCTACTAAAACTTGACAACATGACATGTTTTAAAACAGTTATCTGTCAGCAAATACACGATTTTACCAAACACTTCTCTCACATTGGTTCCCAAATGCACACAGATTCACAGTGTGATTCTAGACAAACAACACTATCCCTAGCAGCTTATCAAAACTCATTCACTACAGTGGAAGTGGTAAGGGAACTGCACACAATCTACATATTTCACGACTGCACTTTAGTGTCAAAGCCTGACTCATTTAATCAACGCATAAGCAATGACTAGCTTCTAATGCTACTAAACCTTGACAACATGACAGGTTTTAAAATAGTTATCTGTCAGCAAATACACGATGTTACCAAATGCTTCTCTCACAGTGGTTCCCAAATGCACACAGACTCACAGTGTGATTCTAGACAGCAACCACTATACCCAGGAGTTTACCAAAAATCATTCACTACCGTGGAAGTGGTAAGGGAACTGCACACAATCTTCATATTTCAGGACAGCACTTTTGTGTCAAAGCCTGACTCATTTAATCAAAGCATAAGCAAAGAATGGCTTCTAATGCTACTAAAACTTGACAACATGACCGGTTTTAAAACAGTTATCTGTCAGCAAATACACAATGTTACCAAATGCTTCTCTCACAATCCTTACACAAATGCACACAGACTCACAGTGTGATTTTAGACAAGCAACACTATCTAGGAGTTTACCAAAACTCATTCACTAGTCTGGAAGAGTTAATGGTACTGCACACAATCTACATATTTAAGTACAGCACATCAGTGTCAAAGCATGACTCATTCAATCAACGCATAATCAAAGACTGGATTCTAATGCTACTAAAACTTCGCAACATGACAGGTTTTAAAACAGTTATCTGTCAGCAATTACATGATGTTACCAAATGCTTCTCTCACAGTGATCCCAAATACACACTAACTCACAGTGGGATTCTAGACAAGCACCACTATCCTTAGGAGTTTACCAAAACTCATTCACTACAGTGCAAGTGGTAAGGGAACTGCACACAATCTACATATTTCACGACTGCAATTTACTGTCAATGCCTGACTCATTTAATGAAAGCATAAGCCATAATTGTCTTGTAATGCTACTAAAACTTCAAAACATGACATGTTTTAAAACAGTTATCTGTCAGCAAATACAAGATGTTACCAAACACTTCTCTCACAGTGGTTCCCAAATGCACACAGACTCACAGTGTGATTCTAGACAAACAACACTATCCCTAGCAGCTTACCAAAACTCATTCACTACAGTGGAAGTGGTAAGGGAACTGCACACAATCTACATATTTCACGACAGCACTTTAGTGTCAATGCCTGACTCATTTAATCAACGCATAAGCAATGACTGGCTTCTAATGCTACTAAAACTTGACAACATGACAGGTTTTAAAATAGTTATTTGTCAGCGATTACACAATGTTACCAAATGCTTCTCTCACAATCCTTACCCAAATGCACACAGACTCACAGTGTGATTTTAGACAAGCAACACTTTCCTAGGAGTTTACCAAAACTAATTCACTAGTCTGGAAGAGTTAATGGTACTGCACACAATCTACATATTTAAGTACAGCACATCAGTGTCAAAGCATGACTCATTTAATCAACGCATAAGCAAAGACTGGATTCTAATGCTACTAAAACTTCACAACATGACAGGTTTTAAAAGTTATCTGTCAGCAAATACATGATGTTATCAAATACTTCTCTCACAATGATCCCAAATACACACTAACGCACAGTGTGATTCTAGACAAGCACCACTATCCCTAGGAGTTTATCAAAACTCATTCACTACTGTGCAAGTGGTAAGGGAACTGCACACAATCTCCTTATTTCACGACTGCAATTTACTGTCAATGCCTGACTCATTTAATGAAAGCATAAGCCATAACTGTCTTCTAATGCTACTAAGATTTGACAACATGACATGTTTTAAAACAGTTGTCTGTCAGCAAATACACGATGTTACCAAACACTTCTCTCACAGTGGTTCCCAAATGCACACAGACTCACAGTGTGATTCCAGACAAACAACACTATCCCTAGCAGCTTATCAAAACTCATTCACTACAGTGGAAGTGGTAAGGGAACTGCACACAATCTACATATTTCACGACTGCACTTTAGTGTCAAAGACTGACTCATTTAATCAACGCATAAGCAATGACTAGCTTCTAATGCTACTAAACCTTGACAACATGACAGGTTTTAAAATAGTTATCTGTCAGCAAATACACAATGTTACCAAATGCTTCTCTCACAGTGGTTCCCAAATGCACACAGACTCACAGTGTGATTCTAGACAGCAACCACTATACCCAGGAGTTTACCAAAAATCATTCACTACCGTGGAAGTGGTAAGGGAACTGCACACAATCTTCATATTTCAGGACAGCACTTTTGTGTCAAAGCCTGACTCATTTAATCAAAGCATAAGCAAAGAATGGCTTCTAATGCTACTAAAACTTGACAACATGACCGGTTTTAAAACAGTTATCTGTCAGCAAATACACAATGTTACCAAATGCTTCTCTCACAATCCTTACACAAATGCACACAGACTCACAGTGTGATTTTAGACAAGCAACACTATCTAGGAGTTTACCAAAACTCATTCACTAGTCTGGAAGAGTTAATGGTACTGCACACAATCTACATATTTAAGTACAGCACATCAGTGTCAAAGCATGACTCATTCAATCAACGCATAATCAAAGACTGGATTCTAATGCTACTAAAACTTCGCAACATGACAGGTTTTAAAACAGTTATCTGTCAGCAAATACATGATGTTACCAAATGCTTCTCTCACAGTGATCCCAAATACACACTAACTCACAGTGTGATTCTAGACAAGCACCACTATCCTTAGGAGTTTACCAAAACTCATTCACTACAGTGCAAGTGGTAAGGAAACTGCACACAATCTACATATTTCACGACTGCAATTTACTGTCAATGCCTGACTTATTTAATGAAAGCATAAGCCATAACTGTCTTCTAATGCTACTAAAATTTGACAACTTGACATGTTTTAAAACAGTTGTCTGTCAGCAAATACACGATGTTACCAAACACTACTCTCACAGTGGTTCCCAAATGCACACAGACTCACAGTGTGATTCTAGACAAACAACACTATCCCTAGCAGCTTATCAAAACTCATTCACTACAGTGGAAGTGGTAAGGGAACTGCACACAATCTACATATTTCACGACTGCACTTTAGTGTCAAAGCCTGACTCATTTAATCAACGCATAAGCAATGACTAGCTTCTAATGCTACTAAACCTTGACAACATGACAGGTTTTAAAATAGTTATCTGTCAGCAAAAACACGATGTTACCAAATGCTTCTCTCACAGTGGTTCCCAAATGCACACAGACTCACAGTGTGATTCTAGACAGCAACCACTATACCCAGGAGTTTACCAAAAATCATTCACTACCGTGGAAGTGGTAAGGGAACTGCACACAATCTTCATATTTCAGGAGGGCACTTTTGTGTCAAAGCCTGACTCATTTAATCAAAGCATAAGCAAAGACTGGCTTCTAATGCTACTAAAACTTGACAACATGACCGGTTTTAAAACAGTTATCTGTCAGCAAATACACAATGTTACCAAGTGCTTCTCTCACAATCCTTACCCAAATGCACACAGACTCACAGTGTGATTTTAGACAAGCAACACTATCCTAGGAGTTTACCAAAACTCATTCACTAGTCTGGAAGAGTTAATGGTACTGCACACAATCTACATATTTAAGTACAGCACATCAGTGTCAAAGCATGACTCATTCAATCAACGCATAATCAAAGACTGGATTTTAATGCTACTAAAACTTCGCAACATGACAGGTTTTAAAACAGTTATTTGTCAGCAAATACATGATGTTACCAAATGCTTCTCTCACAGTGATCCCAAATACACACTAACTCACAGTGTGATTCTAGACAAGCACCACTATCCTTAGGAGTTTACCAAAACTCATTCACTACAGTGCAAGTGGTAAGGGAACTGCACACAATCTACATATTTCACGACTGCAATTTACTGTCAATGCCTGACTCATTTAATGAAAGCATAAGCCATAATTGTCTTGTAATGCTACTAAAACTTCAAAACATGACATGTTTTAAAACAGTTATCTGTCAGCAAATACAAGATGTTACCAAACACTTCTCTCAAAGTGGTTCCCAAATGCACACAGACACACAGTGTGATTCTAGACAAACAACACTATCCCTAGCTGCTTCTCAAAACTCATTCACTACTGTGGAAGTGGTAAGGGAACTGCACACAATCTACATATTTCACGACAGCACTTTAGTGTCAATGCCTGACTCATTTAATCAACGCATAAGCAATGACTGGCTTCTAATGCTACTAAAACTTGACAACATGACATGTATTAAAATAGTTATCTGTCAGCGAATACACAATGTTACCAAATGCTTCTCTCACAGTGGTTCCCAAATGCACACAGACTCACAGTGTGATTCTAGACAACAACCACTCTACCCAGGAGTTTACCAACAATCATTCACTACTGTGGAAGTGGTAAGGGAACTGCACACAATCTTCATATTTCAGAACTGCACTTTTGTGTCAAAGCCTGACTCATTTAATCAAAGCATAAGCAAAGACTGGCTTGTAATGCTATTGAAACTTGACAAAATGACCGGTTTTAAAACAGTTATCTGTCAGCAAATACACAATGTTATCAAATGCTTCTCTCACAATCCTTACCCAAATGTACACAGACTCACAGTGGGATTTTAGACAAGCAACTCTTCCTAGGAGTTTACCAAAACTCATTCACTGGTCTGGAAGAGTTAATGGTACTGCACACAATCTACATATTTAAGTACAGCACATCAGTGTCAAAGCATAGCTCATTTAATCAACACATAAGCAAAGACTGGATTCTAATGCTACTAAAACTTCACAACATGACAGGTTTTAAAACAGTTATCTGTCAGCAAATACACGATGTTACCAAATGCTTCTCTCACAATCCTTACCCAAATGCACACAGACTCACAGTGTGATTTTAGACAAGCAACACTTCCTAGGAGTTTACCAAAACTCATTCACTAGTCTGGAAGAGTTAATGGCACTGCACACAATCTACATATTTAAGTACAGCACATCAGTGTCAAAGCATGACTCATTTAATCAACGCATAAGCAAAGACTGGATTCTAATGCTACTAAAACTTCACAACATGACAGGTTTTAAAACAGTTATCTGTCAGCAAATACATTATGTTACCAAATGCTTCTCTCACAGTGATCCCAAATACACACTAACTCACAGTGTGATTCTAGACAAGCACCACTATCCCTAGCAGTTTACCAAAACTCATTCACTACAGTGCAAGTGGTAAGGGAGCTGCACACAATCTACATATTTCACGACTGCAATTTACTGTCAATGCCTGACTCATTTAATGAAAGCATAAGCCATAACTGTCTTCTAATGCTACTAAAACTTGACAACATGACATGTTTTAAAACAGTTATCTGTCAGCAAATACACGATTTTACCAAACACTTCTCTCACATTGGTTCCCAAATGCACACAGATTCACAGTGTGATTCTAGACAAACAACACTATCCCTAGCAGCTTACCAAAACTCATTCACTACAGTGGAAGTGGTAAGGGAACTGCACACAATCTACATATTTCACGACTGCACTTTAGTGTCAATGTCTGACTCATTTAATCAACGCATAAGCAATGACTGGCTTCTAATGCTACTAAAACTTGACAAAATGACAGGTTTTAAAATAGTTATCTGTCAGCAAATACACGATGTTACCAAATGCTTCTCTCACAGTGGTTCCCAAATGCACACAGACTCACAGTGTGATTCTAGACAACAACCAGTATACCTAGGAGTTTACCAAAATTCATTCACTACTGTGAAAGGGGTAAGGGAACTGCACACAATCTTCATATTTCAGGACTGCACTTTTGTGTCAAAGCCTGACTCATTTAATCAAAGCATAAGCAAAGACTGGCTTCTAATGCTACTAAAACGTGACAACATGACAGGTTTAAAAAAAGTTATCTGTCAGCAAATACATGATGTCAACAAATGCTTCTCTCACACTGATCCCAAATACACACTATCTCACACTGTGATTCTAGACAAGCACCACTATCCCTAGGAGTTTACCAAAACTCATTCACTACAGTGCAACTGGTAACGGAACTGCACACAATCTACATATTTCAGGACTGCACTTTTCTGTCAAAGCCTGACTCATTTAATCAAATCATAAGCCATAACTGTCTTCTAATGCTACTAAAACTTCACACCATGACAAGTTAAAACAGTTATCTGTCAGCAAATACACAATGTTACCAAATGCTTCTCTTACAGTGGTTCCCAAATGCACACAGACTCACTGTGTGATTCTAGACAAACAACACTATCCCTTGCACTATACCAAAACACATTTCTTCATCTAGAAGTAGTACTACATTTTAGTATAGAAACATAACATAACTCATTTCACAAATTCATAAACAATGACTGGTTTCTAATTCTACCAAAATATAAAAACAACACAGTTATCTGTCTGCAAACACATGAAAACCACAAATGTTTATCACAGAATGGTTTCTACATGCACACACACTGTCAATAAGATTGTAGAGAAAAAAAGTACTCCCTACACTTTAGCAGGAGAAATACATTAGTCTGATTAAAATCAAAATAGTCTACATACATCCCCTCACAATTAAATAACTCATCTTTCAAGGTATTTTGTAAAATAAGAGGTATATCAGTCACTCACCATATTTTCTTTTACAGAATCTCTGCACTGTGCACATCTCAGCAAAAACAAAGAATGGAAAAGTTTCCCTTTCATTTTTCACACATATACATGTAAACATGAAATGACAATCCTTCACACAAAAACTCAAAAGCAAACACACATTTCTGTTGGTTAAACATTTCAACCCTTTCCAACTAAAATACATTTCAACCCTTCCCCCAATCTGCCTTCTGCCTGTTACCATAGAAACAGGTCATGGAACACTGCACTGAGCTCACAGGTCACAAGTTCAGCACACAATGTTACCAAACAAGACAGGAAGTGTGCTTGACTTTTCAACATATCAGCTTATCATATATAATGTTCCTTACAATCTGTTTTTGTTAACCAATAAGAATCATACCTTTAAAAAACAGAAATATACACCCTACCTTTCAGTGTAGAAAGTAGTCATACGACTAATGATTTCTTGTCTTTTTTCAAAAAACATTGCCGTGGATCCGCGTACCCAACGCGTGAGAATCCGTGCACCCAACGCGATAGGATGCGCGCACCATGCGCGCATTTCGCCGTTTTTTTTTTTTAAAAAGGGGGCCCCAGGGGGTCCTTCTGGGACCCCCTAAGCACCTATAGAGGATTTCCACTTTGCCCCCTTTATATGTTTTGAACACTTATTCCCCTTGCTTCTTCAGCCTCGATTCTACCGAGGCAGAAAATGTCCGCCAACAGTTCCTGGTTTCGAATGTAGAGAGACACTCGACAGCCAATTAGCATTCAGCGCGCGATCAGGAAGGTGCGCGCTTGGTTCGGGGAGGGTGAGCTTACGGTGCAGGTAGGGTCCGCGGATCCTCCCCGGCCATAGATATTTATGTACTTTTAACTCTAATTTTCTCAGGAACTAGTGAACGGATTCACACCATATATGCAAAAGGCACGAGTACGAACTGAGGACTACCTCTTTGCCAAATTTGGTGTCATTCCGTTCAGCGGTTCGGGCTGTAGCTGCGACAACAGATCCTATGGGAAATTGCATGGGGAAAATGCGTTTTGGGACCCCCCTTTTTTCTCAGCCGCCGCTTGATGAATCACCACAAAACTTTTAGGGTAGGAGCGGAGCGAAGCTGGCCAAAAGTTCGGAAAATTTCGCAAGGATTCGTCAATCGGCATACTGTAACAAAACATTTCTGATGCATTACAAATAATATCTCCACCGCATAACAGTCAGTAATAATCATTGTCCTGCATTTCCCCTGCTGATGCATGTATGCGTGCTCTCGGCCAAATATTATGGTTGCAGATTCACCGAGTTGCCATAATCTTCTATATTTAATGCAAGTGCGCGAAAAAATAGATTGTCAATCAAAATATTATGTCAACGAAGAATAGCAATACAGCAATGTCATATATTTGTTGTTGTGGCAAGTGCCCACAACCTCTATGAGAAAAACCAAACAATCGAAACAGGAACCAATCCCCAACACATAACAATGTAGTCCCTATATATTCACATACTGTACCAATCAGTCGAACAAATTAAGTGATGGCAGGGGAAAAGGGTAGGTTGCCCGTGAGTAGTGAGTGCCGGTGTCTGGGCCCCTTCCTTTCCTCCTGCAAATGAATAAAGAAAACAACATATAACTTAATATATAACCGTCACACAGTGTCTTATAACATTAAAATAGTGCAACATTTTCATTTCCAATGTGCAGATGCATGATGGAAAAAAGGGGAGGGGGAAAAAGGGGGAGAACAGAGGAAAGATTAAGATTGGAATACACCTTCTGTATATACAACACTTCAAAGAATCTACATATGTGTATAAAGAAAAAGATTAATCATTATACAGATTGTAACAATTGGCACTTATTCTCCTAGTTCTTCATCTTGGTTCAATCCACCAGGATTTTTTGTCTGAAAATCCACAATATATTTTGATTCTCTTTGTCTGAGTTTAAGAACTCGGTTGCCACCCCTGGGCCTGTTGAGAATTTGTTCAAGGATGAAGAATCTAAGGAGTCCAGGGTTCGAAAAATGCTTATCCCTGAAATGACGGGCTACTGGGTATTTTTCATCAATGTGTGTGATCGCCCGGCAATGTTCTAATATAAGCTTCTTGGCCTTAAGCGTGGTACTGCCAATGTACCATAACTTGCACGGGCATTCAATCACATAGATGACAAAAGTGGAACTGCACGTAAGAAATTGGTTGATCTCTTTAAATATCCCATTACAGTTAACCCTCTTGCAGAAGATGCTATTCCTGCATGCCTTACAATGGCCGCAAGGGTAAAATCTCTGAAGGCCATGTTCTTGTTTGTTAGGGTATAGAGTGACATCACTGTGTATTAGTTGATCTCTGATGTTCCTACCCTTCCTGTAGGTAATACTCGGTCTGTTGGGAATAATGTCACCAATGATGGTATCAGTTTTGAGGATCTCCCAATTCCTACTCAAAATGTTATGTATTTAGTTCGAATCAGAATTGAAAGTCATGATGATCCTGGTGTTATTAGTAGGCCTTGGCTAAAATTTTGTTCCGCTCGCGGAAATTGCGATAATTTGACATTTTTGCGTTCCGCGGGGAGCGCGAAAATGTCAAAATTTACGCAATCCGCATTTTACCGGAAATTTTTTGCTTGCTCGCGCTGGAAAATAATACATTCTCGCGTGCGCGCGATCGCCTTACCTGAATCCCCGCGTTCACCGACAAGTTTTTCCGATCCGGTCGCGTTCTCCACACGATGTTGGATTGTTGGTAGCCATTTGCGATGTCTCGCGACAGTTCGCGCCCGCAGTAACGTCATACATCGCGCGATCACGTCTTTCTTCTCGTGATCATGCACCGCGAGACAAGTGAAAACAAGATGGCCGCGCCCGCGAGCAACCGCATGGGTACGTTGGCAAGCCGCGACCACGCAGAAAATACTGCGTACGGGCGGCCAAAAACTTGCGCATATTCGCGATATTTCCGCGTGTTTGCGGAGATTTTTAACATTTTCGCGATAATTTGTGAAAGTGAATTTCGCAAATTCCGCCCACCCCTAGTTATTAGTGTCATCATCATTCGTTTCAAGAGTTTTAGCTGTGATGGTAGAATCTCTGCTCACCCCGTCTGCTCTTCCTTTGACTCTTCGTAAAACCCAGTTGGTATAGCCCAACGTCTAGCATGCGTGAACTCTCCAGTTTATAGGCTGCCTCTGTATTGCAGTTTCTTTTTGCCCTCAGCAGCTCCCCATAAGGGATACTCGAATTAAGAGTCTCGGGATGGCTGCTGAGCGCATGAAGAATGCTGTTCCCTGCTGTGGACTTCCTAAATAGGGTAGTACAGATGGAATTATCCTTGATGTCAAGCCTGACATCTAAGTATTCTGCCGAGGTGCTACTTATATTGCCTGTAAGGACAATGTTGTAGTTGTTGATGTTAAGTTGTTCAATAAATTTGGTTGCTTCTGATTCAGGGCCTTTCCATATGATCAACAGATCATCTATGTAAAGCAACCATGTTGTTTCCTGTTCAAGATAACCTGCAAAGACAGTGTCAGCAAATACCTCTTCCGCACAGCGCCCCATGAAGAGGTTCGCAAAACTGGGCGTGAAGCAAGAACCCATTGCGGTACCGAATGGGTCTGTTTTCAAGAAAATGATTGCACGCATCAAGGCCCTGCTGGTGATTGATGATGGTATAAAGAGACTGTACATCTAAGGTAATGAACAAAAAATCCTGATCCCACTGTAAATCCTTTAATTTGTTAAAAAAATCCTTAGTGTCCCTGACATAGCTGGGCAGGTTGGTAACAAAATCTCTAAGGAAATGGTCGACATATTTTGACACATGTTCTGTAACACTCCCCCTCGATGACACAATAGGATGCCCAGGTGGATTGATGAGATCCTTGTGCACCTTGGGAAATAAATAAAGAACAGGTAGTATTATATGATCATTTTTTAAATAACAATACTCCTCTCATTCTAAGATGCCCTTGTCATACCAGATAGTCAAATTGTCCCAGATGGCGATTATACTGATATTGTTTGTCTCCATGGAGATCGGCACATAGTACTTGGTGTCAGAGAGTTGTCTAAGAGCCTCATTAATGTATTTGTCTCTATCTAATATCACCACATTGCCGCCTTTATCAGCCGGACTAATGACAATATTAGTGTCTTCTGCAAGTGATTTTAAAACTGTCCTTTGTTTGCATGACAGATTATTGTTGGTCTTGTAAAAACGTCCCTTCTTGTGTCTGTAAGTGCAAAGTGCCTTGCTCACAATTTCATGAAAGGTATAAATATTGTCATGTGGAAGCACAGGCAGAAAAGTCGATTTGGGTTTAAAACCTGAAAGAGTAGATGAGTCAGTGGTTAGCTCTAATTTGTCTATGAGTTGAGTAGTAGTCAATTCACTATTAATAGTTGAAATATTGCTGCCAGTGAAATCAATAGTATTATTACTATTATCGCTTTCTGGTTCCTGGCCCAATTGTATCATCGTAATTAGTGTGTCTATGTTCCCTGTGTTGATATTATCTTGATATTTAGATGCAGAGATATTGGATCTTTTGTTGCCACCTAATCTTTTCAGTTTATGCCATTTCTTGAGTTTTAATTTCCTGGTAGACTTGAATAAATCTATTCTAGTCCCAATATAGTCGACTGGCTTTGATGGACCGAATGAAAGTCCTAAACAGAGCGTACATTTCTCAATGTCACACAAGGATCTATTAGAAAGATTGATTATAGTCTTATTAACCATTTCTAGATCCATCAGTACATCTTCCTGGGGCGTGATCTCCTGCTTCCCATGATGTCCCTTGATCTGCCTCTTCTGCAATCGTTGACGCGCTCTTTTTCTTCTGTTTCTCCGCTTCCGCATCCCCTGCCTCGACCTCGACCCCTCTGTCCTCGTGTTGGTGGTACCGGGGTTTCCTGTATCGTCCTTCGACTCCGACGTATATGTTGGTACTCCTCTAAAAAATTCAGCTGATGAGAGGTTTGGTTTGTAGCAGTAACACTCTCCACCGAGACATCTGATTCAGTGTCACTGATAAGAGAGACGGCAGGTGTCTGAATTTCATCCATGTTGGTGATGGTCAGTGTTGTTGTTTCCTTCAGATTGTATAAAAAGTCATATTTCCGACTGACAGTAAGAATCCTGCCGCTCTCATAATCACCATAATCTCAATCTAGTTTCCTTTCCTTGCGCGCCTTGATATCCTCCTCGTATTTTTTGAGACGTTCTTTCATTGAGCTCATGGCTCTTTCTACTTTCTCTGCTTCAGTGGATTTTTTGACATCTTAAATAATTTCCTGTATTTGTTTAAGTATGATGCCTCTGTCTATCCACACATATTTTACCAAAATTTCGAGCATTCTTTTGGATCTCAGAGCGGAGTTCTGTGACCATTCATGCAGCATTTCGGGATTGGGTGTTTCATAAGTTGGCTTAGTAAAAATGCGTAAGCCCCTAGGCACCATGTCTTGGTCAATATAATTCTGGAAAGAAATGGCTTCCCATCATTTTGAAATCACTAGCCTCTCAAATTTCTCCAATTTGCGTAACTTGTCCTCTGTTTTCCCCCTTTTTCCCCCCTTCCCTTTTATCCATTACCCATCTGCACATTGGAAATGAAAATGTTGCACTATTTTAATGTTATAAGACACTGTGTGATGGTTATATATTAAGTTATATGTTGTTTTCTTTATTCATTTGCAGGAGGAAAGGAAGGGGCCCAGACACCGGCACTCACTACTCACGGGCAACCTACCCTTTTCCCCTGCCATCACTTAATTCGGTCGACTGATTGGTACAGTATGTGAATATATAGGGACTACATTGTCATGTGTTGGGGATTGGTTCCTGTTTCGATTGTTTGGTTTTTCTCATAGAGGTTGTGGGCACTTGCCACAACAACAAATATATGACATTGCTGTATTGCTATTCTTCGTTGACATAATATTTTGATTGACAATCTATTTTTTCGCGCACTTGCGTTAAATATAGAAGATTATGGCAACTCGGTGAATCTGCAACCATAATATTTGGCCGAGAGCACGCATACATCCATCAGCAGGGGAAATGCAGAACACTGATTATTACTGACTGTCATGCGGTGGAGATATTATTCGTAATGCATCAGAAATGTTTTGTTACAGTGTGCGATTTGAGAATACACCTCACGCTGAGTAAGATGTATTGAACAACTTAGTACATGTGGATTAGTATCTATATAAGTATATTTATTTAACATTGAACTTGAGACAATACTCCCTGATAACTTACCATTACAACATGTCTGCCATGCATTTTGACATTGTAGCAGCTTATTTTCATTTTGTCCCTTATCAGTTTTCATTATTGTAAACTTTATCAATCACCACATTAAGTGCACTAATGTTACGTGAACAAGGCTTTGCTACGAGCTGAAACGCATTGTAAGATTAAAACACCTCTTGTTGTAATTGATTGAATTGGAGTCCTGGTTTCTGAGAGCGCATTGATTTGGAACTGTTTGGAGTCATTTACCGGCCGGTGCGCTCTGCCAGCATATGCGCCACCTCTCTTGGGTCCCTCGCGTCCGGAAGGAGCATTATTTGGGAAATATATATATATATAGATATATATATATATATATATATATATATATATATATATATATATATATATATATATATATATATATAATTTTTTTTATCCATATTGGATGAGTATCCATTGGGTTTCACTTTCTGCTTTATACATATTTATATGTATAGTCTTTTTTATGCCCCTGTGTATATTTTATTTGTGTTCAGTTTGTATGACTGGGTGCCAAAACACTGTCTCTATTGATGCATAAAAATAATGTTAACTTTATGAGGCGATTAGTGAATTAGTTCTGTTATGGATTGGTGGTTTCATGGTGATATCAGCCGATCGAGTGCCCCCTGATTCCTTCTGCTGTGTTTAAAATTTCGTATAAATGTTTTGTGACTTTACACTTCTCTCCAATTTATATCTTAATGAGGACCATGACTATCAGGCCACTTGGCCTGTTTTTTCAAGAGTTTATATGTGGCAACAGATTGTTCATGAGATATTTGAATAAATTGTTTAAAACTTGTGTGATGTTTCACATATAAGGCCACTTGGCATTGAATATATATATTACTTATACACATATATTTTTTATGTACTTACAATGAATAATCAAATTGTATTTGCATATTTATACTCCTTGATATTTTTTCTTGTATTTTGCAAATGATGCACTGTTATTATGCAGTTTGAAATGCATCTTATCTCTCACCTTTGCTGAAAGAAAGTCTTTTGTTTATTTCTATGCTCGGGTTACGAGCAACTTTGGTCCGTTATTTATGTTTACACATACTAGAAATGGTGGACGAGTGATTTGTAACCTTTGGCTTGTGAAGAAGAGCGCTTGCTCGAAACGCGTTGCCATTAAACATTTCTTTAAAACGAGCCTTGGAGTGCGAGGTATTCCTTTGCTTAGAATACTGTGGAGTCTTCTACAAAATATTACCGGGACCCGAAACCCGGGAACTCGCACCGACCCCGGGAGGAGTGGAGCTGATGAAGTCAGGAAACTTTCTTATTAAAAAAAATATATACATATATATATACATATATATTATCTACTGGCGGTCGCCGGTAGATAGTTATAGTTAGGACCAAGTTTCCATAGGAAATCTGAAAATTCTATTTTGAATAACTTTGGCGCCGGTTGACGAATCCGCGCGAAATTTTCAAAAATAATGGGGCGCTCCGTTCAGCTCCTACCCTGAAAGTCTCGGGGTGATTCGTCAAGTGGGGGCCGAGAAAAAAGGGGGGTCCCAAAACGCGTTTTCCCCATGCATTTTTCCATAGGACCTTTAGTCGAAGGTACAGCCCGAACGGCTGAACAGAATTACTTGAAATTTGGCAGAGAGGTAGAAAATAGCATTTAAAAGCATATAAATATCTATAAGCGTGCACCGAGCGCGCACCGTGCGCGCACCGTGCGTGCACCGTGCGAGCACCCTAACTTGCGCAAGCGTAATTCTGATTGGTGGTTACATGTTAGTCAAGGTTCGAATCGGTCGAAATCAGGAAGTGTCGGCCGCCATTTTGTTTGTTTTCAGTGCGAGAGTGAAAAAGGAAGGTTGCGAATGTGAAAAGGGGGCAGGGTAGAGAGCTCCTGACCCCCTAGCCTTTGTCAGGGGGTCCCTGAAGGACCCCGAAGGCAAACATTTTTTTTTAAAAAAAAATTTTGAAAAAGTCGCGGGGGTGCGCGCAACGTGCGCGCACAGTGAAACCCCCCCCCAAAAAAAAAAAAATAATAATACGTAGTTTATTGTAAAATAAATATATATAAAAAATAATAATACATAAATAAATTCGCATTTAAAAAACCGTACAAATTCACTGAAAAAACCATAGGTTTCACACACGTTATAGTTAGGAATTAGCATTTAAAAAACCTTGCAAATTCACTTAAAAAACCATAGGTTTCACACATGTTATAGTTAGGTGGATATTTCACTCTTAAAAAACCAATGAAATTCCCCCGTTATAGTTAGTTCAGATAACTATAATTCGCGCGACCGTCACACTATCACAAGGATGATGTCATCAGTGATGTCATGAGTGATGCCACTGACCATGTCATGAGTGATGTAATATGTGACGTCATGAGCAGTGGATTGCGGGCGCGCGAGTCATAGTTATCTGGAAAGTCATGACCGTCTGCATGCCACTCAGATGGGATTCCGTCCCAATCACGGAACAGATACCGCCCTTCTGGCTGTGGTCGAGGATTCCAAGCAGATCCTGGATCAAGGAGGAGCAGTTGCCATCATCCTCCTTGATCTAATTTCGGCCTTTGATACATTCAATTTTTCCATTTTAGTGGAGAGACTTAGGAGGCTGGGGCTCCAAAATAAGGCGATGTCTTAGATACAATCTTACCTCGATAAGAGAACTTTTCAAGTTTTTGGGGGGGACGTCTCTTTTCAGAAATTGGAACTCAATTGTGGAGTCCCGCAGGGCTCTTCACTTAGCCCCACACTTTTTAATTTGTACATGTGGCCATTGGCTGACATTGTCTTACCTCACAGAATTAAGATTGTGACCTATGCGGATGACACACAGCTGGTCATAACTCTTAATGGGGCATGCAACTTACCCTCGGACTTTGACATTTGCCTAGAGAAAGTTGCCTCCTGGATGGAGCACTCCTGTCTTCGACTCAACTGAGGTAAAACCAAACTTATGCTTCTACGTAACCACTCTAACATGGACCTTGGCCAGATTTGGCCAAGGTGCCTTGGTCCTCCCTCAATCCCCAAAACCAGGATTAAGAGCCTGGGTGTCTGATTGGACAATGCCCTCAAGTTTGACCACCAAGCAGTGAAAGTGACAGGGGTTTGTTTTGGTATACATAGATCCCTTCCGAAAGTCCTCCCGATGCTTCCAATGGCTGCTAAAAGGATCCTGATCCAAGCCTTAGTTTTATCACGCCTGGGTTATGGCAACTTCGTTTCTCTGGGCGCTTCTAAGGCATCATTAAGGAAACTCCAAGTTGCTCAGAACTGTGCTGCCAGGATGCTTCTTGTTATCCCTAAAACCCAATCACCCAAGCCAGCTTTAAAAGCCCTTAACTGGCTACCTATTCTGGAAAGAATAAAATGTTAGTGCCCTGTGTATTGCCCATTAGACTGTATGGGAACGGGCCCGGAAATCAACAAATCACTCATTACCCCCTGTCGGCCCACAAGGGATCTTCACTCTCTTAACCTCAATCTTGTAGTTGGCCCCAAAATTAGGAGGACAAGAAGTGGAGGAAGATCCTTTACTGATAATGTGGCAAAGCTCTTCAGGGGATGGTGCTCCTTTCATGGCAAGGCGGCCGTGTGCAAATTTTATCCAACAAATGCCTTTCAGCTTTAAAGGTGCACTCGACGTTTGGCCTGCCATCTGGCTTAATAAGTGATAGATCGCTTCATTTTTTCCCATTATATTCATGATGCCTGAAGCGTTTCAAGGCACACTTGCCTCTTCCTCATAGGCTGTTCATGGGTCACACGAAGGCTTTCCACTTATCTATTGGTTGTCGCCATGCTTGCAATTAATTAATTGCCCCCTTGAGCTGTGCTGAGTGCTTGTAACACCATTTATCACAAAGAGTGCACTCTGGACCAAGAGCTACCTTTCTGCCAAATTTGGTTTAATTCCATTCAGCAGATTGGGCTGTTGCTGTGTCAACAATTTCCTATGGAAATTAACATGGAGAAAATGCATATATATTTATATGTCAGACAGCACCACAAGAAATCACTGCATTAAATAAATTCAATCTGGCATCAGCTATACTATCCTGCTTTGTGCTCGATAGCACTTGGGAAAGCTTTCAGTGTGTATAATATATACCACCACTATTTCCCCGGGGCTTCGCATATGTTGGAAGGGGGCCGCGCTCCCACCCTGTCATAGCAAACACTGCTTTGCTTTGTTGAAACAAGAGCAGGAATCCTGCTCTCGCTTCAACAAAGCAAAGTAGAATTGCTTTTGGGCAAGGGGAGCTGCATGTTAGAAGCTCCCCTTGTCCAAAAACAACGCCTGCTCCCACAGAAGGTGGGGAGCCGGCAGGGACCGTGGGGGCATTGGGGCTCCTCCCATGGTCCCCATCAAAGAGGCCAGGCCTCGGGGGATGAGTCCTCCCTCCCGAATAAAAAAATGCAATGTGCAAGGGATGGGGTCCCCAATGTAGATGTAAGCCTCAGGGGGTGGCCACTTGGCTCCCCTCCATTAATAATTAAAAAATATGTATATGTGGCCATGCCCCAGGGGATGGGGTTCTTTTTTGTTGTTTTTTTTAAATGTGACAGGCCCTGGGTTTGAGGTCCCCAGGGCCAAAAAAAGATTGATAGAAGGGGGGGCACACAGCCCCCTTCTAAATATATATTTATTTTGCATAAAAGCCGTCATCTCTCTGGAGGACCCCACCCCCTCCCTGCACCACTCTGCAAATGGGCCTCCTGGTGCATTCTAAGCTGGGGGATTAATTCCCCTTGATTTCTGATTGTCCCTGAGGGCCAACTAGTCCACCAGGTGCCACCAGTAAACACCACACAACAGGATTGATGAGAGGTGGTCTGAGGCCACGCCCATTGTTACACCCCTCTGCAAATGCACCTCATGGTGCACTGCTGGCGGGGCGATGAGGTCCTCTTGTGTCCTGAGGACATCAGGTCTAAAGTGGACTTTATCTCTCAAACAGCAGTGTGCCAGGAGGTGTGTTTGCAGAGTGGTGTACAACAGAGGCGCAACCTCAAACCACTCTCAGCAATCCAGCTTTGTGGGACTTACTGGACGTGCTTGGTGGGCTAGTTGGCCCCTAAGAACCCTCAGGATTCAAGGGTACCTAATCCCCCAACCCAGAATGTGCCAGGAGGCATCTTGCAGAGTGGTGGAGAAAGGGGGTGTGGCCTGTGTCCACCTTTGAGCAATCCCACTATCTGGGACATATTGGAAGTATCAGGTAGGCTAGTTGGCCCCTAAGGACCCCCAGCAGCAAAGTGGACTTTAATCCCCATCCAAGAGCGCACCAGGAATTGCATTTGCACAGTGGTGGGGAAAGGGGGCATGTCTGCTATGAGAATTTAGCAATCCTGCTGTGTGGGACTTACTGGAGGTAATAGGAGGAGGAGATGGCCCCCAATGATATCCTTGGGGTCCAACTGCCCTCTAGTTACCTCCAGTAAGTCCCACACAGTGGGATTGCTAAGACGTCTTCAGAGACCATGCCCCCCTTTCTTCACTACTCTGCAAATTCACCTTGTGGCAGACTCCGGGATGGGGGATGAAGTCCAATTTACTCCAGAAGGACTTTGGGGGCCAAGAAGCCCTCCTGGTAACTCCTGTACGCCCTACACTGCTGAATTCCTGAGCGCTGGTCAAAGGCCCTGCACCCTTTCTCCACCACCCTGCAAACTTGACTACAAATTAAAGAAGTGTTTGCAATGTAATAGGTTTTGCATTTGCGAGAGTTAGAGCTATTGGTGTTGTAAATGTAAAAGTTTTTAATAATGTTTTGGGGAGTGGAGTGGATGTACGTTGTGTGTAGTGGAATTATGTGGAAAGTTGTGCAGTAAAATTATGTGGATAGAAAGTATGAGGTATTTATTTTATAGGAATTATGTAGAGTGGGATTATGTATTAGGGAGAGTAATTATGTGGCATGCTAGTCTGTGTTGTGGAGTGGTAACCTCAGGTTTAGTCTTCCTCGTTTCCATAGAAACTCAACTATGAACTCAGTGAGATGAAAAAAAGAAGGAATCACTGAGGAGCACTTGTGGACCTAGTCAGAGGTATTAGCAGGGCCACTGGAATTATGTGACTGTTTGGCTGCACCGACTTTCGTACAATTATACATTTTCCTCATTAGCCACATAATTCATCATATGCTCCCTATCTGGAGATTTCAACAAAAAAAGCCTTGATTCTAGCTCAAACGGCTCAAACGTTACCAAAAATGGAGTGACAAGTGATATAGCATGGTAGAAGGCCCTTTGCAAACCTAGAATGGTCATCTGTTACTTATTGCTAAATGTGGGTGTTACATTGGTACAAATGGGGTGCAAGGTTGCTTCCTTCTGCACCTCTCTTGCCTCTTTCTGCATTTCTGTTGCTTCTTTCTGCACATTTCTTTCTTTTTCTGCAGTTCTCTTGTCTCTTTCTGCAAATCTCTTATACTTTCTACACTTCTCTTGCCTCTTTCTGCTCCTCTGTTGCCTCTTTCTGCATCTCATTTACTTCTTTCTATACCCCTCTTGCCTCTTTCTGGACCCTTCTTCCCTCTTTCTGCACCCTTCGTGTCTCTTTCAGCACCTCTGTTGCTTCTTTCTGTACTTCTCTTCCTTTTTTGTGCATCTTGCCTCTTTCTGTACCCCTCTTATGTCTTTCTGCACCCTTTTTGCTTCTTTCTGCACCTCTTTTCCTTCTTTCTGTACTTCTTTTGTTTCTTTCTGCACCTGTCTTGCTTCTTTCTGCACCACTCTTGCCTCTCGCTCCACTCCTCTTCCCTATTTCTGCACTTCTGTTGCTTCTTTCTGCACTTATCATGATTCTTTCTGTACCTCACTTGCTTCTTTCTGTACCTGGCTTGCCTCTTTCTGCAGTTCTCTTTCCTCCTTTAGCACTTCACTTCTCTCTTTCTGTAACTTTCTTGCCTCTTTCTCTACCTCTCTTGCCTCTTTCTACACCTCACTTGCTTCCTTCTGCACCCCTTTTCCCTGTTTCTGTACCCTCTTCCCTCTTTGTGAAACTCTCTTCCCTATTTCTACACCTCTCTTCCCTCTTTCCCTCTTTCTGCACTATTCTTGCCTCTATCTGTACCTCTGTTCTATCTTTCTTTACCTGTCTTGTCTCTTTCTGTACCCTTTGTGCCTCTTTCAGCACCTCTGTTGCTTCTTTCTGTAGTTCTCTTCCTCTTTCTCCACCCCTCCTGCCTCTTTCTGTACCCCTCTTGCGTCTTTCTGCACCTCCCCTACCCCTTTCTGCACCCCTCGTGCCTCTTTTTCTACCTCTGTTGGTTCTTTCTGCACCTCTTTTGCTTCATTCTTTACTTCACTTGCCTCTTTCTGTATCCCTCTTGCCTCTTTCTGCACCTCTGTTGGTTCTTTACGCACTGCTCTGGCTTCTTTCTGCACCTCCGTTCCAAATTTCTGCATCCCTCTTGCCTTTTTCTGCACCCCTCTTCCATTCTTCCATCCTTGTGCACCTCTCTTGCCTCCAGTCTGCCCACCTGTTCCTTCTTTCTGCACCCCTTTTGCCTGTTTCTGCAAGTCTCTTGCCACTTTCTGCAGTTCTCTTGCCTCCTTCTGCACCTCACTTGCTTCTTTTTGCACCTATGTTGGTTCTTTTGCACTGCTCTCGCTTCTTTCTATACCTCTATTGCAAATTTCTACACCCCTCTTGCCTCTTTATGCACCCCTTTGACCTGTTTCTGCAACTCTCTTGCCTCTTTCTGCAGTTCTCTTGCCTCCTTCTGCACCTCTGTTGCTTCTTTCTGCACTTCTCTTGCCACTTTCTGCACCCCTTTTGTGTTATTCTGCACTTTCCATGCTTCATTCTGCACCTGTCTTGCTTCTTTCTGCACTCCTGTTGTCTCTTTCTGCACTCGTCTTCCCTCTTTCTGTGCCTTTCTTGCCTGTTTCTGCATCTCACTTGCCTCTTTCTGAACTTTTCTTGCTTCTTTCTACACCTCTGTTGTTTGTTTCAGCAATTCTCTTGCCTCTTTCTGTACTTCTCTTGCATGTTTCTGTACCCCTCTTGCCTCTTTATGCACTTGTCTTCCCTCTTTGTGTAACCCTCTTGCTTCTTCCTACACCTCTCTCCCCTTTTTCTGTACCACTCTTGCCTCTTTTTGTACCTCTATTACTTCTTTCTGCATCATTTGTGCCTCTTTCAGCACCTCTGTTTCTTCTTTCTGTACTTTCTTCCTTCTTTCTGCACTCCTCATGCCTCCTTCCGCACCTCTGTTCCATCTTTCTGCACTTCTCTTACCTCTTTTTGCACCTCTGTTGGTTCTTTCTCCGCTGCTCTTGCTTCTTTCTGCACCTCTCTTGCCTTTTTCTGTACCCCTCTTACCTCTTTCTACATCTCTGTTGCTTTGTTCAGCAATTCTCTTGCCTCTTTCTGTACTTCTCTTCCTTCTTTCTGTACCACTCCTGCCTCTTTCTGAACCTCTCTTGCCTCTTTGTGTACCTCTCCCACCTCTTTCTTCACCCCTCTTGCCTCTTTTGGCACCTATGTTGGTTCTTTCTGCACTGCTCTTGCTTCTTACTGCACCTCACTTCCCTCTTTCTGCACTTCTCATGCTTCTTTCTACACCTCTGTTGCTTCTTTCAGCAATCCTCTTGCCTCTTTCTGCACTTCTCTTCCTTCTTTCTGCACCCTTCCGGCCTCTTTCTGCTCCTCTCTTGCCTCTTTGAGCACATCTCCTAACTCTTTCTGCACCCCTCTTGCCTCTTTGTGTACCTCTGTTGGTTATTTCTGGACTCTTCTTGCTTCTTCCTGCACCTCACTTGTCTCTTTCTGCATTTCTCTTGCTTCCTTCTACACCTCTGTTGCTTCTTTAAGCAATTCGCGTGTCTCTTTCTGCACTTCTCTTTGTTCTTTCTGCACCCCACCTGTCTCTTTCTGTACCACTCTTGCCTCTTTGTGCACATCTTCTACCTTTTTCTGCACCCCTCTTGCTTCTTTTTGCACCTCTGTTGGGTCTTTCTGCACTGCTCTTCCTTCTTTCTGCACCTCACTTGCCTCTTTCTGCACTTTTCTTGCTTCTTTCTGCACCTCTGTTGCTTCTTGCAGCAATTCTCTTGCCTCTTTCTGTTCTTCTCTTGCTTGTTTCTCTACCTCTTGCGTCTTTCTGCACCTCTGTTGCCTCTTTCAACACTTCACTTCCTTCTTTCTGCACCTCTCTTGCCTCTTTCAGCATCCCTGTTGCTTCTTTCTGCACTTTTCTTGCCTCTTTCTGCACACACAGGGCTACTTTTAAGCTGACCTCAGGCTCAGCAGTTCACACATGCAAGTGCAGAAAAGAGCTGCTGGCCTCTAAACTGGTATACCCTATTAAATGCTGGGGATTTAGAGGTCGTTTTAATCCCTCTGCCCTATTATGTACCAGGGCCTTATAGGGAAGGTCATGCCAATTTCAGGGGTAGCCCAACCCATAGTGTATCCTAGTGTATGTAGGTGTTTTCACTGTATTCTAAGTTTCTTTTAGCATAGCACTGGTTCCAGGCCAGGTTATTCAGAGTCTATTACCACCAGTACCAGTCAGCAAAACGTTGGGGGCATAGGATGACTTTGCAACAAGGTCTCTTTCGGCACCTCTGTTGGTTCCTTCTGCATATCTCTTGCTTCTTTGGGCACCTTTCTTTGTCTTTCTGGACTTCTGTTGCCTCTTTCTGCATTGTTTTTTACTTCTTTCTGCGCTTTTCTTCCTCTTTCTTCACATTTCCTACCTCTGTAGGCATAGTTAGAAATTAGCATTTAAAAAATACACTGGAAAAACATAGGTTTCAGGGGCGTTATAGTTAGAAATTAGCATTTAAAAAAACGTAGAAATTCACTGAAAAAACCCTAGGTTTCAGGGACGTTATACTTAGAAATTATCATTTAAAAAAACCTTTGAAATTCACTAAAAAAAACATAGGTTTCAGGGATATTATAGTTATGAATTAGCATTTAAAAACCTTAGAAATTCAATGAAAAAACCATAGGTTTCAGGGACGTTATAGTTAGAAATGATCATTTATAAAACCTGAGAAATTCACTGAAAAAACCATAGGTTTCAGTGACGTTATATTTAGAAATTATCATGTATAAAACCTTAGAAATTCAGTGAAAAAAACACAGGCTTCAGGGACGTTATAGTTAGTTGGACATTTCAGTCGTACAAAACCAGAGAAAATCGGCCAGTAAAGTTAGTTGAGCTAACCACAACTCGCGCCCCTGCAATGCACTGCTGATGATGTCACATGTTACATCATTCATGACATGGTCAGTGACATCACTGACGACATCACTGATGACATCTCAAATGACAATTTTGACAAAGGTGAGGGCCTTAAACTAGGGAGCTGGCCTTTAATGGATGGTAGACCCTGCTAAGAAGGCTCTAAGGCTTATAGAACATTCCACCACTAGAGGGCAGAATGTTCTAATTTGTAAAAACAAATGCCTCTTGAAGCCCAAGGGGGTTTTAAATCCTCTCCGTCTCCGAGAGGCCTTTGTTCACAACAACAACTGTGAAATGAAAAAAAACATAGGAATGCTGCTCTCCGGTCTTCTACCAGCCAGTAGAAGCCCATAGCACTCAATTTTCTTTGATGGAGCACTCAACAGTCCAATGTTCTAATCTAGTTTCAAATGTGTGCTTGTTCTTTAGCCCCTGTGCTTAGGTCTCGGGACTGTACGATAAATACGCCATTCTTTATTCTTCTTATGTTTAGTGCTCTGTTTCTTTGCAGCTAGGTTTGCGCTATAAGACAACAGGGGCCGTGTTACACATAATGCCCAAGGAACAGGCCTATCTTTTTATGGGCGGAGTTCTCCCCCCTGACTGTGGAGTCCTCGCAGTTGTAAGATTATTGTTAAATTTGAGTTTGTAAATAGGAAAAAAATAGTAAATTTACACAAAAGGGTAAGTTTACCTTTTTTGAATCAGGCCCGTTGTATATAGAAAGTAAAAAGAAGCCCGTACCAGTGAAATGTCTTGTGCCGTAACTTATTCTTCTGCACATGTATTTACGGTTCTCTGAAGTGATATTCCCCAAATGATGCATATTATCAGTCAACACTTTCTACGACCCTAATGAACATTATAAAATGTGCAACATATGAAGTCTGACTGTGATCTAGTAACTTATAGCTTTCATCTAGGCTGCAGAATAGGAAGGAGGGGTTACTTACAGATCATGCTGACAGAACCTAAAACTACCCGAATGTAATGCTCAAGGGAAACTAAAGCTGCTCCATCAGTATCTGTTGGCTTTTCATCTTCATGCCTGGCTGCTGCCAAAACAATCTCCACATGTAAAAGGATTTTCAGCCAATTGGCCCACAGAAATACTTTTTCTCATAAGGCAGCAAAAGTCAAAAGCTGAAGCAGTCGATTGAGACAGTATTTCCGAATTTTACGGCACCTTTGTGTCGAGACAGTGCTGGAATTATTAATGAAGTGTCTTCTTTGGAAGTTGATTGCTTTCTGCAGTTTGAGCTGATTATAAAGTAGCAACGCTCTTGAATATTTGTGGTGCTTTTATTCTGTATAAATTAAAATATATGGCATGTCCTTGAATCTTGTGTCATTGCTGAGAGTGCTCATATCGAGGCATCAGGCGCAGCCCTCATAGGTAAAGAATACAAAAATGAATGTGACTATGATCTTGCATTGATGCTTCAATTAACATACAAATTAAATCTAGGCATTCATTCTTCATCAAGTAAACAATTACAAATCACATAACAGAGGTGGGAGTCAGGTTCATATTACCTAATCCTAATTGTACATTTTTTCTAAAACTCCAATTCAGTACTAACCTAAAATTGTTCTTCTTGTAGACAGATAAACAATGATGACTAACATTATTTTCTTTTAGGAATTTTTGAATGTATGTTTTCTACATCTGTATTTTGCCAGCATAGTCCAAGGTTGCAATCGTTCACAAATAAATTGAAGCAAACAGAATCACTGACTTTGAAATTTGGAAATAGGCAAAATATCAAAGATACATTACTTTGAAAGTTAGCAAAACAAGCCTTTTCTGACTGCAAACAAGTCTCCTGTTTCTAAGATGTTTGTGATCCTATAGACATTTTTCCCTGGAGACTCATGTTGTGTTCTTTGTTGGGGTGAGAAGAAACGCCAGTGCACTCTCTTACTTTGCTCCTTGATGCATACATGTGGGGAGCATGGATTAGCAGAAACCTTCCAGTTCAAATTGACATTATTTTTAATAAAATCCATTTAGGGTGGGTGGAATTTTGACTTTGTTGCTAAGTTTGGGAAACATATCCCCACGTAAAAGTCGGGCTACATTTAAAAAAATTGTCTGACTTCACCAGAGATGAAGTTTGTGATCATTCAGAATCTATCAAGTTCAATTCAGGCATGAGTTCTTCCCACACCTGGCTGAGGAAAGAAAGCGTCAGCGGCTGGCTCACATGAGAAGGATTCTCCGTTCCCACAAACAGCTGTCTTCAGCACTCAGTTTTATTGAGAGTACAATTTAATAGCCTGATATCGATAATTACATACCATCTCTTCCACAATTGAAATGGAACTTATGGCTGTGGAGAATAAGCAGTGTGTGGCTACCGAGTAGCAGCAGCCCACTCAATAACCAAAGCGGGTGGAGAACATTTTCCTAATTTTCAGGACTTTTAGCTGCCTTTTTCAGTGTCATTCTTTATAGATCTGCAGGGACTACATGTTATTTTGCTGAAACGGACAATGCCTTCTGTTGCTTTGGGTCTAGTGAGCCAGCCGCCCCTGTATTGGGTCTCCTTGGTTTGTCACCTGGAGGTACAGGCTGTTAATGTTGTTGGCTCATTAGCAAGGCTAGGGGTGGCTGATGTAAAGGAGGAGGATCTATTCACTTTAACTCAAGGCAGAGCAGCAGACACATTGAATACGCTGTCTTGCACAAGAGGAGAAAGAATAGCGCAGACCCATATCTATTAGATTGTCCTGCTGCTCCTGTCAGTCATTATGCTGGCGCTCCTAAAGGCTGCCTGCGTATAGCATAGTTTCAGAAAGGTGAGTGTGTGCTGTTTGGGTGGCCCGAGGAATATAAAAGATTTGTACTGGAAGCACACCCTCGTATACAAATTCCTTGGTGTGGTCAAACATAGAAGAATCCCATACACAGGATGTGCTCTGTGAACTTCAGCACACATGCAATGTGAATTTTTTGAAGAAATCAAAACACGTCTCCTTGTTAGCACCTGCTTCAAGGAGGCTTCTGGCTATTTTAGTAGGTTGATTGTTGCGTCAAAACCTATGGGGGTTAGCACTCTAATGCATCAGTAACTCACCTTTAGTACAAAGCAACTGCAGACATGCTTCCAGCACAAAGTACCTTTTGAGCTGAGAAGTAAATACCAATGTGTGCTTTGTGCCGCTTTGAGTGAGTTTGTGTGACTTTACAAAAATAGACCAAAGATACTTGATGCATTGTAAATTCTCAAATTCACAGTTTAGCCAGACCTGCTCATATATTTCACTATTGGCATAATTTTCTTTTTTTGCAATTGAATTAATATATTGTTTTCACCAAACCAATACAAACAGTCACATATATCTACATTAAAAGAGCTTCAATATGACTAATGACAGATAGGACAAGAAATCCTTAGAAAAAGCATATAGTCCGGTAATTTCTCCCTATAATTTTTCTTGCACCAGCAAGTATCTATTTCTCTTTGAAAGCATTTGTCATTTGTCTCATTTTTTGTTGGTATTTCTGTGCTCTAAGCACCTGAGTTGCCCATACTGTTGCCCAGGTTGTGGGAAACTGGTTCATTAGTTAGGGTGGATTGGCCTCCATCACAAATCATAAAGTCACTGTGTTTTGAAGTCCACTCAACAGTATAAGTAATTCAGAAATGTGCCCCTGGTAGCTGTGGCACAAGGCAGACAGGTTAAACTTAACAAGAATGTGTAAAGCATTTATATATAGCAAAACAGTTACAATGTCAAACACATGACACAATTTAAACTTCACTACAAAAATAGAGAGCAAAAATCAAAAAGTAAATCGACACCATAACAGCAAAGAATGAAGAAAGGGAAGAAAGGATATGATTTGTTAAAGATTTTGAGCGGAAAAGCACCAAGAAGAGCAAAGTACCAATAGTAGCAACAGTAGATCTGGAACTAGGCACAGATTGAGGCCGACGGCTATGATTTGATTTGATTTGATTGATTTAAATATTTGTAGAGCACAGCTATCGCTCCGAAAGGAGCATCATGACGCTATGTTGAAGAGAGCAGTGAGAGTCAGATAGACATGTACTGTGTCTCAATTTATATAAAAGTAAAAAACAGAATGCATCAGTGGACCCAAAGATTTAAGTCTTCAAGGCCTTCTTGAATTGGGGTTCAGATTGCATCGGCCTTAGTTCTGTAGGCATGAGGTTCCATGCTCTGGATCCTTACACTGCCAAGGACTTTCCTCCTCTGGTTTTGAACCTAAAGGCAGGAGGATTGCTGAGGATGATCTGAGTGTCCTAGTAGTGATGTAGGGAGTGAATCTGGCCATTAAATATTTGGGTTCCAATTCTCTGAAAGATCTAAAAGTGATTAACAAGACTTTAAGTATGATTTTTTAATGTATGGGCAGTCAATGAATGGCTTTAAGGGCTGATGAGGCAGAGGATCGACAGAGCAGTTTTATCCATTGGGTGGCTGCATGTTATACAACCTGCAACTTTAAAAAAACGTGTTTATTGACTCCTGAAAATAGGCTGTTGCAGTAGTCTAATCTAGACAGAATAAGTGCCACTGCAACTGTCTTCCTTGTGGAGAAGGGAATGTAATCCAAAAACTTTTTGAGAGTGTTAATGAGGTTGAAGCACATCCCAGCCACTACAAGGGCTTGTGGTCAAAATGAAAGAGAGGCATCACATTTTACCACAAGATTCTTGGCCACTTCTACTGTGTTGGGTGGAGCAGGCGCGTATTCTGGCCACCATTGGATCGGCTTCAAAGGATTGTCTTTCCCTATTAGCATTCTCTCAGTTTTGTCAGTGTTGCATTTAAGATGGTTGAGTCTCATGCAGCTGAGGACCTCTGTTAAACATTGCTTGAAGTTAAGTTCTGCTTCATTTAAGTCTTTGTCTAAACCAGGATAAGTTGTGTGTCATCTGCGTATTATGTTGTCTCAATGTTGAAGGAAGAGATTAATGAAATTAGTGGGACCATGTAAATATAAAATAATTGAGGGCTGAGAGAGAGCCTTGTGGAACACCTGAAGTGATGAGGCGTTCAGTTGAGAAAAATGACCCTAATGTCACTGCTTGTCTGCAGTTGAAGAGAAAAGATTTTAGCCAGGCCCAAGGCGGTGCAGGATATGCCACGGATTTTAATTTGAGATAAAAGAATGTCATGTGAAATAGTTTCAAATGCAGCTAACAAATCCAATAAGATCAGGACCACATTTTTTCTTTTATCAAGAGTTAATTTCAATATACTCTCTATTTCTGGTAGTGCAGATTCAGTTGAGTGCTTAGGGCAAAAGCCAGATTGGTGTGGGTGTAATATCCTAGCATTCTCAAGAAAATTTGTAATCTGTCTATTGACCAGTCTTTCTGTGATTTTACCAAGGATGGGTAGTAACGTTATTGGGCGAAGTTTGGAGAGCGTGGAAGGATCCATGATCGGTTTTTTAAAGTGGTTTAACAATTGCTAATTTCAAATCAGTAGGTACTGTTGCTGTGGCCAAAGATGAATTAACTATGTTGATTACAGGATTGACAATATCTATGATCATATGAAGTATCACAGGGGGACATGCATCAAGGGGAGAACCAGATTTGCAAGCAATAATAGCTTGACATGACTGATCAAGTGGAATTTTCTCAAATTCCTGGAAGGGCGGTCCTATATGGGTAGGATTGGGCTCCAAATATAAAACCGTGTTTGTAGGGTGTTGAATTCTTTTTGAATACTAAGAATATTTTGCTCAAAGAAGACAGAACTCTGATCGCATAGCATCAATGATGCTGGAATTTCCTTGACTAACATTTTTGGGTTGGTGAAGGACTTTTCAATTGTAAAAATCGTTTTCTGATCAAGTTGGATCATTGGAAGGATATATCAAGTAGATTGGCCCCTCTGGGTCCAGAAAAAGGTTAGTTCGAAAAAGCGTCTAAGTCTCAATCTGAAAAGTGACTATATCTTTTTTTCTGAGGAAAAACTCTTCTTCACACAGGACAAACCTGAAATTGAATCTGGGGCTTCACTTGTTGGTTATTTGTTTGGGGACGAGTCCGGACACTGCTGGCTGCATTTTCGGAAGACTGGTGAACACCTCTCCATCATTGGGCCCTGAAAGGACATTGCCTGCTTGCACCTTGAAGGGGAGAGCTGGCGTGGGATTTGCCTGATGCCGCTGGGGACTGACTACATGCCTCACAATCCCCAACTCTCGAGCACCTGAGATAGATCATCCATGCTATCTGAAGTGCATCATGCTCCTGCAGTGTGGGACGCATGAGGGTGGAGCCTGGGCCAAGGATGGGCCTGACTGTGCCCGTCTGAGATTGGAAAAGGCTGGGCTGGGCCACCCCTCTTGCATGATGGTCCAATGGCCCTAGGGACATCCGAAGGTCTGCATGTACTGAATCTTGATATTTTGTCTGTTTTTCATCCTCTGTGTCCAACCCCAAGATGGTAAAGCCAAAGGGCTCTGCTATCTCTAAATCCAGAGATACGTTTTCTACTCTGGATGGATTTATTAGGAAAGCAGTAGGCACTTTAGACAAGGATATTGCCCATGCAGTACATCTACTTTCCATCATCACGGTACAGTCACCTGGGCCACTGCAACCCTTTGAGCACCTTTTAGCTGGTGGTACTGCACAGCCACAGGGCCGCACCTTAGATATAATATATATGTCACCCTCACACATCTTATGTGTCGACCCCCTCCATCTTTGAAACTCGATGGTGAACAGGCTAACAGCACCTTAACTATTTTGCCAAGGACTCCCTCTAATGATATGCCTCCGGAGAAGTGAAATAGATATCAAGGCCTAAAGAAAGTGGCACCGTCCCTTGAAATGGCCTCTGGGCCGGTGTTTGATTGCGACCTGACACATGGTAAACTCCTGGGACACTTTGAGAAACTGCTGGCTAGTCTATTTGACCGGATTGCGAAATGTCTAAGAGTAATTGAGGCCTCGCTGTCACTTCTTAAGAGTTCTAATGCCTTCAGAATGCATGCTATTAATCAAAAGAGAGTGCACAGTCTATCTCTGCTATAGTTCCTATTGGCGATATCTCTACCCAGCCAAGCAAGAAGGGCCATATAATGGATAGTTTGAATTGTAAGCATGCTCAACATTGCCATATGTATTCGGCTGTGGGGCCTCATAATACCATAAAAACACACATTTCGAAAGAGGGCTCCCGACAGGTCTTACAGGCCCCACAAGTGTGTACTCAATTGCATCCCCCTGGAAGTACAACCTAGAAGTCTTCCATTAAAAACTAAGTTGACAACATATCTTGCAATCTTGTCCCTGAGATTGGAATTAATGGAAATGAAGGGTTGTCAGAGCCAACTATCAGAAATTTACCACCTGCTTGATGCCCTTATGTGACAGTCATGAGAAATGTCCCCCCCATCAACCTCAGGCTCCATTGGTTGCACTCTTAAAAATAATTCCCGATTGCTAAGGCTGATCAAATTTTGATGACACCGACATTGGGCTGGATTGACCCAACAAAAAAAAATGTTTAAAGGGGGCTGTATAATTATTAAATTTAAATCAACCAGCTCCGCTGAACAGACATTGGCAAGATCACTGCAGCTTTTTAGGACTGGCAATAATATTATTATTTTCCAATTAGAATATTTTCATCTTTATGTATGCCATGATCTCCAGACCAACTTTCCTCTATGTTATGGAAAAACAAAGGTTACTCACCATCCAGTGGCCATTTCATTTTCCAATAGATTTGAATGCCTGGGTTCACTACAGGGAAACAATCGACTTTATTTCGACAATATTATTGTACCCATTGGTAAGGAGAGTGACTGGGTGAATATAACTAAAGATCAATGTCCCAAGACACCTGTTACTGGCCGTATGTGCATGTCCAACACAGTAGTCACTACCTCCTCTTCTGCCCACCCCGATATGCCCTTTCAAAGTGATTCGCCTGTAGCTGCTAACTGCTCGGGCCTCAGGTAGACATCTTCTTTCTCCACATGGAACCTGTGTGGGTTGCAAAGCAAGTTGAACTCTCCTGATTGGTGCAAACTCATCATAGACACGAATATATGTATGTATCCAGGAAAATTGGTATAAAAAGCCAGTAATTATTGAGGGGGTCACATAATTGTTTCTGGATGCAACGCCATCTCTAGTAGGACTGGTCAAAGGGGTTTAACTTTACAGATCTTAGTACGCAATTTATTGGGTGCTATTATCAAAAGGATAACAATTGTCCTAACTTATTCCCAACTACTTTGGTTATCGCCAGAAATTGAACCTGACTTAGTTGTGAACACTTTTTATAATAATTGTTTTTTACTTATAGCGTAGCTGACTTGTGTATGGTCTGGATATGTGGATAGAAATCTTTATACAACTAATTTGGTCTAACTACATTGTCCTGTGGTTGGGTGATTTGAAAATTCATATGTCTCTTCTCCGGGTGAAACAGGTTTGTGGGGTGACCAATGCAGCAAGGGACAGAATACCTCATTTCCACCATAATGATTATGACAAAGCCTTGAATTACCTTATCTTTAAGGACACGCATTTACTTCTAGGGAATAGCTGTGAGGGTCATATTGATTTTATCCCAGGAGCTCTTAGATGCTTTTGGTCAGATTATTAGATTCCTTAGCTCATTACTGATAAGACCTCTAAGATCTGCAACTGCTGGAAAACAAGATTGGTTTGACATCTTTGTACCTAAGCAGCCAAACATTTAAGGGAAGCCCTCTGTAATACCCCCAGGGACCTAATTAATTAAAGCAACTGTGTAAGAATTATAAATATGCTTCAGCAACTGGGAAAAGGGAATTACAAGAAGAAGCATGGGATCATTTAGATAAGGCATCTGAAACAAGGGACCCAAGTCTCTTCTGGAAAGTAGTGAATGCTCCCCTTTTATAAGAAGATTTTGCGCCAGAACTTAATTCGTTGATTTACATGGCTTACACATTTTGGGGGGATTTTCGATTCATCTATGACCAACATCCTAATAGATAAGAATATAAGAGAACTGCTCCCCTTGTTAGGTCGAGCATTTGAGACCTCTTGTATATACTTTTGTATATACTTATACGTGTATGTACTTTGTGGGCTCTGGAGATCAGCCCTAGGACTTGTTTGCTTCCGCTTAGGGACTTTTTTTTCTGTTCAACTGCCTCTATTTAACTGTCTTGATAGAAAGCGACCAGTAGAGGTCAGTAAAATACCAGAATTGTTTTCTGCTTGTTCAACTGCCTCTATTTAACTGTCTTGATAGAAAACGACCAGTAGAGGTCAGTAACATACCAGAACTGCTTTCTGCTGAGGGACTTTTCTTTTTTATATTTTGTTGGCAACTGCCTCTATTTAACTTTTTTGATAGAAAACAACCAGCAGAAGTCAGTAAAATACCAGAATCACTTTAGCATTCTCTAGATTCCATTCCATAGAAATTGTCTCCCACGAACACCCGAAGGCAATAATATTTTTTTCAAATCTTGTATTTTGAGTGATATGACCACCGAAGGCCCTGATTTTATATTAAAAACAGAGCTTTGGACTATATAATTTTCCGCTGAAAAGCAATATTTCTCTCCATGTGTTCCCATACCTGGAGTGTCACGCAGTTTGGTGCTTACTTTCCCTCCATGTTAAAGAACAGTAGATGTTTCAGCACACAGGCTAATGTGCTACATAGATAAATACATATACGGTCCCAAAGGCGAGACCGATTGCATTGCAAATGCTTGTTTTTTTACTTTCGAGGAAGTCCTTTTTGCTATCGAGACAAGTGCCAGATTAAAGGCACCATTCCCAGATGGGGTGCCAGTAGATGGTTTGAGCGATCTGTGGGGCCCTATTTTGACCAGGGTATTGAATGCAGCTGAGGTGAGTGCATTACCCCCGACCTGAGCTATGTCGACCATAGTCCCTATTTTTAAGAAAGGAAGTAACTACGGCCCCAAGTGTTACAGCCCAAACTCCCTCCTTGACTTATCAGCTAAACTGATGGGCAAGGTTCTACTAGAGAGACTGGAAGATTGTGCAGAAGTAATTCTATTGGGACAGTGGAACAGTGCACAAATCTGGAATTAGTTATTGAGAAATATACCTGAGTAAAGCCCGGATCCCTCTATATTTGTTTTTCCAATATCAGCAGTACTTTTGATCTGGTTGACTGTGGTATACACTGATTGATCTGGGTGCCCCCCAAAATATAATTTGTTTCTTAGCACATCTCTATGGGAACCTATCTAGTACTGTACGTTGTGACCCGAATGGGGAAAGTTCCCGCTCATTTAAAATCAAGAGAGTAATAAGACAGGACTGTGTGTTGGCATTGCTACTTTTTCCCCTCTTTATCAATGGCATGGATGGTTCACCTCAGACTATACATACTGATGCTCCTGCAGTCGGGAGGCGCGCAGTACCAATTCTATTGTATGCCGACGATGCTGTCCTGTTATCCAGGACACCTGTCAGCTTACAAAAAGTGATGGATGCTGTTGGGCATTTTATGGACTCTAGAAAGATGAAAATCAATAAGGCAACAACTTCTACGATGATGTGTGGGAAAGTGCAGAAACTAAGACCTCTTATACTGATGGAGTGCCAATCGCCCATGTTAACTCCATGTCCTAACTAGGGATTTTATTTACAAGTAGTGGCTCATGGGCTCAACACATTTTAAATACACCGTTGAAACTGAGTAGGATCTGTGATAGAGTGTTTAGATTTTCCCACAAGATCGGCACTTACCCAATTAAGCCTATGATTGATATTTATAAGGCAAGGGGTCTCATAACTGCTACACTTGGGGGAGGCATGTGAGATTATACACCCAGTCGACATCTGCAAATAACCATTTTCTCAAACGTCTGCTACGTGTAACTAAATCCACTGCATCTTCTATAGTACAAAAAGATGCAAGTTTACCTCTTTTGCGTTGGCAATGTATTGGAGGAAAGCTGAAACAAACTTCACTAAGGAAATTATATTCGATTGCCTAGCTCTTGATCAGCTGTTGAAAATACCATGGCTATCTTATATAGATGCTTTTTCCAGTTGTTGTTTGACTCACCCATCTTGTCCAACTCCACGAGATGCTACCCTCTACATAAAACGTTAATTAAGAGCACCTTTTTAAATGACAGGAAGGAGCTCAGAATGGTCGAAAACATAAGAAATATACTGTAGCCTTATATGTTTTAAATGGTTTGCTGGAGGGATGGCAACATTATATGAAAGGGGTGTCTAATACCCAGCATTGTTTTGTGCTAATTAGATTATGCCTGGGCATTGTTCATCATATTGTATCCTTACCCAGAACAAAACCGCGGCCATCAGTCATTACACCTTGTCCCTGTCCCTGGGATGGTGTGTCAACCCAAAGCACAGAACACTTTATTTTATTCAGTTTTTTTTTTAAGGTTTGAGGAGAGATTGTTTAAAACCACTCTTCCTCGAGGGCAAAGTTAGGGATTATAGAAATGCTTTGAAATTTACATTTGCAACTAGAGAGGGTCTGTATTAGAACTGCAACATATATCTAGGCTGCGATACAGCCTAGTTGATATATTGTACTGTAATGTATTTTTTTATGTGGGGCTCCTTTCAAGTAGTATTATTAAAATGTTTACATGGCTGTATACGTATGGATGAACAATTGACAATATATATGTCTATTTTATTGTACTTTTATAGCCTTTTTTACTTGGTGCCGAAAAAACATTTTAAACTGAAACTGAACTGAATCCGACAATATAAAACTGATAGTTGGATACTTTTCACAGTAGGTCCCCTTGAAGCTCTGGTATTCAAAAGCAAAAGTTTTGAAAAAGTTCAGAAACTTCTTTTGGTGCAGAAACAACCACAGGAGTCCCCAGGACATCAGGGAGACCACGTAGAGACTCTGAGGGTGTCATTCATGCAGAAGGCAATTGAAAAGCCAAGAATAAACAGAATGAACAACGTAAGAAATGGTGTTCCCCTGCGGAACAGAAATAAAAATGTATATTCACAGAAAGCAGTTTTACAAAACCGTTGGTGACAATCATTCACAGTGGCATGAAGTGATATGCTATGTTTTTTTTCCTGACATAAATATCTGTTGCAATTGGTCACTATGGCTCAACAGTGCCAATCAGTGACCTATTGTAACCATTTTTAACATAACTCTGATCGTTTCTGCCACAGTGGTGGTGACAATCCATAGGGAATGGTGAGCTCCCCTAGTATTTGATAATAATAAAAGGGCATGAAAGCCGTACTGGCCCAGTTGTGACAGTAGGGTAGGTGTGTGCCTGATGGAAAATACAACCATCAAGATGAATTAAGCTGCTTTACTTAAAATGAAAATACTGTACTTTAATGTGATATATATGCATTCTCTGAAATTGGCAAGTTAATGCTTTGGAGAAAATGATTGCATTAATGAACTATGTTTTATAGCTAGCATTTGTGTGAATTCGAGAGGCTAGGTGCTGATTTTTATTGCTTTGAATCAGAAAGGAATTTTGCTATGGCTCTTATTTTTTATCTAGAGAGGAAACATTTATAAACCTCTTTTTGATATTATCCTTACTGTGGTCTATAGTTTGTGTAATCTCTCTTCCTTTCCAATTGCTATGTAATTGGGCAGTATCATTGTTCTATGAATCGGTAGAATGTGTGTAGCGCTGTAGCTTTTGTCCTTCAATTGTGAGACTTATATTCCTTTTTATTTTTCCACCATGGCCATTTCTAGTACAAACTTCATACAGCATAGATTATGAATGAGAATCTATGAGGCTGGCTGAAAAACTATAGGTAGGTATGTTGGGAGAGAGGAGTTAAGCACACACAACTGACCACTTAACCTTGTGAAAGAGGCTGCTTTATTAAAACAGGTCCACATCACAAAGTTTTCCAGGCAAACCGCCTTTCAAAACTAAAACTTTGCTATATACATCAAGTGAAGTAACCAATGTTTCCACTCCCACCCCTACAGTCCCCCCATCAACATACCCACCCTAAGCTAACTCATTTAAATGTAGTGCATGTCAACATATCCAGCTTTCTATTACCCCTATATCCTATGACTGCAAGTATGAACCTGTAAGTAACCAAATGTCCTAAACTGAACTTTGAATAACCTGCCTACGCTCCTCTTGCACATGGGGCACCAACTGGTAACACCAACCAAACTTGAGTCAACTCCTGGCAACATTTCCTGCCATCCAGAAAAGGGGACTTGCCACCATTTTCTGCCCATCCTTTAAGTGTGTTTGCTACAGTGCTCTTAATGGCTAATATTCCCAAAGTCCTGGACCCTTTTTTTCCGGCCAAAAAACTCTCTGGACTTACATTTTTTATCTGAATGGCAAATCTGTCCAAAACCAAGCTCCCTACAAAAACATGACATCTACCTATTCACTTTCCTCTGTGCTATATCTATCACAGTGGGGTTGTACGCCCCTCTACATGTCCAACCATGGCACAAAGCCAGCCTACAAAAAACAAAACAACCAGCCCATTGCTCCTTAATAAGCGACGCATTCCTTTTCAGGCTCCTCATCAACACTACCCCTTTTTCTTTAACCAAGTCATTCTCCCCAAGGTGTAAAATCAAAATATCCAGGCACCTGCCACCCACCATCATACCATTCAATAGCTGCAATAATTATTTCCAAAATATGTCTCTTACTCTTTCAAGTAGTAGGAAACTGCATTTATTAAAGCCTAATCTGGTCACAAAAACCCTTTTTTGCACCTGTATAGCCACCCACTTGATATAAGGGTGACCCATCACCCAAAAATACACCTCCTCTTTATACTGGGCCCTCCCTGAACCCAGAAAGACACAAACACACAATAAAGATTTCACAGGGTTGAACCCATTGCCTGTCCCTCATCACCCAGCACCCACATGCAGTGCCTGTAACACTCAGATGACCAGCGGCCAAACTGCACGATATACTCGCTCACTCAACCTCAACTTCATGCTTCTGACGTTGTGCCAATTCAAAAAGAATGTGTGACATAATCTACACCAGGGACTCCCAACCAAACCAGATCCTTTTGCAGCAACATTAGCACATGATAAGCCATTGCCTACTACCCAGACCTTTAACAAAAAAAGGAACCAGAGTCCACTCCACAACATCTCACCCAGCTCTCAGCCCACACAACCGGACGGGACTCATCCAAACCTACTGTGTGCAATATGACACTCTTCCCCTGTGCTCTTTGGTCCATTTTGGAGCAGCTTAGCCATATCTCCAAATTACCCTCCCTCCTGCAAACATCCTCTAAACCAATGCCACCCGTATTCCTTCCCCCAGCATCTCAGACACTTGGAGAGCCCAAAAAAACATCCATGATATAAGGGTGGAAAACCAGCAAGTCTCTGACGCAATCCTGCACACCTCTGAACCTGGCACTAAACCCTGCAAAGTAAATTTTAAAAAATCAGCCACTGAACATGCCCCACCTGCCCTTGCTCCTCATTCAATGAATCAATCAATCATTCAGGGATTTGTGAAGTGCACTACTCACCCTAAAGTGTCTCAAGGCACTGGGAGGGTTTTGCGCTGCTTCGCCTCATCCAAAGTGCAAGGTCTTGAGGCTCTTCCTGAAAGCTTGCAGTGTGGGGGTTTGTCTGACGCTGAGTGGGTCGAAGGTCTTGGCTGCATTGTAGGAGAAGGATCGCCCCCGCTCTGTTATGTTATGTTATGTTATGTTAAATTAATTTTATACAGCGCACAGCTACCCAACAAGGGTTTCCCAGCTCTATACCTGACACAGGACACAAGAAATAAAGGAAATCAGAAATGCAATTCAAGAAGAATTATTGGTTAAAAAACCACGTTTTAAAAAGTTTACAAAAATTCATATATGAAGTTTCATTACGAACTGCAATAGGAAGGGAATTCCAAATAGATGGGCCAAGACAGTTTAACTCTGGGTACCAGGAATTTACCATGAGTGGCCGAGCGAAGTAAACGAGGGGGCTGGTAAGGGTGAACTAAAGTTTGCAAATATTTAGGTGCAGAGCCAGATTTGATTTTATACATATAACTCATGGCCTTAAACTTCACACGGCTTTCAACCTTAAGCCAATGAAGATTGCGCAAAGCACTGGAAGTCGAAGAAGTTCCAGAGAGCTGGCATAGCAGCCTGGCAGCAGAGTTTTGGAACACCTGTAGTTTCCGTATGACATCCTTATTTGATCCCAAATAAAGGATGTTTACATAGTCCATTCTAGATGTCACAAGTGCCTGGACTACGGTTTTCTGAGTGGAAACCGAAGCATCCAAATCATTTTTTTCAACCATTTAAGATGGTGAAACAGGTGGCTGCCACCTTTACTGCCTGCTGCTTCATAGATAATTTATCATCAATGAGGAAACCCAAATTGCAAACATAAGTGGAGGGCTGAGGAAGATCACCCATTTCACACGGCCAATGCTGGGGGCCCCAAAGTTTTGTATTTTTACCCAAAATAAGAAACTCAGTTTTTTCGCCGTTAAGCTTAAGATTAGCTTGATTCCAAGATGCAATATTCCTCAGACCAGTGCAAGCGTCTTTTCCGTAGAAAGGGAAAAGATGATCTGGGTGTCATCAGCATAAGAGAACAGGCACAGCCCGCCTCCTCTGCTATTGTTGCCAGAGGTTTGACATACAGATTAATAAAAGAGGACTTAGAATAGAGCCTTGAGGTTCCCCATAAGAAGAAGAGTAAATTTTAGAAGTGGCTCTGCATGAAAAGACTTGAAAGGTCAGTTTAGCAAGAAATGATGAAAGCCAACCAAGTGCTGTGCCAATATTGCCAAAGGATTGCAAAGATTTAATTAACACAGTATGGGTCACCATGTCAAATGCATCTCTCAGGTCGAGCAATATAAGGGAAACGGTGTCCCCATAATCCAATCGCTGTCGTAACATTTCTAATACTCCAAGCAGAGTTGTCTCGGTGGAATTACCGGCCCTAAAGCCGGACTGAGAGGAGTGTAGAAGGTTAGTAGATTCGACAAATTGAGGTAGTTGCTGGTTAAAATGCTTTTCCAAATTTCTGGAATAAGTAAGAAGCAGAGGAGAAATAGGCCTAAAGTTAAATGACTGAGATGGAGCAGCATTGGCGTTTTTTAAAAGAGGAAGAACCATTGCATGCTTCCAGTCTGAAGGGAAAATGGCTTCTTGAATAGAGACATTAAGCAGCTGCATAATTCACATCAAAGAGGATGAGTCCAACTGCTGCAGCACAGATACAGGGATGAGATCACAAGGAGAACCAGATTTAATTCTATTTAGAATCTTTTTAAAAGAATTGCTATCAAAAAGTGTCCAGGTTTCAAGTCTAGTGGAGTCCTTCGCCCTGTAATCAGACTCGATCATAGAGGGTGACATAGCAAATGCCACAGTCTGAGTATTTTGTAATACAGAGTATATTTGCTCTACTTTATCCACAAAGTAGTTAGCAAGGTTGTCGCATTGTTGTTCATTTAAGATAGGTGGAATTGACGGTGTATTAGAGCCAGCAAGTTTTTTTACCATAGTAAACAGGGTACGCGAACAATTCTGGGCATTGGAAATAGTGGAGGAAACATATTCCTTCCTTTCTAATTTACAAAGGGCTTGGTAATGTTTTAAACCTTGTTTATAATTAAATTTAGAATCCTGTGTGTAGTTCCTCCTCCAGCTCCTTTCCAGAGCTTTACATTTGGTTTTTTCAGTTATTAATTGCTCTGTAAACCAAGGGGCAGGAGGATGGTGATTATGTTCTTTTTTTATAGATAGTGGAAGACAGTACTAAACTGCATCAGAAATCCACTCATGTATTGTACTCAATGAATTAGTTGACATATGCTCAATAGTAAGGGCATTATCAACGAGAGTCTTATTAAAGATTTCCATATCCAATTTACTCCAGTTCTGAAATCTTTGTGGACTACTAACAGAGGCAATAGTTGAAGTCAGTGAAAAAATACACTGAAATTTAACTGCAAAATTATCTGACCAGCATAAAGGAAGAGCAGGATCACACCGAAGACAGGTTAAATTGGAAAAAATGGGATCCAACAAATGCCCAGCAATATGTGTAGGACCAATATTACAGAGTAAAAGATTTAATGCTGCAAAATCAGCAATCAGTGTACTACTGACTGTACATTCAGATTTATCAAGATATAATTTAAAATCACCCAATATAGTGAAGTTCGACACTTTAAGAAGATGTGGCATAACCAGATCTGGCAGTGAAGAAGCCCAGGAACTAGAAGGTCCAGGGGGATGATAGACAAGAATGCCTGAAAAAGTAGTTTGTGGTATCATTGTGATTTTAAATAAGGCTGCTTCACGGTTTAAAAAAGATAAGTCTTCCAGTTTACATTGGTAGGATCTATCATAGATTATAGCAATTACTCCACCATTTCCACTGACTCTGTCCCTTCTAGCCATAGCGTAATAAGGTGGTAAGGCTATAGCTACATCAGGACCCGAGATGGTATGTAGCCATGTTTCAGTAAGAAAAATAGAGTCCGGATGTTCACTATATAAAAGGTCAAATATTTCCATTTTGTGTTTGGGAAGGGAACGACAATTGACATTGCAAAATGTAAAAGCTTTACTAGCAGCATTCTTGCCCAACAAAGAGACGTTATTTTTTAAAGGGGGAGGGGAGGAACTAATCAACATTTCACTTGTCTTATCTTTAGGAAGTACTGTACAAAACGTAAAATTACAACAAGGGCAGCAAAAAACGTTATTAAGTACAGAGTTAACATTACAATCAGGATCTGTACAGGGGTGATTTTATTAATGTATCAAAATGGCCAGATAATTGGCCAGGGTTCGTGGCCCCTGGTCCCAGAAGAGCACGGACGGGCACAGACGGGCTTGCCTTTGGCGCGTCGCCGGCGCGCCCGCTGCGTGTCCGCTTACTGCTCATTTAATTAGGGAATGAGGCAGTGCGGTGTGCATCAACTAGTACGCCGAGCAGGAAAAACGCGAGGCACTCTCAAAATGGCCACCGCGAAAAGTTCATTATTAAAAAATGAACAAAGTTAAAAGAAGCAATTCGAAGTGTCAGTACTCAACTTTAAAAGCAACAAAGGTTTTCAGCAGCGGGGAGTAGCTTGAAGGCCACTCTCTTTTCGATGGGGAGCCAGTGGAGTTTTCATAGGTGTTGGGATGCTGAGGACAAGTCTAGTTGTGGCGTTCCGGATTGTCTGGAGTTTGAGGAGCAGAGATTTGTATATTCTGGCGTAGAGGGCATTCCCGTAGTCCAGTCTGCTGGTTATGAGTCTGTGGGTGACGATCCTTATGGATTTGGGAGGGATCCATTTGAAGGTCTTGCGGATAATGCAGAGGGTGTTGAAGCATGTGGAGGATACTGCGTTGATCTGTCGGTGCATGGTGAGGGAGGAGTTGCTGATGCTGAGGTTGCGAGCATGTTCTGTGGGTGTGGGTGGATCACAAAGGGTGGTGGGCCACCAGGTGTTTTCCCATGCTGAGGGGGTGGATCTGAGGAAGAGGACTTCCTTTTTCTCTGAGTTGCGCTTTAGGCAGTTGTTGCTCATCCAGGAAGCGACGTCTTTCATATCTTCCTGAAAGCTGTCTGGTGATGTTGGGTTCGTTGGTGAGGGAGAGGATGAGCTTGGTGCTGTTGGTGTAGGATATTCTGCTGAGTCCATGTTTTCTGACGATGGTGGCGAGAGGGGTGATGTAGATATTGAAGAGCTTGGGGCAGAGTGAGGATGCTTGATGTACTACGCAACTGATTCCTGTCGGTTCGGAGAGGAAGGGTGGTAGTCTGATTCTCTGGGTTCAGCTGGTGAGGAAGGAGCGAATCCAGTCGAGGGCGGTTCCCCGGATGCCGGCGTCATGGAGTCTGGCAGTTAGTGTGCAGTGGGAGATGGTGTCGAAGGCCGCTGATAGGTCTAGTAGGATGAGGGCTACTGTGGGCCCTGGTCAAGGAGGGTGTGGATGTCATCCGTGGCAGTTAGGAGAGCAGTCTCAGTGCTCCAGTTGATGCAGAATCCGTATTGTGAGCTGGTTGTTGATGATCTTCTCAGTGACTTTGGCTGCGAAGGGGAGGCGAGAGTTGGGGCGGTAGTTCTTGAGGTCTGTCGGGTCCACGGTGGGCTTCTTGAGGAGGGACTTAACCTTTGCCTATTTCCAGTCGTCGGGGAAAGTGACTGTTTCAAGGGAGCAGTTGATGGTACTTTGTAGCTTGGGTGCGATGTTGGAGGCAGCTCTGGCGAAGATGTGGGGGGCAGGGATCATTGGGTGCTCCTGAGTGTATACTTTTTATGGTCTCTGCGGTGTCTTCTGTGGTGACAGGGGTCCAGGCAGTGATGGTAGTCTGGGTTGCCTTGTCGGGTGGAGGTATAGGGTCAGTGTCTAGGTTTTGCTTATCAAAGTAGCTGTGGAGAGTTCTGGTCTTGAGATGGAATTAGGAGTCGAGTTTGTGGGACGTCAGAGGATTCGCTGGGGGATTTGGTAAATTCTTGTATAAAACTGAAAAGTTCCTTAGAGTTGCGGAAGTTGGTGAGTAGTCTGTTTTGGATGAAGTTCTTCGTGGTTCTGATGAGTTGGTGGTCTTGTAGGCGGAGCCTGCTTCAGGGGTTTTGCAGTCCCTCCAAGCTATCTTCAGTCCTCAGCACGTGCGCTTGGATCCTTGGTGGTCTGTGGTGAACCAGCTGGCTGTCAGAGTTCCGGTGGGGGGCGAGAGTGTCTGCGCAGTTGGTGATCCATCTCTGGAGTGCATTGGCTGCAGAGTTGGCATCGGTAGTGGTGGGGGGCAAAGCGCGGTTGAGAGCAGAGTTGAGGTGCTCTTCAGTGGTCTTGCTCCAGTTCCTGCGCAGGGTGTGGGCCTGTGTGCGGTGGGCTTGGATAAGGAGAAGTGGACACAGTGGTGGTCCGTCCAAAGGGTTGCATAGTGTGGCTGAAGCGAATGTTGTGTCCTCAAGCAAAGATGGGGTCAAGGGTATGTCCTGCCTTGTGGTTGAGGGTGGTGACAAGCTGTCTCAGTACGATGTTGGCAAGGTTGTCCAGGATGGCAGCGGAGTTGGGGTTGTGGGGTTGCCAAGGTGGAAGTTCAGGTCTCCGAGGAATACGTTGTCTGTGGATGCGATGGCGTGGGGTGCGATGAGGTCTGATATGGTAGTGGTGAACATGGCACGTGGTCCTGGAGGTCTATATGCGAGGGTGCCATGGAGATTCATTCTGGGGTTGATATGGATCTGGAAATGTTGGTGTTCCATGGGGGATGTGGGGTCATTCGTGCTGGATGTTGAGTCGGAGGGAGTTTTTGTGTTCAATGGTGAGTCCGCCTCCAGGGTAATTGGGGCAGTCCTTCCTGTGGATCTTGTATCCATTGGGGTTGGCGGTTGTGATGTCGGGTGCGGAGCTGGTGTTGATCCAGGTTTCTGTGAGGAATCGACGTCGGGTGAGTAGGTACTAAGGAGGTCCCAGATTTCTTCTCTGTGTCTGTGCAGGGAGTGATCTTTGAGGAGGATGCAGCTCAGAGGTTTGGGTGAGCTGGCGTCCGGTGGATTGGTGGTGGCAGTGGGCGTGAGGATGTGAGTGAAGGTGTGGTGGCAGTGTCCGCAGGAGAACTGGCCTTGGGTGGTGTTTGGTGTTGACAGCTGGCAGTTGTTGTTTCTTCGGGGTTTGAGTGTGTGGACAGTTGCTGAGTCATAGCAGTAGCTGGTCAGAGGACCAGGCTTCCAGGCGCTGGTTACAGTCAGGTCAAGGATGGGAGCAGACGGGCTTGCCTTTGGCACACCAGCGGCCCATCTGCTGCTCAACCTCACAGTGGCCGCTGTTAAGTAGGGGTAGATGGAGGACGGGAACAGCTGGGAGGCGGGAACATGAGGGGCAGCGGGGGCAGCATCGGTGGGCAGCGGGAACAAAAAAGAAAAAAGGAAGGGCAAAGCTGCTGGAGCGGCTTAGAAAGGCACAGTAAAAAGAAATGAAAATGAAAGTGGGCAAAGACACACACAATAAAAGTGCAATAAGATGAAATAAAAAGAACATAGGCACAAACAAGGCAATGCCAGATGTCAAACGCACGGTAGAAAGGAGAGTGCTGGGAACTCAAACCATGCTCTGCTGCATGGGAGGCAGGGGCACAAGAAGATAGAGCTGAGGTGGAGCTGCATGCTGGAACAGCATCGTCCAAGGGGTCTTGCTGCCCACACCCAGCAGACAGTATCCTGCGGTCCAATTCACCCAAAGATTTGGGGTAACCCCATAAAAATTTTCCATCCAGTTTTCCTGTTGTGCTAACATGTGAAAGATACTTTTCTATTAAGTTCAAAATATACTGAATCACGTCTTCTGCCAGCAACTAGAGCAGACCAACGCGAATGTTCCCTCCCCCCTCTCGGCATGCCACCTGCATCAACGCATGTGGATACCATATTTGGTGCCCCTGATATGTCCTTGGCCTTACCTGGCATGATGGTCTGTGCCCATAATGTTGCAGTTTGCCAAGGCAGGGGTCTTTCCACCTCTGATATTCTAGTTGGGCTTAAATTAGTTGAGCACCCCCAGCCCTCCAAGGCTCCTCATCTCACTCCTTGCCTTCTTCAAGGCTATCATACTCATGGGCTAGTACTGTGACCGCTAGGGGTCCAGCATGTTGCCCCAACTGGGGCCCGTACACACATCTTGTTTGTAAACCTACCCATAATGTGAAGCCAAAGTGTGATGTGTGGCCTTCAGGGGAACTGTTTTAACAAATCCCTGCCGCTCTGCTGGTACCACTCACCTGCCTGGGACATTTTGGTTGTTAGGCAGGGTGAACAGAGTTTATTTATGTAAGTACAATGTTGAAACACGAGTGAATAATCCTGTTTATTTTGTGAAATAAGATCTTTCCTCAATATTTGCATGATGAATTTTAGTATAACACTCTGCATAAAGTGAATGAATTGATAATTTTGCTGATATAATCGAATTTGAGTATGTCCATGATGATACTGACGGCATGTCTTGTATTATAGTTACCCCTGAGGAAGGGCGCCTAAGCCCGAAATGCATTGGGCTTTTAACTGCTATATTCTATGAAGAGCAGTGTATTATAATGTGCTTGAGGAAATTTGGCACCTGTTGAAACTATGGAATAAAAACAAGATGAAAACTTGATTACTGACTGGATGAAGTTTTGAATAAAAAAGATAAACACTGAGAAAAGTTGATGTCAATGGATTCACGTCGGATTTTTGGACTATGAATTCTGATGCTCCCTAAGCCAAAAATGGGTGGGAGCCTGTTCATAGACTACTCACCTGCCTGTCACAGTACACACGCCAGAGGCCTTCTTAGATCTACCAGTCGATGAGGCCAACAAGATCGTTCTGCACCTTCATATGTCGGCCACATATGGATCCCCTACCAACGTCAGGTAACCCGCGCCGGGCCCAGCCTTCTCTTCCCCTCCGTGTTAATGAGCCGCTCCCAGTTTTACAGAATCTGGTTATATGCACTTCCACTGAGCCTGTAAGAAAGAATACAGGACTGGTGTGCTGGTACTCTGCAACTGCCCTGACCTTTAAATTGTACACCCCATGCCCTCCAACCAATCAGAGTGACATCTCTCATGCACAAGGATGTCCATGCTTGACATATCAGCCCCATGCCACTCAGGGACAACTGCAGGCCAGCGTCAATGAAAACCTTGCCTTCCATGACCTCGTCGGACCTGCCATCCTTCTCCTATTTCATTCTTGCATGGCTGCCACTAAAGCGGAAGCAGGGTCCTTCTTGAACCTAATGTATCCCTTCTTACTCTATGGGGTCTGGCTCCCCCTTCCTCAAATCATTCATGCACCTCCATGTGACTTGGGGCCCTCATTGTGTCACTGCAGGAACCCAGCCTTCCCCAAGTGGGCATCCAGATGTGCCACCATATCCATGCCTTCTCTCCTCACTTCCTCCTTCCAGTGACCAAATATGTCACGGCAACCCCAATCTGAGGTGTCCCTGTATGGACAGGGGCTCATCAGCACCTCATTTGTGTGCCATATGTTTTGTCTCAGCAGGCAACTCCGACTCAACAGCTGCTGTTTACTTACAGGGCTTAAGTCAGTCCTGCAAACATCCTCCTGTTCCCTCCCCAATCCCTCCTCCCACTGCCTCTGGCTTGCCACTTCAAATCCAACAGCGAGTGGCTCGGCTGATTCTACTTGCTTATTCTGTCCTCGCCCCTATACCCTGTCAGAGCGAACGGGCAGCTCAGCTGACACCACCTGCTTCTGCCCACTCCTGGTCGTAGTGACCGCACACAAGTACTCTTGCTGCACCCAACAAATGCCCTAAATGGGAGCACACCCACCACTGACCTGCCCCCTGTAGGAGAGTAGGATCTGCTTCACATGTTTAACCCCACGTTTTGCTGGTGTTGCACTGTTTTTCGACTTTGGTCTGGCTGGGCCCCTGGTATTCAGGGCCCCAGCCTAGCTGCTTCCTCTCTAAATTGATTGCATGTACTTTAGGTACACTCCAGATTGGATTCTGGGGTACCCTTGTGAGTCCCTAGTATATGGTATACTATATACCCAGGGCATAGGTACCCCAGGGGGTGAAACATGTATTGTGCCACACCTGGAAAGCCTTCCAACCTGACACCACAGGTCTGCTAATGCAGCCTGGGTAAGGTGGTGCATGCAGCCCTTACTGAGGTATAGGTTCACTATACCTCACCTATCACTGTGCATAGTAACCTATCAGTCACCCCTATGGCAGGCCTTATCAATCCTGAAGGCAGGGTGCTTGGTTATATGTGAGAGGGTGCCCAGGCATGAGCTGAGTCCCTCTGCAGCCTTCGGGATCTCTTCCCCGGGGTTGTCAGTGGTACACCCTGACCATATACTCTTAAGTTCATTATATCTAAAACAGTTAATTCTGACTTTGGACAGGCTGCACGGAAACATGTTGTGTTTGGTGTCAAACACCTTGGAATCATACCCCAACATCAGTTCTTGATGTGAGGATATGATCCCACCCTTCTAGAGGGAGAGACATGGCAGTACTGGTATACCCGGTAGAAACTTAACAGAGCCCTGGCATCACAAAATGGATGCTGCAGCCACAGACACGGGTCTGGCCTCCTGCTTCTGAATGAAACTCCAGCAGGGGAGACCTGGACAATAGGTTTTCTGTCACATAGAGGTGTAACCACCTTCCAGACAGGCTGATGTGTATTGGGGCTGGGTGGGAGCACTTTAAGAGTGCTTTGAAGTCCTGCACTTGGGGCACATTTGGTGTCCCTGTGCATAGTCCAGCACAAACCAGTTCAGGGGCTTCCAGTCCCTACTCTGGTGTGAAACTGGACAAAGGAAATGGGTGTAGCCACCCCTCTTTCAAAACCCTCCCATAGGTGGGTCCCCAGAGTTAGTCCAACTCCTTCCTTAGGTATAAGTAAGGAACCTTTGGAACCAGAACTTTAGATATCCCTGGATGAAACTCTGAAGCTGAATCCTGGAACTTCGACGCTCTACTAAAGACTAGAGGACTGAAAAAATCTCCCTTGGGGTCAAGGAGTGACTCCCATGCTTGACAGGCACCAACAAAGCATTTTGACGGTCTGCATCTCCGAAGCTCCTGCCGGACTCCAAAGTATTTTCAGCCCAGGAAGAGGATTTCCAGACATCTCAGAGGCTGACCCGAGTCCCCACCAAAGCTGAGACCCACAGCCCTCATGAGTAGCGTGGAACCGGAACTCCTCATCACGTGCACTTTTGGCAAGTGCATTGACTTCTCGATGTCTCTTGAAATCGTGCTTGGGGTTACTTGTAGCCCCCACCTCGAGCAGAGAACCCACCAAAGAGTGTCAGCCTAGTTACCCTGAGTGACCCGTGGGCCACCATTTTGTGTTTCCTATCGAGGCTCCTTCGCAATCCCTGGTCCGTCGACTGGTGGGTCCCTGTGAAGGCAACTTTGATTTTCCTTGGGCTTCCCTGGTTGCTCCAGAAGTGCGGATCCCCACCAAATGGCGAGTCCCTCAGACCTTGCTGGTCTGCACCGAAGCATCTTTCTTCTTTCTGCGTGGGCAGCTGTTGCCAAGGCTTGTTGTGTCCAATTCGGGCACCAATGCTGCAGCACTCGACATCCTTTGTGAGACAGCTCGAATCCAGCTCCTGGTTGTCCTCGACACCTCATGGTATTCGTGGCTGAAGAGTCAAGCTTCACATCTTTCACCTCAAATCACCCAACATCGGTGGGCATCCGCCTATCATCCTCCTGGTCACTGGCAAGTGACCCAGACTCTGTCCCCTCTGCTTTCAGGTTCTTCTCAACTTCGATCCAGGCTTGGATCTCTTTGGACACTTCGCATCTTCCCGGCAGCAGCACTTCTTTGCCAGCTCCCATTGAAATCGACAACGCGACCCGACACCATTTGACACCTATGCACCCGGCTTCCCAGGGTGAGGTAACTCGAGTACCCCAGTACTCCCGTGCGTGTTGACCCTAGAACTTGCTAAGTCCCAAAGAGTTTGGTGCTGACTGGTTCCTAAGCGTCCCTAATCTTTAAAAATCTAACTGCGACTTTCCCCATAGAAGCTAACAGGAGCTCGCAGCTGTGTTCACACACTGCACACGGCCCCCGTGGGTCCCCTGTGTCACTACCTTGGGTGGTCCCTTGGGGTCCCAGCGATTCTACAGGCTCTAAGCCTTGTGTCTAGTTAAGTTGTGGTTCTTATACCACTATTTTAGTATTTGGGCCTGACGTGTATTTGTGCTTATTACTGCCATATTTGAAGTGTAACTTATGTGTTTTGACCTCTAGCCTCATAAAGAGACTAGGAGGGTGTGTTTAGAAATAAATAAATATGTTTTATATATATACCTAATGTGGTTGTCTTTCATTTAGCCATTCAAGAGATTATAGACTGGTACAACAAGCTGCTTTACATTCCTTCAAGACTTAGCCTGAAGGCTGCTCTCCATAGCTACCACTAGGATAGCTTTCATTAAAGGTTATCTTTAACCTATCATCAATAAGGGGTTGTTTGGACTGGTACAGGGTGCCCACTATAACTAGTGGACGGCATATACCAGGCCAACTTCGCACACCCCCTTCTTAGCTGTATTTCAAGGGGGCGCTCTCTTAGACATAGTGTGGACCCTTGCACTTACCCCTACCTCCTCTGACACCCCTGACCACCACTTTTGCGGCAGTGAACAGGGTACCACAACTGTGGCCACACCCACTGCCACCTGCCATGCTGGACGGGCTCCCAACACTGCGGCCTCCCCTCCGACCATGAGGTCAAGCATCCCAGCCTCCTGAAAATGCTGTATTGCTTCCGCAACTCATGCGTCAGATGACATAGCTCCAGGGCAGTAAAATACTCTATATCTATATCTAAACACTCACTTATAGTCATAAAACACAGAAGACAAGAAAAATGACACCAATATCTTTCTGTCACCAGCCACCAGTTCACCTGAACCTATAATGGCAGCAGGGAGCTGAATGCTACCCTCTACATAGTGTTGGCGCTCTATGGGGCAAACAAAATGTCAGATATAGGACTGCACCACCCTCCCAATCTGCCTGGTAGTTGTCTGTCCCCCTAAACCTCCCTTGCAATATCTAAGGTGGAAAAAATGTGTCTTGTGTCATTGCATAACAAGATTTGTTTAATTGCCAGCCATGCATCTCTTTAACCACTTTTTAAGGTCATCATGCTGCAAATTCCATGATTTGCCAGCATTGTATCACAGTATTCTTGTGTCGAGTGAGCCTCAGTATCTGATGAGAACAAGGCTACGTGGCACTCCACAAATGTATTGTATACACGCATTCATAACCCCTATATTTTCAACCAATTGCACGATTTGTCCCTTTCTCCACAATTCTCTTTGAGGAAGAACCCCCCACCCAAAGTCTTCAAAAGGGAGTTAGTATCACTAATTACACTTACTCAATTGATGCTATTTTACTTAGTTATTTATACCCCAAAACATTAAAAGTTCACCAGCAACCATGGGACAAAAGGCTCAATTCCACTGCATTCCCTTCCACAATGAATCAACTAAAAGCTTTAGAAAAAAATATTTCCGATGAAGTGAAATTCCTTCGGCCATGTCAGGCACAAGACTGCCCCTAGACAACAAGAATGAGCCATAATATCAAATACCTGAATGGTCTTATAAATGGTGCGGAAATGTGGTGCAAACTTATTGCTGGAATAGAGTAAAACAAACGGTCTCACTGAAAATAAAAAATAATCCCACTATTGACCAAGGTCATCCAACAGCTGTAACAAAAATTATTGGGAAAGACAAAACAGTAATGTTGATTCCAAAGATCTCCAGTATTAAAGAGAGCTACAGACAGCAACAGGGCATGAGAGGGGTTGGTTCATAATGAAGACGCATACATCTGAATGCAGTGCTCCATCCAACCACATAGTAGAAAGTCAGTGGCACCAGCACTGGGATCAGTGGCCACAAGATATCATTGGACCTCAAGGAATTGCCTAAGAAGAAAACTCCAACCACAAAACTGACATTCCTCCCAAAAGCAGATATGATCACTATTTTTATTGTAATGTCCTATATATACCAATATATATTTTTGGAAAAAGAACAAAACATCTCGAAAAATGTATATTTCTGTGTGCAGTTACCAAACTGAGAGAAGATGGAATAGTAGAAAGTTGAAATACTGATTAAAAAATGTGTTTAATCATAGTGTGGCATACAATCCATAGAACATTTACTTTTTACAACTTAATAAAGACTTAAAGAAGCATACAATAAGAAAGTCCAGTAAGTAAATTTATAGATTACAAAAGTATTTACAAATATGCCAATTGATTTGTAAAACAGTAGCAAAATTAGATTCTTACAATTGATCATGAGATCTCAAATTTCATTGCACTTCAAAAGGGTGCAATGGAGGAACATTTCATTTTTCATAGAACACCAATGATATGTTGCAAATGTTCTTATGCTTTTCTGTGTAATTTACGTTTAACCTGTTTGGTTTAGTAGACATGCCATTTCCTAATAGCCCAATGAGCTGTTACAAAGCCAAATCATTATCTTGTTAAGAGTGAGCCGACCTCAGTTTCAGGAGTTGCATTCAAATACCTGATAATGCCACCACATTTATACAAAGCATAGTACCAGATGAAGGTGGACATTGCCCCATATAGTAATACATTTGCCATTTACAAACGACGGCTCAGTGCATTTTTACAACTATCCTTAAGCACATTAGACAAGGAATTCTTACATAACCCCCCTCACCCCTTAAAGTTACCATGCTTAGCCCCAATATTAAAAGAAAACAATTTCTGGTAGCTGAAAAATCCAATTACCATATCGCTTTTTTCATTTGTTTCATATTATTTTATTGTTCATAGCGGATTGCTTTGTACATAAGGTAGCTTTAACACATTAGGTAAACCAGCAATTGAAAACAAACATTTAAAATTCAATACCTTTGATTTTTTTAATCTCCTCAAAGCGTGGACAATGGAAAATATGTATTTGTCCTAGGTTTTGAGGAAGGTTGGCTAATCATGCTCACCAGCATACACATTGAATATGTTTATTGCATGGTTCCTCTATTCTCTGTGTCTTCTTGAAACTACACACATTGACAATATTTTGCATTTCTACACTGGCATCCTTATGCTACTTCTCCTCACCATATGCCACAAACTGCCACCATTATGCCAGGCCCAGGATTGGGCAATGGTGTGCACTAGCATATCATCGCTGTAAGATATCCCAAATTCCAATAATTATGCCGGGGCTAACATTATATTAGGGGTGGGCGTCATGGATGACTGCGATAAGTCATCATCAGCAAATATTCTTTATTCGGCTTTGGTAGCCATAAAATATTTGTTCGAGCACATGTTTGAACAATCATCAAAGCAATAGTAGCGATAAAATACAAATAATAGAATTCATATTACCGTTCGCATCATATCAGTTAAAACAATCTGTGCAAATCATTAAAAACCATCGGAAGTACAAAGTTGGTCATGAAAAGTTATCATAAATTGCATGTAAGCCATTAATCGTCTGAGTATGTCTGCCACAGGCTATATGTGTTACCTATAACTAGTGAAAAACACAGTCTGTATATATAAGTCAAATCACATACACAAAAAAAGAAAATGTGAACGAGCATCCCAAAGGTGACAATTTTGGCTGTGTAATCACTAAACTAGACATTACAATGAGGTATACATCATATATATGGACTGACCAAACTGCCCTTAGATTGTATGAATCAAGTCATATTCACATGGTGTGATAATGTGTGAAATGTAAAGTGCAAGCGTGCAACCTTAAAAAAGATGCATTCCTGGTCATACAATCATGGGATAGGATGTTACTGGGAACTAAACGGCCATGTCTGGCCAATCTAGATAACCTGTCTGAACCATTTAATCTCAGAACACTACGGAGTATATTACAAATATCGTTTCCCAAATCAATTCCTTATGCACACAGCTGAATACATGAACTTGTATATCATAAGACATATAGATTCAGTTTGGAAGAGCTGAAGGTAATACAGGGCTGGCCTGCATTGCCTGATATTCAGACCCCTAATAATTGTGTTATACACTCCTTCCGAGGTTCAGTGTATAACTGACAGAAAAAAAGGAAACGCAGCATGTTCTGTGACAGGTTTGAGCCACAAGGGAATGGATCGAGAAGAGAATCACGATAAACTTTACCGGGGTAAGAAATCCAGAAATTAAGGATACTGAACCTGAAACTTGTGAGATAGTACCTCTTTGTGTGACTCAAAGAGGACAAAAGGTATGGTTCAGCTCATTTAGGGGTGACTGAGGGTAGGTATTAGGCCACTCAGTTCTTCCCTATCTTTGTATTTTTCCCTGTGTTCCTTAAGTATAGTCAAAAGATCATTCCTCAACTGATATTTGGGGATAGTAGCAATACGTTGTGGATTTCAAGAAGGAGTTGACACTCTACAGAAGTTCAAGCTGCTTCTTGACATAGAAGAGCCTTGGGATTTTGTAAATGTAATCAAGGCACAAGCAGTCTTGAATAATTTCTCGAATAAGTGAAGGTTCATACTTTGACCAAATAGACCGTCACAACATTATAGGAATACTTTGGATGCTTTCTTCAGGGCGACCAATCCTAGTTCCATGTGACATAGTATTGTCGGGGAACTGGCAGGTACCACCAGGAGTCTCCTCAGAAAGGCATTTTCTACTATCTGCAAGGGTAAAACGTTGGCAAAGCCCCAAACTCCAGAGCTGTGCATAATGACAGAGCAGCAACGTGCATTTCTACAGTCTGCAAGGGTGAACCGTTGGCAAAGCCCCAAACTCCTGACCTTTGCATAATGACAGAGCAGCAACGTGCATTTCTACAGTCTGCAAGGGTAAACCGTTGGCAAAGCCCCAAACTCCTGACCTGTGCATAATGACAGAGCAGCAATGTGCATTTCTACTGTATGCAAGAATGAAAAGTTGGCAAAGCCCCAAACTCCTGACCTTTGCATAATGACAGAGCAGCAACGTGCATTTCTACTGTCTGCAAGGGTAAACCGTTGGCAAAGCCCCAAACTCCTGACCTGTTCATAATGACAGAGCAGCAACGTGCATTTCTACTGTCTGCAAGGGTGAACCGTTGGCAAAGCCCCAAACTCCTGACCTGTTCATAATGACAGAGCAGCAACGTGCATTTCTAATGTCTGCAAGGGTGAACCGTTGGCAAATCCCCAAACTCCTGACCTGTGCATAATGACAGAGCAGCAACGTGCATTTCTACTGTCTGCAAGGGTGAACCGTTGGCAAATCCCCAAACTCCTGACCTGTGCATAATGACAGAGCAGCAAGTTGCTACATAGGCTTTGTACTGTTGCGCGGTCTAGTAGTGGGAAGGGCGGAGCATGGGAGGAGCGGGAGGAAGAGGAGGCGCCAGGAAAGGGAAAGTTAGTTAGGGTAGGGACGACGAGGTGTAAGGAGGCAATAAAGAAACCTCAGAGAACGTCCCGTGTCTGTCGTCATTGTGGGGGCATCGCAGGGGAACACGACAGCTGGCGACGAGGATGGGATGAGCAGCAGGCTCTCCCGACCCCAATAAGTGAAAGAGCCCGCCGGAGAACGAGTGGCTGCAGAAGACGGCCGGAGCGGTGACGAGCGCGCGGTGTACCCGTTGCCTGACCCGGGGCCTGTAGAAAAAAAAAAGGAGACTGCGGCTGAGAAGGGAAATCTAAAGCCTGCTCGAGGGTTTCCCCCCCCCCCCTCACGCGAGACAAGGGCCCAGCAGAAGCGACCTCACCGCATGAGAAGCCCCCCCCCTGCGCACAAGGAGGAAGAAGCGTGTGCGAGCCTGAGCAGCAGCAGCAGCAGTGAGGCCTACCTGCCCGATACCAGCTGCAGCATCACAGAGTGGTGAGTGAAGCTCCGACAGCAGCGCTTGCAAGCAGGAAGCAACGGTCGAGCCTCGTGGGAGGCCCGGTGTGTGTGTGTGTGTGTAGATCCGGCGGCCATCTTAAAACCAGGCAACCTCTGGGGACACCCTTACTAAGGTGAATCGGCGGCCATCTTGAAGTCAGGCGCCAAGACAAATCCTCAAACAAGCACAAGCAAAAGTAAATGTAAAACAAACAAGCACGAGCAAAACCAAGACAAGGAAACAAACACGCACAAGCAACCACAAGACAAGTTTTCAAAAAGCACAAGCAAAAGCAAATGTGAAATAAACAAGCACGAGCGAAGCAAAGACAAGGGAGAAAACAAGCACAAGCAAACCCAAGACAAGCTCTCAACAAGCACAAGCAAGAGCAAATGTGAAATAAACAAGCACGAGCCAAACCAAGACAAAGGAACAAACAAGCACAAGCAAACTCAGAAAAGTTCGCAACAAACGTAGAGAAAAGCAAGCGAGAATCACAAACAAGCACGAGCAAAGTCAAGACCAATTCGTGAAAGCACGTGAGCTGACAGAAGGGTGCTGAGCCGAACACATAATGTCAAACCACGGATCACCGACGCGACAGGATGCGAAACCCATCGTCATGGGGCTATCACACCTGCGCCCTCTGGAGCCTCTGGCGCTTGTCATCGGTAGCAGCATGGGCCCTCGCTGGGAAGAATGGATTGAAGATTTTGAGGACTACATCAAAGGCTCCAAGGTGCTCGGGGATGAGGATCAGTTAATTGCACTCCGCAATCTTGTGGGGAAAGATGTCAGCAAAATGATCAAGGAAATTCCCGCTGCGGATGCAGGAACTTACGCCAAGGTGCGTGAAACCCTGGATAAAAAATTCATACACAAGAAGAATATGGACTATGAGAGGTATGTGTTCCAGCGGGCGCGTCAAGAGAAAGATGAAATAATGGGCGCCTACATAACGCGACTTCGGCGATTAGCGCATCACTGCAACTTTGAATCGTTCTCGACGGATGACGCCATACGCTTGCGCGTGATCGATGGCTGTCAGTCAGAAACCCTTCGAAGAAAACTACTGAAGAAGAGTCACACCTTGGACGAAATCGAGGAACTAACGAGGGTGCATGACCAGGCCGAGGAACAGGCCAAGTCCATGGAATCAGGGTGCACGGAGCGCAAGGAACTTGTATGTCAAGTGCGCACCAGTCGCCCCTGCCGAGGGTCGAAAGAGCACGAGCGACACGCCCGACCATCATCGCGCCGCCGCTACCCAGAACATCGGCGACCAGATTCAGGGAGGAGGAGCAGGCGGCATGATCACGCAAAGAAGGCGACTGCACGACGATGCTACAGATGTGGGTATGACTTTCCACACAGCGGAGCATGCCCGGCTATGGGACAACAGTGCCGCAAGTGTGGCCGAAGCCATCACTTTGAAGCCATGTGCGGGGAGTATCGCCGTGAGAAAGACAAAAATGCCCCTGAGTCATCGCGAAGCGACACCCGCAGGCATCATGTGCGAGCAGTGCGTGACCTCCAGAAGTCATCATCAAGGTCCTCCCATTCCAGCAGGGAGTCGCGGTCATCAAGGTGGTCAAGGAGATCTCCATCTCGAGAGTCTGGGTCAACATCAGGTGAACGGGAGTACTCGGTGGAGTACGCGAACATGATCGCCGACCCAGACCAACTCAAAAAATATCCCCGACTGGATATCAGTGTCGGTGACCATAACACGAAGTTTGTGATGGACAGTGGGGCATCGCTAAATTACATCCCAGTGACAGAATACAAGAAGATGAACCCTCGCCCCGGACTGAGCCCTGCGCACGTCCGTGTCTACACCTGGATGTCCAGGGAACCACTTCCGTGTCTTGGAAAGTTTCCAACTGTACTAAGGCATCAATCAACATCAGTCCCAGCAGTGATACATGTCATAGAGGGGCCGGAAGCGGACTGTCTCCTCAGCCTACCGACGGCTGAACGATTAAAGCTGGTGGAAATTCTATATCGCGTCACTAATGACGGCGACATCATCCACAAATTCCCGAAACTGTTCACTGGACTCGGAAAAATGAATAGGGGCCAGATCCGCCTGCATATCGATGAACAAGTCCGACCTGTTGCCCAGCATCCTCGGAAAGTTCCTTTTTACCTTCAGCAGGCTGTGGAAGACGAACTGCAGGACCTCTTGACAGCCGGCATCATTGAGCGGACAGAAGGCCCCACGCCGTGGGTGTCACCAGTGGTGATTGTCCCGAAGAAAGGAACTCCGGGGAAAGTCCGGCTATGTGTGGACATGCGCATGCCCAACACAGCCATCGAGAGAGAACGCCACCCAGGACCTCACTTGAGTGACATGATAGCCGCACTAAATGGTGCGCGAGTGTTTTCCAAACTAGACCTCAACAAGGGGTATCATCAACTGGAACTCCACAAAGACTCTCGATATATCACGACGTTCGCAACGCACCTGGGGCTATTCAGGTATAAACGGCTGAACTTTGGCATATCATCAGCTGCCGAGATATTCCAAGAAGCCATCCGGCAGACTATCCATCATATCCCCAACACACTGAATTACAGTGATGACATCTTAGTGTATGGGGCGAACATTCAAGCCCACGACACAGCCCTCGACCGAGTCTGCCACGCCCTCTTGGAAGCAAATCTAACGCTCAACAAAGAGAAATGTGAATTCCATCAGGCAAAGCTGAAATTCTTCGGGCACATCTTCTCCGGTGCAGGGATGAAACCTGACCCAGACAAAGTGAGCTCGCTGAACGACACCAAGAGCCCACGTGATGTCAGCGATGTGCGGTCCTTCCTGGGCATGGCGAGCTACTGCTCAAGGTACATTGAAGACTACGCCACTCTCAGTCACCCCCTCCGGAGGCTGACCAAACAAGGCCAGACATTTGAGTGGACTCCAGAGTGTGAACGAGCCTTTCAAGACATCAAACAGGCCGCAGGGAAGCCGACAGTTTGGCGTACTTCAGCCCGGACCGCAAGACCGAAATCACAGTGGACGCGAGCCCTGTTGGCCTAGGTGCCATCCTGGCTCAGTACGATAAGGACACTGACCAGCGCCACATAGTGGCCCATGCCAGCCGAAGTCTTTCCGAGACGGAGAAAGCCTACTCCCAACCCGAGAAGGAGAGCCTCGCGGTAGTGTGGGCCTGTGAGCACTTCCACGTGTTCATATATGGGAAACATTTCACCATGGTGACGGACCACCAAGCACTTGTCACCATCTTCGGGAACCCGCGTTCCAAAATGCCACCCCGTATCGAACGCTGGGGATTACGTCTGCAGGAATACACATTCACCATCGTCCACAAACCGGGGAAGTCAGCCAACCCAGTCGACTACATATCAAGGCACCCCGAAGCCTCCCAACGTCTCACTCCATCTGTGGCCGAGGAGTACATCCACTTCGTAGTGGACCAGGCGCGGCCGCCGGCTGTTCCTCTGGAAGTCATCCAGCAAGCCACCTCGCAGGACGAGCTGTTACAAAGGGTGATCCACAGGGTACAATCACATCGGTGGCGACAGGACGACACACTTGAAGAAAGCGATCCGCTGACGCGTCAAGAGCTGCAGGCGTTCAGACACGTCAGCGAGGAGCTATCCATCACAGCGGAGGGTCTGCTCCTGAGAGATCACAGGATCGTCATTCCCCAGCGACTACGTCAGGGAGTCATTAATCTGGCTCATGAGAGCCATCGAGGCGTGGTTGCGACCAAGAGGGCACTTCGCGAGTGTGTCTGGTTCCCGTTTCTTGACAAAATGGTAGAACTTACTCTTAAAGACTGCCCGCAATGCCAAGTGGTAGGGCGCGGTGATCCTCCAGCCCCGCTTCAAATGACACCATTACCATCGGGTGTGTGGCAGGAATTAGCCATGGGCTTCTATGGCCCCATGCAGTCGGGCAAGTACGTGCTGGTGATAGTTGATGAATACTCGAGATTTCCCATTGCCCGATTTGTCCCTTCCACCGGAGCAGCTGCCACGCTTGCCGTCCTAGACGAAGTATTCGCAGCCTGGGGAGTACCCAAAGTGTTGAAAACAGACAATGGTCCCCCGTTCAACGGGCAGGAGTTCAGTGACTTCATGAAATTGATGGATGTTCGGCACCGGCGAATAACGCCGCTATGGCCACAGGCCAATGGCACTGTCGAGAGATTCATGGCCACTCTCAAGAAAACATTCCAGCAGGCAGTGTATGACAGAAGAGATATGCAGTCAGCCCTCAATGACGTGCTCCGTTCATACTGAACAACGCCGCATGCCACCACAGGCAAATGTCCCGCGACACTCATGCTGGGGCGCCCTGTTCGGACACGGATACCTACCTGGGAAGGAGCTCTACGACCAGTGTCCCCAAGTCGTATCCATCGAGAAGTGGTGGCGGCCGATCGGGCCCGCAAAGAAGGCATGAAAACATATGCTGACGGCCGGAAGCGAGCTCGGTCGCTCTCTTTCAGAGAGGGAGACTGTGTAGTAGTTAAGCAGGAGCAATGTAAGAAAACGGACAGTAAGTTTCGAGCAGAGCCTCTGACCGTCACTCGACAGAAGGGAACCATGTTGACGGCGGAATCGGACAGTTGGCGCATCACTCGAAATGTGTCTCACTTTCAAAGATGCAGCTCGGCTCTGCAGGAAGCACTGGAATCACGGCTAGAGTCGCCAAGAACTGAGCGGTCTGAGCAGCGACGTGCAACTGCCACTGACCCGGAGGGGGAAAGTGGAAGCAGCCCCACCGCGGTGGCGGAAGGCCGGTCTCTCAGACCACGACAAACAATTCGCCAGCCACGACGGCTAATCGAGGAGATGTAGATACTCTGTGAGTTTGTTCTGTTAACAAAGGGGGAGATGTACTGTTGCGCGGTCTAGTAGTGGGAAGGGCGGAGCATGGGAGGAGCGGGAGGAAGAGGAGGCGCCAGGAAAGGGAAAGTTAGTTAGGGTAGGGACGACGAGGTGTAAGGAGGCAATAAAGAAACCTCAGAGAACGTCCCGTGTCTGTCGTCATTGTGGGGGCATCCCAGGGGAACACGACAGGCTTGACTGAATGGGATGGTACATGAGAGATGTTAATAAAACATGGCTTCAGGGGGGAACGGATTTTCCTGACTACCATGACATGTGATTTAGCAGTTTGTTGCTAAAAAGACTTTAGGAATGGGCTGCTGCTTAATTCCAGTGAAATATGGGTTTAAAAAAGGGATGGGAACACTGGATCTGTGCCTAAAACTAAATCTAATTGCAGCAAAGTATACCAGTGTCAAAGGAGGGAATGTTTTCTATGGCGTTCATGGATCTCTCTGCTGCTTTTGATTCTGGTTTGCATAATAAATTATGGAATATCTTGAAAGACATGGGAGTGGATTATAATAATATACTTTTTATCTGTCAACTATACTCTCAGTCCTCTGCATGTGTTAGGTATGGCAGCCAGGGTGAATGCACAAGATCTTTCACCATTCTCCGGGGTGTGAGGCAGGGATGCGTCCTAGCCCCTTTCTTGTTTTCACTGTATACCTATGACGTGGAATCAGCAGTGAATCATGAGGGGATTAACATGCCCATGGAAAAAAAGTAATGGAATCCTATCTTGTTATTTGCTGATGATGCCATATTGGTTGCTAGGACCGGTTTAGCCTGCAAAAACTAATAAATAGTTATCTGTCAAATATGGCTGCATTAGATCTTCAGGGTAACAAATCAAAAATGTATGTCCTAATAGTGGGGAAACAGGCAAAAAAATTACCTTTGTTTTTTATTGCTACACACAAAATTGAAATAACTAAGACTTTTTTATATTTGGGTGTGCTTTTTAATAATTCAGGACAAACATGATAGAGAACAGACATAATGCACTCGAGAAGAGCGCTATGGCCATATGTTCGTTCACAAAAAAGCTGGGCAAAATGCCTTTAAAACTAATTAAAAAGATTTAGGGCCTCATGTAGGTAAATAAAATTTACCGATTCTTAAATACCGACCCGTACCGAATCGGTATTTAAGAATTGGTAAGTTATATGTAGGTAACAAGTCGGTAACATTTACCGAATCGGTAACATTCGGTATTTTCCGAATCGGAATTTACCGAATCGGTAAATACCGCGGTGGTATTTACCGAATCGGTAAATACCGAGGTGGTATTTACCGAATCGGTAAAAACCGAATCGGAAAATACCGATTCGGTAAAACGAAATCACATGACTGTTTGAAACAGACAATCCTGTGCAACCAAACCCCACCCAAGTAGGAAGTGGCCACACCCAGGCAGGTGCACTCAATCAACAGACTCAGGAGAGGCTTGGAGTGCAGAGGAGAGGAAGGGAGCCAGTGGCTGATTGTTGAGACCAAACTACACTATGTCCAGCCAGAGGACAGGAGGGGAAAGGAGGCGCAAGGTGAAATTCAGTCCCAGGGAACTCCAGGTGCTAGTGGAGGAGGTGGTGAGGCAGCACCAGAAGCTTTTTGGGAGGCAATCCCTGCAAGTGGCAGAGTGTGAGAAGCACACCATTTGGCTGGCAATCCAGGCGCAGGTAAATGCCGTGGGAGTGACCCACAGGGACATTGACGTTCTGAAAAAACGCTGGTACGACCTGCGCATCGTGACTAAGAGGAAGATGGGGGACATCCAGAAGGAGGCCAGCCGGACAGGAGGTGGAACTAACAGGGCACCTGCCCTCACCGAACTGGAGGAGCTGGTGCAGTCGACAATCGAGCCCGAGAGTGTCGTGGGCCTTGGGGATGCCGACAGCTCTGCCAGAGCCGCCACCCAACAAGGTAAGAGGAATGCACAGCAATGTAGCCCCCCCTACCCCTATCCCACATCCCCCAATGTGAAATGAGTATCCCACTCCAGTCCATGTGTTACTGCAGACAGGCAATGCATTATGGGAGATGTAGTCAGGGATCCCCCACCATGAACAGAATAGCACAGAACAATGATGCATGGTACAGACATTAGCCTAAAGCAGACAGAGGACAATGTGAGAGTGTTACAACAATTTATTGTCTTGCTTGCAATGCATGCCTTCAGGTACACTGAGCTGATGTTGCATTTCTGTCCACAGATGTAACATCGCGCAGGACTGCAGATGGCACAGGAGAGGGGGCACAACGTCAATCCAGTTCAGCTATGGGCAGCACAAGTTCTGGCCAGAGAGCGTTGCCACTGCCACCATCCCCAGTACCTGAGCCTGCATCCCCAGTACCTGAGCCTGCATCCCCAGTACCTGAGCCAGCATCCCCAGTACCTGAGCCAGCATCACCACTCATGCTGGAGTCACCGGCCACATCACCGCCTGCAATAGTGAGGTCGAGGAGGCGTGCTGCTGCCAGGCTGCGCGTGTTGCACACATCATCTGATGACAGCAGGGGCCCGGAGCCAAATACGATGCCCCAGGATGGGAGACATACCACTGGGCCCTCCACCTCACAGGGAGAAGACACGGGAGCAGGACGGCGCCGCAGGTCGCGTGAGCAAAGTCCACCACCAATCCATCTCAGCCATGGGGTCTTTGGGGGCCTTGAGGCCAACATGTTAAAACAACAGCGCCTGCAAACAAAGGCAGTAATTTCAGTACAGCGGCATGTGCGGGGACTCAGAACAACATTCAGACACATGGACAGGAACATCGGATGCAGAGAGAGCGGCAAGGCGCCGGGAACGGCAGAGGGGAGACAGGCACACCAGGGCACTCAACCGCCTGGCAACTGCAACATCACTTCTCTGCCGGCGCTCAGTGAACATGCAGGAGGGCCTGACACACTGCAGCAGCGACGTCACTCGGGGGATGGTGCAGGTCACCAGTGCCCTGGAGGTCCTATTGACCAGTCAGGTGGCCACAAGTGGTGCAGGGGATGCTGCTGAAAGCATGGACACCAGCAGCAGGAGCAGCATCACACCCCCCGTCCCAGAAACACGCAGGAGTAGCAGGCGGCATGGGGCTGGCACCAGTGAGGAGGCTGAATCCGTGCCATCCCACAATGTAGCGCGTGGCCGCAAACTTTGATGCTGCACCGCGTAGCAATAGACTATTGGGTGACATAACCCTGGTCTTCACACTTGTGAATGTGCAATGTTACCTGATTTGCATTATCTTGGTTTCGTGGCGTAGTGGCGCATTATTAAACTACTACATGACAACCAACAACTGCCTGTGTCCCCTTACTTACTCAGAAATAGTTGCATGTGATCTCTGCCCGTCTCACTCTCCCATCTGTTGCTGTTGGCACTCCATCTGCGTTGGCCTCTGGCTGTCCTGTATCATCCTCATTGTCCTCAAAATCTGTGAGTTCCACCTCTGTACCTCTCCTCGTGGCAAGGTTGTGCAGCATTGCACAAGTGGCGATGATCTTGCAACAGATGATGGGTGTGTACTGGCGTGCGCCTCCGCTCTTGTGGAGGCAGCGGAACCTGCTTTTCAAAAGTCCAAACGTGCGCTCCACCACGTTGCGAGTTGATTTGTGTGCCACGTTATATCGTCTCTCACTGTGGGTTGATGGATGTAGGTAGGGAGTGAGGATGAATGACCGCACGGCATATGCACTGTCGCCTAGGTGAGTAAAAGGGAACCATCAGTCACATGCCTCAATACACTATGATTTGCAAGTTTCATGGGGCGTCACTGTTACTTACCTAGCAGGTATCCCTCTCCAAATTCTCCGGCAAGCAGTCGTGTGTAGATCCCACTGTTCTGGAAGATGTATGAGTCGTGGGTGCTCCCAGGAAACTTGGCAACAATGTCAGTGATGATGTTCCCTGCATCGCAGATAACCTGCACATTGATGGAGTGGGTGAACTTTCTGTTTCTGTAGATGTGCTCAGTGGCAGCTGGTGGGCAGATTGGGATGTGTGTGCCATCAATACAGCCAATTACATGGGGGAACTGTGCCATGCGATAAAAGTCAGTTTTAGTTTTCTGCAGGTCAGCCTGTGTGTTTGGGAAGCTGATGTAGTGGTGCATTCTCTGCATCATGGCATCCAGGAACTTCCTGAAGAAACGGGACAGGCAACTCTAGGATACACCGCCCACCGCAGCTATCACCACCTGGTAACTGCCAGATGCGAGGAGATGTAGGCTGCAGAGTACCTGCACATGTGGTGGTATGGCATGCGCCCTTGGTGTTGGCTGGTCCAGGAGTGGGTGCAGGTCCCTTATCAGGTCCATGATGGTTTGGGGGTGTAGCCTGTACCTTTCATGTATCTCATCCTCAGTCAGTTGGAATAGTGTGATGCGCTGTCTGTAAATGCGTTCCTCCCGTCTCCAAATCCTCAGTCCTGCTGCCTGTAGATGTAGACGCCTTGCAATGACATACAGAGCGGCCATGTTGTCCACGCTGATGCATTTTGGGATTTCTTTTATGCACTGTTGATGATTACCACCTGCTTTCAATCTGTCTTAATTACCGACTCTTAATTACCGAATTTCATCGATTTCTAAAATACCGATTTTACCTACATGTCTTTTTCCATTTTACCACTTCATATTTACCACTTCATATTTACCGAATCGGTAAACATGTATTCGGTAAATATGAATCGGTATTTTAGAACTCGGTAAATATGAATCGGTATTTACCGCTTCATATTTACCGATTTTAGGTTTTTGGCCTCCTACATCTCACTTGACTAAATACCGGTCGGTAACGGCAAATTTACCGAATTTCGGCCGTTACCGACCGGTATTTGGCTACCTACATGAGGCCCTTACTGTGCTAAAGGTATTGCATCAGCTACATATGGAGCAGGGATCTGGGGTATAACTAAAACTGAGATATTGCAACAGAAAGAAGATGGCTTCTATAAAAAGTTATTTTCTCTCCTGAAAGGTTGCTTAAATTACATCATGCACCAAGAGCTGAATGTTCCATTTATATCTGATTTAATATTTAGAGCCCCGGTCCTACTTTGGCACTAAATTTAGACCATGGATACGGTGGCACTTACTAAAAGTATTATTAGAGACTGTTTATACCTCGAGCAGGCGCATCAGGTTCCCTGGCTGCGATATGTAAAAGATATCCTGTCAATATTGGGATTTCAATCCTAATTTTCTGATCCTCTTACCTGTATGAATACCCCAAAAGCAGAAATCAAATCTCGCTCAAAAGAGTATAGGGATAATGAAAGATACGTACTAAATTGTAATAAAACCATGGTGGCATTATAATTGGGCCTTCCACCTGCCCTTGGGGAAGCAAATTCATACCTGGTGTCTGCAAAAAACGCCCAACACCAATATGTACTCTTGAGATTTAGATTAAATCTTATCCCTTGCATGCTGGGCTTTCCATCAGGGGCATACTCAATCAGCGGACTTCTAGTTTGCCCCTGTGATGGCATTTCCACCCAACCTAACCTCCATTTTATATTTTACAGCAAATTTTATTCTTGTGCACGGAAAAAGTATATTTGTCCATTGTTTTTTAAATATAATTTTGTACAATGTCACCTAGCTCTGTTCTTTCTCCAAACGCTTTCCAACCCTCATGTAAATTTCTCAGTTGCATCCTATCTATGTCTGGTTTAATCAAAAAGGAGATTGTTTAGTTCATAACTTGCACTTTAATTGATTGTGACACTGTACTGCATTTTATATTATCTATAATATAAATTGAGGTCTCATTTAAGGGGTGCCCCTTTTTGTCTGGTATTATTTGCTTTTAGTAGGTGTCAGCAGATGGTAGATAAATTGGCCCGTTGTCTGCAACCCAACTTGTTTTTGTACTGCACTACGCACTTTACGATATATTGAAGGAACTCAGCATGTTTTAATTAGTGTTTTATCTAAAGTTTTAATGTGGTTCTTATCTGTGTTTTTCTTTGTGTCTTATCTAAATGTGTCAGGAATGTACCACAAATCTAAATGTGTATTTTACGAATTTCTGTACTTTTATGATCTTAATGTTTAAGATTGAATACAATTATTTTGATTGAATGATTTAGCTGTGTTTGTTTTTAAGCCCAGATCACTCATGAAGGCAGCAAGTCTGCTTAAAAGTTTTTGAGGGCCAATGCCAGTTCTGGAAATCAGAGCGCAGTCGTCCAAAAGCAGAGCAGGTAGGTTTCTAGACCCTACCCTTGGTGTATCACCCTCCCCCTAGATAACATGGCCCTCTAGATCGTTTATGTATAAACAAAAGAGTAAAGGGGCTAAAACACATCCTTGCCTTACTCCATGTCTCATTTTAATTGGAATGATAAGTTTGCCAATAGTCCCATATCTTGTTCTCCCGGTCACATCTTTATGCATCGACTTTAGGAATTGAACTAAAGATGCATAAATGCCCATCCCGAACATTTTTTCTACAGTTTCCTCCATCCACCCAGTCAAAAGTTGATGTTAAATCCATGAATCCTAGGTGGGGTATATATCATTCTTTGCCATCTTATACTTGCTTGCCAGGGACCAGGTGCAGGTTGAGGTATTGCTCAACAGTGCCTAGGCCCCTCCTGAAACTATATTGGAATTCAGAAATATTTCCTCTTTCTCTGACCAAGCCTCAAGATGATTGAGTAATATCTTACCCGTGAGTTTACTTGTGAAATCAATACACAAGATCATTCTTTAGTGTTTGATGTCCGAACTCTCACCTTTTTTGGAAATGGGGAATATGATCGCATTTGACCAAGATTGTGGTGGCCCCGTGACAGCTACACAGCAGTGGCGGATTCTGAACAAGGGTGTCAAGGCTCCGCCCCTTTACTTTCACCCCAGGTCGACCGTTGGCAAAGTTAAAAAACATATCTTTAATATTGTTGTTAAAAAAAAATATGCACTTTGTGGGACTAGGGCAGTTTTTACCTTTATTAGTCTGAGAGAGAGACTCTCATGAGAGTGACAAACTGCCTGCCAGCACATAACATTTCCTAAACCTGCTGTCTGTGGGCGGGGCCAGAGCCTAATGCATTTGCCAGGCTGACAAGCTCACAAGTATGATGGTTGTGAGATCATCAGCTCTATAAAGACATAGCCTAAAGGACCAGTCTCCACTCCCTGACGGCGTGGGGGTAAGATAAGCCCTGGGCGATTTAGACTTAAGCCCTTTAGCACTCTGGCTTCCCGGTTGACAGGGAGTGGAGAGGCTGGTCATCCCAGCCTTTCCCAACTCTTCACAGGGGGGCGTGGGTCCTGTCCTCTGATGAGTTGGAAAAGGGTGGGTTAAAGACTGCAGGCAAGCGGGAAGCCGAGTATTTGAGTCTACGCAGTTTGTCATCTTGATTTCTGAAGACACACTGCACAGACTCAAGTTATCTGCTTCCCCTGCTGCTGTATCGGTGACAAGTCCGTTGGTAGACAACATTATTTGAGGAGCGGAGACAGTCCTGATTATGGTTCTCTTGTGCAGCCCCCAACCCTGTGAGTAGACCCCAGCAGCAAGCCACTCGGTAAGGGAAAAGAAGGTGAAGTTAGTATCTAGGCAGGCACTGGTATGCACAGAATTTAATTAGAGAATTCAGCATGCCACTTCAAAATAAATCACGAAAACTATGCAAAATAAAACCGGAACCCATTTTGACAGATATCTGCTGCATGAAGTGTTTGTCCACACGTTTGATAGCGCATTCTGCAGAGACCAGGTGCACGGTTCTCGATTCTCTCCTTTAAACGAGCCTAAAGCACTATGCAACCAGGACCAATAGAGTCGCGGGGGAGAGTGGCTAAATGCTTCACCTACCCAGGTCTTTTTTCGGTGTGTGGTGCTCTCCGAGGGCCATTCGGCACCATGATTGGTTGCATTACGTGGGTAATCTTTGCATCACTCACAATGGCTGCAGTCCTGTGCAGCTGTCTCTGTGGAGTTGATTTTAGTTTTTGTCAGGTGGGGGTCTATATTTACAGGAAATGTCTGAGGCTGTGAAAGACGATTTAAAGACATTGTCTGCAGCTGGGCGTGAGAGAGAATTATCCCAGGCGTGGATTCCAATAACTTGTGCAAGTATACATCAGTTGTTGCATGCTTATTGAATACAGCTAGGGACCCATACTGCCTGTTACCAATCTGTGTCACTCTGGGGTGCCATTAATTGATTGGGCAGGGAAACAACGAAACTGCGTGGTTACACATAAAGGGTGAAAATGTGAACACTTTGCGCCAAGTTTATGTTGGCTCTGGAGCAACACATTTTTCTTTGATCGTCACTGACTGGTGGCGTTATGTTCGTTTCAGACTGAATTCTAATATTGCTGAGGACAGTGAACGCTGTCTGCATGAGCATATTGTGGCATCCTGAAGTTCTGCACTTGTTGCCAGGTGCTAAAGAATGTTAGGATGTAAGCTTACTTAGGCATCAGTTAGAGCCTGGCTTGGATCTTTGTAACAGCCTGTTTGTGGATGGGATCTTCTACCTAGAATAAACCTACCTTTTACCTCAATACCGTGTACCTGGATTCTTACATTTGGTGACAGAGGATGGCTCTACTCTTCTAGGAAGGATTAAATAGGATCCCAACACTACTTCAAAGGCATTCATCAAAGGAAAGTGATTTCTACTACTTACAAACTTAAGGTACTGTTTCTTTTAACTTAATTCACCTCATGACTTGCTCTAGAAAGAAAGCATCAAAAGAGTTATTCTAATTCAGTCTACGTGATGCTTGTCTCAAGTCTCATCTTCAATACTGAAGGAAGAAACAATTTTGTGACATTTAGGAGTGTTGACTGCTGGCGCCTGAATTTGCGTGCGATTCTGTGTACAACTTTGGAGGAGTGCATCGCGTTAAGAGCTGATCACATCGAGCGCTCTTGAGGTTGTTTGGGCCGAGCTACAACCTCTCCGTTGTTTGTGCTCACTCACATTAAAAGTGGTCTTTTGGGAACTATGCGCGTATTGTATTCCTCATGGTGATTGACCCAGTACGTTGTTGCGATTTGCTTCAACGCGTGTTTATTTGCAGCCTCAAGACATTTGACATTTGCGCCTCCTTTGACATTGGCGCATTATTCAAAATAAATCTTCGTTGTCTCATACCTGCTTTCACTGCTTGGCTTGTGTGGAGGTGTTTCTAAGCAATGAGGCTCACTCCGACTTTGTCGCTTAGTTGCACAGCGCGGCTCTCGCATAGGTGTTACCCAGCAACAACCGTTCCACTGTTCAAGTACTCGGCTTTCCACCTTACGTATTTGCGCATATCACGGAAGTGCGCAAGGCGTAAAACAAACGTCCCCCACTTTTATTCTGCTCGGCCTTTCATCTCATCATCGCGCATATCACGAAAGGGGGAAAAACGTGATTGACAGTTCACAGATTGCCTAGTGACCAGTAGTAAACGAAATGGTATGCGTTCCACATCAGTTACACACACACTTCCAGGGAAAATATCAGCTTGCCTGCCACATCAGTGACACCTAAACTTTTATGAGTTTAACACGTTTATTTGTAAAAGTGCCAATCTTTTCAATTGTTAGCGTGCTGCTTCAGTGACACGCACACTATTGAGGAAAACATAGTACATTTAAAATTGGAAAAGCAGACTTTTACATTGAACAACTAACTGCTTGCACACTTATCCTAGAGGGATTTCGAGTAAAACATGCACTTTATGAGCAAATTTTAAGTTAAAACAAGAAAGAAGAAGTAATAATTCTCTACAACATGTGTAGCACTTTCAGCTTAATTATTAGTGATTGATTAATTTAAAGGAAGTGTATAGTAACCTTGTGTTTTTTCACAGGAATATTTTGTTTAGAGTGTTCTGTGAAATACCTCACTCATGTCATTGTAAAAGTGTTATCCTGCTACATTTGGGTATGGCTTTAACTTCATATTTTCTTTCTTCCCTTTTGATTCTTTTTGAGAGGAGTCTAAGGTAAACAAAGAGAGAAACAGAATGCAAAATGTGACTGCACCTCCGTTCTTTTTGTCATCACCTGGAGATCCACCAATAAAGTGGCAAAAGTGGCGTAAAGTCTTTGAAAGATATGTCAGGGTCTGTGGATCTTCTTTAAGTGCTGAGAGAAAGACGGCCTTGTTGTTACATTGCCTGGGATCTGAAGGTCAGGAAGTTTTTGACCATCTTCCTGAGCTTGAAGATCGCAACTTAAATGAATATGAAATATGCATGGCTAAATTGGATAAACATTATCTACCAAAGGTCAGTACTATTCTTGAGAGGTATCACTTCGGTCGTAGATCTCAGTTGGATGACAAAACTGTTGAAAATTATGTGACATCTCTCAGGAAATTAGCGTCTTTGTGCAAATTTGGTTCTAGTCTTGATGAAAGGATTAGAGACCAATTTATGGGCAGAAAGACTTCAAAAAGAAAGTTATGCTTTCTGAAGTGAATGGTAAATTTAATGTATCTCAAGGAAAATGCTTCCGCTGTGGAAAGGTTGGTCATCTAGCAAATGACAAACAATGTTCAGGTTGGAAAGTTACTTGCTGGAAAGTGCAAAAGAAAAGGTAATTTTTCTGTTGCGTGTAAAGGTAGAACCAAAAAAGGGAAGGTTAGCAAACTATATTGTGATGTGAATGATACTTATGAATCAGTTGACAAGCTGGATTGTGGTCAAATTCAGGTACAGGTTGTCCAAAATGGGGAAAGCAAGAATTGTCCAAATAATGAAATTTTGGTGGAAGGGAAACCAACAAATGTTATCTTTGATTCAGGTGCCAAGATCACCATTAGATCCAAGGAATTCTTTCTCAAAGAAATCAAAGACAAAACTAAGGTTTACTCTCCTGATACTAGACCTTGCTTACGGAGGTGAACCAATTAAACTTTTTGGTTATTTTTGGGGTCTGCTTGATTACAAAAATAGGTTAACTACTGATAAAATTTATATTTCACAGCGAGGTGATAGTATATTGAGTTGGTTTCACCAGAGGGATCTTGGGGTAATTCTAGACCCTAATGCATCACCACCCATTATACTAAAAGAAAAGTTTAACACTAACTCTATTGCTGTTAGAGATAATGATGCAAACAATATCTTTACACAAATGTTACCAAAAAAAATTCCAAATGTTTTTGGTGAAACTTTAGTGTGCCTAAAAAATTATATTCACCACATTTGCTTGATTGATGGTGCCAAACCTGTCTGTTGTAAGGTACGAAATGTCCCAGTAGCAGTCAGAGAACATGTGGTGAGAGAATTAGAACGCTTAAAAAAGGATGGCATCATTGAGGAAGTTAAGGCAACCCAATGGCTTACTCCAGTTGTAGCCTCCAAGAAGGCTGATGGCTCTCTCTGGCTTTGTGTGGACCTCAGGGAGTTAAACAGAAATGTGGTAGTGGATAGGTACCCTCTACCAAAAATAGCGGATATGTTAATGCGGTTAAAGGGGGGAAGAGTTTTTAGCACAATAGATCTGAAATCTGCATACCACCAGATTAGATTAGATGAGGAGTCAAAAGACTTAACAGCATTTGTTACTCCTTTTGGCACGTATCAATTTGTAAGACTACCTTTTGGGTTGGTCTCAGTGGCCTCGGTTTTCCAGAGGGCATTGGAGAACATTTTGAAAGGACTCCCTGGTGTTAGAGTATATCAGGATGATATATTGGACTTTGGGGTGGACAACGAGGAGCATGACAAGAGACTGATGAGTGTATTAGGCAGACTTGACGTATCTGGACTAACCATACAAACTGAGAAATGCAAGTTCAGAAGACAATCCATTGATTATCTGGATCATACAATCTCTGAGGGTGGTGTTTCGCTGAAAGAAAATTTGGTGATTGCAATACAAAGAATGCCTTCCCCCACTAACAAAGAAGAGCTAATGAGTTTTTTAGGCATGGCAGAATATTATAGCAAATGCATTCAAGGATTTGTTCATTGTGTGTCTACATGAGAGCTTTGTTGTGTAAAGGGTGTGAATTTGTTTGGGACGATAAGTGTGAGAGAGAATTTTTCATCCTTAAGGAAAAGTTAAACTTGGCACCAAAATTGAGTAGCTTTGATCTAGAGAAGAAATCTATCTTGATAACCGAGGCCAGCATTAAAGGCCTTGGAGCTGTTCTCTTGCAAAGGGATAATGGACATGATGCAGTTATACTCTTTTTGTCGAGGAGTTTGAGGGGAGCTGAGATGCGATATTCAGTGGTGGAGAGAGAAGCTCTTGCTATTTACTGGTCAGTAAAGAAACTGACAAATCTGTTGTGGGGAGGTGTATTTGAGGTCAGAACCAACCACAAACCATTGTGTGATTTTTTTTTTTAAAAAGGGCATTGATGCTGTCTCAAGTGGGATCACCAAATGGGTTGTGGATCTACAAGATTACAATTTTGATATAAAATATTTATCTGGTGTAGAGAATAAAGTGGCTGATGCCTTATCACGTCTAGCTGTTAAAGACGACATTAGTTCTGATGATGGATGTGAACAGGATGGAGAAATGGTATGCACTATTGAGGGAAGCATCATTGAGAAAGAAAGATTGAAAAAAGCCTTAGATGATGATAATGATTTATTAAAGGTTCTAGAGTATATCAAACAGGTTGGAAAGTTAAACCCAAAGGAGATTAAATTGTGGAAAAATTCTGGCATGTAAGGGACCAATTATCTGAACAAAATGGTTTACTTGTCAGGGGGATGAGGCTTAGTCCCCCGTGTTCTCTTAGGGAATAGCTTATTTCATTAGCACATGTGGGTCATCAAGGAATTTCCAAGACCAAGGAAAGATTAAGGTTGCCTTATTGGTGGCCGGGCATGGATTTACAGGTAGAACGGAAGATAAAGGATTGCATGCAGTGTGATTTGAGTGAGAGAGTGGCCAAGCCTAAGGTACAACCCATGGTTATAAGAGACCGTCCTGATGGTCCTTGGAAGGAGGTTGGACTAGACATAGATGACCCCATCCGTTCTTCTGGCACAGAGTGGTATATACTTGTTCTTGTTGACTTCTTTTCAAGGTGGCCGGAAATGGCAATAACACGAGGAATCAAAACTAAACATATTAAAGTTTTCTTGGAGAAGCTTATTGCTAGAGAGGGAATACCCAATGCCATTCTTATAGATAATGGCATACAATTGGTCTCAAGAGAAATGGAAGAGATCTTGTCTGCACATGGTATTAAGCATAAGAAGTCTTCATTATATCACCCAGAGACCAATGGTTTGGTAGAGCAGTTCAATCGAGTGCTCAAAGAGTCTATTGAAATGGCTAAGTCTGCAGGTTTGGACTGGCGTACAGAAGTCTTTAAAAAGGTTGAGATCTATAGGTTGTCCCCCCCATGGTGTCAACAAAAGAACTTCTTTTGAGTTTTTTAGGGGCAGATGTGCCAACTCTTTAGTTATGCCTACTTGGGTGAATGACATGCAGCCAGATCGCCATATTGAGAATGAAAAGATAGATTGGAGGTAAGTGGAATCCAAGAGAACTGATTATAGGAAAAAGCTTCATGATGTAAAGAAATATGTAAAGAAAACAGTGGTGAACGTTGGAGAATGGGTATTGATAAAAAAATCCCTGCAAGAGTAAGTCGTTCGATGCATTTTTGAAACCTATGCAGGTCATTAAGATTTTTAACAAGGCTATTAAGACTGCTGACTACCGCATTTGGAATTTGAACAGGGTGGTGGTGGTTAGAAAGGATTTTATTTGCGGATCAAAGGAATCTTCTGAAGAGTTGGATCACACCTCTAGTGGTCCTCATGATGTCATTCGGAAGTCGTCAAGAGTTTCATCGCCTCCAAGCTACTTAAAGGATTTTGTTAAGTTGACTCATCCTTCCGATTTTACATGTTTCTTTGTTTAGTCTTTTTGTTCATATTTTTATTCTATTATTGTTTTATCATAGCAATGTTTTATTTTTGAATTGTAAAGAAAGGAGACATGTGGCATCCTGAAGTTCTGCACTTGTTGCCAGGTGCTAAAGAATGTTACGATGTAAGCTTACTTAGGCATCAATTAGAGCCTGGCTTGGATCTTTGTAACAGCCTGTTTGTGGATGGGAATCTTCAACCGAGAATAAACCTACCTTTTACCTCAATACCATGTACCTGGATTCTTACACATATGTTTGTGCCAAGTAGTGAAAAGAACAGCCTCTTTCCATAAATGCGTTCGCAGAACACTTGTTGGGAAATAGCTTGGAAGCCTGTAGGTACAACATTGATTTATGTAGTCTGTCGGGCCTGTCTTCAGCCCCTGCCACAGCATCTTCCAATAAATGACTTTAATGTGGAACATAAGTCCTACATGATGTATATTTTTTCAGTATGCCCCTTATCATGTTATTGGTTTTGGTTTTGCTATAAGTACAGTACACATGAGTGACTGACATCAGTGTGAACTGTCGGACATTCCTTTGAGTGACAGTCTTATAACATTTCACAACTTTGAAGGGAGTGGGACACTTTTATTCTTTCTCACAGGAGGCCGCCTAAGGGTCCATTGAACACTTTCCTCCTGGGTAAGGAACTGCCACTCTTAGTTTTTCAGTTCCCTCACCCAAGTCCAAGCATTTAATACAGTGGCACGCTTTTTATTCTTTGGCCTGCGGGTGACATCACTTGCCATCTGGGTGTGGCACCTTTATTGCATCAGCCCTATATTGGTTAGTATAGCTGCTACATGGTGGAAGGTTAATGTGCTCTGCAGCCTGGCTACAGTACTGCACATGCCATGGTGATGCTAGAATGCAAAGATGATAGCATTTCCTGACCACCCTGCTTTGGGAACCTTTCCTTAGTGCCCTGGTGACACCAAGCTACTCTTGATCTATTTGTGTTACTCTTAGAACCTGCTAGTCCTTGGTGGTGGGAAATTGTTTTTCTGTGTGGCTTATAGTTGCTAATCACACAAAATGAACCTCAGCTGAGAAACCTTAAAAAATTATGGTGCCCCATATTTGATTGATTAACCATGCACTTTGCTGAGTATACGGATGAAACAATGAGAACTGCAATTCATTCTGAATACTTTTTTTTAACTGTGTATTGATATTTTAATTTTATTTTGTGAAACAGGTCTTCTGGTATGAATTCCATAATTTAGCCAAATATTGTATTTAGTACTATGGGAAATGGTGAGCGTCCTTCCCAAAAATACTGTGTCCCCCCAAAGTAAAACCTAACACCCCTCCCCCATGCAGGCTAGCCCATCACTCTTAAACTTCACCAGCTGCCACTACTACACAGTTCATGATATTTATAAGTACTGGTAACCACAGATCAGGGGTGCAATAAGCAATATTTGATACCATTGAGAAATGGATGGTCACAATACAGCTAGAATCATCACTATCATCATCTTAGAACCATCTCTGTGGTATTGGTATCCACAATATTTCATGAATTACCATCAGTGTTTCAAGGTAAACAGATTGCACTGGGCAGACACCATTTTGCAACATATGGCAAATATACGCTAAACATGACCACCATACTGTCACAGTTAACATTGTGACAGGTTGTGCATTATGGTGCCATGTGTTTACCTAATGCATCAAAAATGACAACCCTTTTGCCAAGTTCAGCATTATACCAGAGATAGGCATTATTTTGACATTAATGTCCACAACAACACAGTTACTATGATCAGTATGCAAGAACATGGACATTTCCAGAAATGGATAACATTTATTTAAAGGACACAAGTTGGCAACAATTTAATCAACATAATTTTATCAGGAGTATATGTCATACTATTGATGCATTTAAGATGTAAAGAATTACCCCAATTATATGAGGGTCATCAGAATGGAAATGAAGAATATGCCATGGATGCTCAGAAATTGTCAAATGTTACTAATTTTATGCTAGGGTCACCATCTTGCCTGACACTGTTCCATAGATGGACATAGGTAGCCAAGTATAGCCATTATTATGTAAATGGTAGTGATCTAAGATTGGTGGAAAAGGGGCATCCCCCCCAAAGTTGCCAGAATTTTACTAAGGTAAGAATGATCATCGTTTCATAAATGCCAATAGGTTGACCATGAATACCACCATGATGCCTGAATTTTAATAGGGAAGATATAGTCAGTGTTTGGTGTACTATTCTGAGCTATGTGCCCGAACGAAACTTACCATGAGCCACCATGCAATTGAGTTTGATACCTCTTCTAAGGTGATCAGCTGAAAGGACACCTTCATTTCTTTTTACAAATGGACTACATGTTAAATTATATTTGTAATGTTATAATTTGAACTGAATTCTCTAATGTTGTATAGATAATAGTGAAAGTTCCATAGAGGATGTGGTAGAGCTAATGCAATAATCCAATCTTGGCAGTCCAACAAAAAATGTAAAAAGGAGTTTCATTAAAGTCAACATGCTCCTTTCCTAATTCACTGCAGCTTGTCGTTTGCCTAGGATTTTCTTCTGCAGACACTTCCAGAGTTCGGGTTCAGCCTCTCATTGTCTTTTGTGAATAGTCCTCTAGACAGACTGTCAACCAAGCGCTGTTTGCAGCACCTCCAGAGTGCCAGCTGAGCTGTAGATGCAGAGTTTAATTTGTATATATACAAAACATTAAGTGGATATGCCCACATTTTTGTAGGGGACCCTGACCACTTCTCCCACTTGGGCAGCCCACTTACCCACTGGCACTGCCTACATGGATAATGTCCAAAGCTGGATTTCAGTGACTGAAGTTAGAGAGCCTGCCTACCTCAACAAAGGTTTAGCCCCAAGAAAATGTTTATGTTATGTTATGTTAACTATAGATTATATAGCGCGTAATCACCTGCAGGTCTCTTAGCGCTTGGAGAGAGGGCTCAGATACCCTCTACCATCCCCGATGAGCACCCAACAGGTGTGTTAAACTGTGTCCAGAGCCTCCTAAACAGAAAGGTTTTGAGACGTTTCCTGAAGGGGAGGAGGGCGGGTTCCTTATGGAGGTTCCAGAGTTGGGAAATTAGGACAGAGAAGGCTCTGCCACCTTTAGATGCAATTTTGGCCCGAGAGTGAGCCAGAAGACCTGTCTCAAACGAACAAAGTATGCATCCCGGTGCATACTTCACCAGGCGCTCCTTGATATAGCCAGGAACCTGACCATAGATGGCTTTGTGGGCAATGCAGAGGCCCTTGAACTTTGCTCTCTGCTTGACCGGGAGCCAATGCAACCTATGCAGCAGAGGGGTTGCATGGGCCCTTCTAGGAAGCCTAAAAATCAGCCTAGCTGTGTCGTTCATGGTCACCTGCAGTTTGCTGATTAGTTTCTCAGGGAGGCCAATGTACAAGACATTGCCATAGTCCAACCTGGATACAATCGTGGCCGACACAATCATCTATACAGTAGTGGGCGAGAGCAAGGGGGCAAGTTTCTGCAGCTGTCGCATTAGACCCAGGCAGGTGCCGACCACAGAGGCAACTTGATTGGTCAGGAAGAGGTTGGTATCGATCTTAATGCCCAGACTCTTTACGACGGGAACAGCCGTGGGGGCAGTGCTGAGTTCTTGAGGCCAAAAAAGGTCATTCCAGGGGTTACCTTTAGAGGAGATTAGAAGGACCTCTGTTTTACCCGGATTGACTTTTAATGAATTGACTGTCATCCAAGTCACTGTGTATCTAAGGATGTTCTGTACGTGAGTGTGGGCCTGCAGTGAGTTGTTAATCTGAAGAATCAGTTGGGTATTATCCGCATAATTAAAAACTTGACAGTTCATGCAGGCTAAGGCTGCCACTAATGGCTGAAAATACACATTCAAGAGGAAAGGGGATAGAGCTGAACCCTGGGGGAACCCACAGGTAAGAGAACCACTATTTGACATATGTTCACCCAGTTGGACCCTCTAGGATCGCCCTAGCAAAAAGGACTCAAGCCACTGGTGGGCCAGCCCGCAGTTGCCCAGATTAGCAATTCGAAACTGGAGCTGTGCGTGATTGACCATATCGAACGCCACTGACAGATCTAACAGAATCAGGGCGCTCGCATCTTTGTTATTGGCCCTAACTCTGAGCTCATCAAGCACGGCCAACATAACCAGTTCAGTGCTATGTAGAACCCTAAAGCCAGCCTGCCTCACCTGGAGTAGGTGGTGTTCCTCTATAAAAGATGAAAGTGTTGTGAGGACATGTTGCTCCAGTACTTTTGCTAGAAAAGGGAGCTGAGAAATGGGCCTATAGTTTTAAAATTTGGCCACATCTACCCCTGGCTTCTTCAACAAGTGAGTAACCCTGGCTTTCTTCATAGTGGTAGGCAAGTAACCAATCTCCAGGGACTGATGAAGGAGAGAGAGAAACTCTCTTTCTAGTCCAGGAAGGGCCATACAAAAGATCCTTGGAGGGCAGGGATCTGCAGGGGAGCCAGATTTGACATGATTCACCAGGCTTGATAGGCGTGCTAGATCTAAGTTAGGAAAGACGGTGAGCTGCTCACCTGGGATATGGGAGGCTAGGGTCCGGTCTGCGGCTGTCTGATTTGTTGGAGTGTTATCTATCTTGGTGAGAATGCGCATGACTTTCTGAATAAAGAAGTCCTGGAATTTGTTGCAGTCCGCTGGCTCAGGTGCCAATTTCTGTTCTGACTTATGGCTAAGCTTTTTGAGGATTCTGAATGTTTCCCTTTGTTTGTTTGTAGCATCTGCGATTCCTGCTTCATAATATTCAGCCTTTCTGGCCATAATGGCCTTCTGTATAGGAAAAGCATGGTTTTATAACTAGCAAGTGTGGCTTGAAGGTATAATTTATGCCATAGCCTCTCAGATTGATGAAGGGTTTGCTTCCTTATGTGCAGGTCATCGTTAAACCAGGGGGCTCCCTTGCCCTTCTCTCTAACTCTTTCTTTTCGTGCCGGAGCCACCTGATCTATGGCCCTACTTAAGTTACCAGTTAGGGCCTCACTCTTGAGGTTACCTTTCGTAAATTTTTTAAGGGAGGTACTGAGCAGGGTGCCTATTAGATTATCAGCCTCAATCTTGTTCCAGCTGCGCGCCACTCTCCACTCTGGGTGTGGATGTGGCAGTTGACTAGCTAGGGGAGCCCAGCAGCTAATTAGGGAGAGGTCTGACAAGGCACATGGGCTGATGTCTATGAGGATCACCTGTGGCTCAATCGTCCAAATGAGTTCCAAGATATGGCCTTTAAGATGGGTGGGGGAATCCACCAGCTGACGAAGCCCCATCAAGCTCATTACTCCCTCAAATTGGCTGGCAGATAGCTGTCTTGGAAGTTTATCCCAGTGGTAGTTGAAATCTCCTACCACTAGGAGATGTTGGTACCCGGAGCGGAGATCACTAATAATTTCCGAGAATGCCTCATTGAACCTAGGGTTAGCTTGAGGAGGGCGGTATGCCGCCACGAGGGCTAGACAGGAGGATTTGGAAGAGATTTTTATCCCTAGGATGTCCGCACTATCCATGCTCTCTGCCACTATCTTGGTTACCAGGAGCTGTTTATTGTAGAAGATGCCTCTGCCTCCTTCTCGGGTATTCTGATGTCTATTGTGCCATAGGACATCAAAGTTCCAGGGAAGGGCAGCAACAATGTCCGGGACTGAGGAGTCCCCCAGCCAGGTTTCTGAGACTGCCAGGATGTCTATATCTCCATCCTGGAGGAGTGAAAAAAACTTCAAGCAATGTTTCTGCAACGAGCGTGAGTTCAGTGCTGCTACCTTAAGACCTATGGATTAGCATGCACAGCCCTTGTTGGGGGGGTACACATGATATTGGAGTCCTGCCACCCACCTTATTTCCCAGCAGCTTTTCAGTTCTCAGCCTAGCTTCTACCTCTACATCCATCATGTGGCTCCTAGTAGCAAGAGCCCGAAACTCCTACGCTGAATAGGTCAGTATCTGACCTGGGGTCCTGGCCCCGGCACCCGATCGTGCATGGACGGGTACAGACGGGCTTGCGTCAGTGCCATCAGCTATTTCTGTAGCTGCGACAAACTAGCTGGAGGGAGAACTAGAACGTCTCTCCTCCAAAATGGCGGAGTGCTATGGCCCGCCGGAAGTAAGTATTCCGGAGGGAAAAGACCGTCAACAGGAGAGCTCCCTCCATTCAAACAGCTCTTTAGCAGCTGCAGTGGACCGGGGAGAAGTGAACGGCGTGGAACAAATAATGAAATCACAGGTACAAAATGCCTCCAAGATAAGTGGTCCAAGTACAGACATCAGTTCACAGTTGTTTAAAAACAGTTTAATCAAAACCGGAGAGGGATGCAGATTAAAAATAACGAGAACAGTTTAAAAAAGAGAAAGTGCAGAATGCGGGTTTGGAGAGAGAGTAGCAGCAGTTTGATACCAAATGTTTCCTAGGCTTCTCAATGCTATGCGTCAGTGCCATCAGCTGATTTTGTAGCTGCGACAAACTAGCTGGAGGGAGAACTAGAACATCTCTCCTCCAAAATGGTGGAGAGCTATGGCCCGCCGCAAGTAAGAATTCTGTAGGGAAAAGACTGTCACCTGGAGAGCTCCCTCAACTCACACAGCACTTTAACAGCTGTGGTGGACCGGGGAAAAGTGAACGGCATGGAACAAACAATGAAATCACAGGTACAAAATGCCCCCAATCTAAGTGGTCTAAGTACAGAAATCATTGCACAGTTGTTTAAAAACAGTTTATTCAAAACCGGACATGGACACAGATGAAAAATAACGAGAACAGTTTAAAAAAGAGAAAGGGCATAATGCGGGCTTGGAGAGAGAGTAGCAGCAGTTTGATACCAAACAATACCTAGGGTTCTCAATGCTCCCTGATGATCAATAGTGCATCTTAACCACAGGTTTAACATACATTTACTAAAAAACTCTGTGCTGACTAAGATCACTTTAAAAGGGCACTCAGGAAATATTCCAGTACTTTCATGTTCCAATTTGGATAGGGGCCCTAGGCTAGGCCTCTTAGGGAAAAAAAGAAACCAGAGCAGCATGGTTCACAGTCTTTTTCGGGGGAATGCATGCATGCAATTAGTCCCAATGCAGACTGGCAGCCAGCACTCAGAATTTGGTTTCTCCATCAAACTAGCAAAATATGTTTCTCATGTATGCTCAAACTATTTTTTCAGGCTAAGAGGAAGCTCCGACTGAAACTGGACAGTGTCCGTGTTAGTCTAGAATGCAGAGGCCTTAGGTTAGCCAATCTTGGACTTTGTTGGCTGTTGTTTCAACCAGCACATCTCAAACCTCTCTTTCAATCCTCCCTTGAAACACTGAGATGAGTGGGTCCAGTGAAAAGTTCCTGATGGGAAAGACAGGATGCCTGGGTTTGCTCTGCTCGAAGCATAAACGTTAGCTGAACAAAACCCATTCTCTTTAGGGCCACCTCAAATGCTTGACGTAAATTCCACAACTTACTGGGAGGAAACAGGATGTTACTTATAGGGACACCTTTGTGGGGTAATGGCAGAGTTCAGATAGGTACAGGGAAACCCATGTGAACAGATTTTATTCGTAGGGGGATACTCCACACTGACCTCTTATTGAAGGATGGTAACGTGCAGTCATTTGAGAAGATCCATGTCTCATGCAGACATTCAGCACACCCGTTTTGGAGATACCATCAGTTGTCCCACTGCTTACATACCAAACTGTGAGGCTCACTATTTGCTCTACCAACCTCTCCCATATGATCCTACCTTTTACAAATGGGGATAACTACATTGGAGTGGTCTCCAGACTATACAGAATTCTCATAAACTCAACCTTTTCTTTCCCAGTATGGAAAAATCTCAAGGAGTGGTAGACTGCACAACTTTCCGTAGACTACAAGGTAAAAGACTGGTCCACCCTCCTCAGGTATCGCAATGAATATTTAGGCAAGGACAGACTAAAATTACCATACTTCAAAATCTTACATAGGTGGCATCGGTACCCATACAGATTACACAAGGTGAGGAACTCTGATCTTTGTTGTGGGTGATGTAAGGCAGTGATCAGGGACATTTTGCAAATACTTTGGGATTTCACTGGCGGCATACAGAAGGGGTTTATGGGTAGAGTCATATGCACGTGTTGGGATTCCGAGAGACCTGCGAGATGTAACTGTGTTATTTCAAAAATTCTCCCCTTACCCGGAACTCATCTCACATTTAAGCTGGTCTCACATTTAAGCTGATGGGCTGCTGCAGCACTGGATCATTGCCAAACAATACCTTCTTTAACACAGGAAGACATTGACAATCCCTTTGATTGCACCTGCCTTGGGGAAATGTTCCTTATTGAGTCTTATTAATGTATTATATATAAACGTGAGGATCACCTCTACCTCTGGGAATAGACATGGGGTAACTTTCTACAAGCTCGACATGAGACTGCCTGTAGCTTTATGTTGGTACTTGTGCCCAACTCGAAGGTGAGGGGATGGAAATAGACCCCCTCTAAAATGACTGACACAGCTTCTACTGGAATGGGTCCTGTGGAGGTTAAGAATTCCTACTTTCTCCTTCTCTTATCTTACTCCTTTTTTTTTCAAGATGTTCTATATTGTTGTCTTCCATTAATTTGGGAGTGAGTGCGTTGGGTGGGAGTTTGGGTGGTGAGAGATTCACATGTCATTGTATCTACTCTATTTTATTGATAGATGATATGTCTGGCCTTGATGGTTAAAATGTTACAGACCAGATAGCGGCCCTTTTGGAACATTTCTCTTATACATTGTTTTGCCATTGTCTGTGCATGCTTACTTTGTCTTGAAACCAATAAAATAGTTAATATATATTTAAAAAAAAATAAACATGACAATGAAGAGGCTGAGGGTACTTTTAAACATATGTGGAAATGTGCAATTGGATCAATGGAAACACTGTAAAATGCATAAACTTCTCACGAGAACAGTTAAATATAGCTTTATAAGTAATGTACATTTCACGGTCCTTTGGTCTAAAAAATGTGAATGATTTTTTTGTTTGATATGAAAAAGGCATGTTTTTGTAGTTGTGTGAAGAGCACACGAGGCTCAACAGGTGTCAGAGCTCTTGTCAAACTGGCTAGGTAAAAGCAAGTAAAAATATACAATATTGACAAAAGGAAAATAAAGTCAAGATGATTAACAAAATTTAAAACAGAATATAGATAAATAATTGTAAAGAGCAGGAGGGAAAGAAAATATTATACAAGTGCTTGTGTATGTCTTTGTGTGTGTGCATACACATATATACATATATATATATATATATTCACTGAAAAAACCATAGGTTTCAGGCACGTTATCGTTAGGAATTAACATTTAAAAAACCTTAGAAATTCACTGAAAAAACCATAGGTTTCAGGGGTGTTATAGTTAGCTGGACTTTTCACTCGTACAAAACCATTGAAATTCACCCGTTATAGTAAGTTCAGCTAACTATAACTCGCGCGCCTTGCAATGCACTGCTGATGACGTCACATAATATATCACTCATGGCATGGTCAGTGACATCACTGATAACATCACTGATGACATCTCAAATGACATCACTGATGACATCACTGATGACATCATCCAGTGAATGTGTGTTTTTCTGAAAATTAAATATGTTTTATATATGTATATATCAAGGTCGATTGAAGAATAAATGGGTATATAAGCGTTCTAAATGGATGATTTGTTTTTGAAACATTGATTGTATAACTGACTGATTAGGTGTATCTTAGTGAATACATGGCTTAGTGAGTAATGTTTAAATATGTAAATATCTGTATCAGTCTCTCACTTCGTGTATAAGTGGCTGCATGGGTTGGTGAGTAGCTACATGAGTGTCTATAAAGGTTATTAGTTAGTTTTTTGAATATCAGTATGAGTGTCTGAATGGTTCGGTAGGGGGTATTACATAGTGCATAGGTGCATGAATGAGTGACTCACTGTTTGTATGTGTTGAAGACAGCATGTGTGCAGGACTGTATGGCTGGATGAGTGTGTGCATGGGTGGGTTAGTGAGTGAATGACTGTCTCAATAGTGTCTTTATGAGTTACTACATATGTTTTAAACTAGTATATGTGACTATTGGTGTATATAAGTGAGTATATGTGAGAGTGAGAGATTGGAAGATTTCCTGTATGAAAAATTATGTGTTTCTATAAGTGATTGTTTAAAATACTAAGTGTGTGTAAGTTTCTGTAGAAGTAAGTGTGGTGGTGTGTGTATAACTGTATATGCAAGTAAATGGATGTTTGAGTCTTAATTAGCATGAGTGACTATGTGTGTGAGTAACTCTATGGATGAGTGGCATTGTGTAACAAGATGTATAGGTGTATGAGTACATATGATGAGTGAGTACATGTATGAGTGACTGTATAGACTGTTGGTGAATGAGTGGATGTGTATGTGGATCTTAGAATTACTGAATAGGTTGTTGTAACTGGTATTGGTATGTCCATTGTTTTGAAAATTTTAGTTTCTATTTTTTGAATGTGTGTATCAAAGGTTATATTAGGGTGAGAGGAGGTCTGCCACTCTGTAACAAGGATGATGTCATCAGTGATGTCATTTGAGATGTCATCAGTGATGTCATGAGTGATGTCACTGACCATGTCATGAGTGATGTAATATGTGACGTCATCAGCAGTGCATTGCGGGCGTGCGAGTTATAGTTAGCTGAACTAACTATAACAGGGTAATTTCAATGGTTTTGTACGAGTGAAAAGTCCAGCTAACTATAACGCCCCTGAAACCTATGTTTTATTCAGTGAATTTCTAAGGTTTTTTAAATGCTAATTCCTAACTATAGCGTGCCTGAAACCTATGTTTTTTTCAGCGAATTTCAAAGGTTTTTTAAATGCTAATTTCTAACTATGCCTACGGAGATAGGACATGTGAAGAAAGAAGAAAAAACGCACAGAAAGAAAAAAAGAAATGCAGAAAGAAGCAACAGAAGTCCTGAAAGACGAAGAAAAGTGCAAGAAGAAGGATAACGTGCAGAAAGAATTTACAGAAGAGCAGAAAGAAGCCTTGTTGCAAAATTATCCTGTACCCTCAACTTTTTTAGACGGATACTGGTGGTAACTGAGTCTGACTAACCAGTCCTAGAGCCAGTACTATGTTAAAAGACACTCAGAATACAGTGAAAACACCTACATACACTATGGAACACTATGCGTTGGGGTCCCCCTGTGATTAGCATGACCTCCTCTGTAAGCCCCTAGTATATAATAGGGCAGGGGGATTAAAACTACCTCTTAAAATGCGCCACAGGGCGTGTTTGCACACGTCACCTCAGGCCCCATCCCCTCCCTTCCCCACTGTGTAAACACGCCCTGTGGCCATTTTAAGTTGGGAGATTAAAGCTCCTTGAAACCTGAGGGCCCCTAGGGTCCAACTAGACCACTAGTTACCTCTAGTAAGCGCCACAGAGCTGCGTTGCAGAGAGATGTAAAAAGGGGCACGGCCTAGACCACCTCTCTGCAACGCAGCGCAGTGGCACTTACTGGAAGCACCTGGTGGGCTAGTTGGCCCCCAGGGTCCCTCAGGATTGAAGGTGAATTATTTCCCAAACTTAAAATGTGCCACAGGGCGTGTTTGCACACGTTAACTCAGGCCCCGTCCCCTCCCTTCACCACTGTGTAAACACGCCCTGTGGCTGTTTTTAGTTGGGAGATTAAGTTCATTTGAATCCTGAGGGTCCCTAGGGTCCAACTAGCCCACTAGGTACCTCCAGTAAGCACCACAGAGCTGTATTGCAGAGAGGTGTAAAAAGTGGCACAGCCTGGACCACCTCTCTGCAATGCAGCTCAGTGGTGCTTACTGGAAGCACCTGGTGGGCTAGTTAGCCCCCAGGGGCCCTCAGGATTGAAGGGGAATTATTTCCCCAACTTAAAACGTGCCATAGGGCGTGTTTACACACGTCACCTCAGGCCCCGTCCCTCCCTTCTCCAATGTGTAAATGCGCCCTGTGGCCGTTTTAAGTTGGGAGATTAAGTCCCCTTGAATCCTGAGGGTCCCTAGGGGCAAAATAACCCACTAGGTACGTCCAGTAAGCGCCATTGCAGAGAGGTGTGAAAAGGGGCATGGCCTGCACCACCTCTCTGTAATGCAGAGCAGTGGGGCTTACTGGAAGCACCTGGTGGGCTAGTTGGCCCCCAGGGCCCCTCAGGATTGAAAGGGAATTATTTCCCCAACTTAAATCGTGCCACAGGGCGTGTTTGCACACGTCACCTCAGGCCCCATCCCCTCCCTTAACCTCTGTGTAAACGTGCCCTGTGGCCGTTCTAAGTTGAGAGATTAAGTCCCCTTGAATCCTAAGGGTCCCTAGGGTCAAACTAGCCCACTAGGTACCTCCAGTAAGCGCCACAGAGCTGCGTTGCAGAGAGATGTAAAAAGGGGCGTGTCCTCAGAACACCTGTCTGCAACGCAGCTCCCTGGCGCATACTGGAAATACCTGTTGGGCTACTTGGCCCTCAGGAACCCTCAGTATTGAAGGGGAATTAATTCCCCAACTTACAACTGGCCAGGGGGCGCATTTGCAAAGTGCAGCAAGGAGGGTGCGGGCCTCCTGCACGATGCCGGTCATTTATTTTTATTTTTTTTTAAGAAGGAGGGCTGTGTGGCCCCCCTTCTATTTCTAATTTATTGGCCCTGGGGATCTCCTAAAAAAAAAATTGGAAGGGGGCCGCGTATCCCCCCTCCCAAGGCCTTAATCTGCCCCAGGGACCCCAAGCTCCGGGCATGGTCTTTTTAAAAAAAAAATTCTTTAGGAAATGGGCTGCATTGCCACCCTCCTCAGGCCACTTATGGCTCCGTGGACCCCATCACCCGGTATTAAAAAAATATATATTTATAGAAACACCTAGTACATGCTGGACAAACCGTATGTACCTATCACCATGATGATTTGCGTGATATTCATTAAAAGGCGACTATACATACAATGAATCCACGTGGAATGTATTTACACCGCTAGTGAAGCTCTACACAACACTGCCCTGTGCATATTACACTCCAAGGCGCATATCGCATAGCACGCGCTAGTGCCTGTGCTATCTCGCGCTCTCCAATGAATCTGTCATTGCACACAATGTATTGCATATTATATTTCACGGCCTGGTTCATCTTATATCACACTTTTTGGTGCATAGTTTATACCATACACTATATCTAGTTTTCATTTTCAATCGTGCTCTCAGGACTATGTCCTATATAACGCTGCGTTCACCTACCCTTTTCACGGGCATTACATTTTGCGATGGGGGGTGGAGGGTCAGGGGGTGTTTCTGCCAAGTGAGCCCGGAGTCACAGTCACAAACGTCCTCTTCTTCCTGAATAAAAGTGAGATTATGCTGCATACTTGTTCATATTTTAAGAAGTTCGCAGACACACATTTTAAAAACAATAAAGTTCCTAATACCCACCTTCTCTGAACAGTTAGCTTGCTGCCCCATCCCCCTCCTCCCTATCCTCTGTTGTCTGAATCCATTGACTAGCCTCCTCCCTCCTGCTATGCATGGTCTGATGTGCTGCCACTGCCCTCCATTTAGCATGATGTACCAGTCCACTCCTCCTGCCCTCCATTGCCCAATTCTATGCCCCATCATTGACCTCCTGCTTAGCCTCTGTGCTTAGCTTGCTGCCCCTATTCTCCTTCCCCCTGCCCTCCGATGTCTTTGTGCATGCCCCGGTTTCATCCTTTTGGCCCACCATGTTCCATGGACCTGCCACTCCTATCTACTCTGAGTGTTCTGTAGAGCTGCCACTCCCCTCCCACCTGCCTAGCATTGTCAGATGACTGTAACCTGTCCCTACCTCCTCCACCCTGCCTGTCCACATGCCATGCCCCTATCCCATTCCTCCTGTCCTCCATGGTCCATTTTACTGCCACACCCTTCTGCCCTCCCTGGTCTGTTGTGCTGCAACTGCTTATCCTACCTGCCCCGCGCGGTCTGTTGTGAGGCCCCTTCCCCTGAGCTCTCTTGTCTGTGCCCAGGTCCTGACCCTCCCTTCTATCCTCCATGGTCCTTTGTGCATGCCCCTGCACCATCCTTCTTGCCCATCATAGCCATTGTGCTGCCACTAACCCTCCCGCTTGCCATACATGGCCTTCTGTGCTGCCACGGCCCCTTCCACCTTCCCTGTGTGGTCAGCTAGATGCCCCTGACCCCCTCCCACCTTCCCTCCATGGTCTGTGTGTATGCCATCATAGTCTCACTGTTGCTCTCCATGGTGTGTCTTGTTTCTAGTGCCCATCCTGCCTGACTTCCATGGTCCTCTTGCTGTTCCTGCCCTGCCCCCTACCCCCAGCCCTCTGTTTCCATGTGCAGACCCCTATCCCCTCCCTCCTGGCTTGTCAGTTCCATTGTAATGCCCCAGATTCATCCCTCCTGCCCTTTATGGTCTGTTATGCTGCAGCTTTCTCTCCTGTCTGTCCATTGTGGTCAGCTAGCTACCATTGCCTCTTTCCCCTCTGTTCTCTGTTGTCCATGTGGATGGTCCTGTCCCCTCCCTATTGCTTTCTGTGGATTGTTGTGCTGCACTCCCGAACTGCACGCCCTGTGTGGTGTATTGTGCTGCTGCAAACCCTGATGCCTGTCCTGTAGGGTCAGTTTGGTGCACCTCTCCATGTCCCTCCTGTCCTCTGTTATCCGAGTCCATGTCCCTACCCCAATTTCTCCTGCCTTTCATGATCCAATGTACCATACTTGCGAACATTTTGAACTTGGTAAGAGGGAGATTTTGAAAAAAAACTGGGGTATTTTTATCCTTTGAGTTACATTGAAAAAGAGGAGATTGTAGACAGGAGACAGATGAAATAAAGCCCATTTGAGCTTAAAAACACTGGACGTTTTCTGGCTGAATCGGGTCCGTTGGCATGTATGGTTGTAGTACCACTGCCTCTTCCTTCTGCCCACAATGGTCTATTATATTGCCACAGCCTCTCTTGCCAGTCCTGTATTGTTGGTTTGTTGCCCCTGCCCCCCTTTCCACTGCCCTCCATAGTCTGTTGTGCTGCCACTGCCCTTCCTGCCTGCCCAGTGTGGTCAAATTGTTGCCTCTGCACCCTCCTACCTGCCTTCAAAGTCCGTGCCCCTGGCCTCTGCCTCTCAACAGTATCCTAATGAACAACTAGATTGCTAACATTCTATATTTATTACAAAAGTGTGGAACACCTGACGTCATCTTGATGTAATCAAAACTGTAATACCTAGAGCATTTCCTTTAGAAATTACATATATGAGAGGGTCTTATTTGCATCAAAATTATGGTTAGTGCTCTAGAAAACTAAAATGAGGACATATTTTCTGAGTTTTCAAATAGCGACAAAGCACTTTTAAATTATTTGTTATCTTTATGTTTTTTTATCCAGTTGACCACTTAATTAAATGTTGCACTTTGGGGAGAGGATGTGGTATTACTTCCAGAGCTGAAGACTTTACAACTGGGGAACCAGGGTGGAGTTTCTGCTTCAGCTCAACATTTTGTGATTCTGGTCAAATCACTTTATCTCCCCATGTCTACAACCAAAATGAATTTGTTCTTGTGTGATGTAACCAATGCTAATGTAAAGCACTCCAATACCTGACAAGTCTGCACTACATAAAACTGCAAAAACACAAAAAATAAGTGTTTTGCACACTTCTGTCATTGGGCTACATGTTGGCTACATCTGGGTGATATATGTGCTGCATTTGGGCTCTTTTGTCTCTGGTGGCCATCTTGGGAGACTTATTTGTTATGAAGTTTCCTAATTTCCTCATTTACTGCAGTCTCCTCAGTAGGAAATGCTTTCAGTTTTTTTACTTTGATTCCATCAAGAAGGTATTCAGATATGTCACACATTTGCCATAAATTATGAATGTTAGCACTCTAGTTGCTCATTAAATCACTGTAGTAAAGCTACTGTTTCAGTCTGCATGTCAGAATCTATTAATGAAATAGAAGAGGATTTGAGAAGTCACTCAAAATGTGCCCTAATTTTTCTTTCTGCGGCACTAATTCTACTTTCTATGGCAAAATGAACCCCCTCATTTTGTTCCTTTTTAAATTAAATGTTTTAAGAGTTATCACTTTATTCTAATCAAGAGGGCTTCAGGTGTGCAATACGTTTGTCATAAGTAGGACTGTTAGCGCTCTAGTTGTTCTTTAGAACACTCTGAGAAGCTGCAGTAGAACACAAAGGAATCAACTGACAGTCTCTGCCCTTGTTGGATGTACATGTTTTACTGAGCATGTCAGACTTCATTCTCACATGACTGAGAAAGATAATGTGAATTTACAGAAAATATGCTCTCAGTTTAGCTTATAGATCACCTTCCAAACCTCTGTGGGAAAAGCATGAGAAAATAGTTTTCTCTCAAACATGATTCATGATAGCAGAAGGCTTTTTCACATGGTAAAATCACCTTAGAACACACCACAATTCCTAAAATGAGTATGGTACCATCAACAAATGAATTATAATGTAACTAAAGTCATAAAACCTTCTATTAACTGCAATGCTTTTTAATGAGGTGCTATCATGTATACATGTATATTGGTCCCAAGATGGCTGCCAACACTTCTTGGATGAAGTATTGACAGCCAATCAGATCTCACGATGAGATGTGTGGTTAGGCTTCGCCCAGATATATATGTGATTTTAACTTTCTCAGGAACTTCTGAGCGGATTTACACCATTTAAGCAAATGGCACGACTATGAACTAAGGTCTACCTTTCTGCCAAATTTGGTGTAATTCCGTTCAGCAGTTCGGGCTGTAGCTGCGGCTAAAGGTCCTATGGGAAATTGCATGGGGAAAACAAGTTTTGGGACCGCCCTTTTTTCTCAGCCCCCACTACACGAATCATCCCGAGACTTTCAGGATAGGAGCGGACCTGAGCTGGCCAAAAGTTTTGAATATTTCGCGAAGATTCGTCAACGGGCGCCAAAGTTATTCCAAATAGAATGTTGCGGATTTCCTATGGAAAATAGGTCCTAACTATAACTACCTGCTGGCAACCGCCAGTAGGTAATATATATATATATATATATATATATATATATATATATATATATATATATATATAATAGAATGGCCATCAGACATACAATTTTGGTTCAGGCGAGTGTTTTTATCAATCAAACATTTGCGGGGTTTTATATATGCAAATTTTTTTTAATATGTAAACCGTTTTAAAGTCTTTAATATATATTTATTTATATTCATATATTTATATATTTATTGTTAATGATGAATTTTATATAATTTTTATATAATAATTTTTATCATTGGGATGTATATTTAGCTATATTGAAAATGTCAACATGTTTTCTAGATCTACTACCTTTGCATTGTAAGATATCATTGGTAACTGCACAAAGCACCATGTCACTTTAAGAAAGAAAAAAATGCACTTTAAAAAAATGTTTAAATGCCCAGGTGAGACTGCTGTTAGCGTCATGTGATCAAGGGCCCACGGGCTCGAAACGCGTAATGGCTGTGCTGAACGTTTGAGCGGACGAATAAAGATCCTTTCAAGCACCAAATTGTGGTCTGGGCTCCTACCTGCAGCGGCATATCGTGTGCGTGGAGAAGGGAGTTGAAGCCATATCAAGTTGCCGGTTTTGTTTCCTCCGGCTTAACCCGGACCCCCTCTGTACATGCGGCTAAACTGTTCTCAAGGGAGACGCGGCTTTTCGGAGCCTCAAACGAAGTTATCCGGGAGGATTAATGAACAGCTGCCTGCCAGCATCCGGACAAGAGGACACGCGATCGCGGGAACACTCGCAGGTAGGCGAACTCGCATCTTTTGATGTGACGACCTCCTGTACCGGCGAGTTGTAGCGATTAGCAGTTTGAAATTGTTTTCATTGCTGGGTTTGAGGTGTGCAAGGCGAAAAGAAGCGGAAAAGACGTTCAAACTGCAAGGAAAACTGTCAAGTGTACGCTACTCGCCTAAAGTAATTTCACATAAACAGTCCAAGCTCCAATTCAGCATTTATCATGTCAGCAGACGCGCTGAAAGACAGAGAGGCAGTCGCAGCAGATATTTTTGATGACGCCAAAATGCCCACCATGCACTCAATTTCCCAGAATGCAACGGAAAGTAACAGAAACACCAGTTTAAAAGAAAAAGTTAAGATTCTGGAGAAAAAGATGAAGCAAGAACAAAGTAAATGGTGGGAGGCAAAGTCACTACAGCGTTATTTGGATGTGGGGAGAATACCAAGAGGCCTACGGATTTTAACAGCCCCCAGTTATGAGAACCCTGACCCCGAGATGATGAGGGAATGGGCTGAGACTAATCTGGACTTATCAAGAAAATTAGTCACGATTTTGGTGAAATATGCGGAAAAGGATCACATAAAATTACAGAAAGAAATTGTGGTGCTCAATTCAGAATTGAATTCTTTGGGTCAAAACAAATTAAAAGAGGAAATGACAAAAAGATTGAGGAAAGAAGAGGAAATTATTCGAGAAAGAAAGGCATTTAAGTTCCATAGAGACCGCATGGACTACAAATGTGGCCGTATCTTCACATTTGCCAAAAAGTTTGAATCTATTAAGGCATCCAAGTATGGCACAATACAAGCAAATGTAGGAACTAGCGCCAATAGAACAACAACATTCTCCAATTCTGATCTTAGCTCTGCAATTGAAAGCGAATCGGAACCTGAAGTTGGGGGTCGCACTATGAGACAAACACACACACAGATTTCTCTAGTTGAAGAAGTGGATTTTTTATGCAGAGAACGCAGAGAAACACTGCGCCCCAGGACTCAAGTGAATGTCCAAGGAAAACACCAACCACCAAACGCAGAGAGAGGCGAGCAGCAAAACACAAACGCTCCCAGAAGAAGAGGGATGACTCGCAGAAATTTGGAACGACAGAACCGGCAGTGAGTCCAACAATAATAAATTTGGCGCATGTAGATTTATCTAAAGCAGAACAACAACTACTTTCTCTAGGATTATCTTATTGCCCCGAGAGTAACTTTGATTATGCTACAACACGTATGGATATCTACCGCAGCATACGAAAACTAAAATTAAAAAAACACTTTATGTTACAGAGACCCTTAGAGACTGAAGACAATTCAGAACGTGTGTTTGGATTATTAAAATCACCATCCATTGAAGCTACAAACGCCGACTCATCCTTACTCAATACCATGCAAACCTTATTAGAGGAAAATATGACATCAACACAGTGTGCCGAAGATCAGCAAGTACTAAGTACCAAGGATGTACCAATTACCAAAACGGGATTTAAACCAACTTCAACCTTTAATCCCATAATGCCTCGAGATGGTATTGAAATCTTTCACGAACAGTTGATTGGAAAAATAAAAAAACTTAATCATAGAATACAGAGAATGGCAAGAACTAAGAAAAACAAAACTGAAATCCAATACCATGGTCTTATGAAAAAACTAAAAAACAATCCTGAAATCGTGATCCGCAATACGGATAAAGGTGGCAATCTAGTGCTGTTGACCAAAAATGATTATAACGAGGAAGCAATGAAACAACTACAAGACATGTCATGTTACCGCAAAAGTGACCAACTAACCTTAAAAAATACCTATAAAATGTACAGGTTAAAACTGATTGCCTGGAAAAATGCGGGACTTCTAACACAAGATGAATACCTTTATCTTCGCAATGACCATCCAACGACACCAATCATATATTTTATTCCGAAGATTCATAAAGATCCCAAGAACCCACCGGGAAGACCCATCATCTCGGCAAGAAACAGTCTACTAGAACGAACATCTAAATATGTAGACTTTTTTCTTCAGAACTTTGTACAACAGTTACCTTCATACATTCGTGACACGGGGGACTTTTTATCCACAATCAAGGATTTCAGGTGGAACTCAGACTATTTACTAATTACTTTGGATGTCTCCTCACTGTATACATCTATCAATCATCAAGATGGCATCAAGGCATTAATACACTACCTCAACAAAAGACCCCTACAATGTGCAAACCATAACAAAATGCTTAAAGACATGACTGAATTCTGTTTAAACAATAATATCTTCATGTACAGGAATACCCTATATCAACAACTACGGGGCGTTGCGATGGGGGCAAGCTTCTCCCCCAGCTATGCATGTCTCCACATGGGCTGGTGGGAGAAGTTTGTCCTGCGCAAAGAACATGAACATGTTGTTAACACTAATGTCAAACTTTGGCTTAGATTTATTGATGACCTTTTTATCATCTGGCAGGGGACCCGGTCAGAGGCAGAGGGGTTTGTCACCAGACTCAATTCTAACAAATTAAATCTAGAATTCACAGCCAACATTAGTGATCATAGGGCAGAATTTCTTGATGTAGAGGTATATATTAAAAATGGGGCAATTGCGACAAAACTCCACCGCAAAATAACAGCAGGAAATGCCACACTACATGCCACCAGTGCTCATCCCAGACATCTCATACAAAGTATACTATATGGTGAGATGTTGAGATTGAAATGGATTAGTAGCAATGAAAATGATCTACATATGGCTCAGATAGCAAGTACTAAACGATTCCTCAAGAGGGGTTACTCGAAAAAAACAATAGACATGGCCATTGAAAGATGCAGTAAAATCAGCAGGGACAGTTTATTGACCATCCAGACCAGTAAGAAAACTATTAGTGACAGTCCCACCACACGAGATAATGCTGACAATACGGAAACATTCCTATTTATAATGCAATACAGTAAACAAGCTAGAGCCATTAACAAAATCATAATGAACAATTGGCCACTTGTATTAAATGACCCTATCATTGGCCATGTTCTATCCAACAAACCTGCAATCACATACAGCAAGGGACCCTCCATGAGGGATGAACTAGTCCACAATGATCCTTTTGAAGGCAAAATAACTACGTGGCTAGAGCACCGTACTGGCTTTTTCAAATGCACGACATGCAAAGCATGCCAATATGGAGAAAACAAAAAGTGTTACAAAACACCTTTTAGTGACAAAGAAATCCCCATATATAAATTCCTAACATGTAAAACGGAATTTGTGATCTACGTGCTGGAGTGTCCTTGTGGCCTTCAATATGTTGGAAGTACAGTTCTTCAAGGCCACAAACGAATACTCCAACACCTGAGAGCCATCAAAAATAAGGATCACACATATCCTGTCGCACGCCACTTTGAGGAATCTCACAATGGAGACCCCAAAGGTGTAAAATACTTTTTGATTGACAGTATAACATTCAATAAAAGAGGAGGCAACCGAGAAAAAGCACTGAGAAAGCTAGAAACCAGATACATCCTACAATTGGATAGCAAACAACCTGTGGGCCTCAATGGTACGGAGGATCTATATACTTGCTTATAGATCCACTCAGTCCCCCTTATGATCCTACCAATGATTTATAATCTATAAATAAAATTAAATAATCAATTATGTAATATAATTTTATTTCAGCTGCAAGCTGCCCCATTAAATTTTATCACGGTCACACTTTTTGAGTGAGGATAAGGTGGCACACAACAGTTTCATACACGTCAATAGTTACCGATTTTATTCTTGTATGCAATGAAAGTTTAAAAACATAAATATCATCATTTTGATGAACATAATTTTGTAAATACTATCTTTAAAGTTCCATTCATAAATATTATTCACAATTATGACACTAAGTCATAACAATAGAATGGCCATCAGACATACAATTATGGTTCAGGCGAGTGTTTTTATCAATCAAACATTTGCGGGGTTTTATATATGCAAATTTTTTTTAATATGTAAACCCTTTTAAAGTCTTTAATATATATTTATTTATATTTATATATTTATTGTTAATGATGAATTTTATATAATTTTTATATAATAATTTTTATCATTGGGATGTATATTTAGCTATATTGAAAATGTCAACATGTTTTCTATATCTACTACCTTTGCATTGTAAGATATCATTGGTAACTGCACAAAGCACCATGTCACTTTGAGAAAGAAAAAAATGCACTTTAAAAAAATGTTTAAATGCCCAGGTGAGACTGCTGTTAGCGTCATGTGATCAAGGGCCCACGGGCTCGAAACGCGTAATGGCTGTGCTGAACTTGTGAGCGGACGAATAAAGATCCTTTCAAGCACCAAATTGTGGTCTGGGCTCCTACATGCAGCGGCATATCGTGTGCGTCGAGAAGGGAGTTGAAGCCATATATATATATATATAGTGCAGAGTGCGTCTCTGCTGCAGGGCACATTGTTTTTCAAAAATATTCACGGGGGCTCCACCGTGAGAGACAGCACCACCCGAGAAAATAAAGGGGGCAGAAGGCTTGGAACTGTGCTGAGCCTGTAGCTGCACATTGGAAAGACTGATTGAGGAACAGGACGATTGGTCTGAGGCCCACTGAAGGGCTGCAGAATATTACGAATTCGATGAGGAGACAGAACCTACTAAGGTGATTAATGTGCAGGCACGCACTACAGCTCCCAGGATGCACAAAGGTTCAACTCACCTGAGGCCCACTGGAGGGCAATTAGGTGTCACGAGGCAGAGGAGAGAAAATGCGTGCGTGCAAATCTGTTACCTCACTGTGAAGCCTATGAGGAAGGAGCACGCAAGGCTCTGAAACGCGTCAGGCATTAAAAGAAAATCGGACTGTAAGTGCCTGTTTCTGTCATTTAATTTCCTAATGGAACTTCCAATGCTGAGTGCGTCTCTGCTGCAGGGCACATTGTTTTTCATATATATATATATATATATATATATATATATATATATATATATATATATATATATATATATATATATATATATATATATATATATATATATATATATATATATATATATATATATAAGCACCTGCCATGCAAAACAAAGTTATGAGGCCCAATACTGCAGCTCAAGCTTCTGCATAGTCCAGCAGCGCCTGCTTCCCTTTTCCCTAACGTTTCGGCTGTATAGCCTTGATCACAGGAGGATGGAGACACCAACGTGCGCTTGGGCGTGCTATTTAAAAGATTTTTATTCACGTGACAGCTTGAGAACATCAACTCCCACAGTGCAGTGCAATCAAAAAATGTTTAAACTGGAAGTCCTTACATTTGAGCCTTGTTGGACTTAGGTGCTCGTTACCTGCACTGATGTTCAAGTGGTTTAAATATAAAAGCAGCATATATATATATATTCACTTAAAAAAACATAGGTTTCACACATGTTATAGTTAGGTGGACATTTCACTTGTAAAAAACCAATGAAATTCCCCCGTTATAGTTAGTGCAGGCAACTATAACTCACCCGACCGCAATCCTCTGCTGATGACGTCAGATATTACATCACTGTATTTAGACACTTATTTACCCATGTCTTCTTCCAATAATCTTTAGCTATACATATATTACAAATATGTATTTTTCATAAAGACACATATGTCATCAGTGACTTTTTTTTTGCTGTTTTACATGATTCTGTATTTTACACTCATTAGATGGCATAGAAAGTTAATTAGAGGAATAATGAAACAATGTTTACAATTGTTTGCGTAATTTGCACAGATGTATTTTACATGATGTTTTATTCTGTCTTCTATGTTCATTGTGATGATGTCATGATCAACCTTTGCACTTGCACTTTAAAAGCTCAGGCTTCCCGAGACAGCGTCATGTGATCAAGGCCTCTGGTAGGCCGAAACGCGTCATGGCGGCTATTGGGTTTTGGATTGAATAAAAACCACTAGCACTTACTTCTGGGTCCGTGTTCGTCTCTTGCGCATACATGTTGTGCTATTGTTGAGGCGATTCCTTGTGGCATATATATATATATATATATATACATATATATATATATTATCTACTGGCGGTCGCCAGTAGATAGTTATAGTTACAACCTAGTTTCCATAGGAAATCTCAAAATTCTATTTTGAATAACTTTGGCGCCGGTTGACGAATCCTCGCGAAATTTTCAAAACTAATGGGGCGTTCCGTTCAGCTCCTACCCTGAAAGTCTCGGGGTGATTCGTCAAGCGGGGGCCGAGAAAAAAGGGGGGTCCCAAAACGCGTTTTCCCCATGCATTTTTCCATAGGACATTAAGACACAGCTACAGCCCGAACGGCTGAACAGAGTTACTTGAAATTTGGCAGAGAGGTAGCCATAAGGCCAAGGAAGTGCCTTTTGCAGGTCTGGTGTAAATCTGTTCAGTATTTCCTGAGAAAATAGCATTTAAAAGCATACCAATATCTACACGCGCGCACCGTGCGCGCACTGTGAGCGCACCCTGCCGTGCGCGAGCGCAATTCTGATTGGTTGTTAGATGTCGGTAAACATTCGAATCGGTCGAAACCAGGAAGTGTCGGCCGCCATTTTGTCTCTCGCAGTCTGAGGGGGTGAAAAAAAAAGGGGAGAACGGGAAAAGGGGGCAGAGTGGACAGTTCCTGACCCCTAGCCCTGGTCATGGGGTCACTGAAGGACCCCCAAGGGAGAAAAAAACATTTTTTTTTAAATCGCGAGGTGCGCGCACTCAGCGCGCACGGCACGGACTATGACCCGTGGGTGCTCGGTGCGCGAAGCGCACCGAGTGCCCACAGCGCGCGCGCGGTGCACAAAGCACACGGTGCGCGCACCTCGCGCGCACGGTGCGCGCAGCTCGTGATTTAATAAAAAAAAATATTTCACGGTGCGCGCACGGTGAAAAACCTGAAAAAAAATAATAATAAATAAATAACTTAGCATTTAAAAAACCGTACAAATTCACTGAAAAAACCATAGGTTTCACAGACGTAATAGTTACGAATTAGCATTTAAAAAACCTTGCAAATTCACTTAAAAAAACATAGGTTTCACACATGTTATAGTTAGCTGGACATTTCACTCGTAAAAAACCAATGAAATTCCCCCGTTATAGTTAGTGCAGGCAACTATAACTCACGCGACCGCAATCCTCTGCTGATGACGTCAGATATTACATCACTGATGACATATGTGTCTTTATGAAAAATAAATATTTGTAATATATGTATAGCTAAAGATTAATGGAAGAAGACATGGGTAAATAAGTGTCTAAATACAGTGATGTAATATCTGACGTCATCAGCAGAGGATTGCGGTCGGGTGAGTTATAGTTGCCTGCACTAACTATAACGGGGGAATTTCATTGGTTTTTTACAAGTGAAATGTCCAGCTAACTATAACATGTGTGAAACCTATGGTTTTTTAAGTGAATATATATATATATACATATATTTGTATGTATATATAAATGTGATCCTCTCTAATCCAGTGCGCTCACCAGCGGGTGCTCTGCGTAGGGGCTGGACCCTGGCCCATAATTTCAATTTTTAATCACAAATGACGCAGCACTCAAGGCTTGGAGTATGCTGAATTTAATCTTCTGACAGCACTCCAACCAACGCGTTTCAGCCCTCTCACCGCTTTCCTCATGGTTAGTGAGTCCTTCTTTGATACTCCTTTTAAACTCATCTTTGCCTTAATGGGGTATTATGGGTAATGTAGTGTTATAAAATTGTTTTACAGATTATTTATCATCATTCTCCTTGAGCTAAGTGCAGCATTTGACACGGTGAACCATAAGATCCTAATACACCATCTGAGGACTATAGGAGTTACCGGAACCGTACTCCAATGGCTGCGCTCCTTTCTGGAGGGCAGAACCTTTCAGGTTTTTGAGGAAAACACCTTATCCAAACCATCCCCCTTGACGAGCGGGGTCCCCCAGGGCTCATCGCTTAGTCCAACCCTTTTCAATATATATATGACCCACTGACAGCCATTTTACCTCCCTCGGGGAATCCGCTTAGTGACCTATGCCGATGATACACAATTGGTGGTCTCACTCAATCAAGCGGACAATAAAATCAATAGTCTCCACACTTGCCTAAAGGACATCTCGAACTGGATGGACACGTCCCAGCTTAAGCTTAATGGCGGAAAAACTAAGTTCATGTTACTGGGCAATCCCCTCAGCTTCAACCCCAGTTTCATGTGGCCAACCGGCATGGGTACATCCCCAGCCCCTAAGACGCAGATCAAGAGCCTGGTCATTTGGTTGGACCAGGACCTGAACTTCAGGACACATGCCAGGAAGACAGCAGCGACCTGCTTTGGCCTGCTTAGAATGGCCCGCAAAATCCTCCCCCTTAGCAAAAAAGGTACTGGTACAATCCCTCATACTCTCTAGGCTGGACTACAGGAATGCACTGTATCTGGGCTCCCTCTCATCAGTAATTTCCAAACTATAGACAGTCCAAAATAGCGCAGCCAGACTTCTGACGGGATCATCTAATAGACAATCAGCAAAACCTGCAATACGCTCCCTTCATAGGCTCCAAGTGCATCAGATTCAAGGCCTTGTGCATAGCCCAGAAGTCAATGCAAGGGAGAGGTCCCACCAATAATTCAGCGATGATCCGCCCCTAAAAAGCAAATAGGAAACTGCGACTGGCTGAGGCCCCCAGAATCAAGAAGGCCAGAAGTGGTGGATGGCTCTTTTCCTACAATGCCACCAAACTTTGGAACTCCCTGCCACCTCACCTTTGCACTATTCCCAATCATCAGGCCTTACGTAAGCAACTCAAGACTTTTCTGTTTCCTTAGCCTTTCGCCCCCTCCTGTGTTGATTCTTAGCGCTGGGACGCTCCCGGGTATCCATGGGCTTTACAAATGTCTTTCATTTCATTTCATTTCATTATTTACATTAAGACAAAAAAGAATTATGCACATTTTTGTCAGGCATTCTATCATGACATTAACACTTCATGTTAATCATTTCTTTCTAGCATTGGATATTGCTCTCGGTTTATCTTGCATTTGCTGGTATAGTACCTGTATTGTCGTGATGTTGGCTGTACTATCTACACATGATTCTCAGATTTATCTTCCATGTATGATATAATTCATTTCGACATTGATTAATGATTTGCGGTATAGTACCACATTCAAATGTTATATTCACTAGATGTTTTTATCTAAAACTGTTATGATGCCTAAATCAAACAAATTCAGACTTTTGTTCTCTACTTGATGGCTCATCATGCACTCTGCTATTTATTCATCTAGTGTCATTAATAGTACTAGAAAGTATTCGGTATAGTACCCTATTCTTGGAATTCATGTGCTGGATCAATTAACACCTTTCTGCATTACTGTTCCTATACTTTGTTCACAATACAACAATTCAATCCAAATGTACAAACAATTCCTCATCATTGTTGATGCCTTTAGGGTTCTTTGTTCTTAGTCTGATGATAAATCGTGACTCCATTTGTCGCAATTTCTTCATTCTATCCAGACCACGTTCTCTTTAAGGTATCATATATATTCCATAATAGTTCATTGCTTTCCAATCTCCTTTTTGGCATACTGCCATGTGTTTGGCCGTTGCATACATCATGACTCTGTTCTTTACCGCTCGAATATGTTCAAGGATACACTTCTTGAGCATGCAGATAGTACTGCTGATATATTTCATCCCACAATTACATTCTATTATGTAGATGACTAACTTTAACATGCATGAGATTTTCTTATCAATGTTGATTATATTTCCATGATGTCATGAGTGATGTCACCGACCATGTCATGAGTGATGTAATATGTGACGTCATCAGCAGTGCATCGCGGGTGCGTGAGTTATAGTTAGCTGAACTAACTATAACTATAACGGGGGAATTTCAATGGTTTTGTACGAGGGAAATGTCCAGCTAACTATAACGCCCCTGAAACCTATGTTTTTTCAGTGAATTTCTAAGGTTTTTTAAATGCTAATTCCTAACTATGACGTGCCTGAAACCTATGGTTTTTTCAGTGAATTTCAAAGGTTTTTTAAATAATAATTCCTAACTATAACATACCTGAAATATATGGTTTTTTAAGTGAATTTCAAAGGTTTTTTAAATGCAAATTCCTATCTATAACTTATCTCTACCTATGATTTTTCATTATTTCATAGGATTTTTAAATCTTTATTTTTCAGTGTATCAATTCCTTTATTTATGTTTTTTATACTGTTTTTCACCATTTTTTAAAGGTTTTTTAACATACTTTTTTTAAATGAATAAATATTACATGTTTTTAATGAAATCTTTTTTTTAAATATTTGTAAACTTTTTTTAACTCTATTTTTATTAATGTTTTTTATATTTTTTAAACTATATTTTTAATACTTTGTTATTATTATTTTTTTCAATTATTTTTTGGAGTCGCGCACCCAATGCGTACCTTTCTAGATCCCTGCGTGGAACATAGTCGCCATTTTACGATTGTAGTGTAGGATCCGCGTACGGTATGCGTTGGGTACGTATTTTTGTGCGCGATTGCTCTGCGACCGGTACGCAACTCCAAGCGCATACGCGACACATACGAAATACGTTACACGACGCTCGTACGCTTCCGCGAAACGTCATGTACATGGATGACGCGATGGGTGCGAGAATCCCGCAAAATATTTTAAATGTCAGAAAACATATATATATATATGTATTTCATGTAAATATTAAGGGAAGACATAATCTAAGCTACTCATAAAATTAATATATTTTTACTTTTAATCATCCTAAAATAATTTTAAATGCAATTTTGCGAATTCACGCTCGGTGCGTGTTGCCTATGCGCAGGGTGCGTGGATCCCATGTGACCTGAAAAAAAGAGATTTCATTGGTTGATTAGACTTCCTATTCTAACTATAGAAAGACCCCACCCATTTCAATCATTCTTCTTTGACCTTCTTTGGAGGACCATCTCTCTGCTAAGAAGAACTTTTTTTGGCTAAGTTTACACTTAGTTCAAACTTTTTTGGCAAACAATGGCTTCAGGGCAGCAGGCATCTCCAGCATCTGCACATTCTTCTGAAGATGAATTACTGGTTGAACCACCACTCCCAGAAAGGTATTCATTTGTGGTCTGGAAATTTTTTACTTTTCCAGAGGGGCAATCCAAAACCAATGCCACCAAAGTGACATGCAAGATATGTCAAAGAGTGCTCTCCCGTGGCAATCCATCAAAAAAGTACTCATGTGGTACAGCCAGCATGAAAAAACACCTGAAAACCATGCATCCAGTAAACCTGGCACATGAAGAGTGCCGAAGAATGCAAGTTCTTCCTGGACCTTCACAGGCATCACAGCCGAGTACTTCGCGCGTGGATCCATCGGACCAACACATGGACATCCGTCCTCAGTTTGCCACACTGAAAGTCCTCTGCTTGAAGTGCAATGCAGTCCTTTGCTATTAAGAGCACTTAATTTGCAGGAAGCAAGAAAAAATTCATTGTTATTTTTATTTTTTATTTTTTCCCTGAAGTTCATTGTTTTGTTCCTCCAGCTCTGTTTTTTCCTTTTTTTCCAGAAAAACCAAAAAAATGTTAAATTGTTCAGAAAACCAAAAAATAAATAATACAAAAGAAAAAGAAGGAAAAAAAAGTTCTTGTAAGAACTAACTTTCCTGGTTTAAAAAAAGAGCTATATTTGTATGTTAGTGCGTGGAAGTTTAGATGAATGTATGTGTAGTGCATGATTTACTGAACAAATGCATTTGTAGCTAATGGTGACTGTATAAGTGCAGAACTATGAGGAAGTGCTGCAGCATCACACAGTAACCTCTTTAAATGCAGTGTGCTGTGGTACTTGCGAATCACAGGGATGCAACAAATGTACAAAATATGTTGCAAGTCTATGCTTCTCTCTGCACGGTTGCTTAAACTGCAGCCATGTGGTGACACAGGCACCCTTGCACCATGGTCGAAGGATATCTGTGTCATGTGGAGTTTGTTTTTGTGTAGGAAGACACACCTTCCTGCACAAAAACAATCAGTAAAGGCATTTTTTTCCTTCAATGTATGCTGAGCATTTTAGCATGTATTGAAGGTTAAAAAATGAGGAGAAAAGAAAACAATTCTCCTTGTTGTGCTTTGCAACACCAATTGGAGAATGGTGCAGCATTCACACACATGTCCAGATTTATTATTTTTGATAAATCTGGAGATGTGTCTTGTTCTATGAGTATTCTGTGCAATCACGCACAGCAACACTTATAGAACACCCTTTCAATGCAAAGTGGTGTGTATGAAGAGGTCATATTTACATGGAGAAGAAAAAGTACACAGAGTGCCTTTTCCTCTCTTTGTAAATATGAAAGAGTGTCTTGCGCTATAACTATGTTACAAAAAGTGACATATTTCTGTTTGGAAAATTGCTTGTGAATGATAGGACGTAAGCACAGAGTTTTGTCTGCAAAGATTCTCAAAGAAGAATGATTGCAATGATTGCGTTCCTTCAATAGGTACAATGGGAAATATTATGAACCACTCAAATCTGTTTTTTTGCAGGTCACATGATATCCTATGATAGGGACATTCCATAACTACATAGGTATAAACAGGGTGTTTTGAAAAACTTATTGAAACTTTGTAGCTTCTTGCAGATCTGCCCATTGTGCATATTATTACTTAGTTAAACTTACCTTCACAGTAATAGAAATAAAAAAATGGTACACATTTTTTTCAGATGTTTTTTGTAATGTATATTGGGGTAAATTGCTTATTTTAGAATTAGGATCTGTGAAAGAAAAGAAAAAATAGTTATACCATGTAATAATACATTTTTAACAACACAGCATAATTTAAACAAAGTAATTTGTTTGCCTTTTTTGCTGTTCTCAGAATATATTGAATTTCACTAGAAATAGTGATTTCAATCGTACTCCTCACATAACAGCGGGAATAAAAAACCAATCAAAAAGATTGTTTTAAAAAAACAACAAGCCATCCTCAGTAAAATACCAGAAAATACAAATCACACATATATAAAATGCTTACTGCTATGAAAATTTTAAAACTTAAATTTATAAACACTGTAAATATTGTCGCTTTAAAATATACACCCAGTCAATGTGTAAGAAAAAGTCCATGATTCATTCATATACCTTTCCTTGCGGCCAAATGGTATTTTTGCACTGTTTTGTATGTAAATTGTCCAATGGTAATCCTATTAAATTATAGTAATAAATTCCTCAGAGGCTGAACTATGTTCCTAAAACTTTGGCTTTAAAAATATTAGGTAGGAATTTGGTAATGAACTGGGCAAACGTTGTTTGAAAACCAACTGGGCATCATTACAAAGTGTCCAGCATTTGTCACATTTTAGATAGGCAGTGGAATGTCCAGATGTTGTGGAAGGACCATCATGGAAAATTATTGCAACTGCTAAAAAAGTCCTTCCTGATATTGATAGTTGAGTTGCTACAAAATGTTTTATTAAAGTTTCTAATTTTCTTCCATCAGCTGTACAACGTTGCATCATTAAAATTATATATTGTCCATATCTTTGTAAAAATAATGTTGATAACATTTCTGATTTACATTGGCTACACTCCAAGTTTAGATTTGCAGCTTTAACTAATGTATTGAAAGACACTGATTTACAGTCCGGTAATGTTAAATATAGAAATCTTTCAGTGTCTACATTAGAGCTAGATGTATACATACAATTTTCACAATGATGTTCCCATTTGTAACAAAGTCCAAAAATATTTTCTATATCTACACCTTCATTTGCAAAAATGGTAAGCATATACATTAAAAATTCCTGTGCATCTTGTAGGATATTTTGCGTAAATTATGTATAACCAGAACATACATCCAAGAGATTACAAACATCTGAAACAGTTTGTATTTTACTTGTATCAGTTCTCAATATTTCATAAACAGAATGCAAAATGAACACAATCTTTTTTCCCGATTCTGCATAATTTGTTGTTGAAAACCTTCAAGATAAAAAACAACATTGACCACTACATTACCATAGCAGTTGACACCTGAACGATTTTCAAACTGATAACCAACAATCTCTTCAACAGTGTCCTTTTTCTTTTTGCTTGCAATGACAACATTATCTTGTTTTTTTCCCTTCTCTACACCTTCAGTACAGATATTCTCATACCTTCATTTTCGACCAACTACACGCTTTTCAAATACAGTATATTGACCTAAATTGGGAGCATACGCTCTTCTTAACATATTATACTCTTTTACACAGTTTTCATCTGCAGTAACCTTTGTGTCATCAAAATCAATCAAAAACAAACCAGATAATGTTCTGACTCGCAACAAAGCAACATATGCCGTACCCTCTTTAAACACAGTAGATCCTATATTCACCAATGCACTGTCTACCCTTAATACTTGAGATTTATGAATAGTCACTGAGTATGCCAGAGAAAATGGAAATTGTTTCCTATTGACATATAAATCTTTAACAAGCAGAAAACAAACTGAACGACGACCAATTTCTTTAACTAACGATTGCTCTGCGACCGGTACGCAACTCCAAGCGCATACGCGACACATACGAAATACGTTACACGACGCTCGTACGCTTCCGCGAAACGTCATGTACGTGGTTGACGCGATGGGAGCGCGAATCCCGCAAAATATTTTAAATGTCAGAAAACATATATATATATGTATTTCATGTAAATATTAAGGGAAGACATAATCTAAGCTACTCATAAAATTAATATATTTTTACTTTTAATCATCCTAAAATAATTTTAAATGCAATTTTGCGAATTCACGTTCGGTGCGTGTTGCCTATGCGCAGGGTGCGTGGATCCCATGTGACCTGAAAAAAAGAGATTTGATTGGTTGATTAGACTTCCTATTCTAACTATAGAAAGACCCCACCTATTTCAATCATTCTTCTTTGACCTTCTTTGGAGGACCATCTCTCTGCTAAGAAGAACTTTTTTTGGCTAAGTTTACACTTAGTTCAAACTTTTTTGGCAAACAATGGCTTCAGGGCAGCAGGCATCTCCAGCATCTGCACATTCTTCTGAAGATGAATTTCTGGTTGAACCACCACTCCCAGAAAGGTATTCATTTGTGGTCTGGAAATTTTTTACTTTTCCAGAGGGGCAATCCAAAACCAATGCCACCAAAGTGACATGCAAGATATGTCAAAGAGTGCTCTCCCGTGGCAATCCATCAAAAAAGTACTCATGTGGTACAGCCAGCATGAAAAAACACCTGAAAACCATGCATCCAGTAAACCTGGCACATGAAGAGTGCCGAAGAATGCAAGTTCTTCCTGGACCTTCACAGGCATCACAGCCGAGTACTTCGCGCGTGGATCCATCGGACCAACACCTGGACATCCGTCCTCAGTTTGCCACACTGAAAGTCCTCTGCTTGAAGTGCAATGCAGTCCTTTGCTATTAAGAGCACTTAATTTGCAGGAAGCAAGAAAAAATTCATTGTTATTTTTATTTTTTATTTTTTCCCTGAAGTTCATTGTTTTGTTCCTCCAGCTCTGTTTTTTCCTTTTTTTTCCAGAAAAACCAAAAAAAATGTTACATTGTTCAGAAAACCAAAAAATAAATAATACAAAAGAAAAAGAAGGAAAAAAAAAGTTCTTGTAAAAACTATCTTTCCTGGTTTAAAAAAAGAGTATGTTAGTGTGTGGAAGTTTAGATGAATGTATGTGTAGTGCATGATTTACTGAACAAATGCATTTGTAGCTTATGGTGACTGTATAAGTGCAGAACTATGAGGAAGTGCTGCAGCATCACACAGTAACCTCTTTAAATGCAGTGTGCTGTGGTACTTCCGAAGCACAGGGATGCAACAAATGTACAAAATATGTTGCAAGTCTATGCTTCTCTCTGCACGGTTGCTTAAACTGCAGCCATGTGGTGACACTGGCACCCTTGCACCATGGTGCAAGGATATCTGTGTCATGTGGAGTTTGTTTTTGTGTAGGAAGACACACCTTCCTGCACAAAAACAATCAGTAAAGGCATTTTTTTCCTTCAATGTATGCTGAGCATTTTAGCATGTATTGAAGGTTAAAAAATGAGGAGATAAGAAAACAATTCTCCTTGTTGTGCTTTGCAACACCAATTGGAGAATGGTGCAGCATTCACACACATGTCCAGATTTATTATTTTTGATAAATCTGGAGATGTGTCTTGTTCTATGAGTATTCTGTGCAATCACGCACAGCAACACTTATAGAACACCCTTTCAATGCAAAGTGGTGTGTATGAAGAGGTCATATTTACATGGAGAAGAAAAAGTACACAGAGTGCCTTTTCCTCTCTTTGTAAATATGAAAGAGTGTCTTGCGCTATAACTATGTTACAAAAAGTGACATATTTCTGTTTGGAAAATTGCTTGTGAATGATAGGAGGTAAGCACAGAGTTTTGTCTGCAAAGATTCTCAAAGAAGAATGATTGAAATGATTGCGTTCCTTCAATAGGTACAATGGGAAATATTATGAACCACTCAAATCTGTTTTTTTGCAGGTCACATGATATCCTATGATAGGGACATTCCATAACTACATAGGTATAAACAGGGTGTTTTGAAAAACTTATTGAAACTTTGTAGCTTCTTGCAGATCTGCCCATTGTGCATATTATTACTTAGTTAAACTTACCTTCACAGTAATAGAAATAAAAAAATGGTACACATTTTTTTCAGATGTTTTTTGTAATGTAAATTGGGGTAAATTGCTTATTTTAGAATTAGGATCTGTGAAAGAAAAGAAAAAATAGTTATACCATGTAATAATAAATTTTTAACAACACAGCATAATTTAAACAAAGTAATTTGTTTGCCTTTTTTGCTGTTCTCAGAATATATTGAATTTCACTAGAAATAGTGATTTCAATCGTACTCCTCACATAACAGCGGGAATAAAAAACCAATCAAAAAGATTGTTTAAAAAAAACAACAAGCTATCCTCAGTAAAATACCAGAAAATACAAATCACACATATATAAAATGCTTACTGCTATGAAAATTTTAAAACTTAAATTTATAAACACTGTAAATATTGTCGCTTTAAAATATACACCCAGTCAATGTGTAAGAAAAAGTCCATGATTCATACATATACCTTTCCTTGAGGCCAAATGGTATTTTTGCACTGTTTTGTATGTAAATTGTCCAATGGTAATCCTATTAAATTATAGTAATAAATTCCTCAGAGGCTGAACTATCTTCCTAAAACCTTGGCTTTAAAAATATTAGGTATTAATTTGGTAATGCACTGGGCAAACGTTGTTTGAAAACCAACTGGGCATCATTACAAAGTGTCCAGCCTTTGTCACATTTTAGATAGGCAGTGGAATGTCCAGATGTTGTGGAAGGACCATCATGGAAAATTATTGCAACTGCTACAAAAGTCCTTCCTGATTTTGATAGTTGAGTTGCTACAAAATGTTTTATTAAAGTTTCTAATTTTCTTCCATCAGCTGTACAACGTTGCATCATTAAAATGATATATTGTCCATATCTTTGTAAAAATAATGTTGATAACATTTCTGATTTACATTGGCTACACTCCATGTTTAGATTTGCAGCTTTAACTAAGGTATTGAAAGACACTGATTTACAGTCCGGTAATGTTAAATATAGAAATCTTTCAGTGTCTACATTAGAGCTAGATGTATACATACAATTTTCACAATGATGTTCCCATTTGTAACAAAGGCCAAAAATATTTTCTATTTCTACATCTTCATTTTCAAAAATGGTAAGCATATACATTAAAAATTCCTGTGCATCTTGTAGGATATTTTGCGTAAATTATATAGAACCAGAACATACATCCAAGAGATTACAAACATCTGAAACAGTTTGTATTTTACTTGTATCAGTTCTCAATATTACAGAATGCAACAAGGAACACAATCTTTTTTCCCGATTCTGCATAATTTGTTGTTGAAAACCTTCAAGATAAAAAACAACATTGACCACTACATTACCATAGCAGTTGACACCTGAACGATTTTCAAACTGATAACCAACAATCTCTTCAACAGTGTCCTTTTTCTTTTTGCTTGCAATGACAACATTATCTTGTTTTTTTCCCTTCTCTACACCTTCATTACAGATATTCTCATACCTTCATTTTTGACCAACTACACGCTTTTCAAATACAGTATATTGACCTAAATTGGGAGCATACGCTCTTCTTAACATATTATACTCTTTTACACAGTTTGCATCTGCAGTAACCTTTGTGTCATCAAAATCAATCAAAAACAAACCAGATAATGTTCTGACTCGCAAGAAAGCAACATATGCCGTATCCTCATTAAACACAGTAGATCCTATATTCACCAATGCACTGTCTACCCTTAATACTTGAGATTTATGAATAGTCACTGAGTATGCCAGAGAAAATGGAAATAGTTTCCTATGGACATATAAATCTTTAACAAGCAGAAAACAAACTGAACGACGACCAATTTCTTTAACTTCTTCAATCTGATCAAATTTAATTTTTAAAAATTCAATTCCATATTTTTTCTGTTAATTAACAAAATCTACAACTTTACCATTACTCCATTAACTAAACCTTTTTCTTCATCCGAATTACAACCTTAAAATGACCCGACAGTTTATACATGCATAAAGATTCTTTTCTAAACCAGCCGTTTTAGATATCTTTTTTTCTAAAGAATCCAGTTTTGTTTTCAATCAATCAATCAGTCAATCATAGGCATTTGTATAGCGCACTGCTCATCCGGAGGGTCTCAAGGCGCTGGGGGGGAGGGGGGGAACGCTACTGCTCGAACAGCCAGGTCTTGAGTTGCTTCCTGAAGGCGAGATGGTCTTGCGTTGTCCGGAGGTGGATGGGGAGGGAGTTCCATGTCTTGGCTGCCAGGTAGGAGAAGGATCTTCCTCCGGCGGTGGCTCTGCGGATGCGGGGGACGGTGGCGAGAGCGAGGCTGGCGGAGCGGAGCTGGCGGGTGGGCTTGTGGAAGGTCAGGCGGCTGTTGAGGAACTTGGGGCCCAGGTCGTGGAGGGCCTTGTGTGCGTCGGTGAGGAGTCGGAACGTGATTCTATTGTTGACGGGGAGCCAGTGCAGGTCTCTCAGGTGTCCGGAGATGTGGCTGTGTTGGGGGATGTCCAGGATGAGTCGTGCTGAGGCGTTCTGGATCCGTTGGAGTTTCTTCTGGAGTTTGGCGGCGGTGCCGGCGTAGAGGGCGTTCCCGTAGTCCAGCCGACTGGTGACGAGAGCCTGGGTGACCGTCTTCCTGATCTCGGTGGGGATCCACCGGAAGATCTTTCGAAGCATGCGCAGGGTGTTGAAGCATGAAGACGAGACGGCGTTGACTTGTCTGGTCATCGAGAGGGAGGAGTCCAGGATGAAGCCTAGGTTGCGTGCGTGGTCCGTTGGCTTGGGGGTGGCTCCCAGGGCGGGGACCACTAGGAGTCGTCCCAGGCAGAGGGTGATGATCCCAGGATGAGGACCTCTGTCTTGTCTGAGTTCAGTTTCAGGCGGCTGTTCTTTATCCATTCGGCGACCCTTCCCTTCATGTAGGCTGGCTCTGGCGGCGTCCGGGTCGCTGGTGAGGTAGAGGATCAGCTGGGTGTCGTCGGCGTAGGTGATGATCTTGAGGTTGTGTTGACGTGCGATGGTTGCGAGGGGGCTCATGTAGACGTTGAAGAGGGTGGGGCTGAGCGATGACCCTTGTGGAACGCCGCAGATGACTTCGGTGGCCGCTGACCGGAACGGGGGGAGGCGGACACTCTGGGTTCTTCCGGCGAGGAATGAGGTGATCCACTCCAGGGCCTTCTCCTGGATGCAGGCGCTGTACCAGGGTGCGGTGGCAGACAGTGTCGAACGCTGCGGAGAGGTCCAGGGGGATGAGGGCCACAGTTTCCCCGTTGTCCATTAGGGATCTGATGTCGTCTGTAGCTGCGATGAGGGCGGTCTCCGTGCTGTGGTTGGCTCGGAAGCCGGATTGCGAGTGGTCGAGGGATCCGTTGGTCTCGAGGAAGGTGGCTAGCTGTCTGTTGACGGTCTTCTCGATGACTTTGGCAGGAAATGGGAGGAGCGAGATGGGGCGGTAGTTCTTGAGGTCTGAGGGGTCTGCAGTTGGTTTCTTCAGCAGGGCACTGATCTCCGCGTGTTTCCAGCACTCCGGGAAGGTGGCGGTGTTGAAGGAGGCGTTGATGATGTCGCGGAGGTGGGGTGCGATGATGTGGTCGGCCGTGTTGAAGATGTGGTGTGGGCAGGGGTCCGTAGGGGATCCGGAGTGGATGGTGTTCATTGTGCGTGTTGTGTCTTCGGTGCTGACTGGGGTCCAGGTGCGGAGGGTGGCGGTGGGGGGCATCGGTTCGGTGGTGGGGTTCGTGGTTGGTGGGCCGAAGCTGTTGTGAATGTTGGCGATCTTGTCGTGGAAGAAGGCTGCGAGGGAGTCGCAGAGGTCTTGCGAGGGAGTGATATCATTGTTTCCGGCGTCGGGGTTGGAGAGCTCTTTGACGATGCTGAAGAGTTCCTTGCTGTTGTGGGTGTTGTTGTCCAGTCGTTCCTTGAAGGCTGTCTTCTTTGTGGCGCGGATCAGTTGGTGGTGTTTGCGGGTGGCGTGTTTGAGGGCCGTCATGTTGTCTGTGGTCTGGTTGGTGCGCCAGGTGTTCTCCAGGGAGCGGCAGTTCTTCTTGGAGGTGATGAGCTCATCGGTGAACCAGGAGGCTTTCTTGCTGCCGCGTCTGCTGGGGTTCTTCTTCAGTGGTGCGAGGGCGTCTGCGCAGTTGGTGATCCACTGTGTGAGGTTGTTGGCGGCTTCGTTGGGGTCCGTTGAGCTGGTGGGGGGGTTCTGGCTGAGGAAGGTGGTGAGCTGGTCGCCGGTGATCTTGTTCCAGCTCCTGCGGGGGGCTTGTTGAGGGTGGTGGTGGGTCGTCGTTTTACTGAAGCTGAAGTGGACGCAGCTGTGGTCAGTCCACTGGAGATTGGTGGAGTGGCTGAAGGTGACGTATTTGCTGGATGAGAAGACTGGGTCAAGCGTGTGGCCGGCGTAGTGGGTGGGGGTGGTAACCAGTTGCTTGAGTCCGAGGTTGTCCAGGTTGTCCAGCAGAGCAGTGGTGTTGCGGTCCTTGTTGTCCTCCAGGTGGAAGTTGAGGTCCCCCAGGAGGATGTAGTCGGTGGAATTGATGGCGTGCGGGCTGACGAAGTCTGTGATGTCTTCGCTGAACTGTGTGCGTGGTCCCGGTGGTCTGTAGACGAGGGTGCCTCTGAGCGTGGTCTTGGGGTCGGTGTGTATCTGGAAGTGGAGGTGTTCGGTGGAGGTGAAGGTGTCATCGGAGTTGGTCGTGATGCGGATGGTGTTCTTGTGGATGATGGCGATGCCTCCTCCTGTCTGGTTGACGCGGTCCTTCCTGGTGATTTTGTAGCCTTCCGGGACGGCGATGGCGACGTCGGGCGCTGAGGAGGCGTTCATCCAGGTTTCCGTCAGGAAGGCGATGTCTGGTGCTGTCGAGTCGAGGAGGTTCCAGAGTTCGACGGCATGCCTATGAACAGAGCGGGTGTTGAGCAGGATGCACATCAGGTGTTTGTTGCTGGGGCTCGGTTTAGCAGGTGCGGTGTTGGGTCGGAGGCCGATGAAGCGGCAGGTCAGGCAGGTGAAGGGTCCGTGGGTGCGTCTCGGGGTGGCTCGTAGCAGGCTTTGTTTCGACCGGCGTTGAATGCGTGGAGGGTTTTGGCGTCGTAGATGTGAAGGGTGTGCTGGCGAGGGCGAGGACCAGGGGGTGTGGTGCTGGGCGCAGTCCAGGCGCAGATGGGCGCAGACGGGCTTACCTTTGGCGCACCTTCGGCGCTCAATCGGTGCTCCCGCTGCGTGCGTCCGCTGCGCGGTCGCTCTGGGGGCGTCATAAGTAAGGAGCCGGGAGGGAGGAGCAGCTGGGTGGCGGGAGCGGGACGGCGAATGGAATCACAGGGGGGCGGGGCCGCAGGGAAGCAGCGGCGGGAAATTCCAAGAAGCAGCGGGCAGTGGGAAATTCCCAGGAGCAGCGGGAAATTCCCAGGAGCAGCGGGCAGCGAGCGAAGGAATCTGCAGGCAGGAGGCGGCAAAGGCAGGCAGGAGCGGCAGCAGTGAGTGGGGCGACCAAGCCCTGTGGAGGGCTGAGAATGTTATGTGCTGCCAACCCAGTCAGTTTTAAATTTTCCCGTCAAAATAATAGTGATTCCTTCATGCTCTATTTTATCGATGGCTTCCATTTTTATAATTTCTTCATTTTCCATTTTCAATAGTTCTTCATTGAATATAGAACACTTGCGCAGTGTTGTCATTAAGCAGATCACTGATTTATTTTCTGCAATTTTCATTTATATTTTCTCAGGAACTAAATTTTCATTTGGAAACAAATTGGAAAGTAATTGACTCTGCATAGCTTGTTTGCTATGTTCTGTCAGAAGTACAATTCTTATATCTTGAAGAATACTTCCATATTCAGCATCATTTGCCTGTCGCATATTTTTCGTCAGTTCTTTGTATTCAAAATATGTCCAAATGTTCACGTTTCCAATACTACCCAGAGACTGTTTGGTATCTTCATGCACAAGTGTTTTAAATACTGGTTGTCCTTTTACAGGAGTCAGTTGCAGTAGATCTCCAAAAATTATGACGTGTTTTCCTCCAAATAACACGTCATACTCTGTTTTAGGAATTTACTGCATTCTTAAATGCACAAAGGCAAGCATCAAGTTTGAGACCATGCTTACCTTATCAATAAATAGAAATGTAATTTTCTTCAGGACTCTTGAAACTTCACAACAAGGTTCTCCAGATAGCTTGTGGTATTCCAACTTGTTCTTATGCTCTACTGGTAGCATTAGTAAATGATGTAAAGTAATTCCTTTAATGTTATGTGCTGCCAACCCAGTCGGAGCAGTGACAACACAAGACAAATGCGACTCAGTTGTTTTCTGCAGATAACTTTTAATTACTTTAATTAAGAAACTTTTTACTGTTCCAGCTTGACCACTCACATACATTCGGATAGGTTGAAATAATGTGCATGAGCACTCTTTCTTTTCATGAAGTAATCCATGGTCAATCTGCTCTTTCACTTGTTGATATATTTGTTTCTGTTCAACATTTAGTTGTTCTTCCAAGTTTCCTAACTCCATTACATCTTCTTGAGCTTGATGCATTGCTGTTTCCACCTCATTCATGGCAATTGCTGCTTCATTTTCAACAATTGGTTGTCCTAGTGGATCTTGACTAGTGCAGCAGAACTTTGACTGTCTTGAGAACTGTCTCTAGCAATCTTAGCTGCAAATGTAGCTTATTGATCAATTTCATCATTCAACATTTTCACATAATTTGCAAAAGCACTGCATTGTATGCTATCTTTACAAGCATTAAATGAATCTTCATAGCTCTGAAAATCTCCAAGTAATTCCAGTCCTGAACGCCACGGTTTGAACATTTGCAAAAGGGCTAAATTGTAAAATTCCCTTTTATCAGCAGTGCCGCAACTCAGTTTCATGTGATTAATTAAATTTCCTTTCCTTTGTTTCACCAAACATCCTTTGGAACCAATCACTGCACATTTTCCATCATTGATGTTCTCTGTAGTATTCCATTTAAAAGTGTAGTTTTGCAGCACTTTATAGAGACACATGTTCTCAAGATGATGACTTCTGTTTGGGTAATATGTGTCCAACATATTCATTTTCAAAATATCTGTACTTTATGGTTCTTTTTCTGCTAAATATAAAATTTCTTGAACAGATTTAAGTACCCGATTTCGCATTGCTGCAAGACCTAGACTCAGCCTAATGATTCTTCTACTTTTGGAGTATAGACTTGCAGATGATAACCGACCTGAGCATTCATATGCTCCAATTTCACGATGCGATAACATCTTCAAACTGAAACTGTATAATTTCTTACTTAGAATCTTCTTGTGAGAAAGCTCTTCCCACAGTTCTTTCAATTCCGTCTTTTCTGATTTAGTAATGTAGGATGTTACATATCGAGCAACAGCGATGAAATTGTCCGCAACATACTCAATATCCATGTTTTAGCGTTCCACATGGATAAAATAACTGGATTGGAGTCATTTATGTATTTTGACTCTTCGCTTCTTCTTAAGTTGTAGGTATTTTTCAGAGACTTTCTTGTGATGGTATGTCGCATTGCTGACATAAAACTGTTCACTCTTCCTTTTGATAATACAGGACGTGGAAATGCAATACGACATTTGGTATAGAACTTATCCTTAGACTTCTACTTTCGTCAACAGTATTTTCCACATCTTTGGCTTTGGAATCATAAGACTTGTTGTTTTAAGTTTTTATCTTCTCTGCTATTGGGTACAGCACATGTGGCGTATTCTTCAATGAAAGACAAAACAGTATCATCTGTATCTGTTCCAAATTTGGGGGCATCCTTGATCCATAACAACATATGTATATGAGGAGCACCTCTTGCTTGATAGTCCTTTCTCCAAAAGAAATCCACAACTTCTCTTCTTTTATTGCAGATGAAAGACATCATAGCTTCAAATCTATGATTGAAACATCTGCATACATTAACAGGATCCAAAGATCCTATATTATATGGAATTTGCCTCTCGAAGAAATTCAAGCAAATCATCTCAGCACAGCTTAGTGTAAGGAACCATGTAGGAGTTCCTAAGTTCCGTAGCATACATTTCAGTTCTCCATGACGACGGTTCCAATATTCATTAGTCCCACGCTGACATGCCATCAGATTAATCAACTAAGATTCTAAATGATCATCTCTCTGATGCACTTTATCCACAAAATCCTTTGCAGTTACATTTTGCAGATGCATTCCAGTTTTTAAAATGTGATTTACTGCATATGAAAGTCCAGACAAGTCACTTTCAAACAGAAGATGAAACATATAAGGGATACATTGTGGAAATCTTGGATCTTCTGCATATAAACTTCTTGTCCGATATTCAGATGCAGGAATCTGCACAGGACGTTCATCATATCGTCCACCTTTTCCTGTTGGAAAAAACTGCGGGAAACAACGTGCTTCCAAGCTCTCTTCCCATACACTCATGGGACTTCCTTTTGCTTTTTTCATTTGGAGCAACTCAATCGTATTTCCCATCACTTCTTTGGAATGAAGTAGATGTACACTGTAATGTTCATAGATTTCTTCACATCTGGACATGTCCACTTTTTCAATGTGTCCACTTAATGTTTCAGTATCTTCTGCTAAAGCTATTTCTTCTTCTCCTACAAACAAATTTCTATAGTACTCATTATTTTTTTATCAGATACAATGTTGCCTTTTGCACTTTTCTAACGTCCACTAACTCTTGCCAGATTTTCTTTTTCTTAGTAGGAACACCATTAACTAGAATGACTAGTGGCTCATTTTCTGCACGGTATACACCAATAGTTTCAATGTTTTTCTTTAAATCTAACGGTAAATACACAACTCTTCTTTCAATCCTCTTTGTAAGTCTGATGGAGTCAATTTACCTGTTTTAGGCTCCATACGAACAATGGCCTGAAACGGGTGCACACATTGAATGAGAATAGACTCATAGGTATTTAAATCTATCAGCTCTGGAGGAATAGCAACCAACTCTAGATTATTATGAACAGCTCTAGCAGGCATTTTATTCTCATTTAATTTGTTATAACAATATTTGCAAATATTCTGCTCAGAACCCAAATCAAAACAATCCTCTACCAACAAATAAGTTGCAAATTCCTTCCACTTATCATTATTTTCTGTTTCACTTTTTAAATACAGATTGACACTCCTAGTCTGATTTTTATAGTCAGTTCGCTGACAACAAATACAAGAAACAGTTGGTCTTTCACCTGAAATCACCCTAAATTTTGTGATTTGATCTTCAACATTTTTTGTAATCATGGGTTCTACATTGTCTTCAACTTGTTGTTCTATTAATGTGTCAGTTTCTGCACTCTCTTGCTGAGGACCAAAGTAACAAAACTCAATATCATCACAAACCTTCTTTTCATCTGATACTGATCCACGCAAAAGAGCATTGTTCAACTCATTTAACTTTAGTGCTGGACTTTTTTCATAATACAATCTTCTCACTAACTTTCGCATTTGAGTATGATGTACTGCCAACATCCTGAAATGGTGAAAAACACTTTGACAAACTTTCCTAGAAAGACAAGCCAGAGAATGACCTTGCAAACCAGTATCTTTTCTCACTCTGCAAGGGTCTAGTCCTTGCAAAACCTTAATCTTTCGTTTAACACTTTTTTTACTATATACTTGTAAGAAACTGCATAATTTATCAATAGATTCTTGTCGTACACTGCAAATAATACTGCAATCCCAAGTGTACACAGGGTCTTTAGGACGTCTCCCTAGAACTTAATTAGCTATCAATTCTTCTGCATTTCTTTGAACCATTTTCTCTTTGTCAATTGGACAACCATTTCTAACCTCATAACCTCGACCACTGGTGTCAACTGCATGCAATACATTATTGCTCTGTAAATGACTCTCTTCATTAAAGAAAGGCTCTGAACTTGAACTGTGTTTCCATTCACCCAAAAAAATCACAAAAATGTGTTATGCTAATTACTCTTTTCCTCTTACTTTTGGCCTTCATTAAATGGATTGGTTTATCTAGTGATCGAATTCTGTTTAATACTAAAATGAATAGTTTCCTTTTTACTTCAAAAGCCTTTTCAACAATGGTTTCAATATCGTTCTTCTTTTTATAAAATAGAGCTCTCTCTTTAGATTTCTTCACATCTTTCAGCAAATTATGTACTACTCTCTTGTAAAATAATTTTTTGCGTATTTCTTTATACTGATTTTGTCTTCTTTTACCATACTTCGTCTCCTTTGACTGTCCATTTGCTTTTTTGCATTTCTTATTATTATGAATATTTTTTCTAGTTGAAGCATTCTCAGAGGTTTCACCATTCTGCACATTCTGTCTGGTCCTACAAACATTTGTAATAAATTGCTTTGTGATCTTACCTTTTTAGCCACATATGTTGTTCATTCAATACTTGTGGTTGATTTTTCTGTTCTTTTTCTTTTTTTTACTTTGTCCGGCATTATTTCTCTATTTTAATGGTAATAAACAGTATCTGTAAAAATTTATCACAAATAAATGTATATTAATATCTTTATAAATTATACTTTTCTATTACTATACAAACACATTTTATATAAATACTGACTAAGAAATTATAGCCCTGCAGCACAAGTGTGGTTAGACCGCTACATGCATAGTGCATACTACTTTGAAGCAGTTCATGCCCTAAAGCCTGCCTCACTGAAAGAGTACATGCTTACTGACTGAATGATTACAGTACTATAAGAAGAGACACTGGATGAATTCACAGTTGTTTGAGTTTTACTTTACTGAATATATTACTAAATGGCACTGAAAGAGTCACTATGGGTTTGCAACAGCACTCACAGTGTATTTGCTGGAGTGTATGCATAGTGACTGTGGAAATGTAGGCCTGAAGCACAAATGTGAAACTGGTTAGACCACTACATGCATAGTGGATAGTTATTTCAAGCAGTCCTTGGGTTCTGACTGAAACATTATAGTAATGCAAGGAGAGTGCCTGAATAAATCTTTTAAGGGTTTGGGTTTTAGCGCAGTGAATAGATTAGTACATGGTGCGGGATGAGTCACTGGAGGTGTGCAAGGGGAGTGTTAGGGTGTTTATTGGAGTTTATAGATACTGACTGGTCAATTGAAGGTGTGAAAGACAATTGTGTAGGTGGTTAGAGGCTTCCATGCATAGTGGATAGACATTTGAAGTACTCCATGTGCTGAGGCCGGTTTCACTACATAAGTACCAGGGTACTGACTGAATCATTAGAGTACTACAAGGAGAGTGTCTGGCTGAATTTATAAGTGGTTGGGTTTTGGTGCAGTCAATGGATTAGTACATGATGTTGAATGGGTCACTGGAGTAGTGTAAGGGGACTGACAAGGTGTTTGCGGGAACTGTATGAAAACTGATTGGGGTATTGAAGGTCTGAAAGACAAGTGTGTAGGTGGTTAGAGGCATGCATACATAGTGCATAGATGTTTGAAGCAGTGCATGTACTAAAGCTGGGTTCACTACATAAGTACCTCAGTACTGACTCAATCATTAGAGTACTTCAAGGAGAGTGCCTGGGTAAATTTATTACTGGTTGGGTTTTGGCGCAGTTAATGGATTATTACATAGTGCTGAACCGGTCACTGGAGAAGTGTAAGGAGAGTGACAAGGTGTTTGCGGGAACTGAATGAATACTAACTGGGGTTTTGAAGGTGTGAAAGACAAGTGTGTAGGTGGTTAGAGGCCTGCATGCATAGTGGATAGGCGTTTGAATCAATCCATGTGCTAAGGCCTGCCTCACTCCATTAGTACTTGGGTACTGACTGAATGTTTAGTGTATTGCAAGGAGAGTGCCTGGATGGATTTTATAAGTGTTTGTTTTTTGGCACAGTTAATGGATTAATACATGGTACTGAATAAATCACTCGAGAAGTGCAAAGGGAGTGACAGGGTGTTTGCAAGAACTGTATGGATACTGACTGGGGTATTGATGGTGTGAAAGACAAGTGTGTAGGTGATTAGAAGCCTGCATGCATAGTGGATAGGCGTTTAAATCAATCCATGTGCTAAGGCCTGCCTCACTCCATTAGTACTTGGATACTAACTGAATGTTTAGAGTATTGCAAGGAGAGTGCCTGGGTGAATTTATAAGTGTTTGGTTTTTGGCGCAGTAAATGGATTACTACATGGTGCTGAATGAGTCACTGAAGGAGTGTAAGGGGAGTGACAGGGTGTTTGCAGGAACTGTATGAATACTGTCTGGGGTATTGAAGGTGTGAAAGGCAAGTGTGTAGGTGGTTAGAGGCCTGCATGCATAGTGGATAGATGTTTGAAACAGTCCATGGGCTAAGGCCTGGGTCACTGCATGACTATCTGGGTACTGACGGAATCCTTAGAGTGCTGCAAGGAGAGTGCCTGGATGAATCTTTTTAAGTTTTTGGGTTTTGGCGCAGTGAATAGTTTCGTACATGGTGCCGGATGAGTCACTGGAGGTGGTCAAGGGGAGTGACGGGGTGTTTATTGGAGTTTATAGATACTGACTGGTCAATTGAAGGTGTGAAAGACAATTGTGTAGCTGGTTAGAGGCCTGCATGCATAGTGAATAGACGTTTGAAGTACTCCATGTGCTAAGGCCGGTTTCACTACATAAGTACCTGGGTACTGACTGAATCGTTAGAGTACTACAAGGAGAGTGTCTCTCTGAATTTATAAGTGGTTGGGTTTTGGTGCACTCAATGGATTAGTACATGATGTTGAATGGGTCACTGGAGGAGTGTAAGGGGACTGACAGGGTGTTTGCGGGGACTGTATGAATACTGACTGGGGTATTGAAGGTCTGAAAGACAAGTGTGTAGGTGGCTAGAGGCCTGCATACATAGTGCATAGACGTTTGAAGCAGTACATGTACTAAAGCTGGGTTCACTACATAAGTACCTCAGTACTGACTCAATCATTAGCGTACTTCACGGAGAGTGCCTGAGTACATTTATTACTGGTTGGGGTTTAGCGCAGTGAATGAATTAGTACATAGTGCTGAATGGGTCACTGGAGAAGTGTAAGGGGAGTGACAAGGTGTTTGCGGGAACTGTATGAATACTAACTGGGGTATTGAAGGTGTGAAAGACAAGTGTGTAGGTGGTTAGAGGCCTGCATGCATAGTGGATAGGCGTTTGAATCAATCCATGTGCTAAGACCTGCCTCACTCCATTAGTACTCGGAGAGTAACTGAATGTTTAGAGTATTGCAAGGAGAGTGCCTGGGTGAATTTATAGGTGTTTGGGTTTTGGCGCAGTAAATGGATTACTACATGGTGCTGAATGAGTCACTGAAGGAGTGTAAGGGGAGTGACAGGGTGTTTGCAGGAACTGTATGAATACTGTCTGGGGTATTGAAGGTGTGAAAGACAAGTGTGTAGGTGGTTAGATGCCTGCATGCATAGTGGATATACGTTTGAAACACTCCATGGGCTAATGCCTGGGTCACTGCATGACTACCTGGGTACTGACAGAATCATTAGAGTACTGCAAAGAGAGTGCCTGGGTGAATCTTTTTAAGTTTTTGGGTTTTGGCGCAGTGAATACCTGAATACATGGTGCCAGATGAGTCATTCTAGGTGTGAAAGGGGAGTGACAGGGTGTATATTGGAGTTTATAGATACTGACTGGTCAATTGAAGGTGTGTAAGACAATTGTGTAGCTGGTTAGAGGCCTGCATGCATCGTGGATAGATGTTTGAAGTACTCCATGTTGTTGAAAATTGAAACAGCGATATAATTAAGCATTCACTAAAGACATGAATTCCCCTTCCTTGGACCAAGTTTCTCTCCTTATGTTGACTAATGTCTGGACTCCATTTTGTATTGTCGTGTCTCCACGTGCTCAGCACGAGAAGAGTCCTATCTTCGTGTCAGTTGCTCTCATAATCTGCCTAGTAACAGTCTATAAATAGCTCCTTTGTCCGTCAGGCGCATGCCCAGACTTGACCACATCTGTTATCAGTTAGTCCTTGCTTGACCATGTTTTCGCGGGCTTAAGGAGTGTGTTAACTCCGCCCACATATTGATTCTGTATCGAAAATGACCATAAAAGGTAATGAATTTTGCTTCATGTTGTATCCACCCACTTATGAGCCCCTCTGTTGTGTATAAAAGGGGACTGTGTACGCAAGTTCTTTGTGCTACTCTATGCAATACTGAAGAGTGTTGTATAGGTTGTAGGACCACCCTTAAGGGTTAATAAACTCTGTCTTTGTATTTGCAGTTTCCGTGCCAACTTCCTTTTAGCTTTCGTTACAGAAGGGCGAACCCTTATATTTGCGGGCCTAGCTGGGGCCTGTATTCATCAATTGGCGCCCGTCACGTGGGGCTCATCGGCGACTCGGATGCTCGAAGGACTGGTCGTGACGAAGGTGAGGAATTTGGCCGGGGATGTGATCACTGCCAGTGGCGGTTTTAGTCCTGGCATCCCGAGGTCTTCTTCCTTCCCTTCCGAACTGACCTTCTGGGTGGCGCCGGTCCTCGACTGAGACCTCTTCTGTCGGTTTTGCTGTGACAGCCGTTTGGGCGAATTTTGGAACTTGGCAGTTGGAATCGGGACACTCTTGATTGGTAAGAACTGTTGTACGGTACTTGCTCAGAGTTTTGAAGCCTGGGTTGGCTATTTGAGTTTGATTTGTGATGACCGGTCATATCTTGTATTGATTACTGTGAGAATATATGCGTTGCAACACATATAGGCAGGTAATGTGGAGATATTTCTCCGGAGCTGTGTAAATCTGAACGGCACAAAGTTTAAGTGCCATTTTTGATAATACTGCATATTTTGCATTATTTTTGAGCATGCCTGCTTTTAGCGCACTGCGTAAGTGGTGCTGCTGTTTTGGAAACCGGTTAAGCCTCGAGGAATCTGCTCCAGCCCCCCCAGAGGGGACTCCTAATAGGGATATGTATGTGAAGCATGGTCTTTCTTCTATAATGTACAGCACAGTATGGAGGAAATACACCAAAAAGGATCCTGAGTTGCGCTGGCCTTTGTATGGATCATTTGATATGCGTAAGATTGAGTATGTGGAACAGTGTATGTGTAAACGGCGTGCTCGGCAAGACATGTTTGAATGTGTACGGTTATGGGTGAAGGAAGTGCGTGAGCGAGAGAAACGTGAGAAAGCGCTGTTTGATAAAGAGCAACGGAAAAATGATCATGTGAGAGCGCAGGAAGCGAAGCGTCGGGAAGAAAGAGAACTGGCGGAGAGACAAGAGAAAGAGCGTAGGTTGCAAGTCTCGGGTCAATATGCTGTCCGCCAACCGCTTTATCCTGTCCTTACTAATCTTGACGATGATTTTTATTTATTAGATCGCTCTCCGCCCCCTTATGTTGGCGCGACTGCCCCGAGCTCACAGGATTCTGGATTGGTTTCGGATAAGGTAGACACGCGGTCTATGTTATCAGTTGAGCGTATGGGTGAGCTTCGGAAAATTTCTCTTCGTGCACTTAAGGGCAAGTTATCTCTTGCTGAATTGTTGGACTCTTTGGAAAAGTGGCGGGATAGAGAGAAGTTTTATTTTCTGGAAACCTTTTCTGATGAAGTGATTACTGCCTTTCGGAAATACTCAGACGTTTTTTAGCCTGATGATGTAGTATTAGATGCTAAAGCATTACGTAACGGTGTTTTTTCTCCCTCTAAGGCACCTGATGCGGTCCGACGGCTGTTTGCATTGCGGGACGTGGCGAGTAACCTTAAAGAGAGAGCGCGCCTAAAAGCAGGGGAGGAGGAGCAGTCGGATCCACGTATCGGCGATGACCAATCATCTACCTCCCACTCAGATAAGAGCGAACTAGTGCATGCTAAACCAATGCGAGAGGCGGCACCTTTGTATGTTCCTCCTAAAGGAGCGGGAACTAGTTCGGATATTACTTCCGCCGATGCTAAGGGATATTTTGTGTATAATTGGGTCTATACTCCCTGGCATAGGGCTGATGTTATGGCATTAAAGAATGCATTGCCTGACCCCCGCAAGAATCCAGCAGCCTTTTATGAAGAGGTCGAAGGGGCCTTGAATTCTTGTACTATGACTTTAGCAGATATAGATTTGTTCTTTGGGCTCATATTACCACCGGATATGTGGAGATCTGTGCGGAAGGTGGATGATGTTCCCGCTTTTAAGGATAGGTGGTTCGAGATTGAGGATGAGGATAGGGAGAGAAAACCCGCGCAAAAACCACCGCGGATTATTTTAGATCTTCCTGCTGCTATCTTGACTAAGTTGAAAACAATTATTCCCCCTAAAAAGATTGACTGGAATATGTTAGCATCGTATAAACAGAAGATTGATGAATCAGTCTCAGATTTCTTTACACGCTTTGAGGAGACATTTCATGATTTCAGTGGTCAGTCACTTACGGATGATACGGGTCGACATCTTTTTGTTGATAAATGTGTGGCGAATTTATTGCCGGGAATAGCAGCTCGATTGAAAGCGAGTGAAAGTTCTTGGTCCACCTCGTCTCCGGCATCCCTCCTGACTATGGCTCAGTATTATGAGCGTCAGGAACAAGAAGCGAAGGGGCATGAGGAGAAGAAATCAAAAGATTTGAAAACAAAGGTGATGTTAGCGCAAGTGTATGGTCCGCCTCGTCGGGGTGTCGACAGAGGTAGGGGAGGATTCTATGGTCCCCCTTCGGGTCGGTTAGATGTAAATAGAAATCAATGCACGTATTGTAAGCAGTCGGGTCATTGGGCTAGAGATTGTCCGGTATTATATGCATCCCGTCAGGGACGTGGTCAGGGACCGCCGAGAGGTAGAGGGGGCTTTTCGAATTTCAGGGGGAATTCTAATGATCGTGCTCGTTTTGAACCTAACGCACAGCAACGAGATAGACCCAATGTATTTGATCGGCAAAATCAGTATCAGATGTCTGGGACTGACCGCTCTGGGTACCATGATTCGCAGCATGCATAGGATTGCGTTGGATGGGGGTTAGAATCAGTTGAAGTGCCGGTTGATCAGAAGGGTCCTTATGTTTCAGCAACTGTTTTGGGTTCTACTGATCGGTTCCTAGTTGATACAGGAGCTACCCGCAGTGCGCTGTCCAAACAATTGGTTCCGAGGGCTCCCCCATCTGGCTTAATGGTTACATCGGTAGGGTTTGATGGTACACTCTCTCGAAGCCCTCTTTCCCGACCCCTTGCGTTCCATGTTGACAACCTTTCTGCGTCCTGTCCGTTTTTGCTTGCCCCGAACACGCCCGACAATATTATGGGTCTTGATATGCTCAAGTACTTCAGAGCAACGATCCGCTGCTCCCCTACTGGAGTGCGTGTGATCTTAAATGATAAACACCCTATGGCAGAACGGATGTGTGTGGTTGCAGAGGATACTGTATTAGCTTCCCTCCCTCATTCTTTGTGGGCTACTTCGGATACTGATGTGGGACAGATGGTGATTCCGCCTGTCCATATTAGTGTCCAGGAGGGTGCGGTGTTACCGCGCCTCCCTCAGTATCGCATTTCCCAGGAGGGGGAGGAGGCACTCATACAGATTGTGCAGGATTTGATTAAGGTGGGGGTAGTGGAAGAAGTTCCCTATAATGTTTGCAACAGTCCTATCTTACCCATTTTAAAGAAAGATACGGATACCAGGGTTTATCGTTTTATCATTGATTTAAGGGAAGTGAACAAGATTGTGATACCCCAATATCCAGTGGTTTCTGATATCACGACGTTACTCACTTTGGTCCCGCCAACGGCGACCACGTTTTCAGTTATTGATTTGAAAAATGCCTTCTTTTCGATCCCTATTCACCCTGATAGCCGATACCTTTTTGGTTTCACTTTGAATAATAGGTCTTATAGATTTTGTAGAGTCCCTCAGGGCTACACAGAAAGCCCTAGTATTTACAGTCAAGCATTGAAAAGACAATTGGATTCCTTTGTTCTGCCCAAGGGTGTCGCCCTTATACAATATGTCGATGACATCTTGTTGGCGGCCGACACCCCGGAGTTGTGTGAAAAGAGTACGTTATCCTTGCTTTCCTTTTTGGCATCTCACAATCACAAAGTGTCGAAGAAGAAATTGCAATTCTTTAGACCAAAGGTGACTTATTTGGGTCACCTTTTGTCTAAGGAGGGGCGTGCACTCACACCAGATCGTATTCAAGCAATTTTGGACACGCCAGTGCCTTCCACACAGAAGGATGTGCGTGCATTTTTGGGTCTTGCTTCTTTTTGTAGGCAATGGATATTGGGATTTTCACACATAGCTAAACCACTGTTAGCACTTTTGACAAAAGACACACCAATCCCTCTTCCCTGGTCGAATGAGTGTGACATTGCTTTCCAGCAATTACGACAAGCCCTTTGTTCAGCACCAGTGTTAGGTACTAAGGGTGGGCGTAGTTCGCGAAGTAGCACTTCGCGAAGCTACGCAAAGTGAAGTTTGCACTACGCGAGCTACGCGTAGCACTTCGCGAACTGCGTAGTAACATGTTCGCACTGTGCAAAATGTTGTTTTCAATGATTGCACAGTGCGGACAAGCAACCGGCACTGTGCAATCATTGAAAATGGCATCTCGCACAGTGCGAGCTGTAGTTTTCTGCTGCTCGAGTAGATTTGTACTCGAGCGGCAGCTTTCTCAACGCGAACTGGTAGTTTCTCATCGCGAGCGGTCGCGAGCATACGCGACCACTCGCAATGAGAAACCTGACCTCCTCGCGTTGGGAATCTCGCCGGGAGGTTTATTTTCCATGCTCGCGATCGCGAACAAGGAAAAAGTCTCGCCGGGATGTCATTTTGCTTGCTCGCGGTCCTCAACTTGTTGTTGAGGACCGCGAGCAAGCAAAAAATGACCGCAGCACTACGCAACACTACGCTACGCGTGTTCGCACTGTGCTACGTGCAGTTCGCGTAGTGCGAAGTAGCGCGAACTTCGCAAACTACGCGAGCGTAGCGTAGTGCTTCGCCCAGGCCTATTAGGTACCCCTGACTATACGAAGTCCTTTTCACTGTATGTGCATGAGAAAGATGGATGTGCATTATCAGTTTTAGTGCAGATGCACGGCGACAAGCAGCGCCCTTGTGCATATTTTTGGGCTGTACTTGATCCTGTTGCCCGAGCATTGCCTGGTTGTTTTCGCTCGGTTGCGGCGACAGCTGTGTCAATACGTCAAAGTGAGGGAATTGTGTTATCTCACAAACTGTTGGTATTAGTCCCCCATGCTGTTGATGCCCTGCTTAATCAGACAAAGACGCAGCATTTGACCAGTGCCCGTTTAACAGGATATGAGTTGACGCTTTTGGCTCCTCATATTACGTTAAAGAGGTGTGTAACGTTAAATCCGGCCACATTGTTGCCGTTCCCGGAAACTCAGTTTGAAGCACGAAAAGCACATGACTGTATTCTTGTGACTGAGGAACAGACAAAGGGTCGTATTGATCTCCAGGATACGCCCTTTACAGATATAGATGGAGAACTGTGGGTGGACGGATCATGCCTGAAGCTACCAGATGGTACGACTTCAGCAGCGTATGCAATTACCACATTACAAACAATAATGGAGACAGCGCGCATACCGCAGAAATCCGCTCAAGCAGCGGAACTGATAGCATTAACACGAGCATGTGAGCTCAGTGCAGGATTGTGTGTGAATGTTTATACAGATAGCCGCTATGCCTTCGGAGTAGCGCACGATTTTGGCCTACTCTGGAATGAGATAGGGTTTTTAACGTCACATGGAGCACAGATAATGTACGGGGAGTTAGTTCACAACCTTTTGACTGCATTAGCATATCCAAAGAAGATTGCTATAATTAAAGGTAGTGCCCATAAGAAAGTGGTTGATAAAGTTGGAGAAGGGAATGCTTTGGCAGACCGGGTGGCACGAGAGACTGCGATGCAGCCTGGTGCTACTGCAATGTATGTTGTGAAGTCACAGGCAGAAAGATGGCACGATGCTAGGAGAGAAGTGCTGGAAATACAGAGGACCACTTCCGATAAGGAACGGGAGCAATGGTCCACTGATGGAGAATTAGATGACGAAGGGTGTTGGAGAAATAAGTAGATGGATAAATGGAAGTTACCCACAGCCTTCGTACAACCTATGGTTCAGATGGCACATGGACTAGCGCATGTCGGAGCTTCCGCAATTGTTAAATTACTCACAAGAGTTTGGGAGCATCCGGAGATCGCTAGTACGGCAAAGAGGGTAGTGCAGACCTGCATGATTTGCCTGAGATAAAACCCGGGAAAGGGTAACCGAACTCCAGCAGGAGGATTTGCGACACCTACTGCACCCTTTGAGGTTTTGCAGATGGATTACATCCAGCTTGAGCGCTGTAACAATCTGAAGTATGTTTTAGTAGTGGTTTGTGCCTTCAGCAAATGGGTTGAGGCATACCCTACGAAAGATAATACTGCAATGACTACAGCCAAGATGCTATTGAAGGAGTTCTTCCCTCGATATGGTGTTTGCAGATTGTTGTGGAGTGATAACGGACCTCATTTTATAGCAGACGATATAAAGTATATCCTGAAGGGTCTAGGCATTACCCAGAAGTTCCATGCAGTATTTCACCCTCAGTCTGCGGGATTGGTTGAGAAGTATAACGGTACTCTGAAGCTTAAGATCGCTAAGATCCAAGCTTCGACTTCTTTGACTTGGCCAGACGCTTTGCCGCTGGCATTATTGTCAATTAGATCGATACCGCATTCTCGGACCGGTCTCACACCCTACGAGATTGTATTTGGACGCCCAATGAATATTTGGGGTCCACCAAAACCGAGGTCAGTGTATGACGTACCTTGTGTAATGATGAATGATTATCTGGCACAGTTAACGGATAATTTGGTTTCTATTCATCAACAGGTTCGAGAAGCGCTCCCTGATCGGTCCACAGGTGAAGGTCATAATCTCCGACCTGGAGACCATGTTATGCTGAAAATCTTCGAAAGGACGAACAGTTTGGAGCCGAGATGGGTTGGTCCTGAGCAAGTCTTGCTCGCGACGAGGACAGCTGTGCGGGTTTCCAATCGGAAGAACTGGATCCTCTCCTTGCACTGACGTAAAGTGCCGCCTGGGTTGGTGGAGCCTGCTGTGTTGACCGACCATCGAGAAATCCTGACTGCGGAGAAAGGCCGTGCTGTGGAACCGAACGACACTGAGGAGCTCTTCCCGGACCAAGTGATTCCTGGAGGAAGAAGATATCACCTCAGACCAAGGAAGTGATTGCTGTGTCCACAGTTGTCAGAACGGCCCTTAGGTTAGTGAAACGGAGAGCCAATGTGGCAAGGGGGGGGGATCAGCCCTGCATTAGTGTAGCGACACCCGTCTTGGCCCGCTGGTGAAGAAATCAACGGCTGCCTAAGGGGAAGAGTACTGACAACCTTTTAGTTTCAGGAAGATATTGACTTCTTACTACAAGATGGAGAAGAAGAAGATTCTTTGTGCAACGAGCTTTATTGTCATTGTAGTTATTGTTGGTACAACCACGTGGTTTGTTGAGGATGTGACTCCTGCCCGTGAGTTGCTTGTTTTGACCACTCCAGTGCCTGAGGAGCACTACTTTTATACCCTTCCGTATCAAGAATTGAAGCATCGTCAGTCTTATTTGAATAACGCTTTCATCCAGATGTTACATCATACCCATGTTGCTACAAATGCTACGAACTGTTGGATATGTGGCATGATGCCAGCTCATCAGAAGAAAGGAGGAACTCCGTTCATACCTCTTCCTTTTTCTCATAATGGCTCTTGTAGAGCATGGTACACTTTGCTTTTTGCCACACGGAAACCTACAGTGGGACGATTACTTTTCAGACTTAATAGGGAATGTCATCAAGATAAAGATGGTTATCCACAAGCGAATGGGACAATATGGGAATGGGAAGAGTATCGACCAGACAATGAATCGATCCCCTATATTTTCACGAACACTAGAGACACTGTAGGGAAGGAACAATTTGTGATTCAAGTGGCACAAGCTCAAGCGGACCTGTGTGTCCAGAGTGTGGGTTATATTCCTGTTGGTGTTAGTGACTGTATCATTATTCTGAATATTGATGGGTTGAATAACAGTACCTTTTTAGCCTCCCATAACACATACTTTGTATGTGGGAATAAGGGTTATTATCGTTTGCCAGCCGGTTGGTCCGGAGTATGTTATGTAGCATTCCTATTACCTCCTGTATTTTTGGCACCTGCATCTTATCATAAAGATTTGAAATTGTTGAACAATGTGACTGTAAATAGGTATAAGAGTACTCTATCTATTGATGATGTTGATCAAACTGATACCAGCTTGCAGCAGTATATTGATTTTAACTTAGGATTGTTTTTCTTTGTTGGAGCTGCCCTAAATAGTAGGAAGGTTCGAAGATTAACAAGAGTTGTAGAGGCTGTGACAAATCAAACCGCTGCTGCTCTTGGGAATCTTACGGAAGAATTACAAATTACTAGAATTGTTGCATTACAGAATCGTATGGTATTAGATGTTATGTTAGCTGACTGAGGTGGAGCATGTCAAATTATCGGAAGTAGTTGTTGTGTGTTTATTCCTGACCACACGCCATCAGTTTATAATGCTATTAATAAATTGCATAAAATCGCAGCTGAAATCCATACAGAAAATGGCACTTGGACCTTTTCTGGATGGTTTTGGGCATTGATTACTGCATGGGGGTGGAAGGTTTTGACTGGTCTCTGCATTATTGTAGCAATTCTGTTTTCTTGTTGCATTTGTGTCCAATGTGGTCCTTTACTCTGTTCCCTATATGTGTCATTTTGTATTCCTGATAAGAAGGCTATTGCCAATGTCACCTATCAGAAACATTTAACCAAAGAGGTGGAAAAGATGATGAAAATTGACATATATGACGATTATCCTAATAAGCCGGATGTCTTCAGTAAATGCTGAAAGGGTCGTCTGTTGAAAATTGAAACAGCGATATAATTAAGCATTCACTAAAGACATGAATTCCCCTTCCTTGGACCAAGTTTCTCTCCTTATGTTGACTAATGTCTGGACTCCATTTTGTACTGTCGTGTCTCCACGTGCTCAGCACGAGAAGAGTCCTATCTTCGTGTCAGTTGCTCTCATAATCTGCCTAGTAACAGTCTATAAATAGCTCCTTTGTCCGTCTGGCGCATGCCCAGACTTGACCACATCTGTTATCAGTTAGTCCTTGCTTGACCATGTTTTCGCGGGCTTAAGGAGTGTGATAACTCCGCCCACATATTGATTCTGTATCAAAAATGACCATAAAAGGTAATGAATTTTGCTTCATGTTGTATCCACCCACTTATGAGCCCCTCTGTTGTGTATAAAAGGGGACTGTGTACGCAAGTTCTTTGTGCTACTCTATGCAATACTGAAGAGTGTTGTATAGGTTGTAGGACCACCCTTAAGGGTTAATAAACTCTGTCTTTGTATTTGCAGTTTCCGTGCCAACTTCCTTTTAGCTTTCGTTACAGAAGGGCGAACCCTTGTATTTGTGGGCCTAGCTGGGGCCTGTCTTCATCAATGTGCTAAGGCTGGGTTCACTACATTAGTACCTGGGTACTGACTGAATCATTAGAGTACTACAAGGAGAGTGTCTCGCTGAATTTATAAGTAGTTGGGTTTTGGTGCACTCAATGGATTAGTACATGATGTTGAATGGGTCACTGGAGGAATGTAACGGGACTGACAGGGTGTTTGCAGGAACTGTATGAATACTGATTGGGGTATTGAAGGTCTGAAAGACAAGTGTGTAGGTGACTAGAGACCTGCATACATAGTGCGTAGATGTTTAAAGCAGTGCATGTACTAAAGCTGGGTTCACTGCATAAGTACATCAGTACTGACTCAATCACTAGAGTACCTCAAGGAGAGTGCCTGGGTACATTTATTACTGGTTGGTTTTTGACGCAGTGAATGGATTAGTACATAGTGCTGAATGGGTCACTGGAGAAGTGTAAGGGGAGTGACAAGGTGTTTGCGGGAACTGTATGAATACTAACTGGGGTATTGAAGATGTGAAAGACAAGTGTGTAGGTGGTTAGAGGCCTGCATGCATAGTGGATAGGCGTTTGAATCAATCCATGTGCTAAGGCCTGCCTCACTCCATTAGTACTTGGATATTAACTGAATGTTTAGAGTATTGCAAGGAGAGGGCCTGGGTGAATTTATAAGTGTTTGGGTTTTGGCGCAGTAAATGGAATACTACATAGTGCTGAATGAATCACTGAAGGAGTGTAAGGGGAGTGACAGGGTGGTTACATGAACTGTATGAATACTGTCTGGGGTATTGAAGGTGTGAAAGACAAGTGTGTAGGTGGTTAGAGGTCTGCATGCATAGCTGATAGACGTTAGAAACAGTCCATGGGCTAAGGCCTGGGTCACTGCATGACTACCTGGGTACTGACTGAATCATTAGAGTACTGCAAGGAGAGTGCCTCGGTGAATCTTTTTAATTTTTTGGGTTTTGGCGCAGTGAATAGATTAGTATATAGTGCCGTATGAGTCACTGGAGGTGTGCAAGTGGAGTGACAGGGTGTTTGTTGGAGTTTATAGATACTGACTGGGCAATTGAAGGTGTGAAAGCCAATTGTGTAGGTGGTTAGAGGCATGCATGCATAGTGAATAGACGTTTGAAGTACTCCATGTGCTAAGGCCGGGTTCACTACATAAGTACCTGGGTACTGACGGAATCATTAGAGTACTACAAGGAGAGTGCCTCGGTGAATTTATAAGTGTTTGGGTTTTGGTGCATTCAATGGATTAATACATGATGTTGAATGGGTCACTGGAGAAGTGTAAGGGGAGTGACAGGGTATTTGAAGGAACTGTATGAATACTGACTGGGGTGTTGGAGGTGTGGAAGACAAGTGTGTAGGTGGTTAGAGGCCTGCATGCATAGTGGATAGGCGTTTGAATCAATTCATGGGCTAAGTCCTGCCTTACTCCATTAGTACTTGGGTACTGACTGAATGTTTAGAGTATTACAAGCAGAGTGCCTTGGTGAATTTATAAGTGTTTGTTTTTTTGGCACAGTAAATGGATTAGTACATGGTGCTGAATAAATCACTGGAGGAGTTCAAGGGAAGTGACAGGGTGTTTGCTGGAAGTGTATGGATACTGACTGGGGAATTCAAGGTGTTAAAGACAAGTGTGTAGTAGGTTTGAGGCCTGCATGCATAGTGGATAGACATTTGAAGCAATCCATGTGCTAATGCATTGTTCACTGCATGAGTACCTGGGTACTGCCTGAATCATTAGAGTACTGCTAGGAGAGTGCCTGGGTGAAACTTTTGAGTTTTTCGGTTTTGGCGCAGTGAATAGATTAGTACATGGTGCTAGATGAGTCACTGGAGGTGTGCAAGGTGAGTGACAGGGTGTTTATTGAAGAATATAGACACTGACTAGTCAATTCAAGGAGTGAAAAATTGTGTAGGTGGTTAGAGGCCTCCATGCATAGTGGATAGGCATATGAATCAATCCATGTGCTAAGGCTTGCCTCACTCCATTTTTTGGCACAGTAAATGGATTAGTACATGGTGCTGAATTGGTCACTGGAGGAGTGCAAGGGGAGTGACAGTGTGCTTGCTGGAAGTGTATGGATACTGACTGGGGAATTGAAGGTGTGAAAGACAAGTGTGTAGGTGGTTAGAGGCCTGAATGCATAGTGGATAGACGTTTGAAACAGTCCATGGGCTAAGGACTGGCTCAGTGTATGAGTACTTGGGTACTGACTAAATGATTACAGTTTTTTAAGCACTTATGTGTATGCAAAGACATAAAGTACCCACAACCTTCTCTCTAAATGGTTCCTAAATGCATACAGACTCTCAGTGTGATTCTAGACAACAAACACTATTCCATGCATATTACCAAATCACATTTTCTTGTCCGGAATTGGTAAACAGAGTACACACAATCCACATATTGTACTACTGCACATAATTGTAGAACCCTGACTCTTTTTTACAAATACCTAACCAATGACTGGTTTCTTATTCTACCAAAGTATGAGAACAGGAAAGGTTTTTAACCAGTTATGTGTCTGCAAACACATAAAATACCCAAATCCTTCTCTTAGTACAGTTTCTAAATGCACACAAACTCACAGTGTGATTCTAGAACACAAACAATATCCCTTGGATTTTACAAAAACACATTTACCATTCTTGAAGAGGTAATGTGATTGCACACATTCCACATATTTTACACTGCTCATTAGTGTATAAACCTGACTCATTTTACAAAAACAAAAACATTAAATGGTTTCTATTTCTACCAAAATGTAAGAACAGGATAGGTTTTTAAGCACGTATGTGTCTACAAAAACATGAAACACCCAAATGCTTCACTCACATTAGTTCCCAAATGCACACAGACTCACAGTGTGATTCTAGACAAACAACACTATTTCTTCTATTTTACCAAAACACATTCACTAGTGTGGACGGGCGGAAGTGACTGCAGATATTTGCATATTTAAATAGTGCACACTAGTATGAAAGCCTGACTCATTTTGTGAATTCATAAGCAATGACTGGCTTATAATACTACTAAAACTTGACAACATAACCGAATTTAAAATAGTTATCTTTTAGAAAATACATGATGTAACCAAATGGTTGCACATATGCACACAGACTCAAAGTGTGATTCTAGACAAGCAACACTATCCCTTCCATTTTACCAAAACACATTTAGTAGTGTACAAGACGTAAGGTGACTGCACGCATTCCACAAAAATTTCTACTATACATTTGTATACAGTGCTTCTATCAGAATGATTCCTAAATGCACACAGACTCGCTGTGTGATTCTAAGCAAAGAACACTATCCCTTGCAATTTACAAAAATACATTTACTAGTCTACAAGATGTAAGGTGACTGCACACATTGCAGAAAATGTTCTACTACACATTAGTATCAAAATGTTTCTCTCAAAATGATTCCTAAATGCACACAGACTCACTGTGTGTGATTCTAGACAAACAACATTATCCCTTGCATTTTACCAAAACACATTTCATAATCTAGAAGGAGTATTGCATTTTAGTGTAGAAATTTGACTCATTTTGCAAATACATAAACAATGACTGGTTTCTAATTTTACCAAAACATGAAAACAACACAGTTATCTGTCTGCAAACACAAATGCTTATCCCAGGATGGTTTCTAAATGCACACACACTGACAATAAGATTCTACACACAAAAAAGTACTCCCTGCATCTTAGCATGAGAAATACATTAGTGTGATTAAAATCAAAATGGACCACATACAGCCCCTCACAATTAAGAAACTCACCTTTAAGTTGTTTTGTAGATTAAGAAGTATGTCAGTCACACACCAGATTTTCTATACAGAATATCTGCACTGTGCACCTGTCAGCAAAACCAAAGAATGGCAAACTTTCCCTCTCATTTTCCACACATATACATGTAAACACCAAATCACATTCCTTCCCACATTAATTCAAAATCAAACACACATTTTTGTTGGTTAAACATTTCAACCCTTTCCAAATGACATCAATTTGAACCCTACCCCCAATCTGCCTTCTGCCTGTTACCATAGAAACAGTTCATGGAACACTTAACTGAGCACACAGGTCACAAGTTCAGCACACAATGTTGCTAATCAAAACAGCAAGTGTGCTTGACTTCTCAACATATCAGTTTATCATATATAAAGTTCCTTTCAATCAGTTTCCGTTAACCAATAAGAATCATGCGTTTAAAAAATAGAAACATGCACCCTAGTTTTCAGTGTAGAATGTTGTCAAACAACCAATCATTTATTTTAATTTTTCAAAACTGCATCTTATCCACCATTTTAGAAAAATCTTACTTTTCAAACTGCCATTTCATTTACAGAGACCATCTGAGTGCATCGAGACCTCCCTTCACGATGCTTAGAGTGTGGATTGTGGGACACAGCTATATTTTCTGGAGCATGCAGAAATGGAGGTATGCAGAAAACAAAAGCATTCACAAAGACCTTGGTTTGCAAAATGTAGACAATAAATGGATTGGACAGAGAGGGTTAAAGTGGCACCAATTGATGCCATTGGTAAAATCCTTTTTGCATCCCCAACACTCTGACCTCATAATTGTGCACTGTGGTGACAATGACCTAGGCACTTTGACTGGGGTAGATCTGGAAATGCTTATCAAGGACACCTTTGCAGAATTGATTTCACTTTTTCCCCAAACTGCCTTTGTCTATTCTAACATATGCCAAAGGCAGAAATGAAACTGGACCAATCATTTTTGTCCACAGATTGAGAAAGCTAGGAAACATTTGAATAAATCTGTTTCTGCTTTTCTCCGAGACTATAGAATGGGGTACATTTACAATAACAATCTACGTTTTCATATGCAAGACATATATAGGAGAGATGGTGTACACTTTACTGATGAGGGTAACAGAGTCTTCCTCAACAAATTTAGACTCTGTATAGGTATTTACTTCTAAGTACCAAAAACTCCCAATGAACAAAACGGCTCTTTTTAGAGCCACTCAAGAACAAAACACATAAGCTTGACGTTTAGCTAAAAAAAATTCTTTTTTTTTGTTGCTTGGAGTCGTGCACCCAACGCGTTAGGAATCGCTCACCCTACGTGAGAGAAATCATGCACCAAACGTGATAGGATGCGCGACTCCTAATTTTACCATAAAAAAAAAATAGCTATCACTAATTTTTATTATCCCCGGGAACCCCATCCCCTGGGGCTTATAAAAAACATTGGGGACCGTGGGGGGAGCCCCAATGCCCCCACGGTTCCAGCCGGCTCCCCGCGTCCTTCGGGAGCCGGCATTGCTTTTCCCTGCTCTCTCTTACAAAATCCAAACGAAGTTTGCTATGGGAGGGCGGGAGAATCCCACCCTCTCATAGACATCAATGTCCTGGGGGTGGGCACCCCAGGACACTGCAGGAGCCGGCCCTGGGTGGTGGTGGTCCCCAGGGCCCTCGAGGGCTCCAGGAGGGGGGCAATGCAGCTACTCTCCCTCGGGGTGGTTGTCCGCAGGGCTTGGGAGGCCGTTCAGCCCCCCTCCCATTTATTTTATAGCCCCTAGGGGGTAGCGATCCCCGGGGCTGGGAGCCCCCTGGTCCCCCCATTAAATTTTATGGTTTTTGTCCCCGGGATTTGGCCCCCCTGGGGGCTAATTATTAAAGAAGCGTGGAACCCCGCGCTTCGTTTTTTTTTTTTTTTTGCGGCCGGATCCTCGCACCCAGCGCGCATTTTGCTGTTTTTCCCCCCCCAAAAAAGAGGTCCTGGGAGTCCTTCCGGGACCCCCTAAACAGGACTAGAGATTCAGAGTATTTCTACCCTGCCCCTTTATATGTTTTACACACTTATTCCCCTTACTTCTTCAGCCTCGCTTCTACCGAGGCACAAAATGGTTGCCACCACTTCCTGGTTTCGAATGTTGACAACCACTTGACAGCCAATTAGTATTCAGTGTGTGATTGGGAGGGGGCGCGCACGGTGCGCAGATCTTCAGAGGCCATAGATATATATGTACTTTTAACTGTAATTTTCTCAGGAACTACTCAACACCATTTAAGCAAAAGGCACGAGTCTGAACTGAGGACTACTTCTTTGCCAAATTTGGTGTAATTCCATTCAGCAGATCGGGCTGTAGCTGCGGCTAAAGGTCATATGGGAAAATGCATGGGGAAAACGCGTTTTGGGACTCCCCTTTTTTCTCGGACCCCGCTTGACGAATCACCCTGAGGCTTTCAGGATAGGACCGGACCGGAGCTGGCCAAAAGTTTGGAAAATTTTGTGAAGATTCGTCAACCGGCGCAAGACTTATTGGGAATAGAATGTTGCAGATAACCTATGGAAAATAGGTCCTAACTATACCTACCTACTGGTGACCGCCAGTAGGTAATATATATATATATATTCAGTGAAAAAACCATAGGTTTCACACACGTTATAGTTAGCTGGACATTTTACTCGTAAAAAACCATTGAAATTCCCCCGTTATAGTTAGTGCAGGCAACTATAACTCACGCGACCGCAATCCTCTGCTAATGCTAATACTGTATTTAGACACTTATTTGCCCATGTCTTCTTCCATTAAATTTTAGCTATACATATATTACAAATATTTTTTTTTCATAAAGACACATATGTCATCAGCAGAGGATTGCGGTCGCGTGAGTTATAGTTGCCTGCACTAACTATAACGGGGGAATTTCAATGGTTTTTTACGAGTAAAATGTCCAGCTAACTATAACGTGTGTGAAACCTATGGTTTTTTCATTGAATTTGCAAGGTTTTTTAAATGCTAATTCCTAACTATAACGTGTGTGAAACCTATGGTTTTTTCAGTGAATTTGTACGGTTTTTTAAATGCTAAGTTACTTTACGCCGTTCGTGGCGTGCGCGCCCACTTAACGCAGTTCGTTCCGTGCGCGCACGGTGCGCTTCGCGCACCGCGCGCCCACTTTACGCAGTTAGTGCCGTGCACGCACGTTACGCTGGATGGCCCATGTACGCACGATGCGCTTCGCGCATCGTCCGCACACGGAGGACATATTATGCGCTTCGTTGAGAAACTTAATCTATTAATTGTTCCTTGAAATTATATGTCATGCACAACAGGTGCCCTGCGGGCTCCTTTTGCACACGGGGGAGGGGTGAATGTGGATATTTTTTTTTTATAAATAATTTTTACCGTACGCGTACGGTAAGCGTAATCGGCGTTTTTTCGAAAAAAAATAAAATAGATTTTTTTGCCTTGGGGGGTCTTGTGGGGCACCTTAATCAATGCTAGGTGGTTAGGAGCTGTCTAACATGCTCCTTTACATATTTTGCACCTTTGTTTTTCCTCCCCGCCCCTAAGAGTGCGAGAGAGAAAATGGCGGCCGCCGCTTCCTGGTTTCGACCGATTCGAATGTTTACTAAGATCTAACAGCCAATCAGAATCGCGCTCGCGCACGTCACCGTACGCGTACGGTAAGCTAACGGTAAGCGCACGGTAAGCGCACCGTAAGCTGCCACAGATATATATATTGATTTAAAGGCTATTTTCTCAGGAACTACTGAACAGATTTACACCAGACCTACAAAAGGCACTTCCTTGACCTGTAGACTACCTCTCTGCCAAATTTCAAGTAACTGTGTTCAGCCGTTCGGGCTGTAGCTGTGTCTAAAGGTCCTATGGAAAAATGCATGGGAAAAACGCGTTTTGGGACCCCCGTTTTTTCTCAGCCCCCACTTGACGAATCCCCCCCGAGACTTTCAGGGTAGGAGCGGAGCGTAGCGCCCCATTAGTTTTGAAAATTTTGCGAGGATTCGTCGACCGGCGTTAAAGTTATTCCAAATAGAATGTTGCGGTTTTCCTATGGAAACAGGGTCCTAACTATAACTACCTACTGGCAACCGCCAGTAGGTAATATATATATATATATATATATATATCTGTCAATATCTCGCGCTGCGAACAAGGCAAGAAACAGTCGCACTCAGGATATATTTTAAGCAGATAAGGTATTTATTGACTTGATAGGTTTCGACACACTGTCTTTGTCAAAAAGTCATACATTAGATAACGGGCAGCCATGTCTTTTTAAAGAAGCATTTCCGGGTTACCATCATAAACATAGAAGACATATTTACATCTATGTAAGTGTATCCTGAACATCTCTTGTTGGAAGAAAGACTATACAATTCTAACAACAAAACTTTATCGTTAGTAATTAGCAACACAGTCACAAATTATTTTCTAAATAAGATAAATTAAAATTCATGAGTGAATTAATTATTATTGCTCAATCAACAATAAAAGAAATTAACTCGTATGTAAGAAAATACATGAGTTTATGAAAATCGAAAAAATGCCAAGTGGCATATATCTGAGAACAAACAATCGGGCCAGTGCCCATTGCATATTGTATGGGAGTTCAGGATATAAAGTTTCGAAAGGAATGCAAATGAATCAAAGACCTAAAGTCAAGTCTGCCCATGATCGATTTTAAGTTAGAAACATACTAAAATCGGTATCGGAATGGCTTAGAAGCAGAAACCGGGGCAATAGAGAAAACATAACTGGGAAGGGGGATATAAGCCTAGATTAGGCATAATCAGACCCTAGTGTCTTAGCTGCATGTGCATAGTACAGACAAGTAAGGATCTCACAGCCGTGAGGATCTAACGCAGTGGCGTCCTAATGTCGTATGTAAATGACAGATAGCACAACTGCACAAAATTCAAGAGAGGAGAGAGATATTCAGCCTAGGTGGACATGGAGATCTTCCTCATGGTTGAGGCCTCCTAGAGTCTTGCTTTGTAACTTCACTATGTACTCTGATTCCAGGCGTCGCAAATGACGTTCCCGGTCTCCTCCTCTCGTGGATGACACAACCCTGTCAATGCCAAAAAATGAGATTTTAGTGCTAATATCTTTGACATTAGGATGTGCCTGATCACAATGTGTTGCAGGGATTCTGCTTATACACAGAACTATGCGTAGAACCCCAGGACCTCAGTGAGTTGTGGTGTACCAGAAACTCACCTCAGAACCCAGAACCCAGTATCCGGCTAGCATAAGTGTCCCATTCGTTATCCGAGATTTAGCTCGGCGGTCCCAATGAAAAGACAACCCAGAACAAGCGACTCAGTACATACTCAGGAATGGTGGGAATCGGAAATACCTGTTCGTATATTATTCTCACCTCAGTCCACAACAAGAATCAACAGAGACACGGTGAAAATAAAAAGAGTTTATTTTTATAGACCACGTGTCCTAATATGCAGTACTTTGGCTAATACAAGCAGACAAATGATTAATATCAAAACCATCAGCATAGTTACAATTCCATAGAATATAAAAGGGGTGATCATGTTATAATGACAGTGGATACTACCACCTTCCCTTTATTAAGAAGCTAATATTATTATTAGACTAACAGAAGGTCTCTTAGGCTTGAATAGGGGACCCCATACCTCAAAGATCAGCTTAGTGAAATCACATCACAGGAGCATCAGGAGTCTTCTCGCAGGAAGGCTCGTCTTTGGTCTGAATAATAAACATGATGTCTGTGATATTAAAAGCACCAACTTTCAGGTATGTGCAGCTGCTCGTGTGTTATGACTAAATAGTGGGTCGATCAACCTAGAGTGGAAAACATGCATTGTCTAACAACTCAGACTGTTTGTCACATCGTGTTCAGACCAAGGTCGCTGCGCAGAGCTCGGGATGGTAACAACAGATTGCTCTCGTGTGAGGCAAAACTCGAGTCAGCAGTTTGTTTAAGCAATAACATGTGAACGCAGTGTCGTGTGCAAAAGCAGCACGATGGCTTTCTAACTTCTGACGTGGTTATGCTAACTTAACAATGTATGTACGTATTAAGGGAGTCCTTACTACATGCCCCCTTGATCGAAGCACTACTTAGTATGCAAGAAAAGAGAGAACGCAGAGTTCAAGCGCGACAGAGCAGAACAAGGCGTATCCAATTTAAAAAAAAAAAAAAAAACAGGTCAGTTCAGGCAAAGTTCGAATAGGAAAAAATCAAAAGTAGAAAGAAAAAACAAAAAACCTCAAACGTGCTGTGGGGGGTGAAAAAATGAAAAAACGCCTCACCGGGCAGAAGTGCAGACGTACAGGGACAGTTCAAGACACGTGAGGAAAACACAGTGGACGACAGTTTACTCAATCCATGAAAGTATATGCAGCATATGTGGCCACTGCTTCCAGCAGAAAATCATTGGCACGGCCACTGAAGGTTTCAGCCATCCAGTTAAGCAAAGAAAAGGAACATACGTGTTCTTCTATTAGCGGAGCCTCTAGCACCATCAGAGGGCAACCAGCGTGTACTTCCAAATAACTCATATCCAAGAAGTCATATGCCGCTCTCACGATGTCCCAATTACCCAGGATACCATGCGCCGCACCGCAGGCCATAATCCGAACACCAGAACAGGCAGACTCGTGAGACACTAAGGGCCTCATCAGTCGATCATAATCCGGGTCCGGAGACACCATGTTGGATAAGCACAAATCCATAGGCCATTCAAAGGGACAATCTAGGCAGTGGAAGACAGGTTGCACGCAGGTGAAGTAGGAATACCGGAAGGATAATCCATATGCCAGGCTCAAAGTCGCCAACGGCAGGACACCATAGTAATCAAGCATCCTGTCACGAAGAAGCTGCAGACGGGACAGGCTGTCGTGTGGCACAGAAAGAGCAACCATTCCGCAAGATGAAAAGTAAAAGTAGCACACCTGCCACTAGAGCCAGAACTAACGGGACACCTCCAAAGACGCTGGAGAAAATAGAATGAAAAAATGCCGGAATCACACCAAAAATTGTTTGGAAAGAGGTCACGAGGCCCGAGCCCACAAGTTTAAAAAAATGAGCCAGGCCAGTCGTGGACGTGGCATTGAAAATTGTTTGGATCAAAGCTCCAAAATGCAGGGGGAGGTCAGTATTCAAAAGCGCCTGTACCTCGGTGCGCGTATTTGCTACGTGAAGGACAAATGTTTCCCGGGAGGAAGTCAATGGCACCTCCTTTTGGGACAATAGCGCTCTTATTCTGCTCATCTTGTTGAACTCTGCTTTCAAGGTTGGAATCGAAGGCCAGATGGAAGCATCCAGCCTCCCATGCGGGGGTGGAAACAGGACGTTATTGCAGCAGACAACCCTCTGTGTTACAGTTACTATATACGGGATCCCTACTAACATCCCGCAGCAAGCTTCATTGTTTAAAATCAAATAACTACCGTTTGCAAGCAGCGTGAAAGATGGCGTAATCACTGGTACCGGGATACCTTTGAGGACGCAGGCCAAATTCGGAGCATGTACATTACAAGCACCGTGCAATTGAATGTGCCTACATACAACAGAATGATCAGGTGACGTTGTACATTCTTCACCCTTCAGATAAACCTCAGTACCGTCCCTCGTACATCTATATGTAAAGGGGAGGGACCACACTTCATGTATGAAAGCGGTACCCAGCTGTTCATATCTACCCAGAGCATAGTGTTTCATACAAGAGGTAAACTTAAAAAGCGCAAACGGTAGAGTTATCAATCCGTGTAAGAGCCACACAGCGGAGTCGACTTCCGCAACAGAGAAAGGTAACGGCTCCAATTTCTCAATATGGAGCAAGGAATATGTAGCATCCTTCATGGACATGAACTGCTGTTTGTCAATAAGGTTAAAGGGAAGAAATAACGATGTTGTCTTCAGATAGTCCCAAGGGACCTTCCCTGCCTTCAATGTTTGTAATGTCCATGCAAACTGCATAACAGAACGCAACTGGTTCTGACCATGATACAACACAGACATATCATCCTGCACAATATCCACAATTGAAGAAACAATATTATCTAATGTATAAATGCGAGAAGAAAGAGTGTTAATGCTGTTATCAATAACTGCTAATACTTTTTCCATATTAGCCTGATCAATAGCTCTCAATCTTGAAGCTGCCTCAATTTACAACAGTTTCCATACTTCGTTGTAAATAGCATACGCCCATCTCTTGGATCTGCCACCCACAGGACCTTTAACAAAATCATTCAAATCTATTTTGTCATGTATCTTTGATAAATGAACTTTGACAGATGCCAAGGTGGAATGTCGCAGCCAGGACTGACATAATTTCCCTACAGAGTATGTAGTTACTGTATGTGACGACTCAAACCGGGGGTCCACGCGATCTTGCGTATACCCCGGTTTCAGTCCTAGAAAACGACGTTGACAGGTATCAGAACTGCTTTGCCAAATTAACCATCCCTCACTATTAAATTTCGAAATATTGAAAGATGAATTAGAAACTAATAACTGCAAAGCAGGAAGGGACAGATCTGTGTGATTATTCCAATTTGGGTAAGCACCCAGATCCGGCACAGAAGGCGAATTTAGTTTTTTAGAAGTGGCCAATCCGAAACAGGTGGTTTGGAAGATGGTTGCATTTAAAAACAACATATGATTTGGTACTAGACAGGCACGGTGTAAAGCTTCAGTTCCCTGAACCTGCCACGGTTTGGAACCCCAAACCGACTTAAGATCAATAGTAGCCTTCCATAGATCATAACCTTTGATTGACAACTCATCCATAAAGGACTTAGAATATAGCAATTTGGTGTGTGTCAGTCTAACCTTAGAGGCAGACTCAGGCTTAACTTTAAAATAAAAGGATGCCGGGGCTGAAACACTGAAATCAGTAAAATAAGTAAACTTATCAACTAATGTATTTGAACTGCCAAACGAGGGTGTGGGACAGTGTTCCCACTGGGTAAAATTCACAAAATTTCTAAACGTATTCGCTTTATGCAGGAAGTGATTGCCATAATGTTGAAAACAATACTGTTCCGCATAATTAGCCGCATTGTCATACAAATCCTCAGCATCAAAGGCGGCATAATATTTCAAATCTGAAAACAGTGCTTCAATGGCGTGTACATCCCAATCATCAGAACGTATGTTCTGTTTAACTACATCACCCATAGAATACTCGAAATACATTAGGCACATTAATGACCTCTGTAGGCCCATGAGTTTGAAATTTAACTGCATCCCATGCGATTCCATCCATGACGGGCCAGGCAGTAATATTCACAAAAGTCTGGTCCCTTTTCATGATGTGGGATGAGGAGTGGGGGGCCAAAGTTCCATTGATAAGTCTAATTGTCGATCTCTCTTTGAGATAATGGCCATCCACCAAACGGAAGAAAACAACAACAAATCCAATGGACATGAACAAAAAAATACTGAAAAGCATCAACCAGATGTATGTCCAAGGGGCAATCAAAAAATGTCTCTTAAACCAACTTACAAAAACAGCAATGTTCGATGGGGGAGTTGAGGGCAAAGAGTTAGTGTCAAAGGAAAAACGGGACTGGCCAAGCGCTGTAGATTGTAAAACAGGCGAAGGTCCACGTGTAGGATAAGCATACTCAGTCTCTTCGGGCAAACCACCAGCCGGTGGTATCAGCAAGGGATCAGTAACTGAATGCATCTCGATGGCAACATCAGACAAGGTGGTAGAAGCAGGAACCAACATTGAATGTCTTTGCATCATCTGGCATGAAACTGCCGGAGTCATACTAAGAAGTATCGGCCACTCGCTGAAGTTTGACATTGTCAATAGAGATGTACCTGTTTTCTTTGCGACCAGGAAGTGGAGGTAAAATGACTGTTCTTGTACCCTGCACTCCAAGCACTGGAACTGGTGCACGATAAGAGGGGCCGAACTCCTTCTTGTTCTCCACCTTCTCACGGACCAGATCACCAACTCGGGGTAGCCAGCCGACTACCGGAATCTGAACCTCAGCTTCAGACGTGGAGGGCAAATGTTCTTTCGAAAGAGAGTCTCTGGCTTCTTGTAGAGTCTGTAAAACAGCACAGTGATCATCTACGTCAAAGGGTGCGGTCGACGCCGCAATGTCTAGACCATCAAGGTCTGGAACAAACATTCTGATTCTGAAGAGCATCATGTACGGGGTCCGCCCACCCAGAGACCTTCTAGGGAGATTATTTAGTGCACGTTGGACGTTATACAAATGGGCTAGCCAGTTCCGGCCTGTGCCTAAAACACGTGCTGTCAATGATTGCTTTAAGTCACGGTTCATTCGCTCCACCACACTATTACCCTCAGGTCGGTAGGGAGACGAAAATTTGACTAGGACCCCCAAATTTTTCATAGCCTCCTTGTAAGCCTTAGAGGCGAACGCAGGGCCCTGGTCAGAATGGAAGGTACCACACGCAAAAGTTCCCACAAAGACACGCAAATCCCTGATGACAGTCCGCGAGTCAGCACTCCTTTGTGGCCACACCCATAGAAAACGTGTGCACGAATCCACTGCAACCAAGATGTACTTGTACGCAGTATCAGAAGAAAAAGGACCGCAGTGATCTAAATAAACACAACCAAATGGCTTATTAGAGATGTACAGCTGTGTCTGTGGTGGGCGCGCAACAGTAGAAGGTTTAATCTGTTGGCAAATGTCACAATCAAGAACATAAGCGCGCGCTTGTTTATATAAACCAAACCACCAGTAACGTTGTTGTAGCAGAGATATTGTAGCTGACACACCGGCGTGGGCTGACGCCAACCCCTCGTGCGCAGCCAAGATCAGTGCTGGTCTGCAGTCCGCGTTGGGAATAATTCTATCACCAACGTCGTTAATCCTCACTAATGGGACGTTATCAGGACTTAATTGATAAATATACCGAGAGGGAAAACCCTTCGGGTAATCTCCTCCCTTCTCTGTAGCAGCAATAGCTGCCAAGATGTCATCATCAATCTTACTTTTGGATCTTGTAACTGCTGCCACTAAGTATGTAGCCACTGCTGTTTTTGCTGCCTCGTCAGCTAAGCTGTTGCCGACAGCATGGACACCAAGCCGCTGGTGACCAAGAGTGTGAATAACACTCACGACAGGGAGACGTTCTTTAAAGTCTGCCACACGAACCCAAAGCGTTTTATGCTTAATTGTGCTACCTTTAGTGTCGTGGTAATCATTCTGAGACCAGAAGTGTAAATTGTCATTGTAGGACTGGACACAGTAGAAGGAGTCACTCACTATAAGAGTAGTGACTCGGGGATCAGCAAACTCCAGTGCAAGCACCAGAGCCCGGAGCTCCGCCAATTGCGCGGTACAATCACCCAATGACTGCGTATGCACTGCATCAGATTGGAATTCACCATTTACGAATGTACCTACGACAATTGCGCAAGTCGCTGAATAAGCGTGCTTCGATCCAATTGCGGGTTGCACAGACCCATCAGTGTATATGACACAATGGTATTCTTCGAGCGGGCGCAAAGACAGAGGTGCCGGATGAACGAATTCATACTGCAAGTACTCTTGAGTCTGTAATGAGGCATCAAAGATGTAAGTGACGTCTGGCGACGTCAGTGTTGTGGCCCATTGTATCCACCGTGGATGCAAAGCTTTAGAATTTGGTACACTTGCTTTAGTCACTGCCTCTAAAGCAGGATATGGAGTTACAACCAGAATCTGTTTCCCATGCGACAGTGCGCGTTCCTTGAGGATCGCCATCTGCACAGCAGTCAGAACTTTTTCGACCGTGGAAAAACGTAATTCAGCAGAGGTGTACAAGTGGGATTTGTACGCAATGGGGACTGTGTCGCCCTCATTAAACGTCAAATACGTGAACCCCACGGCGCCTGGTACTATTCTTATTACCAGGTTAGTGCGGTTATCACGTGTCAGCAAGTATTGTGAAGCAAGAAGGTCAGCCTGTAAAGACTGTAAAATTGCAGAGTGTTCTAGCTGCCAGCTAGATTTCGAAAACAAAGGCTGTACCAAGGCGTAAAGCGGCTTGATACGCTGGGCATAATCAGGAATGTACGTACGGCCGAAATTCAGAGCAGAGATTGTAATTTCTTCAGTGTCGTAGGAGCACTTAAGCGTGCACACTTTTCCAGAAAGTGGGGGGCTAACCCCTTACCTTCATTGTTGAGCTCGTAGCCCAAAAACAACACCGTATATTCTGCGATGTGTGACTTCGCAAAATTGAATTTGTAGCCATAGTCAGCAAAACTCACGATAATATTGTCAACCCGAGACAGATGCGGCATCAGCTCATCATCCGTAAGATAGATATCGTCAACATAGGAGTATGCTTCGGGGTCTATTCTTTCTAAGAGAGAAACCACGCGAGCAGAAAAGACGCCAGGGCTATTTTTGTAACCCATGGCTAATCTTGTAAACTGTTTTTGTTTTCCGCCTGAAGTAAACGCTGTCCACTGGCTACTCAGTGTGGACAGGTTGTGGCCAAAAAAGCCATTGGAAATGTCAAGTGTCGTTTTAAATCTTTTACGCACGAGACTGTCGACCAAAGCCGAGCTATGTGTATTTTGTACCGCGCAGGTCCGGCAATGGGAGTTTAGGTGCCGGTAATCCAAAACTAAACGGTACGAGCCGTCAGGCTTCGTTACAGTGAATAAAGGGTTATTCATAGGGGACACACATGTTTCAATAACACCCTGATATTCCAATTGTTCAAGGATCGCCGCGACGTGGGGTCTCGCTTCACGACGCATAGGATATTGAGGTTGAGGCTGGGGCATAGACCGCAATGGAATCTCATGGCAGGGGGACAATCTGTCCCATCCCACCTGAGTACGATACACCGCCGGCGCAAGCGCAAGCGCCCACTCCTCAGCATACACTTCAGCTTGGTCCTTAGGCACTGTGTGCGCAAAGGACGGGAGGATTACTTCCTCCCCTCTAGGAGCCTCTAAAATGAAAGCTGGGGGCCAATCTGCCTCCGCTAGGAGGATATCATAGGTGGTGGTCAGATTATCCCAAAAAATCCCTTTTATTGTACGTTGTATGTCACCCTCTATTAATAAGACTATTTCATAAAGTCTGTCAGGGGGAGCCACTCTGGTGTCAGCTGTTTCAACAGTAACCGATATATCAGGTGCTGTCACCGCCAGAAATGGACGCAGAGCTTGACGGACTATGGTAATTTCCGCTGCGCTGTCCAGGAGCGTCAGCGCCCATGTCCGGTTCCGAAGCTGTGTCCGCACTATCTGAGGCATACCTTGCCGTCAGAGCCGCCACTTTCTTCTTCTGAAACGGGGGTCTTTGTCTTGCAAATTCATCCTGCTTGACTTTACCCTCAGTCTGTCGGGGCTGGTCACGCTGTTGTGGGGCACCCCGACCTTTGCCACCGCCTCCGCCACCGGACTGTGTAGCCGATGTTTCCTGTGAAGAACGAGGAGAGCGCTGTTCAGAAACCTGAAATCTATCAGGAGACTTTATAGCAGCACGATCGCGCAGATCATAAGTGCGTTCACTACTAGACTGTACGGGAGAGGCAGGCCGAGAGCCCTGTTTCTGTTGCTGCTGCTTTCCCTGTTGTTTAACCTGCCATTTTTGTTTAGGAAAAAAGGGCCGTTCGTCCTTACCAGACGTTTCTGCCTTACCCTGCTGTTTTAGATCGGGATTCTTTATTACAGGCTTAACTCCTAAAGAGCTACGACCCAAATCCCGATATGCCTCTGCGATTATTTTCGCAAATTCCTGCGGTTTGTCCTCCTGTGGTAAATATTTCTCCTTTACCGGGACTGAATTTGGTACAGAAACATTATAAAATAGCTCAGTAAAATGAGAGGCAGAATCCGTGATATTAGAGTTTCGGAATGGACTTTATTCCGGTGGTCGATTATAATCGGATGCTTCAAGTTCCATCACCACGGGGGTTCAGGAAGTGAAGTACATACTTTATTGACAGGAAGTAACTTTTATAGTACATGCATTATAATGAAGTGAATACAGTAGGCGTAACAATTGATAAGGACATTGACGTTTGGTTTGCGTAACCGAAAATGGGTGTAATAATGAGTAAAAAGGAACATGATTGGTTATGATGTAATACATAGGTGGATCTATAAGATAATACTTGGCATGGATGCGCGCGCAGCAGTATGACGTGTAATTGACGTGTAACTAGGGGGTGACGGGGACTTGACATTTAGCTCTATATGTGGAGACAAGAAGTCTGGGGGGTCAAGTCAACCTAATCCCAAATCATATCTAACATCCTATGTTTAAAGAACTATGTTATCCATAAAAGAAGGACTCTCGGACAGAATCTATTCTATACTGACTGTGCGTGCATGTACAAGCGTCTAGGTGTCTACACTAAATGCGAGGGGGTAGGAATATTCCATGGTAACAGGGCTATGAATTACTTGCATGAGGACAGAGAAGATGGGCCTTTTTGCTTGGTAACTGGAAGAATGTTTACTTAAACTACTAGGCAGGAATGCATCGGCTGAGGGGGAAGCAGATAATTCGAAGGTGAAATACAGTTCTTGGCAGAGAGTAAGCTGATGTCAGGCTTCGTGAGCCGCGCAGAGAATGAGACAAAGTTCATGGTCACAGATGCAGGCTCGGGCTGGAGCTTTCAGAGGCAGAAGGCAAGAAGAGTTTGATGACAGAATCAGGGCCTACTTGCCTGGACTGAAAAGTGGCATAAGTGAACCATATAAAGCCGGTGGCCTTTCATATTTAAGAATGGAATATCCGGCCTATTCATGGCGGATCTGGCAGAGGACATGTTGACGGTGGGCATACATGTATTTGCGTCTTCATAACTGGAACTGGAGGGAACATACATGTACTTGTGATATACACATGGAACCGTTGGGGTCCAAGATAGGGGACATAACTGACCAGGAAAATCCATATTTCCACATTCCCTCCTTGTCCCCTACTTGCCCTTCAAGAGATATCAATCTTCATCAATCCATTGATCTGTTCATATAGCATCATTTGTTCTTCTTTCTTCTTCCGGGATCTTGAATGAAAATCTTGATGTGGGATACACGATGTGGCACACAGACCACAAATCGCTGGTCCACATTGTAGACATAGACAGCAACTGAATAGTATGAGAAGGCCAATACCTAGGAAGGATAGAACTCTCCATCCCCAGGCTGATACCGCATTCCAAAACCAACTGGACCAAGTCCAAGTGCCTGGGTTCTGGTGTATCTGGCTTACAATCTTATGAAGGCGAGTGATGGCTTTATATACAGATGGCGAATTTTCTGGTATGAATACGCAACAGCTTGATCCGATGACCCTACAAGCTCCGCCCCTATCAGCCAGGATGACGTCAAGGACAAGACGATTTTGAAGCACAACAATCCGCATAGCAGACTGCTCTTCCGTTAAATTGCCTAAGGCGGAAATAGTCTCATTCACTACTGCTTCAAGGGTTCTAGTTAATCTACGTATCAGCTTACTGTTAGTAACAGTACCTATATAGGGAAAGATGCCTTTATTAAAATCTACATACTTGTCCCATGCCGTTTCAGTGTAATCGACAATGGGGAGATCTCTCCGTTCTCTGTTGTGTACTAAATGAATATTTCTGTAATAATCAGGAGGAGCTAGGAAAACAGGTGGCAAAAGGAATGCTATGTAGCAGGTACCATCCCAATCTAGAGGTAGACGCATATATGCAGTCTGACCACATATGAAGTAGGAGTGGCGAGAAGCTCTGAATAAAGATTTTCCTTGATCACTGAATTCTACTATAGTAGTGCATTTACTATGGCCCATATGTATGGAACCAACCTTTCTTACACACAATTCACCTTTTGCTGGGAATACTGACATGGTGGGTAAGTCTAGCTCAACTTCGGATACGACATTTAGAATCATGAGATTAGGTGTAAAATTACCTAATCCATATACTTCATTTTCTAGATCAATTCCTGTTCTTTTGGGGCGACCCTCCTTGTCAGGGTAGCAGACTTTGAATAAAACTAGGTTCAGGTTTCCCCATATCCAATGGTCTTGGTAAACTGCTGTGTCTGAGTCTATGGAATTAATTAAACTAAACCATGCTCCACAGGAGCCATTATGTGTAAATGGATGTGGAAAGAAAGGCAGGACTCCTTCATAATTCTGATAGGGAGGGAGTCGGCCACACACCCAACAATTGGTGGCATTACTAGTCTGATGGGAATGATGTAACATACTAATGAAAGTGTTATTGCGCAGCGCAAGTCTATAAGACAATTCATGCGGAGGTAAGTCACTAAAAGAATGTTCAGCAGCAACATTATAAACATGTCTAGAAATAGGGTAATATATGTGCAACAACATACTTGTAATAATTATTAAAAGACTCAATAAAAACAAAATTAATAATGTCACTATGCAGTGGCTACGCAGTGATTTACAATACGCCTGTCGTTTCAACATTTTTCGGGTATTTTCTCTACTCAGGTCCAAGGGATACATGTCAGAGACAATTCAACCGCTTCACCTTGGAGAGGACTTAAACAATCAAATTGCTCGACTTGTTGGGCCTAAGCTTTAGTTTGTAATTTTCAGATTTGTTCTGTTCAACAAAAGGGAGTTTTGTATCAGTCTGTGAGGGAGTGCAGGGCACAATGTCTATATCCGAAGATAGTCCATGAAATTTCTTGATGTGGCTTGAATGAATCCAGCCCTTGCGGCCCTCGATCTTCACGGCTGTTCTTGTGGTCAACAGGACCAATTTGGGTGCTTTCCACCTGGGCTCCAGCTGAGTCTTTCGGTCGAAATTCCTCACAAAGACAAGATTACCCGGAACAACGTCATGGGGTTTCACCTCAGTGTTGTCGGGAAAAGCTGCAGCTACCTGTGAACGAGAAGATTGTAGTGCAGACATCAAGGAAGCCAAGTAATCTGTCAGCATATTACAGTCAATATCAGTTATTTTGCGTGGTATAGGCGTCCCCCACATATTCGGTGGTCTACCGAAGATCACCTCATACGGGGATAGCCCTGTTCTAGAGTGTGCTACCATTCTCATGTAAAAAAGTGCAACTGGTAATGCTACTATCCAGTCGACCCCTTTCTCTCTGCATATTTTGGACAGTCTGATTTTCAGTGTCTGATTATGTCTTTCTACGAGACCTGCTGCCTCGGGGTGTCGGACACAGTGGAATTTCCACTGATATCCTAGCAGAAGTGAAACGTGTTTCATTAATTCGGATGAGAACGGCTGGCCGTTATCTGAGTAGACAACACGTGGTAAACCGTATCGTGGGAAGAATTCTCGAACCAACTGTTTGGCAGTAGTCGGGGCAGTGTAATCTGAAACCGGGTACGCCTCTGTCCAACGGGACAGAGCGCAGACAACTACGAGAACATATTTGAATCCTCGACATCGTTCCATCTGGATATAATCCATCTGTAGGACTTCAAAAGGGTGATCAGGAGGATGAAATCCACCCTGTTCTACGGGAACACTTTTTCCTGGGTTGAACTGGCAACAGATCATACAGGTACGGATCTTTTGTTTTGCTGCTGCTCGTAAATGTTTATTGAACCAAATGTGTTGAATGCTGTCTAGCATAGCTTTTTCTCCTAGATGTGCCGGACTATGTATAGTGTTAATTACGACTTGGACCATTGAATCAGGAAGGAACCATACAGACCTTTCCTTCATCATCCATCCTTGGTCCGTTTGGATCCCTCCTAACTCGGTCCATTTCTTTATTTCGTCTGGTGTAGCATGTGTCTGTATGTCAATTACGTCAAGAGTAGGATCTTTAACGGTCATACAATGTGTCGGTGTCGGGACTATTGTCTTTGTCATGTCGGGGGTCTGAGTTTGAGCAGTCAGTTTAGCTGTTTTGTCGGCTAGATCATTGCCTTGGGAAATGATATCAGTAACCTTCGTATGGGCCTTACATTTCATAATTGATATTTCAGTGGGTAGATGTATTGCATCTAATAATGCGTGAATGAGGGGTCCGTGCTGAATGTGGGCACCGTGGGAAGTTAAATAACCTCTCTCTCGCCACAGCACGCCGAAGTCATGTACAACTCCGAATGCATAACGTGAATCAGTGTATATGTTGACTTTTTTATTCGTGGCTTGAATACAGGCTTGTGTCAGAGCGATGAGCTCTGCGGCTTGAGCTGACAAAGTATTTATACGATTAGTTTCAATGACTTCAGTATCTGTTGTGACTGCATAAGCGGCTACTAACTCTCCTGTACTTGTTCTCATGCATGAACCATCGACATAAAATGTCAAGTCTGGATCTGACAATGGAACATCGGTCAAGTCTTGTCTGGGTTTTGTTGTTACAGTAATAACTTCAATACAGTCATGGGCTAGTGGGTCTGTTCCGGTTACTGGCAAAAGTGTGGCAGGATTCAATGTGTTACAGCGTCTTATTTCTATATGTGGCTGAAACAATGTAAGCTCGTATCCTGTAAGTCGCGCTACAGTCAAGTGTTGTGTTTGCGTTCTATTTACAAGAACCTCTACTGCGTGGGGTACTTGAACTGTCAATGGATGTCCTAACACTATGGCATCGCTTTGTCTGATTGCTAAAGCTGTTGCTGCTACTGATTTTAGGCATGCAGGCAAAGCCTGAGCTACGGGATCTAATGTACTAGAAAAATACGCACATGGTTTGTGTGCTCCTGCTTGTTCCTGTGTGAGTACTGACAAGGCAGTACCTTCGCGTTCTGTAACAAAGAGTGTAAACTGTTTTCTGTAACATGGCGTTGCTAAAACGGGTGCTTGACATAAAGCTTTCTTTAGGTTTTCAAAAGCTTGTGTGTGTTCCTGAGTCCAAGGGAGAACAGTCGATGTGGCTGCCTCCTGTGTTGTCAACTGAATGAGTGGTTTTGCTAGAAATGCATACTGCGGGATCCACTGTCTACAGTATGAAGTGAGGCCTATGAAAGCCCGCACCTCCTTTTGTGTCTTGGGTATTGGCATGTTAGCTATCAACTGAATGCGGTTGGGTGTAAGCTGCCTTCCCTCCTTGTCCAGCGAGTGTCCAAGATAAACAACTTGCTGGACACAGAATTGCAGCTTAGAAGGGGACACCTTGTGCCCTTTTTCGGCTAGAAATTGTAAAACTGTCAGTGACGCTTTTTCACATTCAGGTTCGCTTCGGGCGGTGATCAGCAGATCATCGACATATTGAAGCAAAGCAGTGTTAACTGGCATGTGGATACTGTCAAGTTCTCGTTTCAGTGCTTGGCTATAGATGCTGGGGCTTTCTGTAAATCCTTGAGGTGCGCGTGTGAATTTAAAGCTACGTCCATTTAAACTAAATCCGAACAAATATTGGCTTTCCGGATCTATTGGGACGCTGAAAAAGGCGTTTTTGAGATCAATTACAGTAAAGAATGTTGCTTCGGAATCAATAGCTGTCAATAATGACGAGATATCTGGGACCACAGGAAATTGTGGCACAATGCATTTGTTTAACTCGCGCAGATCAATAACCAATCGATATACTGGCGGCGCTGTAGGATCTGTTCGTTTAAGAATCGGTATTATCGGTGAATTACATATATTGGAGTCTGTTTCCACAACTACTCCTTGGGCAATGAGTTCGTCAATGATTTGTAGTAAAGCCACTACAGCATCTGGTGGTAACTTGTATTGTCGCATTCGTGGTAGCACCACTCCTGCCTTTAGTGTGACTCGATATGGTGTAATATTCATGCAACCAACATCAGTAGGGCCTTGTGCCCATAGACGTGTAGGTAAGGTCTGCAGTCGGGGATCCATGTCTCTAGATACATAGTGACCTTTAAAATCACGTAAAAACAATCTTACTCCTTCCGGAGAACAACATATTATAGCTCCTAGAGCTTTTAACGTTTTTATTCCTAATAGATTTTCTGGACATGATTTAGTAAGCAATAAATCTGTAGTTCGGGTCAAAGGTCCTATCGTAAGTGGCAGAGGTTGTGACACTTCATTAACAATAGGTTTTCCTGAAAAACCAAGGGAAATATTCTGTGAGCCTGAGAGGGGTGCCCCTGGAACTTCACTACGTTTTATAGTTGTTCGACTTGCCCCTGTATCGAGTAAAAATTTTCTATCTTGACCTAATAATTTACTATGTACATAAGGTCCTTCTTGATCTACAGGAATCTCGATAAGGGGTAAGTCAACTTCCCTCTCTAGGCTTGTTCATGCGTAACGCTGATACTCGGGATATTCATACTGTGCGGTCTGATACATTTGTCGTGTTGTTGTCTGTGTGGCAGCAGCAGGCAACGGTGGTGCAGCTGGCACAAACTGTATTGGCTGTTGTGCGGCTGGCATGGCCTGGGCATGCTGCATAGCTCCTTGTTCATTCTGATCTTGTCTTAGTGGCCGTGATCTTTCTTGTGTTTTACCTATGGCGATATTATGTTTTAAAACTGGACAATCGTGTACGTAATGACCTGGCTTTTTACAATAATTGCATGTCCCTTTTACAGGTCCTGCTGAATCGGAATGTGTCATACCCTTTTTATGTCCTTCAGCTGGAACTGTCTGGGAAACTAGCATTTTCATCTTCGTGTCTTTCATGCGTCTGTGTTCATGTTCTTGTTCCTCTCTAATTTTATTGTGATGGTACTGTAACATTTGTAACATTTGTGATGGAGTGTTACCTTGCCAGGTACTCTCGAATTTTAATACTCTATTCTTTACTGGGGGCAGAGCATTTTCTACTAATTTTGTTACAAACAGATGCGGGTATGATTCGCTACTTGCTTTTATGCCACTATTTATACCAAAACATTTCTCGAATCGGGCATAGTAATCGCTAGTGTCTTCATCTTGCTTCTGCTTACAGGCTGAGATTGTACCCCAATCTTCCTTTTTCGTAGTTAATAAACGCGGCAGTACCTGTACTAGTAGTCCTGGTAATGCCTTAGTTTTGTCCCCAAGCCCTGCACCTGGACCTCGGGCCCTTTCTTCTGCTTCTAATGCTGACCATTCTATCTTTTGATCACCTACCTCCCACTCTTTTTCCTTGAGTTTCTCATAAATGCCAGCAGGCATCAACACCTTTAATATTGTCATAATGTCGGGGTAGGTATACTCTCCCATGAGTAACATGTCTTTGATTTCTCGGTGAAAACCCGCTGGGTCTTTGTCATGACTGGGTACCACTTTCTTCATTTGTAACAATTCTATTTTCGATATAGGCGTATATACAAATACGCGTTTAAACTCATTGTCCTCACCCTTTATTGGGTGCACTTCTCGTAAGGGATTCTGTCTATCTATGTGATACGTAGTTCTTTCCTTGACGGACAATGGAACATGTTCTGAACATATAAAAAGAATATACTGCTTTCTTGATTCTAGAATTTCTTTAATTAATTCAGTACCTGGACCTCTCCATTTATTCATAAGCAATTCAGTCAATATGTCAGGTAGGGGACCAGGGTCCGAATGCTGACTCCGATATAGTATAATGAGTTGTTGAATCATATAAATCCCAGCTAACCTTTGTTCATCTGGGGTAAGATTCAAAAATGTGCGTACTACTGTATCATCACTATATTTTCCGGGACTGTCCACCCAATGAACAGCTGCCCTTGCTAAATCTTGTTCATCCATAGAATCGAGAAAATGATAACCCCTTCGTTCTCGGAGTAGTTTGTCGGCGGTTTGGAACGAATGCTCGTTAGACCTTATGCTAATTATAGGTATTTGAAAATTCCTGTTATTATCTGGGCATATCGGATGTATTGAGTCAGTGTGATACCTAGTCTTACTCCTATTACAAGATCTTCCTCTACCTACATAGGCTATGGTGTCCGACTGCCCTGTGGGCAGTCCTGACCCTTCTTCCTCGTTTTGTTCGAACTCGTCTACCTCTAATCGCTCTTCGTGTAGGCGTTCTATTTCTTTACGGATCTTTCGGCACATGGCTATTATACAATTTTGTTTATCATGTCTCCCTTCTGATATATTCTGGCTCCATCTTGTAAGAATTTTCATGGCTTCCGGGTCTACCCCCGGTCGGTCTTGATTTCTGATCACACAGTTTATGAGGAAACGTAACAGTTCCCCCTGTATCTCTACTTTCTGGTATTCCATAGCTCTGTAAATACATTCTGGATCTAGCCCTGTTTGGACAAAATGATATATATTATCTAGATGCGCAGTCATTCCTGGTAACTTCGCTAAATACACTGCGGCTCGTCTGATACGCAATGATGCTAGGGTCATTTCGTCCTCCTTTCCAGGCACCGGGTCATATCTACAATCTATAAGAAGTTCCTTAAGCGCACGGGCACTAAGGAGTTTGGGTGTACGTGAATGCGCTGACTCTTGAAAAGTAAGTTTATTTATTCTGGGTGGCGTAGAAAAGACATTGGTAGCTCCTCCCGCGGCCCCATCTGGGGCGTCGGGTGTAAAAGGATTCGTTGAACGTGACACAGCAACTGCAGGTGTGGACACAGCCCTAGAAGTAGCTGTAGGAGCGGATACAGAAACAGATGTGCTTGCCGGAACTTGTGACTCGGTTTGTTGCTGCAGGGATACGGGTACTGGATCTTGGCGTTGAACCTCCCTGGTATGCGGTCTATGTGGGGCGGAATTAGCATACTCGGGAGCTGCATCATCTAAATATGAGGAAAGAAAAACATCTTCTGCGGTTCTAGGATGCCCCTTAGGATGTACCTTTATTGGGAACAATGGGGTTGGCAAGTCTTTTGGTGTCTCTGGAGTAGCCTTAGGTAATCCTTCGGCCAGAAGGGGATACATACCATTCATAAGGGCATTTCTTTGTCTGTCTACTTGTTCTGATTTCACTCGGATACCTTCCTCAATTAATAGATTCTCTCGAACTTTATTGGAATTCTCTTTACTCTTCTCCTCCTGTCTACGTGCTTTTTCTGTTCGTCTATGTGATTCTTTACGCCATAATTCAACGGCGTCTTTCTGTGACTGTCTGACTTTCCTTTTCCATAACTCTTCCTCGACTTTCATGATGCACTCTGCATCCCAGGTCCCCGCTGTGGGCCACCTCTGACTTTCTGGTAATCCCTTGGTATAGTCTACCCATAAATCAAGAAATAATATAGCGTCTAAGCCATGTTTGTGATACATAAAGTGCCCTGGAGTGTCCCTAGGAGGAATAGGGACTGCTTCTTCGAGAACCCCTTTTCTGGTAGTGATCTGTCTTAATTTCGAAAAGAGCGGCATATTTGAGAACTGACCTTATACTTGATTTTGACCTGATACTTGAATTTGAACAGACTTAATACAATAAACACGATAATGAACAGTCATTCATACCACGATATTCAGAACATACTTAAACACTTTAAACATTTAACATTAAACCATTAACTGAAACAACAATGATGATCGTCTGCATAACTAATCACCAAGCTTAATTCTCGACAATAACTAGACAATACCTAGACACTTCGGAATACTTCGGAATACTTGATATACTGCTAAACAGTACAGATACACTGCTAAAACAGTGCAGACCGGATTTGTGTACCCAAACCCGTCTTGACCGGCACAACCTATGTGCACGTCAGAAATGCCTCCCCAGCAATGGTACTCACCGGGTAGCTTCGGAAACGGAAGGCCTCAGTAACTTGAACTTGAACCGGACCGGACTCGACTCGACTCGACTCGTCGGACACTGGGCTTGACTTCGGACTGGTGGGTCTCTGTATACCTCGGATCTTGCTCTCTCAGCTAGGCTCTGGTCGGGATACTTCGCACTTCTCACCGCCTCGTCTGGGTGTTGATCGCAGTCTCAGTCGCCCCCGCTTGACCGGAGGGAGATACAGGAAATCCTGCTGGTACGCGTTATTGTCCGTCCAGCTGTGGCAGGAGACCGGGCCTGCAACGCACCGCCGGCGCGTGAGATGAGAAAGTGTCCCTGTTCGGGCGCCATCATGTGGTAAATATTTCTCCTTTACCGGGACTGAATTTGGTACAGAAACATTATAAAATAGCTCAGTAAAATGAGAGGCAGAATCCGTGATATTAGAGTTTCGGAATGGACTTTATTCCGGTGGTCGATTATAATCGGATGCTTCAAGTTCCATCACCACGGGGGTTCAGGAAGTGAAGTACATACTTTATTGACAGGAAGTAACTTTTATAGTACATGCATTATAATGAAGTGAATACAGTAGGCGTAACAATTGATAAGGACATTAACGTTTGGTTTGCGTAACCGAAAATGGGTGTAATAATGAGTAAAAAGGAACATGATTGGTTATGATGTAATACATAGGTGGATCTATAAGATAATACTTGGCATGGATGCGCGCGCAGCAGTATGACGTGTAATTGACGTGTAACTAGGGGGTGACGGGGACTTGACATTTAGCTCTATATGTGGAGACAAGAAGTCTGGGGGGTCAAGTCAACCTAATCCCAAATCATATCTAACATCCTATGTTTAAAGAACTATGTTATCCATAAAAGAAGGACTCTCGGACAGAATCTATTCTATACTGACTGTGCGTGCATGTACAAGCGTCTAGGTGTCTACACTAAATGCGAGGGGGTAGGAATATTCCATGGTAACAGGGCTATGAATTACTTGCATGAGGACAGAGAAGATGGGCCTTTTTGCTTGGTAACTGGAAGAATGTTTACTTAAACTACTAGGCAGGAATGCATCGGCTGAGGGGGAAGCAGATAATTCGAAGGTGAAATACAGTTCTTGGCAGAGAGTAAGCTGATGTCAGGCTTCGTGAGCCGCGCAGAGAATGAGACAAAGTTCATGGTCACAGATGCAGGCTCGGGCTGGAGCTTTCAGAGGCAGAAGGCAAGAAGAGTTTGATGACAGAATCAGGGCCTACTTGCCTGGACTGAAAAGTGGCATAAGTGAACCATATAAAGCCGGTGGCCTTTCATATTTAAGAATGGAATATCCGGCCTATTCATGGCGGATCTGGCAGAGGACATGTTGACGGTGGGCATACATGTATTTGCGTCTTCATAACTGGAACTGGAGGGAACATACATGTACTTGTGATATACACATGGAACCGTTGGGGTCCAAGATAGGGGACATAACTGACCAGGAAAATCCATATTTCCACACTCCTCAGCAACTCGTTTCAGTTCATTACGAACCTGGAAATGCAAAGCATCACCCTTTAGGTTACCAATTATCATGGTAGCCACCAGGTCAAATTGACCGAGGAGCCGCATCCCTAACTCTATCGCAGACTCCGCACCATGGTTCTCTTGAACTCTTTTGATAACGGAGGGCAGCTGCAACATAGACGGAGTGCCAAAGCACTGCGCGTACGTCGCTGCAAAGACCTTGCCCCAATTTACACAATCATCTATGTGGGGGACCAAGTCCTTAGGCAAACTAATGGTGAGGATCCTGTGTTTCTCCACAGGAGTAGTATTCGGGTATACCGCTTCTATTTGGTCAAATTTTTCAGCAAGCCAAAAGGGGAAATCATCCCTATTTTGGGGGCGCTTGCCCATAACAGAATTAACCATAACAGGACTAATGACCACCGCGTGATGATCAGTAGGCTGTCCCGCAACAGCAGGTGCCCCCGCCTGCATATTGCGCGACACATACTGCACTAACGCCCTATATACCGTAATGAGGGCAGTGTGTAGTACACGCAACTCAGCCACCGTCACCGTGAGGTAACGGGGATGAGGCGTAAATCCGGCTAGTACCGGCCAAGTGGCCCCTGCAATTGATAAAGAGCCCATTCTCGGCGGTATAACCACATGGGGAAGGGCGCCATTAAACCAAATATGATGCTGCCAAGCAGATATTGGTATTTCCTGTGTCCTATACGGCGTATAGTTCGCCGGCACTGCAGCGGCAGTGTAAGAATGAAAGGTGTCATCATCCCCCACCGCTGGAATCGTCACCCAAGAGTAGAACAACTCATAGGGATGAGCCGCATCGGCTCCCACTACAAAGATGACGTTCATACCAGTGTCCGGTACCCCATACTGCGTCAAATGACGTTTCACAGCTGCACGGCTGTGCGCCGCAATTTCCACCGACATTAGGACAACACACACGTGAAACTATCAGTAGCACAAGGGTTCAATAACCTTTTTAATTATCAAGCTTGAAAGAACCTATATCAATAGACCTAGGTAGGTTTTAAATCCGTCAGACTTGTTATCCGGAAACAAGAATGAGGGTGTTGTGGACAAACGCGAGCACTACTAAGGCGTTTCAACTAGGGGTGGGCGGAATTTGCGGAATTAACCTCCGCAAATTATCGCGAGATTGCAGAAAATCTCCGCAAACACGCCGGAAATATCGCGAAGATGCGGAAGTTTTTTGCCGCCTGTTCGCGGTATTTTTTGCGTGTTCGCGGGTCGCCAACTTACCCATGCGGTCGCTCATGGGCGCGGCCATCTTGTTTTCACTTGTCCCGCCCTCTGGCGTTGTTTACTTCCTGTTCCGGGTCGCGCAATGCATGTTCGCGGTCGATATTTCCTGTTCGCGATCGCTTTTACTTGATCGCGTTGCTTTTTGCTTGCTCAGGGAGAAAATATCGCGCGAACTTGCCCACGTGGTCGCAACGGGCGCGGCCATCTTGTTTTCCACTCTATTGCATGGTTCTGGGGCCTGATTTTCAATCCTCCCTAAATCTTTTCAATCCTTTGTTTATAGCCACTTTTTTCGGATCTTTATTACTTATTATTTCTCTAACTATTTTCCTGCCTCTATATTTTTGGTTTTTGTGTACCTTTTTTTTTGTTTTTTAGCTACTTTTTCTCTTTGTATTGCCTGCTATTTATTTCCTTTACTCCTTTATTTATTTTACCTTTTCTTTCCCGCCCCGTCCCCAGAACCATGTCCAAGGGCAGGGCTGTTCGCCGGCGCAGCCAGAGCCGCGACCGCCTTCCTTGCGGAAGGCGGCGCCCACAAGGGGTGCATGCACGGGCCTTATTTGGGGAGGCGGAGTTGGCTGCACTAATTTTCTTTGTGCAGCGCCACCTCCCCTCAACCCTGGCAGCAGGTGGCAGGCCTGGGTCCGGGTACGGCCTCCGGGAGCGTCGGCAGCGGTGGGGGAAGGTGCGCCGGGCAGTGTCTCGCATCTCTGGGGTCCGGCGCACCCAGGCACAGCTGACGCACCGGTGGTCCGACATCCTGGACCGTGAGCAGGACCTGCTGGACCTGCTAGGAGTGGAGGTCCCGGGGCTTGGTGAGTACCTATTTAATTATTACAACTTTGTGTCTGTTCTTCTGCTCTATGTTATATATTGCGAATATCTTTTTTTCCTTCCAACCAGATAGAATGTTGCTGCTTGCAATACATTCCAGGTTAATAATGTTTAAAAGTCTTCTGTGATTATGACACAGGTGCTCTTCTGCGCTACTACTAATCTTACTTGTTTGCAGCTTTGCGTTTGCGCTTGCTTAGCGTGATTCTTTACGAGTTTATTTTAGAGAAATTAAGTTACGTAATGCTACAGTGACTCATGTCCACTCCTTACTTTGTCCTGTCACTAATAGATAGGGGCGGATTGATACATAGGTTTAGGTACTTTGTATGAGCTTCTAATTGGTTAGTGGTATGCGTGATGCCCCCTCACTCAGTTACGTGACGTGCTGCTAGTACGCCAGTCTTTAGAACCTTTCTAGTTTGTTCAATGAGTGGAGGTAGGCTTTGCAGTTACTTAGCAGTAGCAGATGAGCATCAATCAAACCAAAATTGTGTATATACAAAAAATGTAGTCATGTTAATGTGTCCTCCATGATTGGATCATACACATTGTTGAGGAATACAGTCGAAATGCATACTTAATGTACAATTGGCATGCCTGGAATAGGTGGGCTAGGTTGGGTGGTAGGTTGTACTAATACTTAGGCTTACTTGTAACTTAGTTTTCTGGAATCAGAATGGAAGAATGGATTACTGTTGATAAATAGTAACTTAAGTAGTCGAACTGCGAATCCCCCGATATTACATGTTGACCAGATGAGATCGGTCAATGTAGTTATTGCAATTGTTTAGATAAGTGTTTTTTGACCGTTGTTGAAAAAAATTGTATTTGCTTAAGTTGACACCATCCATCAATGTTTGTCTTTCTTATATCTTTCCTGTTCATCAGCACCCAGGGGCAGACGGGCAGGGACTGGGCAGTCGGCGGGACAGGAACACCACGAGGAGGACACCGCTGAGGGCTCCTCTGCTGGCCCCAGTAAGTCTTCTTGTTTTTAATAATATTTCTTATTCCATAACTTTTACTGCCCCATTTCTCCCGAACTATAGTGTGTTTCCAAATGCTATTTTTTTACCACCAATTATCCTTCGATCTGTACGGTTTCAAAAAGCTTATCCCTGCCTCCGCTACGATGACTGAGTACTACTACATACTATCAGTCTGTCTGTCTGTACTGTAGTAGCTAGTCTTGCCCAGTGGCACTCTTTGTGAAAGGTTGTAATATAAAACTCATATTCACCAGTAGCTCGTACAATCCGTTGGGTCGTTGTCTTGTACTACTTTTTACTCTTGTTGATGTTTAGGCTTTGAAAATTCACAGCAACAGCCCTACCAGATTTCTTAATATTTTGATATGATACCCTATAGGACATACAACTGTTGTAGGGATCTTGCACATACATTTGCACCAGAAAATAGGATGTTGGTGATGGTAGGTTGGACCTTCCTTGCACACCTCAATCAGAAATTCCGCACCCACCACAATTCCACTGCTTGACTATAGTACTGTCTTGTCATACCTATTAGGTCTCGGAACCCTCCCCCCAAGACAACCAACAAGTAGACAACCCAGAACATTAACACACCCAACCTCTGTCGTGGAAGCAATTCACATGCACACCCTTACTTTAATTTGCTCAATCGTGTAAGTTAGTCCACTCCACACCAAATACCACGAAGTCTATGTAAGTTTAAAATTTTTATTTCAATTTGAGAAGGTCTGTACACTGTTATCTTAGCAGCACCAACCGGCAAATCAATAACATTAAAACAAAATACATTGTTACACTAATACAGTTGGGAATTAAATCATGATAACTGAAGTGGTGGAAGGCAGCACCACCATCCCATAGCAATTTAGTTTATATACATTTATAAATGAAGATGTGAGTGAAGGGACCCCTCACCTCAGAAGAACCTAGTACTGGTAGTTGGTGCATCGTTCAGAAGCTCTGGTTCGTAGAAGCGAATCTTGCGTCTGTAATGCGAAAAAAGAAATGGTGTGCGTTAGTATATTGCAACTTGCAAGCATTTCTCAGCCGTGCCAAAAAGTGTAGCATCTATGGATAAGCAATATGGACTAACAGTAACAGTAGTACACCAGTTCTTCCTAAAAAAGTGGCTGGTTAATGTTTGTTGACCGCCTGTACGCAGCGCGTAGACTAGACAGTAGCAGTGTGAGGCAGGTCATGTGGGCTCAAAGGTGTCTTAAGAAGCTGCAAGGTAAAGGTAACGTCACATGTGCATGGCTAGGGCTAATCAAGCAAATGCTACAATGATCATATAACTTAGTGTCTACTCTACTACTACCTGATTTGTACTAGTGATTTATGTTAGTATTAACTCATTTTTCAACCTTGCTACTGATCAATAGGGGGGAGGTGTATATGTTGCCTAATAAATGTGTAATGTTTTCTAGGCGCACTACCGACCACCATTGCTGGGGCCAGCGAAGGCGACGCCGAGGGCGAGGATGCGGCAGTTGCAGATAGCAACGGAGGGGGAGTGGCAGCACCAGTGGCAGGCGGTGGTAAGTTAGATTCATAATCTTTAACTATTGTTGAACTTGACAGCACACTCACTGCAAAGGTGTACTGTATGTCTATGTATACTGTAAAGTTGTGAATTAGGGCCCCATTAGGATGGTGGGCGTATTGCCCCCGCCGGGCTGGCTGGAATTCACTGCCGTCACAGCAGGGGCAAACCTCCCGCCATCCCTGTAGAAAATATTCAGACATGTCTAGGCGGAAAAGGGTTCAATATGGCGGTGGTGTCTCTCTCACCACACCGGCAGCCATATAATCTGCATTTTGGAATGCCTTTGCGTGGCGGCATTACCGTCCGCCACGGAAAGGCATGCACACATTGCAGAGTATGCTTGGGGGCCCCCATGGAGGGTACCTACCGATGCTATGGTACCCCCCGACTTTCAAAGCAAAACATGACAGGCTCCGTGCGAGGCCCGTCATGTTGTGCTTGGAAAAGCAGCACAACATTTTAGCATTGCTTTCAGCAAAGCCAACCAGAATTTAAAATTAAAATAACAGGGTGCGCCCGCCACTGTGCCGGGCGCATCATCCTAATTAATTGTCCCCACGGGACCCCCACCCTTTTTAGCAGTCGGATGGCGGGCGGACAAAGTCCGCCCGCTATCCGATGTCGTAAGTAAGTATGAGTTCTTGGGGACGTTTGAAGAGTGAACTAGAAGACTAGAATTCCCTTTAATTGGTATAGGACTAGGAGCCAGAGTATTGAGTAACCAATGGCCTCATCTATCTGATTTCAACTCCGCTTTGAAAGTTTTATGGAGAAGAGCACCTGGTGCACTGTTCAACTAAAAAGTGTAAGACAGGTGGAAGGAAGAAGGACGGGCGACATTTAAAATGTTATGTACTACTGTGCTTTATTTTATAGTGCTACTCTACCATGCCACTATGTGTATAAATAATTACCTTGTCCTACTGTTTTATTAAGACTATATTTTACAATTGTCGTGTTTTTTTCTTTTTGATACACAGCTACTCCGAAAATCAACCGCAAGGAGTTGGCCGCCAAGGCACGGCGCCGGAAGCTGGAGGCAATCCAGCAGGAATACCGGCGGCTGGTGGTCCTAGCCGAGGAGGAGGAGGAGAGTGCAGCAGCAATTGAAGCCTCCTCCAGTGCCCCGGGCCCCAGCCACCGCCCTCCAGCGGTACGGCGCCACCGTCTGGCGGCTGCCCGCCGCCACCGTGCCATCTCCGGTGCCCCCCCCCACTGTGGTTGCAACTGCCGCGGCCTTAGACGCCGCGTCGCCCATTTAGAGGACCAGATTCGTGTCCTCCTCCAGTCCCGCCCCACCAGTTAGTCCCTGTCACTGCCCCTTTTTTAATTCCTGTTTGTTTCCTCACTCGTTTGGGCGTTCTCTATTTCTATGGACAGTCGTTGGGGTTAGGGAGGGGGGTGGGTCAGCTTTTGTGGGTTTAGTTTATTTGTTAGGGTCAATTAAATATATTTTTCTATGTTACATGCAATGTTGTTAATGTTTTGTAGGTGGGGTAACTGTTTTACATCACACTGTTTCTTTGCTGGTGCATGGCCGCCCATAGCGTGTGTTTGATTTCAATAATTTGCTGACTGTATAAGACACAAACAGATAGATGCGACACACCTCACTCATTGACTGGTCCTACTATGCATTCTTTGGAGTGGTGTTTGAAACTGACATCATTGACATGTCCATTATTGATTCTGCCTCCCCCAAACTTCTCTCTTACCGGTGCTTGATGTTTATGTCCAACTGTGGCACAGCACTGGCTGCATGGTGAAGATGGTTTCCTTTTTCATACATGCCATGATTGGGGTGGTGGTGGTAGTATAGTAGTAGTATACACTGGCAGGGTAGCAGCATTTCCAAAAAAAGAAAAGGAGATAGTCAATCGCCTTTGAGAGACTGTTAGAGGAGTAGTTGAATGAAGTACATCACAGAATTTACCGAGCAACAATTATATGTTCAAATATTTGACAAAAAAAATGAATGCTGGATATTATGAGGATAGCCTACTAGACAGAGTTACAAACTATAGTTTTGTCGACTTGGCTATGCCTACAGTCTAACAGTTAGTGCTGTATATGAGGAATGACAACAAACAAATCAAATCAATGCCGGCAATTCATGCTGAGGTATATGTTCCTTTGTTAAATAAAATAACCTGTGAAATATCCTACTCATGGGTGGGCAAGCAGAAGAAGATCATCGCTCTGCATTGAAATTGAAGTAGTGTTGCTTTCACCACATCCGCCCCAGCAAGTGTGTGATTAAGTATTGGTGTACTTTTAATTTAGTTACACCTCGACAATAAGTCACACAGCCCGGGGGAAGAGGGTTAGGGTCCGTTGATTGGATGGGAAGGGGGATTTTGGGAAAGGTTTGACATAGAAAAACAGTATGCATACATAGACAAACAAACGACAATCATTGAAGACTACCATACCATATCCATTCCATATGTTAAGGTATAAAAAAGGAAATGCATGCATGATGAGACCCGGATTACATACACTTCTATTTCTTGTTCTGTTCCGGCCTTAAAACTTTAACAGATAGCAAATAGAAATTTTAAATATTGGTAGTGAAGAATCGTAAACACAGAGAAAACGTAATGATGATTGATAATAACAACTCCAAGAACACACTGTTGTAAAGAATGTATACAAGATATTAATCAAATTTTTTAAAAGAAGTGAAAAGTGGATACTGTTACTGTCTTATCCTGGTCAAAAATGTGGACTGGTTTTTTGCATCTCGGCATTCCTCTTGCTCCTCTCGTCCATCAATCTAGGGTGTGTCGCCTCACCACTCGCCACTGCCCGGCTGGAATAAAAAGGTGATTGATTGGTAAGGTAATTAATATGCATTGTAATGTTTTACAAAGTTTTGGACAAGGCCCGGCCTGTAATTTTAGATTGAAAACCAAAGGGGATATTCAGAAAGAAAGTGAAAACAAATGCACAAGTGATGGTGTAGTGCAACAAGAACACTTTCCGAGGTGGCATGTATGCATATGCATCATCTCTACTGTAGTCTGTTTCCAGCATAGACCTTCAACAGTAACAGGAGAGATCAGGCCCACAGTGCTTACCATTAGCACATCCTACGTTACCACTTTACAGTCCTTTTTTTTTTCTCTCAAAGAGTTGGACAAACGCAAAGCACATTATCCATTCCAGACATAGCATTTTACAGTTAAAGTTAGTAAAATCAATGCACTGCAGTCATCCCACCGCTACACTCTATTCAACTTCTACACAGACATTTGGGTGTGCTGTGGTTGTGGTTCACGTGTTTACCTTTAGGCTTTTCCGTTTTATGCCACTCATGAAACATCCTCCTGACTTCATCATCAGCTCTGATACTTCTACTGACTGAAGATCGGCCTGCAGTACAAGTGTAATTTTTAGAACACAACAAGAGTAGAAATATAAATATTACTGACTTGAGTCATTCTTTATTGTGTACAGAAAGATAGATTAACACTAGTACACTTTGACATCATTCACTTTGTGCACAACAAACAACGCCAACACAAAGATCAATAGCTCAGAGTCAGGTGTCCAATGCATGCCATTAATTATCATCATTTATTACCTGTTACTTCTCATCTTAAGTTAACGGGCCGTCTCTTTCGCCATCATCATGACGGACGGTGCTGTTTAAGTCACAGTCATTTGCATTGCGCAGCAGATTGAGTGAGTGCCCTTCCTGTATTGAATTAAAAGCAATGTATCACCAAGATGCAGGAGAGAAGTACACATTTCTTGTTTGCCAGAAGAGGAAAATTAGTAATTACTAGTGTGTTCTGTAGAAAGTTGATTAGTGGCAGTGCACAATTACATCAATTCATTCATGCGCAACACACACAACAAAATCTACATCACTCAGTCTGCTTTTCTGCGGACAATGCATGGCATCAATCATTACCTGTTGCATCTTATTTTCAGTTAATGGCCAGTCTCTCTCGGCTCTGAAGGAGGATAGCTATAGAAGTCATCAGATTCATGGTCCACTTGTTTTGGAAGGACGAGGAAAGTTTGAATTTGTTGTTACCATCATCCAATCATCATTCATGAGGGAAATGGAATTGACCAGGAGATGCAGTATGATCGAGCGGAGGAGCTGGATTCTGAGGACTGTAGTGTCAAATGGCAGACACCTGAAACTTGTATCTTAAATTAGAAGATTAGAAGACGGTGATAATGCATTGGTTGCGATTCACAAGTTTATAACCGGAACAACAGACACAAACAAAGGGGGAAAAAAGGGAGGAAGACAGTAAGTGCGAGCCTAATTGTCAGGGAAGTATAGCTCGTCCTCAAACTCTGGGGGATCTTCCAGTAGTAGGTAATCATCTGACACAATACTACCGTCACCTGAGCCGCTGTCCTCATCTTCCTCTGTTGATTCATGCATTGTGTAATTCGGTGGTATGAAGTGCTGATTCATTTTGATCATTGTTAACCTCTCCACGTTTTTGGGAGATAGACTGGTCCTTCTCAAGGTTACAATGGAACCAGCAGCACTGAAAACACGTTCGGAAGAGACACTTGCGACAGGGCAAGCCAGATAGCTTATCGCCAGCCTGCTGAGCTGTGGCCATTCAGACCTTTTCCTATACCAATACTGCACTGGGTTTTGATCAACGTACACCTCTGTTGGATCGTCCAGATAGGCCTGGACCATCCGCTCAATGTTCAGGGTTGCTGCTGGTAAGCTTTTGTGCTGTTTTTTCTGTGCATCAGCACTGTGCTTACGGCCCATCTTTACATACCAATCTGATAATGATTGTACTCGGCCGAATGATCCAGTTATTGTTTTTGTAGTCGATGGTGATGGTGAGTGTTGCGATTGTGAGCCAACCGCACTGCCCTCAGCCGACGAAGTTGCACTTGATTCTGCATGGCCTGCTTCAGTATCAGTACTTGTTGTGGGTTGATGTGGCGGGCTTTTAATTAGCAGCCCTTCGTTTTCAAACTTGATGGCTGCTTCAGCTATACAACTTTTGTAGCGGGCAACATCAGTGTCGGAAAAAGAACGGAATAGTCCTAATTTTGCACGTGGATCCAGAATTGTGGCACAAATGTAATGGTCTTGTGACAAAATTTTATTTTGTATCCTTACATTTTCTGATAAGCGCCTGGATAAGCTCTCCACCAAGTCATGGGCTTGCCTTCTGTCCTCTACACCTTTGTAGGATTCAGACACATTATTCAGCTCATGCTCTAGCATTTGCAACAATGGGATCGCTTGGCCCATTGTACAGTCCTCCTTGCTGACTTCACGTGTGAAGACCTCAAAAGGAGACAGCATCTCAGTCAGGCATTGAATTAGGGTCCATTGCTCCCTCTGAAGGGTCATGCCTTTAACACTAGCATCACTGCCTTTGTACCAGACATAATCATTGAGTGACCTGTGCTGTTCGTACAGACGATCAAGCATGTAATACGTTGAGTTCCAACGTGTTGCCACCTCCTGGATGAGTGCCTTGACTGGCACCCTACGCTCACGTTGGAAGATCCTCAGCTGCTTCCGAGCTTTAAAAGAATGGCTGAAATGAGTGCATATTCTTCGGCAGATGGACAGTAAATTGCTTACTATGGGTTCTTTTTTCAGAAAGTCTTGCACTATAATGTTTATGCAGTGTGCCAAACACGGAACCCTGAAATAGGAACCAAGTTCCATGGCCTTAAGTACATTACTGCCATTGTCTGTGGCAACAAAACCAATACCAAGCCCTCTGGGCTGCAGCCATTCCAAAACCTTGGTGCGAAACTCTTCTAAAATGTTTTCAGCCGTATGAGATTTCTCCATGGCGAACATGGCTACAGTTGCATGTTTCCGAGTACCTTCAAAAATCGCAGCTGTGTCAACAACACCTCGTGCAGATAGTAGATCTTTAACCCCCACAAAAGAGATCCAGTGTGCAGTGATACACATGTAATCTGTGGCTTGGCAACTGGTCCACATGTCTGTTGTCAGGTGGATATTGTGCACAGCACTCTTCTGCAAAGCTTGTCCAACCAATTCCAGCACATCATGATGTAGTGCCGGAACAGCAATTCTTGCGAAATAGGACCGGCTTGGAACTTTCCATTTCGGGCAGATGGCAGACACAAATTCAAGGAAACCCACCCCTTCCACAAATGAAAAAGGAAGAAGGTCCAGCGCTAACATTTTAGCCAGCTTCGCATTGTACAATCGTGCCGTTGGGTGGTTGCGTTGGAACTGCCCCTCCAACCTAAACATGCTGTCAATGGTAGGCTGGCTTACTTTCCTTAGTGGTGCCATTAACCCACTAAGGCTCAACGACACAGATTGTCTCATTGAGGTACTCGCCGCCGGTCGCCTTGGTGTCTCACCCACACTCTGAGTATGGCTCTTACTGCGGTGCCACTCTGATGTTACTGAGGAGGATGTGGGCGTTACCACTGCAGTGACTGCACTACTGGAGACAGGGCTAGAAATGCCTCCCTGTTCTTCACCTGCCACCACAATAATATCGCTCCCTGATTCCTGACCAACTTCAAAGGGTTTAGTTTTCCTACTTTCTTTTAACTTAAGTAGGTGATCCTCCCACACAATAGTGTGGTGTGTTCTGAGATGACTTGCTTGTCCTCCGGTACCATAGTTTGTACCAAGCTTACCACGCCGAACACCTTGCCGACAAATTGCGCATATAGCAACGTTCTCCTCCTTGGCGCTAACAGAAAAGAAGTCCCAAACTGGGGAGGAGAACTTTCTGGCACTGCTGGATGTGCCACTTTCAACACCAGATGAACTTGAGGGGGTCCTTGAAAATATGTGACCCTGTCCACCTACACTGTGACTTTTACTACCACTTCCTACTGAGGTGGTTGAGCTGGATGTAGGTCCCTGCCGGGCCTTGGAAAATATGGCAGCTGGAGGTAGTGGTGGTGTAACCTGTGTTGGTGAGATCCGTGCTGCATCCCGCTCAGTAGCAGCCTTTCTGGATAGGGTTAGAATGTCGGTCTCCAATCCCTTTGGGGCGGGAGTAATGTGCGTGATGACTGGCTCGTCTTCATCAACATCATCACCCCCCTCTTCTACATCTACCTCCATAACTCTAAGTTTTTCTGGGACCTTCCTTTTCAGAAGCAATGTCTTGTGGCGTACTTCACTCTCAGACCGAGCTGGTGGGACCCAAGTGTCATCACGATCATCAGAAGCGGGGCTTGAAGAAGAAGATGATGGACTAAGCCTCCTTTTCCTTGCTGGTGGTCTGGAAGACAATAGATGTTCTGGAACAGTGGTTTGACTTCGCTCCGCTTTGTCTGCAGGAAGCTCGATTTCCTGAAATGCCCCTACGTCAGGAGCAACAACTACTATGGTGGGCTGTTGTGGCGGCTGCTGCTGTTCTGGTTGCGGCGGCTGCTGCTGCTGGTCTGGTTGCGGCGGCTGCTGCTGCTGGTCTGGTTGCGGCGGCTGCTGCTGCTGGTCTGGTTGCGGCGGCTGCTGCTGCTGTTCTGGTTGCGGCGGCTGCTGCTGCTGTTCTGGTTGCGCCGGCTGCTGCTGCTGTTCTGGTTGCGCCGGCTGCTGCTGCTGTTCTGGTTGCGCCGGCTGCTGCTGCTGTTCTGGTTGCGCCGGCTGCTGCTGCTGTTCTGGTTGCGCCGGCTGCTGCTGCTGTTCTGGTTGCGCCGGCTGCTGCTGCTGTTCTGGTTGCGCCGGCTGCACACTGATCTGCTGAGTTTGCGCCTGCGTTGAACTTGATTGTGTACTACTTTGCGGTAATGACATTTCTTCAACACCGCTGCCCGTTAGTAGACTGGCTACCTCTGCGACAGTAAAGCCCTTGGGCCTAGGTTGGTGGGGTTGCTGGACCGCTGTGCTGCTCCCAGCTTGGTTCCCGGACAACGCTTTGGTGCCAAAAAAAACCTTGGCCGGCACACCACCAGTCGTGGTTAATGGCACTTCCTTTTTCTGTTCCTTCTTCTCACCAGCAACTTTCTTGGTACTGGACCTGGTACCTTTCTTTGGGGCCATCTTATTCCGACGTCAGGCAGGAGGCAGATGCACAACAAGTTCTGGTCACACGTGGGCGTGATGCGCAGCAGGACTTCTGTCTGGCTGGCAGTACAACGGGTAGCCAGGTGATGCCGATGACACCTCCTACTCTGTCTTTTGTGCACCTAAAAGCAAAGAAGACAGGAGAAGAACATCAGTGAAATGTTGCATTTGTTTTTGTGGTTCAGTTACTTAGTACTGTACTAGTGCAAACAAAAGATAGTCTAGCCATTTATGAATTTTTTTTAACTAGAGCTATGTTATACTACTAGTACTGTGTACAGCCACACTACACTCTCAGGAAGGTGATGTCTAAAAATTCAACAGATCACATAGAAAACACTTGATCAATAAAGCTGTGGCTACCTGCTCTGGTAGCAGTGGATGAAAGCAGGCCTGCTGGCAGACAAGGCCAGGCAAGCTTGCAGGCCTAGGCCTCAAAATGGCCACCAGCCACATGTCCAGGCCCAACAACATCAGCAAGGCCACCCCAAAAAACACACTTCCCCAACTCAATCCAATGCCATCCATGCCCAAAATGATGTCTAAAATCAACAGAACACACAGAAAACAGTAGATTACTAAAGCTGTGGCTACCTGCTCTGGTAGCAGTGGATGAAAGCAGGCCTGTTGGCAGACAAGGCCAGGCAAGCTTGCAGGCCTAGGCCTCAAAATGGCCACCAGCCACATGGCGAGCCCCAACAGCATCAGCAAGGCCACCCCAAAAAACACACTTCCCCAACTCAATCCAATGCCATCCATGCCCAAAATGATGTCTAAAATCAACAGAACACACAGAAAACAGTAGATTACTAAAGCTGTGGCTACCTGCTCTGGTAGCAGTGGATGAAAGCAGGCCTGTTGGCAGACAAGGCCAGGCAAGCTTGCAGGCCTAGGCCTCAAAATGGCCACCAGCCACATGGAGAGCCCCAACAGCATCAGCAAGGCCACCCCAAAATACACACTTCCCCAACTCAATCCAATGCCATCCATGCCCAAAATGATGTCTAAAATCAACAGAACACACAGAAAACAGTAGATTACTAAAGCTGTGGCTACCTGCTCTGGTAGTAGTGGATGAAAGCAGGCCTGCTGGCAGACAAGGCCAGGCAAGCTTGCAGGCCTAGGCCTCAAAATGGCCACCAGCCACATGGCGAGCCCCAACAGCATCAGCAAGGCCACCCCAAAATACACACTTCCCAACTCAATCCAATGGCATCCATGCCCAAAATGATGTCTAAAATCAACAGAACACACAGAAAACAGTAGATTACTAAAGCTGTGGCTACCTGCTCTGGTAGCAGTGGATGAAAGCAGGCCTGCTGGCAGACAAGGGCAGGCAAGCTTGCAGGCCTAGGCCTCAAAATGGCCACCAGCCACATGGAGAGCCCCAACAACATCAGCAAGGCCACCCCAAAATACACACTTCCCCAACTCAATCCAATGGCATCCATGCCCAAAATGATGTCTAAAATCAACAGAACACACAGAAAACAGTAGATTACTAAAGCTGTGGCTACCTGCTCTGGTAGCAGTGGATGAAAGCAGGCCTGCTGGCAGACAAGGCCAGGCAAGCTTGCAGGCCTAGGCCTCAAAATGGCCACCAGCCACATGGCGAGCCCCAACAACATCAGCAAGGCCACCCCAAAATACACACTTCCCCAACTCAATCCAATGCCATCCATGCCCAAAATGATGTCTAAAATCAACAGAACACACAGAAAACAGTAGATTACTAAAGCTGTGGCTACCTGCTCTGGTAGCAGTGGATGAAAGCAGGCCTGCTGGCAGACAAGGCCAGGCAAGCTTGCAGGCCTAGGCCTCAAAATGGCCACCAGCCACATGGCGAGCCCCAACAACATCAGCAAGGCCACCCCAAAATACACACTTCCCCAACTCAATCCAATGGCATCCATGCCCAAAATGATGTCTAAAATCAACAGAACACACAGAAAACAGTAGATTACTAAAGCTGTGGCTACCTGCTCTGGTAGCAGTGGATGAAAGCAGGCCTGCTGGCAGACAAGGCCAGGCAAGCTTGCAGGCCTAGGCCTCAAAATGGCCACCAGCCACATGGCGAGCCCCAACAACATCAGCAAGGCCACCCCAAAATACACACTTCCCCAACTCAATCCAATGCCATCCATGCCCAAAATGATGTCTAAAATCAACAGAACACACAGAAAACAGTAGATTACTAAAGCTGTGGCTACCTGCTCTGGTAGCAGTGGATGAAAGCAGGCCTGCTGGCAGACAAGGCCAGGCAAGCTTGCAGGCCTAGGCCTCAAAATGGCCACCAGCCACATGGAGAGCCCCAACAACATCAGCAAGGCCACCCCAAAATACACACTTCCCCAACTCAATCCAATGCCATCCATGCCCTAAATGTGATTGAAAATGAAATATATTCAAAAAACAAAAGGAACAGTTGCTTCATCATGCACACACACACCCATGAGGCCATGCCCATGGCTAGCTCGGGCCTACTACTACAACCCACAAAATTAAAATAAATTAAAAAAAAAAAAAAGGAATGATGATAATTAATTATCAAAAATAAATTGTAGTTACACAACAACTGCAATGCCCACAATCAAACACAACAACCACTTACTTGTAAAATATCCTATTCCAAAAATCCTGAAATCCAATTGCAATGATGCAGCAGACAAAAAGAGAGATCTTTCCAGCTCCAAATCCAAAGGCAGAATGAGCAGGAGATGGACAAAGCACTGGGAGGAGCCTGCTGGACAGGAACAGGAAGTTGGAGAATCTGTGTCACTTCCTCCCTCTCTCCACTTTGTAAAAAAAAAATGAATCCTGGAGTCCTTGCACAAAAAAGGAAAGCCAAATGTGAATGTAAGGAGTTCTTTTCATCCAAAATCAGTATTTGCAGATGGTTTCATGCTGCTAGAGCCGATATTCCTCTCCAAATTGTAAATTTTACATTGTTGAGTTCTCCAGCTTCACATTACTTCCGCCGGCGTGTCGAAAACGATATGATCGCGTTCTCTTCTTTGTCCCTGTCGCGTTGGATATGACGTGTTCGCGGTCTCTTTCTCCTGTTCGCGTTCGATTTCATGTGCCCGCGTCCTCATTCTCTGGCTCGCGATGTAGAATGACATGTTCGAGATCTCAATCTTCTCATACTCGCGCGGTGCATGATCGCGAGAAGAAATACCTGATCGCGCGACAAATGACGTGATCGCGTGAAAAATGACTTGAATGCGGCCGCGAACTCTCGCGAGACAGCGCAAAATGGCTACCAAAATCCAACATCTCGTGGAGAACGCGACCGGGTCAAGAAAACTTGTCGGAGAACGCAGGGATTCAGGTAAGGCGATCGCGCGCGCGCGAGAATGTATTGTTTTACAGCGCGAGCAAGAAAAAAATTATCGCTAAGCTGCGGAATGCGGAAATTTTGACATTTTCGCGCTTTCCGCGGAACGCGAGAATGCCAAAATATCGCAACTTCCGCGAACGGAACGGAATTTTGGCCCAGGCCTAGTTTCAACTCATAGACCAAACGTTATGTGCGCCATGTTGCAGGGATTCTGCTTATACACATAACTATGCGTAGAACCCCAGGACCTCAGTGAGTTGTGGTGTACCAGAAACTCACCTCAGAACCCAGAACCCAGTATCCGGCTAGCATAAGTGTCCCATTCGTTATCCGAGATTTAGCTCGGCGGTCCCAATGAAAAGACAACCCAGAACAAGCGACTCAGTACATACTCAGGAATGGTGGGAATCGGAAATACCTGTTCGTATATTATTCTCACCTCAGTCCACAACAAGAATCAACAGAGACACGGTGAAAATAAAAAGAGTTTATTTTTATAGACCACGTGTCCTAATATGCAGTACTTTGGCTAATACAAGCAGACAAATGATTAATATCAAAACCATCAGCATAGTTACAATTCCATAGAATATAAAAGGGGTGATCATGTTATAATGACAGTGGATACTACCACCTTCCCTTTATTAAGAAGCTAATATTATTATTAGACTAACAGAAGGTCTCTTAGGCTTGAATAGGGGACCCCATACCTCAAAGATCAGCTTAGTGAAATCACATCACAGGAGCATCAGGAGTCTTCTCGCAGGAAGGCTCGTCTTCGGTCTGAATAATAAACATGATGTCTGTGATATTAAAAGCACCAACTTTCAGGTATGTGCAGCTGCTCGTGTGTTATGACTAAATAGTGGGTCGATCAACCTAGAGTGGAAAACATGCATTGTCTAACAACTCAGACTGTTTGTCACATCGTGTGCAGACCAAGGTCGCTGCGCAGAGCTCGGGATGGTAACAACAGATTGCTCTCGTGTGAGGCAAAACTCGAGTCAGCAGTTTGTTTAAGCAATAACATGTGAACGCAGTGTCGTGTGCAAAAGCAGCACGATGGCTTTCTAACTTCTGACGTGGTTATGCTAACTTAACAATGTATGTACGTATTAAGGGAGTCCTTACTACAAATGTTTGGCTATAGCAGAAGACAAATCGCCATTTTTGATCGCGCGCAAATGTTCTAGAACACGCTTCTTCATCGGGAAGATTGTGCTTCCCACATAAAGTAGGCCACAAATACACACCAAAACATAGACAACAAAATCTGTATTGCAGTTTATAAAACAGCTGATTTTCCCTGTTTTACCATTAGCTAAGATAAATGTCTTAACATGTGTACTGCTGTTGCATGCTTTGCATCTCCCACATTTGTGGAAACCTGGAAGTTCTTTTAACCAGGTTCCACGTGGCCTCGACTTGATTGTGAGGTGGCTATGCACCAAAATGTCTTTTAGGGACTGGCACTTCTTGTATGTTATATGTGGTGTAGGACTAACTTTTTTCCCTATAACAACGTCATTTCTGACTATGTGCCAGTGCTTCTTTACTATTTTGTGAATCTCCTGTGAGGCATGATTAAAAGTGGTAATGAGTCTTATCTCATGTTTAACACTGTTCTTTTCTTTAGGTAACAGTAGGCTGTTTCTGCTTATTTTCTCTGCTTTATCAGTTGCTATTCTGATGGTCCCACCCGAATACCCTCTGTTCTTGAAGCGAGCCCTCATTTGTTGTGCTTCTCGCTCGAAGGCATTCATAGTGCTACAATTACGCTTAGCTCTTAACAGTTCCCCATAGGGGATACTGTTCTTAAGTCCCGTAGGATGATGACTGTGTGCATGTAAAATGCTGTTACTGGACATGGGCTTTCTGAAGAGGCTCGTATTTAATGTTTCATGTTCGACCTCCACTAGAATGTCAAGAAACTCAATTCTTGTTCGATCGGTTTTGCTGGTGAACTGTAGATTTAATTTGTTTACTGACAAACCTTGGATAAAAATATCTAGAGAACTTTGTGGTCCGTCCCATATTAGAAAAATATCATCTATATAGCGGGTCCACATCATAACATTGTCCATGTACTGTATGTTATTGTCATGCCACAAATGTTCCGCCTCCCACCACCCCATAAAAAGACATGCATACGATGGAGCAAAGCAACTTCCCATCGCGGTACCTGTATACTGTTCATACCAGTCATCTTCAAAAAGGAAACAGTTATTGTACAGACAAAATTGTAGCATATGCAATAGTATTTCGGTATGATCGTACATAGTGGTGGGTCTGTCACTAAAATAGTATTTGCATGCTTGTATGCCCAAATCATGTTCAATACAGGTGTATAGTCCAACCACATCAATTGTCGCTAAGATATACGTTTCCTTCCATGGAATTTCCTGTACTTTAGTTAGAAAATCCATGGTGTCCCTGCAATATGATGGTAGATTCAGGACATAAGGACAAAGAAAATAATAAAGATAAATGGAAGTGTTTTCGAGGAGACTCTGTTTGGCTGATACAATGGGTCTCCCAGGGGGATCTGTTGGGTGCTTGTGCACCTTTGGCAGCATGTAGAATACCGGAGTAACAGGTTTCTTGACCAGCAAGAATAAATACTCGTTTTGGCTTAGCATGTCATCCTCATGCCAGCCATTCAGAAGTTTATGGTATTCTAAGATAGTCTTATTGTACCTTGCCTAGCTGGATCTAAGGTAGCAGCCTGAGAACTCAAGTTGCCTCTTAGCCTCTGTTCGGTACTTGTTAATGTCCCATAGGACCACGTTACCCCCTTTATCAGAGGGTTTGATAACAAAGTCAGTTGCTGCTTTTAAGGACTGCATACCAGCCCTTTGCGCAGCAGTAAGATTCCTGGCAAAATTGTTGCCCTCATTTTTCCAAAGGGACAATAGGTCAAGTAAAACAGCCTCATGGAATGTGTCTAATCCATCATGTAATGTTATAGGGTTAAATTTGGAAATGGGTTTGAAGTCATTTCTAGATCTTTTACTGACTTCCATATACAAACTAATCAGGAGGTATCGATCTGTATCCCAATCTCTGGTACCAATTTGTATTTCCCTCATATCAGCCATGGTGTCAATGTCCCGTATGGCTAAGGTGGTGTCAGCGGGGGTCTGAGACATTGGAGGCCTTGTATTAGAGAGAAGTACATTTTGTTTGGAAGTATATAACTTCAGTAGTTTTAATTTTTGTAAAAATAAAAACAAGTCAATACGTGTTTTGGCAAAGTCAAAGTTTGCAGTGGGACAGAAAGAAAGGCCTAACTCCAAGACCGATCTTTCCTGGGGGGTCAGGGTATGTTGAGAAAGATTAATGATAGTAAATTAGAGTTTGGTTGCTCACCCATCACTTGTTTCTCTTCGATCGCCTGATATATATATATATGTATATATATATATATATATATATTCACTGAAAAAAACATAGGTTTTACAGACGTTATAGTTAGGAATTAGCATTTAAAAAACCTTAGAAATTCACTGAAAAAACCATAGGTTTCAGGGACGTTATAGTTAGTTGGACATTTCACTCATGGAAAACCATAGAAATATATTACATCATCCATGACATGGGCAGTGACCTCACTGATGACATCACTGATGACATCATCCACGTGAAAATCTGATGCACCTCATCAGACCCTAATATAATAGTTGATACACCCACTCTAAAATGGAGACTATAATTTGCAAATCCATTAACATACCAATCCCAGTTAGTACATATCCACTCACTAATTCCTAGGTCTATACACACATCCATTCATTCACCCATACAGTCACTCATACATACAGTCAGCCATCAATACGGCATTATCATATCCAGTCACATATCTATGCAGACACTAACACACCGCCTCTCAATGATAGAGTTATTCACACATGTAGTCAGTAATGGAAATGATCAATCAAAGTTTTATTTACTCACCTGTACTGTTACGCATATACCACCTCACTTATTTAAACATATACTAACACATACTTCCACTCTAATACAATAACTAATACAAGCACACACTGATCCATACAGGCTCTCTCACAATCACTCAGTCTCACGTATAGTCATTTATACACTCCAACACTAATATATACTGCTTTTCACATATGCAGTTACTCGCACATGTACCAGTGAGGCATCCATTCACTCACCAATACACTCATACACACACTCACCGAGCCATACAGCCCTTCACAGATATAGACTTGAACACATATACCCAGTGAATTATCCACTCACTCATCTATGCACAGTGTCACACCCCCACCCATTCACACAGACACTCAGGCACCCATACAGATACTCAGACAACCAATCAATACCCATATCGATCCTCATTTAACTGCTAACCAACGCATGCAATCGCTTACACACCAACTGACAACCTAAACTGTGTGAATGTCTGTATCGGTCGCTAACACATGCATTAAGTGGGACACAATTAATCACTCACTTATACAGTCAGTTACACACCTACTTAATCATCCATCCTGTCTCTTATACACCCATTCATTCTTCAATACACCTTGGCATATATTTATAAAACATATTTACATTTTATAGAAACACATAGTCACTAGATGATGTCATCAGTGATGTCATTTGAGATGTCATCAGTGATGTCACTGACCATGTCATGAATGATGTAATATGTAACATCATCAGCAGTGCATTGCGGGGGCACGAGTTATCACTGGATGATGTCATCAGTGATGTCATCAGTGATGTCATTTGAGATGTCATCAGTGATGTCATCAGTGATGTCACTGACCATATCATGAATGATGTAGTATGTGACGTCATCAGTAGTGCATTGCAGGCGCGTGAGTTATAGTTAGCTCAACTAACTATAACTGGGGAATTTCTATGGTTTTCTATGAGTGAAATGTCCAACTAACTATAACGTCCCTGAAACCTATGGTTTTTTCAGTGAATTTCTAAGGATTATTAAATGCTAATTCCTAAATATAACGTCTGTAAAACCTATGGTTTTTTCAGTGAATATCTATTTATCTATCTATGTAACTATGTATCTATGTATCCATGTATCCATGTATCCATCTATCCATCTATCTATCTATCTATCTATCTATCTATCTATCTATCTATCTATCTATCTATCTATCTATCTATCTATCTATCTATCTATCTATCTATCTATCTATCTATCTATCTATCTATCTATCTATCTATCTATCTATCTATCTATCTATCTATCTATCTATCTATCTATCTATCTATCTATCTATCTATCTATCTATCTATCTATCTATCTATCTATCTATCTATCTATCTATCTATCTATATATGTCAGCAGAAGAAGTACGCGGCAGGGAGGCAGCCGCAGATGCTTTATTTGCGAACCTACCAAAAACAATGGGAAAAGGGGTCATGAGTAAGACGGCACCCAGCAGTACTGCAACCACAAATGAAAATCTTATACGTACTTTACTTAAGCGCTTAGAAAAATGTAAGCATTCAGAAGTGACTAAATGGTGGGAACATAAATCCTTATCCAAATATATCGAGGAGGGGCGAGTACCTAGGGGGCTACGCATTCTATTGGCCCCAAGCTACGAGAGCCCGAATCCTGAAATGTTAAAAGAATGGGGACACAGTAATCTGGAAGCGTCAACCAATTTAATAAAAATTTTGGTCAAATCAGCAGCAATTGACAGAGAAGCTTTAATGAAAGAGCTTGAAGAAATCAATGAACAATTATCTAAATTTGAACCCAATGAGCTCATTTGCAAATCAAAAAAGGACATGCAGGAACGGTTAATCAAACAAGAAGAAAAAATCAAGGCGCGAAAAGTATACAAGTTTGCTCGGGATAAGGAAGATTACGAGCAGGGGCGCATCTATACGTTTGCACGGAAATATGAAAATGATAAAAAATCCAGGTTAAATCAGCAAATGCCATCTACTACGCAACCAACAATTCCCACAGACAACAATAGTGAATCAGTGGAAATCAGCAGTGACAATGACTCCACTGGAAGTTTCGTATCTTCAGAAGAGGGAAGTATGAACAGACCTATGATAGCAGACAAGTCAAGAGTATTGGATTTAGGGGAAGAGGTCGATTTTTTAGTATACGACCGCATGCAAACACTGAGGCCCTGCAATCAAAGGCAAAAAGAACACTAAACAACCAACGACGGAGAGAACAGCGCAAAAAGCGCAAACTCTCACAAAAAATCAAAAAGGCAGCAGTGGCGAAAAAAGTACTAAATGACAATACTATCATCAACTTATCTACGACTGTGCTTACCGAGGCAGAAAAACAACTTCTCAGCCTCGGTTTATCATACTGCCCTATCTCGGATTTTAATTACACACGAACGCGCATAGACATTTTTCACTATATTCGCAAACTCAAGCTGCGTAAATTTTTCAGCATTAAAGATGGCCTCAAAGAAATGGAATCTAATACATCGAATCAACCCAATCTCGTGCTAACAGCGGCCGATACGAGAACGTTCCTCACAATGCATCAATTGGAGATGAACAATGCAACCATAGAGGGGGAAGCAATATCAACCCAACAAGAATTAATGGATGCAGCTGTTATACAAATAGGAGCCAATACAAGTCCGTTCAAGCCGAAGTCAAAATTTATGCCAAACATGCCAAAAGACGCTATTGATACCTACCACGATGTGATAGTGGAAGATTTAAAAAAGTTGCACCACAAATTAAAACACCGAAAAAGGTACAAAAGTGAACAGGAGAAGAATTATGCATCCCTAATCAAAAAATTGAACAATGATCATCAAATTATTGTCACAACATCAGACAAGGGTGGCAATATTGTTATTTGGCCACAGAAACAATATATTGCTGAAGCCCAGAAACAACTGAGTGATCCCCAGTGCTATGCAAAATCCAGCTTAAAACACTACAATATTGCCAAAGATCAACTGAGAAAAATCCTTTTCAAATGGAAAAGAGAAGGGATGATTTCAATGCAAGAATACCAATTTCTTCATGTAGAAAATCCAGTCTTACAAAAACTATATTTAATACCAAAGGTGCACAAAGAAACATTTCCAGTTCCAGGACGTCCCATCATATCGCCCATACAAAGTGTTGCGGAACATATCACTGAATATATTGATTATTTCTTACAGGACCTAGTAACAAGTTTGCCAACCTACATCAAAGATACAGGTGACTTTTTAAGAGAGAGCAGAAATATTCCCCAGACTAAGGATTTGCTGTTGATCACTCTTGATATTGAATCATTGTACACCAGCATAGAACATCACACTGGGTTAAAAGCATTAGAATATTTCTTAGGAACACGATCAGCACACTGCTTTAGTCATAACATGATGATTGTGGAATTGGTTACCTGGTGCTTAAACAACAATTATTTTATGCTTGGCAATGAAATATATCTTCAAATGAGAGGAGTTGCGATGGGGGCCTGCTTCTCTCCCAGCTACGCGTGTTTACACGTGGGGTGGTGGGAGGAGCAGGTCCTCAGACGCACACATCTTGCGGCTCTCTCAGGCCATGTGCTAAAATGGATGAGATACATTGACGATGTTTTTATTGTATGGAAGGGTGACAAAAGCAATGCTAAAAAATTCATCAGTGAAATCAATATCAAGCATGAAAATTTAAAGTTTACTTCGACCATCAGTAAACAAGAAGTAGATTTCCTAGATGTAAAGGTTTTCTTTCAGGGGGGGCAAATAGCTACCAAACTCCATAGAAAAAGCACTGCTGGAAACACTGTATTACATGCCAGTAGTGCTCACCCCAAACATGTCATCAACAATATCCCCTACGGGGAATTACTCAGACTTAAACGCATATGCAGTACAGAGGTCGATTTAGCCAATTGTACCTCACTAGCATTAGAAAGATTCAAACAAAGAGGATACAAAGATGCCATTTTAAATCAAGCACTTAAGAAAATGCAGGCTAGGTCGAGAGAATCGCTATTAACAAACGATGAAACTATCAATACAGACACAGCGATAGATAATCCAGATCCGACTCCTAGGTTTATAACAACCTATAACCGCCAAGAAAGGAAGATCAGGTCAATGATAACACATAGCTGTCCGATTCTATTAACAGACGCAGTTCTAGCTCCTCGACTTCCCAACACTCCAACTATTACATATAGGAAGGGACCTTCCATGAAAACTCAAATCAGCAGAAGTTTTCCAGAACTAAGCAAAAAACAAATGTTGCTGCAGTCCCGGCTGGGATTCGTCAAATGTTCCAGTTGCAGAGCTTGCAAATTTGGAACTAACACAACACAATATACAACCCCATTTAGTCCAGAAATGATTAACATCAAGGGGTCCTACAATTGCAAAACTGAGTACGCTATCTATGTCCTGACATGCACCTGTGGCCTACGATATGTTGGCAGCACCAAGCTACAGGTGCATGTCAGAATCCTCCAGCATCTCCGGGCAATCGTTAATAACGATAGCTCGTACCCAGTGGCCAGACATGTTAAGTCTGTGCACAATAACGATCTGCAGTGCCTCAAATATTATGTAATTTCATCAATTCCCAAACCACAAAGAGGAGGAGATAGAGACAAAATGCTGAGAAGGTTGGAATCCAAAATAATTCTAGAACTAGATAGCAAATTCCCCAACGGCCTCAATACTACGGAGGACTTATATCAGTTTCTATAATAGATGGCATCAGGATAGCAAGAATTTATAGATCTGCACAGATGATAATATGGCATCCTCCCTGCTGCACTTTTTATCTTAGTTCTTTGCACATTTTCTTTTTTACTGAAGAATAATTTTTATAAACACAAGACTTTTTCTATTGGGATATCAAATTAAGCCCAATCTTAGGAAATTTGATGACATAAAAACTATTACAGTTTTTATAGGGGTAAATACATTTTTTCACTATTGCACTTTAGGGATTAATTCAAAAAAGGCAAAAAACAGGGTCTATATTCTTTCGTTCTCACAAAAGAGATGAAACAATATGTTTGAAAATTAATTTTATTTATTGATTAGGGCATGGTCTATCAGTCAACATTTAGGCTGTATACTTATTGTGTTTCCAACCATTATGATACTGTTAATATGTAGCATAGCCAACATCAGCGCAATTTGCACAATTCAAAATACCTTTGTTTACATAATTTATTTGCGTCATGTTGCACATGTATATGTTTACTTATTGCATATTTTGCACATTGTTGATAAAATATATTTATTTGCGAATTTTGCACCAGAAAAAGTGGAAAAAAGCGATTTTTGCACATAGCTATTGATACAGGCTATAAATACATATATGAACAGGTTGCAGGTCTCTCACAAAAATAGTGGGAAAGGAATGCAAAGGTAACATCATTAAGATATTGATAGGATTGATGGCTAAAAAAACTGATGCTCATCCATAAGAGAATATTGCATTTATGCTGATAAAAACCACACATGTTTTGTTTCTCAAAAATAACGCAAACAGAAATTGACATCACAGGTCAAATGATATTTGACTAGGTAGAAGAAAGACTTACCCTTTGGAAATATACAAAAAAAAGTGGCTAATAGTGTGTTGTTTATGTTTAGTATCACGTGTGATGTTTACACAAAGTTTGTATAATAAACAAAAAAAAGAAAAACATGGCCAAAAACCAGCAATCTGTGAGCAAAGGCACCTGCCCGAAACGCGTCAGATTTTGCAGTTCGAGGAATAAAGTAATTGTGCCTTAAAGACTTTGGGACTCGTTTGTCTGGTGTTCGCAGAGAGGAAGTACCAAGTCAGCCTGCTTTTTGTTGATATATATATATATATATATATTCACTGAAAAAACCATAGGTTTCACACATGTTATAGTTAGCGGAAATTTTACTGATAAAAAACCAATGAAATTCCCCCGTTATAGTTAGTGCAGGCAACTATAACTCACGCGACCGCAATCCTCTGCTGATGCTAATACTGTATTTAGACACTTATGTGCCCATGTCTTCTTCCATACATTTTTAGCTATACATATATTACAAATATTTTTTTTCATAAAGACACATATGTCATCAGCAGAAGATTGCGGTCGCGTGAGTTATAGTTGCCTGCACTAACTATAACGGGGGAATTTCATTGGTTTTTTATCAGTAAAATTTCCGCTAACTATAACATGTGTGAAACCTATGGTTTTTTCAGTGAATTTGCAAGGTTTTTTAAATGCTAATTCCTAACTATAACGTGTGTGAAACCTATGGTTTTTTCAGTGAATTTGTACGGTTTTTTAAATGCTAAGTTACTTTACGCCATTCGTGGCATGCGCGCCCACCTTCGCGCACCGTGCGCGCACAGTGAGCACGCGGTGCGCTTCGCGCACCGCGCGCCCACTTTACGCAGTTAGTGCCGTGCACGCACGGTGGGCACGCGGTGCGATAACAAAGCAAGAAAGCACGTCAACAAATCTGTTTCTGTTTTCCTCCGTGACTATGGTATGGGTGCCATTTACCACAACAACTTGCGTTATGACATGCAAGACATTTATAGAGGAGATGGTGTGCACTTCAATGATGAAGGGAACAGAGTCTTCCTCTTGAACCTTAGACTCTGCATCGGTACTTACTTGTAGGTACCACTAAAAAATCATTTCATAAACACAACGGCTCTTTTTAGAGCCCCCTAATATCTAAACACTTAAATCTGATTTTCATTTTTTTTTTTTTTTTTTTTCTACCGTACGCTTACCGTACGCGTACCCCGTGATTTTTTTTAAAATCAATAAATGTTTTTTTTGTACTTTTCTGTCCTTCTTTGACCCCCTTACAAATGTTAGGGGGTCTGTAACTCTCCTCATTGCCCCCTTTCCTTGTTTTCACTCTTTTTTTTCAGAGTGAAATACACAAAATGGCGGCCGCCGCTTCCTGGTTTCGGCCGATTCGAATGTTTACTAAGATCTAAGAGCCAATCAGAATCACGCTCGCGCACGCCACCGTACGCTTACCGTAAGCGTACGGTAAGCGTACCGTAAGCGGGCTCAGATATATATATTGATTTAAAGGCTATTTTCTCAGAATCTACTGAACAGATTTACACCAAACCTACAAAAGGCACTTCCTTGACCTAGGGACTACCTCTCTGCCAAATTTTGAGTAATTCTGTTCAGCCGTTCGGGCTGTAGCTCGTTCTAAAGGTCCTATGGAAAAATGCATGGGAAAAACGCGTTTTGGGACCCCCCTTTTATCTCAGCCCCCGCTTGACGGATCCCCCCGAGACTTTCAGGGTAGGAGCGGAGCGTAGCGCCCCACCTATTTTGAGAAATTCGCGAGGATTCGTCGACCGGCGCCAAAGTTATTCAAAATAGAATGTTGAGGTTTTCCTATGGAAACGTGGTCCTAACTATAACTACCTACTGGCGACCGCCAGTAGGTAATATATATATATATATATATTCACTGAAAAAACCATAGGTTTCACACATGTTATAGTTAGCTGGACATTTTACTGATAAAAAACCAATGAAATTCCCCCGTTATAGTTACTGCAGGCAACTATAACTCACGCGACCGCAATCCTCTGCTGATGCTAATACTGTATTTAGACACTTATTTGCCCATGTCTTCTTCCATTAAATTTTAGCTTTACATATATTACAAATATATTTTTTTCATAAAGACACATATGTCATCAGCAGAAGATTGCGGTCGCGTGAGTTATAGTTGCCTGCAGTAACTATAACGGGGGAATTTCATTGGTTTTTTATCAGTAAAATGTCCAGCTAACTATAACATGTGTGAAACCTATGGTTTTTTCAGTGAATTTGCAAGGTTTTTTAAATGCTAAGTTACTTTACGCCATTCGTGGCGTGCGCGCCCAGTTAACGCAGTTAGTTCCGTGCGCGCACGGTGCGCTTCGCGCACCGTGCACGCACAATGAGCACGCGGTGCGCTTCGCGCACCGCGCGCCCACTTTACGCAGTTAGTGCCGTGCACGCACAGTGGTCACGCGGTGCGCTGCGCGCACCGCGTGCCCACGTTGCGCGGGATGGGCCATGTACGCACGATGCGCTTCGCGCACCGTGCGCACATGGGGGACATATTTTGCGCATCTTTGTGAAATGTATTCTTTGTTAACTTCCTACCTATGATAAGCCATGCGCAAATGGTGCCCTTCGGGCACAATTTGCACACGGGGTGGGGAGAATGTGGATATTTTTTTTTTTTTACTATTTTTTACCGTGCGCGTACGGTAAGCGTAATCGGCGATTTTCCGAAAAAAAAAAAAAAAAAATTTTGGGCTTGGGGGTGGTTTGGTGACCCCTGTATCAATGCTGGGTGGTTAGGATCTCATTAAACTGCCTCTTTACACATTTTTGGGGTTGGTTTTTGCTGCCCTACTCAGGAAGCGAGAGAGAAAATGGCGGCCGCCGCTTCCTGGTTTCGACCGATTCGAATGTTTACTAAGAACTAAGAGCCAATCAGAATCGCGCTCGCGCACGCCACCGTACACGTACGGTAAGCTTACGGTAAGCGCACGGTAAGCGCACCGTAAGCTGCCACAGATATATATATTGATTTAAAGGCTATTTTCTCAGAATCTACTGAACAGATTTACACGAAACCTACAAAAGGCACTTCCTTGACCTGGGGACTACCTCTCTGCCAAATTTCATTAAATTCTGTTCAGCCGTTCGGGCTGTAGCCCTGTCTAAAGGTCCTATGGAAAAATGCATGGGAAAAACGCGTTTTGGGACCCCCCTTTTATCTCAGCCCCCGCTCGACGAATCCCCCCGAGACTTTCAGGGTAGGAGCGGAGCGTAGCGCCCCACCTATTTTGAAAAATTCGCGAGGATTCGTCGACCGGCGCCAACGTTATTCAAAATAGAATGTTGCGGATTTCCTATGGAAACGTGGTCCTAACTATAACTACCTACTGGCGACCGCCAGTAGGTAATATATATATATATATATATTAATAGTATACTCTCCACGCTTCCACTTTGCTTTTGCTTCCAGCTGAAAAAAGGAGAAACGGACCGTCACGGCTCTGGCAGGAAGATATTTTATTCAATGAACTCCCCTCTGCGACGCGTTTCGAGCACTGAGTGCCCTTGATCACACAAAGAGCGTTGCGTCCGCCATTATTTTTAAATATGACATCGTGAATCACATGACCTTCACCAACAGACAGTAGAAATACTTCGCTAAATGGAACATTCGTTGTTACAAGGCAGATGTCACATTCATTTGGTAAACCAATTGATTTGTTGTGGTTGCTTGTTAACATTTCTAAACTGCATAAATGCATTATTTTGAAGCATATCTTAGCAGGTTATATAAATATATAAATACTTTAAAAGATATATATAAAATATTTGTATAAATATTTTTAAAACCACTTTAAACTACATCATGGGACTTTGCTACTTGTAAACATGATCAATAAATATGTAAACAAACTGTTGTGCAAAATATGGCAAGATGTGCAAACTTTGCAAAATTAAATCGCCAGTGTCCCTACTGTTGTACACCAATATGCTTCCTTCTTTCACAATACTTTATTTCTGCATAAATGCTTGACAAATATGACCTCGCTAACCAACTTATTATAGCGGATTCGAATTTCTAAACATTGTCTGAATTTGCTATTTCCAGCTATTATCTAAACAGTGAGTTAATAAACTATGTGCACTTCCATCAAAAAATAGAAAATCTTTTTTTTATATGTCTTTTTGTGCGTGTATTCAAATAAATATTTTGTACACAACCCTCACTATTTATTTCTATAAAAATATATATACCCTTAATGTGCAAAAAATGATCATATACAAAATTCAAAATTTAAAATAGAATGAAAAAATTACGGGAAAGAATGTTACAGTGCTTGACTTCTTAAATGCTAAAAAGATAAATAAATAAATAAGTCAAAAGTATAGCTATCTTGATTTTTGGCTCATTGATATACCTAGTACTAATCTAGTCATCTTTAATAGATGTACATTAATTTAAACTCAATGCAGCAAAAATTACTATTCATTTATTGTTTCACCAATGACTCATTTATACACCACTTATAGATAGTTGTACATGTCTTCAGTGGTGTTCAACCCATTAGGGCTTTTACTGTCCAGTTCTAAAATCATGTGCGTTTCTAGTTTTCTTAAGAGCTTTTCTCGATTGCCTCCCCTTCGCAGGGGGCTTACTGCATTGATGACATAATATGAAAGACAACTCTACTCATTATTGTGAACAGATCTAAAATGTCTAGCGACTGGATACGCGTTGTCATTGTTCACGATGGCCCTGAGATGCTGCAAGATTCTAACGTGCACCTGCAGCTTAGTGCTACCCACATAGCGTATGCCACAAGTGCACGTCAAAACATATACAGCATACTCAGTCCTACATCCAAAATTGCCTTTAATCGCGACATCGGTATCAGAAAAAGGGGTTTTATAATGAGTTGTGTTAATGCCAAATTTGCAGGCGCGACATGATGAACATTTATGAAAACCTGCTTTGGGTTTGAGCCATGTATTAGCCATACTGAGTTCCGGACTTGTTTTTACTAGTTCACTTCTCATAGATCTAGATTTCCAATACGTAATGGTAGGTAGCTCTAGTAATCTACTGCCTAGAACCCCATCTGTGAGTATAATAGGCCAATTCTTTTTAATGATTGATTTTACTCTCCTCTCTTGTTTACTAAATGTAGTAATGAAGCGAGGACTCTCTTCTTCATTAGTATCAATTAGTTCTTTAGGAGCTAGTAGGGACTCCCTGGGTCTATCATCCATCTTCCTCAGAGCCATTGAGAGGGTAGTATCACTATACCCTCTCTCTTTGAGTCTCCCTATCATGTCTTTAGAACACTTCTCATATTCCTGTTGGGAGCTACAGATGCGTTTGAGTCTTAGTAGCTCACCAAACGTAATGCTCTCTATCAGGTGTCTGGGATGTTTGCTGCTAGCATGAAGTATACTATTACCAGCTGTAGCTTTTCTAAACAGTGTGATTGCTGATTGATACTTGTACATCCAAAAAGTCTACTTTTTCTCTACTAATGTTGGATGTAAAGTTGAGATTACTAGAATTGTTGTTTAGTGTGTTGACAAACTCTTGTGCACTTGCCTCATCACCATCCCATACACAGAAAACATCATCTATAAATCTTAACCAATGATGGACATGATGCATACTGGGTGTTTTCCTCAGGACCTGTTCCTCCCACCAGCCAACATGCAAGCATGCGTAGCTGGGAGAGAAACAAGATCCCATAGCCACGCCCCTTTCTTGTTTCCAGGTAGCTTTGTCAAACATGAAGAAATTCTTATTGATGCACCAAGCAGTCAGTTCACATAGCATTTTGTTGTGACTATAATATTCACAGGGTCTTTTGTCCAAAAAGTGACTGACAGCTTTTAATCCTGCTTCATGTTCAATGCTGGTGTATGCGATTCGATATCTACTGTTAATAGACACCAGCCTTCTTGCCATTGAATGGTATTTATCTTATTTAAAAAGTCCCCAGTATCTTTCACATAACTGGGTAAACTTTTGACAAAGTCCTGTAAATAAAAATCAATGTACTGGGAGATGTGTTCACTAACACTGTTGATTGCAGATATTATTGGTCTGCCAGGTGTTGGGATGATCATTTTATGGACCCTATGGATTAAATACAAGATAGGAATCACTGGGTGTTCAATGTGGAGATAATCAAATTCAGTTGATGAAATAAAACCTTGTCTCTTATGTTGGCACAGTAATTTTTTTATCATTTATTTTGCTCTCTTGTACTCAGTTCCATTAGATTTGTGGTAACATTGTTCATCATTTAATTGCCTCATTGCCTCTTTAATATAGTCTTTTTTGGGCCATAGAACAATATTTCCTCCCTTGTCGGATTTATTAATGATCACCTCTTGGTTATTGCCCAATTTCTTCATCAAATTTACATACTGTGTTAGATTGTAATTTTTCTTGCGATGATGTTGTTTATTGACTGTTCGATTCAATTTTTTCAAATCTTCAATTACGCATTCATGAAAAATGTCTATTGCATCTTTTGGCATGATAGGAATAAACGTACTATTTGATTTAAAGGGACTCTCACCTGCTCCTTTTTGGGATATATTAATTCTCTGTAATCGATCCTGAGTACTGATTTCATCTATGTCACCTAATTGAGACATGTTAGTGGATGATGCTCCCAAATCATGAAGAGTTAAAAGAAATTCGGCATCTGATGCTGGAATGACTGAACATGAGGTATTGCTGTTTTGATTTTCCATTCCCTTATTGCTGTTAGCGTTGCCCGCTTTAATGTTGAAGAACTTTTTAAGTTTAAGTTTCCTTATAAAGCAAAAAATGTCCACCCTGGTACTGGCATAGTTAAATGAACTCTCGGGGCAAAAGTTGAGGCCTAGAGCAAGAAGTTGTTTCTCTGCTGCTGTTAACGTAATGTCAGACAGATTTTAAATAGTCAAATCAATTACCGCTTCTTCCTGAACCACTGCTGTTTTTCTTTTGCTGTGGTTTTGTGCTTCTTTCTCCTTGCTCTCCGTCTTGCATTCCTCCTGTTCCTATTTGATTGTGGCGATTTCTCGGATGGAGCGTTTGTCTCTGATCTCCCACTAAAAAATCGATTTCTTTCCCCAGGTTCAACACCACCTTAGAATTGAATCCCTCATGTCTACTAAAATCCGAGCTTACCACACTCGAAGTTGATGCTGTGTCGCCTTCAGTTTCAGATACAAATTCAGTGTGGTTTTGTTGTTGCTCTGATGGGTTCGTGGAATTCTTGCTGTTAAATTTCAGTTTTTTTGCATTATCAAATTTACGGGAAAAAGTGTAGATTTTCCCCTGTTCATAATCTGTCTGATCTCGGGCAAACTTTTGCGCTTTACGGGTTTTAATTTGATCTTCATGTTTGCGTAGTCGTTCACTAATTTCTTTACGTGATTTAATTATGAGTTCCTTTTGGTCTGAGTGAGCCGTCTTGTCTAGCTCTTCGTTGATTTTGGTAATATCTTCTAGAAGAACTTGGCGATCTATGGCTGCATATTTTATCAGGATTTTGACTAGGTTCATAGATGCCACCAGATTACTTTCCCCCCACTCTAACAGCATGGCGGGATTTGGTTCATAAAAGCTAGGCGCCAAAAGGATTCTCAGTCCCCGGGGAACTCGTCCCACCTCTTCATATTTTGTAAGCTAATTGTGCTCCCACCATTTAGTTATTTCACTTTTCATCTTTTTTTCCAAAGTTCTCAATAGCTGTTTTACATCTTGGTTGTTGATGTTCTGACTGCCCTCCGTGTTTCTCGTATTAGTATTAATTTTGGGCAGGTTGCCAAACAATTCTTCAGCTGCTGCTTCCCGCTCATTCACTAAGCTGGCTGACATTTTCTTTGAGAGTGGAGGATGTTTTTATATATTGGAGTCGGTGTCTGCCGTTCTCCACCACTCACTGCTTTTGAGCCGTAACCTACGCGCAGAACTTCATGCTGTTCACTCACCGCCGGACTGCGTTGTTACCGGGTCCTCCGACCTAGTTATCTCCGTAATCCTTTTCGGCTTCCGTGAAGAATCGCACTGCTGTAGGGGGCCCCCACTTGTTACTCCTCCCCGGAATCTTCTTTGCTTTTGATTGTAGGTGGCGGTCAACTTGTGGGGAGGGGGTACCGTTGTCGGAGACAATCCACTTCCGTTATAACTATTAATAGTATACTCTCCACGCTTCCACTTTGCTTTTGCTTCCAGCGGAAAAAAGGAGAAACGGACCCTCACGGCTCTGGCAGGAAGATATTTTATTCAATGAACTCCCCTCTGCGACGCGTTTTGGGCACTGAGTGCCCTTGATCACACAAAGAGCGTTGCGTGCGCCATTATTTTTAAATATGACATCGTGAATCACATGACCTTCACCAACAGACATAGTAAAAATACTTCGCTAAAAGGAACATTCGTTGTTACGAGGCAGATGTCACATTCATTTGGTAAATCAATTGATTTGTTGTGGTTGCTTGTTAACATTTCTAAACTGCATAAATGCATTATTTTGAAGCATATCTTAGCAGGTTATATAAATATATAAATACTTTAAAAGATATATATAAAATATTTGTATAAATATTTTTAAAACCACTTTAAACTACATCATGGGGCTTTGCTACTTGTAAACATAATCAATAAATATGTAAACTAACTGTTGTTCAAAATATGGCAAGATGTGCAAACTTTGCAAAATTAAATCGCCAGTGTCCCTACTGTTGTACACCAATATGCTTCCTTCTTTCACAATACTTTATTTCTATATTATTATATATATTCACTGAAAAAAACATAGGTTTCAGGGGCGTTATAGTTAGGAATTGGCATTTAAAAAACCTTAGAAATTCACTGAAAAAACCATAGGTTTCAGGGGCGTTATAGTTAGCTGCACATTTCTCTCGTACAAAACCCTAGAAATTCCCCTGTTATAGTTAGTTCAGTTAACTATAACTCGCGCCCCCGCAATACACTGCTGATGACGTCACATATTACATCACTCATGACTCTTTTTTTGCAGGTGACTTGATATCTGATTATGGTCAAATTTCAAAATTACATAAACAAAGTGTTTTAAGAAACGTGTTTCAACTTTGTAGATTCTTGCAGGCCTCTTCATTCTCCATATTGAGACTTAGTTAAACTTACCTTCACAGTAATAGGAATAAAAAATGTTATTCATTTTTGCCTATTTTTCTTTCAAATATAAATTCTTAAAAATTGTTCATTTTAAAATTTGGATCTGTGAAAGAAAATAAAATAAAAATTATAACATATAATAATACACTTTTTACAACACAACATAATTTCCACAAAGTAATTTGTTTGCCTTTTTTGCTGTTCTCAGAATATATTGAATTTCACTAGAAATAGTGATTTCAATGGTACTCATCACATAACAGCGGGCAAAAAAAAAAACAATCAGAAAGATTGTTAAAAAACAACAACATACTATTCTCAGTAAAATTCCAGAAAATACAAATCATACACACATGAAATGCTTACAGATTACAAAATTTTATAACTTTAACTTATAAAATCTGTAAATGTTGCCACATTAAAATAATCACCGAATAAATGACCACCAAAGAGTCAAAAATTCAAAAATATACCTTTCCTTGAGGCCAAATGGTATTTTTGCACTTCTTCTTTATGTAAACTGTCCAATGGTAGTTCTATTAAATTATAATAATAAATTCCTCAGAGAGTAAATTAGCTTCCTAAAACTTTGGCTTCAAAAATATTAGGTAGGAATTTTGTAATTCCCTAGGCAAACGTTGTTTGAAAACCAACTCGGCATCGTTACAAAGTGTCCAGCCTTTGTCACATTTTAGATAGGCAGTGTAATGTCCAGATGTGGTGGAAGGACCATCATGGAAAATTATTGCAATTGCTACAAAAGTCCTTCCTGATATTGATATTTGTGCTGCTACAAATTGTTTTATTAAAGTATCCAATGTTCTTCCATCAGCTGTACAACGTTGTATCATTAAAATTATGTATTTTCCATATTTTGTTAACAATAATGTGGATAACATTTCTGATTTACATTGGCTACACTCCATGTTTTGATTTGCACCTTTCACTAATTTATTGAAAGCCACTGATTTACAGTCTGGTAATGTTAAATACAGAAATCTCTCAGTGTCTACATTGGTGCTACATGTATACGTGCAATTTTCACAATGATGTTCCCATTTGTAAGAAAGGCCAAAAATATTTTCTATTTCTACACCTTCATTTTCAAAAATGGTAAGCATATACATTAAAAATTCCTGAGCATCTTGTTGGATATTTTGTGTAAATTGTGTAGAACCAGAACACACATCCAAAAGACTACGAACATCTGAAACAGATTGTATTTTACTTCTATCTGTTGTCAATTTTTCATAAACAGAGTGCAACAGAGAACAAAATCTTTTTTGCCGATTCTCCATAATTTGCTCTTGCAAATCTTCAAGATAAAAAACAATATTGACCACTACATTAGCATAGCAGTTGACACCAGAACTATTTTCAAACTGATAACCAACAATCTCTTCAACAGTGTCCAATTTCTTTTTACCTGCAATCACAACATTATCTTCAACTTCATCAATCTGATCAAATGTAATTTTTAAAAATTAAATTCCTTCTTTTTTCTGATAATTCACAAAATCCACCACTTTGCCCATTGCACCATTACCTAAACCTTTCTCTACATCCAAATTACGCCTTAAAATTACCCGACAGTTTACACACACATACAGTGTCTTTTCCAAACCAGCAGTTTTAGATATTTTTTTTTCTAAACAATCTACTTTTGATCTCAACTTACCCGTTAAAATAATAGTGATTCCTTCATATAGTATTTTATCGATGGATTCCATTTTGACAATTTCTTCATTTTCCAATTTTAATAATTCTTCGTTGAATATTGAACACTCACGCAGTGTTGGCATTAAGCAAATCACTGACTTATTTTTAGCAATTTCCACGTACACTTTTGCAGCAACTGCATTTTCATTTGGAAAGACATTGCAAAGTAATATGCTCTCCAAAGCATCTTTCTCTTTTTTTGAAAGAATTCCAATTCTTATATCTTGAAGAATACTTCCATATTCAGCATCATTTGCCTGTCGCATATTTGTTGTCAGTTCTTTGTATTCAAAATTACTCCAAATGTTCACATTACCAACACTGCCAAGAGACTTTCTGGTATCTTCATTGGCAAGTGTTTTAAATACCGGTTGTCCTTTTACCGGTGTCAGTTGCAGTAGATCTCCAAAAACTATCACGTGATTTCCTCCAAATAACACGTCATAGTCTGTTTTAAGAATTTGCTGCATTCTTAAATGCACAAAGGCAAGCATCAAGTTTGAGACCATGCTCACCTCATCAATAATGAGAAGTTTCATTTTCTTCAGGACTCTTGAAACTTCACAACAAGCTTCTCCAGATAGCTTGTGGTATTCCAATTTGTTCTTATGCTCTACTGGCAGCATTAGTAAACAATGTAAAGTAATTCCTTTAATGTTATATGCTGCCAATCCAGTTGGAGCAGTGACAACACAAGACAAATGTGACTCCGTTTTTTTTGCAGATAGCTTGTAATTACTTTAATTAAGAAACTCTTTCCTGTTCCAGCTTGACCACTCACATACATTCGGATAGGTTGAAATGATGTACATGAGCAGTCTTTCTTTTCATGAAGTTATCCATGGTCAATCTGCTCTTTCACTTGTTGATATATTTGTTTCTGTTCAACATTTAGTTGCTCTTCCAAGTTTCCTAACTGTATTGCATCTTCTTGTGCTTGATACATTGCTGTTTCCACCTCATTCATGGCAATCGCTGCTTCATTTTCAACAATTGGTTGTCCAAGTGGATCTTGAATTAGTACAGCAGAACTTTGACTATCTTGAGAACTGTCTCTAGCAATCTCAGCTGCAATTGTAGCTTCTTGATCAATTTCATCATTCAACATTTTCACATAATTTGCGAAAGCACTGCATTGTATGCTATCTTTAGTAGCATTAAATGAATCTCCATAGCTGGGAAAATCTCCAAGTAATTCCAGTTCAGAACGCCATGGTTTGAACATTTGCAAAAGGGCTAGATAGTAAAATTCCCTTTTGTCAACAGTGTTGCAACTCAGTTTTCTGTGATTAATTAAATTTCCTTTCCTTTGTTTCACCAGACATCGTTCAGAACCAATCACTCCATATTTTCCATTGTTGATGTTCTCTGTAATATTCCGATTAAAAGTGTAGTTTTGCAACACTTCATAGAGACACATGTTCTCAAGATGATGGCTTTTCTTTGGATAGTATGTGTCCAACATATTGGTTTTCAAAATATCTGTACTTTCAGGGTCATTTTCTGCTAAATATTCAATTTCGTGAACAGATTTCAGTACCCGATTTCGCATTCCTGCAAGACTTAGACTCACCCAAATGATTCTTCTACTTTTGGAATATAGAGTTGCAGATGATAACCGATCTGAACATTCATATGCTCCAATTTCACGATGCGATAACATTTTCAAACTGAAACTGTATAATTTCTTACTTAGACTCTTCTCGGGAGAAATCTCTTCCCACATTTCTTTCAATTCAGTCTTTTCTGATTTAGTAATGTAAGACGTTACATATCGAGCAACAGCAATAGAATTGTCCTCAACATACTGAATATCCATGTTAGCATTCCACATGGATAAAATAACTGGGTTGTAGTCATTTATGTATTTCGATTCTTCGCTTCTTCGTAAGTTGTAGGTGTTTTTCAGAGACTTTCTTGTGATGGTATGTCGTACAGCTGACATGAAACTGTTCACTCTTCCTTTGGCTAATACAGGACGTGAAAATCCAAAACGACATTTGGTATAGAACTTATCCTTTGACTTGTACTTTCGTCGACAGTATTTTCCACACCTCTGGCTTTGAAATCGTAAGACTTGTTCTCTTAAGTTTTTGTCTTCTCTGCTATTTGGTACAGCACATGTAGCATAATCTTCAAAGAAAGACAAAACACTTTCATCTGAATCTGTTCCAAATTTGGGGGCATCCTTGACCCATAGCAACATATGTATGTGAGGAGCACCTCTTGCTTGATACTCCTTTCTCCAAAAGAAATCCACAACTTCTCCAAGAGGAGGATTCCTTTTATTGCAGATGAAAGACATCATAGCTTCAAATCTATGATTGAAATATCTGCATACATTGACAGGATCCAAAGAGCACAATTCTCCAGGTGTCTTGTATTCAATATTATTTATATTGGAATTTGCCTCTCGAAGAAATTCAAGTAAATCATCCCAAGCATACCCAGCACAGCTTAGTGTAACAAACCATGTAGGAGTTCCCAAGTTCCGTAGCATGCATTTCAGTTCTCCATGTCGACGGTACCAATATTCATTAGTCCCACGCTGACATGCCATCAGATTAATCAACTGAGATTCTAAATGATCATCTCTCTGATGCACTTTATCCATAAAATCCTTAGCAGTTACATTTTGCAGATGCATTCCAGTTTTTAAAATGTGATTTACTGCATATGAAAGTCCAGAACAGTCACTTTCAAACAGAAGATGAAACATATAAGGGATACATTGTCGAAATCTTGGATCTTCTGCATATAATCTTGTTGTCCGATATTCAGATGCAGGAATCTGCACAGGACGTTCATCATATCATCCACCTTTTCCTGTTGGAAACAACTGCGGGAAACAACGAGCTTCCAAACTCTCTTCCCATACACTCATGGGAATTCCTGTTGCTTTTTTCATTTGAAACAGCTCAATTGTATTCCCCATCACCTCTTTGGAATGAAGTGGATGTACACTGTAATGTTCATAGATCTCTTCACATCTGGACATAATTGTCCACTTAATGTTTCACTGTCTTCTGCTAAATATATTTCTTCTTCTCCAACAAATACATTTCTATAGTACTCAATATTTGCATTTCCGCTGCTCACATCCCAAATCAAAACAATCCTCTACCAACAAATAAGTTGCAAATTCCATCCACTTATCATTATCTTCTATTTCACTTTTTAAATACAGATTGACACCCCTAGTCTGATTTTTATAGTGACTTCACCGACAACAAATACAAGAAACATTTGGTCTTTCACCTGAAATTACCTTAAACTTTGTCATTTCATCCTCAAATTTTTCTGCAATTACAGTTTCTACATTGTCTTCAACATTTTGTTCTACTAATGTCTCACTTTCTTCACTCTCTTGCTGAGGCCCAAAGTAACAAAACTCAATATCCTCACAGATCTGCTTCACATCTGAAACTGACCCACGCAAAAGAGCACTGTTCAACTCACCTAACTTTAGTGCTGGACTTTTTGCATAATACAACCTTCTCACTAACTTCCGCATTTGAGTATGATGTACTGCCAGCATTCTGAAATGGTGAAAAACACTTTCACAAACTTTCCTAGAAAGACAAGCCAGAGAATGACCTTGCAAACCAATATGTTTTCTCACTCTGCAAGGGTCTAGTCCTTGCAACAGCTTAATCTTTTGTTTTACACTTTTTTTAGTATAGACTTGTAAAAAAACGACATAATTTTTCAATAGATTCCTGTCGTACACTACAAACACTACTGCAATCCCAAGTGTATACAGGGTTTTAGCATGTCTCCCTAAAACTTCACCAGCTATCACTTCTTCTGCATTTCTTTCAACCATTATCTCTTTCTCCATTGGACAACCATCATTAACCTCATAACCTCTACCACTGGTGTCAACTGCGTACAATAATTTTTCACTTAGTGAATAACTCTCTTCATTAAAAAAAGGCTCTGAACTAGAACTGTGTTTCCATTCTCCCAAAACAACATCACAATTTTTTTTTAATTAATAGCTCTTTTCCTCCGACTTTTGACCTTCATTACATATATTGATTTATCTAGTGATCGAATTCTGTTCAACACTAAAATAAACAGTTTCCTTTTTACTTTAAAAGCCTTTTCCACAATGCTTTCAATATGCTTCTTCTTTTTATAAAATAAAGCTCTCTTTTTATATTTCTTTACATCTTTCAGCAAATTATGCACTACTCTCTTGTAAAATATTTTTTTGCGTAATTCCTTATACTGATTTTGTCTTCTTTTACCATACTTTATCTCCTTTGACTGAACATTTGCTTTTTTACTTTTTTACTTTTCCTCTTATTTTGATTTTTTTTCTTACTCCAAAAATTATTTGAAGTTGCAGCATTCTCTACATTCTGTTTGCTCCTACAAACATTTTTAATAAATTGCTTCGTGATCTTACAAGAAGATTTTTTCCTTTTAGCCACATTATCTTTTTCATTCAATACTTGTGGTTGATGTTTCTTCAAATAATCCTCCTGTCTCTGTTCTTTTCTTGTTCTTTTTATTTCTGGCATACTTTCTCGATTTTAACGTTGAAAAACAGTATCTGCAAAAAAGAGTCACAAATAAATGTATATTAATAACTTTCAAATTTACAATATTCCATTACTGTACAAAAACATTTTATATAAAAACAGACTAAAAAACTATAGCCCTGAACCACAAGTGTGACGATGATTAAAACACTACATACATAATGCATAGTACTTTGAAGCAGTTCATGCCCAAAAGCTTACCTCACAAAAGGACTACATGCTAACTAACTGAATGATTACAGTACTAAAAAGAGACTCACTGGGTGAGTAACAGGGTGTATGCTAGAAGTGTATGAATACTAACTGGGGAATTGAAGCTGTGAAAGACAACTGTGTAGCTCATTAGAGAACTGAATGCATACTGGATAGGCATTTAAAGCAGTCCATGTGCTAAGGCTCACTGCATGAGTACTTGGGTACTGACTGAATGATTAGACTACAGCAAGGAGACTGCCTGGATGAATTTATAACTGGTAGACTTTTCGCACAGGGAATGAATTAGTACTTGGTACTAAAAAGGTCACTAAAAGACTGCAAAGGGAGTGACAAGATGTTTGCTGGACTATATGGATATTGACTAGGGAATTGAAAGTATGAAAGAGAAATCTCTAGATGGTTAAAAGACTGCATGCATAGTGAATAGGGGTTTAAAGCAGTCCATGTGCTAAGTCCTGGCTCAGTTCATGAATACTGTCAAATGGGTTTTGGCACAGTGAATGAATTACTACATGGTGCTGAATGGGTCACTAGAAGACTACAAAGAGAGTGATAGGGTGTTTCCTGGAAGTGTATGGAAACTGTCTAGAGAATTGAAGGTGTGAAAAACAACTGTGTAGGTGGTTAGAGAACTACATGCATACTGCATGGACATTTGAAGCAGTCTATTTGGTAATGAATGGTTCACAACATAAGTACTTAGAAACTGACTAAATCATCAGACTACTTCTAGGACAGTGCCTTGGTAAAAATATTAAAATTTCAGTTCTGGGGCAGTAAAGACAATACTACATGGTACTGTACTTTAGTGTCAAAGCATGACTCATTTTATCAACGTATATGCAAAGACTGGCTTCTAATGCTACTAAAACTTGACAACATGACAGGTTTCAAAACAGTTTTCTGTCAGCAAATACACAATGTTACCAAACGCTTCTCTGACAGTGGTTCCCAAATGCACACAGACTCACAGTGTGATTCTAGACAAGCACCACTATCCCTAGGAGTTTACCAAAACTCATTCACTACAGTGGAAGTGATAAGGGAACTGCACACAATCTACATATTTCACGACTACACTTTAGTGTCAATGCCTTACTCATTTAATCAACACATAAGCAAAGACTGGCTTCTAATGCTACTAAAACTTGACAACATGACAAGTTTTAAAACAGTTTTCTGTCAGCAAATACACAATGTTACCAAACGCTTCTCTGACAGTGGTTCCCAAATGTACACAGACTCACAGTGTGATTCTAGACAAGTACCAGTATTCCTAGGAGCTTACCAAAACTCATTCACTACACTGGAAGTGATAAAGGAACTGCACACAATCTACATATTTCACGACTGCACTTTAGTGTCAATGCCTGACTCATTTAATCAACATATAAGCAAAGACTGGCTTCTAATGCTACTAAAACTTGACAACATGACAAGTTTTAAAACAGCTTTCTGTCAGCAAATACACGATGTTACCAAACGCTTCTCTGACAGTGGTTCCCAAATGTACACGGACTCACAGTGTGACATTACAGTCTGACATATTTACTTTGTCCCTTGTTTGTTTTCATGCCTGTGAACTTTATCAGTCACCGTTGTATGTGCACCAATTTCACGTGAACAAGGCTTTGCAATAAGCCGAAACGTGTAGTGAGATTAAACAATTTACGAACTTGGAATGAAGTGGAGTCCTTTTGTTTACTGAGAGCGCATTGATTTGGACTTGCTTGGACATATATATATTCACTGAAAAAACCATAGGTTTCACACATGTTATAGTTAGCGGAAATTTTACTGATAAAAAACCAGTGAAATTCCCCCGTTATAGTTAGTGCAGGCAACTATAACTCACGCGACCGCAATCCTCTGCTGATGCTAATACTGTATTTAGACACTTATTTGCCCATGTCTTCTTCCATAAATTTTTAGCTATACATATATTTCAAATATTTTTTTTTCATAAAGACACATATGTCATCAGCAGAAGATTGCGGTCGCGTGAGTTATAGTTGCCTGCACTAACTATAACGGGGGAATTTCACTGGTTTTTTATCAGTAAAATTTCCGCTAACTATAACATGTGTGAAACCTATGGTTTTTTCAGTGAATTTGCAAGGTTTTTTAAATGCTAATTCCTAACTATAACGTGTGTGAAACCTATGGTGTTTTCAGTGAATTTGTTCGGTTTTTTAAATGCTAAGTTACTTTACGCCATTCGTGGCGTGCGCGCCCACTTAACGCAGTTCGTTCCGTGCGCGCACGGTGCGCTTCGCGCACCGTGCGCGCACAGTAAGCACGCGGTGCGATTCGCGCACCGCGCGCACACTTTACGCAGGATGGGCCATGTACGCACGATGCGCTTCGCGCACCGTGCGCACATGGAGGACATATGATGCACTTCGTTTTGAAAGGTAATATTTTAATTTTTCGTAATTTTTATAAGCCATGCACAAATCGGGCACCATTTTTGCACACGGGGTGGAGAGAGTGTTGTTAATTTTTTCTTTTATTATTTTTGTTTAAAATATTGTGGTTTTTCACAATTATAATGAGCCCTGCACATTTGGTGGCCTTCGGCCACCAAAAGCTCAGGGGGTGGGGAGAGTGTGGATATTGTTTTTTTTTTACTTTTTTTACCGTACGCGTACGGTAAGCGTAATCGGCGAAATTAGCGAAAAAATAAAAATTTTATTTTTGGCCTTGGGGGGTCTTTGGGGACTCCCTCAACATGGCTATGTGTGTGGGAGCTGTGTAAACAGCCCCTTTACATGTTTATTGGTTTTATTTAACAACCTAGCTCTCAGTGCGAGAGAGAAAATGGCGGCCGCCTCTTCCTGGTTTCGGCTGTTTCGAATATTTACTAAGATCTAAGAGCCAATCAGAATCGCGCTCGCGCACGCCACCGTACGCGTACGGTAAGCTTACGGTAAGCGTACCGTAAGCTGGCTCAGATATATATATTGATTTAAAGGCTATTTTCTCAGAATCTACTGAACAGATTTACACCAAACCTACAAAAGGCACTTCCTTGACCTGAGGACTACCTCTCTGCCAAATTTCTAGTAATTCTGTTCAGCCGTTCGGGCTGTAGCCCTGTCTAAAGGTCCTATGGAAAAATGCATGGGAAAAACGCGTTTTGGGACCCCCCTTTTATCTCAGCCCCCGCTTGACGAATCCCCCCGAGACTTTCAGGGTAGGAGCGGAGCGTAGCGCCCCACCTATTTTGAGAAATTCGCGAGGATTCGTCGACCGGCGCCAAAGTTATTCAAAATAGAATGTTGCGGATTTCCTATGGAAAAGGGGTCCTAACTATAACTACCTACTGGCGACCGCCAGTAGGTAATATATATATATACATACATATATATATATATATATATATATATATATATATATATATATATATATATATACATATATATACATATATATATATATATATATATATATATATATATATATATATCACTGAAAAAACCATAGGTTTCACACATGTTATAGTTAGCGGAAATTTTACTGATAAAAAACCAATGAAATTCCCCCGTTATAGTTAGTGCAGGCAACTATAACTCACGCGACCGCAATCCTCTGCTGATGCTAATACTGTATTTAGACACTTATTTGCCCATGTCTTCTTCCATAAATTTTTAGCTATACATATATTACAAATATTTTTTTTTCATAAAGACACATATGTCATCAGCAGAAGATTGCGGTCGCGTGAGTAATATTTGCCTGCACTAACTATAACGGGGGAATTTCATTGGTTTTTTATCAGTAAAATTTCCGCTAACTATAACATGTGTGAAACCTATGGTTTTTTCAGTGAATTTGCAAGGTTTTTTAAATGCTAATTCCTAACTATAACGTGTGTGAAACCTATGGTTTTTTCAGTGAATTTGTACGGTTTTTTAAATGCTCAGTTACTTTACGCCATTCGTGGCATGCGCGCCCACTTAACGCAGTTCGTTCCATGCGCGCACGGTGCGCTTCGCGCACGGTGCGCGCACAGTGAGCACGCGGTGCGCTTCGCGCACCGCGCGCCCACTTTACGCAGTTAGTGCCGTGCACGCACGGTGGGCACGCGGTGCGCTACGCGCACCGCGTGCCCACGTTACGCTAGATGGGCCATGTACGCACGATGCGCTTCGCGCACCGTGCGCACATGGAGGACATATGATGCACTTCCTTTTGAAAGGTAATATTTAAATTTTGCACACCTCTAATAAGCCATGCACAAATGGTGCCCTTCGGGCACCATTTGCACACGGGGTGGGGAGAGTGTGGATATTTTTTTTTTTTTCATATTTTTTTACCGTACGCGTACGGTAAGCGTAATCGGCGAAATTAGCGGAAAAATAAAAATTCCGTTTTTGGCCTTGGGGGATCTTTGGGGACTCCCTCAACATGGCTAGGTGTTTTGGAGCTGTGCTTTGTATTTTAATCCACACTCTCAGTGGGAGAGAGAAAATGGCGGCCGCCGCTTCCTGGTTTCGGCCGATTCTAATGTTTACTAAGATCTAAGAGCCAATCAGAATCGCGCTCGCAAACGCCACCGTACGCGTACGGTAAGCGTACCGTAAGCGCACCGTAAGCTGGCTCAGATATATATATTGATTTAAAGGCTATTTTCTCAGAATCTACTGAACAGATTTACACCAAACCTACAAAAGGCACTTCCTTGACCTGAGGACTACCTCTCTGCCAAATTTCTAGTAATTCTGTTCAGCCGTTCGGGCTGTAGCTGTGTCTAAAGGTCCTATGGAAAAATGCATGGGAAAAACGCGTTTTGGGACCCCCCTTTTATCTCAGCCCCCGCTTGACGAATCCCCCCGAGACTTTCAGGGTAGGAGCGGAGCGTAGCGCCCCACCTATTTTGAAAAATTCGCGAGGATTTGTCGACCGGCGCCAAAGTTATTCAAAATAGAATGTTGCGGATTTCCTATGGAAACGTGGTCCTAACTATAACTACCTACTGGCGACCGCCAGTAGGTAATATATATATATATATATATATATGACGCTCCAATGTTCAAAGAACAGAAGGACCAGCACTCAGGTTAGATTAAATCCTGATTCGGATTTTATTTGTGCAAATAGAAAAACAGACGCTTTTCAGCCGTAGCTTTCATCAGTGTCGGCTCGCGTTTGGAGACGGAAGTTCATATATACACCACATTTCATCAACATAGACGAAGGACCCAATTACGTGATTATGGTCGCTATCTTAGAGTGTGCAAATCATATTGTATTTACAAAACGCTTTTTGTTTGTTTTATCTTCAAACATTTTCCATCCTAGTTCATTGTAATAAAAATCAAAATATTGGACATTACTTGATAGTCCTATATCAATCACCAAATCAAGAATTCGTACAAACCAACATGATTGTTCAAAACAAATTAAATACTGATTACATATGCCTCAGTAACAACAATTTGTTAGATTCGGGTGAATCGTCTCATTTCCTGAACATTTTATGTTCAGAGCCTTAAATTAAAAAGCATAGGGAGGATGATTATAATGTACATATTGACAATTTATAATATTAAGCCCTGGATGGGCTGTAATCAGTATTTAGTCCTCCCTTTATACAACTCAAGCAAATGAAATGCCGCGCAAACTATACATCATTCCTCATTATTGATGAGTTATCAACTCTTCCCCAGCATTTAAACCATCAGGCGATTTAGTCTGGAGTTCGATAATATATCTGGATTCCAGACGTCGTACAGCTTTTTCTCTGTCTATATATATATTCACTTAAAAAACCATAGGTTTCACACATGTTATAGTTAGCTGGACATTTCCCTCGTAAAAAACCAATGAAATTCCCCCGTTATAGTTAGTGCAGGCAACTATAACTCGTGCGACCGCAATCCTCTGCTGATGACGTCAGATATTACATCACTGTATTTAGACACCTATTTACCCATGTCTTCTTCCATTAATCTTTAGCTATACATATATTACAAATATTTATTTTTCAGAAAGACACATATTTAATCAGTGATGTAATATCTGACGTCATCAGCAGAGGATTGCGGTCGCATGAGTTATAGTTGCCTGCACTAACTATAACGGGGGAATTTCATTGGTTTTTTACGAGGGAAATGTCCAGCTAACTATAACGTGTGAAACCTATGGTTTTTTAAGTGAATTTGCAAGGTTTTTTAAATGCTAATTCCTAACTATAACATGTGTGAAACCTATGGTTTTTTAAGTGAATTTGTACGATTTTTTAAATGCTAAGTTATGTATTTATTAAAATATTTTTTTTCAGGTTCTTCACCGTGCGCGCACCGTGCGCGCGCTGTGGGCGCTCTGTGCTCTTCGCGCATCGAGCACCCACGATGCGTTGTCCGTGCCTTGCGCGCACAGTGCGCGCACCCCGTGCTTTTTCGAAAAAAACCAAAATGTTTTTTTCATCCTTGGGGGTCCTTCAGTGACCCCCTGACAAAGGCTAGGGGGTCAGGAACTGTCCACCCTGCCCCCTTTTCACATTCTCCACCTTTGTTTTTCACTGCCTCAGACTGCGAGAGACAAAATGGCGGCCGACACTTCCTGATTTCGACCGACTGGAATGTTTACTGTCATGTAACCACCAATCAGAATTACGCTCGCGCACGTCAGCGTGCGCGTACGGTATGCTTAGCGTACGCGCAAGGTGCGCGCCTATAGATATATATGTACTTTTAACTGAAATTTTCTCAGGAACTACTGAACAGATTGACTCCAGATATTCAAAAGGCACATCCCTGACCTGAGGACTTTCTCTTTGCCAAATTTCAATAATTCTGTTCAGCCGTTCGGGCTGTACCTTGGACTAAAGGTCCCTATGGAAAAATGCATAGGGAAAATGGGTTTTGGGACCCCCCTTTTTTCTCGGCCCCCGCTTGACTAATCACCCCGAGACTTTCAGGGTAGGAGCGGAGCAGAGCGCCCCACCTATTTTGAAAATACGCGAGGATTCGTCAAGCGGTGCCAAAGTTATTCAAAATAGAATTTTCAGATTTCCTATGGAAACACGGTCCTAACTATAACTATCTACTGGCGACCGCCAGTAGATAATATATATATATATTTTGAAGCTCTAAGTACCCGTAGGATAAGGATGCACTCGGGCACCAGTTGGCTTCAAGCTTTAAAGGGTAAGACTGCACAACATTTTCACATTTCCATCAGCAAAGTCGATGTTGGCCTGACGCGTTTCTGAGCTATTTGCTCTCTTCAGAGGCTTGACTTAAATGTGCTGCAGCTGACACGCCCACACTCACATGAGCGCAATGTCTATTGGGCTTTGTAGTTTGTGTCGGCTCGATCTTCCCCTAATGCGCGCATAATTTGATGCTGCTTGATTATAAAGCCCACAGATGGGCCCCAGCGTGTATAACAGTCACAATCCCTGGCTGCTGTCTCACATTAGGCTCAGCGTGATTCCAAGCCTGTGATCCCCAGTCATTGCGGGGTGGCTCATCCTTCCGGCTGGGCGGCCGCATGTAAATTAAAGCTCCAAGTACCCGTAGGTTAAGGATGCAATCAGGCAGCAGTTGGCTTCAAGCTTTAAAGGGTAAGACTGCACAGCATTTTGGTATTTCCATCAGCAAAGTCGATGTTGGCCTGACGCGTTTCTGAACATTTCGCTCTCTTCAAAGACTTGACTTAAATGCGCTGCAGCTGACACATCCACACTCTCATGAGCGCAATGTCTGCTGGGCTTCGTAGTTTGTGTCGGCTCGATCTTCCCCTAATGCGCGCATCATTTGATGCTGCTTGATAATAAAGCCCACAGATGGGCCACAGCGTGTAAATCAGTCACAATCCCTGGCTGCTGTCTCACATTAGGCTCAGCATGATTCCCAGCCCGTGACCCCCCGTCATCGCGGGATGGTGCATCCTTCGCGACCAGGCAGCCGCATGAAATTTAAAGCTTCAAGTACCCGTAAGTTAAGTATGCACTCGGGCAGCAGTTGGTTTCAAGCTTTAAAGGGTAAGACTGCACAGTATTTTGGTATTTCCATCAGCAAAGTCGATGTTGGCCTGAGGTGTTTCTGAGCTTTTTGCTCTCGTCATAGGCTTCACTTAAATGCGCTGCAGCTGACATGCCCACACTCACATGAGCGCAATGTCTGCTGGGCTTCGTAGTTTTTGTCGGCTCGATCTTCCCCTAATGCACGCATAATTTGATGCTGCTTGATTATAAAGCCCACAGATGGGCCGCAGCATGTAAAACAGTCACAAACCCTGGCTGCTGTCTCACATTAGGCTCAGCGTGATTCCAAGCCCGTGACCCCCAGTCATCATGGGGTGGTGCATCCTTCACGGCCGAGCAGCCATATGTAAAGTAAAGCTCCAAGTACCCGCAGGTTAAGGATGCACTCGGGCAGCAGTTGGCTTCAAACTTTAAAGGGTAAGACTGTACAGCATTTTGGTATTTCCTTCAGCAAAGTCGATGTTGGCCTGATGCGTTTCTGAGCTTTTCGCTCTCTTCTGAGGCTTGACTTAAATGCACTGCAGCTGACACGCCCACACTCACATGAGCGCAATGTCTGCTGGGCTTCGTAGTTTGTGTTGGCTCGATCTTCCCCTAATGCACGCATTATTTGATGCTGCTTGATTATAAAGCCCACAGATGGGCCCCAGCGTGTATAACAGTCACAATCCCTGGCTGCTGTCTCACATTAGGCTCAGCATGATTCCAAGCCTGTGACCCCCAGTCATCGTGGGGTGGTGCATCCTTCGCGACCGGGCAGCCGCGTGTAAATTAAAGCTCCAACTACCCGTAGGTTAAGGATGCACTCGGGCGGCAGTTGGCTTCAAGCTTTAAAGGGTAAGACTCCACAGCATTTTGGTATTTTCATCAGCAAAGTCGATGTTAGCCTGAGTTGTTTCTGAGCTTTTCGCTCTCTTCAGAGGCTTGACTTAAATGCGCTGCAGCTGACACACCCACACTCACATGAGTGCAATGTCTGCTGAGATTCGTAGTTTGTGTCGGCTCGATCTTCCCCTAATGCGAACATAATTTGATGCTGCTTGAGTATAAAGCCCACAGATGGGCCCCAGCGTGTATAACAGTCACAATCGCTGGCTGCTGTCTCACATTAGGCTCAGTGTGATTCCAAGCCTGTGACCCCCAGTCATCGCGGGGTGGTGCATCCTTCGCGGCCGAGCAGCCACATGTAAATTAAAGCTGCAAGTACCCGTAGGTTAAGGATGCACTCGGGCAGCAGTTGGCTTCCAGCTTTAAAGGGTAAGACTGCACAGCATTTTGGTATTTCCATCAGCAAAGTCGATGTTGGCCTGACGCATTTCTCAGCTTTTTGCTCTCTTGAGAGGCTTGACTTAAATGCGCTGCAGCTGACACGCCTACACTCACATGAACGCAATGTCTGCTGGGCTTCGCAGTTTGTGTCAGCTCGATCTTCCCCTAATGCGCGCATAATTTGATGCTGCTTGATTATAAAGCCCACAGATGGGCTGCAGCGTGTAAAAAAGTCACAATCCCTGGCTGCTGTCTCACATTAGGCTCAGCGTGATTCACAGGCCGCGACCCCCCGTCATCACGGGGTGGTGCATCCTTCGCAGCCGGGCAGCCGTGTGTAAATTAAAGCTCCAAGTACCTGTAGGTTAAGGATGAACTCGGGCAGCAGTTGGCTTCAAGCTTTAAAGGGTAAGACTGCACAGCATTTTGGCATTTCCATCAGCAAAGTCGATGTTGGCCTGAGGTGTTTCTGAGCTTTTCGCTCTCTTCAGAGGCTTGACTTAAATGCGCTGCAGCTGACACGCCCACACTCATATGAGCACAATGTCTGCTGGGCTTCGTAGTTTGTGTTGGCTCGATCTTTCCCTAATGCGCGCATAATTTGATGCTGCTTGATTATAAAGCCCACAGATGGGCCCTAGCGTGTAGAACAGTCACAATCTCTGGCTGCTGTCTCACATTAGGCTCAGTGTGATTCCAAGCCCGTGACCCCCAGTCATCGCGGGGTGATGCATCCTTTGCGGCCGGGCAGCTGCTTGTAAATTAATGCTCCAAGTACCCGTTGGTTAAGGATGCACTCGGGCAGCAGTTGGCTTCAATCTTTAAAGGGTAAGACTGCACAGCATTTTGGTATTTCCATCAGCAATGTCGATGTTGGCCTGTCGCGTTTCTGAGCTTTTCGCTCTCTTCTGAGGCTTGACTTAAATGAGCTGCAGCTGACACACCCACACTCAAATGAGTGCAATGTCTGCTGGGCTTCGTAGTTTTTGTTGGCTTGATATTCCCCTAATGCACGCATCATTTGATGCTACTTGATTAGAAAGCCCACAGATGGGCCCCAGCATGTATAACAGTCACAATCCCTGGCTGCTGTCTCACATTAGGCTCAGCGTGATTCCAAGCCCGTGACCCCCAGTCATCGCGGGGTGGTGCATCCTTTGCGGCCGGGCAGCCGCGTGTAAATTAAAGCTCCAAGTACCCGTAGGTTAAGGATGCACTCGGGCAGCAGTTGACTTCAAGCTTTAAAGGGTAAGACTGCACAGCATTTTGGTATTTCCATCAGCAAAGTCGATGGCCTGACGCGTTTCTGAGCTTTTCGCTCTTTTCAGAGGCTTAACTTAAATGCGCTGCAGCTGACACGCCCCCACTCACATGAGCGCAATATGTTGAACGTTTTTAAAAATTTAACTCTCACCTCTCCACCACCAACTTGGTCATCAAGCATAATAGTGCCTATTTTTAAAAAGGGCGATCGGTCTCAACCATCATGTTATAGGCCTATCTCCCTTATCGACAACACCCTAAAAATTTTAGGCAGAGTACTGTATAATAAAATTTTGACCTGGGCTGAGGATAACCATATTCTAGAGAGTTGCCAGTTGGGTTTTCGTAACAAAGTTGGCACTGCAGAGCAGTGCCTTAAACTTAACCTTATTTTGGGCAAATATACCGTTGCATGTAAATGCCCAATTTACCTTGCTTTTATGGATTTATCTACCGCCTTCGACCTTGTCAATAGGTCGCTGCTTTGGAGGGCCTTATTGAAATATGGCCTGGACGAATCTATGGTTCATTTCCGGGCCTATTTGCATAGAGATTTGAAGGCTTGTATTAGGATTGGACAAGGGGGTGAGGTGACTGAGATGGTAAGAGTCCACAGAGGGGTCAGACAGGGCTGCGTCCTAGCCCCTCTTCTATTTATCATTTATATTAATGGCCTGCACAAACATCTGGTTTTCCTAACTGGCGATGTCCCTAAAATAAATGTCAACCATCTCCCCGCTTTGCCATACGCAGATGATGCAGTTCTTATGGCCGCACCCCTAATGCATTACGCATTTTAGTGAATGGTTTCGTCGACCACATGGATTCCTTAGACTTAAAGACTAATTTAAAAAAATCTTTTGTTATGTCATGTGGCCCGAAGAAACGTCATATTGGTAGCATTGTAGTGGGGACAGAGAGACTCGGGTCAACTAGTAGTTTCCCGTATTTGGGAGTGGTCTTTGCTGCGAACAACTCCTGGAGTGGGCATATTGCCCACTCCAGGGGTAAGTTCTCAAAGGCCATTAACTCAATCTTGAGCCTCCCCCGCCCTAAAAAGACCGGTGCGCTGGTTGCTACTTTAAAAATATATAAAGCCCAATGCGTCCCAGTTGCCACATACGGTGCTGAGGTCTGGGGAACTGCTAGATGCTCTTACATACTTGCTGAGGAAAATAGATTTTGCAGGAAACTCCTCTGCGCCCCTATTTCCTCCTCACACTACATATGCCATAAGGAATTGGGGTTGCATTTTATAGGGGACTTTATTCATGCTCGCCCTGCTCTTTTTTGGCAGGCGATTTGGAAAAACCCTGCCGCCAAATTGACCAGGGACATTATCGAGGATTGCTTACGTTGTGATAAGGGCATGGCCATTCCTTGACTCTCAGGGGTGCTGAGTGCCCTTCGCAGTATGAATTTTCAAAATGTTTTCTTAAAACCTACCACCACTACGCTGCCACCCAAGTCTGAACTTAAACAAGCACTTTATATGTTGTTCAGTGATGAAAGGGCCGCAAGAGAGTCTATGAAACCTAGTGTCTCTAGATATCTAGCTCGCAATCTTTTAACTTATCCTACACCTAGTTATCTAACTCTCCCAATGAGTCACTGGGAGCGAGGCCTTATATTCCGTCTTAGGGCAGGTACCATCAAATATGCTCTTAGTTTTCCGCTATGGAACTATAATGATCAATTTACCGAGCCATGCCCTTGTGATTGTCGGAGTGAGCAAACAATTTTACACTTTTTATTCTTCTGTAAATTTTAAATTAAATATATTAAATGGTTTTTAACCCCGTATTTTAAAAAACTGAAACCAATCAGCCTGGACCTTGCATTTTCGATGATTTTGACCCTGGACGATCATGATCTTGTTTTTCGTATGAGCTCCTTCTTAAAAACTGTGGTTCGTGCCCGATTAACTATGTCTTAAAGTTTGTATGGATTGTTGTTTTTTATTTTTTTAAACAGCATCATATTGTGTACTTTGTAATGCTAACTGTATTTTGTGCTTTTATGGATTACTATTAATCCGAATAAAGTTTATTGACTTGACTTGAGCGCAATATGTGCTGGGCTTTGTAGTTTGTGTTGCCTCAATCTTCCCCTAATGCGCGCATAATTTGATGCTGCTTGATTATAAAGCACACAGATGGGCCCCAGCATGTATGATTGTCAATGATTGGATTAAAACCATTAAGTGCATACCAAGATGGCAGCCAGCAATTTCAGGAATGGAATAATGAATGGCCACAGTCCTTTTTTAAAAGAACTTTTCTGAAACACACGCTATTTTTTGGTGCACAGCAGCAAAGCACTGAAGAAGGCAGCACGCCAAAATGCATTTGCTCATTATGCTCAATAAAACCAACAGTGTCCCGTTAGTGCTGCCGTGTCGGAGCCTTTATTATTACCGTGATTTCACCCTTCACGTTTTGCGGCCAGAGCACCGGTCCAGAGTTCAGCAGTCAGGGTGAGATTGGAGCGTCAGCAAGGACTTCAAGGCACCATGAAGAATGACTTGAGAGGTAATTTCTTCTTTACTTAGTGTTTTTATTAAACAACCATAGTGGAAAACATGCAGCCTATAAATATACTGAAAAAGCCAAAGGCTGAAATTTCACTCGTACAAAACAAGAGAAATTCAGCAGTTTAGTTAGCTGAGCTAACTATAACGTGTACTCCTGCAATGCACTACTTATGTCCTCACATTACATCACTCATTACATGGTCAGTGACATCACTGGTGACATTTGAAATGACATCGCCGATCACATCTGAAATGACATCATTCAGAGAAAAACTGACACACCCACATACACCTCCATAAAACATGTCATACACCCACTCCCACACAATCACTAACAAACTCACAGAACCCATACAAACACATCTTGTCACTTATCCATACAGCCTTTAGTATATCAACTCAACCATAGAGCCACTAATTGAACCACTAACTCACATATACAGCCAGTCATACACCTACTCACCTACCAATACAGCCAGTCACTGATTCCATTATAGAGACATAGACACACTTAGGCACCCACTTATAAACCAATCCAGCTACTGACACAGTAAATCAGTTAAGCATACATCTACTTACACACTTACTCACTCACTCATACAGTCATTCAACCAGCCACTAACTCACCCATACTATTACTCACACAGCTACTCAGTTACTTATTCATATACTAATACATATACTCACTCATGTATACAGTGACTGAGACAAAGATATACTTTCCCATACAACTTCTCTCACACTAACTTACTCACACTTATGACTCTAACACCCATTCACTCACACATACAGCTGCTCATACACCCACTAATTCACTTATACACCCCCTTACATACCCATTGATGCACATAGGAAGCCACTCATGTACCCTTTGATTCGCCCATACAGACAATTATGTATCTGCTCAAATACCCATTCAGCCACTCATTCACCCTCTGATTCACCATTTACCATTGATTCACCAACTAGTCAACTATACAGATACTCACACATACTTATTCATACATGCACCGACACACCTACTTGCTTACCTATACAAAAACTCACAAACCAACTATCTCATGTATACAGTCTCTTATAAACTCAGTTACTATTCTACACACCACTTACACATCCCCTCACTTACCCATACAAACACTTCCACAGCGAGTTACCTTACTACATAAGTTTAACACTCAGTTACTTTTAGAAAACACTCAAAATCACTGGATGATGTCATCATTTATGCCATTTCAGATGTCATCAGTGATGTCATTTGAGATGTCTTCAGTGAGGTTACAATAAGTGCATTGTGGGGGAATGAGTTATAATGAGCGCAGGTAGCTCAGGTAACTATAACTGCAACATTTCTCAGGTTTTGTATGAGTGAAATGTCAGCCTAACTATAATGTCCCTGCAACCTTTGTTTTTTCCAGAGAATTTTGAAAGTTTTTTAAATTCTATTTTCTAACTTTAACGTCCCCATAACCTTTTTTTCAGTGAATTTCTAAGGTTTTTTAAATGCTAATTCCTAACTATAACGTCCCTGTAACCTTTGAGTTTTTTGTGTGAATATCAGCCACAACCACATGCAAAACTTATAACTGCAAAATGGATTATAACAACACACTAAACTCATTACTGTCTAACTGACTCTATGATAACATGTAGAGCTCCCTTAATAGCTGTATAACACAGTGTATAACTCTTTCAGTGGAATCTGTGACTGCATACATCACTGTATCAGTAAATCTCTCATTCACTGTTTAGGTATTGTAATGCATCTGTGAGACAGTGCATCAGTCCAGCAATGGTTCTGTAATGAACTACGTGACTATCTTAGTGCATCTATGAGTGGGTGCAATAGTGCCACAATGGGTCTGTGATTGGTTTCATGAGTCTATCATTCGATCTGTGAGTAGATGCATGAGTGCCTTTGTGCGTTTGTAAGTAAGTATTTGATTGTCTGACTGGATCTGTGAGTGGATACATGAGTGGCTAAGTGGGTGTCTGAGTGGGGGAGTGAGTGGGTGCATGAGTGTCTGAGTAGGTCTGATACTAAGTGTTTGAGTATCTCTGTGGGTGTATGAGTGGGAGCATGAGTGTCTGAATGGTTGGTTCTGTGAGTGGGAGGATGAGTGGCTGGGTGGGCCTGTGAGTGGATGCTTGAATATTTGAGTGGCTGCCTGTATATCTGAGTGAGTCTGTGAGTGGGTGTGTGTCTCTTAGTGAGTGAGTGAGTGAGTGAGTGAGTGAGTGAGTGAGTGAGTGAGTGAGTGAGTGAGTGAGTGAATGAGTGAGTGCATCCATCTCTGATAGGGTCTGTGACTGAGTGTGTGACTGACTGTATGGGTGTGTGATTGGGTGTATGAGTTTCTGAGTGGATCGGTGAGTGGGTGTATGAGTGTCTCAGGGGGTCTGTCAGTGGGTGTGTGAGTGTTTCAGTGGGTCTGAGAATACATACATGAGTGTGTGAGTAGGTCTGTAAGTGGGTACAAGAGGGTTAGACCTGGCATCATTTATGTGGGTTCCCCTGCATTTTTGCTTCTGCCTTCTGTGTTTTTGCTGTGTGCTGGACTTCAAATTGTGCTGGTCTAGATGCTTTGAGCACTTTGCCACTGCGGATCAGTGCCAAAGTGCAAGTACTCCCTCTATAAATTGTGAATATAGATTGGTCTTTCCATTATTGGCTTGTTTACTAAGTCCCTAGTATAGGAGCATACTTTAAAAGTAAGGCTAATATTTGCTTACATGTTGGTGCCATCAGGGCTGACCACTCCTGGTAAAATGATACCTCACTTGTGTGGGTGTCCAATACAGAATTGGCTAAAAACTTATTTTTAAAAAAATGTAGCGCTTAGAATTCTCGGTGCTATACCCTTATTCCCTATGTTTTGGGCTCTTCCCAGTCACATGCCCTTGCCCAACCCACACAAGTGAGCTATCATTTTACTCGGGAAACTGAGGGTAAAGATGTGGGGTAGTACTTTAGTGCCGGCATGGTGATTCCACCCAAATATATGTGGAAAATGTGTTTTTTCAGCTAAATTTTAGGTTTACAGGGCATTCTGGGTAGGAAAACGTTGGGGAATCCACGCAAGCCATTGCTCACTGGACTGCCCCAGGTGTCTAGTTTTCAGAAATGTGTGGGTTTGGTAGTTTTCCAAGATGGCCGCCGAGCCCGGCGCCAAAAACCCAGGTGACCCCTCTTTGAAAACAAGGTTGTTTTGTGATAGGTCATTTTGTATGTCTCCTCAATACATTTTGGGCCCTTGCCTGTCACGGGTACTTGACCCACACATGCAAGTGAGGTATCATTTTTATCGAGAGACCTGTGGGAATGCTGGATGGTAGGAAATTTGTGGATCCACGCAGATTCCAGAACTTTCCCATACAGAAATTTAAGAAAAAAGTGATTATTCAGATAAATTTGAGGTTTGCAGGGGATTCTCGGAAGGGAAATGTTGAGGGACCCATGCAAGCCATACCTTGCTAGACTCCCTAGGATGCCTAGTTTTCAGAAATGTGTGGGTTTGGTATGTTTCCCTGGATGGACACCGAGCCCGGGCCCAAAAACTCATGGGACCCCCCTTTGCAAAACCAGGTTAGTTTGTGATAGGTAATTTTGAAGTCGCCTCAATAGGTTTTGGGCCCTTGCCTGTCGTGGGTACTTGACCCACCCACACAAGTGAAGTACCATTTTTCTGGGAAGACTTTGGGGAATGCGGGCTGGGTGGAATTTTGTGGATTCACACAGATTCCAGAACTTTCCACCACAGAAATGTGAAGAAAAAGTGCTTTGTTTGACAAATTTTGAGGTTTACAAGGGACTTTGGGTAACTGAACCTAGGCAGACCCAGACAAGTCACCCCATCCTGTGTGTCTAGTTTTAAAAAATGTATGGGTTTGCTTTGTTTCCCTAGGTTCTGTCAGAGCTAGGGTTCACAATCTACATCTAGGCACTTTGCAAAAAAAGGGTCAGTTTTTTCTGTGGAAATGTAGTGTGTCCATGTTGTGTTTTGGGCCGTTTCCTGTTGTGGGCACTAGGCCTACCCACACCAGTGAGGTACCATTTTTATCGGGAGACTTATTGTAGAGCAACTGTTATTACCTATTGACTTTCGATGCATTTCTGCCTTCCAAATGAAAGACAATGTGTAAAAAATAATTCATTTTGAAAAATTACCTATAATTCTCATCCTAGTATGGGTACTCACTATTTCGGAGATGTGCAAATGTCTACTGTTTCTAAACTCTATATTTTGTTCCAATTTCAGAAAAACACCGGTGTCTTTCATACCGATTTTTCCATGTATATATTTTCCCAATTTAATTGCTATGTACCCGGTACACAATAAAAAACCATTGGAGATGCTGCTCAGTTATTGGATCTTGGTTTGTCCGATTCTTGGTGAACCTACAAGTCCAATATATCCCCACAACCAGAAAGGTCCAGCGGATGTAACGGTATATTACTTTGAAACAGCTGTCATAATTAAAAGAAGTTACATGTGAAATCGTTGACACAAATGGATGTTTTTTCAACTAATTTTCAATTTTTCCTATATTCAACGGTTAGTTTCTATAAAGAAACCTTGAAGGATCTACACAAATGACCCGCTGCTGAATTCAGCATTGTGTCTAAATTTCTAAAATCTATAGCTTTCTAGGATCCATTATTGCTTTTATACCCATTTCTACCATTAACTGGAAAGAGGTTGAAAGCACAAAAAATAGCAAAAATAGGCTATGTCCCAGAAAAATGCCCAAACTGTGTAAAATGTTTTAGTTTTCTGACACAAGTCTGCTTGTCCCTGAAATCTGAAAATATGGTGATTTCAGCACCATGACCCCTTTTTTGATACCATTTGCAGGGGAAAAAAAAGATGCCTTCATCTGTAGCCCTTTTTCCCATTTTTCCCAAAAAATATAGGCTTAGCACAGGGGGGAAAAGGCCTAGCAGCAAAGGGGTTAAGTTAAAATCAGGGACCAAGAATAAAACCTCCAAAAGGAAGAGAAGGAAACAACGCAGGAGAAAAATCCAAGGGGGGGAAGAATTAGAGAAGCCATGTGGGAAAGGAGTATGGCAGTGCAAGAGAAACTCGTAATGGGTGAGGAATCCTTTTCAGTTATGAACCTCTCCCTACCCTTTCCCCTGATGAACAATTTTTGCTGGAGCTAGGTCTTTTTTTTTGTCCCACCAGTAACTTGGGCTATTCACTTACCCTCATTGACATGTTTCTCTTTACTAGAAAATTGAAATTGTTGAAAATTAATGCACTGACAGGAACAAGAGGGCCAAGAGGGGAGGACAGTACTGAATAAATCCCTGCATCCACTGATTTGATTTCAAATCTCTTATCCATTTGAGACATTGAGGGTTTGGCTTCACTTAGGGAACTGGAGCTAGGAGACAGGGACTGGGCCTCTGAACGGGAACTTCTCTGCAATCTGTATTAGGAAATTTATAAAAGGAGTTGTATAGACTTCAAACCGAAATCCAGATTTAACCCAGTTACCCCAAATGATAACATTGATATTTTCCATGAGGCAGTTGTGCACGATCTCGTTAATTTGGGAGCCAGTAATAACAATCATGCTGCAGAGAATTTAACTAAAGGCCAATAAGCAGCATTGAAGTCCTTGAAAAAAGCAACTTCCTTTGTCATTAAACCATCTAATAAAGGGGAAAACGTGGTTCTGTGGGATGTGAAGAAATACACTGCAGAGTCTAAAAGACAACTGGACTTTTCAGGCAGTTATGAGAAAACTAATGCTGTGCAATACGGTCTCACTGTTGATGTTTTTCATAACATGCTTTCAAACAGGCCCTTGAATGGGATTTGAGTCAGGAGGAATTGTTGTTTTGAACAGTTAAGTGTTACCCCCTGCTTCTATATGTTGCTCAAAGTCCACAAACACAGCATTAATCCACCAGGTAGGCCTATAATATTGGCTATCATAGGCCTATCATATCATATCTTTTGGAGAATACTTCAATGTATCTTGACCACTTTTTATTCCCATATGTGTATAGCCTTCCCTCATACTGTTGTGATAGTATGGATTTCATTTCCAAAGTCTCAGGTATCCCATGGAAATCCAGCTACATTTTGGCAACAGTAGATGTAGTTTCCCTGTACACCTGCATTTAACACAATCTGACTTTGGAGGCATTTAGGCATTTTTCAGGGATATACCAATAGCATCATATGACCACACCATGGTTCTCTTCAAGATACTACAGTTTTGTCTTGAGCATAACTATTTTTTATTTGGGAACCAATGGTACAAGCAGCTTACCGGGAATGCCATGGGCAGCTGCTTCGTACCCAGTTATGCCTGCATGTTCATGGGCTGGTAGGAATCTGAATGCATCTGGTCAGAGAGGTTAGAGGAATACACTCAACACCTGGTATTGTGGACAAGATATATAGATGATATCTTTCTCATTTGGGACGGCCCACAAAGAAGTCTAGATACATTTTTGGACAAGATGTCCGATAATGATCCTAATCTTAATTTCATGAGTAAAATTAGTGTAAACAGAATAGACTTCTTGGATGTACTGTTTGAAGTTCAAGATGAAACTATACAGAACAGCTTACACAGGAAGGCAATGGCAGGAAACAGTATCCTACTTGCAAGTAGCCACCATCTGTCGAAACTCAAATGGAGTACCCCCTATGGGGAACTCCTGAGAGCGAAGAGAAACTGTAGTACACTAGAAGCTTGTGCAACAGAAAAAAATGGTGAGGAAATTTCTTTGAGAGTGTACACACATAAGGTAGTGGAAACTGCCAGATTGAAAGTGAATAAGATTAACAGAGACAGTCTCCTTAAACTAAAATCTCAGAGGAAAAGTAAACAGGAAATTCATCTGATTACAACATTTAACTCTAATTCTACAGCAGTAGAGGCCATAGTTAAGAAACACTGGCATTTAGTAAGGTTGGACCCTACGATTGGCAAATTGGTCAGTCCAAGTCCCCAACTAACGCATCGCAGGTGTAACTCACTGAAGGACATTTTGTTACACACATTTGATGAGCCATTTCGCATGCAAGGTGGTACATTGTTGAGGGAACTTCCAGGTCTCCACAAGTGTGGGAAATGCAAAACTTGCACACACAGCACCAATGTGAGGATGGTATCTTTGCCCAATGGGATAACGCATAAGATCAAACAATTCCTCAACTGCAACAGAGTGTTTGTAGTGTATGTTTTGGTATGTGTCTGTAGTTTGCTGTAAGTAGGAAGTACCGTTTTTCCTGAGGTTCTCAAGATCTCATTTTTCGGCAGTGACAGAGAATGAGCTCTCAGAAGACTAGAATCCCAGTATATCATCCGTCTCAACAGCAAACACCCTGGTTGCCTCAATCAGGATGAGGAGCTCCATATACATTTGGGCTGAAGCTTTGAGCTTTTCTGCGTTCCATACCTCTGTTTCTAACACCTACCTGCCACTTCCCACCCTATATGTTTCTTCCTAATTATCCTTTCTCTCCCCCCTCTCTCTCCCCTTTATCTCTCTTGCCCCTTGCACCCTCCCTAAACCCCGGTCAAAAATGATTTTCTCCTCTATTCCTCTCATCTTGCCTGTTCCGTTTCATTGGTTCATGATCAGATAGCTTTTCTTTTGATTGTCTGCGTAAGAGGAGCTTTTTGATCAATTTTCGAATTTTGATATATACCCTGGGGCACTACCCATCCAGTGTTCTAGCACTTCATATTTTAGCAGGTCCTCTTTACAATAGACCTGGGTATGCTTGTATTGGCATGTTTTGTGCTTATTTCCTAAAGTGAGTCTATACGAATTGGTGGACATTAGGTCGTATGTGTACGATTACTGTTTTCCTTTGACATTCTCCATGCCCCTACATTCTTTGGTCACTTGACATATAGGAGTCCTTTGTCCACTAGTTTAGTATGAATAGGCATTTGAGCTGCTGGTACCGGACTGCGCCTGAATTAGTCACTTGACTAGCATCTATAGTAGCAATAAGGGCATTGTGTTAAGAGCATCACAACATGCATATATTCATTACCTGTGGGGAATGTTTTTGAAAATGTCCTTTCTTTTCTTTTATATGTATTCTTATTTGCTTTTAATTTTACACAAAATGTATTTAATTGTTTGAAGTCTTTTTTCTTGAACTGAAAATCATGCAGGCATTGTATTGCAAAAGTCTCTTTTCTAGGTTGATGCACTTGGTAACTGTCTTTCTCTAGAGTAAATAGGGCACACTGTTACATTGTATTCTGTGCTTCGACAAAGACCAGTGTGGTCGAAATGTGTCAGCACAATTAAAATAACGTGGATTTACCCTGGAGTGCGGGCATCTTTGGGAGCGCGGCTGTGAGAGCACAATTCTTCATATATATATATATATTAAAAAAGATAAAAGAAAATGATAGGATTAAAGAGAGCAAGGCCTTCAAATTCCACCGCGACAGAGTGGATTATGAAACAGGTCGCATTTTCACTTTTTCCAAAAAATATGATTTGATGAAAACAAATAAAATGAAAAAACAGAACGAAACAGGCACTGATGCATCTCTGCAGAAAGTTACTTATGAATCAATATCAAATTCTGATTTAAGTTCAAATTTGGAAAGTGAGGCAGAACCGGAGGGCCAACCATCAGCCCCGAGAAAAGCAGTATCCAATGTGTCCCCAGGGGAAGAAATGAATTTTTTAGTGGAGGAACGAAGGGCCACGTTACGCCCAAGGACTCAGCAGAATGTCAGAGGAAGAGGCGTAACCACAAGCGGAGACAAAGGAGAAGGCCAAACAGAACGGCCGATAGCCAAATAGCCACGAGGGAGAGGGCGAGGTTGGTGGAATCACAATTAAATAATGACTCAGCGAAAGCAATCATCAATCTCACCGACATTAACCTAACAAAAGCAGAGGAACAAATCTTAGCATTAGGACTCTCATTCTGCCCTGAATCCAACTTTAATTATGCTAATACCAGAATGGATATATACAGATTCATAAGAAAACTAAAGCTCAAAAAACATCATGAACTAACTACCAAGTTATCAAAAGAGAAAGAGAAAGATGAAAAAGAAGAAAAAACACAAACTAATACTTTGGAAAAGAACCATATAGAGTCATCACAATCAACAGATGCAAAGTTACTAGAAACCCTTATGGAATTACATAACGCAAACTTCATTAATGATGTTGAAAATACTAATAAACAACCCTGTCTTCAAAATTCAAGTGAAGCAAGTCAAACAACAAGTTCCCCTACAGCTGAAGAATTACCTGAAAGAAGAACTACGCCTTTTAAACGAAAATCAATGTTTAATCCGAAAATGCCCAGAGACAGCATTGATATCTTCAATGAACAAGTAACCAATGAAATTAAAAAACTAAATTACAAAGTCATGCAAAGTAAACCAAAATGGCACCCCAAAGACAGGCAGTTCAAGCAGCTAATGACAAAATTGCAAAGCAAGAAAAATCTGATTGTCAGAAGCACGGATAAAGGAGGTAATATCGTACTATGGGATAGAAAACAATACAAGAAGGAGGCGCTATCCCATCTTAATGATAGAACCTGTTACAAAATCAGTAATTGGGGTGATTTGAAAACAATACAGGATGATTTTTATGGGAAAATACTGGCATGGAAATGTGCAGGAGTGCTGAAAATGGATGAGTATAAGTTTATTCACAAGGATAATCCAACTATACCAAATATTTACTTTATTCCAAAGATTCATAAAGATGCTGAAAATCCACCGGGCCGACCAATTATTTCGTCTCAAAACAGTCTATTGGAAAATGGTAGTCAGTACATAGATTACTTCCTACAGGAACTAGTACATGCTTTGCCTACATATATTAGAAACACTAGCAATTTCCTAGAAAAAATCAACAACTTTGAATGGAAAGATGATTATTTTTTAATGACTCTGGACGTAGTGTCCCTATATACCAGTATAAGACACAGGGATGGTATAAGGGCACTAGAATACTTCCTAAGCAAAGGCAAACCAAGACTCTCTGCACAATGTATGATGTTAAGCAATTTGACACAATTTTGCATAAACAATAATGTTTTTTTGTTTGATAAAACTGTTTAACAACAGGTATGCGGAGTTGCGATGGGGGCCAGCTTCTCCCCCAGCTATGCTTGTTTACACATGGGTTGGTGGGAGGAGCTGGTCCTCAACGTTAAACACAAGACAGTAATGGACAACAATGTCAAACTCTTTCTCAGATATATCGATGATATTTTTGTTGTCTGGGATGGTCCGCTATTTGAAGCAAATGATTTTGTAAAAAACATCAATATCAATGAGATCAACTTGAGCTTTACGGCAACAATTGACATTCAGACTATTAACTTTCTAGATGTAGAGGTCTTTGTGAAAAATGATAAACTGGAAACTAAACTCTTTAGAAAAAAAACAGCAGGAAACTCGGTGTTACACTCTACATCTGATCAACAGTATCCCCTATAGGGAAATGCTAAGACTCAAACGTATTTGCAGTAATTCAACTGACTTACAAAAAGCACAGGCAGACAGTAAAAAGAGATTCTTAGAAAGATGATACAACATTAAAACAATAGATGCAGCAATAGCTAAAACTATGAGACTTGAGAGGGAAACTCTTTTAGCAATTAAGCCAAACAAACAGGAACATGAGCAAGAACACCTATTGCGTTTGATTACTACATATAATCTGCAACACAAAACAATCAGAAATATAGTTCAGCGCAATTGGCCGATAGTGCTAGATGATCCAGTAATAGCAACGCTTCTTCCTAAAACATTAGGGGGCCGATTCCGATCCTGGAAAAACGCTGTACAAATCGTGGTATGGAGCGTTTTCCCCATACAACTCGTATTTGTAAGGATTCCCCTACAACCTAGGAAGTTTGATCCGTACAAATAGACGCTCTCCATACACATTGTAAAAAAGACCATACAACTCGTATATACAAGCGATTCTGATTCGGATTGCCCTGTACGCGACGTTCACATGTATTCCCGGCAGCAGTTTACAACCAGTCAAGTACGATTCGTACAAACGGCACTCCGTACGGCTCTTTGTTTACAGGAGCCAAAAAGTACCGGGAAAACATTGTTCGCCCCGAAAACAGTACGAGACGGACCCCCCATCTACGCATCATACACCCCATGAATACAGGGGTACGGTGCGTATGTACGGTGCGTACCGATGACACGGAAAGTGGGGTATGGTGCGTATATACCCGCTGAAGGGGTACTGGTCGTGTACGCACCGTACAAGCACCGTACCCCAAAATCGCTTGTGTACTCACCGTACCCCAAAAGTGCGTATGTACGGTGCGGACCCCAAAATTGCCTATGTATGGTGCGTACATGCGCGATGTTGGGGTACGCTTCATACACACGCCTTGCATGTGGGGGGACCCCTGTACACCTCATACCCCTATACGATCCATACCCCGGTACGAGTCGTACCCCCAGAACGAGTCATACAAGGGTACGAGGCGTATAGGGGTTCGCTTCATATCCCGGTACGAGTCGTTCCCCGTATACAGGCCATTTTCCATACAAATCGCATGCTGACAACCCGGTACGAATCGTACTTGAAGGGTTGTACAGCCTTTTTACAAATTGTATGGTCTTTTTTACAAGTCCGTGTCGTACAGCTTTTCCCGATCCGATTTGTAAGGATCGGGACGATCTGTATGTATTTTTCCCGTACGAATCGTACTACATGGGTTGGAAGGGACATGTACGATTTGTATGGAAAAAAATACGGATCCGATTTGTATGTAAAATAAAAGTCCAGGATCAGAATCGGCCCCAAAATGTACTTTATAAAAAATTATTAACTTCTAAAAATGTAATACTTATACTTAAAAAAAAATACATAACATAACAAAAAATGTGGAGCACATACATATAAAATAGTTACTAAAATACAGAACACTAATATAAACATTGATATTATTAACAATGATATTTTTGCAAATGATATTACTAACTTCGATATTAACAAAAACAAAATTTCTTACCTCCAGGTCGATATTCTGATCACCGATAGGGGTGGGCGGAATTTGCGGAATTAACCTTCGCAAATTATCGCGAGAATGTTTAAAATTATCGCAAACAAGCAGAAATATCGCAAAGATGCGGAAGTTTTTTTCCGGCATGTTCGCGAGATTTTCTGCATGGTTGCGGGTCGCCAACTTACCCATGTGGTTGCTTGCGGGCGCGGCCGTCTTGTTTTGAGTTGTTCTCGCGGTGCATGATCGCGAGAAGAAAGACGTGATCGCGCGACGCATGACGTCACTGCGGGCGCGAACTGTCGCGAGACAGCGCAAATGGCTAAAAACAATACAACATCTCATGGAGAACGCGACCGGATCAAGAAAACTTGTCGGCGAACGCAGGGATTCAGGTAAGGCGATCGCGCGCGCGCGAGAATGTATCATTTTACAGCGCGAGCAAGAAACAAATTATCGCCAAGCTGCGGAAACCGGAATTTTTGACATTTTCGCGCTCTCCGCGGAACGCAAAAATGTCAAATTATCGCAATTTCCGCGAACGGAACGAAATTTTTGCCCAGGCCTAATCACCGATACTGTTAATGTCGATATTCTGTCCCTCCGATATTTACAACTCGATATTTCTGTAGGTCCAAAAAAAACCTCTATATCATGTCTGTGCACTGGCATGGAGAACCGAAATTGGATGAACCATTGTTATGAAAAGTTCCATGCAGATTTGACAAATGGCTACACAGATAATTGGAAAACAAAAACAGTGCTTCCCATAGAAATGCTGATCTGACAAAACCATAACTATAATGTTGCTATTGTAGACTGCTATTTTCATGTATTTGACTGAAATAAGTACACATGGGGGCCGATTCCGATACTGGAAAAAGGCTGTACGAATCTTTGTACGGAGCGTTTCCGTACAACCTAGGAAGTACGATTCGTACAGAAAGCCTATTTCCGTACGTTTCGTAGAAAAGCCCGTACGGGTCAAAAAAAACTACGATTCTGATCCGGAACAGCTTGTACGCGACGTCTGGACGTATTCAGACAGCGGTTTCCGGCCCAGGAAGTACGATTCGTCTCTACGTCACTCGGTACGCCTCTTTTTTTACGGGAGCCAAACACAGCCGGAAAAGCAGAGTCCTACGCGAACCGCTATGCAACGGAGCCCCGGTACGCGACATACACGCCATGAACCCCATCATACGTGTCATCCCGGTCCTCCTAGCATATGACCTGGTGCACCGGTCCCGAAGCACACACCGCAGAAGGTGAGAACAACACCAAGGGGCCAGGGTGGGGGTGAGGGGCAGGAAACATACCCCATAGCCAAAGCCAAACCTATAATATGGAGCCCATACATTACCACCAGGGTCTGGTCACTTGGGGGTGTGGCCAGCAACCCCTGCGTACCGCAACAACGGAAGTGGACGTGTACGGTGCATTGCACACGTACCCCTACGGCACCAGTACAATAGTGATACGGACCGTACACACGCAATGAATGCGTGGGTATGGTGCGTTTCACATGTACCCCTTTGGCACCACTACAATAGTGATACGGACCGTACACACGCAATGAATGCGTGGGTATGGTGCGTTTCACACGTACCCGTATGGCAGCACTACAATAGTGATACGGACCATACACACGCAATGAATGCAGGTGTACGGTGCATTTGACACGTACCCTTACGGCACCAGTAGAACAGTGATACGACCGTACACACGCAATGAATGCGGGTGTTCAGTGCGTTGCACACGTACCCCTACGGCACCACTACAATAGTGATACGGACCGTACACATGCAATGAATGCGTGGGTACGGTGCATTTCACACGTACCCGTACGGCACCACTACAATAGTGATACGGACCGTACACACGCGGTGCGTTTCACACATACCTGTACGGTACCAGTAAAACAGTGATACGGACCGTACACACGCAATGAATGCGGGTGTACGGTGCGTTTCACACGTACCCGTACGGCACCAGTAAAACAGTGATACCAGGCATACACACGGCAGGAATGGAGGGCTACGAGTCGCACAAGGATGTCCATCAAGTACTTGTCATTGCATACTTTCATGTGCAGGCCCTAGGTGTGTCAGCCAGTGATTTTGCACAGGTCCACTCATCTAGTTGTACAATTGATGTGTGATGACCTGTGGACACATGTCATGTGTGATGGGGCACTATGTGGCACACATCACCTTGCCACTTGCCACATATGTGTCTGTAGTTCAACTGGGTCATGCACAGCAGCAGTGGGATGGCACAGTCATCACCACCCACACCTGTCTCCTGATGCCAGGGACAGGGACACTCTATCAACTGACATGTCACGATTATCGTGCCCCTATGTGACTATGTCAGGTGTGTGTCATGTGTTCCCATGAGCTTGCTGTTAGTGTTCCGTCAACTGCATCTGCTGTTGGTGCATCCAACATGGGTCTGTGTGGAGATGGGCATGGCACACATCTATGCACACCATGCCACATGTGGATTCCCACGGCTGTGGGGTCTGTTTGCATTGGACATCATATTTTCCCAGGCATATATGTCTGCGTCGTCTCAGTGGCTGTGTTTATTTGTTGTCACGTGTACCCCTTCATCGCAATGTGTTTCATATGTACATATGACATTCCATGTGACCTGTGCATGTGCCTTGCAGTCAACTGTCTGGATGAGATAACATCCTTCCAATGCTGCTATGTGGATGTGTGTCACTCCAGTGATATCACTGGCTGTTCACTCAGACTTGCCCCCAGCTCATTTCAGGGCATGTCATGTAGACTTGACAATCAGCAGGTGGATCTGGCTTTTCGTAGGAGTGCAAGCAAGCTGGAATATGTGTCCTGGATGTATTGCACACACCAGACTCCATAGTTACCTGATGTTTAGTAGCAGTTTAGCATGTGCTATGTTCATTGACATTGATGTTGGCAGACTATCAATCTTCATTATTCCTACCAATGTCTTGCAGGGCACCGCCTGTCCCAAGAACAATGCCAGACTTGGCTGCCATGAGGGAACGTGCCTGCATCCGACGTTACAGATTCACTCAACAGTTGATTGAGGACTTGACCGACAAGCTGGCACCACACCTCCAACCGCGACACAGGTATCCTACTGCGCTGACCCCAAAGATGAAGGTGATGGCAGCCCTACATTTGTTTGCCACAGGTACATTTTAATTGACCATAGCTGTTGTTGGTGGGATGTCACAGACAATGTTCAGCCGTGTCCTGCGTGATGTTTTGGCAGCCATGTGTGAGCACCTTGATGAATTCATCAAATTTCCTACTCCTGAGGAGTTGACAGATGTCAAGGGTGAGTTCTATGCCCTGGGAGGGATGCCCCATGTCATTGGGTCCATTGATGGGACACATGTGGCTTTGGTACCACCACAGGCACAGGAGCAATCCTATCGCAAACGTAAACATTACCACTCAATAAATGCCCTTGTGGAGTGTCTTGCTAACATGCTGATTTTCCATGTCTGTGCACGTTTTCCAGGATCAGCACGCGATGCCTACATCATGAGGCGTAGCAGGGTGCCACAAATGATGCTGCGGATGCACAACGAATGAGCATGTCTTGTCGGTGGGTATACTCTGTTGGTCCTGTGTGTTGCGGTATCTTTGGCTCTTACGGCATCTCCTGACCCACTTAATTACATGATGTTTCCATGTAGGGGACTCTGGATATCCCAACATGCCATGGCTAATGACACCTCTCCGCAACCCAAGAACAGCTGCAGATCACAGGTACAACAATGCACGCAGGCAGACTAGGCGAGTGATTGAGAGGACGTTTGGCCTCCTGAAGAGCCGATTCCGGTGCCTTGACAAGACAGGCGGGTCCCTCCCATATGCACCGGAGAAGGTCTGCAAAATCTTCATTGTGTGCTGCATGCTGCACAACATGGCCGTTGAGAAGGCAGTGCCACTCATCCTTGATCCTGATGAGCAGCAACACCCACCCGTGGAGGATCCAGGGCTTGGTCACGAGGCAAGTGATGGGGAGGAGGAGGATGATATCCGGAGTCAGCTCATACGCAACTCCTTCTCATAATGGTGAGTCACTGGGTATGAGTATGCAAGCTTGTAGCATTGAGTGGCATGTGTTGCAATGTGTGTGTCCAGCTGACTGAATGCAAAGTGACTTTGATGTGTGTACTGATGTGTCACTCAAGTGATGATGTCATGCCACACATTTTTGCAGAGAGACTTTCTTTGGAATTTGCATGTGTCCAACATTGTTCATGTTTCGTAACTGACCATGTGTGCGGCGAGATTTGTTTTAGGTGACTTCTTGTGTGTCTGTCATTCCCAGGTTTTTGTGCCTGTTGTCTGCTCGTGTCATCTTTGTCCTCCTGCTGTTCCTCATGAGGATTGCAACGTGTGCTGAATCAGCATTCCATGCACGGACATGTGGAAATGTCAGTTTGGGTAAGGATTGCAGCAATTCTTTTTGGTGGTGATACGGGTTGGGAATGTGTGGGGACTGCTTCTGTGCATGTTGTGGTACCATGCATACATGTCTTCTCACCATGGAGTATTTAACATGTAGCATCACTCCCATGACATGTTAGTCACCCTTCTTGACAGTCATCTGTAGTGGAGTGTGGAGTCTGATGAAGGCATCAATGTGCGTAAAACTTGCCTCTGAAACATTGCTGATGCTACAGGTGGACATAGTGTGGGACATCACAACAACAGGCTCTATGGTGATTTGCAGCCTCTCCGTGTGCAGCAAGATGTGTTTGGCTCATCCCCTTAACTTGTGTGCCTGTTCATTGGGATTTACAACATCCGTGTTGTGAAGGGGGGGTCCAGCATATGTCCCACATGTTCTGTCAACTGACCTGTGAGTCTGTTCATATGGATGCATTTCCCTTTGTGTGAGTTTGTGCAATAAAGGTGTTCAGCACAATCCAAAGTGCCTCATCTCTGTCACTGCAGCTCTCTTGCCAGTTTGCATGCGTCATCTATGGCATAATTGTCAAAGTTTGAGCAAATGAGTGTATGTGTACTTCGGCAACATGCATGCATTTCTTCATGCCTAATAATCTCTATTGTGCATGAAGTACCTGGTTGTGTATGTATTTGTGCAGGTTGCTCCCCACAACGGGACGTCAACGGCTGCTGACGGTGTGTCTCCTGTGCGCAGCTCCGCATTTTGTTGCCTGATCCTGTGGCTGTCATTTTTGTTGTTTCTTCATCGATTTTCTCGGAGTGACCCATGAGTAACCTGACACTTCTTCCTTTACAGATACCTGTTGCTCTGTGCCTTTCTGACCTCCTTGTCTTTGTGTGCTACTTTTTGCCTAGTTTTTCACCCCTTCCACCTGCTGCTGCCACACCTGCGGCACCGCCCCACCGAGTGCCCTGATTCTGCAACCCACACGCCTCCAAAATGCTCCTCCCTTCCCCCCTCCACCCATTCTTAATGCAGCCAGCAGCTTGTCTGTGCCACTGTTGCGCCAACGCCGTGCCAAAGGCAGGACCGTCTGCGCCTGCAACATGCACAGTGCACTACCCTCTGGTCCTTGCATGACCCACGTCACACAACAGGCTCATGCTGCAGCCATCCCTCAAAGCATTGTCCACCAGACAAGCAACCGCCTGCTATCAGGCAACCCCTAAGTGCACACACGACACCTTTGCATGCTGAGTGTGCCACTCCAAATGCCTACACAGCGCTGCCCCACCTACCAGACCGTGTCAGAACAACCAGGTCATGTGCCTCCTACTCCACACCCGCTCCGTCCACCAGCACGCCATTGGACTCTGTTACCTCCTCAACACAACAGCCCCACACATCACCTTCATGACAGTAACCTGGATAAAAGCATCCTCAGCACATAGCTTCTTCATTGCCATCTCTGACGGATACAAGATCACCCGCAGGGACGGCACCAACAATCCCAGCGGAAGACTTGCAATTTATTCACAAGTACACCCTCAGAGTCACAAATCCGGTTTTGCACCAACCCCCTGGAAACCCTCAGAGTACAGATCTCCAGGCCTACATCCACAAATCCCCAAAGCCATCAACATGTACATCTGCACGCACGCCCTCACCTCCACAGGCTACATGTGGCTAGGGGCCAGTAACTTCTTTCTGGAGGAGAACCACACCACCATCCATCATTGGTCCATCAACATTTGCATTCACATCTCCGACAAGTGCCCCACACCTCGCTACCGATCCCCCAAAGATGCTTGATGTAAGTCACCACAGACAAGCTGTGTGGGACACTCGAACCAACATCCCCGCCACACCCTGCAACCTCACACACTGGCTCAGCAACTGATCCAACAATCTTGCCACATTGACGGACTTTCCTGCACAACAACAGTTAAGCCACCTGGGACAAGGCAGACCTACTGGACTCATACAGATCTAGCCGGACTCTGTGCAAACATTGCAACACAAAGAACCATCAGTTACCTTACAGCCCTGGAAACCGCCACACACAGCCATCACCATATCATCAGCAAGGACAAGTGGAGATCCTTCAGATAGGGCCGAGGCACCACAACACACGACATAAAGGAGCTCATCAGCATTGTGAGTGGACTGACAGCAGCTCTCTATGCAAAAGACACCCCACCCTTGCAAGGCAGATGAAATCTCTTGCAAATTTCTACCACTGCAAGCTCATGGACACACACGACAACCTTGGCACACAGAGGCAGACAGCACTATTATCCGCGGGACAAACACCCCTCAGGTTCTGGACTCCCATCAGCAGCAAATACACCACCTGGCTCATGTGCACCATCCACTCTTGCTCTACATCAGGCCCCTTCCCACACAACATCTCAACCACATCATTCCCCACCCTTGAAGCCCACATCCAGCACGTCATGAATGTCTCCTTTGAGTTTGCAACATTCCATGGGAGCTGGAGGCATGCAGAGACCCAGGCCCTTCTTAAACAACGGACGGCAGTACCGCCGGTACTCCTGGAACATCACCCTGCTTCCCTACCCAGCAAATGTCATCAGGAAGATACTCAACAAGCAACTGACAAACTTCCTCCACGCAGCTCCAGGCAACCGGCAACAGACCATCTTCCGCAGTAATCACACCACTGCAACTGTCATAATTGCCACCACCAATGACAACTTTGCCCTGCTCAACATGGGGTGGGACCACCCCCCTTGACCTCTCAAGGGCATTCTACACCATGTGCTACCACACTGTCAGCTCACACATCTCCAACACTGGTATCCAGAGGAGGGCCCAGGATTAAATCAACAAGTAGCTCACCAGCAAGACCCAGGGAGTCGGCCTCCACCCTTCAGCATGTGGTACACTGGGGTCATCTGGCCCATGCCCAAGGGATCGTCTCTCAGTGTGACGATCTTCAATGTCTCCAGGCCCCCCCTCTCCACCATCACATGCGCACACATCCTCATCATCATCTCGTATGCCATTGACACCCAGCTGCTCCTCACCCTCACCAAAGACCCAGCCATTGGCAGATCCAACCTTCAAGAAGTCATGATATCTGTTGACGAATGGCTGAACATCAGCCACCTGAGGCTGGAATTGGACAGGACTGAGGTCATCATGAGAGGATTTTTCCCTTACGGCTGGGTCATCTCCTTGTGTCCAACCGGCCTGGGCACCGCACCAGCACCCAGTGGCCACGCACGCAAGCTGGTGTTCATCATGGACTCATCGCTCACAATTACCATGCAACTCAACACCATCTGTACCTCATGTTGCAACACCCTCCGCATGCTGCAAATGATCCGCAGATAGATCCACTCCAAGGCAAGACAGACCGTCCCCCATGTCCACGACACCAGGCGGGTCAACTACAGCACTGCCCTGTACGGAGGGAAAACAGCAAAACTGCAGGAGAACTTGTCCACATCCAGGGTGCATCCGCACACCTCATCTTCAACATCCCCCGCCCTAGCCGCATCACCGTCCACCTGAGATAGCTACTATGGCTCACTGTCTGCTGCAGGATCACCTTCAGCCTCCTCACCCGCACTCAGGAGGCAGTCCACAACCCCAGACCCAAAACCGACCTTGAACGTCTGTCATCCAACACCCCGTTGGCCCAACTCCGTGCAGCCAACCTTGCCCTGGCTACCATTCATCACATCCACATCCCACCTCGCCAAACAGACCTGGGACTCCCTCCCCAGGCACCTCCACATGACGCATGACCTCTACGCCTTCATGATACTCTTCCAAATTGGTCTGTCCGAGCAGTATTGCAAGCCCCCCTCAGCAGCTTGAGGCCATCACGGGTGAGTATTGGTCTCCATGTCTGTATTTGGTGATACATTGTGACCCATGTGTTTCCTCGACCGGACTCAGATCCCAGTGTATGGATGGCTGGAGTTAGTTCCACACTCAGGCATACTCTGTCATATCCCCACACTTATGTTGTGGACTCATGCGAAATGACTGCAACATCAAATTAATTTGTTTGTTTTTTTATTATAGGTCTGGGCCGGGATTTGTGCAAGAAAAAGGTGCAATACAGGGACCATAGAATCCAAAGTTCCCAGGGGGGGATGGGATCCTTGGCATTTGAAAGCAGCAGAGTCCAGACCACAGTGTTTGGCATCATTGGTCAGACTGTGACCAGCAAGTCCATTTGGCAGAGAATGTCTGTCAATGAGGTGATGCTGTTGCACATGAAGGCCAGGCGCCAGGCCAGGTGACCTGGGAGATGTGGATGGCCCGCTGCCTCTCACGGTCTTTTCCGTGGACGACCCACCTTCCTCAGGGGACCCTCAGATGCAGGCCTTGACGATGCTTGGGATGCTCCGTCGGACAAATCCTCCTCCTCCTCCCTCCCTGTGGCTGGTGGTGGTCTTCACCTGGTGGCACAGGGAGGGTTGCCCATGTTGTCTGCGATCCGACAGAGTGAATGTCTCTTTGCACCGCCAGGAGCTCAGCCAGTCTTGCCTCCATCCGTCCTTGGTGTTCTTGTTGACTGGCTTGTTACTTGGCCTGATGGTTCTTCATCTCTGTGATGGTCCCCTTTATCTCTGTGAGTGTCCCAACTACCTGGCTGATCTCCCTGGTGTCACGCCGGTATGCCTCCATGATGTTGTGTATGTGTGACATACCGGTCTCTTCAGCTGGCTGGTCAGGTTCTCACCTCCGCCTGCCTCCACTCCCACCCCCCCTGCCCACACGAGCCTGGCCTGCCGTTGTGGGCACATTGGGTCTACAGGACCCCTGAGGGATGGCAGTGGTGGTGTTGTCTGCCTCCTCCTGCGTGCCCGGCGAACCTTGTCCCTCCTGGTCAGACTGGCTCAGTTGTTCACTGCGGGCAGGGCTCCTCGGTGTCTCCTGGGATGTGGCAGGAATGGGGGGGGTGGTTGGCACAGATGTTCCTGAACCAGGTGCTGCAGGGGCTTGGACAGCAGAAGGTCCAGGTCGGTCGGGGTAATCCGCGGAGTGTTGAGAGGCATCGCTGCCGGCGGGATCAGGTTCCTCCCGAGCCTGGGACTGTGATTCTTCACCCCCAACATCCATGTTTCATACACATTCTAGTTGGCACTGTTCCTCCAGTTAGTTGTATGTGCCTAGCATTCTCCTCAATGTTCACTTGTGGATGGGTTTGTTGCGAGGGACAGATTGAAATGTGTTCCTGAGTCTTTGACTTGTTGATTTTTTGCTTGGAATATGTATAGGTCTTGTTGTGTTACATGTCCATTGTGACAGTGGGTAAATCTATTGCCTGTCCCGGGGGTGTCTGCTTGTGTAAGGGGTGTGTGTGACAGGGCCTGCTTGTGGGTGTAGTGTGATTTTGCACTGGGGCTCCCAGGTGATGTAGCTGTCCCCCCATGGAGCATGCTGCCATGACAGTGAGTGTGAGTTCCTGTCCTAGATATCTAACCTTGTTGTCTTGGTGTTTGTGTTTGCACTGGTCACAGGAGGGCCTTGGGCTGCCTACACCAGGGCCCAGTATCAGCTATCTTGTCAGTACTTTCCCAGTCCCTGTGCATTGAGCATGGTGCATGGGTATGTACCTGGGCCATATGGGATGGGGGCAATTGTGTCTGATTTGGAGTTCAACAATGCGTTTAGTGCCACCCACCCTCCCAGCGTACCGGACATCCATTCTTGGGTTAGTGCTTCGTGTAGCATGGGACATAGCATGGCCTTGCTTTCTCAATGGGGCATACACATGTTAGTGGCATTAGCATTGTTTTTGACTATGGTTCTGGCCAGTGAGTGTTTGGAGGTAGCTGCGTGCATTTTGTGTAGTTGGGGTGTGGATGCCATTACCCCCATGTTACATAAGTTGTTTGTGTACTCACCAGGCTCTGGAACTCCTTGAAGTCCATGTACTCCCACCGGCGGGAGCAGGGCCATCACCTTATCCTCCCAGGGATGGAAATGTACTGGTCTGCGGGGCCCACCACCTCCAGTGATGTTGCTCTGGGCGTAGTCATCATTTATTTTTTGCTTGACTGCCCTCCGCAGATCGTACCACCTGGCTTGGCATTCAGTCCTGGTCCTTCTGATGGGTGCAACAGCATTCACCCTATCGACGATCCTCTGCCACAGGTGTGATTTTTCAGCTATGCTGGTCTGTCTGACCAATGTTCCAAACAGCTGTGGCTCGACTCTGATGACTTCATTGACAAGGATTTCCAGCTCCTCCCTTGTGAACTTTGGATTCTTGTCTGTGGGCATGGTGTGGGGTGAGGGTGTGGATGGTTGTGGGTGTGTGGGTCTGAATGTGAAGTTGTGCCTGAATTTGAAGAGGGGGTATGAGTGAAGGAGGTTGTGTGAAGGTGTATATGTTAAGGTGGATGGGTGCAGTTGTTGGTGTGTGCTCTCTAGCTGCAGTGAGTCTGTTGCAAAGGCTCATGGTTTGTGTGTGTGGGTCCTTTTTATTGGTCCATTTGTGGGTGGGCCTCAGTTTGAATTTTTGGTGGGTGTGTTATAAGGCGTGGTTGTGAGTTTGGCCCGCTGTTTGCCTGTTTGGATGTGGCCAGGTCAGATATTTCCATGTTTTGTGAACTGTAGACGTGTTTTGTGGTGTTGTGCGAGTCGAATAGACCCTCCTCGTGCTATTTTACATTGCCTATGTACGGTGCGTACATACGCGATGTTGTTGTGAGGTGCGTACATACGCGATGTTGGGGTCTGCACCGTACATACGCGATGATGTTGTTGTGGGGTGCGTACATACGCGATGTTGGGATACGCACCGTACATACATGATGATGTTGTTGTAAGGTGCGTACATACGCGATGTTGTTGTGAGGTGCGTACATATGCATGGGGGGGCCTGTACGACTCGTACCCCTGTACGACTCGCACCCCGGGAACTACTTTTCCCGGGAAACGAGTCGTACAAAGTTTGCTTTGTAGCGGGTAAAGTCATTCCCCGTGTACGGGACGTTTTCCGTACGGATCCTAAATCGGTAAGCCGGTCTGGATCGTACTTGTACGGTCGGACTGTATTTTTAGGCTTTGTACGGAAAAGTGCCCGGGTCCATCTCGTACAACTTTTCCTGATCTAATTCGTACGGATCAGGCCGATCCGTATGTATTTTTCCCATACGAATCGTACTTCACGGGTGGGACGGGACTTGTACGATTCGTACAGGAAAAATTACGGATACGAGTCATATGGAAAAAAAAAATACAGGATCGGAATCGGCCCCAGGGTGTTAAATTGGTACAGCAAGGCAGTATCACACTTCAATTTCTTCTATGATATCATAAACCTGAGGTTGAAGGTTGCTAATTAAAGGTGTATATTTGCAGTAAATGGCGCTCCACTGTTTTCACACAGCAGAGCGTAAAAAAATGTACAAAAGCCGTATGACAATTCCCAACGCCAGGCTACCATTGAATTCAAAAGACAGGGCAAAATGACATTAGTATGGATTAGCATAGAAAAAAAATAATCCTAACAGGAGCTTCAAGTTGATAAAAAAATGCACACTATGGTACAAAAAGTGACGTTTAGCCAATCAGTTGCAAGAAATTCTGGGCAAGCCGGCCTAACATCACTTTTCAGGGCCTAGCGGGAAAACCCCCCACAAAAAACACTGCTAAGGAGAAGAAAAAAGTTTAACTTACCTGAATGCAGAATGGAGCAGCCAGGCATGAGCACAGCACAGGTCTCCCCCCAACCCCACTACCAGCTAGGATGACCAGCCAGAGCCCAAGGAGAAAAGGAAATGCAGGTTCAGTCAGGAGGAGAATGAAGTCTTGATCGTGGAGTTGACGGAGCACCAACACTAGCTCTTTGTCCGCTCCAAAGTGTCATTGGGGCCCTAAAAGGTCATATGGCATTCCATAGTGAACAAGGTGACCTGCATAGCTGAAGTCAAGAGGACAGTGATGGACAGTAAGAAGTGCTGGCATGATACCAAGTGCAAAACTAAGGTGAAACTGGCAACCAGTCTACAAGCAGCATTGCAGACCAGAGGTGGTAGTTCAGCACCCTAGGAGGAGCTGGATCCCTTGGAGGAGCAGGTGTCCGCAGTCATCTCTGATGAGTTGGTGGTTGGAGTAGTGAGACAGGACAGTGCTGACTATGAGCAACTACAGCAGCAATAGCAAAAGTACCAACAAGGTAAAATGGGGAGGAACATGTGTCAGCTGCCATGGCAGGAACCACCTGACCTCCTCTCTTCCACATACATATGACTGGGTGTGGGGGTGAATGCAACCTATGTACACCATTGGAACATGAACCATACTTAAAGTGAAAAGGAGCAGGGTGTTGATGCATACATATCGGCAGTGCAAACATGTATCATTTCACAAATGCATGGAAGGGCCATATACTCTGGATTATGTGCTATCCCTGTGTACACCATTGCATTGCTTCAAACACTTGCAGGAACCCTTACAGCATGGCACAAGGTTGTCAGCGTTGGTGCTTGGCTGTCATCATTGGTGCCAGCACAAGGTAAATCACATGTTGCTCCCAATGCTTGCTAAAATGGTGCTGTCCTTTGTATGTGCAAAGACGCAGGGTTGTATAGATAAAGTGCTTGCAGTGCTGTGTTGTGCAATAACAATGTAAACATGCCCTTTGGTAGGCACATGTCACCATTCACAGCAGCATGTACATCTGGGATGCTGCCTGACACATGTCACTCAATAACAGCCTGCTAAATAGATCACAAGTATGGAGGCTTGTGTTTTCTGCGCACTGTTCACAGGTGTGTGACCACCACTATTTTAAACATAGATCTGCACATTTTTCATTTGTTAGCTTTTTAAAGAACTTTACTGTCCATAGTTACATGATTTCACATACAATGGTTGCTAATGACAATTGACTGAATAGTTTGTAAAGGGTGACAGTACTCATATACTACAACAGAGACAATACATTTGCAAATTTACAAATTTATACAATGATAAATACTGATGCCCAATGCATTTCGGAACATACTAGTTCCTTCCTCAGGGGGAATTCTTCAAAGGTAGTTTATGTCTATTGTAATCCGATTGTCACAATGGGATGAAGTCTCGTGGAGGTATAGCATACGTGTTTGTACTGTCACCCTTTACAAACTATTGAGTCAATTGTCATTAGCAACAATTGTATGTGAAATCATGTAACTATGGACAGTAAAGTTCTTTAAAAAGCTAACAAATGAAAAATGTGCAGATCTATGTTTAAAATAGTGGTGGTCACACACGTGTGAACAGTGCGAAGCAAACACAAGCCTCCATACTTGTGATCTATTTAGCATTTCTCTCAGCAACTGTTGACAGCTCTTGCTTGCTGCAGCACTGATAGATTTCCTTGAAAAACATTTTTTGATCAACCGGAGAGTGCACCCCCTACCCCATAACTCACACTCAATAACAGCCTGCCATGTCAGATCATTGGAAATGGCCATGCATGATGTAGGTGGTGTAGGCACTGGAGAGTCATCGTATGATCCCATCACCGTGTGAGAGGAAGGTGACTGCCAGGACCTATTTTGTAGCAGCCAGAGGGGTCAATGGACACATAAAAGTGCATGGATCGGAGTAAAGAAATGTCTGACACCCTGCAGATAAACAACTCTGATCATGATGAAATGGCATGAATGTCAGTGATTAGAATCTGACTGCTAGGACAGGCCCCATACATTCAGAATAGGTACACAGTGGTATGGATCACAATGCTGAGGTCCTGTCATCTGTAATAAAATACAGTGCTATCTGCCATCCACACCCTAGGTAACAGCTGTCCTGCACATCAATGAAGAACTAAAAGTGTCATGTCATGAACTTTGTTTGTCAACTACTTATAACCATGTCAACAGGTAGAAAACCTCACCATTAATATTTCCCCATCCTATTGAGGATGAACAAGTTACCTCCTGGCCAGTACTCTGTCCCGGACATCAGTGATGATGACGATGAAGAAAACCTACCAACCATCGACCATGACACCTTCCAAAAGCTCCTTGACTAAATTGGGACACCATCTTCAGACACAGTGAGGGTCTTCAGCATTGTGGGGTCTCCACATCCCCCAGCTAACAATCAACAGGCAGCACCTCCCACCACACACACACCCCTGGACTCAAAAGACCAACAGATTAGCTTCCAACAGACAGTGGTAGGAGTCTACTGGGACTTGGCTGATCAGGTGTGGGTAGGGATGTAGACCCTGGTGGCCAGTCTAGAGGGGTCTGTGGGTGCCTCAGTCTATATAGGGACAACTCTGCCACCATCAGAGTCACCTACTCTCCGTGGCCTCCAGCATTTCCTGGCTGACACCGCTGGTGTCATAAGGCAGAGGCATCAACAAGTGCCCTGCCAAAGTGGCACTAGGTGATGTGACCAAAGAGCTGGGGGCTTACAGAACCATCTTGGAGAGCATATGAAAGCAGGGCTCCCACATGGCTGCCAACGTTTCCTACTACCGCAAGTTTGCTTCTGAGTTGCAAAACCAGCAAATACTCCTCACAGCAGTGATGCCTCATGTTTTGGCAGCTGCAGGCACAGCATCCACATCTTCCACCCCTGATGTGTGTGTGCCTCCCTCAGCTGCTGCATTTATAACATCACCTTCACGGGAGAAACCTTACACATATGAGGAGTTAGATGTTGGTGGTACCTCTTTCCAATGAAAAAGTGTCCTGTAGCATTCATCTGTGTTATATAGCCAGTTTAGCCATAGCCCTGTGCTTATCGAAATGCCAGGTAACATCGGCTGTCACTGTCCTCATTTTGACTTCACCCTCTACATCTTGACTATTTGTGGCCTGACAATGTGGCCTATTCTCCCTAATGACATTGTGGTCATCCTCCTGGCTCAAGAACTCCTCACCTTATTAGGTCTGATGACATGCTCCCCACATGGACTCTGTCTGGAAATGCACTAGCTCCAAACATCCTTTTGTGTTGTTTTCCAATCAACTTAAGTTGGGATCTCCTACAACATTAGCACTTGTAAATAAATGCAGAAATAAGTACTACCTGTGTGTTGTGTGTCTCTATGAGTCAGGACAAGGTTCACCATTGGCTAATCAGTGAGACAACTATACCAACTACTATTCAAAGGGACATCATTTTGTTTGCAGTGTCCGGGACAATGCTAGGCAGTGAGAGTGTAACATATATTGGACACACCATTTGTGTGATGACTAGTGAGTGCATACTTAAGTTCTCTAGTATTTAGTCCAACTGGTATCATGCAGTCAATTTGAATGGTGCGATCAGTCACCCCACAAGTGTTGGGTCCATCCATTGTTACTGGCAAGCATACAGCATTGGGTTGAAAAGTACACACTGTAAGTGTACGAGTCCAAATACCTATTATATGTGCAATGTCATAGGGCACAACATCCCTCGAAGGCATGTTGCATTAGCAACACACACATTGATCTTGTATGTGAACACAAAATTACCACTGTGTCATCATTCATCCATGAATTGCCACGTCCACTGCTCAATAATGTCTGATTGTAAGATCGTGTAAAGTCATGGGCAGTCTGACAGATCCCTCTTCATAGCTAAGAAACCCATCTCACACATGTTGTCTGACACTGCAAGCAAACTAGAGTCTGTTCTGCCTGGTAATGCTGCTTAATGGCCATGTATGCTATAGCAAACCTTTCAATGTGGTGGTAGCATACCTTTCGCTTGTTAAATCAGCGCTGCTCATCAGGGTCATATTGTTTTTTGAAATAATGAAGATATATGTCACTCCAAGGTTGATTAGGAACAGGTATCAACATAATGACATTTCATCATTAACATTACACCTAAGGTAGTAGCCCCTACACCAGGAGTCTCCAACCTTTTCTGTAGTGAGAGCTAATTCTGCTTAAGGAAATCCCTGCTGAGCTACTTGCATATTTTATCACTGTAAAATAGTGATCGCGTGTTAACATAACACTACAGTGACCCTAACAAGGATTATCACTAGTGACCATCTAAGCACTCTAGGCAAGGTTAACAACAGAAATGCCAGGAAAACGCTTATCAATATTAAATGCATCAATCTGAGTAACAAAATAACATTCAAATCATCACATGCACTGTCGCACATAGGACATAACCACAGCAGGAAGTCTCCCCAACTCAAATTGAATTATCATTAGGCTATCAACTTTGAATGTGTTTTAGAACTGCAATATTTTTTCTTTGTCAGCATATTTGTTTTTGAAGATACACATATTTTTCTAACAAATACCACTTTTACCTTTGAGCAGTCTAACTCAATTTTTGATAAGTGGAAACCTTTTCTGAAAAGAAAATGTTTGCATATAATAATAAATAATTTTTTAGAAAATAGACAGTCCCCAAACATCAGCTTATCATTTTAATCAAGCACTACTGTGTAAAAATGCCTCATATTTTGAGAGGTTCTGCTTTGAATACCCAGTTATCATAGGCTCAGGATGCTCTTTATAACACTCTGCATGCCTGTGTTATGCTAATATTGCTCACTGTTATTACCAGGGCCACCACTATGTTAAGGCTGTTAAGGGATGGCTAAAAGTAGGCCAGGCATGCTCCTAATATGTCAATACTGGCAGCCAGTATCACACGACTAGACCACAAATTCCCAAAATGGTCAAGGATGACTATCCGTTTGCCACTGACACTTTTGTCTCATGAACTGACATAATGGTACCAGAGATACAACCCTTCTATTGGGGCCAGCATACACATTTGGCAGTCCTTCACACTAGCCGGAGTTTCTAGAAAACAACACTGTTTATTAAGGAGGGACATAATGTCAGACAGACATACACATAACTTAATGCAGATGAGGCTCTTCATTTTCTCTACATTGGATCCATACCCTGCTCTCCTCAGCTCCTGGGCTGATCATGCTGCCAACTAACATTTTCACTCTGGCTTCTGCAGTCATCCACTTTGGTGGGTCAGCACTGGTTACTGTAGCCACACTTCTTTGATGGTGCATTGTTCACACGTGTGTGGTGCGACTGATAGAGCAGAGCATATAACGTGGCCAATCTCATTGTGACTTAGATATAGAGTGAATACTGATGGTCATGTGGCTGACCCCATATGCCAACACAATGTGTGTGTTTCAGTGTTATCTTGAGGTCCTGCCGTTGGTTTGGCGAGCAGTCACTGTAAGAGTCTTAAAACAAGTTTCATATGTATCCACTTACTGTGATTGGCTTCACCTTTGAGAGCTACTTTAAAGGTGCTAGCGAGCTACCAGTAGCTCCCGAGCTACTTGTTGGAGATCCCTGCCCTACACCCTACATTCATCTTGCATCTTTGTGTAACTATACTGTAGTAACTGACTCCATGCTGGTTGTAGTACTTCAGGAGTATTTATTGTATAAGTTACATGTCCAGTAATTCAGCCCCACCAGGAGCAGCCATCATGCTGCTCAGCCCTTCTCCAACTGTAGCCTCTCACTCCCAACATTCCATATTACATCATTCTGAGAGAATCTCACTGGCAGAGCAAGAACCACATTGAAACAAGGATACTACATATCCTCCTTTCTTCCAAAAGGAAAACAGAAAAACATATCCAAAAATGATGAAGAAGAAGGCATACCCAGAAATACAGAAGAACAAAGAAAAACAAGAAAAAGGGAAAAGGCTAAAAGAGACCAGAAGGAAGACAACAGAAAAAGCATATGGAAAGGCAAAGGAGAAAAAGCATATGGAAAGGCAAAGGAAACAACAAGGGAAACTGAGGGAAACATAATCCACTACCCATCCTCCCTTCCAATATAATGTTGACAAAAAACAAGAAACCTGGAAAAACAAACGCCCAGTGTAACGTTGACCATGCACTATGGAAATGAGGTTGGGACCCAAACCATACACCCAATAAGGGTAACAACTAGCTTGTGCAGGGGTAAACTCGAGAGGAAGTAAGACATTGTGCACTGTTGCAATAAAGAAACACCCACACTGTAAAATGTGCACTATGTAATGAAAGTAAGAGAAAGGTCAAATGCTGTGCACTGAGTAGTGGGACAATAACCCACACTAGACACCTTACGTAAGGTAAAAACATGCACTAAAAAAAAATGAAGATAAAGGTAAGCGTATGAAAATCCACAAAAAGACGCACCTCGAATGGAGGTCATGTGTTATGCATATAACGATGGGAGAAGACCCAACAGATACACCTCACGGAGAGGTCAAGAGCTGTACATTGTAGGAGCGGGACTACAGTCCACGCAACCCACCTTGTATACTTTAAGGTAAAACATTGTGCACTGTAACAATGGCCGTAGAATCCATAAAACACACCCTATAAAGGGCAACAAAACAAGAAACTTTGACCTTGTGTGGAGGTCTGTTGACGTGCACTGTAGAGATGGAGTAGACCCATGCTTTACACCATACGTGGGGTAAATGTATTTTTGAAGAGTGTAGTAATGGGAACAAGACCCACACTGTACACCCCGTGTGGGGTAGTGGTATACGAGAATGTAGAACCTGAAACGAAAACTGACTCAAGACTAGAGATAGAATGACTGTGTGCAATCAAACTCCACGGGTCAAGAAATGAACTGTGCATGGATGGAGCTAACAACCTATCCCTCGCCTATGCTTTAGGGAAGAGAATACACGTGAATACCACTAGAAGAAAAACTAGAAAATTCCTTGCAAAAGTAAATATAAAGTGTGGCATTACTAAAAAATGTGATGCAATAGTCAATTATGCGCAATAACTCTGCACAAATTAAAGTAACATAATCTAAATGGTTCTGTAGTTGAGCATGCATAAAAACACTAATACAGTGTATCTTCTCTAGGCAAGGCAACCCATACTGAGGAAGTTGCGAAATGTATGCTGTGGACGTGAAATTCCTCTGAAACAAAAAAAACATTAGTAAACAAGCTCTGTTAATAAACAAGGTATAGAAAACAGTAGCTATAGGAATTTATATAACAAATGTCCACGCCGGTGAGCGACTTCTCACCTGAGATGCACATCCACTGCTTGTGTAACAGAACAAAGGTAAACAAAACATTTCACCCACACTGTAACACTGGATGAGAAATTATGTCACCAGGAAGAGAAAGTGGTCGCATTCAAAGATAGTTTCTTCTATCCTCCACAGGTCATTGGGTAAGTCAAACCATAGAAATGGTAAAGGCATGTGACTCACTCACGGATGCAGGAATAATACAAGAGGTTCATCAAGAAGAAACAGTACCTGCAGAGCAATAAAAAAATCCGTTGCACAGATGTCCTGAAGCACGAAGATCACAGAAAAAGAAACATGGCTCTAAAGTGTAAGTGCTGACTTCAAACGCAAGATGGAGGCATGTCCCTGATGCCGAGCCGGATGGCTCACGGCATGCCAGTGCCCCCCAAAACATCTTTGACAGAGGAAGAGCATGCGTCATAGAGGAACCATGACGAACATAGCAGGACTGCAGAGAACAAGTAGGAGAGAGCGTCCTGAAAAAGGCTCGCGCTAACATTTCAAAAGAAAACCTAGCGGTTGAAAATGCAGGGTTGCTCAAACGACCCCAATATTAAACAACAAAAATTGTCTCAAACCTTTCAAATTGCTGCTGATCTTAAAACACACCTTGGAGGTAGAAGAGACGTTCCGTGTCTCCTCACGAGCGATATTTCATCTCTCCTTACTTCTGAGCCGGTACAAGTGAATGGGGATCTCGATCCCAGTGTGGGGAGGCAGCAGGTTGAAACAGGTTGAAGGCCCTAAGCTGCCACAATCACACCCACGTGGCGCACACCAAGCACAGTGACCGTGAAACAAAAGCTTGTATGTAGAACAACAGCTTACTTTTCCAGTTGTGCAGTTGAAGACTGTAGGTTAGATAGGAACACTTCACGGCACACAAGAAATACAAACAAGGTCATTAAATTACCTTTCATGCAGTGACTTGAGCTGTAGTTGAAATCCAGTTCCAGTAGATGCGGTCACAGAAACCATGAGCACCTCAACAACAATAAATCGAATACAACTGGGCTAGAGCGTAAAAACTAAAACTAGAACAATAGAAACCCCCAGAGTAACGTGTCCCATGCACTGTGGCGACTAAACCACACACCCACTGAGGGCAAAGACATTTACATGTGCATAGGCATCCTCGTGTGGAGGTAAGAACATGTGCACCTTTGAACATAAAAAAAAAACTGACCAACCTTAGAAAACTAACAAAGGTAAATGTGCACTGCCATGAAGGCAATAGACACATAATGTGATGTCCACCTACGGACGCACCTCGTGTGGAGGTACAAAAAAAACATTATGCACTAGATAATGGGTAAAGACTCCAAAACACACCTCCGGAGAGGTCAAGAATTTGTGCATTAAACACGGGAAACACGTCCGTGCGACATACCTCAATTAGAGATCCACTGATGTGCACGTAAAAGTGGGACAAGACCCCAAAACTGACTCCATGCTGGTTGTAGTACTTCAGGAGTATTTATTGTATAAGTTACATGTCCAGTAATTCAGCCCCACCAGGAGCAGCCATCATGCTGCTCAGCCCTTCTCCAACTGTAGCCTCTCACTCCCAACATTCCATATTACATCATTCTGAGAGAATCTCACTGGCAGAGCAAGAACCACATTGAAACAAGGATACTACATATACACATACCTTTACCTTGTATATCAGATGTTGTGAGGCTGAATTGCAGAGGAAGGACAGTTGTTAGACTGTGCAATTGCAACACCATTGGCAGACCTAATTTTGACCATTTCAGTACAGAGTATGTTTGGATCATACATTTGAGTTACCCATTGAATGGTACACATTTTCCCCCTCACTGTGTATTAGTGAACCTTGCCCATCCTGCAATGGCCTTAATGCCATGGGCATTTGAAACATTTTGAGGTGTCATGTCTTAACAGCATATGGCTTATCTCACAGCATTCAGTAATTGATAAGGCAAGGAGCCATATCACAACACATTGCTACTTATACAGATGATTTGGTAGGTATGGCATATACCAAAATGGATGCAGGCAAAGTTACCCACATCATACAGAGGAATAAGAGTCTTCCCATATTTGACCTGTAGCAACTCAATTGTGTAACATGCCACTGCTAAATTCATGCTCATAAAATCATGGCATGTGCAACTGACTTGCATCTTTTAGCATTCACAGCCACATCAATATATAATATCCATCCACTACCACATACAGTCACATTTCTGTTGTCCTTCCCAGATTGGTAAAATATTCTCTGCGACAGTTGTCAGAGGCTGCGAGACATGCAACACTTTACCACAATTTCCCATGGCCTATTTCTCACCTTCCAAAAGATCAATTGTGATGAGGATGCATATTGAACCTGGCAATTCATTCAATATAATACATCACACTCACTCCTTGCAGTGCAGAAATATCACAGATGAAGGCACTCACCGGTGAAGTTTAGGTTGCTGAAGTTGGCCTTTTCAGGTTCTGTGTATACGGAGTTCCAGCTACAAGACATACAAGTAAAGAACATCAATTATCCTACTACACATGGTTGAAAAGCAACAGCAGCATAGTACACATGCTATGCTATTGGCTATGTAGACCTTCAGGTTGTAAGTGTTCATATGACACAGTTGACATGCCTTGACAATACCCATTGCTAAGGCTGGCTGAGTCAAAAATACATGTGAATACCTTTCAAATGCACCTGTTGGCCATTTAGCAGGACAACGTGCCGAGCAGCATCACTACATAACTACACAATGATAGCTGATTTGGATGATGCTGAGCACCTACACAATTTGCAAGCCAAACTCAGTAATCCATTGTGCTTTGCACGCGTGGGTTCGGATCCCATCCTCGTCGCCAATTGAAGTGACCTGGTTCCATAGGTTGATGTGACACAGCAGACGTAGCCAGGATTGATCTTAAGCGTATTTATTAAGTTAATTAAGTCCATAGAATAGCCCCACCAGGAGCAGCATGCTAGCTGCTCAGCCCATCCTCTCCTAACTGTCCCACACCACACCAACCTCCAACATTCCAGTCACGTCAACATTCCACATGGAACTCTCACACTGGCTGAGCAGCTAGTTACAAGATACAGGAGAACAGTAATAAACTTACATGAGGATACTACAATAATGATATCCATAGGCCCTCTGAAAAGCAGACACCAGTAAATGAATACTCTACATACACTTTGAGCACTGATGCTGAGTGCATGTTATTGTACACTTAGGTTCCCTGCATCACAAAGCAGATTACAACATATTACATTCAGAGGTGAGCTAAGCAGTGTAAGCCATGGCAGGCCTCACTGATATCAGACAAATCAGGGGAGGTATGCCAAGGAGTATCGTTGACATATCAGTGTGGGTCTTCTTTACAAGACTATAGTGCAGCCACTCCATATATTTTGACATTGTTAGAAGTGAAATGCCAGCAGTGCAAGGGCCTTCTAAATGGGCCCCTCTATGTATGATGTGTCTTCTGCAAAGCACTATCTCAACTGCACATGGCAAACGCCTGCTGAGAAATTAGCAGCTTTGGAGCACTTCTGCACTACCTGACATGTCATCACATTAGTTGTCTGGACAGGTATATCAACTCCATTCGTCCCTGGGACTCATCTCTGTCACCTACGGTAATAGTGACAATGATGTGGGCCGCACTGTGTCACAAATGGCACTGGTGCACATATTATGCTAGCACTATAGGCATGGTATTTACCCATTCTGCATGGAGGCATGACTAATGAGTGCAAAACATTCTTGTGAGCCATACTTAATGGTTCCAAAAAGCATCAATGGATACATGAGAAACATAAGAGAGTATACACATTACGTGTACTTACATGTTGGTCCACCAACTTCCATGTCCACATACTGCAGGAGGCTGGGTTCCCTGCCAACCACATCTGCACAGCACTGCTTCAATTGCGGGGTTTCACAGTCCACGCCATGGATGTGCAGCATCTGTTGCTGCATGCTCTCCCACCTTGGCTTGCTGACCTTGACAGGGTAGCCCTTGATCACAAGGCACCCAGGAGCTATCATACTGGGAAGGTAATGGTAGACCAGCCACAGGAATATCCATACCTACTAGCTACAGCTCTGCCCCAGCGTAATCCCATCCACAAACAACTATCCTACCATTACAAAGCATCCTAAAAACACCCTAATATCCCTATAACAAATGTACCCCACGAGACAAACAGGGACAGCAGACACGATGCACAAACTACTTAAGCTCCAAAACCACTCTACAGTTCATTAACAAGCCCACCACTGCCAAGCACAGACAGTTAAATTGTGACTGATTGTGAAACAAACTTTTACAGATCCTGGTTTGCAGCATGAATGATCCTTAACATCACTTTCATTAATCCATTACTTCACTTCCTTGGTGGATGCGGTACATTTTCACCCTATGAGTCTTTTTTTTTACACTAACGCTCATTGCGTTTACTTCAGTAAGGACCTAACAGTGGAAAAAAAAAAAATTATCGCACATTTGCAAGAATGCGTTATTTTGAAATTAATTGCAGAGTGGCAGAATCTTTTCAAACAGAATGTTGTAGCATCATTTCTTTTTTTTCGTGCCAGAGGTTTACTTTGGATTTTGTCAGGTTTGGAAATATGCAGTTCATGTAAATATTGACCATGAATACAGTTTTCTGTGTGGTGGGTATAGTTGATCTGTTTACACTGTTTCCACATGTGCCATATGTGTGCAATTAAGCGTACACATGTGAGGGATCATCCGGGTCATGGATCATACTGTGCATAGTGTGCAAACACTGTAATAGCACAATAGCGCACTTTCTTATAGGTGCTCTGTGTGCTAAGTTTCTGATGTCAACCATTGACATTCTACCAGCTTCCCTCTGGGAGGTCAGAGACTGCCATTGTCATGGAGTCAGTGCAACCACATCTACGACTACTCTAACTACAGCCAAATAGGGCTGTATCACACAGTGGAGGCATCAGGTTGTAGTTCAAATGTGAAAGTGTGCTGCTATTGCATTCACACGCATGAAAGGGGACATATGGATAGGGCCATTCAATTGTATGCATATGTGTCTTTCATATCCAAGTGCCATACCCCACAGGACAGTGCCAGTGTCATAATTTGTGGCCACCAGGATCCTCATCCATGGTGAATGTGATAGGGTAGGTCACCATTCATGCCTTGGAGTGTCCTCCAAAATATAGTTGACATAAATGACATACCTACACTATGCATTAAGACAGTGTTACTTGTGCATAGCAGCGGGTGAACACATGCAACATGTGGCACTGGCAAAGATATGTCAATTTTGTAACTGTTAATTGAGGCACATCCTATGTGGAACACTGCAAAGTCATCATACATAGAGTGGCTTCCACTGTTAGCGACAAGTATGGAACCTAACACATGTTTGCATCAGGATAGACACACACACACAGTTGTTGTCCACCATCTACATTACCACACCATGTTCACTATGACTAGCAATGGAGGACTATCTGCTAAAGGTAGTTGGCATGCACACTATTTCACTTGAACCAGATGATGCTCAAGGGTGCTTCATCCACTTTGCTACATACATGAACTGTGTGACATATATTAGTGGATTAAATGTGGAATTTCAGGGGTTTAGTGTGAGTATTGAATACAAATGCTTACACAGTGTTAGTTCTCTGATATGTTATTTATAGATAGATGTACAATGTGTAATTTTTTCCACAAATTTTCCTATGACATTGGACAATGATGCTTCTGTAAATAAATTATTTATGATATTGTACCTCCACCATATTGCTGCAACTGATGCTCCAGGTTGCTGAGGTTCCTCATCTCCTTCCTCTTCATCATCCAGCATTTCCTGATCCCTAATCTCATCTGACCACAGCACATTGTTCCTCACACTTCATTTCATTTTGTCTTTATTTCGATTAAAATAATCATAAAAGACTGTACAATCAATATTTGAGAAACTTAAAACAGAGAGAGAAGCTCACAGGTTGGTTCCAAGCAGATGTTGTTACATAAATGGATCATAGTGTCAAGTACATAAAATTGGACATTTAGCTTAAGATAAGAATGTTATAATAAATTAAGCGTTTGTCTAAGGATAAAAGTGTTGTAATACACAATAAAATCCACTACTGTATTTTAAAACGATGATTGAAAGAGTAAAATGTATCAGCCCAGCCATCAACTCATAACAGCTACACGTTAATGACTTAGCAGCTAAGTAACTATAGGTCTGATGGGGTTCCCTATATCTTTTGGCTCGGATAACCCATGCCCAACTTAGGAATTTAGCTGTTACAATAAACTCCTGAGTGGAGGTCTGCAGAATTCATAAAGCTTCCATAGCAGATCTAATAGCCATGATCTTACAGATCGGTTTGAGCCATTTAGACCTGGGAAGCTTATAGGCAGGACATACAAATAAAACATGAGCTACAGATTCAGTCTGATCTCCTCAAAAATTGCACAGGTCGGACGTGGGCGTTAGCCATCTATTTTTATAAGTGTTGGTTGGGCAGGTGACTGAGGCAAGGAGGAGGAACATGGCGGCCGCCTGCTAAGCGGCCGTAGCATCGCTTTCCCCCTCATGCGTAATGGGTTCCCACCGGATGAAGTTGCAGCCCTGAGACCCTGAGCATGTTAATAGAAAATATACATCTACCTCGCGGTATGTTTGAGGACATTTCATCTGGTTTTTTGAAGGCACCGTGGGCGAAGGAAGAGCGGACGGTAGCGCGGAATACAGACGGCGCCGGCAACGCAGAGTTCTGGAGCTGGGGAGAGGCTGCCAGGGGGCGCAGGAAGCACAACATCGCCTTCTGCCTGTTCCGGGTTACGAGACGGAGAGCTGCGGGAGGAGGTGTTGGAATTGGCACGGAGCTGCAAGGGCGAAGAAAGAGACAGGACCGGTTTAAACGTGGTGAGGTTGCTGATTCCGAGGTAGGGAGTCGGCGTTTTCTTTCACCACTTTCGGCTGCTGACTCGTACCTGTGGCATTATAACTGTCAATCTCAAATTCGAGAGAGCACAAGTGGCTTTCAATTTTTTGACAATACTAATGGTAGTTGTAGCGCTTGGAGCAGAACCTGGTGAGGCTCCTTGGAGGCAGTGAGGGGTTGTATATACTGCATGGATCTCGAAGGGGGTGTAAAAGTTGGCAACCTTGGTCATAGTATTGGCTCAAAGGCCACTGATAGCTTTATGGACATAACCGCAAGAGCAGAGTTAATTAAAACTCGAGAGGTCAAAATAAACAGATATATCTTATGCAGCAGAGCGGCGAACGAAATAGAGGCGCCAGCATATCCCCCCCGTATCTCTCCTCCAATCTCCGAAGTAAAAGTTATCAAAAACCGAGGTTTACCTAAAGGTAATAGCACGGATGAGGCTAAAGGGAAGATAAGGGACTCCTCGAGGAAGAAAGGCAGGGGGAAGAAGGGGTCTCCCCCTAAAATAAAGGTTACTCCTTCCCTTAAGACTTTCTATAAAGTAATGTCCACCACTACTACCACTTCCACTTCCACTATGGCCGCAGCAGTCGCCCCCCCTCCTCCCCGAGGATAGTTGCCGGAGACACCCCAAGCATAAACTCGGTTAACACCTTGGAATCACCCAGCCCCCCATCACAAACTAATGAGAATGCTGAGGGCACACAGATGAACATTACTGCTAGTATTAAACATTCAACAATAAGCCTGTCGAATAGATTTTCGGCATTGGTAAGCGAGGAAGTAGCGACTCCCTCTGACGATCAATTTAATGCACCCAGTGGCAATAGCCCCAGTGACAACCAGCCAGACTGTATAGCGGACGATGTGTTGGCTTCTGTGAAAGGGGTAGGGGTAGATGGAAATGTAATGGATCCATTGGGCGCAGCAAACATGGCATCTCATACACTGGCAGATATACTCCTTGCTATGAAAGAAGAAATCGCAACCAGATTCACGGTTTCTGAAAAAAAATCAGGCGGAGATGACAAACAGATTTTTAATCTCTGAGGCCAATCAGACACCAATTCAAGCCTCTTGTGAAACATTGACCAAAAGACTAGATGAAGTAACGGCAAGAACTGAGGCTATAGAGCTTGAAATCCCTCAAATTAAGGACTCTATTCGTACCACGGAAGCTGACCTAGCGAAGTTATCTGCTCAAAATAAGGATCTGAGAGAGGATCTTGAACGTTTGGAGAACCACGCTCGGAGGAACAATCTAAGGTTTTTAAATGTTCCGGAAGCCCTGGAAGGGGCTGACCTTAAGGGTTTCGTGATATCTATTTTAAGGGATTCGGTCTTAAAGGATGTGCCAGAAATCGATCTTAAACACGAAATACAGAGAGTGCATTGAGACCCATTCAGGAGAAACCCGGCCAGGCAGAAACCAAGAAAAATAATGGTTAACTTCTTAACTTATGCAGTTAAGGAACGGATCTTGACCTCCGCACTGAAAGAAGTCTCTTTGTCCTACAACCTCACCACACCTTTTATTTTCAAATTAGATCCGATATTTCCCACTCAACAGCAACTAGACAGTGGGAGTTGGGAAAACGGATGGAGGAGCTCAAAAAAATTGGGGCAAAGGCACAGTTGAAATTTCCGGCATTACTTCGGGTAATGTGGAAACACCATATGTATCAGATAAAATCTGGAGAGGAAGCGGATGCTCTTATTGAGAAAATTAAGGGAGAGCAAGGGGAAAAATAGGGTAGCAACAATAACATGAAGGGTGTTCTCTCCGGTGGGAATTCAGACTAACGTCAATCTTATTTCTTTTTCTTTTTGATAGAGGGGGAGCGAATGCTAAACAGGCATATGCCTATTAGAAGGGAGGGTTCCTTGTGGGTAAGAGGAAGGGTTTGGGGGGGTATGGGGGAGCACATGGGTGGGTTGAAATGGGAGGCAAGGGGGGGAAAAAAAAATCTTACCTCATCATATCAAGTTATTTTGGCCGCAAGATTGTTTGATCATGGAAGGGCGTTAGTTTTACAATTAACTTATGGGTGATTGAGGGAACAAAAAATTAGCTTTTGTCACATGGAATGTTAATGGGTTGAGGTGTCCTAGGAGATGTAGGATGATACTTAAACACCTGGAGCTCTCCCCTGCTAAAGTTTGTTTGTTACAAGAGACACACTTAACTTACAATGAAAGTTGTTTGATTTTTTCTAAAACCCCCTGGATTCAGTCTTCTAGTGTGTCACTTCAGACGTCACACAGCAGAGGGGTCGCAATTTTAGTTAAACATGGTGTACAGTGCTCCATAAAGAAATCACAATCAGATTCCTCTGGAAGGTGGCTAGTTACATGTCTAGTGTTAGAAAATGTGGACCTAGTCTGTGTCTCTTATTATGGGCCAAATGTCGACGACCCGAGTTATCTGTGCAAACTACAATCAGTATTGCTTTTGAAATCTCCACCATATATTATTGGTGGCGATTTTAATGTTTTGTTAAACCCTTCGAAAGATAGGTCTAATTTGAGTCATTATATAGGTGCTCCGAGGACCCGTCGTGCTTTATTAAATATGATTCAGGATCTGGACCTAGAGGATGCATGGATGGCTAGAATGAGAGATCAACATGGGTTCACATTTTATAGTAAAAAACATGGTCACTCATCTAGGATTGACTATGTTTTTATAGATAAGCTATCCTTGAATAGGTTAATTGAGATTCAGGTTATGCCAAGTCTCCTCTCAGATCATTCTCCGGTTCAATTTATCTATCAGGGTAAAGGGGTGCAGCTCCCTTCCAGGTGGACTCTAAACCGGGCCAAGCTCTTAGAACCAGAAGTTATAAAGGCTGCTAAGTCTTCAACCTTGGAATGTTTCTCCTTCAATATGGGCTCAACATCAATGGATTATATTTGGGATGCATATAAGGCGAATCTAAGGGGGTGCCTCCACGGTATTATTAGCTCTATAAATCGAATTGAGGCAGGGCAACTAAAAGACATCGAATGGAAAATAAGCCAGCTAGAGAAAGAGAGGAACGATCTAAGTAGAGGAAGTAAAGAACGATTGTTGCAGGTTCAGAAGGATTTAGAAGAAAAACAACAGGAGTATAGGGGGAAATTAGACGCAAAATGTGGAGCGCAATGGCATTCCAAAAATATGGAGAATTTTGAATATGGAGAAAAGGCTGGTGCCCTGTTGGCTTGGAAGGCTAGAGCTGACCAAGCAAGGAACAACATTAAAGAACTAATAATTAATGTCGAAGGGGAAACATCAGCTAGCTTTAATGATATGCAAGCCTGTCTCCTCTCTCTTTTTTCTGACCTCTATAAAGAAGATTTGTTACCTTCTTCAAGTTCAATCCAAGCATGGTTGAGGGATAAAAGGTTACCCTCTTTGTCAGAGGAAAGCAGGAACAGGCTAGAGGCTCCTATCACACATGAAGAAATAATAGAGCAAATAAAGAAGTCTAAAAACAAAAAGGCAGCTGGTCCAGATTCACTTCCAAGTGAAGTGTATAAGCACCTGGCAGAAGAGCTGACCCCCCAATTAAGTACCATCTTCAACTCAGTCTATAGCTCTAAGGGTAGGGTTCCTGAGTCCTGGAAACAGGCAAAAATTGTTTTGATTCTGAAGCCTGGCAAAGATCCTTTAAAAGGAGACTCGTATCATCCAATCTCCCTGCTAAATGCTGATTATAAGATCTTTATGGGTATATTAGCAGGGAGATTGGCCAAGGTAATCTCAGAGTTGATCCATGTAGACCAGAAGGGTTTCGTTGCTGGACGGCACATTCAGGAGCAGACACAGTTGTTAATCGGGAACATCGATTTGGCCACGCAGAGATCAGATCCTCTGGCTATAGTTGCTGTAGATGCCGCCAAGGCATTCGATAGAGTTTGTTGGATGTACCTCTGGGAAGTAATGGCGAAGGCGGGTTTTGGACCTATTTTTATTCAAACGTTAAAAAATTGTTATTATGGTGCCTCGGCCAAAATTCCCCTAAATGGAATATTGACATCAAGCTTTTCCATACAAAGGGGTACTAGGCAGGGATGTCCAATGTCGCCTCTATTGTTTAACATCTATATAGAGCCGTTAGCACAAGCTCTAAGGTTAGATGATTCAATCCGACCCTTTAGGTCAGAACAATACAGTTGTAAGCTAGCTCTATATGCAGACGATCTAATTATATATACTAGTGACCCTGAAGGAGCTGTCCCTCGGGTGGAAGTGCTTCTGTCTAATTTTGGGGACTTGTCTGGTTATCTGATCAATAGGTCTAAGACAGAAGTAATGTGCTGGAATTTAGATCAATGGTCTGGCAAAGTTAGTACTGAATTCAGATATTTAGGGATCTACATTATTAAGAATCTGGAAATGATCCCACAGATAAATTTGAACAGAGTAACCAAAGAAATAGATCGTCTCTTTAGCCGATGGAGGAACCTCCCCTTGACCATTTTTGGAAAAATTAATTTGGTGAAAATGATTTTCTTGCCTAAACTCTCTTATCTATTTTCTACCATCCCCCTTGTTTTTCCTAATAATTGTATTAGTAAAATACAGAGTAAAATCGGGAGTTTTGTATGCGGAGACAAGGGGGCTCGGCTGACATGGAAGAAGTTGAGACGAAGGCTTGTTAAGGGGGGTTGGCCCTCCCAGATATCAGTATGTATGCGATAGCTATCCAGTTTAAAAGTATTCGGATGTTATGTGTGAAACCCGAGAAGTCAGCGTGGGGTAGGCTGCTGGGAGAAATGGTTAGAGCTGAAGGAGGGGGTGGGGGCCAGTCTTTTCTATATAAGTTTGGCGCCCCTAGGTTCGTCAAGCGAGTTTGTCTGAAGGTGCTGAGGGTAGCCTTAGAGCTATGGCATAAGATCAGACTTAAGTGGGGTATTGGATATTACTCTGACTGTGGCCCAATTTGGGATTCCCCTGGAACTCCGGAATATCTTAAAGACACATTAGCGCTACCTATTAAAAGGGCGGGTATTAACACCTGGTCCGAGCTGGCAGACTCCGAGGGGATTCACCCCTGAGAATACTTCCAAGCTAGAATAGGGGCTGGATTCTCTAGGTTTAAATTCTTGCAGCTGAAGTCTTGGGTCAATGCGGAAAAAGGGGAATTTAGAGGAAACCGAGATATTGAAAGCTTGTGTCAATCTATCAATCCATTGAAGAAAGAGATCTCAATATGGTACAAACTGTTAATTGATGTTGATGATCAGAAGATATCCTCTTCTGAGATGGTTTGGTCTGGAACATCTCTGGGTCCATCTATAGGTTCTTTGTTTGAGCCATCTTTGAAGATTTTATACAAGCAAGTTAAACCTGCTTGTTTGAAGAAGAACCACTTTTTTGTTATTAATAGGCTGTACTATACCCCGGCAAAGATTGCTAAATTCGCCCCATCCCCCCCTCCTAAATGTTTCAGATGCTTATTACCCTTGGCAGACGATTTACATGTCTTCTTTGAATGTCCGGTTTTGAAGAACTTCTGGAAAGAGGTCGGAGATTCACTTCAAGATATTTTTAAGATCAACATTAGCATTAATTTGTCATTCGTGTTCTTTGTAGACGATGGGCTAACAAGTCATATAGTCACTCCACTACAGAGAGGCCTCTTGCTATACTTGGTTCTCTTGGCCCGGAGAGAGATCTGCAAGAAATGGAAAGACCACCAACAAGGGAGAACTGGCTCAGGGCCTCATTTAGTATGGCTCGTTTGGAGTACGAAAGCGCTGCAGACAAGCCATCTAATGTCTGGTATCCTCTTATTTGTTGGGGACGTAGTCTCCGGTTAATAGAATTGGTCCAATGATTACATCAAGCTACCCTAAGCTAAGGGGTTTGGTCGGAGACCAAGCTGATTGCGGAAAAGCCAGGAGGCCCCCAGAGTGTTAAAAAGGCTTTATAAGATCCGCATAGAAAAGCTTGGTAAGATGAGGACAAAAAAAAAAAAAAAAGTGTTGGTTGGAAGGTACCCTACCCTAAACTGGTGGTAGAGTTTCCTATCTAACGGTCTTAAGATGGTGTCCCAGTAAGGTTCAAACACAGATTCCTGGTTCTGCATCAGAAAATCTCTGTTCAAGGTTGGCCTTGTGGTAGATGAAAAGTGCTTGAGCTTAATCATATTCCAGTAAGCCGCCTTAAGCTCCTTTTTTGGCGGGAATGGATTAGCTTTGGGGTTTTCCAACAAAGAGCTCATCCCCATTTGACTTAGGGTATTTTTTATGTTCTGCAAAATTTTTATCTTACTTGTGCATCCTACCCCCCAAAAACCAGAAGGGGTTTAGCATAAATAGATAGCTCCAGGGTAACCTTGAGCCTTCTCCAGAATGCTATTGGCCTGTAACGAGCCAAGTCCTCAAAACGTGGACAACCCATATTCAAGTATAGAGGTAGCAGTGTTGTTGATTGCGGGAGACCCGTAATGCCTCTGACAAATTTGTTCTGAGCCTTGGCCAATGATGTTAAGTTGTCAAAACCTGCTCCATATAAAGTTGAGGTGACAATTGTGGAGTTATATATCTTGAGGGCAGGAGCTAAATGTTTGGTGAATGAGAGCCTCTGCTCTTTAATGAGGGTTCCTGCCAGCTGAGCGTGTTTTAAAGCTAGCCTGTCTCTCTGGGGCTTCCAGTTCAGTTTCCTGCTTAAGGTTATCCCCAAATAGGTGAACAATTCAGTCTGTTCTAGGGGGACATTGTTCATGTATACTCTGCTCTTAATAGCTTTGTACTTATGGAGAACCATGAACTTTGTCTTGTGCACGTTTACCACCAGCTCATGGTCCCGGCAGAACACCTCAAACCTAGAGAGGGCGGCCTGTAGCCCTTTCTGTGTTTTAGATAATATTAAAGTGTCGTCCGCGAACATGGGCAGGGAGATCCTCAAGCCTGCTAGTGTAGGAGCATCGGTAGGGCATGTGGAATAATACGGCACAACCCTATCAATAAACAGAGAAAACAGGGTGGGCGCCAGGACGCATCCTTGACGGGCGCCCTTTAAAACAGGAAATCTGTCAGTTACCTCTCCTGGTGTGCCCCAGCCTACCTGTGCATGGTTGGAATCATGTAATTTAACAGGCGAAACCTCCACAGCAGCAAACAAGCAAAATCAAAGGATCCCACGCCGCGGGGGGAGAGGCAGCGCTATATGCGCGGTGAGCATGCCTCCCCCTCACTCGTGGCAGCTGGACCAGTGAGATGGCACTCTGGGAGTTGAAGTCCCCCTCCAGTGTGTTGGCGGCAGCAGTGAAGAAAATTAACCCTGGGACCTCGTCCCACCAGGGTGCTTCAGCCAGCAGGGAGAGAAATGCAGCCAATCAGGAGAACAGGCGAAACCTCAGCAGCAGCAGACAAGTGATATCAAAGGATCCCACACATATGTTATGCAAATGACAGCAGATCAAGATAATTTTACAACTCATAGGTAGAGAGTGTAGCAATGTGCCCCAGATACATCAAGGCTGCGGAAGTGGGATTTCAAGACTGTGAATCTCTGCTCAACTATGGACCTGGCATGGAATAGGGCATGGCTGTAGGTCTGCTGGGGTTCTGTTTATGGGATCATTAAAGGAGTCACGACCCACGGCAGTAATGTGTAACCTTGGTCTGCTGCAAAGAAAGGATGTGTTGTATTAGTCAAGACTCATGATGAGGGTTAGTCCAACATTCATTTCTATCCTAGTCTATGTCCAACTTGACTCATTCATCTGGCAAACTGTCATGAACATGATAGACTTAGTACACTTAGGACGCGTCATTGAGCTGAGTGACAATGCCATGCAGGTGATGACTTGTCACCAATGAGGTTAGTCTATTTGACATTGAGTAGGCAAATGTCTCACAATAATCAATTGTGTACATTTGTGGGTATTATGTCAAATTTTGAACTGATACCTCTCTGATTGGACAAGAAATAACAGTAGCTGGTGATGTGTCTTACTTCAGGCACACATATTTCATATTCATAATTTTAGTAAACATTTTTTGATGTGTTCAGCCATGGAAAGGATAATGGGTGTATGTGAATATGGGACATGGTCGTATACATGTGGCAGTGCACAGAGTCAACTATGGTGACAGTAAATAAGGGTTTGTAGATATGTGGTAATGTAGCACAGGACAGTTCAACAGGTAGTATGTGTACACTACAGAGCCAAACATATTGGGGAAAGTGTAGGCTATATCTTGTACATGATTCAGTGTTCATGGTTGTGTGTCTGTGCAGGCAGTGGCAGTGTAGCATATCTCCATGACAGTCACAATATTTGCATGAAAACGGCATTGTTGGCTGTCACGGGGAATGCATTTGCTGTAAAGTCTAGCAAGTTGGACTGCTGTAGAGGGTTCTGAAACTAAAACTGGGACATGTTGTGCACATTGGATGTGATGTTTGTATATGATGTGTGATGTAATGCATTGTAATTGAGTGTATCCAGTGAGCTTTATATATGCTCAAATTTCTCAGTTTCACATGTGTGGGATATTTCTTCATGCATTCTGCCCATGGGAGTGACATGTGATACACAGATTTCACACTCAGATTGCCTTGCTTCAAAAATGTTTTTGCCTGCCTCATTGAACTTTTTTTACATATGTTTGGATCGTTGACACAATTAATTTCACACATAGGGCCTCATGTAGCATGTGTACCACTGGACATCAATGGATGTGAAAAGGCTGTGCTAACCTGCATTCAAAGTGAAATGATGGAATGTGCCTTTCAGTTGACATACGGCACATCCATGGTTTTCCCACATTTGTAAACTCACATAATAGTGACTAATGTCAACACCTCCCCTCTTGCACCATGGTGAACATGTATCAGCTTGGTATCCAGACATGATGTCGTGGTTTAAGGGACACATTCCAGTAGCACTTTCATACAATCTATGCTATTCTCTCTTTCAAGGTGTCATGTGGAATGCTGAACACATTGTAATTGGACATGAGACGTGATTGTTTGACATATATTCACCTTCCCTTGAGAGGCAAACTACTTGCACACTGTTGCAGGGTCCCTGTACATAGGATGTATGTACACGTGTGTACCTTCATTGGTGTTGGATGGGGAAGACCCATGGTATACATCCATAATGCAGGGTGAATTGAAGATGCACTTTGTTTTAACATGTTGTGCTGCATACCTATGAGGACTTGCAATGTCATGCAGACATACTAAGCATCATCACATTGACATGATTTGGGTAGCTGCTCCACCAGAGCATCATGATTGATGATAATTCATCTGCCCATTTGACTTGTAATTGTGGGCCACAGTGGCTTAGGGTTTGTTACAATGTGTGGCTTGTAGGAAATATGTTGTGCATTTGCCATGTAGTGTGGGACAACTATATGATGCCACACTAACAACGTATTCAACCGAAGACTGATGTGCAAAAATAATCCTACATGATTGAGTGCTTTGTGGTCTGTCATGTGCTTGAGATGCACTTACCAACGAGTAGGTCAATCCCATAGGTCCCATTCTGGAAACACTCATTGATGGCACAATGCCAGAAGATGAATGAGTCATGTGCACTGCCCGGGTACTTGGCAAAGACATTGTTGAAAAGGTCCTGATGGTCCACGATTACCTGCTCATTCATGGAATATTAGTTCTTCCTGTTGAGGTAGATATAGGATGTAGCGGCAGGAGGCATAAGTTGCACATGTGTGCAGTCCATTGCCCCCAACATATGTGGGAATCCTGCTGTTACTGTGCTGTGTTGGGAAAGTAGTGGTACTAGGGCATAGGTTTATGGTGGCATCCAGGAAAGTGGGGCTGAACAGGGAGAAGGATGCCTTGGATACTCCTGCCACTCTGGCTGTGGTGGGGCCACTCTGGCTGTGGTGGGTTGAAAAGTTCCAGACACCAGCATGGGTGGGACAGTGAGTAGCTTGGCCTGCGGAGGGATTTTGGTACATCTCTGTGAGGTTGGCTGCAGACTTGGTGCAATCGGGTACAGGAAGAAAAGCAATGCACTCTCTCCTGAGCCTGTAAAGGGGAATGATCTCCTCAGCCTTGAGGTCAATGAGGGTTATCCTTTGCCTTATGTCTGCTCCTTTATCCTGCGCTGCCTCTGTGTTGGTGATGGTGTTCTCCTTGGTGCTCCTAGCTGCAATTGTAGATGCGTAGCTGAGCTTTCCAAAGTGATTTGGGTCTGTTCTTTCATACCAGTGTGCTAACATCCTTTTTAAGGCCATTTTTTCCTATTGGTAAAACAACTGCCTCTAATGCGACCTAGCGGCAGTTTTGAAACAGTACCGGAGTTTAGGAAAATCCTTGTACTTATGGCAGCATCATTTTTTAAGGGGTTTTTCCTAGAGAACGCCTACTTTGCATATCATTTTTGGTAAATTTCACAGCCGGATTGGCATTGTAAAAAATAGATGCTAGCAGTGGATAAGAGGAAACGGCCTAAACCACACAGTCAGAGCAATGCGTGGCTGAACAATGCAGGTGTAACCACGGACGTCTAAACCACGCATATGCCTTTATCACGCATATGCGTGGTTTAGACATCTGTGGTAGTTAGCACTCTTATGATCTGTGCGGAGGGTCGGAAGTGAGCTGGTGAGTAGGAGATCTGGGCGGAGGGTCAGAAGTGAGCTGGTAAGTATGATTTTTTTTAACGGGAGACCGTTTTTAGGGTGTGGGTTGGATAGTTGGGATAGGGGATATTTCCATGGTTGGGGTTTGGGGTAGTTTTGTGGGCTTGGAGTGGGTTGGGATAGTTTTGTGGTTTGGGGACGGGTAGGAGATAGTTTTGTTGTGCTGGAGGGTGGGTCGGGGTAGTTAGGGCTCAGGACAGGGGGCTAGGATCTTTTTTAAACATGGGGCAAAGGTTTTAGGGTTTAAGGCGGGAGTCATTTTTCAAACCTATGGGACAGTTTTAGGGCTCAGGGTGGGGGCACAGGTGTTTTTTTGGGCTGGGGTCAATGATTTAGGGCTAAGGGCAGGGGGGTTTAGGGCACAGGGTGGTGGGCTGGGTTTTTTTTTAGCTCAAGTGTCAAGGATATAGGGTTCAGGGCAGGGGGGTTTCTGAGTAGATTTTTAAGGCTTGGGCTGGCTTTTAGGGCTCAGGGTACATGGGTTTTTTTAGGGCTCAAGTGGGATTTTCCTTTAGGGCTGGGGCCTGCTTTTTAGAAGTTAGGCATGGGGTCAGGGTAGAACTCAGGGTAGGTGACTGGGTTTTAGGACTCAGAGCAGTTGCTAGGGCATAATCTTAACCATGCATAATATTTTACCAATGCATTGAAGGTAAAAGCATGCAACTTTAAGACACAGTCATTATTAAGACTGCATTGTTAAGGCATGCGTGGTTAGAAAATTCCTGGTTCAGAAATACAACCGAGTAAAAGTGATGTTAAGGGGCTCTAGCATCACTGTGTAAATAAGGCACACAAAAACCCCTGCCGCAGCATATAATAAAATTATGCTGCACCAGCGTTAAATCCTTGTAAATAATAAATATGCCCGAATATGGTGTTAATTAAATGTTACTAATTATTGAGCAGAGGTTTATCTTGAAAAGTTATTTGAAGCTCTCATCGTCTAAGTGCACTTTCATGTACTGCGACTTGTTATCTGACGGGAGGGTGATCATACTCATTGCAGGCCTCCCACTGATCAAATCTGTTTTTATAGTTAATGTTAGAAATTGGGGTCTCTATTTGGCAGTGGCTTGCACCCTGTCCAAGTAGTAACCCTTCCTTCTAGCCAGGGTAAGGGGATTACACAGCTAAAATAACCCCTGCTCACATCCTTGGTAGCCTGGCACGGGCAGTCAGGCTTATCTCAGAGGCAATGTGTAAAGCACTTTTACATAAACACAGTAACACAGTGAAAACACTACAAATGAACACCACACTAGTTTATAAAATTAACCATACTTTATCTAAACCAAATAAGACCCAAAATGACAAAAATCCAACATACCTAAGCAAAGATATAATTTTTGAAAGGTTTCAGTCCATATACAACTATGGATTCATCACTTTCAGCAGAAAGTATCTGTGATCCGTCAAAATCACAACATGAAAACAAATGCAGGGGAGGTTAGGCACCGGAAAGCAAAGCGATATGTTGGTTCCTTACATGAAGGGAGGGTGATGTGTCAGCTCTTTTCTCCCAGGGGATTTGATGCACAGGTTCCTTACTGCTACGCAAGGGATGTGTTGGTTTCTTACAGCATGGGGAGATGATGTGTAATTTCTCTGGACACACGGCCTTGGTTCCTTACTGATGTAGAATTGACGCACAGGTGCGAAGCATGGAAACTCCGGATGTGCTGGAGTTGATGTGGTATTAGCAAAACAGGCATTGAGTAGATTCTTCTAGCTCCAAACATGTGATGCATTGAGTACTTCATCCTCACAGCAGGGCCTGCGTCAGAGTTGGAGCAAGGTCTTGGATGTCAAAGACACAGTGCGCTGGACTCAGGCTGGAGTTGGTCTTTCAGGCGTGGACAGGCGATGCGTCAATCTTTTTATGCCACACCAATGTGATGCATTGTTTTTTTGCAGTGGGAGAAACATCACTGAAAGACAGTGCATGGATTTTGAGCTCTTCTTGCAGCAGAAGTCCCCTCCAAGGGCCCAGAACTAGAATTTTCACCACTTGGCAGGTCAGAACTCCCAGCAGAGAAGTTCAGGGGATGCAGTTGAAGTCTTTGATGGCCCTGAGACTTCTTAACAGGAAGCAAGCACACACAAGCACTTGGAGAATCTTCTCAAGCAGTCCTTAGTCTCTCCAAGACAGAAACAGCAACTGCAGGCCAACCCAGCAAATTATACACAACAAAGGAACAATACTACTCCCAACAGCTTTACAGCTCTTTATCTTGGCAGAGTCTTCTCTTGACCCAGAAGTGTTTTAAAAGTCTGGAGTAACAGGTCCAATACTTATACCCCTTTTGGCATTTGAAGTAGGCATGCTTTTAAGGCTAGTCTTTGTAGTGCACAAATCCTGCTTTGCCCTGATCTGGCTCCAGACACACTACAGTGGTGTTTAGACAGCATTGTGAGAGGACAGACACACCAATCTAGCTTAGGAAGGTCAATCAACCTGGTGATTGGCAATCAGGATATGCAGAGCACACCTCAGCTCCCATTGTGAGACTGTCTACAGTAAATGCACAAACAGCCCAACGTCCTGTCTAAACAAGATGTGGATTCTACAGGCAGGCAGACATTCTTCACAGAAAGACGTGTTTTTAAATTCTGAGTTTAGGGAGCCCAAACTTCAAATTTCTAACTCTTTTAAATGAAAAGTTACACTTGTAAGAGGTTTCAAGGCAATTCCAATTATGCCCTATGTGAGAGATAGTCATTGCAGTAGGAAAAAGAAATATAGCAGCATTTCACTTTCAGGACATGTAAAACACACCAGTATATATCCTACCTTTGACATACACGGCACCCTGCCCATGAGGCTACCTTGGGCCTACCTTTGGTGTGCCTTACATGTAATAAAAGGACCTGACAAGTGGGTGCACTTGTCAGGTGGACATGGCAGTTTAACAACTGCACTCACAGACACTGCTGAGGCAGAACTGAGACATGGTTGCAGGGCTACTCATGTGGGTGGCACACTCATGGCCGGCAGCTCACTAGTAGAATTTGATTTACACTCCCTGGGCACACACAGTGCATTTTAGTAGGGACTTACCAGGAAATCAAATATAGCAATCATGGATCTGCAATCATAATCACAATTTACACATTTGTACTTTAGCACTGATTTACAGGGGTAAAGTGCCCAGTGCTCTAAAACCAGCAAAAACTAAATGTAGCACACAGTCAAAACAAGAGACGTGAAGCAAAAAGACAGGGGAAAAACATGCCAAAGATGCCAGGTCTAACAGTTATCTAAAAAAAAAAAAAAATCCTCTAACTGTGAAATACACTATTACGTAGGCCTGGGCGTACTCAGCCGAGTTTTGATATGCGGAACTCTGCATAGTTACAAAAAAACTATGCGACGTTCCACGAGTGGAAGAGTGTAGTGCGAACTGCAGTTTGTGCTGGTATTCCTGCCGCTCGGGTAAGTATTCTACCCGAGCGGCAGCTCGCACTCGCGAACTTACTGTTCGCGATCGTGAAATTACCATTCGGGATTGCGAGCAGGGAAAATACTCCGCTGCACATGGCAAATCGGAGTTTTCTGCACTCCACGAGCTCTGTGGAGTGCAGAGTGCAGAAAACTCCGCAAACAGAGCAAAGTTATGGAACAAAAATACCCACCCATGCACCCATGCACATACGCTCACACATATAGGCCTCTATGCAGTTACAGAGGCAAACTTAATTTTATAATGATTGTGTGAATATAATGATTTAAGTGACGTCTTAATCTAAATATGTATGGTATGTTTGGAAAAACATTTGTACATTTCACATAATTGAACAAATATGCACTATGCAATGGGGTATTTTTCATGTATGTGATACCGTTTGATTATTTTTTCACAGTAGAAGAAGAGACATAACACCTGAGGGGCTGAAACACATCGCTATTACTTATGCCGGCATAATATCTATTTACTCAGAAAGCTTAATGCCATTATTAATGATTGTTGATTTTAACCAACTGGGGAGATTTACATGTATGGTACACTGTCTATTAATCTTCAGAGTCTTTTCATCTCCACTGTAAAAATTTACTCGCTACTGTAAACTGAATAACACGTGTATTGACAAACCTCGGAAGAGAACTGACGTTATTCATCAAATGACAACAGAATGTCATTGAATGATAAAAATAAATCACAGTGTAGTTCTGAAGGTCATGCTTTGCTATATTTATTGGTTTGATGTACTGCTTCAAATATGACTTTCTCCATAAACATAGTCTTGGCTTTTGTGAAATTGATATTAAATGGGTAAATAGGCAAGGAGGTGTCTTCTAATTACACTAAAAATAAATCACTGGCTTCACCTTCATGAATAATTTCCATGCTAAAATGTTCACATTGCCAATAAAATAGGTCGTAGCCTTGTAGCACTCCCAGTTGGTTAATAGTTCTTCTTAATTTGCATGTTATCAAAGAATAGGAATCAGTGCACAACCCCTACTGGCACTGCAGTGAAAATGATAGGCTATCAGATACACATTTAAACAAACTGAGAGTTTACACATTAGAAAGACACAATACGAGTCTTCTATCCTAACCTGCATATAAATTAACCACAAGCCCCCAAGGAGTTGTCGCGCCAACCCCGGGTTTGGAGCATGTAAATGACCCTGTCACACATTGAGCTCTGTAATAGATGTCTTTATTCTTCAGCATGCAATCGTTAGCTGATCTATGTCATAAACTTTATTGACCATAACAAGACACACCAAGAAACCTCCAAACCGAGCACATAACTTTGTAAGGAGTCCGACAAGGACCACAAGGGTCCTACTCCACATGATGACACAACACTATATCTTCCCTCTTGTTAAATGAAAAGTACAAGAAACACATATACATTAGAGTTCCTCAATGAGTTGTCAAGGTGCTAGCATCAACCTTCCAGATTGAGTTTTTTAGAGGTGAAGGAGTTGCACTGTAATCTGGCATCATAGAGGATGTGTGGGGCTGCGGCCAGGATGACTGACTCCAGAATTTGGGGATCACGGTTCGACCCCCAGCGCTGGTGGCAGATTAGCCCAGCACCATGTGACTCTGGGCAATAGCTTGCTTAATCTTCCCGACGGCCCCCAGCGCCTAGAGACCCTTACGGGTGATTGTTCGCGCTTTACAAATGTGGATTATTATTATTATTATTATAGATGTAGACTCAGATACTTGACGTGGGCCCTCAGGTGGACTTGTCTCACTTGTGATGTGTGGAGCCAACAAAACTCGAGGCATATGCTTAAAATGGGAGGAGTCTCTCTTAATGGACTTACCGAGATGTTGAGCGGTCATCATATGTCCTTTACTGGTCATGACTCTTGATGGATCGCCATCAAACATCTTGCATTTCCATTTTAGTTTGATTCTGACTCAGTCTGCTTCTTCGAAAACAATATCCTTAGGGCATCAACGCTTATATGCACAGGCCTTCATTTTACTTTTGTGAGAAGTATCCGTGACACGAATCTCATGTGTCCATTGCTCAGCTTATGGTACATTGTAATAGCTTCGTCCCAGTGGCTCACTCAAACAGCAAGGTGGCAGGGCAATAGGCACAAATGGATGGAAATAAAGCTGATTTGAGATCGATTCCTTTGTTTAACCCCTTACTTCAGAGTGCCCATAAATCGTTCAAAAATGCCATTTGCCTGTGGCTGAAGATGTGTGCTTTTCTTATGCTTGACATTCAATTTACTCAGTAGTCTTTAAACTCTCCTCTCTTGCCGGGTATACCATTGTCAGATTTGAGAATGGATAGAACACACCACACTAAGAAAATATAATCCAGACTCTTGATGACATTGTCATGGGTGGTCTTCTACTAAGTAAAAACATGAGGGCTCATCAATAACAACCTTGAGATGATGGCCGTTATTTAAAGGTACAAAGAAATCAACTGCAATTTTCTCCCATGCCTATTTAGGAAGGTGTTACATATATTAAAATGTATTTCTGTGTATATTCCTTTAAATGGTAATCCTAGATCGCTGGCTACTGCAGGTGACATGTTATTCTTTCAATGGGGTTCTACATTCTGTGTGGACCTTCAATGAGAGAGATAGGCAGTTAATGTCATTGCAATTGGGAGATGGAACTGGAGAAGATGTATTTGAATATGCTGCCAATAAAGGATTAACTTTATTTAATTCCTGATGGATTGAATTACTTTTAATATTGGCGACGACGGGAACCACTGGGCAGCATTAAGTAATACAGTGGTGGAACCCATATCTGGAATATTTTCATCCACTTCTAGTGTTAGTACCTGCGGCTGTTTTTACTTTCAGTGACCTGATTGCACTTGTGGCAGAATACGTTGTACAAGGAGGGAAGGAATTTTAGTTGGCTTGGATGCGTCAACCAAGAAGAGTATTTACAAGCTAATGGCATGTTTTACGTTAAGCTGTGAAGAGTGAGGCGTTTTTATGGAGGCGCACTGATGGACAGATTCCATTTAGCTTTTGAAGGTGAGATCTCGCAGCGATCGGAATTAATATTTCTTTTCGTTTATATTGTGCAGTGAAGCGGACAGTGTTTGGGCAGCGTTGCGCTCTAAATAAGAAAACAACTTTGAAAATACACATTACCGCAAGCTTGCTTGCAACGAATTCTTAATCCCTGGAGCGCGGAAGACTTCGTCAGCGCGCCACGCACGTCACGTTATTCACGTTAGTAAGATGAAGTTGTCACATGCACAGACGCCATCTTTATTGTAACCAAGGCAACGTTACAAACACTCCGACGATGGTTTTGACAATACGCTTCAGTCTTAACGAAGAAGGGAAGTAAGTACTTTTACTTAAATAAAATCCTGAACGAATCGAGTGAAACCAGAAATGATTATCAGGTGGAATCTACACCAAAATTAGACACCAGAGCTTGATGTTATTTTACTTTGTTTTCCTCCAGGTCAATCGGAATGTATGCAATTTTAACACCATTTTGCACAAAATGGTTGGATAATCGCTGGAACAGGACTAATAAGGTGCACATATATTTTACTTTAGTTGTAAAAAATATATTTATTTAAAAAAAAAGAGGTAAATAAAAAAAAAAGAAGAGAAAAGTTAGCAAAGTATATAATATTCTCAATTGTAGTGAACAAGTCCATTTGACATATATATATTTTTTGTGTGTTGTTTTTTTTTTTTTTTTGACAACATGCAATTCGATCCACCGGCAACATTTTTACAAATTAAAGGTGATCCACCCATGCCATGGCCAAGGTGGAAAGAAGAATTTTTTAACTACAGGAAGGCAATTGATGGTGAAAGGATGGGCTCTGAGAGGAAAAAAAGTATTCTCTTACGACAGACATATTTAGCGGATGCTGGGCTCTCTTGGGAGATCAGCAGTTACACAGATGACATGCTTTCAGTTTTTTCTTTAATCGTTCATCAAGTTGAGGAAACCACAATCTGTGGTTCTCTTGGTGGCTACAATGCCATACTGTCCGTTGTGTGTCAGTTCAATGACTTGTCTCAAGCTTAGTATGATACCTTCTTGAGGAAAAGAAAATGTTTCCTGCACATTTTAGTATTTTTTGATATTCAACATCATCTGTGAAAGGTCAAGTATACTTTCTCCATGATTGCATTGCAATTATATCCTTGAGTGTGAGCATGTCTCTGTCTATGTTGGTGATATTGATCTGCTCAATTGATTGAGTTTCAGGGGTGCTGAACTTTACTATGAAATTGATATATATTTCTGATGGACTATCCTGCTAGAGATACAAAGCCTGTATTGTGCTTGGGAAGAATTCTATTTGAGAGTTGGGTCTGTGGATGATCATACTTTGGTATGGGATTTCCCACCTTGTCCCATGGTGCTGGCTCTATTTGTGCTTGTGAATGGTAGCTTGATGTGTGGTTGGTTTGCAACTTCTAGGATATGACAGTCTCATGTTTTCAAGTAGCCATAGGTGTAGATATCCATTAGACCCTACTCCTCTCCCTGATATGTGGTGTGGGTTGGTCAATCATCTGGAAAATATGAAGTGCCTGATCTTTATTCATTTATGTGAAGTAATTTCTATACATTTTGTTATTTTTTGTCAGTCTTTCATGAGTTTTAAAGGGTTGCCAGGGGGCTGTGCTAACACCCTTCCTGGAAGCTGCCAACAATGTCACTGGAAAATGCAGCTCACCCTTGGACCTCCTTGCCCTTGTTTCCATAGACAGTTTGGAGCCAGACCCAGTGGAAGAACTGACCAGAACCTGTTAGGCTTAGACAATGGGGGTTATCCCCATACACAGAGTGGCACTGCATATAAAAGTGCTACCCTCAGAACCTATCATCAGAACACTCCTGGACCTGTAGAAGATTCAGAAGAAGGACCGCCCTGCTGGCTGAAGAAGTAAGACTGAACCTACTTGCATTGAAATTAGGATCTAAGAAGTGATGCCAAGGGTCAGTTGGCTAACCTCCTCTTTGAGCTACAGGGATTCAACAAGCTTGTAGAGGCCTCCTCTGTAACTGTCCAGCTGACCAGCACTACCTGGATCGGTCTGAATGAATGGGAGTGTTAGTTAGACAAAGGCTTTTCTAACTGGTGTGATGTGTTATGAGGTATCATGTGATGTAGGAGTCTTGTGGCTGCTTTATTTGGGACTGAGAAATGATGTAAAAGCATTAGGTCTCTTTTTATTTTTAACTGGATAATTTAATTCTACCAACTTAAAAAGGACTAAGATCTACTGGAGACCAACAGATTGTACTACTTATATACTAGGCACTTGGTTACACACAGAAATCAATTCATATATAAATATACCACTCATACATTTTGTACACATGGCTAATAACAAAGGGGACCAACAAATGCATGTTATAGACCTTTGGACCAGGATAGTATTAAACCTCTTGAAAAGGGCCACAGGGAAACCATAAGTTACTGGGTCCAGCAGTGGTTGCTGAGGCCTTTTACTCCTGATGTCCCTGGCCTGACCTGCTATGGGCTCTGAGCAAATGTGACAAGATTTCTTTACCCACTTTTGTTTTGTTTAAATCATTTTTGTTAGTTTCAATAAATAGACCTTAGTGCAATAGTGACAGGCATATAATCCATATTATAAATAATGTGTTCTACATATACAGTAATTTACTTTAAAGAGTTAAACAGATAATTATTATAAATATATTAAAATATAGGTTGAAAAGGAAAAATACCCAGATAACTATAATTTACAGAAAAAGTGACATCAATAGATCTCATATGACATTAATCCACAAGCATACAAGCATATTCCAACTACTGTATATTTCATACATATCTTAGGTCTACTAAAATTAGTACAATAAAACTCTAACATCAATACCCCCACCCACAATTACCCCTAATCAAGAAAAGCAGTTAGAAATAAAAAAATATTACACATGCACAACTATTTCACAGTAGTACCTATTATCATGCAATCTATCAGTATTACACTAGATTCCGTTACTCACTTGATTCTCTGTGATAGCGCGAGTCAAGCATTCTAAGGCTTCTCAGGGAGGAGGCAGTTGTTGGTCCAACAAAGCCTCACAGTTTAACATATGTTCTACAGCCACAATAAATGAAGGCCCAACGAAATACTGGTTATTATAAAAAAAGTAGTATTTATATACAGGCAAAGCGAAATACAGTAAACACTAAATAATCGCACACTCTTCATGAGGTCTACATTGTAGCACTGTCGGCACAGGAACCTGCGTCCTACTCTTCTCGCTATGGACTGAGGATATTCCTCATTTATTTGAGGCAACATCTAAGTTAGGCCGCAACTCCGAATATGAACCTTAGAAGTCTAATAATGGCTATTCAAAGTCCAGTGTTGCAGCACTTTCAGAGCTGCAGTCAGAGTGGATTCCTCCCACAAAGGCTCTGTAACTATAGACTTACCCACTCCCACTGGAATTGAGATGGAAGGCCTGGGAGCATTAATGGCCCTGGTTCACAGTTGGCTTTAACTGCTGCCAGAGATGAATAGTAGCCTTGTCACAGCCAGCCCTGGGTAGGTATCTCCACAACACTACTCCATTGAAACGATAAGTACATCTTGTGTTCAATGGCAGACAATGGGCTGCTCTTCGACATCTGATGATAATGCAGCAACTCTAAGTTCATGGTTGCACACTGTTCATGGGCAATGCCCCTCACTTTCCTCCATGCCCTCCTTTGGTGCTTGGACTCAAGGAGACATCCCTCTTTGTGTCAGAGCGCTGCATAGGCCGACATTCTTATCTCCACCACAGCACTGCACCCGGGTGCTGCCCTTAAGGCTCCCCGTGGCCTACTTGTGGAACACAGGGGTCACAAGCCACCCACTTGAGGTGGCATCCCTCTTTGGATCACAGCATTGCACAGTGCCTCACCAAGTTGATGGCCCTTAAGACTTACTGTGGCCCCCCTCGCATACGGGGTCATAAAAAATGCACATGGATTGAGAGTCAATCAAAGCAGTGGTCCTGATAAATCAGTCACACACCCCACTCCTGTGATCCACTCTGCAGTATTTCCACTGGACATCCTTCTTTCCACGCAATCTCCTTCTCACAGTCTCCTCTGGTCTTGAGTAAGGTAGAAGCTGGTGCTCCAGGCTCCAGGTGGATGTCTAAGATTTTTCTGGGTGATGGGCCATTTCCAATCATAAATGTGATTTAACCTCTCTATCTTTGAAGTTCGTGATCTGGGGTTTGCCCACTTTGAAGTGCCTACTTCTCTGATATGCTCTTCCTTCAGAGAACCGGCTGTCATGGTTGAAGTGTCTCCATACTTGATAGCCTCAAACTAACTAGAGGATCATAGCCTTAGTGACATCTGTATCAAAATATTATAAACACCATCCAGTCTTACTATTTATGACTCTCCTATCAGACCCATCTCCTTCCTAAAATGTGTCCAGGCCCTTTAACAGTGATCTCTTTAAGAATAAAAAAGCCCGGCTGAAGTGCTTAACTCTTACTTTCTACAGTCTGTGTGTGTATGTGTGTGTGTGTGTGTGTGTGTGTGTGTGTGTGCGTGTGTGTAACCCAGCTCTCAGGGATGATTTTTTTCACAATATTGGAGGCTCTTGTTCCTCTAGTAGGCCCTGGGGCTCCCAATAGGGAAACCCCATTCCCTCATATACTGCACCCTTCACAGTCACCTACGCATCCTTGCGCTGCACGCAAACACATGTGTAGCCCTCCATGTTCTGAACCACTCACAAGCATATGCACAACGCAACATGATGCACACAAACCTGCATTTTCTGTCTCCATGTGCTGTCTCTCTCACAGGCTCAAACACATACTAAGTTGGTGCACTCACACCTACTTGCACTGTCCCCATGTACGTTAGTACGCATAGACTCATGTACATCCCAGCACAGTGCACTCACACATGCTCATGCTTTTTCCATGTACTGTAGCACTTATAGGCTCTTGCACATGCCATTGTGGTATACTCCCACATACATGTGCTGTACTCAAATCTTCCCTGATGTATGCAAAGGTTGAGCTGATGTGGAACATCTCTTGAGTGGGCCAGTAGGTCCCACTCCCATGACACATGTCAGACGCCCTGGTCATATTACTTAATTACTGACTATAAAATGGTATACTGCCACCACTGCACTAGTGTTACTCAGATCAATGTGAGGACAGCAGTCCTCCACTACTATGAAGGTAACAATTTGTGTGTCCCTCCCTTTCTGACCAGACAGCAATCAGTGAGACAGGCCTATCACCACATTGGGGGACTAAGGGAACATTTACTACCATGTGAGAGACTTTTCAGTCCAAATAAACACCCCTTCCAGATCAGAATACCCCAAACCGACTGTCAGGCTCCACTCATGTACTTGCCCCGTACACCAATCTTTATTTTAAGCACAGGGACACACTCGACACTTTCTACTCAACGTGCTGGCTAATGCACAACTTGTTGCTTTTTAGCCGTCTTTGCGGTGCTGATACCCAGTCGTTACGGAATTCTAGTGTCTCTGGCTATATAAATACCTGAAAACTAGGTGTGTTTGGCAAAGTGTTTCCCCTAGAGGACTGTGGTTACCCCACCACTGTGTGTGAGAAGAAAAGAAAAAGCAACCTCACATTCACCAGAACCATCCAATATGGTATCTGTTCCAATGCCTCAAAAGAAAGAGGTGCAAAAAAGTGAGGGGGACGGCAATACCTCACGGACGAACCCCCACGAGGTATATGCAGACAGGTACTTGCCCGCTACCTCACCTTCTCATCATCAGCAACTGCCGTCCGAAATGAAAATAAAGAGTGAACCAAAGGTCTAGTGTCTGTTCTAATACCTAATGTGAAGTGGAACTAATAATCTAAGCTGTGTCTATGTTCCAAAGAAAAAAAGGAGAAAGAAGTGGGTGTCGACCCTAAGACAAGGGAGAATGAGTCTGATCAGGACCCAAAATGCTCCCAATTAAAACCGGGCAATACCACACTGGCTAAATGAGACTTTTATTCAGTGCTGTGTGGCTGTCCACTAAAACCAACATGTTTCGTTGCCTGTATGGATTGGCGGAAACTTCTTCAGGGCTAGGGTCGACTAGCCTCTCTGCTTTGCTTGTTCTGACCAGTGTGGTATCTGTCAGGACCTACGGGAAACATAAAATAGACACACATTCATTCAGCTAAGCACCCCAGTTGCTCATAACGGGGAGACATACATTCAATCAGACATTTTGGCAGTTTGCATTAATTAACTGCAATTGGCACTATGCCTACATCATTTGTATCAATCATATTTACCGTTGGGGTTGCTCACTTACAGCATACCTCACCCCTCAAAATGGGAGGATCTGTGCTACCTCAGATGCTCCTGAGCTGCTTACCCGCAACCCACGGATTCATATATCTAAAATGCATAGAAACAGAAAATTATCACATTGCATATCAATATTCCACAACATACACACATATGTTTGTTACTAGCTGTGTGTGGGCCCACTACCCTGTAATAACCGGCTGCTCAAAATCCTATAATTGCCCCGTGTAGCTGCCACACATGTGTCGTTTTTTACCAGACACATCCCCTCATGTGAGGCTGGCCATATAAAAGACTGCACTTCGCTTCCTCATCGCGTTCGTGGTATTAACCATATACCTTCCTAGTTGTAGTGTCTGTATATAGTTAGTTTATAGTGACGGAATACCTCCAGAGTAGGCTCTCCGATGACAACACCTCGTTCTCCAAAATCGAAAAGGCTAGATATGCTCGATGACCTCTAGCGAAAACTAAGAGTATCTATCTTCACCTTACTCTGTATTCAGTCTCCCGCCCATAACCCGATGTCGGTCTCACCTCGTCAGTGTTGCGCTCCGGGTTCTGTCAAACCTCCATCACGGGCTCTATGGCCCTTTCCTGTTTAAATGCTACGCGCACGTTGGTTATGCCCATGCGCGAGCGTGTACTGAAGGCTGTAGCGGCCATCTTGTGTAAACCAGAACTAGCGTGTATGGTGTCATTGGCATGCAGGAACGTGCATTGAAGGCAGTGGTGGCCATCTTGTGTCCACAGGGATACATACCCACATTAAAGGAGCCTGTATGGTATAATTATGTCATTGTCCCTTACATCACCCTGCTCAATTGGCTTAATGTGTTAATTAATGGCTACAACATAGCAGAAAAATTGCGTGTGTGGTGTTATTGACATGCACGAGCGTGCATTGAAGGCAATGGCGGCCATCTTATGTCCCCAGAGAAACATACCCATACTAGGAGATGCGTGTATGGTATACTTATGTCATTCTCCCTTACATCACCCTACCCAGTTGGCTTACTGAGTTAGTTAGTAGCTGCAGCATTGCACAAACTCCAAACCCCATCAACGATTATGTATCTTACTAACGTGTAATGCAAATAATTACCAATGCTCTCCCATGAATGGTCCTGCGGGATATGATTCGGGGCTACATAGGTTGCCCTAACCAACCTGTCACTATGTGTGTGCTTGGTGATATAGATAATGCAGTTCATTTGGATGCGGTTGCAATGTGATGTAAATATTAATTTGCAACCTGATTCCACTCTATATAATCGTTGAGGCCATGTCGATCTGCTCCCTCCTGGTAGATCCACCGTGCCTCCTTCGTTGTTAATCTGGCGTTCATGTTATAGCTATCACCCCAGACCCGCTCCAGTACTACCCAACGTAGTTTGTGAGGGCCATATCTGGCTGTCGTGCAATGCTGGACCAGCTTTGTAGTTAATTTACCCGTCCGGATGGTACTCAAATGTTCTTGCACACGAACCTTCACTTTTCGCGTGGTCAATCCAATGTAGTGGAGGCCACATGGACATGTCAGTCGTTATATAACGTTGTTCGTATTACAATTGCTGAACGCATTCAAATACCACTTCTTGCCATTTGCCAATATAACACTCTTAGTTGGAGTGGTTAGTTCGCATACATTACAGCCGCTGCATTTATAATGTCCCGGCGGGATCCCTGTGGACTTAATCTCACACTTAGGTCGTGAGTGCACAAGGCAATCGCGTAAACTGGTGGAGCGCTTAAAGGCAAAACGGGGTTGGGGCATGGTCATAGTAGGAGTGTGAAGTAATGGCCAGTGTTTCCTGATCACTTGTCTGATTTGAGTTGACAAGGGGCCAAAAGTGGTGACTACGGGAATACATTCTCCTGGGGTTTTAGGTGTTCTCTCCAAGAGGGCCGCTCATGGGGTATTGAGGGCTCGTTTTTTAGCCTGCTCGATGAACTTGGTAGGGTAAGCTCGGGCCTCCAGTTTGCATGATAAGTTTTCTGCTTGTCGTACAAAGTCCTCGATGTTAGAACAATTCCTGCGGTATCGCAGGAATTGTCCCACCGGCAGATTGTCCCTCAATGCCCTAGGGTGATAGGATCTATAGTGAAGGAGGGAGTTCTTGTCGGTAGGTTTCTGGTGGACATTGGTGACAAATTTCTGGTTCGCTGCACTGATGTCAAGATCCAAGTATGTGGCTGTGGTATTACTGATGGTCCAGGTAAATTTAAGGCATTCATCGAGGCCATTGAGCCACTGAAGAAACCTGTCAAGATCTACAGCAGAGCCTGTCCAAATACAGAGCACATCATCGATATATCTCTTCCAGAGGGCAATGTTCCTCTGGAAGGGATTGGTGCAATGAAAGATGTGGTTGGTCTCAAATTGGCCCACATAGATACATGCCAGACTGGGGGCAAATGTAGCCCCCATCGATGTACCGGACACCTGCAGGTATAGCTGGTCCTTATAGGCAAAAAAGTTTTTTGTTAAGGCAAGTTCAATGCATTGGAGGACAAAGGTTTGAGGGACATCGTAAAACCATTCACATTCACCCAGGGCATGTGCTGCTGCCACCAGCGTTGCTTCCTGGGGGATGCTGGTATATAACGATTTGATGTCAATTGTGACCAGCAGTTGATGTTGAGGGTCAAACACAATGTCGTCCAAGATTTTTAAGACTGATGTCGTGTCTTGTACATAAGAGGGTTGGGTAATCACACATTCCCTCAAGAAAAAATCTGCAAACTGGGATAGCGGTTCCAGGACAGATTGAATCCCCGATACTATAGGGCGTCCCGGAGGTGGCCTCTGTGCCTTATGGATTTTTGGGACGATGTAAAACGCAGGGGTCCTGGGATTTTCGTTGATTAAAAAGTCCGCTTCCTTAACCGTGATCCACTTTTTTGCTTTAGCTTCCGTGACCATGGTTTGTATGGTCGTCTATAGGTTCTTAGTGGGGTCTCTCATGAGAGGTTGGTAGTTATGTCGTACATCCAGCAATCTGGCCACCTCCCGCTCATAGTCCGCAGTGTCCAGCACCACCACCGCTCCCCCCTTGTCGGCAGGTTTGATGGTGATACTAGGATTCTGCTGGAGGGAATGTACTGCCACCCAGTCAGCCTTTGTCATGTTACTGCGGCTGTGGCTCTGCTGTTGTTCTTCCAAAATACTAATGTCCTGCATGATTTTTTGTTCAAAAACAAGGACTTCAGGGCCAATAGAGTGGTTGGGGGGGCAGAATTGGGACGGTCGTCGCAGATTGGTAGAGAACACCGACGGTGCTTCAGTTTCTTTACCCTGTAAGAATTTACTGAGTTTGATCTTCCTCATCAACCCGTACAATTCGCCCCGCAGCTTAACCCCTTCGATGCTCATGACGGAACGGTTCCGTCATGAGCATCGGTTGAGCTGTGCTCATGACGGAACCGCTCCGTCATGAGCACAGCCCCTGGGGGAAGCGCTGGTGCTCCCCCCCTGGGGCATCGATCGTGCCCCCACAGAGGGGGATGGCAGCGGAAGAGTTTCCGCTGCCACCCCCGAGCCCCCCCACGCTTCCTGATGACGTCAGCGCGCACAGCGCGCACAGCGCGCGCCGGCGTCATCAGGAAGCGTTGGACGCGCTGGAATTCATTTCTTCCAGCGCGTCCAACGGGAAGGGTAAGTGTTTTGGTGCTGTGTTGCGGGGGGGGCGGAATTCCAGGGCCTTGAGGCATCGGGGGAGAGGAAAGAGTGTTTCCTCTCCCCTGATGTCTCAATGCTGGGCATTCCTGTCCCACGATCGCGCACAGCGTCGCGATCGTGGGACAGGAATGCTCCCACTAGACCCCAGGGATGTTGTTTTTGGCCATTTTGGAAGCGACCCCTTGGGCAAGGGTCGCTTCCCTGGGGGTGAATTTGTGGAAGACTTTTCTGCCCCCCCTGGTCCACTTTCGGTCTGTTTCTGCCCCCGGGGGGGCAGAAAAGCCCACTAGACACCAGGGAATTTTGTTATATCGTTATGGGAAGCGACCCCTTGGGCACGGGTCGCTTCCCTGGGGGAGAATTTGAGCACAGACTTTTCTGCCCCCCTGGGGGCAGATCGGTCCACTTTCGGTCCCTTTCTGCCCCCAGGGGGGGCAGAAAAGCCCACTAAACACCAGGGAATTTTGTAATATCGTTATGGGAAGCGACCCCTTGGGCAAGGGTCGCTTCCCTGGGGGAGAATTTGAGCACAGACTCTTCTGCCCCCCCTGGGGGCAGATCGGTCCACTTTCGGTCCGTTTCTGCCCCAGAAAAGCCCACTAGACACCAGGGAATTTCGTAATATTGTTATGGGAAGCGACCCCTTGGGCAAGGGTCGCTTCCCTGGGGGATAATTACTCCACAGACTTTTCTGGCCCCAGGGGGGGGCAGAAAACCCCCTTGTGTCGCTTCCAGGGGGCAATTTTTATAATATGTATTTGGCCCCCCGCCCCGGGACAGAGTAGCCTTTTTTTTCCCTTCTGTTTTTTCCCTGCTGTTTTCTGCCCCACCTGGAACATAACCCGATTGACCATTTGGGTAGTAATATAGCATGTTGTAATGTTTATTGTTTTATTTTTTGTGAATCGCAATAGTAATGTTTTTTTTTTTTTACTTTTTTGTTCTAGGTGAAGGCTTTTGCTCTTTTCAGTTTGCCGTGTTGTTTCTGGCGGTTCTGCTGTTTGTGTAGTTTGGTAAGAGACTCTTTTTTGTACAATGTAAATGTGTTTGATTTCTCTGCATGAATTTTTTTTGCAAATGGTGTAATAATAGCAGTATGTTTGTTTTTTGAGTGTCAAAAACCTTTTGCATTGGTGCTCGATGTGTATTTTGTTGTCTTGTGAGTAATTTGTTTTTTTTTCTTCTTTCTAGTTTGATATCGTTGGTTTTTGCTGTGTCACTGCAGAGTTGGTTTCTGGTGAGTGCAGCTGTCTCTTGTAATTGGATTGTATAGTTTTTGAGTACATTGATCTTTGTGATAAAGGTACACATTTCTTTACTTACTTGGTTTGCACATTGTTGGTTGTTGTTGACTTGTTTGTGCAGTCTTCTATCTTAGTAAGTATAATGGCTAGCCGCAGGATGACTGCTCAGCAGGTTGTTGGTTTGCTGTTTGAGTCTTCCTCTGATATTGGTTCAGAGACTGACTCTGCATCTGAGGGAGAGGAGGCAGGGGACGATTCTGGCAGTGAGTTGTCTCTCCGTATGGAGTCATCGGATGATGAAGATACTCTTAGTGCGGATGAAGTGCCTGTGTTTGAGGAGGAGACTGATGTGCCGATAGTGCGGCAAGAGGCATCTGGGTTGCAGGCTGGGGCTGCAAGGCTTCTCGTTGGTGTAGTGCGGCAAGAGGCTTCTGGGCTGCAGGCTGGGGCTGCAAGGCTTCCCTTTGAAAGTGATGACCTCTGGGTTGCCCCTGGCATGGTGCAGCCGGCATTGCCAGAGTTTACTGGTGTTCCAGGGTCTAGAGTGTATACTGAAAACTTTTTGCCGGTCAATTGTTTTCAGTTGTTTATGGACGATGTGTTTTTTGCAGAGATTGTTGAGCAGACTAATTTGTATGCCGAACAGTTTTTGAGGGTCAACTGTGCCAGTCTTAAGCCACACTCCAGAGCTACCCGGTGGACTCCCACAAATGTTGAAGAGATGAAGAAGTTCTTGGGTGTAACTTTTTTGACGGGCTTGCTAAGGAAGCCATCAATGTCTTCATATTGGTCTAGCAGTCCCTTGATGGCCACGTCTATTTTTCCGGCAGTCATGAGTCGTGACAGGTATTTGCTACTGCTTCGGATGATGCATTTTGTTGATAATGGTTTAGCGTTGCCACGAGATCACCCTGACTGTGACCGTCTTTTTAAGATTAGGCCTGTCCTTGATCACTTTGTTGATCGATTTCCTGAGATCTATGCTCCTGGGAAACAAATTGCAGTGGGTGAGTTTTTGGTGTTGTTCAAGGGCCGCTTGGTTTTTAGGCAATACATTCCTAGTAAGAGGGCACGCTATGGAATAAAGCTGTATATGCTGTGTGACAGTAGGACTGGATAAGTCTCTAATTTCAGGGTGTACACCGGTAAGGAATCTAGGTTTAACCTCCCTGGTTGTCCGTCCACTTTTGGAGTGACTGAGAAAATTGTTTGGGAACTTGGAAGAGGATTTTTTAACAAAGGCCACCATTTATATGTAGATAACTTCTACACTGGTGTGCGGTTGTTCAGGGAATTGGCCAAAGTGGACACTCTTGCTTGTGGCACAATCCGCTCTAACCGTAAAGGTTTCCCGAAAGAACTTGTTTGTCAAAAGCTTGTGCGGGGACAGTGCAGTGCGTTGCGTTACCAGGAGCTTCTTGCTGTGAAGTTTACAGACAGGAGAGATGTCTACATGCTGACTACCATCCATGATGAAAGCACTGCACCTGTGACTGTTTGGGGTCAGGTCGCTGAAGCGCGCAAACCTGTGTGCATTTTAGACTATAATAGGCACATGGGTGGTGTTGACAGAGTAGATCAGAGGTTGGAACCTTACACTGCTCTTCGTAAGGCTTACATTTGGTACAAGAAGTTGGCTATCCATCTTTTCCACATGGCAATATTTAATGCTTTTGTTGTGTTCCAGGATTCTTGCCCTGAGTCAAAGATGACTTTTGCTAAGTTTCAGGAGTCTGTAATAGGCAGCCTTGTTGTTGTGGAACAGGCAAGTGTTCCTAGAGTTGGACTGGTGGAGGATGTTGCTAGATTGAAAGAACGCCACTTTCCAGATCACATTCCTCCCACACCCGCAAAAGATTTTCCCAGTAGGAGATGTAGAGTCTGTTGGCGAAAAGGTTTGCGGAAGGAGAGTCGTATGTACTGCCCCGACTGTCCTTCTCATCCTGCACTGTGTCTCTCTGCTTGTTTTAGAGCTTACCACACACGAAATAATTTTTGGGAGGATTCTTGAGTGGTAAAGTGAACTGCCTGGTCTGTATTCTTTGGATAATTTGATTCTGTTTCAAGGTTGGTGTTAGTGCAATGTATTTAGTTGCTGATTTTCTGTTAGAAGATTTGTATCTATTTGCAATTTGTTTGTGTTTTTATTTTTTTCTAAAAAAAATCCTAAATGTGATGGCGGTGTGTGTAGGCTTGCGCTTGGCTGTTGGTGTGTGTGGACTGGCACTTGGTTGGTGGTGTGCGTGGAATGGTGCTTGGCTGGCGGTGTGCATGGACTGGCGGTGTGCGTGGACTGATGCGTGGCTGGTGGTGTGCGTGGACTGGAGCTTGGCTGGCAGTGTGCGTGGAATGGTGCTTGGCAGGCGGTGTGCGTGGACTGGTACTTGGCTGGCGGTGTGCATGGACTGGTGGTGTGTGCGGACTGGTGCTTGGCTGGTGGTGTCCGTGGACTGGCGCTTGGCTAGCGGTGTGCGTGGACTGGTGTTTGGCTAGCGGTGTGTGTGGACTGGTGCTCTACTGGCTGTGTGTGAGTAGTGACTTTCTGCTGGTCACTACACACACTGCTAGCTGAGTGCCACTCCACGCAATCCATCAGCCTGTGTAGTTGCTGTGTCTGGATTGTGGGCGTGTGAAAGTGATGGGCCCTTGAATGGCGCTGTGTGCTGGTGTGGGTTTTGTTATGTGATGGGCCCGCGGCTGGCGGTGTGAATGGTTTTGTATGTCTCACACGTATGAAAGGTGTATGAATGGCCTGTAAAGAGGTTGCTGCCTTCTCGTGGCTTTACAGCTCACGAGCTGTGAGTCAATGGTTCAGTTTCTCGCCCTTTCAATTATTACCAGTGCGTTTCATTTCTGTGAAATCACTTGCTAATACAATTGTATCTACTGAACCATCACTCACCCTCGTGCCAAATCCAACCAGTATGTGTGTGTGCTTGCGGATTAGATGGCTGTGCAGTAATAATTGTCTTTCTGAAGCAGGGTGTACCTCGTCCCGTTTTGGTGAATTTTGTAATGTGTTGCTTTTGTGCCTGGTGGTGCGAATGGTCTTGTTTGTATCACGTATGAAAGGTGTGTGAATGGCCTGTAAAGTGGTTGGTGCCTTGACGTGGCTTTACAGCTCCTGAGCTGCGAGTCATTGGTTTGGTTTTTTGTGAATTTAATTATTGACAGTGCATTTCATTTTTGTGAAATCTCTTGTTCATAAAATTTAATACACTGAACCATGACTCGCCCTCGTGCCAAATCCAACCAGTATGTGTGTGTGTTTGAGGAATAGATGGTTGTGCAGGAATCTTTGTCTTTAGTTTCTCTGCCAAGTTACACTTTCCATGCAAGAATAACCCACCAACTGAAGATATTGTCGGAAACCCATGGGAGTTCATGGTGATGTCTCTATTGTGAATTACAAAATTTTTTTTATCCCCAATGTCCTGCAAACCTCAAAATGTCTGCCACATTTTCTTTGCAATATTATTCCAAAATTCTCACGCTGTAGGAACAATAGATAATCTGGTTTTGCAAGGGGGGTCACTTTGGCTTTTGGCCCGGTGCTTGGCAGCCATCTAGGGAAACCTACCAAACCCACACATTTCTGAAAACTAGACACCTGGCGGCTTCCAAGGAAGTATGGCTTGCGTGGATCCCCCAACGTTTCCTTACCCAGAATCCCCTGCAAACCTCAATTTTTGCTGAAAAAATCACTTTTTTCACACATTTTGGGGTGGGAAAGTAGTGGCATCACTGGGCTCACACAAATTTACCACCACCCAGCGTTCCCCCAGGTCTCCCGGTAAAAATGGTGCCTCACTTGTGTGGGAGGCCCAAGTACCCGCGGCAGGCAAGGGCCCAAAACATAGTGAGGCGACATCAAAATGCCCTATCGCAAAACCACCTGGTTTTGTAAGGGGGGTCACTTTGGTTTTTGGCCCGGTGCTCGGCGGCCATCTAGGGAAACCTACCAAACCCACGCATTTCTGAAAACTAGACACCCGGCGGCTTTCAGGTAGGTATGGCTTGCGTGGATCCCCCAAAGTTTCCTTACCCAGAATCCCCTGCAAACCTCAATTTTTGCTCAAAAAATCACTTTTTTCACACATTTTGGGGTGGGAAAGTAGTGGCATCACCGGGCTCACACAAATTTACCACCACCCAGCGTTCCCCCAGGTCTCCCGGTAAAAATGGTGCCTCACTTGTGTGGGAGGCCCAAGTACCCGCGGCAGGCAAGGGCCCAAAACGTAGTGAGGCGACATCAAAATGGCCTATGGCAAAACCACCTGGTTTTGCAAGGGGGGGTCACTTTGGTTTTTGGCCCGGTGCTCGGCGGCCATCTAGGGAAACCTACTCTAGGGAAACCTACCAAACCCACGCATTTCTGAAAACTAGACACCCGGCGGCTTCCAGGGAGGTATGGCTTGCGTGGATCCCCCAACGTTTCCTTACCCAGAATCCCCTGCAAACCTCAATTTTTGCTGAAAAAAATCACTTTTTTCACACATTTTGGGGTGGGAAAGTAGTGGCATCACCGGGCTCACACAAATTTACCACCACCCAGCGTTCCCCCAGGTCTCCCGGTAAAAATGGTGCCTCACTTGTGTGGGAGGCCCAAGTACCCGCGGCAGGCAAGGGCCCAAAACGTAGTGAGGCGACATCAAAATGGCCTATCGCAAAACCACCTGGTTTTGCAAGGGGGTCACTTTGGTTTTTGGCCCGGTGCTCGGCGGCCATCTAGGGAAACCTACCAAACCCACGCATTTCTGAAAACTAGACACCCGGCGGCTTCTAGGGAGGTATGGCTTGCATGGATCCCCCAACGTTTCCTTACCCAGAATCCCCTGCAAACCTCAATTTTTGCTGAAAAAATCACTTTTTTCACACATTTTGGGGTGGGAAAGTAGTGGCATCACTGGGCTCACACAAATTTACCACCACCCAGCGTTCCCCCAGGTCTCCCGGTAAAAATGGTGCCTCACTTGTGTGGGAGGCCCAAGTACCCGCGGCAGGCAAGGGCCCAAAACGTAGTGATGGGACATTTGGGATAGGAAATGTTGATGTCGCCTCACTACGTTTTGGGCCCTTGCCTGCCGCGGGTACTTGGGCCTCCCACACAAGTGAGGCACCATTTTTACTGGGAGACCTGGGGGAACACTGGGTGGTGGTAAATTTGTGTGAGCCTGGTGATGCCACTACTTTCCCACACCAAAATGTGTGAAAAAAGTGATTTTTTCAGCAAAAATTGAGGTTTGCAGGGGATTCTGGGTAAGGAAACGTTGGGGGATCCATGCAAGCCATACCTCCCTGGAAGCCGCAGGGTGTCTAGTTTTCAGAAAGGCATGGGTTTGGTAGGTTTCCCTAGATGGCCGCCGAGCACCGGGCCAAAAACCAAAGTGACCCCCCTTGCAAAACCAGGTGGTTTTGCGATAGGCCATTTTGATGTCGCCTCACTACGTTTTGGGCCCTTGCCTGCCGCGGGTACTTGGGCCTCCCACACAAGTGAGGCACCATTTTTACCGGGAGCCCTGGGGGAACGCTGAGTGATGGTAAATTTGTGTGAGCCCGGTGATGCCACTACTTTCCCACCCCAAAATGTGTGAAAATAGTGATTTTTTCAGCTAAAATTGAGGTTTGCAGGGGATTCTGGGTAAGGAAACGTTGGGGGATCCACGCAAGCCATACCTCCCTGGAAGCCGCCGGGTGTCTAGTTTTCAGAAATGCATGGGTTTGGTAGGTTTCCCTAGATGGCCACCGAGCACCGGGCCAAAAACCAAAGTGACCCCCCTTGCAAAACCAGGTGGTTTTGCCATAGGCCATTTTGATGTCGCCTCACTACGTTTTGGGCCCTTGCCTGCCGCGGGTACTTGGGCCTCCCACACAAGTGAGGCACCATTTTTACCGGGAGACCTGGGGGAACGCTGGGTGGTGGTAAATTTGTGTGAGCCCGGTGATGCCACTACTTTCCCACCCCAAAATGTGTGAAAAAAGTGATTTTTTCAGCAAAAATAGAGGTTTGCAGGGGATTCTGGGTAAGGAAACGTTGGGGGATCCACGCAAGCCATACCGCCCTGGAAGCCGCCGGGTGTCTAGTTTTCAGAAATGCATGGGTTTGGTAGGTTTCCCTAGATGGCCGCCGAGCACCGGGCCAAAAACCAAAGTGACCCCCCTTGCAAAACCAGGTGGTTTTGCCATAGGCCATTTTGATGTTGCCTCACTACGTTTTGGGCCCTTGCCTGCCGCGGGTACTTGGGCCTCCCACACAAGTGAGGCACCATTTTTACCGGGAGACCTGGGGGAACGCTGGGTGGTGGTAAATTTGTGTGAGCCCGGTGATGCCACTACTTTCCCACCCCAAAATGTGTGAAAAAAGTGAATTTTTCAGCAAAAATTGAGGTTTGCAGGGGATTCTGGGTAAGGAAACTTTGGGGGATCCATGCAAGCCATACCTCCCTGGAAGCCGCCGGGTGTCTAGTTTTCAGAAATGCGTGGGTTTGGTAGGTTTCCCTAGATTGCCGCTGAGCACCGGGCCAAAAACCAAAGTGACCCCCTTGCAAAACCAGGTGGTTTTGCGATAGGCCATTTTGATGTCGCCTCACTACGTTTTGGGCCCTTGCCTGCCGCGGGTACTTGGGCCTCCCACACAAGTGAGGCACCATTTTTACCAGGAGACCTGGGGGAACGCTGGGTGATGGTAAATTTGTGTGAGCCCGGTGATGCCACTACTTTCCCACCCCAAAATGTGTGAAAATAGTGATTTTTTCAGCTAAAATTGAGGTTTGCAGGGGATTCTGGGTAAGGAAACATTGGGGGATCCACGCAAGCCATACCTCCCTGGAAGCTGCCGGGTGTCTAGTTTTCAGAAATATGTGGGTTTGGTAGGTTTCCCTAGATGGCCGCCGAGCACCGGGCCAAAAACCAAAGTGACCCCCCTTGCAAAACCAGGTGGTTTTGCCATAGGCCATTTTGATGTCGCCTCACTACGTTTTGGGCCCTAGCCTGCCGCGGGTACTTGGGCCTCCCACACAAGTGAGGCACCATTTTTACCGGGAGACCTGGGGGAACGCTGGGTGGTGATACATTTGTATGAACCCGGTGATGCCACTACTTTCCCACCCCAAAATGTGTGAAAAAAGCGATTTTTTCAGCTAAAATTGAGGTTTGCAGGGGATTCTGGGTAAGGAAACGTTGGGGGATCCACGCAAGCCATACCTCCCTGGAAGCCGCCGGGTGTCTAGTTTTCAGAAATGCATGGGTTTGGTAGGTTTCCCTAGATGGCCGCCGAGCACCGGGCCAAAAACCAAAGTGACCCCCCTTGCAAAACCAAGTGGTTTTGCGATAGGCCATTTTGATGTCGCCTCACTACGTTTTGGGCCCTTGCCTGCCGCGGGTACTTGGGCCTCCCACACAAGTGAGGCACCATTTTTACCGGGAGACCTGGGGGAACGCTGGGTGATGGTAAATTTGTGTGAGCCCGGTGATGCCACTACTTTCCCACCCCAAAATGTGTGAAAAAAGTGATTTTTTCAGCAAAAATTGAGGTTTGCAGGGGATTCTGGGTAAGGAAACGTTGGGGGATCCACGCAAGCCATACCTCCCTGGAAGCCGCCGGGTGTCTAGTTTTCAGAAATGCATGGGTTTGGTAGGTTTCCCTAGATGGCCGCCGAGCACCGGGCCAAAAACCAAAGTGACCCCCCTTGCAAAACCAGGTGGTTTTGCCATAGGCCATTTTGATGTTGCCTCACTACGTTTTGGGCCCTTGCCTGCCGCGGGTACTTGGGCCTCCCACACAAGTGAGGCACCATTTTTACCGGGAGACCTAGGGGAACGCTGGGTGGTGGTAAATTTGTGTGAGCCCGGTGATGCCACTACTTTCCCACCCCAAAATGTGTGAAAAAAGTGATTTTTTCAGCAAAAATTGAGGTTTGCAGGGGATTCTGGGTAAGGAAACGTTGGGGGATCCACGCAAGCCATACCTCCCTGGAAGCCGCCGGGTGTCTAGTTTTCAGAAATGCATGGGTTTGGTAGGTTTCCCTAGATGGCCGCCGAGCACCGGGCCAAAAACCAAAGTGACCCCCCTTGCAAAACCAGGTGGTTTTGCGATAGGCCATTTTGATGTCGCCTCTCTACGTTTTGGGCCCTTGCCTGCCGCGGGTACTTGGGCCTCCCACACAAGTGAGGCATCATTTTTACCGGGAGACCTGGGGGAACGCTGGGTGATGGTAAATTTGTGTGAGCCCGGTGATGCCACTACTTTCCCACCCCAAAATGTGTGAAAAAAGTGAATTTTTCAGCAAAAATTGAGGTTTGCAGGGGATTCTGGGTAAGGAAACGTTGGGGGATCCATGCAAGCCATACCTCCCTGGAAGCCGCCGGGTGTCTAGTTTTCAGAAAGGCGTGGGTTTGGTAGGTTTCCCTAGATTGCCGCTGAGCACCGGGCCAAAAACCAAAGTGACCCCCTTGCAAAACCAGGTGGTTTTGCGATAGGCCATTTTGATGTCGCCTCACTACGTTTTGGGCCCTTGCCTGCCGCGGGTACTTGGGCCTCCCACACAAGTGAGGCACCATTTTTACCAGGAGACCTGGGGGAACGCTGGGTGATGGTAAATTTGTGTGAGCCCAGTGATGCCACTACTTTCCCACCCCAAAATGTGTGAAAATAGTGATTTTTTCAGCTAAAATTGAGGTTTGCAGGGGATTCTGGGTAAGGAAACATTGGGGGATCCACGCAAGCCATACCTCCCTGGAAGCTGCCGGGTGTCTAGTTTTCAGAAATATGTGGGTTTGGTAGGTTTCCCTAGATGGCCGCCGAGCACCGGGCCAAAAACCAAAGTGACCCCCTTGCAAAACCAGGTGGTTTTGCCATAGGCCATTTTGATGTCGCCTCACTACGTTTTGGGCCCTTGCCTGCCGCGGGTACTTGGGCCTCCCACACAAGTGAGGCACCATTTTTACCGGGAGACCTGGGGGAACGCTGGGTGGTGATACATTTGTATGAACCCGGTGATGCCACTACTTTCCCACCCCAAAATGTGTGAAAATAGTGATTTTTTCAGCTAAAATTGAGGTTTGCAGGGTGATTCTGGGTAAGGAAACGTTGGGGGATCCACGCAAGCCATACCTCCCTGGAAGCCGCCGGGTGTCTAGTTTTCAGAAATGCATGGGTTTGGTAGGTTTCCCTAGATGGCCGCCGAGCACCGGGCCAAAAACCAAAGTGACCCCCCTTGCAAAACCAAGTGGTTTTGCGATAGGCCATTTTGATGTCGCCTCACTACGTTTTGGGCCCTTGCCTGCCGCGGGTACTTGGGCCTCCCACACAAGTGAGGCACCATTTTTACCGGGAGACCTGGGGGAACGCTGGGTGATGGTAAATTTGTGTGAGCCCGGTGATGCCACTACTTTCCCACCCCAAAATGTGTGAAAAAAGTGATTTTTTCAGCAAAAATTGAGGTTTGCAGGGGATTCTGGGTAAGGAAACGTTGGGGGATCCACGCAAGCCATACCTCCCTGAAAGCCGCCGGGTGTCTAGTTTTCAGAAATGCATGGGTTTGGTAGGTTTCCCTAGATGGCCGCCGAGCACCGGGCCAAAAACCAAAGTGACCCCCTTGCAAAAGCAGGTGGTTTTGCGATAGGCCATTTTGATGTCGCCTCACTACGTTTTGGGCCCTTGCCTGCCGCAGGTACTTGGGCCTCCCACACATGTGAGGACCCATTTTTACCGGGAGACCTGGGGAAACGCTGGGTGTTGGTAAATTTGTGTGAGCCCGGTGATGCCACTACTTTCCCACCCCAAAATGTGTGAAAAAAGTGAATTTTTCAGCAAAAATTGAGGTTTGCAGGGGATTCTGGGTAAGGAAACGTTGGGGGATCCACGCAAGCCATACCTCCCTGGAAGCCGCCAGCTGTCTAGTTTTCAGAAATGCGTGGGTTTGGTAGGTTTCCCTAGATTGCCGCTGAGCACCGGGCCAAAAACCAAAGTGACCCCCTTGCAAAACCAGGTGGTTTTGCGATAGGCCATTTTGATGTCGCCTCACTACGTTTTGGGCCCTTGCCTGCCGCGGGTACTTGGGCCTCCCACACAAGTGAGGCACCATTTTTACCAGGAGACCTGGGGGAACGCTGGGTGATGGTAAATTTGTGTGAGCCCGGTGATGCCACTACTTTCCCACCCCAAAATGTGTGAAAATAGTGATTTTTTCAGCTAAAATTGAGGTTTGCAGGGGATTCTGGGTAAGGAAACATTGGGGGATCCACGCAAGCCATACCTCCCTGGAAGCTGCCTGGTGTCTAGTTTTCAGAAATATGTGGGTTTGGTAGGTTTCCCTAGATGGCCGCCGAGCACCGGGCCAAAAACCAAAGTGACCCCCTTTGCAAAACCAGGTGGTTTTGCCATAGGCCATTTTGATGTCGCCTCACTACGTTTTGGGCCCTTGCCTGCCGCGGGTACTTGGGCCTCCCACACAAGTGAGGCACCATTTTTACCGGGAGACCTGGGGGAACGCTGGGTGGTGATACATTTGTATGAACCCGGTGATGCCACTACTTTCCCACCCCAAAATGTGTGAAAAAAGTGATTTTTTCAGCAAAAATTGAGGTTTGCAGGGGATTCTGGGTAAGGAAACGTAGGGGGATCCACGCAAGCCATACCTCCCTGGAAGCCGCAGGGTGTCTAGTTTTCAGAAATGCATGGGTTTGGTAGGTTTCCCTAGATGGCCGCCGAGCACCGGGCCAAAAACCAAAGTGACCCCCCTTGCAAAACCAGGTGGTTTTGCGATAGGCCATTTTGATGTCGCCTCAATACGTTTTGGGCCCTTGCCTGCCGCGGGTACTTGGGCCTCCCACACAAGTGAGGCACCATTTTTACCGGGAGACCTGGGGGAATGCTGGGTGATGGTAAATTTGTGAGAGCCCGGTGATGCCACTACTTTCCCACCCCAAAATGTGTGAAAATAGTGATTTTTTCAGCTAAAATTGAGGTTTGCAGGGGATTCTGGGTAAGGAAACGTTGGGGGATCCACGCAAGCCATACCTCCCTGGAAGCCGACGGGTGTCTAGTTTTCAGAAATGCATGGGTTTGGTAGGTTTCCCTAGATGGCCGCCGAGCACCGGGCCAAAAACCAAAGTGACCCCCCTTGCAAAACCAAGTGGTTTTGCGATAGGCCATTTTGATGTCGCCTCACTACGTTTTGGGCCCTTGCCTGCCGCGGGTACTTGGGCCTCCCACACAAGTGAGGCACCATTTTTACCGGGAGACCTGGGGGAACGCTGGGTGATGGTAAATTTGTGTGAGCCCGGTGATGCCACTACTTTCCGACCCCAAAATGTGTGAAAAAAGTGATTTTTTCAGCAAAAATTGAGGTTTGCAGGGGATTCTGGGTAAGGAAACGTTGGGGGATCCACGCAAGCCATACCTCCCTGGAAGCCGCCGCGTGCCTAGTTTTCAGAAATGCATGGGTTTGGTAGGTTTCCCTAGATGGCCGCCGAGCACCGGGCCAAAAACCAAAGTGACCCCCCTTGCAAAACCAGGTGGTTTTGCCATAGGCCATTTTGATGTCGCCTCACTACGTTTTGGGCCCTTAACTGCCGCGGGTACTTGGGCCTCCCAAACAAGTGAGGCACCATTTTTACCGGGAGACATGGGGGAACGCTGGGTGGTGGTAAATTTGTGTGAGCCCGGTGATGCCACTACTTTCCCACCCCAAAATGTGTGAAAAAATTGATTTTTTCAGCAAAAATTGAGGTTTGCAGGGGATTCTGGGTAAGGAAACGTTGGGGGATCCACGCAAGCCATACCTCCCTGGAAGCCGCCGGGTGTCTAGTTTTCAGAAATGCATGGGTTTGGTAGGTTTCCCTCGATGGCCGCCGAGCACCGGGCCAAAAACCAAAGTGACCCCCTTGCAAAAGCAGGTGGTTTTGCGATAGGCCATTTTGATGTCGCCTCACTACGTTTTGGGCCCTTGCCTGCCGCGGGTACTTGGGCCTCCCACACATGTGAGGCACCATTTTTACCGGGAGACCTGGGGGAACGCTGGGTGATGGTAAATTTGTGTGAGCCCGGTGATGCCACTACTTTCCCACCCCAAAATGTGTGAAAAAAGTGAATTTTTCAGCAAAAATTGAGGTTTGCAGGGGATTCTGGGTAAGGAAACGTTGGGGGATCCACGCAAGCCATACCTCCCTGGAAGCCGCCAGCTGTCTAGTTTTCAGAAATGCATGGGTTTGGTAGGTTTCCCTAGATTGCCGCCGAGCACCAGGCCAAAAACCAAAGTGACCCCCTTGCAAAACCAGGTGGTTTTGCAATAGGCCATTTTGATGTCGCCTCACTACGTTTTGGGCCCTTGCCTGCCGCGGGTACTTGGGCCTCCCACACAAGTGAGGCACCATTTTTACCAGGAGACCTGGGGGAACGCTGGGTGATGGTAAATTTGTGTGAGCCCGGTGATGCCACTACTTTCCCACCACAAAATGTATGAAAATAGTGATTTTTTCAGCTAAAATTGAGGTTTGCAGGGGATTCTGGGTAAGGAAACATTGGGGGATCCATGCAAGCCATACCTCCCTGGAAGCTGCCGGGTGTCTAGTTTTCAGAAATACGTGGGTTTGGTAGGTTTCCCTAGATGGCCGCCGAGCACCGGGCCAAAAACCAAAGTGACCCCCCTTGCAAAACCAGGTGGTTTTGCCATAGGCCATTTTGATGTCGCCTCACTACGTTTTGGGCCCTTGCCTGCCGCGGGTACTTGGGCCTCCCACACAAGTGAGGCACCATTTTTACCGGGAGACCTGGGGGAACGCTGGGTGGTGATACATTTGTATGAACCCGGTGATGCCACTACTTTCCCACCCCAAAATGTGTGAAAAAAGTGATTTTTTCAGCAAAAATTGAGGTTTGCAGGAGATTCTGGGTAAGGAAACGTTGGGGGATCCACACAAGCCATACCTCCCTGGAAGCCGCCTGGTGTCTAGTTTTCAGAAATGCATGGGTTTGGTAGGTTTCCCTAGATGGCCGCCGAGCACCGGGCCAAAAACCAAAGTGACCCCCCTTGCAAAACCAGGTGGTTTTGCCATAGGCCATTTTGATGTCGCCTCACTACGTTTTGGGCCCTTGCCTGCCGCGGGTACTTGGGCCTCCCACACAAGTGAGGCACCATTTTTACCGGGAGACCTGGGGGAACGCTGGGTGGTGGTAAATTTGTGTGAGCCCGGTGATGCCACTACTTTCCCACCCCAAAATGTGTGAAAAAAGTGATTTTTTCAGCAACAATTGAGGTTTGCAGGGGATTCTGGGTAAGGAAACGTTGGGGGATCCACGCAAGCCATACTTCCTTGGAAGCCGGCGGGTGTCTAGTTTTCAGAAATGTCTGGGTTTGGTAGGTTTCCCTAGGTGCCGGCAGGGCTAGGGTTCAAAAACTACAGCTAGTCACTTTGCCAAAAAAGGGTCATTTTTCACTGCAAAATTGAGGTGTGACCACGTTGCGTTTTGCGCCATTTCCTGTCGCGGGCACTAGGCCGACCCGCACAAGTGAGGTACCATTTTTCTCGTAGGACTTTGGGGAACGCAGGGTGGGTGGAAATTTTTGGGTCCACGCAGATTCCAGAACTTTCCATCCCAGAAATGTGGGGAAAATGTGTTTTTTTTGTCATTTTTTTAGGTTTGCAAGGGATTCTGGGTAACAGACCATGGTGGGAGGCAGTCAAGTCACACCATCCTGGATTCCCCTGGGTGTCTAGTTTTCAAAAATGTATAGGTTTGCTAGGTTTCCCTAGGTGCCGGCAGGGCTAGGGTTCAAAAACTACAGCTAGTCACTTTGCCAAAAAAGGGTCATTTTTCACTGCAAAATTGAGGTGTGACCACGTTGCGTTTTGCGCCATTTCCTGTCGCGGGCACTAGGCCGACCTGCACAAGTGAGGTACCATTTTTCTCGTAGGACTTTGGGGAACGCGGGGTGGGTGGAAATTTGTGGATCCACGCAGATTCCAGAACTTTCCATCCCAGAAATGTGTGGAAAATGTGTATTTTTTGTCATTTTTTTACGTTTGCAATAGATTCTGGGTAACAGACCATGGTTGGAGGCAGTCAAGTCACCCCATCCTGGATTCCCCTGGGTGTCTAGTTTTCAAAAATGTATAGGTTTGCTAGGTTTCCCTAAGTGCCGGCAGGGCTAGGGTTAAAAAACTACAGCTAGTCACTTTGCCAAAAAAGGGTCATTTTTCACTGCAAAATTGAGGTGTGACCACGTTGCGTTTTGCGCCGTTTCCTGTCGCGGGCACTAGGCCGACCCGCACAAGTGAGGTACCATTTTTCTCGTAGGACTTTGGGGAACGCGGGGTGGGTTGAAATTTGTGGATCCACGCAGATTCCAGAACTTTCCATCCCAGAAATGTGGGGAAAATGTGTTTTTTTTGTCATTTTTTTACGTTTGCAAGGGATTCTGGGTAACAGACCATGGTGGGAGGCAGTCAAGTCACCCCATCCTGGATTCCCCTGGGTGTCTAGTTTTAAAAAATGTATAGGTTTGCTAGGTTTCCCTAGGTGCCGGCAGGGCTAGGGTTCAAAAACTACAGCTAGTCACTTTGCCAAAAAAGGGTCATTTTTCACTGCAAAATTGAGGTGTGACCACGTTGCGTTTTGCGCCATTTCCTGTCGCGGCCACTAGGCCGACCCGCACAAGTGAGGTACCATTTTTCTCGTAGGACTTTGGGGAACGCGGGGTGGGTGGAAATTTTTGGATCCACCCAGATTCCAGAACTTTCCATCCCAGAAATGTGGGGAAAATGTGTTTTTTTTGTCATTTTTTTACGTTTGCAAGGGATTCTGGGTAACAGACCATAGTGGGAGGCAGTCAAGTCACCCCATCCTGGATTCCCCTGGGTGTCTACTTTTGAAAAATGTATGGGTTTGCTAAGTTTCCCTAGGTGCCTGCAGGGCTAGGGTTCAAAAACTACAGCTAGTCACTTTGCCAAAAAGGGGTCATTTTTCACTGCAAAATTGAGGTGTGACCACCTTGCGTTTTGCACCGTTTCCTGTCGCGGCCACTAGGCCGACCCACACAAGTGAGGTACCAGTTTTCTCGTAGGACTTTGGGGAACGTGGGGTGGGTGGAAATTTGTGGATCCACGCAGATTCCAGAACTTTCCATCCCAGAAATGTTGGGAAAATGTGTTTTTTTTGTCATTTTTTTACGTTTGCAAGGGATTCTGGGTAACAGACCATGGTGGGAGGCAGTCAAGTCACCCCATCCTGGATTCCCCTGGGTGTCTAGTTTTAAAAAATGTATAGGTTTGCTAGGTTTCCCTAGGTGCCGGCAGGGCTAGGGTTCAAAAACTACAGCTAGACTCTTCGCAAAAAAGGGGTCATTTTTCACTGCAAAATTGAGGTGTGACCACGTTGCGTTTTGCGCCGTTTCCTGTCGCGGGCACTAGGCCGACCTGCACAAGTGAGGTACCATTTTAATCATAGGACTTTGGGGAACGCGGGGTGGGTGCAAATTTGTGGATCCACGCAGATTCCAGAACTTTCCATCCCAGAAATGTGGGGAAAATGTTTTTTTTTTGGTCATTTTTTTACGTTTACAAGGGATTCTGGGTAACAGACCATGGTGGGAGGCAGTCAAGTCACCCCATCCTGGATTCCCCTGGGTGTCTAGTTTTCAAAAATGTATAGGTTCGCTAGGTTTCCCTAGGTGCCGGCAGGGCTAGGGTTCAAAAACTACAGCTAGACTCTTCGCAAAAAAAATGTAAAATTTCAGTGTGAAAATGTGGTGTGTTCAGCTTAGGTTTTGAGCCACTTCCTGTCGTGGGCACTATGCCTACCCACACAAGTGAGGTACCATTTTTATCGGGAGACTTAGGGTAGTTCAGATTTGTAAAGCAACTGTTATTACCTATTGATTTTGGATGCATTTCTCCCTTCCAAATGAAAGACATTGTGTAAAAAAAAAGTTATTTTGAAAAATGACCAATAATTGTCATGCAAGTATGAGTATTCCCAATTTCGAAAATGTGCAAATATGCACTGTTTCTAAACTCTGTAGTTTGTTCCCATTTCAGAAATACATAGGTGTCTTTCATACCGAATTTTCCATGTATACATTTTCCCACAATAATTGCTATAGACCCGGAACAAAAAAAAAAAACCATTACAAAATGCTGCTCAGTTTTTTACTCTGGGTTCGTTGGCCTCTTGGTGAACCTACAAGTCCTATATGTCCCCACAACCAGGAAGGTCCAATGGATGTAACAGTACATTGCTTTCTAAGAGATGTGATAATTAGAAGAAGTTACAGGTGAAAACGTTGACTCAAAAGGCTGCTTTTTTCAACTAATTTTTAATTTTTCCTATATTTAACTGTTAGTTTCTATAAAGAAACCTTGATGGATCTACACAAATGACCCCTTGCTGAATTCAAAATTTTGTCTACTTTTCAAAAATGTATAGCTTTCCAGGGTCCATTATTGTTTCTGTACCCATTTCTACCATTAACTGGAAGGAGGTTGAAAGCACAAAAAATAGCAAAAAGAGGGTATGTCCCACAAAAATGCCAAAACTGTGTAAAAAATGTTGGTTTTCTGACAAAATTCTGTCATTCCCTAAAAGCTGGAGAAATGGTGATTTCAGCCCCACAAACCCTTTTTTGATACCATTTGCAGAGAAAAACCCAGAAGCTTTCATTTACAGTCCGTTTTTCCCATTTTTCACAAAAAAAACAAAATTTTGCTGTATTTTGACTAATTTCTGGGAACCCTCTAGGAGAATCCACAAACCCTGGGTACCTTTAGAATCCCCATGATGTTGGAAGAAAAGGACGCAAAGTTGGCGTGGATACCTAATGTGGTCAAAAAGTTACAGGGGCCTAAGAGCGCACTACCCCAAATAGCCCAAAAAAGGCTTAGCACAGGAGGGGAAAAGGCCTAGCAGCGAAGGGGTTAAAGCTGTCATGTTTTTGTCTTCATACATCTTGACAATAGACGAGCACAGGGTCTTAAACAAAGGCCTTGGATATGTCCCCACTCCCAAACATGACAGCTTTAAGCTGCGGGGCGAATTGTACGGGTTGATGAGGAAGATCAAACTCAGTAAATTCTTCCAGGGTAAAGAAACTGAAGCACCGTCGGTGTTCTCTACCAATCTGCGACGACCGTCCCAATTCTGCCCCCCAACCACTCTATTGGCCCTGAAGTCCTTGTTTTTGAACAAAAAATCATGCAGGACATTAGTATTTTGGAAGAACAACAGCAGAGCCACAGCCGTAGTAACATGACAAAGGCTGACTGGGTGGCAGTACATTCCCTCCAGCAGAATCCTAGTATCACCATCAAACCTGCCGACAAGGGGGGAGCGGTGGTGGTGCTGGACACTGCGGACTATGAGCGGGAGGTGGCCAGATTGCTGGATGTACGACATAACTACCAACCTCTCATGAGAGACCCCACTAAGAACCTACAGACGACCATACAAACCATGGTCGCGGAAGCTAAAGCAAAAAAGTGGATCACGGTTAAGCAAGCGGACTTTTTAATCAACGAAAATCCCAGGACCCCTGCGTTTTACATCGTCCCAAAAATCCATAAGGCACAGAGGCCACCTCCGGGACGCCCTATAGTATCGGGGATTCAATCTGTCCTGGAACCGCTATCCCAGTTTGCAGATTTTTTCTTGAGGGACTGTGTGATTACCCAACCCTCTTATGTACAAGACACGACATCAGTCTTAAAAATCTTGGACGACATTGTGTTTGACCCTCAACATCAACTGCTGGTCACAATTGACATCGAATCGTTATATACCAGCATCCCCCAGGAAGCAACGCTGGTGGCAGCAGCACATGCCCTGGGTGAATGTGAATGGTTTTACGATGTCCCTCAAACCTTTGTCCTCCAATGCATTGAACTGGCCTTAACAAAAAACTTTTTTGCCTATAAGGACCAGCTATACCTGCAGGTGTTCGGTACATCGATGGGGGCTACATTTGCCCCCAGTCTGGCATGTATCTATGTGGGCCAATTTGAGACCAACCACATCTTTCATTGCATCAATCTGAGGTTCCGTATGACACGGGACCGCAGTTTTGAGTGGTAACGAATATGGATGAGTTTGGTATCTACGAACCGCAAATGACGAGTATAATGGGTGTACGCAGTTTCGCTATGCAGCCACGCATGGTTCGTCTCATTTTTGGGTTCGTTCATCTGGACCCTCGGGTTCCATTTTAGATACAGCATCCATTTTGTTTCTTGCCCTCAGGTAGCCAGCGAACGGGCTTCTTGTCCGCTCCATGACCCTGGGACTCTCAAGCTTACACGAAGGACACATGTTTCTTTGAGGTGACTTTTACGATGAGGGAAACGACACGACTAAGGCAGATGGCCCCGCTCGAGGCTTATCTTGCCGCGCCGGTCTATTGTTTCAGCCATGCATACATTAGACATGAGGTCTTTAACCCCCCTATCAAGTTTCCTTTATTGCCCCCAACACTCTTTTCTAACCTGTTGTGCATCCTTGTCCTTTCCTTGCATCTGTTTCTCGTCCTTCCTCTTAATGTGTTTATGGTTAGGATGGAATGTGTTTATTGCGGAGGAAATATGTTTTTACAGTTGGGAACCGGCAAGACTGTCGTAATTATGTTCCGGCGTCCTGAGACATGAACGCGACCCTTTTGAAGTTTATTGTGGGAACTGAGTTGTAACCTTTGTTCGCCATACTGCGCTATGGCAAAAACCTGTATAAAAGGACCGACCCACTTCTACGAATTTGAAGCAGTCTCCGAGAACCTACACGTTGTGTACTTCTTGTGACCTCTGTATCCCTGCAGTAAATAAACGCTGATCTCTGACGTCGCTGGAAGTGTCCCGTGTCTCTGTGTTTAGTACGCCAGAACAGGTAACCCACGAAGGTTTCAGGTGTTGTTCCCTGGCACCGCTGGGTCTTAAGAATAACCCAGTCCTTCAGTTGGCGCCCAATGTGGGGCGACATCAACGGTACCGGTCCAAAGCCCGACGATCGTGAGGAACTTCGTGTGAAATCTCCGAGGGAAGGTGCACCCCGCTTCATCGATCCAGTTGTCGAAATAAGTGGCCCGACGTCTTTTCCCGCGAAGATCCCCGCCTCCTGACGGCTGCGACGGACCGATGCCCTGACTGTCGACCTGTTTTGGCGCCTGGCGTAGTCCTTTGTACGGCGAGACGATCGACGGGCCTTCCTGGTGACGCCATTGTTCTCTCAGTTAAGTATTTGTGGGTCGCTCCCAGTGTTGCTTTGTTGTTTGCATGGTTCCATAGCATTCGTGGTTCTTAGTAGTTGGGTTTTATTTGACGATTGCAATTGCCAAAACCGAGGGTCTTGCATTTTTGTGAGGACATCGTAATTCGATAACCCTTGAAGTTTGTAAACTCGGTTAGTGTGCACGATGCCTGGCCGTAGTACTTTGTTTGGGTTTCTCAAATGTTGCAGCATGGATTCCCGGCTGGAGGATTCATGTCCGATACCTCCGGTTGGAACTCCGATTTACGAGCTCTAAAGTCGTCATGGCGTGGGTCCTATCGTATATAATGAATATTGGGTCCGCTACACTAAAAAGGATGGCGTCCTCAGTTGGCCATCTCATGGTAGTTTCGAGACTGCCGTTTTAGATAATTTGGAAGCTAAATTGTTTAAAAAGAAAGCTAGGCCGGCCATGTTTGATTCCTTCCGGTTGTGGCGGAAAGAGGCCAAGCAGAAAGAAATCAAACAGAATAAGAAAAATCAAAGAGAAGGTGTTATTGCAGTGATGCGAAATGCAGAACAATATCAATTAGACAAAGATGAGAAAGAGCAGGAAGTTAGTGCTCGGCTACACCATATGGCAGTGGATAAGTGTTATCCGGTGCTACCTTCTAATATCGATAAGACAGGAGAAGAAGCGATGGAGGATCCGCTCTTGTCTTATCTGATGAAATCGCCACCTCCCTATGCTCCCGATGTTATGGGTCCCGTGCGTCCACCTCTTCCTCAACACGCTGTTTTGGCGGCTGCTGGTCAGCCCGCCGTTCCTCTCGTACTCCCGAATCCCCTTGGGCCCCAGATCGTACATCCTCTTGTTCCGGCTTCTCTCCTTACTGCGCTTTTCCAAGTCCCTCCTCAGCCTTTTGTTCCCGCTGCTCCTGCTGCTGCGTCTACTTCTACTGTTTCCACCCCTATTGTTGCTGCGCCCGCATCTTCTTCCTCTTCTCCTTCTGTTCGCAGTCGTCTTTTGACTGCTGTTGCTTCTCTTTATTCTCCGCTTTTTGGGCCGATACTTGGCTCGACTCTTTCAGATGTCGCTCAAAGGCGCAGTCAGCTTCCTGATGGTAGGGAACGTGAATCGTTGGTGAAAACGGCACGTAGATGGATTCGTAACCCTGTTAAATACACCTCACGTGTGGTGTTTGAAACGTTCTCCCAGTTTAATGTGCCTACGCAACGATTTGTGTTTGAAGAACTGTGTAACTCGTTGAAGGAGGAGTGGGACGATGATGTGACAGATAATGTACCGTCAGAGGTTTCTGAGCTGCAGCATCGGTTTGCCTCGGGTGTAATCGTAGGCGACAAAGTTCGAGAGGCTTTAGAGCGCTTGTTATCCTTTCGATGTACAGTGCAACCTCGTGCGTTGTTTAAAGACGAGACCGCAGAATGGATGGCACAACCTGGTCAATATCCTATGCGAGAAGTTCCTCCGGTATGGATGCCAGGTGATCCTGCTGCTAACCCTCCTGTTCCAGGCCGTTTCCAGAGAGTGTGGATACACCTCCCTTGGAAACGATCGGAAGTTTTACAAGTGAAGCAATCTTTGCCCGATCCCCGTAAGAATCCTGCAGGTTATTATAAGGAGCTGTCCCAATTGGTGGATGCTACTGTTATGAACTTAGCCGATATTGATATGTTGTTTGGCAATGTGGTGCCTCAGCCGATTTGGGCAAAAATTCGTCACGAGAATCACGCAGCCGAGTTAGGCGGTGACTGGGCTGCCCTTACGGCGGCAGATGCCCAGCAGGTCGGTGGGGCTAAACCTGAACAGCTTATTGTGGCTTTGCCTCAGAGGATAATTACCCTTATGAAAACGCTTATGCCAGCGATGCGCGTCAATTGGGACAAATTATCAGCATGCAAGCAAAAGAGGGATGAAAGCGTTTCTGATTTCTTTACGAGATTCGAGGAAGCGTTTGTTGATCATAGTGGTCAGGACATGGGATCTGAGGGTGGTCAGCGGCTGTTTGTTGATAAGTTTGTATCGAACTTGCTGCCTGACCTTAGCAACAAGTTGAAAAATTCTGAGAGTTCGTGGGCTGTTTCTACCACTGCCCAAATATTGGCTACGGCCCAATATTACGAAAACAGAGAAAAAGAGGAAAGTGAGCGTGCGGATAAGAAAACGAAGGATCTTAAAACTAAGGTCTTATTGCAGCAAGCCTATCCTCCGCGTTCGCATTTCAGTGATACACAACAGCAAAATAGATCACAATCGCAGTTCTCCAGATCGCAGACGCGAAATGCTTCTCCCGCACCTCGTTTTGTGCTGGGATATAATCAATGCGCATATTGTCGTGGGGAGGGCCATCTGAAGTTTGATTGTCCGGTTCTCCGTGATAGGAACAATGGTGTGTCGGCTCGAGGAGGACGTAGTGGCCCTCAACAGGCTTCCCGTGGTAGAGGTCGTGGAGTTACCCAGAATCAGGCCGAACGCTTTGCAACGTCTTCGGACTCGCAAAATTGTTTCGATAGGCGCGAACCATCGTCCGGTCGGTCTGCACAGTATCATGTGGATGACTGTTATGTTGAGTGTGATGTTGATACGGATGGTATCTACTAGGACAGCCATAGACAAAGGAAGGGAGAAGTATCAGTTCCGGTTGATCAGAGAGGGCCTTATGTTGCAGTAGCCACTTTGGGCGTCGTTGAGCCTTTTCTGTTGGACACTGGTGCAGCAAAAAGTTCCATCATGCATTCGAAACTCCCTGGCGCGCCTTTGTCTGGCTTAATGAATGTTTCCGTTGGATTTTCTGGCGCCCCCGTTAGCAATCCAGTTTCTAGCCCTTTGCCCCTTACAATTGGGTCTCATGAGCTAGAAGCTCCTTTGATTTTGACTACTGTTTGTGGTGAGAATCTTTTGGGTCTGGATTTGTTGAAAAGGTTACATGCGACTTTGTACTGTTCTCCTACGGGTGTGGAGCTTACGTTGGGTAAGAGCGTGATTTCCCCTATGTATTTATCGATCGACAAGCTCCCACCAGAATTGAGATCTCTTCCGGACTCCTTGTGGGCGACAGGTCCCAATGACGTGGGCCTGTTGGATATACCACCTTATGTTGTCCAACTGAAAGTTGGTGCGCGTTTGCCACGCATACCCCAGTATCGTATTTCCCTTGATGGTGAAAGGGCACTATTAGCGATCATTTACGACCTGATCGGTAAAGATGTTATTGAGGAGACACGGGGTAATGTGTGCAATAGTCCCGTGTTGCCTATTCTGAAACGAACGGATCCCTCCAAGCCTCCTGTGTACCGTCTAGTTATCGACTTACGGGAGGTGAATAAGGTCGTTGTTCCGCAGTTTCCTGTGGTGCCAGACATTACAGCTTTATTGACTCTGATTCCAGCCACTGCGTCATGGTTCTCGGTCATCGATCTGAAGAATGCGTTCTTTAGCATCCCGATTGCTGAGGAAAGCAGAGATTTGTTTGGTTTCTCATTAGGTGGTCGCAGCTTCAGATTCAAGCGCGCACCACAGGGCTACTGTGAGAGTCCATCAATATACAGCCAAGCTCTTAAGAGCCAACTTGATGCGTTTGTGTTACCGGCTGGTGCAGCCTTGATTCAGTACGTTGACGATCTGTTGATCGCTGCTGACACCGAACAGCTTTGTAGGACTGCTACAGTGTCACTGTTACAGCATCTTTGTGACTTACATCATAAAGTGTCACCTTCCAAACTGCAATATTGTTGTCAAGAAGTAACCTATCTAGGTCACTTATTGTCAAAGGCGGGAAGAAGGTTGACCCCTGAAAGAATTGCAGCAATTGCTCGAATGTCTGTGCCAACGACTCAGAGAGATGTGCGTGCCTTTCTAGGTATCACGTCATACTGCAGACAGTGGATCCCGAACTTTTCACTGTTAGCGAAGCCATTGGTAGCTCTCACGTGCAAGGACGTTTCGACTCCTTTGCCTTGGACGGAGGAATGTAAGAAAAGTTTTTCTGAATTACGTGATTCATTGTGTTCGGCTCCTGTGTTAGGTACTCCTGATTACAGTAAGCCTTTCACATTATACGTCCATGAGAGGGACGGTTGTGCGTTGAGTGTTTTAACGCAACAATTTGGTGATAAACAGCGTCCGTGTGCATATTTTTCCTCGACCTTAGACCCGGTAGCTAGAGCGTTGCCGAGTTGCTTGAGGGCGACAGCGGCAGCGGCGGCGTCTATTCGACAGTCCGCAGGCCTGGTCATGGATAATATGCTCATAGTAATGGTTCCGCATGCAGTTGATACGCTCTTGAATCGGACAAAGACTCAACATCTGACGAGTGCAAGGTTGTCTGGGTACGAGCTGACCCTTTTGGCAAGTCATATACAGATTAAACGTTGTAATGTACTGAATCCGGCGACATTGTTGCCGATTAATATGGAATCAGATGATGTGCTGCCACATGATTGTTATTTACGGACTGAGGAAGAAACAAAAGGTCGTGTGGACCTGAAAAACACCCCCTTGGCAGATCCCGATGGTACTTTGTATGTGGATGGTTCTTGCTTCAAATTGCCGAATGGCGATGTGACGACTGCGTATGCTGTAGTGACGTTGAGCACGGTTGTGGAAACTGCGAGATTGAATCAGAATTCCGCACAAGCGGCAGAGTTAATTGCATTGACAAGAGCGTGTGTTTTGTCGAGGGGAAAGCGAGTGAATGTGTTTACTGACAGTCAGTACGCGTTTGGTGTTGCGCATAATTTTGGAAGGTTGTGGAGAGAAAGAGGATTTATGACATCGCATGGTACGAAGATCCAACACGGGCAGCTTGTGAATGATCTTTTGGATGCACTTACATTGCCTAAACAAGTGGCGATCGTTAAATGTAGTGCACATCGGAAAGTGACGGATGATGTTGGTCGTGGTAATGCGTTTGCGGATGAGATTGCTAAGGAAACGGCTAAGAATCTTGCGACTCGAATGTATGCCACGAGTTCAGTGAGGTGGCCGACGGAGACTGGTATGTGTGAGAATACTGTTGAGAGTGTGAAAGCAATTCAGAATGAAGCTACTGAAGCTGAAAAGACCAAGTGGAAAGAAAGTACAGGAAGATTGGATATGCATGGATGTTGGGTTGACCTGACGGAATGTCAGAGGTGGATGTTACCAGATGCGTATGTATTAGCTGTTGTGACGATGGCTCATGGGTTGTCACATATTAGTGCGAAAGGAATATGTAAGTTCTTGTCCCCTGTATGGAGGAATGAGGGTATTGCTAAGTGTGCCGAAAGAGTGGTTAAGAATTGTATGGTGTGTTTGATGCACAATCCCGGAAAAGGTACCCCCACTCCGCCTGGTCATTTCGCTCCTCCTGCTTGTCCCTTTGAGGTTATCCAGTTGGATTTTATCCATATGGAGAGATGCAATAACCTGAAGTATGTTTTGGTTGTGGTTTGCGCGTTCTCCAGATGGATTGAGGCCTATCCTCTTAAGGATAATACTGCCCTGTCCACAGCAAAAATCCTGCTGAAGGAGTACTTTCCTAGGTACGGAATGCCACGGATTGTGTGGTCGGATAATGGAAGCGAGTTTGTGGGAAGTGTGATGCAGAGTGTGTGTAAGGGCCTTGGAATTCGGCAGAAATTCCACAGTGCTAATCATCCTCAGGCAGCGGGTTTGGTTGAAGGGTACAATGGTACCCTAAAGCTGAAACTCGCTAAGATTCAAGCTACGACTGGTCTGTCATGGCCTGATGCCTTGCCTCTGGCTCTCCTATCGACCAGAGCAACCGTACACTCTCGAGTAGGGCTTAGCCCATATGAGATTGTGTTCGGTCGCCCTGCGAATATTTGGGGAGTCCCGAGGCCTAGGGCTTTTGATAGTCTTGAGTATCCAATGTTGATTGATTATCTGCATGATTTGACCACTAAACTACGGTTAATCCATCAACAGGTCTTTGAAGCTCTACCGGCGCAGACAGAGGGTTCTGGACACCAGCTCCGGCCAGGGGACTGGGTGGTTACCCGAAATTTTGGTCGGAAACGTAACTTGGAGCCAAGATTCGTTGGACCCTTTCAAGTTTTGTTGACGACGAGGACAGCGGTTCGACTGGAGGGCCGGAAAAACTGGGTCCATGCCAGCCACACAAAGAAGGTACCGATCCCTTTACCAACTGACGGTTGGGTGAGGACTGGGATTTCGGCCACAGAAACTGAGACTCCTTTGCACTTTGTGCCGTTTAGTGACGCTCAACTTGTGGATGAGGATTCGTCACTGCCAAACCCATATGTGGAGTCATCAGTAGCAGAAAACCCAAGGTCTGACTCGTTGTCCACTTCATCGAATCCTGTTGCGCCAGCTGAACAATTGTTTGTAGAGCAAACTCGACCTGGAAGAAATCGATACTTTCTTCGTTCAAGGACTAATAAAAATTAATAGTATGATGGTTTTTGACGTTACGAATATTATGGACAATTACATCCTTTCTTTTTGAGTTTTTATGTGCCTTTCCACTGCTAAGAGATTTGTAATAAATTTGAAAGTTTCGAGGAAACCTCTCCATCCGGGTTACCGTAGGGCCGTGCGGGTACTTCTTTCTGTTTAGCAGGTTTCTGACGCTAGGTCGGTTACTTTTGTCGATCTCTGGGAACTCCTGGGGATTGATAATCGCTATTCAGAACGAAGTGCGTCAAGTACGTCACGGACGGTTTGTAGAGGATGGCATTCTCTAAGCTGTTGGAAGAAGAAAGGGTGTCGGCACAGAGATTAGAGTTATGGAGGGTTGTACGAACAAAATGTTTTTTGTTTCAGGTGTTTCTACTGTTTCTGACTTTATCTATGCTATTGGTGGGTGGAGTGTATTTTGGAGTATCGTTGTTCTTGCCTTCTGTTTCGCCTACCTTTTCTCCTAACCTAAGTTCCCTCACCACTGTCTCCCCACATTCCTTTCATCCTTTGCCTCAGCATGAGCAGGTTAGACGTGCGGAATTCATGAATAATTCCTTTGTTCAACTTCTACATCAGCATCAGTTGGTGGTGAATACTACCAATTGTTGGGTATGTGGTTTAATGCCACACACTATGGATAGGGGTATTCCGTATTTGGTCCTTCCTTACAGCTCCCAGGGTTCAGCTCGAGCATTCCAAACTATGTTCCGTAGTGCACTAGATTCCTACCCTAGTCGAGAGCCACGGTCTGTCAATTTTGGTCCTGGGCCGTACCACAAGCCTTTGGCGATAGCCATAGCAGATCTGGATAGAGATGTTTTTGATGCATCACTCATTCCAAATGAAGAAGTGCAGGCCTATAAGGATCTGAGTGAGACTGAGTATAGTACGTCAGTGGGTGATAGACAGCTTAAGAGCTCGTCCCCGATATGGATTGTACCGCACCTTGGTAATTTCTGCTTGAAAGGTTTGGGTCGAAATCCGAGAGCACAACTTGGGAACAGTGCTTGCACTGATACGTATGTTCTACCCATGCTCTCCTCCCCTGTTTTTCTGACTGCTAAGGGCACCTATTTTGTATGTTATGAACGCGCATATACATGGTTACCCCGCGACTTTTCGGGTACCTGTTATATTGCGAATCTTTTACCTCCGACTTTTACAGTTGCTTCAGACTACCACAGAACTAGAGTCGTGAGAGGCGTTATTAGCAAAGAGGACACTGCTGGTCAAGAAGCAGGAGACTTCTTTAAAGGTTTCTTGCCGTTTTGGGGACCTATGGTTAATAGTAGGAACCTAAGACAGTTGACCCGTGTAGTTGAGTCAACTGCTAATATTACTGCAAATGCCCTTGGTAATCTAACAGCTGAACTACAGGCGGATAGACTCATGACGTTGCAGAACCGTATGGTTCTAGACGTTGTTCTTGCAGATAGAGGGGGTGTGTGTAAAATTATCCATTCGAGTTGTTGCATTTTTATTCCTGACAATGCTCCAACTGTATACCAAGCCATCTCGAAGTTGCACAAGATTTCCGAGTCCATACACGTGGACGAAGGTAATTGGACGCTCCTAGGATGGTTGTGGGGCCTAATGTCAACCTGGGGTTGGAAGATTCTAATGATCGTAGGGACTGTTGTAACGTTTCTGTTCACGTGTTGTCTTTGTGTACAGTGTGGTCCTGCCTTATGTGGCCTATGTGCTGCGACGTGTATAAGGCGGCCATCTGTTACCAAGGAGACATTGATGAATAGGATGATGTTCCAGCAGCAGCTGAACGATCTGATGAATATTGACATAGATTCAGATCTTGACTAGTGCTTGCCTACATGAGGGCAAAAGGAGGGTCTGAGGTTCCGTATGACACGGGACCGCAGTTTTGAGTGGTAACGAATATGGATGAGTTTGGTATCTACGAACCGCAAATGACGAGTATAATGGGTGTACGCAGTTTCGCTATGCAGCCACGCATGGTTCGTCTCATTTTTGGGTTCGTTCATCTGGACCCTCGGGTTCCATTTTAGATACAGCATCCATTTTGTTTCTTGCCCTCAGGTAGCCAGCGAACGGGCTTCTTGTCCGCTCCGTGACCCTGGGACTCTCAAGCTTACACGAAGGACACATGTTTCTTTGAGGTGACTTTTACGATGAGGGAAACGACACGACTAAGGCAGATGGCCCCGCTCGAGGCTCATCTTGCCGCGCCGGTCTATTGTTTCAGCCATGCATACATTAGACATGAGGTCTTTAACCCCCCTATCAAGTTTCCTTTATTGCCCCCAACACTCTTTTCTAACCTGTTGTGCATCCTTGTCCTTTCCTTGCATCTGTTTCTCGTCCTTCCTCTTAATGTGTTTATGGTTAGGATGGAATGTGTTTATTGCGGAGGAAATATGTTTTTACAGTTGGGAACCGGCAAGACTGTCGTAATTATGTTCCGGCCTCCTGAGACATGAACGCGACCCTTTTGAAGTTTATTGTGGGAACTGAGTTGTAACCTTTGTTCGCCATACTGCGCTATGGCAAAAACCTGTATAAAAGGACCAACCCACTTCTACGAATTTGAAGCAGTCTCCGAGAACCTACACGTTGTGTACTTCTTGTGACCTCTGTATCCCTGCAGTAAATAAACGCTGATCTCTGACGTCGCTGGAAGTGTCCCGTGTCTCTGTGTTTAGTACGCCAGAACAGGTAACCCACGAAGGTTTCAGGTGTTGTTCCCTGGCACCGCTGGGTCTTAAGAATAACCCAGTCCTTCAAATCCCTTCCAGAGGAACATTGCCCTCTGGAAGAGATATATCGATGATGTGCTCTGTATTTGGACAGGCTCTGCTGTAGATCTTGACAGGTTTCTTCAGTGGCTCAATGGCCTCGATGAATGCCTTAAATTTACCTGGACCATCAGTAATACCACAGCCACATACTTGGATCTTGACATCAGTGCAGCGAACCGGAAATTGGTCACCAATGTCCACCAGAAACCTACCGACAAGAACTCCCTCCTTCACTATAGATCCTATCACCCTAGGGCATTGAGGGACAATCTGCCGGTGGGACAATTCCTGCGATACCGCAGGAATTGTTCTAACATCGAGGACTTTGGACGACAAGCAGAAACTTTATCATGCAAACTGGTGGCCTGAGCTTACCCTACCAAGGTCATCAAGCAGGCTAAAAAATGAGCCCTCAATACCCCACGAGCGGCCCTCTTGGAGAGAATACCTAAAACCCCAGGAGAATGTATTCCCGTAGTCACCACTTTTGGCCCCTTGTCAACTCAAATCAGACAAGTGATCAGGAAACACTGGCCATTACTTCACACTCCTACTATGACCATGCCCCAACCCCGTTTTGCCTTTAAGCGCTCCACCAGTTTACGCGATTGCCTTGTGCACTCACGACCTAAGTGTGAGATTAAGTCCACAGGGATCCCGCCGGGACATTATCAATGCGGCGGCTGTAATGTATGCGAACTAACCACTCCAACTAAGAGTGTTATATTGGCAAATGGCAAGAGTTGGTATTTGAATGCGTTCAGCAATTGTAATACGAACAACGTTATATACAGACTGACATGTCCATGTGGCCTCCACTACATTGGATTGACCACGCGAAAAGTGAAGGTTCGTGTGAAAGAACATTTGAGTACCATCCGGACGGGTAAATTAACTACAAAGCTGGTCCAGCATTGCACGACAGCCAGACATGGCCCTCACGAACTACGTTGGGTAGTACTGGAGCGGGTCTGGGGTGATAGCTATAACATGAACGCCAGATTAACAACGAAGGAGGCACGGTGGATCTACCAGGAGGGAGCAGATCGACATGGCCTCAACGATTATATAGAGTGGAATCAGGTTGCAAATTAATATTTACATCACATTGCAACCGCATCCAAATGAACTGCATTATCTATATCACCAAGCACACACATAGTGACAGGTTGGTTAGGGCAACCTATGTAGCCCCGACTCATATCCCGCAGGACCATTCATGGGAGAGCATTGGTAATTATTTGCATTACACGTTAGTAAGATACATAATCGTTGATGGGGTTTGGAGTTTGTGCAATGCTGCAGCTACTAACTAACTCAGTAAGCCAACTGGGTAGGGTGATGTAAGGGAGAATGACATAAGTATACCATACACGCATCTCCTAGTATGGGTATGTTTCTCTGGGGACATAAGATGGCCGCCATTGCCTTCAATGCATGCTCGTGCATGTCAATAACACCACACACGCAATTTTTCTGCTATGTTGTAGCCATTAATTAACACATTAAGCCAATTGAGCAGGGTGATGTAAGGGACAATGACATAATTATACCATACAGGCTCCTTTAATGTGGGTATGTATCCCTGTGGACACAAGATGGCCGCCACTGCCTTCAATGCACGTTCGTGCATGCCAATGACACCATACACGCTAGTTCTGGTTTACACAAGATGGCCGCTACAGCCTTCAGTACACGCTCGCGCATGGGCATAACCAACGTGCGCGTAGCATTTAAACAGGAAAGGGCCATAGAGCCCGTGATGGAGGTTTGACAGATCCCGGAGCGCAACACTGACAAGGTGAGACCGACATCGGGTTATGGGCGGGAGACTGAATACAGAGTAAGGTGAAGATAGATACTCTTAGTTTTCGCTAGAGGTCATCGAGCATATCTAGCCTTTTCGATTTTGGAGAACGAGGTGTTGTCATCGGAGAGCCTACTCTGGAGGTATTCCGTCACTATAAACTAACTATATACAGACACTACAACTAGGAAGGTATATGGTTAATACCACGAACGCGATGAGGAAGCGAAGTGCAGTCTTTTATATGGCCAGCCTCACATGAGGGGATGTGTCTGGTAAAAAACGACACAAGTGTGGCAGCTACACGGGGCAATTATAGGATTTTGAGCATCCGGTTATTACAGGGTAGTGGGCCCACACACAGCTAGTAACAAACATATGTGTGTATGTTGTGGAATATTGATATGCAATGTGATAATTTTCTGTTTCTATGCATTTTAGATATATGAATCTGTGGGTTGCGGGTAAGCAGCTCAGGAGCATCTGAGGTAGCACAGATCCTCCCATTTTGAGGGGTGAGGTATGCTGTAAGTGAGCAACCCCAACGGTAAATATGATTGATACAAATGATGTAGGCATAGTGCCAATTGCAGTTAATTAATGCAAACTGCCAAAATGTCTGATTGAATGTATGTCTCCCCGTTATGAGCAACTGGGGTGCTTAGCTGAATGAATGTGTGTCTATTTTATGTTTCCCGTAGGTCCTGACAGATACCACACTGGTCAGAACAAGCAAAGCAGAGAGGCTAGTCAACCCTAGCCCTGAAGAAGTTGCCGCCAATCCATACAGGCAACGAAACATGTTGGTTTTAGTGGACAGCCACACAGCACTGAATAAAAGTCTCATTTAGCCAGTGTGGTATTGCCCGGTTTTAATTGGGAGTATTTTGGGTCCTGATCAGACTCATTCTCCCTTGTCTTAGGGTCGACACCCACTTCTTTCTCCTTTTTTTCTTTGGAACATAGACACAGCTTAGATTATTAGTTCCACTTCACATTAGGTATTAGAACAGACACTAGACCTTTGGTTCACTCTTTATTTTCATTTCGGACGGCAGTTGCCGATGATGAGAAGGTGAGGTAGCGGGTGAGTACCTGTCTGCATATACCTCGTGGGGGTTCGTCCGTGAGGTACTGCCATCCCCCTCACTTTTTTGCACCTCTTTATTTTGAGGCATTGGAACAGATACCATATTGGATGGTTCTGGTGAATGTGAGGTTGCTTTTTCTTCCTCTGTTCTTCTCACACACAGTGGTGGGGTAACCACAGTCCTCTAGGGGAAAAACTTTGCCAAACACACCTAGTTTTCAGGTATTTATATAGCCAGAGACACTAGAACTCCGTAACGACTGGGTATCAGCGCCGCAAAGACGGCTAAAAAGCAACAAGTTGTGCATTAGCCAGCACGTTGAGTAGAAAGTGTTGAGTGTGTCCCTGTGCTGAAAATAAAGATTGGTGTACGGGGCAGGTCCTTTTGTGTATATGGTTATGAGTGGGGGGCGACCTGCCCTTATGACCCCCTTGGCTCCATTTCTGTGTATGTCCACTCATGTACTCACAATATCTTCTGTGCTCACAGGAGCAGAATGCTGATTTTTACCAATTCCCTAAACAGACTTCAACCGAGCCCTTATGTGACAAGTGCTCACTTGAAACCTGTCGGGGGGAAGGGATGGGGACAGAGAAGATACTGCATTTCTTTTTGTGGTTCACTCCTACGCCCTGCTCTCTGCGTCTTCCTGGCACCACCTCTTGTTCTAGTATTTCTTATGTGAACTGCAAGTTAAGAACAACACATCATTACTGACTTCCATTACCTTTTTCTACTGCTCTGAAAACAAATTGCTAATCTCTCTCTCTTTACCCTTTATGCTAAGGCCATTGCTTCTCTTCTTTTCTTTGTTTTTAAAAATAACTTTTCTTTTTCCTTCAAATTATTCCTTGTTTACCTATTGTCTTTTCCTTGAACTACTTGTGTTATATTACTTCCATTCTTATTAACATATACTTTTTTGCAGGCTTATACTTACGGTTCATGTGAAAATGAGAAGACTTCAAGTCACTGGATTTCTATCTGAAGAACAGGTAAGCGTCTTCTTCTTTTCTTGGGAATTCTTCTTTCTTATCAATCTTTTATCAGAACTCCTTTTTTGGTTTTCCTACAATAATTTTAACTAAGTAACATGGCGCAGCCGAAAGGAAAACTGCCCTCTGCTAAACTTCTGCGCATGCTCAAGAAGCAAATTCTACACCAATCCCTGACTGACTAAGCGCAAGCGCGGGACAAGCACACTCTTCAAAATTGTTGGTGAAGTCCACAGTTCCGAACGCTGCCAGCACACTTCACAGCTGAGTTCATCCTTGCGCCTTCAATGGTACACTAGAGTCTAGACCGGCAACCTCCGTACTCTTTCCACGCAGAGTACTCCAAGTGACCTGCAGTGGGCCATTCCAAACCTAGTCTTCCCACCACCAGGCTTGCGTCCCCCACACCGATTGCAGTGAATTATGGCCACACATCAAGAGAGGAACCCTAACAGTACCCCTCCTCAAGGCTAAGCCTCCCGGCTGAGGTTTGTGAGGATATTGTCAATGAAATGCCCTTATCAATCTGGGAGCATGAACGTCAGATAGTTCCTCCCAAGACCTTTCTTCAGGTCCATAGCCTTTCCAATCAATCAAATAGTGAATCTTACAACAAATAATGTTGATATCTAAGATCTTTTTAACTTTATGCTCTTCAATCAACAGTGGTTTCGGGGGGTTTACTTTCTTTTAAATAGGGTGACACCTTTTTTAACAGGGATACATGAAAAACTGGATGTATTTTGACCCACGTAGGCAGTTTCAATCTGTAAGTCACTGGAGTTATTGCCTGCTCTACAGGGTATGGACCTACATAGCGTAGCTGAAATTTTCTATTCCTTCTGAGTCTCAGATTCTTGGTGCTCAACCAAACCTTATCTCCCACCTGCAAAATTGACGAAGGCCTTCTTCTTTTATCTGCATTTTGTCTATAATGCTCTTTTGCAAGAGCCTAATTTCTAGTTGTGGATTCATGAACCTCTGTTAGGTGCTCAACTAAATCTTGTTCCACAGGCACCGTTACCTCTTGAAACGCTACAGTACAGTTCGAGTGCCTCCCATAATTTAGATAAAAGGGGGAAAACCTGGTGGTAGCATTTTTGGCATTGTTATGTGCAAACTCACGCTGTCCAAAGGAGATCTGGCCAGACACCTTCCTGATAAAACAGGAACAATCCTAGGTTTTTCTCTAAATCTTGATTGGTTCTTTCAGTCTGCCCATCAATTAGTGGGTGAAAGCTTGTGGAGTATCTAGTTTCTATTCACAATCTTTTAGGAAAGGCCTTCCAATAGTGAGACAGGAATTGAGACCCCCTGTCTGTAATCCGCCTTTGACCGCCTCAGACGCAGCGACGTAGCACGCTGACCGGCTCCCATTTCTGTGAGCCAACGGACCCGACCATCACCAGACTTGTGCGGCTGGCGGGGTCCTAGGTTTACGGTAACGTGAATACTACGCAACCGTGAGTATACTATATACTTTGTACTTTGCAGATACTGTACGACTTAGACAGTTAGCTTGCGGCTTTTCGAGTCGCAGCTGACATAACGTTGCACAGGAGAGACTGATCATACACGGGATATGCACGCACTGTTGATGGCAGTCGCACTGGTGCTCTCTTGAAGCACGCGGAGACTAGCCCAGCTTTGTTTTCAATCGCCATATTCTTGTGCAGTTTTGTAGAATTACCGGCTACCACAACCGCGGTGTGCCTCCTTTTTTACACGCTGTTACCAGTCCTGCTACATGTACTGGAGCCGCTATACAGGTATTACTGGCAGCATCACCCTCTACTCCATCAGTACTTGACTGACCTTGGGTTAAGCATTTTCTAGGTTGTGTGACCACTGTGGCAAGCTTTCGCACTCGTGCTATCAGGTGATAGTTCTAACTTTTATTTGCATATAATTTATATGCTTATGTTCCCCATGAGATATTCCACCACATGGGTTCTCCAACTTATTCTGAGTGCCCTTGACCACTTGACGCGTATTGATCTGACGCATTTGTTGTTTGTCTGTTTTTATTTATCCTCCTCCCTTTTAGGACACTAGCATTTAGTGTTTCCCAACCCTGGCCTCATTGTCTCCACAGCCTAATGGGGTGAGTTTTTGATCATTAAAAGAATCATGTTGGTTAAAAATGTAGAGTAAGTTCTCTATTGAGATTCTGCTGTTTGCCTCTATAAAGTCCTAATAATATCTGCTCACTATCGACGCATGCCACGGTTTTTGTTTGACATCACCTGTTGTCTCAACTAAACCAGATGCCTCGAACCGTTTTACAATAATAATGATTTTAATTGTGTTTTTTTCACAGGTTGTGTGTTCTTTGTTTACACGGCACCACACGTTTTTTAGGGTGCTGTATGTGTGGCCACCATTGATACCTCTTAGAGGTTGTGGCCACCACCAAAAAGGTGCAGGTAGCCGTATATATTGGTCCTGAAGAATTGCCATTTAATTAAAACCCAGGCAAGAAACATGTTGACCTCTTTGATTTTTGTAGCACATATTACTCATACACCTAATGGTGAGAGATGTGCGGATTGTTTTTAATCAGGGTGTTGACCATACTTTATTAAATTTGTTTGAAGTGGATCACCTACCCTGTTTTAGTACACTTACCTTTCACTTCACTTGCACCTACACCATTTATCCCAATTAACTGTTTTCCCCACACACCTCACTCACCGGCGTTTGGAAATAAAGATCTCCGACAGGAAGGCCCCCTCGGGGTGCCTGATCGGGCATTGCACTGCCGGCCCGATAAGGAGCAAAGACCCGGTGATGAAGCAAGACACCCGCTTGTTGGGTGTGTGAGGGTCTTCATTTCCAGAAGGAGTACCTTCTACTCCGTTCAACCAGACCATTTCACACCACCACCTTGGGACCTAGTGATTCTAACACACACTGCGTTATTATCAGGAACTGCATACCCTGTTGTTAATATTGATTGTTGGGCATGTATGCTGGACCTACAATAGTATTAAGCTAGTCTATTATTGTAAAAGCCCCTCCTTTCCCCTTTTTTGTTTGAGAATTCTTCTTTCTTATCAATCTTTTATCAGAACTCCTTTTTTGGTTTTCCTACAATAATTTTAACTAAGTAACACGGCGCAGCCGAAAGGAAAACTGCCCTCTGCTAAACTTCTGCGCATGCTCAAGAAGCAAATTCTACACCAATCCCTGACTGACTAAGCGCAAGCGCGGGACAAGCACACTCTTCAAAATTGTTGGTGAAGTCCACAGTTCCGAACGCTGCCAGCACACTTCACAGCTGAGTTCATCCTTGCGCCTTCAATGGTACACTAGAGTCTAGACCGGCAACCTCCGTACTCTTTCCACGCAGAGTACTCCAAGTGACCTGCAGTGGGCCATTCCAAACCTAGTCTTCCCACCACCTGGCTTGCGTCCCCCACACCGATTGCAGTGAATTATGGCCACACATCAAGAGAGGAACCCTAACAGTACCCCTCCTCAAGGCTAAGCCTCCCGGCTGAGGTTTGTGAGGATATTGTCAATGAAATGCCCTTATCAATCTGGGAGCATGAACGTCAGATAGTTCCTCCCAAGACCTTTCTTCAGGTCCATAGCCTTTCCAATCAATCAAATAGTGAATCTTACAACAAATAATGTTGATATCTAAGATCTTTTTAACTTTATGCTCTTCAATCAACAGTGGTTTCGGGGGGTTTACTTTCTTTTAAATAGGGTGACACCTTTTTTAACAGGGATACATGAAAAACTGGATGTATTTTGACCCACGTAGGCAGTTTCAATCTGTAAGTCACTGGAGTTATTGCCTGCTCTACAGGGTATGGACCTACATAGCGTAGCTGAAATTTTCTATTCCTTCTGAGTCTCAGATTCTTGGTGCTCAACCAAACCTTATCTCCCACCTGCAAAATTGACGAAGGCCTTCTTCTTTTATCTGCATTTTGTCTATAATGCTCTTTTGCAAGAGCCTAATTTCTAGTTGTGGATTCATGAACCTCTGTTAGGTGCTCAACTAAATCTTGTTCCACAGGCACCGTTACCTCTTGAAACGCTACAGTACAGTTCGAGTGCCTCCCATAATTTAGATAAAAGGGGAAAAACCTGGTGGTAGCATTTTTGGCATTGTTATGTGCAAACTCACGCTGTCCAAAGGAGATCTGGCCAGACACCTTCCTGATAAAACAGAAACAATCCTAGGTTTTTCTCTAAATCTTGATTGGTTCTTTCAGTCTGCCCATCAATTAGTGGGTGAAAGCTTGTGGAGTATCTAGTTTCTATTCACAATCTTTTAGGAAAGGCCTTCCAATAGTGAGACAGGAATTGAGACCCCCTGTCTGTAATCAGGATCTTAGGCATTCCATGAATCTTAATCAAATGCTGATTGAATTGTGTGGCTAACTGTTTTGCAGTTGGGTTTCCTTTTAAGGCTACAAAGTTGAGCTACACCCCTGACTAGAAGGCAACTCTACAATTAAATCAATTGTGATGGTGTGCCATGGTTAAGGAGGTATAGACATGGGTTGTAATAGACCCTAAGGGGCCCGTCGATCTGACTTTTCTCATGCAAAAGTCTTACACCCTGCCACATCCTTTACTAAACTAGGCCACCAAAACTGTCTCTTCAGTAATTCTTCCGTACAATGAATTCCTTGGTGACTGGCTAAGGGGCTATTGTGACACAATGCCTGCTGTTGGAGTACTCGGGTTGATATGTATAAGGTCTCCGCAAGAAAGGGCAATTGCTGGCAAACTTCTCCCACTGGATCTTCTCTAATCCACTCTTGCATTTTCTGAAGTGTCATTTATTTTCTGATTTTTTTTTCAAAAGATTCCTTGATGATGGCCCCAATGATTTTGTTTTCTGGAGTGATCCTCTGTTCATTCATCAATGTATTTTTCCCTTCTGTGTCTATACTGGACAATGCATCAGCTTTTCCATTACTTTTGCCTGGTCGGAATGTGATGACAAAGTCGTAGTCAGCAAAGTATAAGGACCATTTTAGTTGTCGTGGAGTCAAGGTCCTGGCTGATTTCAAGAATTTCACATTTCTGTGGTCAGTAAACACAGCTACCAAATGCTTTGCACCTAGGAGATAGTGTTGCCACTCCTAAAATGCTTCCTTAATGGCGCATAGCTCTTTTTTCCATGATGGTGTAATTTATTTCTGCCGGAAGCAGTTTTCTTGAACGATATGCAATTGGATGCAACTGTTCGGTTTCTTTATGTCATTGCGACAATACTCCTCCAATTGCTTGTCTGAGGCGTCGGTTTCTAAGTAAAATGGTTGACTCAGATCTACAGGTAGTAAAACAGGTGCAGAGGTAAAACTTTTCTTAAAAGACTGAAAGGGTGCATCGGCTTCTTCTGTCCATGAAAAGGAATTCCTTTTTTCAAGAGTTTGGTTATAAGTATGACCTTTTGAGAGAAATCTTTAATGAATCACCGATAGAAGTTTGCAAAGCATATAAAGCTTTGATTTTTTCTTTTACCATTGCTGGTGGAGGCCAGTTAAGCACCTCCTAAATTTTCTTCTTATCCATGGTCAGGCCCTCTGGACCAATTATAAATCCTAAGAAGTCCACCGACTTAACTCCAAAAGCACATTTCTCTAACTTTGCGTACATACTGTTTTCTCTTAATCATTGTAAAATTATTTTGACTTGCAATTGATGTTCCTCTTCTGTAGACGAGTAGATCAGAATATCGTCAACTATAGCACACTGGTCAATAAATTCCTTTAGCACATCGCTAATAAAATATTGGAAGGCTGCTGGGGCATTACAGAGACCATATGGCATTACTTCATATTCAAATAATCCATATTTGTTCTGAAGGCTGTCTTCCACTCATCTCCTTCATGTACACTTATGAGATGATAGGCTCCCGCAAATCCAATTTCATAACAATCGTCGCACCTTTCAGTTGATCGAGAAAGACAAATCAAGGGTAAGGGGTAGCGATTTTTTGTGGTTAATCTGCTCAGTGCTTGATTGTCAATACATGCTCTCAACTCCACGTCACTTGTGGGAATGAAGAAGAATGGCGATGAGACCGTAGACTGCGAAGGGAGAATTAATCCATTTTCCAGAAAGGTTCGCAAATAATCCTTCAAATACTGATACTTCACTTCAGTGAGGGTGTAAAATCTACTATATGGTAGGTTTGCACCTGGTTCCAGGTCTGTTTTACAATCATAAGATTTATATGGCGGCAGTTTCTTCACCTCCGTTTCATTGAACACATCGGCAAAATCTTGATATTCCTTGGGGAATTCCACAGTTCGAACAACACATTCCATTATCTTGTTCTCTCACAAAAGAGATGCAGGATTTTCATTCTTTCGCTCCAGCCTTTTGTGATAGCGAAGTTCAGTGCAATAACTGGAGTATAAAGCCACGGTTCTCTCACTCTAATTTATCATGGGGTTATGTTCGGTTAACCAAGGAAGACCAAAAATGAGTTGGAATTGTGGTGCATCAATGAGGTTAAACTGTATCTCTTCACATTGGCAATTAGTTTGAATGACTCAGTGTGGCTTATGATGGGAACAAACAAGAAGTTTGTTCTATCCACGGCCCTTAGGGCTTCACTATTGGCCTTTTGAATTGCGTCTAAGCCCACCTTGGAGGGAAACTTCGGCTGTACATCGAGCGCGGTAAGTTTCAGATGGGGGAACCCTGACACCAACAAACGCCCCTCTCAAATCAGAATACCCCAAACTGACACTTAACCTTGAGAGGTTGGGCTCTCAGATCGGTAAAACTATCAGGAAAGACTGTAAGCTGTTTCACGGCTCAGTTCGGCTTGGTGCTCCACTACAAAATCTAACCATTGCAAAGAGATAGAGTGTAAAGAAATACCTCTTTTTGCATGATCATCCTCAAAGGATTAGACTGGGGCTGTTGGTTTCTTTAATTTGAGGGTGCACTGATGCCGGCTAACTGGACATCAGTGCCAGTGCTCTGAACCTTAAGTCACTAGTGTATGGTACCAAATGTACCCAGAGTCTGCAAGTTAAAGTGTCCCTCATAGACTGCAGCACTTGTTGTGCCATCATGAGTATGACAAAACAAAACAAAATTCCCAACAACCTGTTGTTAGCTGGCGGAGTAGATTTCGAACTGCTAACTTCACTTTGCCATTTAATAGATTGACAAAGTCCATACCTTTCTTATTTATCCCTAAAGTCCATAAAAACCCCACAAATCCACCAGGGAGACCTATTATCTGCGCGAGGGATGGACTAGTGGAACACGCCACCAAATATGGACTAGTGGAACACGCCACCAAATATATTGATTTTTATTAGCAGGGCTTTGTTCAGAATCTGCCATCTTATGTCAAAGACACAAGTGACTTTTTAAGAAAAATTTCCAAATTTATCTGACAGGAGGATTTCCTTTTAATTGCGTTAGACGTGACCGCATTATACACGAGCATTGAAAACACGGACGGTTTGGCAGCTGTTGAACATTGTTTAATGAAGAGATCAACAGAACATAAGGAACATAGTAACATGTTGATATAAATGATTAGATTTTGTGTATTCAACAATATATTTATGTTCAGCAGCCAACTATATCAACAAACCAGAGGCGTAGCCATGGGGGCCAGTTTCTCACCAAGTTATGCCTGTTTACATATGGGCATGTGGGAGGAACTGGTCCTCATGGAAAAACATGGTTATTACATGCAAAACAAGGTGAAGATGTGGCTGCGCTATATTGATGACCTGTTTGTGGTTTGGCATGGCACGTTTGATGAAGCAAACTGATTTGTGGAGCTGATCAATGTTAACAATAATAATTAACAATTCACTGTAACAATCAGCATGACGAGTATAGAATTCTTAGATACTCAGATTTACATTGACAACAACACTTTTGAAACTTGTCTCTTTAGAAAGAAAACAGCTGGAAATTCTACATTGCATGCAAGTAGTTCCCACCCAAAACACTTAATCTATAGCATTCCCTATGGGGAAATGCTGCGCCTGCGAGGTATTTGCAGCAATAGTGAAGATTTGAGGGTAGCGCAACTTGACAGCAAAAGACGATTCCAACAGAGGGCTATTCTATCAATGTAATTGACAAAGCAATATAAAGGATATTGATGCCCCAAGGTTAGTTACAGGCCGGGTACCCGCATTGATGTTCGCGGACGACACCTTGTTGTTGTTCAAGACATCAATGGGTATCCAACGTACCTTGGATGGCTTCGCCAATTTCTGTGCATCAAGAGGCCTGGAGATAAATCTATCTAAAACTAAATTTATGATTTTTAACCGACCCAGGCAGACCCGCCCAAATCCAGTATTGGATGGCATACCTTTGGAACGAGTAAAAACCTTTGAGTATTTGAGCATCATCCTTGTGGAACATTTGGAATGGGATGCCCAAGTAGCAAAGGCTGCCTTAAAGTTGACACAAACGGTGGGTGGGATCTCGAAAATGCACAGAGTATCTGTGTACAAGCCTGCTGCTCCAGTTATAGAAATTTATAAAGTACAGGCTAGAGCAGCTTCTATGTACGGGGCAGAGCTTTGGGGGCATTTTAGGCCCACAAGCCTTATAAGGGTGGAGCACTCATTTATGAGGAATCTGTTGGGATTGCCAGTTAGCACTCCGTTAGTACCTCTTCGGCTGGACCTAGGGCTTCTCCCTATTGAGGAGGAAGTGGCCTTAAGGCCACTTACCTACTGGAGAAGATTATGGTCAGTTCCTGAACTAGATCCCTTTAGAAGTGAGTTCAGGGATGTGTGGGCTGAAATTAGAACCAGGAAAATCCTGTGGTTAATTCATATTGAGGAACTCTGTAATAGGATTGGCTTACCCGAGCTATGGGGAACACCAGAAGTAGTGTGACCGACAATATCTAGGGCCGATTTGGTATACCACTATAGGCACCACAATCTTATGTCTCTTCACGTGAGCTCAACAGTTGGTAGACTGACATCTCAGCTCCTCCAAGTAAAAGAGGATTACAAAAAGGAGGATTTCCTTGACCTGATTAATCCAGCTTCGGCAAGGAAACTGTACATGCAATTTAGGATGGGTAGAATGCCGCTCATGTTATTTACAAGTAAATGGGACTTAAATAAAAATACTGAGTGCCCAGCGTGCAAATACCATCTTGAAAATGAGATCCACGTCCTGTTTTTTTGTCCCAAATATCAGACTGTACGCAATTGTTGGGTGAAACCTATCTGTAGGAACCTTGGCTTCAGAGAATGTTATAAGGCATTGAGAGTATTAAAATATGATACGTACCCTCCTATCGTTTTCGCCGTCTCCCGCTTTTTAAACGGGATGTGACTTAAACATAGGAATTTTTTAATGATATAAATTGTTGACTCACATATTTATAGTAAATTGAATGTATACTTCCGATAACTACCTTCAATGGTTTAATTTGATTTTAATATGTGGCGGTTTTAAATTTGTAATGTAGGTGTATATATGATTGTGATTGATTTTGATTTGGTGCATGTTATTTATTCTCTGTAACTTAGTGTTTGTGTGTATTTTATTCTGTACTTTTACGGTCCGTTGTGTCCGAAATAAAGTTATTGAAAGAAAGAAAGACAAAGCAATCACTAAATCCATGCAATGGAGTAGAGACGAGGCATTGCAGGAAAGAACTACAGAAGCAAAAACTGTGACAAGCCAAACCAATTCAGATAGGGAAGACTTCCAGTTAATAATGAAATACAGTAAGCAAAATAAGTCACTTGACAAAATTATCCAGTAGAATTGGCCTCTGGTAGGCAGTGACCCGGTGATTGGACCCCTGCTACCGCAGAGGGTGTCCATCACCTATAGCAGGGTTCCCTCAATGAGGGACATTCTGCTTAAAACCAGTGCTGAGGTTGTAGACAATAGCAGCTGGATCAAAGCCAATAAAGGATTTTACAAATGTAAAATTTGTAAAGCGTGTTCCCATGGAATTAATAAGGGCGCATATTACACACCCTTTAGTGACAGAACATGTAAAATTTTGAAGCTTTTGACATGTAAAACCAAATTTGCTGTCTATGTCCTGTTGTGCCCTTGTGGCCCTCAGTATATAGGCAGCACTAAACTACCGGTTCACAAACGGGTGCTGCAACATTCGAGAGCTATTACAAACCAAGACAACACCTATCCTGTGGTGCATCACTTCAGGGAATGCCATGAATCAAATAACTCTAACCTGAAGTATTATGTGGTAGACGCAGTTTCCTTCAGTAGAAGAGGTGGCGATCATGAAAACAAATTAAGAAAATTAGAGACACGCTACATTCTACAGCTAGATTCAAGACATCTGGGGGGACTTAATGCCACGGAAGACTTACATACATGTCTCACATGATTGCATGAAATATATTTGTTACCAAAGAACAGAAGAACTAACATGGGATGTCAGCTAAAATTTAATTTTTAAACCTTTTATATTTCTTATTCCCCCACCTTTTAGTATCAGACTTAAGGAATAGTAATACAATGGTAGCATGTTTTTTTTTTTAAACCTAATATTTATAAACAGGAGAGTATGAATAGACTATGTAAATGAATCATTGACAATTGTATGGATTTATCACTAGAATTTTATTGGGTCTTTACCATTTATACCTTTTATCTGTAGTGAATAATATCTATTAAATTATTTATTTATTTTTCTATTTATTTATTTATCTGTGATCATGGTATTTATACAGGTAGTAGCTATTTTGCACAAATTCTCCAGATCTTGGCTTTTCTTTACATTTCTGAACAAGCCGGGGCAATACCATTGGTCCTTTATGATAGTAGGGATGGTAGAAATTGTGAGAGAACGAAATCAAATGAGGGTTATCGTTAATTCAGATGTCATCTTTACCAGATACATTTGACAACTAAAGTATTGCAGATCAATTGAAATAATATGCAAAGAACTCCCACCAGGGCATCAGTTTAAAAGAAAGAAATAGATCAAACCTGGATATGCACATATTCTTTTGCTTATTTTCCACATATACAACATCACTTTATTTTTCACTTTGCACTATTGGGTATCAACTCATACTGTTGCCAGATATAAATATGGAACACAGGAAGAATATACTCAGCATTAGGGATTTAACCCGCGATTTGCTGCTCAACCGCTTACATTTAAAGCTGAGCAAAAAAACACAAAATGTATTTTACTGACAGTAAACAGATCAAAATGTATATAATGAATTTGTGATTTTATGGTCTTAATATTCGAGATTTATATTTATTAATATATGTATATTTTCTGGAATAAGTCACATTCAATATTACAAATAATATTTTAATGAGCTGAGAACCATTTCTTAATGACAACAGGAATTGGAATGCTTTTAGTCTATCTTCCAGGTGCATTAAAGCAAGGCACACGTGATGAGTTACTAACGAGGGCACTAGCACTTTAAATATCGCATTGTTTTAACTTACCACTGTCATGTGATCAAGGCTCAAGTGAACCGAAACGTGTAATGGTGACTGGTGAGGAGCATTAAATTATCATTTCTGCACCAATTTTGGGTCCGTGTCCGTCTATGGAGGTAATCCTGCAACGCAGGGAAGAGTGTGTGATATATATATATATATATATACATATATATATTCACTTAAAAAACCATAGGTTTCACACATGTTATAGTTAGCTGGACATTTCACTCATAAAAAACCAATGAAATTCCCCCGTTATAGTTACTGCAGGCAACTATAACTCACGCGACCGCAATCCTCTGCTGATGACGTCAGATATTACATCACTGTATTTAGACACATATTTACCCATGTCTTCTTCCATTAATCTTTAGCTATACATATATTACAAATATTTATTTTTCATAAAGACACATATGTCATCAGTGATGTAATATCTGACGTCATCAGCAGAGGATTGCGGTTGCGTGAGTTATAGTTGCCTGCAGTAACTATAACGGGGGAATTTCATTGGTTTTTTACGAGTGAAATGTCCAGCTAACTATAACATGTGTGAAACCTATGGTTTTTTAAGTGAATTTGCAAGGTTTTTTAAATGCTAATTCGTAACTATAACGTGTGTGAAACCTATGTTTTTTTCAGTGAATTTGTACGGTTTTTAAATGCTAAGTTATTTATTTATTATTATTTTTTTTTCAGGTTTTTCACCGTGCACCCACGAGTCGCAGTGTGTGCCCTGCGCGCTGGGTGCACGCACCTCGCAATTTATTTAAAAAAAAATGTTTTTTTCTCCCTTGGGGGTCCTTCTGTGACTCCCTGATCAAGGCTAGGGGGTGAGGAACTGTCCACTCTGCCCCCTTTTCACGTTCTCCACCTTTTTTTTCACCCCCTCAGACTGCGAGAGACAAAATGGCGGCCGACACTTCCTGGTTTCGACCGATTCAAATGTTTATCGACATCTAACAACCAATCAGAATTGCGCTCGCGCACGGCAGGGTGCGCGCACCTTGCGCGCACGGTGCGCGCGTATAGATATTGATATGCTTTTAAATGCTATTTTCTCAGAATCTACTGAACAGATTTACACCAAACCTACAAAAGGCACTTCCTTGACCTGAGGACTACCTCTCTGCCAAATTTCATTTAACTCTGTTCAGCCTAAGGCAGTTTTAGGGAAAAGTGAAAACAGTTGTGCAAAGGTCTCCTTCATAAGCATTTCCAGACCTACCCCAGACAAAGTGCCTAGGTCATTGCCACCACAGTGCACTATTATGAGGTCAGGGTGTTGGATTTGCATGAAGGATTTCACCAATGGCATCAATTGGTGCCACTTTAACCCTCTCTGACCAATCCATTTAATGTCTACATTTGGCAAAGCAAGGTCTCTCACCATACCTGTTTTCTCTGCATACTTTTCACTCCAGAAGACATAGCTGTGCCCTACAATCCACACTGTGAACATCTTCAAAGGAGAACTGGATGCACTCAGGAGGTGTAATTCAGTAGAATGGTAAAAAGAAATGAAAGACAGTTTGGAAATGGAGGCATACATATTTTTTTTTTTTTAAACTGATTGGCTGTTTCATACCATTCTACAATAAAAACTAGGCTGTATGTGTAAATTTATAGAAGCATGTTTTGTATTGGTACAGAAAAATGTGTTACCAAAGAACAGTACTATGGATTTTCTGTTAGGTTTGAAAAGTCAAGCACTCCTGCTCTTTGGAAATGAAACATTGTTTGGTGAACTTCTGACCTAACTCTACACAGCAGTGTTTCAAGAGCTGTTGCTATGGTAGCAGGTAGAAGTCAAGTTGGGGGAAGGTTACTAGGAAGAAGTCAAGTTGGAGGAAGGGTACTTTTGGAAAAGGGTTGGTTTTCAACCAATAGAAATGTGTGATTACATTTGAAAAAAAGGGGGAAGCACTGAGATTTGAAACTTACATGTATATGTGTGGAAAAAGAGAGGGAAAATTTGCCATTATCTGGTTCTGCTGAGAGGAGAGAGGTGTACAGAACAGAGATCCTGGCTCTGATAATCTGCTGTTTGAGTGCCACATTTCTTTCACAACTAACTAATTTTAAAGGTGAGTTTAGAGTTTGAGAGGGGATGTATATGGTAAATTAAGATATGAATAATAGAATTGGAATTCCTTTTGTTGAAGTTGTGTTTATCATTTTCTGTTTTGGGAGAAATTTAAATGTGAGGAACATGTAAAATGATATGGACTATGTTTTCACGATAAATTAAGGTGTACTGGTATAAATAAGGAATACTTTAAGGGTTTGAGGTTGCACTCAGTAATGCAAATACATTCAGCATCAGTAAGGCTGGTTGCCCTTGCTGGAGTGTAGTCAGTCACCCAGGCTACACATGTTGTTGGTCTCAGAAAGCTGTTTGGTATTGCTCTGGTGATTTTACATTTGCATTAGATGGAAAGGGGGAGGTATTTTTTTCTGCAGAAGCAGACTCTTAGCACACAGCCAGCTGCATATCCTGTGGAATCATGCATAGTATTCACAACCGAGTGGGGTTTGAGGTTTCAGTCAGTAATGCAAATACATTCAGCATCACTAAGGCTGGTTGCCCTCACGGGAGTGTAGTCAGTCACCCAGGTTACACATGTTGCTGGTCTGAAAATGTTGTTTGGACCTGTGCTTTTTTAAGAATCTGAAAAGTGGATTCATAATGTGTCAGACTGTAAAAGTACTTATCACTTGCCAAAAAAAAGAGTAGTAAGTGTGCTTTCAAATTGGCAAAGAAATTTCGTTTTGTGACTAATATGAAAACATGACTCTGTGTGCAAATAGGAATTACAGGCAGAGATTTATTGCGTATTGCTCTGGTGATTTTACATTTGCATTAGATGTAAAGGGGGAGCTATTTTTTTGTGCAGAAGCAGACTCTTAGCACACAGCCAGCTGCTTATCATATGGAATCATGCACAGTATTCACAACTGAGTGGGGTTTGAGGTTGCAGTCAGTATTGCAAATACATTCAGCATCACTAAGGCTGGTTGCCCTTGCTGGAGTGTACTCAGTCACCCAGGTTACACATGTTGCTGGTCTGAAAATGTTGTTTGGACATGTGCTTTTTTAAGAATCTGAAAAGTGGATTTAAAATGTGTCAGACTGTAAAAGTATTTATCACTTGCCAAAAAATAGAGTAGTAAGTGTGGTTTCAAATTGGCAAAGAAATTACGTTTTCAGACTAATATGAAAACATGACTCTGTGTGCAAATAGGAATTACAGGCAGAGATTTATTGCGTATTGCTCTGGTGATTTTACATTTGCATTAGATGTAAAGGGGGAGCATTTTTTTTATGCAGAAGCAGACTCTTAGCACACACCCAGCTGCTTATCCTGTGGAATCATGCACAGTATTCACAACCGAGTGGGGTTTGAGGTTGCGCTTAGTAATGCAAATACATTCAGCATCACTAAGGCTGGTTGCCCTTGCTGGAGTGTAGTCAGTCACCCAGGTTACACATGTTGCTGGTCTGAAAAAGCAGTTTGGATATGTGCTTTTTTAAGAATCTGAAAAGTGGATTTAAAATGTGTCAGACTGTAAAAGTATTTATCACTTGCCAAAAAAAAGAGTAGTAAGTGTGGTTTCAAATTAGCAAAGAAATTACGTTTTCAGACTAATATGAAAACATGACTCTGTGTGCAAAGAGGAATTACAGGCAGAGATTTATTGCGTTATGCTCTGGTGATTTAACATTTGCATTAGATGTTAAGGGGGAGCTATTTTTTTATGCAGAAGCAGACTTTTAGCACACACCCAGCTGCTTATCCTGTGGAATCATGCACAGTATTCACAACCGAGTGGGGTTTGAGGTTGCACTTAGTAATGCAAATACATTCAGCATCACTAATGCTGGTTGCCCTTGCTGGAGTGTAGTCAGTCACCCAGGTTACACATGTTGCTGGTCTCAGAAAGCTGTTTGGTATTGCTCTGGTGATTTTACATTTGCATTAGATGGAAAGGGGGTGTTATTTTTTTATGCAGAAGCAGACTCTTAGCACACAACCAGCTGCTTATCCTATGGAATCATGCACAGTATTCACAACCGAGTGGGGTTTGAGGTTGCAGTCAGTAATTCAAATACATTCAGCTTCACTAAGGCTGGTTGCCCTTGCTGGAGTGTACTCAGTCACCCAGGTTACACATTTTGCTGGTCTGAAAATGTTGTTTGGACATGTGCTTTTTTAAAAATCTAAAAAGTGGATTCATAATGTGTCAGACTGTAAAAGTACTTATCATTTGCCAAAAAAAAGAGTAGTAAGTGTGCTTTCAAATTGGCAAAGAAATTTTGTTTTTTGACTAATATGAAAACATGACTCTGTGTGCAAAGAGGAATTACAGGCAGAGATTTATTGCGTATTGCTCTGGTGATTTTACATTTGCATTAGATGTAAAGGGGGAGCTATTTTTTTGTGCAGAAGCAGACTCTTAGCACACAGCCAGCTGCTTATCCTGTGGAATCATGCACAGTATTCACAACCGAGTGGGGTTTGAGGTTGCGCTTAGTAATGCAAATACATTCAGCATCACTAAGGCTGGTTGCCCTTGCTGGAGTGTAGTCAGTCACCCAGGTTACACATGTTGCTGGTCTGAAAAAGCAGTTTGGATATGTGCTTTTTTAAGAATCTGAAAAGTGGATTTAAAATGTGTCAGACTGTAAAAGTATTTATCACTTGCCAAAAAAAAGAGTAGTAAGTGTGGTTTCAAATTGGCAAAGAAATTACGTTTTCAGACTAATATGAAAACATGACTCTGTGTGCAAAGAGGAATTACAGGCAGAGATTTATTGCGTTATGCTCTGGTAATTTTACAGTTGCATTAGTAGGAAAGGGGGAGCTATTTTTTTATGCAGAAGCAGACTTTTAGCACACACCCAGCTGCTTATCCTGTGGAATTATGCACAGTATTCACAACTGAGTGGGGTTTGAGGTTGCACTTAATAATGCAAATAAAAACATGTAAAATAATATGGACTATGTTTTCACCATAAATTAAGGTGTAGTGGTATAAATGAGGAATACTTTTAGGGTTTGAGGTTGCAGTCAGTAATGCAAATACATTGAGCATCAGTAAGGCTGGTTGCCCTTGCTGGAGTGTAGTCAGTCACCCAGGTTACACATGTTGCTGGTCTCAGAAATCTGTTTGGTATTGCTCTGGTGATTTTACATTTGCATTAGATGGAAAGGGGGAGCTATTTTTTTATGCAGAAGCAGACTCTTAGCACACACCCAGCTGCTTATCCTGTGGAATCATGCACAGTATTCACAACCGAGTTGGGTTTGAGGTTGCAGTCAGTAATGCAAATACATTCAGCATCACTAAGGCTGGTTGCCCTTGCTGGAGTGTAGTCAGTCACCCAGGTTACACATGTTGCTGGTCTCAAAAAGCAGTTTGGACATGTGCTTTTATCAGAATCTGAAAAGTGGATTCAAAATGTGTCAGACTGTAAAAGTACTTATTACTTGCCAAAAAAGTAGTAGAATGTGTGCTTTCCAATTGGCAAAGAAATTTCGTTTTCTGCCTAATTTCAAAGCATGACTCTGTGTGCACACAGGAATTGTTTTTAGATATTTAATTTGTGAATGTGTTATTGTGATTTTCACTTCTAGGAAAGGGGTACTTAGTATTTTAAGATTTGAAAAGATCATAAAAAATGTAGTAATATATTTAAATATAAAAAAGGAATTTTTTTTTAGTTTTTTTCAGGTATTGCTGAAGAGCAGTGAACAAAATTTAAGATGCCTACAAAATCCAGAGTAACGAAAAACCACAAAAAAAAACTATATTTGAAGACAACTGGAGGACCTAAGTTAGTTGGAGATGCTCATGTTGAGAAAAAGAGAAAGTCTTCTGGTAAGCAGACAAAAGATTTTTTAAAGAACATCTTCAAAAAAAGGAAAAATGTACAAAATGTCTGTACTGGAAAGAATGTTTTCAATAGAAAAGAACAGGAAAAAATTGAGAATTTAGTTAATGCAAATATACCTTCTGCAATAACAAAGATTAACTTAAACAGAAAAACAGCGTTTAAAGAGATACGTAGAAAAATGTTTCAGAGAAGAGTTATGTCCAATTTGATAAAGGATGTGAAGAAATATAAGAAAAAGGCAAAATATTACAAGAGAAAAAAAGAAATTGAAGCCATTGCAGCAAAGGCATTAGAATTAAAAAGGAAACTATTCATTTTAATTTTGAATAGGATGCGTACATTAGATAAAATGGTTAATGTACTGAAATCACAAAGCAAAAGGAAAAGAATAGTGAAAAGAACAAACTTTTGTAAAGTGTTTTTAGGAGAATGGATGCATAGTTCAAGTAGTGAACCTTTTTTTAATGAAGAGAGTTAATTTCAAAGTAATAGTTTGCTGCATGCAGTTGACACCAGAGGTCGTGCTTACGAAGTGAAAAATGGAGAAGGAGAAAATGGTTCCAAGAGATGAGGTACAAGTGATGGCGGATGAGGCTATGGGGAGACGTCCTAAAGCCCCAGTGTACACTTGGAATTGTAGTAGTATTTGCACTGTGCGTCAGGAATCTATTGATAAATTTCGTGAGTTTCTAAGAGAATATAGTAAAAAAAGTGTAAAACAGAAGATTAAGGTGCTTCAAAGTCTAGATCCATGCAGAGTGAGAGAGAATACTGGTTTGCAGGGTCATTCTCTGGCTTGTCTATCTAAAAAAGTGTATAAAAGTGTTTTTCATCATTTTAGGATGCTGGCTGTTCATCATACTGAAATGAGAAAGTTTGTGAGACGGTTGTATTTTGCTAAAAGTACAGCAATAAAGTTAGATGAATTGAATAGGGCTCTGTTCCGTGGATCGGTATCAGATGTAGAGAAGGTTGTTGATGAAATTCAGTTTTGTTACTTTGGTCCTGAACAAGACAGTGCAGAAAAGGACACAGTAAATGAGGAAGAAGTGGAAGAGAATGTAGAACCCTCTGTAAGTAAGACATTTAATGATCACATAACAAAATTTGAAATAATCTCTAATGAAAGACCAAATATTACTTGTATTTGTTGCCGCAGAACTCATTATAGAAAACAAACCAGGTATGTTGATCTCTACAGAAAAAGTGAAAATGAAGATAATTATAAGTGGAAGGATTTTGCCACATATATATTTCTTGAAAATTGTTTTGAATTGGGTGAAGTTCAGCGTATTTGTAAATACTGTTACAACAAATTAGAAGAAAATAGAATGCCGACCAGAGCTGTACATAATAATTTAGAATTGGATGCTATTCCTGCCGAACTTTCTGAATTAAATACATATGAGTCTATACTTATTCAATGTGTTCATCCGTTCCAGACCATAGTACGTATGGAGCCCAAAACTGGTAAATTACCTCCTTCAGATTTACTGAGAGGTTTAAAAGGAAGAGTGGTGTATTTGCCCTTGGATTTGAAAAAAAATATGGAAACTATTGATGCAGATACTTTGGAAAGTGAACCATTAGTTATTCTGGTTAATGGTGTTCCTACAAAGAATAAGAAGATTTGGCAAGAGCTGGTGGATGTACGAAAAGTACAAAGAGCAAATTTGTATTTGAAAAAAAATAATAAATGGTATGAATCAATTTATATAGAAGAAGAAGAAGAAGAAGATTTACAAGAAGACACAGAAACACCAACTGGTCAAATTGAAAAAGTGGACAAGTCAAAGGAAGAAGAAATTTATGAACATTTTAGCACACATCCTCTTCATTCAAAAGAAGTTATGGGAGACACTATTGATCTGTTTCAGATGAAGAAAGCAAAAGGAACTCCCGTGAGTGTATGGGAGGAGAGCTTGGAAGCTCGATGTTTTCCCCAGCTGTTTCCTACAGGAAAAGGAGGACGATACGATGAACGTCCAGAACAGATTCCAGCTTCTGAGTATCGAACTACAAGACTATATGCAGAAGATCCCAGATTTTGACAAAGTATTCCTTATTTGTTCCATCTTTTATTTGAAAGCGACTTGTCTGCATTGTCTTATGCAGTAAATCACATTTTAAAAAGTGGAGTACATTTACAAAATGTGTCTGCTAAGGATTTTATGGAGAAAGTGCAGCACCGAGATGATCATTTGGAAACACAACTGATCAATATGATGGCTTGTCAGCGTGGGACAAATGAATATTGGTACCGACGCCATGGTGAATTAAAATGCATGTTACGGAATTTAGGAACACCAACATGGTTCCTTACCCTAAGCTGTGCTGAGTACGCTTGGGATGATTTACTGGATTTTCTACGAGAGGCAAATTCAAACATTAAAAACATCGAATACAAGACAGCTGGAGAACTGTGCTCATTGGATCCGATTAATGTTTGCAGATATTTCAATCATAGATTTGAGGCTATGATGTCCTTCATCTGCAATAAAAAAAATCCACCTCTTGGAGAAGTAGAGGATTTCTTTTGGAGAAAAGAGTACCAGGCAAGAGGTGCTCCTCATATTCATATGCTGTTGTGGATCAAGGATGCCCCAAAGTTTGGAACAGATACTGATGAAGCAGTGTTATCTTTCATTGAAGAATATGCAACATGTGCTATACCAAAAAGCACAGAAGAGAAAAAGTTAAAGGAGCAAGTTTTACATTTCCAAAGTCATCGGTGTGGAAAATACTGTCGACGGAAATACAAGAGCAAAGATAAATACTACACTAAATGTCGATTTGGATTTCCTAGACCTGTTCTTTCAAATGGAAGAGTAAACAGTTTTATGTCATCTGTGAGACATACTATTACAAGAAAATCACCTAAGAATACCTACAACCTTAAAAGAAAAGAAGAATCAAAAAATATAAATGACTACAACCCAGTCATTTTATCCATGTGGAATGCTAACATGGATATACAGTATGTAGCTGACAATTCCATTGCTGTTGCTCGATATGTAACGTCTTACATTACTAAATCAGAAAAAACTGAATTGAAGGAAATGTGGGAAGAGATTTCTCATGAGAAGACTGTCAGTAAGAAGCTGTACAGTTTCAGTTTAAAGATGTTATCGCATAGAGAAATTGGATCCTACGAATGTTCAGATAGGTTATCTTCTGCAAGTCTCTACTCGAAATCAAGAAGAATAATTTGGGCAAGTTTAGGCCTTGCAGCAATGAGAAATCGGGTACTGAAATCTGTTGGAGAAATTGATTATTTGGCCGAGAATGACCCAGAAAGTACAGATATTTTGAAATCAAACATGTTGGACACATATTATCCCAAGAGAAGTCATCATCTGGAGAACATGTGTCTCTATGAAGTGCTGCAGAACTACATTTATTCACGGAAAGCCGCAGAAGACATCAACAATGGAAAATATAAAGTCATTGGTGAGGAAGGATGTTTGGTGAAGCAAACAAAAGGAAGTTTGATAAATCACAGGAGGCTCAGTTGCGACACTACTGAGAAAAAGGAATTTTACTACTTGGCTCTTTTACAGCTGTTTAAACCATGGCGTACAGAGGATGAACTACTGGGAGAATTTCAAAGCTATGAAGATTCCTTTAATGCTTGCAAAGACAGCATACAATGCAGTACATTCACAACTTATGTGCAAATGTTAAATGAAGAAATTGAATAGGAAACTACAATTGCAGCTGAAGTAGCTAGAGACAGTTCTCAAGACAGCCAAAGTTCAGGAACACTCAGTCAAGATCCCCTAGGACAACCAATCGTTGAAAATGAAGCTGCAATAGCCATGAATGAAGTGGAAACGGCTATGAATCAAGCTCAAGAAGAATTTATAGACTTACCAAATTTGGAAAGACAACTGAATGAAGAGCAGCAACAAATTTATGAAGAGATCAGAAACAAAATTGATCACGGATTACTACATGAAAAAAAAGAGTGCTCATGCACATCATTTCATTCAATCAGGATGTATGTAAGCGGACAAGCTGGAACTGGAAAAAGTTTCTTAATAAAAGTCATCAGAAGCTACCTACAGCAAAAAACGGATTCAACTTTGTCTTGTGTGGTTACTGCTCCAACTGGGTTAGCAGCATATAACATAAAAGGAATCACCTTACATCGTTTGCTAATGTTACCAGTGGAGCATGAGAACAAAATACAATACCACAAGCTAACTGGAGAAGCATGCTTGGAAGTTTCAAGAGTATTGAAGAAGATGCAAGTTCTCATTATTGATGAGGTGAGCATGGTATCAAACTTAATGCTTGCCTTTGTGCATTTAAGAATGCAGCAAACTCTAAGGACAGACTATGACGTGTTATTTGGTGGAAAACATGTCATAGTTTTTGGGGATCTTCTACAGCTTACTCCAGTTAAAGGACAACCAGTGTTTAATACTGTGACACATGAAGACACAAAGAAGTCATTGGGAAGCATCGGTAATGCAAATATTTGGTTCTTCTTTGAGTACAAGGAACTTACTACTAATATGAGACAAGCAAACGATGAAGAATATGGAAGTATTCTGAAAGATATCAGAATTGGACTACTCACTGAAGCTGGCACAAAAGCATTACAGAGTCGGTTGCTACATAATTTATTTCCAAAGGAAGAAATAGTTGCAGAGAAGATATACAAGAACATTTCAGAAAAGAAAAGTGTCATCTGCTTAATGCCAACTCTACGTGAATGCTCAATATTCAATGAGGAGCTTTTGAAATTGGAAAAGGAAGATATCAGGAAATTGGAAGAAGTGGACAAAATTCAGGATGGAAGAATTACTATCACATTAACAGGCAAACTGAAAAATAAATTGGATTCACTAGAGAAGAACATTTCCAAAACTGCTGGATTAGAAAAAAAATCTATATGTTTGCATGAACTGTAGAGTATTTTTAAGGAGAAATTTGGATGTTGAAAAAGGTTTAGTTAATGGAGCTATGGGAAGAGTTGTGGGTTTTATTAATTATCAGAAAAAAGATGGAATTGAATGTTTAAAAATAAAATTTGATCAGATAGAAGAAGTTATAGACATTTGTCGTTGTACAGTTCGTTTTATGCTTGTGAAAGACTTATATGTACAAAGGAAACAGTTTCCATTTTCTCTAGCATATGCTGTAACTATTCACAAGTCTCAAGGATTGACTGTAGATTGTGCATTTGTAAACATTGGTTCAACTGTGTTCAAAGAAGGTATGGCTTATGTAGCTTTGTCACGAGTGAAAACATTATCTGGCCTATTCATGATAGACTTTGATGATTCAAAAGTTAGTGCAGATACAAACTGTGTAAAGGAGTATAATAGATTAAGAAGAACCTATGCTCCTCATTTAGGTCAGTATCCTGTGTTAGAGAAACGTGTAGTTTCTCGTAAAAGGAGAAATGAGAATATCTGTAATGAGGATGTAGAGAGGAGGAAAAAAAAGAGGAGTGATGTAATTGCAAGCAAAAAGAAAAAGGAAAATGAAGAAGAGGTTGTAGGATGTCATTTTGAAAATAGCTCTGGTGTCAACTGCTACGCTAATGTAGTGCTGAATGTTGCATTTTATCTGGAAAGTTTGCAAGAGCAGATAAAAGTAAATCAGAGAAAAAGATTCTGTTCTGAGTTGAGTCTCCTTTTTCAAAAGCTGAGTAATGATAAAACTCAAATAGAAAGTGCTACTGAAATTAGAAAACATTTAGATGTATGTTCAGGACGAACACAGTTTTCTCAAAATGTACAGCAAGATGCACAGGAATTCTTGATGTATTTTCTTCAGGTACTGGAAGAAGAAGGGGTTCCCGTTGAAAATATGTTTGGTGTCTCTTATAAATGGGAACATAGTTGTGAAAACTGTTACAATACATGTGGCTCTAATGTTGATTCTGAAAGGTTTATTTATTTAACATTGCCAGAGAGTAAAACAGTCACTTTTGCTAAATTAGTTAAAGATGCTAATCATACCATGGAATGCAGTGAGTGTAAATCTGACATGTTTTCAACGTTAATTTTAAAGGAATACGGACAGTATGTAATTTTAATGATGCAACGATGTAGAGCTGATGGTTCAAAATTGGATACTTTAATAAAGAAGTTTACAGGACAGCAATTATCAATTTCAGGAAAAACTTTTGTAACAGTTGCAATAATTTTCCATGAAGGACCTACTGTTACTTCTGGACATTACACAGTTTATCTTAAATGTGAAAAAGGCTGGACAATGTGTAATGATTCACAATTGATTTTCAAGCAACGTTTGCCTTTTGATTTAGCAAATTCCTATCTAATCTTCCTGAAACCTAAATTTTAGACAAACTTGGCAAGATCTGTACAAAATAATGTTACCATTTTATTGGATTACTATTGGAATTTTCAAATTTAAAGATTTTTAAAATTATCATTTGGCCTAAAGGAAAGGTAACCAATTGTATTGTGGACTTATATAATTCTTAATTAATGTTTCGGAAAACAACATTTTAGAGAGAATCGGTTACTTCTGTACAATTTAAATTTTTGTATTTTATTGGATTACCGTTGGAAATTTAATCAAAAAAGATTTTTAAAATTACCATTTGGCCTAAAGGAAAGGTATCCAATTGTATTGTGGACTTAATTAAATCCTAATTAATCTTTCGGAAACCAAAATTTTAGAGAGAATCGGTAACTTCTGTACAATTTAAATTTTGGAATTTTATTGGATTATCGTTGGAAATTTAATCAAAAATTAATTTCAAAAATTAACATTTGGCCTAAAAGAAAGGAAACTAGATGTATTGTGGATTTATTTGAGATATATTATTTTTGAGATTATGCTTCTGTAAGAAAATTGTCAGACGGTATTTTTTAGAAATAGTTTTTGTTATTAGATGATATTTTTAATGAATAATATTTTGCATTTTGATAATGTTATGTTTAACTGAGAAGAGATTCTGGGCTTTTTTTAAACAATCTTTGAGATTGTTATTTTTTTTTTGCCCGCTGTTAAGTGATGAATGCATTGCTTTCACGATTTATAGTGAAATGCAATATATTCTGAAAACAGCAAAAAAAAGGCAAACAATTGTTTTTGAAAATATGTAAATATGTGTACTGTATTTTAAAATGTTTTATTAAATATTAATACTTTTTTCTTTTTTTTCAGATTGAGATAGAACATTTTCGAAAACTTGAACCATTTTTAAAGCAATTAAAATTAAATTTTAATTAATAAATAATTTTTAGAGTGGGTATGGTAAGTCAAAAATTTCATGGTCCCTTTTTTCCACTTCTCCACAATCACATTTTCAGTTTTTCATTGTAGTCTCTCAAGGACCTTGTAATGTGATAATTGATTTTTAGTGTTTTTTTAAAAAAAATAATAAAAAAAAGTTTAAAAAAATATATAAAAAAAAGTTGAAAGGTAAGGTTGGCTCTTAAAAGAGCCGTTGTGTTCATGCAGGGACAGAGGAAAGAAAGAATGGGAATATTAGTCGGTACGACAAATGTGCTGATCTATTAAATTGTTCACTAGGGCAACACTGGTCTCCCTATGACAAATTAGATCATGACAAGTGGCGCACCGAATTAAAACCCTCGCAAACCGATGGTTGGTTTCCAGAGGACCAGAAAAAGGAGATGCTCCCCCCACAGATGAAGGGCTCAGCTGACCTGCCGAAGATGGACTCGGCCCTGCAGATGATGGACCAGGCTGAGCTGCTGTGGATGTGCTTGGTTGACTTACTGAAGGGTTACCTTCAGTATGTCGAGCATATGTCCTACCGTGTACATCATGAAGGTGTCTCAACATGGTGTGATTCCCGAAGGAATACTTCTTGTTGGGATTCCCTCTTGAAAGTACACGGTCACAAAGCTTACAAGTCACTAAGGGTGCATTTACCTTTTTCTTGCCCTCTGGAAAAGAAAAATACTCCCATATGAAAGAGCTCTTTTGTTTCCTCCTTCTCTGCCTCAAGGTAGTGCTGCTAGCCTCACTCTCAGAAGAGGTCTGCTGTTCTGCCATCGTATCACAAAGACAACTCAGCTCCTTCTCCTAAGGGATCACAAGCAGAAATGAGGGGAATGGGTGTGGTGTAGGAGAGTTCTAGAACTGAAAGTACTTTAAACCAATCAAAAGTTTTGTTTCTTGATCACATGACCTACCGTGCGCGTACGTTACGCTTACGGTGCGCTTATGGAGCGCTTACGGCAAAAGTACGCATGCGCGTAAAAAAGACACGCGCACGCACGCATGCGCAAAACAGGCACGCCCCTTCACTTCCGCGTAACATGCGCGTGCAGCGTACGCGTTACGCGCTGCGCACGCGTGACGTACGTCTACGCAAATTGCGTAAATGAACGCAAGCAGCGTAGAAATCTAACGTTATAAAAGCAAGACGTGCGCTTACCGTACGCGCACGTTAAAAAAATACTAAAAAAAAAAAAAAAAGGGGAAAAAAACCCACTATGTTATACTAATAAATCTTACCTGTTTAGTTTAAAAAAATGGTAAAAATAAAAAATATATTGTAGAATTTTTAAAATTTAACCATAGTCTTTAAAAAAGTATAGAAAATTAAAATAAAAATATGGAAAAAAAATTGGAAAAAAAATAAATAAAGGTAAATATAAGAATTAGCATTTAAAAAACCTTGCAAATTCACTGAAAAAAACATGGGTTTCACACACGTTATAGTTAGGAATTAGCATTTAAAAAACCTTAGAAATTCAATGAAGAAACCAAAGGTTTCAAACACGTTATAGTTAGGAATTAGCATTTAAAAAACCTTAGAAATTAAATGAAAAAACCAAAGGTTTCACACATGTTATAGTTAGCTGGACATTTCACTCGTAAAAAACCAATGAAATTCCCCCGTTATAGTTAGTTCAGCTAACTATAACTCGCGCGCCCGCAATGCACTACTGATGACGTCACATATTACATCACTCATGACATGGTCAGTGACATCACTCATGACATCACTGATGACATCTCAAATGACATCACTGATGACATTATCCTTGTGATAGAGTGGCAGACCTCCTCTTCCCCTAATATAACCTTTGATACACACATTCAAAAATAGAGACTAACATTTTCAAAACAATGGACATACCAATACCAGTTACAACAACCTCTTCAGTAATTCTAAGAACCACATACACATCCACTCATTCACCAACAGTCCTATACAGTCACTCATACATGTACTCACTCATCATATGTACTCATACACCTATACATCCTGTTACACAATGCCACTCATCCATAGAGTTACTCACACATACTCACTCATGCTAATAAAGAAACAAACATACATTTATTTGCATATACAGTTATTCACACACCACCACACTTACTTCTACGGAAACTTACACATACTTAGTCTTATAAACAGTCACTTATAGAAACACATACTTATTCATACAGGAACTCTTTCAATCTCTCACTCTCACATATACTCACTTATATACACCAATAGTCACATATACTAGTTTAATAGATATGTAGTTACTCATAAAGACACTATTGAGACAGTCATTCACTCACTAACACACCCATACACACACTCATCCACCCATACAGTCCTGCAAACATGCTGTCTTCAACACATACAAAGAGTGAATCACTCATTCATGCACCTATGCACTACGTAATACCCCCCACCGAACCATGCAGACACTCAGACTGATACTCAAAAAAACAACTAATAACCTATATAGACACCCATGAAGCTAATCACCAACCCATGCAGCCACTTATACACAAAGTGAGAGACTGATACAGATATTTTCATATTTAAACATTACTCAGTAATCCATGTATTCACTATGATACACTTAATCAGTCAGTTACACAATAAATTTTTCAAAAACAAAGCATCCATTTAGACACTTATATACCCATTTATTCTTCCATTGACCTTGAGATATACATATATAAAACATATTTAATTTTCAGAAAAACACACATTCACTGGATGATGTCATCAGTGATGTCATCAGTGATGTCATTTGAGATGTCATCAGTGATGTCATGAGTGATGTCAGTGACCATGTCATGAGTGATGTAATATGTGACGTCATCAGTAGTGCATTGCGGGCGCGCGAGTTATAGTTAGCTGAACTAACTATAATGGGGGAATTTCATTGGTTTTTTACGAGTGAAATGTCCAGCTAACTATAACATGTGTGAAACCTTTGGTTTTTTCATTTAATTTCTAAGGTTTTTTAAATGCTATTTCCTAACTATAACGTGTGTGAAACCTTTGGTTTTTTCATTGAATTTCTAAGGTTTTTAAATGCTAATTCCTAACTATAACGTGTGTGAAACCCATGGTTTTTTCAGTGAATATATATATATATATTCACTTAAAAAACCATAGGTTTCAAACATGTTATAGTTAGGTGGATACTTCACTCGTAAAAAACCAATGAAATTCCCCCGTTATAGTTAGTTCAGATAACTATAACTCGTGCGCCCGCAATCCACTGCTCATGACGTCACATATTACATCACTCATGACATGGTCAGTGGCATCACTCATGACATCACTGATGACATCATCCTTGTGATAGAGTGCCGGACGCGCGAGTTATAGTTATATGAACTAACTATAACGGGGGAATTTCATTGGTTTTTTACGAGTGAAATATCCACCTAACTATAACATGTTTGAAACCTATGGTTTTTTAACTAAATTTGCCCGGTTTTTTAAATGCTAATTCCTAACTATAACGTGTGTGAAACCTATGGTTTATTCATTGAATTTGTACGGTTATTTAAATGCTAATTTATTTATGTATTATTATTTTATATATTTATGTTACAATAAACTATGTATTAAAATTTTTTATTTTTTATTTTTTTGGTTTTTCACCGTGCGCGCACGGTGCGCGCACCCCCGTGATTAAAAAAAAAAAAGTGTTTTAAAATGTTTTGCCTTTGGGGTCCTTCAGGGACCCCCTGACAAAGCCTAGGGGGTCAGGAACTCTCTACCCTGCACCCTTTTCACGTTCGCCACCTTACTTTTTCACTCTCGCACTGAAAACAAACAAAATGTCGGCCGACACTTCCTGATTTCGACCGATTCGAACGTTGACTAACATGTAACCACCAATCAGAATTACGCTTGTGCACGTTAGGGTGCGCGCTTATAGATATTCATATGCTTTCAAATGCTATTTTCTCAGGAACTACTGAACAGATTGACACCAGACCTGCAAAAGGCACTTCCCTGACCTGAGGACTACCTCTCTGCCAAATTTCAAGTAATTCTGTTCAGCCGTTCGGGCTGTACCTTCGACTAAAGGTCCTATGGAAAAATGCATGGGGAAAACGCGATTTGGGACCTCCCTTTTTTCTCGGCCTCCGCTCAACGAATCACCCCGAGTCTTTCAGGGTAGGAGCTGAACGGAGCGGCCCATTAGTTTGAAAAATTTCACAAGGATTCGTCAACCGGCGCCAAAGTTATTCAAAATAGAATTTTCAGATTTCCCATTGAAACTCGGTCCTAACTATAACTATCTACTGGCGACCGCCAGTAGATAATGTACATATATATATATATATGTACATACATATATTATCTACTGGCGGTCGCCAGTAGATAGTTATAGTTAGGACCGAGTTTCCTTAGGAAATCCGCAACATTCTATTTGGAATAACTTTGGCGCCGGTTGAGGAATCCTCGCAAAATTCTCAAAATTGGTGGGGCGCTCCGCTCCGCTCCTACCCTGAAAGTCTCGGGGTGATTCGTCAAGCGGGGGCCGAGAAAAAAGGGGGGTCCCAAAACACGTTTTCCCCATGCATTTTTCCTTAGGGACCTTTAGTCCAAGGTACAGCCCGAACGGCTGAACAGAATTACTTGAAATTTGGCAGAGAGGTAGTCCTCAGGTCAGGGAAGTGCCTTTTGCAGGTCTGGTGTCAATCTGTTCAGTAGTTCCTGAGAAAATCAAAAGTAAAATCATATATATATGTGGGCGGAGCCTAACCACACATCTCATCCTGAGATCTGATTGGCTGTCAGCACTTCATCCAAGAAGTGTTGGCAACCATCTTGGGACCAATATACATAATAGCACCTCATTAAAAAGGATTGCAGTTAATAGAAGGTTTTAAGACTTTAGTTACATTATAAATCATTTGTTGATGGTACCATACTCATTTTAGGAATTGTGGTATGTTCTAAGGTGATTTCACCATGTGAAAAAGCCTTCTGCTGGGATATCATGATTGAGAGAAAAATATTTTCTCATGCTTTTCCCACAGAGGTTTGGAAGGTGATCTATAAGCTAAACTGAGAGCATATTTTCTGTAAATTCACATTATCTTTCTCAGTCATGTGAGAATGAAGTCTGACATTCTCAGTAAAACATGTACTTCCAACAAGGGCAGAGACTGTCAGTGGATTCCTTTGTGTTCTACTGCAGCTTCCCAGAGTGTTCCAAAGAACAACTAGAGCGCTAACAGTCCTACTTATGATAAACGTATGGCACACCTGAAGCCATCTTGCTTGGATTAAAGTGGTAACTCTTAAAACATTTAATTTAAAAAGGAACAAAATGAGGGGGTTCATTTTTCCATAAAAAGTATGATTAGTGCTGCAGAAAGAAAAATTAGGGCACATTTTGAGTGACTTCTCAAATACTCTTCTATTTCATTAAACAATTCTGACATGCAGACTGAAACATGCCCTTTCAATACCAGCAGCAGTTTTCCCTGGTGAGCAGTAGCTTTACTACAGTGATCTAATGAGCAAAAAGAGGGCTAACATTCTGAATTTATGGCAAATGTGTGACACATCTGAATGCCTTCTTGATGGAATCAAAGTAAAAAACTGAAAGTATTTCCTACTGAGGAGACTGCAGTAAATGAGGAAATTAGGAAACTTCATAACAAATAAGTCTCCCAAGATGGCCACCAGAGACAAAAGAGCCCAAATGTAGCCCAAATATCACCCAGATGTAGCCCAATGACAGAATGTCCCAGAGTGTTCTTAAAAACAACTAGAGCGCTTACTGTCTTCATTATGACAAAAGTATGGCACACCTGAAGCCATCTTGATTGGAATAAACTGGTAACACTTAAAACATTTAATTTAAAAAGGAACACAATGAGGGGGTTCATTTTGCCATAGAAATTATGATTAATGCTGAAGAAAGAAAATGAGGGCACATTTTGAGTGACTTCTCAAATCCTCTTCTATTTCATTAAAAAATTCTGACATGCAGACTGAAACATGCACTTTTAATACCAGGAGCAGACTTTCATGGTGAACAGTAGTTTTACTACAGTGATCTAATGAGCAACTAGAGTGCTAACATTCAGAATTTATGGCAAATGTGTGACATATCTGAATACCTTCATGATGGAATCAAAGTAAAAAACTGAAAGCATTTCCTACTGAGGAGACTGCAGTACATGAGGAAATTAGGAAACTTCATAACAAATAAATCTCCCAAAATGGTCACCAGAGACAAAAGAGCCCAAATGTAGCCCAAAATCGTCCAGATGTAGCCCAAATATAGCCCAATGACAGAAGTGTGCAAAACACTTATTATTTTGTGTTTTTGCAGTGTTATATAGTGCAGACTTGTCAGGTATTGGAGTGCTTTACATGAGCATTGGTTACATCACACAAGAACAAATTCATTTTGGGTGTAGACATGGGGAGACTAAGTGATTTGACCAGAATCACAGAATGTCGAGCTGAAGCAGAAACTCCAACCTGGTCCCCAGTTGCAAAGTCTGCAGTTCTGGAAGTAACACCACATCCTCTCCCCTAAGTGCAACATTTAATCAAGTGGTCAACTGGATAAAAAAACATAAAGATAACAAATAATTTAAAAGTGCTTTGTCGCTATTTGAAAACTCAAAAATATGTCCTTATTTTAGTCTTTTAGAGCACTAACCATAATTTTGATGCCAATAAGACCCTCTCATATATGTAATTTCTAAAGGAAATGCTCTAGGTATTACAGTTTTGATTACATCAAGATGACGTCAGGCGTTCCACACTTTTGTAATAAATATAGAATGTTAGCAATCTAGTTGTTCATTAGGATACTGTTGAGAGGTAGAGGCCAGGGGCACGGACTCTGAAAACTGAAGGCAGGTAGGAGGGTGCAAAGGCAACAATTTAACCACACTGAGCAGGCAGGAAGGGCCGTGGCAGCACAACAGACTATGGAGGGCAGTGGAAAGGGGGGCAGGGGCAACAAACCAACAATACAGGACTTGCAAGAGAGGCTGTGGCAATGTAATAGACCATTGTGGGCAGAAGGAAGAGGCAATGGTAGTACAACCATACATGCCAACAGACCCGATTCAGCCAGGAAACGTCCAATGTTTTTAAGCTCAAATGGGCTTTATTTGATCTGTCTCCTGTCTACAATCTCCTCTTTTTCAATGTAACTCAAAGGGGAAAATCAATACCCCAGTTTTTTTTCAAAATCTCCCTTACCAAGTTCAAAATGTTCGCAAGTATGGTACATTGGATCATGGAAGGAAATGGGGTAGGGACATGGATTTGGATAACAGAGGACAGGAGGGACATGGAGAGGTGCACCAAACTGACCCTGCAGGGCAGGCATCAGGGTTTGCAGCAGCACAATACACCACACAGGGCATGCGGGACGGGAGTGCAGCACAACAATCCATAGAAAGCAAGAGGGAGGGGACAGGACCATGCACATGGACAACAGAGAACAGAGGCGCAAGAGGCAATGGTAGCTAGCTGACCATAATGGACAGACAGGAGAGAAAGCTGCAGCATAACAGACCATAAAGGGCAGGAGGGACGGATCAGGGGCATTACAATGGAACAGACAAGCCAGGAGGGAGGGAGTAGGGGTCTGCATATGTAAACAGAGGGCTGGGGGCAAGGGGGCAGGGCAGGAGCAGCAAGATAGCCATGGAGGTCAGGCAGGATGGGCACTAGAAGCAAGACACACCATGAAGAGCAACAGTGAGACTGTGATGGCACACACACAGACCATGGAGGGAAGGTGGGAGGGGCCATGGCAGCACAGAAGACCATGCATGGCAAGTGGGAGGGTTAGTGTCAGCACAATGGCTATGATGGGCAAGAAGGAGGGTGCAGGGGCATGCACAAAGGACGATGGAGGATAGAAGGAACGGTCAGGACCTGTGCACAGACAAGAAAGTTCAGGGGAAGGGGCCTCACAACAGGTCACATGGGGCAGGCAGGAGGAGCAGTTGCAGCACAACAGACCAGGGAGGGCAGAAGGGTGTGGCAGTACAATGGACCATGTGGACAGGAGGAAGAGGATAGGGGCATGGCATGTGGACAGGCAGGGTGGAGGTGGCAGGGACAGGTTACAGTCATCTGACAATGCTAGGCAGGTGGGAGGGGAGTGGCAGCTCAACAGAACACTCAGAGTAGATAGGAGTGGCAGGTCCATGGAACATGGTGGGCAAAAAGGATGGAGCAGGGGCATGCACAAAGACATCGGAGGGAAGGGGGAAGGAGAATAGGGGCAGCAAGCTAAGCACAGAGTTTAAGCTGGAGGTCAATGATGGGACATAGAATTGGGCAATGGAGGGCAGGAGGAGTGGACTGGTACATCATACTAAATTGAGGGCAGTGGCAGCACATCAGACCATGCATGGCAGGAGGGAGGAGGCTAGTCCATGGATTCACACAACAGAGGATAGGGAGGAGGGGGATGGGGCAGCAAGCTAACTGTTCAGAGAAGGCGGGTATTAGGAACTTTATTGTTTTTAAAACATGTGTCTGTGCGAACTACTTAAAATATGAACAAGTATGCAGCATAATCTCACTTTTATTCAGGAAGAAGAGGACGTTTGTGACTGTGACTCCGGGCTCACTTGGCAGAAACACCCCCTGACCCTCCACCCCCTATCGCAAAATGTAATGCCCGTGAAAAGGGTAGGTGAACACAGTGTTATATAGAACATAGTCCTGAGAGCACGATTGAAAATGAAAACTAGATATAGTGTATGGTATAAACTATGCACCAAAAAGTGTGATATAAGATGAACCGGGCGTGAAATATAATATGCAATACATTGTGCGCAATGACAGATTCATTGGAGAGTGCGAGATAGCACAGGCACTAGCGCATGCTATGCGATATGCGCCTTGGAGTGTAATATGCACAGGGCAGTGTTGTGTAACCTAATTAGTCTCTAAAGTTGTAATATAAAATATGTGCTGGGGAGTGTAAGGTTGCATATGCACTGTGACAAAGATATGGATCCCAGATTGTAATATGTATGGCATAGCGCTGTGCGTTATAACATAGGCATCGAGGAAGGCACGTTAGATGGGGCAATATAACCCGTGCGAAGGCAAGTGTGGCATGACATATTCACGGGGTGGTGTTACAGTGCACATGGGCTAGAGAGTGTCATAGCATACGCAATAGCTGGTGGAATACAACACCGAGGTGTGAGGCACTCGGCGGGCACTGGTGGGTGTAACACAGCATTGGGTTCAGCCAGGAGCATGCTGTGACTCTCAAGTGAGGTTCGTCTCCTTTCCAGCGAGTAAAAAAAAAAGTATTACACATCCAGCGGTGGATGCGTATTTTATTAACCGTAAGGGGGGTTTCTTGCATAGTTTTGTCGAATTTTTGTCGAATCTCCTTTGAATGGCTTGGTGTGCGTGTTGTGCGTGTATATTAAATGTGCCCGTCAATAGCTACCCATGTTTGTATAAATAAACGACAAGGGTCTCTACTTGGAGAGTACCCACCGGCGGGGTCGCCGGGATTAGGCACGGTAGGGCGTCAGACATTTCAGAGCTTCACTAGCGGTGTAAATACATTCCATGTGGATTCATTCTATGCATAGTCGCCTTTTAAAGAATATCACTCAAATCGTCATGGTGATAGGTACGTACCGTTTGTCCAGCATGTCCTAGGTGTTTCTATAAATATATATTTTTAAAAAATAATAAAAAAACAACGGCTGGCCCCGGGGGATGGGGTCCCCGGGGCCATAAGTGGCCTGAGGAGGGGGGAAACGCAGCCCCCTCCTAAAGAATTAAAAAAAAAAGGCCATGACCCGGGGGGTGGGGTCCCCGGGGCCGATTAAGGCCTTGGGAGGGCCAAATTCATTTTTTTCAACAAAAAAAATTAGGGTGCAGGCCCTGGGGGATGGGGTCCCCAGGGCCAGTAAATTAGAAAAAGAAGGGGGGCCACACAGCCCTCCTTCTTAAAAAAATAAAATAAATAAAAGACCGGCATCCCGCCGAAGGCCACGCCCCCTCCTTGCAGCACTCTGCAAACGCACCCCCTGGCCAGTTGTAAGTTGGGGAATTAATTCCCCTTCAATACTGAGGGTCCCTGAGGGCCAACTAGACCAACAGGTATCTCCAGTATGCGCCAGGGAGCTGCGCTGCAGACAGGTGTTCTGAGGCCGCGCCCCTTTTTACACCTCTATGCAACGCAGCTCTGTGTCGCTTACTGGAGGTACCTAGTGGGCTAGTTTGACCCTAGGGACCCTTAGGATTAAAGGGGACTTAGTCTCTCAACTTAGAACGGCCACATGGCGCGTTCACACAGTGGTGAAGGGAGGGGACGGCGCCTGAGGTGACGTGTGCAAACACGCGCTGTGGCACGTTTTAAGTTGGGGAAATAAATCCCTTTCAATCCTGAGGGACCCTGGGGGCCAGCTAGCCCACCAGGTGCTTCCAGTAAGCGCCACTGCTCTGCGTTGCAGAGAGGTGGTGCAGGCCACGCCCCTTTTTACACCTCTCTGCAATGGCGCTTACTGGACATACCTAGTGGGCTGTTTTGCCCTAGGGATCCTCAGGATTCAAGGGGACTTAATCTCCCAACTTAAAAAACGGCCACAGGGCGTGTTTACACAGTGGGGAAGGGAGGGGACGGGGCCTGAGGTGACGTGTGTAAACATGCCCTATGGCGCGTTTTAAGTTGGGGAAATAATTCCCCTTCAATCCTGAGGGCCCCTGGGGTCTAACTAGCCCACCATGTGCTTCAAGTAAGCGCCACTGAGCTGCGTTGCAGAGGTGGTCCAGGCCGTGCCACTTTTTACACCTCTCTGCAACCCAGCTCTGTGGCACTTACTAGAGGTACCTAGTGGACTATTTGTACCCTAGGGACCCTCAGGATTCAAATGAACTTAATCTCCCAACTAAAAACGGCCACAGGGCGTGTCTACACAGTGGTGAAGGGAGGGGACGGGCCTGAGTTAACGTGTGCGAACAAGCCCTGTGGCGCGTTTTAAGTTGGGGAAATAATTCCCCTTCAATCCTGAGGTACCCTGGAGCCCAACTAGCCCACCAGGTGCTTCCAGTAAGCGCCACTGTGCTGTGTTGTAGAGAGGTTGTCTAGGCCGTGCCCATTTTAACATCTCTCTGCAACGCAGCTCTGTGGCGCTTACTGGAGGTACCTAGTGGTCTAGTTGGACCCTAGGGACCCTCAGGATTCAAGGGGACTTAATCTCCCAACTTAAAACGGCCACAGGGCGTGTTTACACAGTGGGGAAGTGAGGGGACGGGGCCTGAGGTGACGTGTGCAAACACGCCCTGTGGCGCGTTTTAAGAGGTAGTTTTAATCCCCTGCCCTATTATATACTAGGGGCTTACAGAGGAGGTCATGCTGATCACAGGGGGACCCCAACGCATAGTGTTCCCTAGTGTATGTAGGTGTTTTCACTGTATTCTGAGTGTCTTTTAACATAGCACTGGCTCTAGGACTGGTTAGTCAGACTCAGTTACCACAAGTATCCGTCTGAAAAAGTTGAGGGTACAGGATGATTTTGCAACAAATCTTCTTTCTGCTCTTCTGTTTGTTCTTTCTGCACGTTATCCTTCTTCCTGCACTTTTCTTCGTTTTTGAGGACTTCTGTTGCTTCTTTCTGCATTCCTTTTTTTGCTTTCTGTGCGCTTTTTCTTCTTTCTTCACATGTCCTATCTCTGTAGGCATAGTTAGAAATAAGCATTTAAAAAACCTGTGAAATTCACTGAAAACCATAGGTTTCAGGCACGTTATAGTTAGGAATTAGCATTTAAAAAACCTTAGAAATTCACTGAAGAAACCATAGGTTTCAGGGGCGTTATAGTTAGCTGGACTTTTCACTCATACAAAACCATTGAAATTCCCCCGTAATAGTTAGTTCAGCTAACTATAACTCGCGCACCCGCAATGCACTGCTGATGACGTCACATATTACATCACTCGTGACATGGTCAGTGACATCACTCATGACATCACTGATGACATCTCAAATGACATCACTGATGACATCATCCTTGTGATAGAGTGGCAGACCTCCTCTCCCCCTAATATAACCTTTGATACACACATTCAAAAATAGAAACTAACATTTTCAAAACAATGGACATACCAATATCAGTTACAACAACCTATTCAGTAATTCTAAGATCCACATACACATCCACTCATTCACCAACAGTCCTATACAGTCACTCATACATGTACTCACTCATCATATGTACTCATACACCTATACATCCTGTTACACAATGCCACTCATCCATAGAGTTACTCTGACACATAGTCACTCATGCTAATAAAGAATCAAACATCCATTTACTTGCATATACAGTTATACACACACCACCACACTTACTTCTACAGAAACTTTCACATACTTAGTCTTTTAAACAATCACTTATTCATACAGGAACACCTTCAATCTCTCACTCTCACATATACTCACTTATATACACCAATAGTCACATATACTAGTTTAAAACATATGTAGTTACTCATAAAGACACTATTGAGACAGTCATTCACTCACTAACACACCCATGCACACACTCATCCATGCATACAGACCTGCACACATGCTGTCTTCAACACATACAAACAGTGAGTCACTCATTCATGCACCTATGCACTACGTAATACCCCCCACCGAACCATACAGACACTTAGACACTCATACTGATACTCAAAAAACCAACTAATAACCTATATAGACACTCATGTAGCTACTCACCAACCCATGCAGGCACTTATACACAAAGTGAGAGACTGATACAGATATTTACATATTTAAACATTTCTCTTTAAGCCATGTATTGACTAAGATACACTTAATCAGTCAGTTATACAATCAATTTTTCAAAAACAAATCATCCATTGAGACGCGTATATGCCCATTTATTCTTCCATCGTCCTTGAGATATACATATATAAAACATATGTAATTTTCAGAAAAAAACACATTCACTGGATGATGTCATCAGTGATGTCATCAGTGATGTCATTTGAGATGTCATCAGTGATGTCATGAGTGATGTCACTGACCATGTCATGAGTGATGTAATATGTGACATCATCAGCAGTGCATTGCGGGCGCGCGAGTTATAGTTAGCTGAACTAACTATAACGGGGGAATTTCAATGGTTTTGTATGAGTGAAAAGTCCAGCTAACAATAACGCCCCTGAAACCTATGGTTTCTTCAGTGAATTTCTAAGGTTTTTTAAATGCTAATTCCTAACTATTACGTGCCTGAAAACTATGGTTTTTTCAGTGAATATATATATATATATATATATTATCTACTGGCGGTCGCCAGTAGATAGTTATAGTTAGGACTGTGTTTCCATAGGAAATCCGCAACATTCTATTTGGAGTAACTTTGGCGCCGGTTGACGAATCCTCACGAAATTTTCAAAATAGGTGGGGCGCTCCGCTCCGCTCCTACCCTGAAAGTCTCGGGGGGATTCGTCAAGTGGAGGCTGAGAAAAAAGGGGGGTCCCAAAACGCGTTTTCCCCATGCAATTTTTCATAGCGACCTTTAGTCCAAGGTACAGCCCGAACGGCTGAACAGAATTACTTGAAATTTGGCAGAGAGGTAGTCCTCAGGTCAGGGATATGCCTTTTGCAGGTCTGGTGTCAATCTGTTCAGTAGTTCCTGAGAAAATCAAAAGTAAAATCATATATATATGTGGGCGGAGCCTAACCACACATCTCATCCTGAGATCTGATTGGCTGTCAGCACTTCATCCAAGAAGTGTTGGCAACCATCTTGGGACCAATATACATGATAGCACCTCATTAAAAAGGATTGCAGTTAATAGAAGGTTTTAAGACTTTAGTTACATTATAAATCATTTGTTGATGGTACCATACTCATTTTAGGAATTGTGGTATGTTCTAAGGTGATTTCACCATGTGAAAAAGCCTTCTGCTGGGATATCATGATTGAGAGAAAAATATTTTCTCATGCTTTTCCCACAGAGGTTTGGAAGGTGATCTATAAGCTAAACTGAGAGCTTATTTTCTGTAAATTCACATTATCTTTCTCAGTCATGTGAGAATGAAGTCTGACATTCTCAGTAAAACATGTACATCCAACAAGGGCAGAGACTGTCAGTTGATTCCTTTGTGTTCTACTGCAGCTTCCCAGAGTGTTCCAAAGAACAACTAGAGCGCTAACAGTCCTACTTATGATAAACGTATGGCACACCTGAAGCCATCTTGCTTGGAATAAACTGGTAACACTTAAAACATTTAATTTAAAAAGGAACACAATGAGGGGGTTCATTTTGCCATAGAAATTATGATTAATGCTGAAGAAAGAAAATGAGGGCACATTTTGAGTGACTTCTCAAATCCTCTTCTATTTCATTAAAAAATTCTGACATGCAGACTGAAACATGCACTTTTAATACCAGGAGCAGACTTCCATGGTGAACAGTAGTTTTACTACAGTGATCTAATGAGCAACTAGAGTGCTAACATTCAGAATTTATGGCAAATATGTGACATATCTGAATACCTTCATGATGGAATCAAAGTAAAAAACTGAAAGCATTTCCTACTGAGGAGACTGCAGTACATGAGGAAATTAGGAAACTTCATAACAAATAAATCTCCCAAGATAGCCACCGGAGACAAAAGAGCCCAAATGTAGCCCAAAATCCCCCAGATGTAGCCCAAATATAGCCCAATGACAGAAGTGTGCAAAACACTTATTATTTTGTGTTTTTGCAGTGTTATATAGTGCAGACTTATCAGGTATTGGAGTGCTTTACATGAGCATTGGTTACATCACAAAAGAACAAATTAATTTTGGTTTTAGACGTGGGGAGACTAAGTGATTTGACCAGAATCACAGAATGTCGAGCTGAAGCAGAAACTCCAACCTCGTTCCCCAGTTGCAAAGTCTGCAGTTCTGGAAGTAACACCACATCCTCTCCCCTAAGTGCAACATTTAATCAAGTGGTCAACTGGATAAAAAAACATAAAGGTAACAAATAATTTAAAAGTGCTTTCTCGCTATTTGAAAACTCAGAAAATATGTCCTTATTTTAGTCTTTCAGAGCACTAACCATAATTTTGATGCCAATAAGACCCTCTCATATATGTAATTTCTAAAGGAAATGCTCTAGGTATTACAGATTTGATTACATCAAGATGACGTCACGCGTTCCACACTTTTGTAATAAATATAGAATGTTAGCAATCTAGTTGTTCATTAGGATACTGTTGAGAGGCAGAGGCCAGGGGCACAGACTTTGAAAATTGAAGGCAGGTAGGAGGGTGCAAAGGCAACAATTTAACCACACTGAGCAGGCAGGAAGGGCCGTGGCAGCAAAACAGACTATGGAGGGCAGTGGAAAGGGGGGCAGGGGCAACAAACCAACAATACAGGACTGGCAAGAGAGGCTGTGGCAATGTAATAGACCATTGTGGGCAGAAGGAAGAGGCAATGGTAGTACAACCATACATGCCAACAGACCCGATTCAGCCAGGAAACATCCAATGTTTTTAAGCTCAAATGGGCTTTATTTTATCTGTCTCCTGTCTACAATCTCCTCTTTTTCAATGTAACTCAAAGGGGAAAATCAGTACCCCAGTTTTTTTTCCAAAATCTCCCTCTTACCAAGTTCAAAATGTTCGCAAGTATGGTACATTGGATCATGGAAGGAAATGGGGTAGGGACATGGACTTGGATAACAGAGGACAGGAGGGACATGGAGAGGTGCACCAAACTGACCCTGCAGGGCAGGCATCAGGGTTTGCAGCAGCACAATACACCACACAGGGCATGCGGGACGGGAGTGCAAGACAACACTCCATAGAAAGCAAGAGGGAGGGGACAGGACCATGTACATGGACAACAGAGAACAGAGGGGCAAGAGGCAGGACCATAATGGACAGACAGGAGAGAAAGCTGCAGCATAACAGACCATAAAGGGCAGGAGGGATGGATCAGGGGCATTACAATGGAACAGACAAGCCAGGAGGGAGGGAGTAGGGGTCTGCACATGTAAACAGAGGGCTGGGGGCAAGGGGGCAGGGCAGGAGCAGCAAGATAGCCATGGAGGTCAGGCAGGATGGGCACTAGAAGCAAGACACACCATGAAGAGCAACAGTGAGACTGTGATGGCATACACACAGACCATAGAGGGAAGGTGGGAGGGGTTCAGGGGCAGTTAACTGACCACACAGGGACGATGGGAGGGGCCATGGCAGCACAGAAGACCATGCATGGCAAGTGGGAGGGTTAGTGGTAGCACAATGGCTATGATGGGCAAGAAGGAGGGTGCAGGGGCATGCACAAAGGATGATGGAGGATAGAAGGGAGGGTCAGGACCTGTGCACAGACAAGAAAGTTCAGGGGAAGGGGCCTCACAACAGACCGCACGGGGCAGGCAGGAGGAGCAGTTGCAGCACAACAGACCAGGGAGGGCAGAAGGGTGTGGCAGTACAATGGACCATGTGGGACAGGAGGAAGAGGATAGGGGCATGGCATGTGGACAGGCAGGGTGGAGGTGGCAGGGACAGGTTACAGTCATCTGACAATGCTAGGCAGGTGGGAGGGGAGTGGCAGCTCAACAGAACACTCAGAGTAGATAGGAGTGGCAGGTCCATGGAACATGGTGGGCAAAAAGGATGGAGCAGGGGCATACACAAAGACATCGGAGGGCAGGGGGAAGGAGAATAGGGGCAGCAAGCTAAGCACAGAGTTTAAGCAGGAGGTCAATGATGGGGCATAGAATTGGGCAATGGAGGGCAGGAGGAGTGGACTGGTACATCATACTAAATTGAGGGCAGTGGCAGCACATCAGACCATGCATGGCAGGAGGGAGGAGGCTAGTCCATGGATTCACACAACAGAGGATAGGGAGGAGGGGGATGGGACAGCAAGCTAACTGTTCAGAGAAGGCGGGTATTAGGAACTTTATTGTTTTTAAAACGTGTGTCTGTACGAACTACTTAAAATATGAACAAGTATGCAGCATAATCTCACTTTTATTCAGGAAGAAGAGGACGTTTGTGACTGTGACTCCGGGCTCACTTGGCAGAAATACCCCCTGACCCTCCACCCCCTATCGCAAAATGTAATGCCCGTGAAAAGGGTAGGTGAACACTGTGTTATATAGAACATAGTCCTGAGAGCACGATTGAAAATGAAAACTAGATATAGTGTATGGTATAAACTATGCACCAAAAAGTGTGATATAAGATGAACCGGGCGTGAAATATAATATGCAATACATTGTGCGCAATGACAGATTCATTGGAGAGCGCGAGATAGCACAGGTACTAGCGCGTGCTATGCGATATGCGCCTTGGAGTGTAATATTCACAGGGCAGTGTTGTGTAACCTAACTAGTCTCTAAAGTTGTAATATAAAATATGTGCTGGGGAGTGTAATGTTGCATATGCACTGTGACAAAGATATGGATCCCAGATTGTAATATGTATGGCATAGCACTGTGCGTTATAACATAGGCATCGAGGAAGTCACGTTAGATGGGGCAATATAACCCGTGCGAAGACAAGTGTGGCATGACATATTCACGGGGTGGTGTTACAGTGCACATGGGCTAGAGAGTGTCATAGCATATGCACTAGCTAGTGGAATACAACACAGAGGTGTGTGGCACTCAGCAGGCAATGGTGGGTGTAACACAGCATTGGGCTCTGCCAGGAGCGCGCTGTGACTCTCAAGTGATGTTTGTCCCCTTTCCAGAGAGTAAAATAAAAAGTATTACACATCCGGCAGTGGATGTGTGTTTTATTAATCGTGAATTTTTGTCGAATCCCCTTTGAATGGCTTGTTGTGCATGTGTATTAAATGTGCCCGTCAATAGCTACCCATGTTTGTATAAATAAACGACAAGGGTGTCTACCGGGATTAGGCACGGTAGGGCATCAGACATGTCAGAGCTTCACGAGTGGTGTAAATACATTCCACGTGGATTCATTGTATGCATAGTCGCCTTTTAATGAATATCATGCAAATCGCCATGGTGATAGGTACGTACGGTTTGTCCAGCATGTCCTAGGTTTGTCTATAAATATATATTTTGTTAACATAATAAAAAACAGTGGCCGGCCCTGGGGATTGGGGTCAAAAAAATATAATTAGGAGACAGGCCCTGGGGATGGGGTCATCAGGGCCAATAAATTAGAATAGGAAGGGGAAGCACACAGCCCCCCTTCTTAAAAAATTAAAATAAATAAAAGACTGGCATCGTGCCGGAGGCCACGCCCCCTCCTTGCAGCACTCTGCAAACGCGCCCCCCGGCGAGTTGTAAGTTGGGGAATTAATTCCTCTTCAATACTGAGGGTCCCTGAGGGCCAACTAGCCCAACAGGCATCTCCAGTATGCACCAGGGAGCTGCGCTTCAGACAGGTGTTCTGAGGCCAAGCCCCTTTTTACACCTCTCTGCAACGCAGCTCTGTGGCACTTACTGGAGGTACCTAGTGGTCTAGTTTGACCCTAGGGACCCTTAGGATTCAAGGGGACTTAATCTCTCAACTTAGAACAGCCACAGGGCGCGTTTACACAGTGGTGAAGGGAGGGGACGGGGCCTGAGGTGACGTGTGCAAACACACACTATGGCACGTTTTAAATTGGGGATATCATTTTCCTTCAATACTGAGGGCCCCTGGGGGCTAACTAGCCCACCAAGTGCTTCCAGTAAGCGCCACTGAGCTGCATTGCAGAGAGGTGGTCCAGGCCGTGCCACTTTTTACACCTCTCTGCAACGCAGCTCTGTGGCACTTACTGGAGGTACCTAGTGGGCTAGTTGGACCCTAGGGACCCTCAGGATTCAAATGAACTTAATCTCCCAACTAAAAACGGACACAGGGCGTGTTTACACAGTGGTGAAGGGAGGGGACGGGGCCTGAGTTAACGTGTGCAAAAACGCCCTGTGGCCTGTTTTAAGAGGTAGTTTTAATCCCCCTGCCCTATTATATACCAGGGGCTTACAGAGGAGGTCATGCTAATCACAGGGGGACCCCAATGTATAATGTTCCCTAGTGTATGTAGGTGTTTTCACTGTATTCTAAGTGTCTTTTAACATAGCACTGGCTCTAGGACTGGTTAGTCAGACTCAGTTCGCACCAGTATCCGTCTGAAAAAGTTGAGGGTACAGGATGATTTTGCAAAAAGGCTTCTGTCTGCTCTTCTTTTTGTTCTTTCTGCACGTTATCCTTCTTCCTGCACTTTTCTTCGTCTTTGAGGACTTCTGTTGCTTCTTTCTGCACTTCTTTTTTTGCTTTCTGTGCGTTTTTTCTTCTTTCTTCACATGTCCTATCTCTGTAGGCATAGTTAGAAATTAGCATTTAAAAAACCTTTGAAATTCACAGAAACAACCATAGGTTTCAGGCACGTTATAGTTAGGAATTAGCATTTAAAAAACCTCAGAAATTCACTGAAAAAACCATAGGTTTCAGGGGTGTTATAGTTAGCTGGACTTTTCACTTGTACAAAACCATTGAAATTCCCCCGTTATAGTTAGTTCAGCTAACTATAACTTGCGCGCCCGCAATGCACTGCTGATGACGTCACATATTACATCACTCATGACATGGTCAGTGACATCACTCATGACATCACTCATGACATCTCAAATGACATCACTGATGATATCACTGATGACATCTTCCTTGTGATAGAGTGGCAGCCCTCCTCTCTCTCACCCTAATATAACCTTTGATACACACATTCAAAAATAGAGACTAAACTTTTCAAAACAATGGACATACCAATACCAGTTACAACAACCTCTTCAGTAATTCTAAGATCCACATACACATCCACTCATTCACCAACAGTCCTATACAGTCACTCATACATGTATTCACTCATCATATGTACTCATACACCTATACATCCTGTTACACAATGCCACTCATCCATAGAGTTACTCACACACATAGTCAGTCATTCATGCTAATAAAGAATCAAACATACATTTATTTGCATATACAGTTATACACACACCACCACACTTACTTCTACGGAATCTTACACATACTTAATCTTTTAAACAATCACTTATAGAAACACATACTTATTCATACAGGAACTCTTTCAATCTCTCACTCTCACATATACTCACTTATATACACCAATAGTCACATATACTAGTTTAAAACATTTGTAGTTACTCATAAAGACACTATTGAGACAGTCATTCACTCACTAACACACCCATACACACACTCATCCACCCATACAGTCCTGCACACATGCTGTCTTCAACACATACAAAGAGTGAGTCACTCATTCATGCACCTATGCACTACGTAATACCCCCCACCGAACCATGCAGACACTCAGACTGATACTCAAAAAAACAACTAATAACCTATATAGACACCCATGTAGCTACTCACCAACCCATGCAGCCACTTATACACAAAGTGAGAGACTGATGCAGATATTTACATATTTAAACATTACTCACTAAGCCATGTATTCACTATGATACACTTAATCAGTCAGTTACACAATCAATTTTTCAAAAACAAATCATCCATTTAGACACTTATATTCCCATTTATTCTTCCATCGACCTTGAGATATACATATATAAAACATATTTAATTTTCAGAAAAACACACATTCACTGGATGATGTCATCAGTGATGTCATTTGAGATGTCATCAGTGATGTCATGAGTGATGTCACTGACCATGTCATGAGTGATGTAATATGTGACGTCATCAGCAGTGCATTGCGGGCGCGCGAGTTATAGTTAGCTGAACCAACTATAACGGGGGAATTTCAATGGTTTTGTATAAGTGAAAAGTCCAGCTAACTATAACACCCCTGAAACCTATGGTTTTTTCAGTGAATTTCTATATATATATATATATATATATATATATATATATATATATATATATCCATCCAAAACAGGAACCCAATTGAACGAAGACCACAGGAAGATGTAGTTCAGCTCATGATTTATTTGGCAGCTTGCTGACAGACACCCTGCCCAGGAATCCACATCAAAGTTCAAGTGCCAGGACGCGTTTCGGGAATGGAAATCCCTTCATCAGCGGCAAAAGTTCTTCGAGGAAAATGAAGCACTGTTCTAGGCGCGCACTTATATTAACACACCTGCCTCCGTGGGCGTGGCCATAAACATGGCCTTCTGGGATGTGTAGTGCCGCCATGTGATACCTAGTGGAAGCGCTGTCATTCCCCACAATTTGCGAACAAATAAAAACCACAGTGGGTTGATGTGCAGTCTTGGCGGACGCCCGCCTTGCTTTGTAGATGCCAAATCAGCTTCAAGCCGGCTGCTCCCTGCAAAGTGCCTGCTTGTCTCCCTTCCAAAGTTCAAACACCGCTGTGGTGTCAGAGCGGACCCGCAACCGCGGTGGGCTTCGTTCACGACCTGGGCAGGCCGTACAAATCCATCCAAAACAGGAACCCAATTGAACGAAGACCACAGGAAGATGTAGTTCAGCTCATGATTTATTTGGCAGCTTGCTGACAGACACCCTGCCCAGGAAACCACATCAAAGTTCAAGTGCCAGGACGCGTTTCGGGAATGGAAATCCCTTCATCAGCGGCAAAAGTTCTTCGAGGAAAATGAAGCACTGTTCTAGGCGCGCACTTATATTAACACACCTGCCTCCGTGGGCGTGGCCATAAACATGGCCTTCTGGGATGTGTAGTGCCGCCATGTGATACCTAGTGGAAGCGCTGTCATTCCCCACAATTTGCGAACAAATAAAAACCACAGTGGGTTGATGTGCAGTCCTGGCGGACGCCCGCCTTGCTTTGTAGATGCCAAATCAGCTTCAAGCCGGCTGCTCCCTGCAAAGTGCCTGCTTGTCTCCCTATATCATATATATATAACCTACTGGCAGTCACCAGTAGGTAGTAGTAGTTAGGACCAAGTTTCCATAGGAAGAGCATTTTTTCTTTTGCTTATAACTTTGGCGTAGTTTGATGAATCTTCATGAAATTTTTTTAATTCATTATTTGTTCATATCAGCTCCTATATTGAAAGTTGGGGGGATTCGTTAAGGGGAGGCTGGAGAAAAAAGGGGGTCCCAAAACGTGTTTTCTCCATGCAATTTCCATACAAAACTTTAGACAAGGCTACAGGTCGAACGGGTGAACAGAATTAGCCCAAATTTGGCAGGGAGAAGGGTCTTGGTCTAGAAAGCACACTTTTGTTTATTTAGTGTAAATCCGTTCAGTAGTTTTGGAGAATTATCAAAATTTACAGATATCGATATTTGGGAATTCTGCCATCTGATTGGCTGAGGCATTACGAGTACGAGCTTGCTGGTTATTGGCTGCGAACGGTTGCAACTAGGAAGTGTTGGCAGCCATTTTGTGATTCCGTTGAAGTGAGTAAGGGTGAAAAAAGTAGGAAAGAGGAGGGCCGGAGCATTGTGAGCTCTGTGGGGTGGTTAGGGTGTGCTATACAGGGAGTTTGAAGCAAAGTATTCACCCCTACAGGTGTGAAAGTGCTGTTTTGCCCAGAGTGAGATGGTGCTGAGCTGTGGTGGTGTTACACTCAGGGATGAAATTGTGAGCTGATTGCTGTAAACTGATGTGCGCTGGGCGCTGTAGCATATTGACCACTGTAGCATAGCTGTGCAAGTGGTGTTAGTATTGGTTTAGCGGGAGTGGGAAGCAAACCACTCACCCCTATGGGTCTGAAGACTTGAATGGAGTGTTTTAGCTAGCAGGCTTAAAGAAATTATCGTGAAGAATATAATGCAGAATGTTGCAATGCCACAGAAGACAAATGGTGAAATCAGGTGTGTTTAAGAAAGTGGCTGTGTGTAATAAAGTGATGGAGTCTACAAGTTATATAAAAAGTGTCTTTATTTAAGTGCCATAAATGGACCCACTGGTGCAAGAGCTAAGGCATCAAGCTGAGGCAAACTCCAACCGCTTCTGCTGTATTCAAACCTAAGCTCCTGCATCAGTCAATTACAAATTACATGTTACAGTTCCATGTGACATAAACAATACCTATTACACATGAATGACTGTGAATTGTATAATGAAAATAAAGGTAGGATACGATTACCACACTGTGCCAACCAGTTCCTAAACAATGCTGTGCTTTTCAATCCAGGCCACGCGGACACTTTCACAATACAACAGCCGGGAATGCACTTTTCAGTAAAAAAAACACATTTCTTCCTCCTCATTTATCAAATAAACGACTCACTGAAGAACAGGGGCCAGCTTCGATCGGTAAACAGCTGTTACAACAGCTTTTTTACTTCACGATACCATTACAATGCATGCAGTACCACGCATGGATTGTACATCGCGAAGCCTTTACTATGCATTTTTTTAGAACGCATGGTCATTTACCACGCATGCCTTTACAACGAATTTTGTTCTAAAGGTATGTATGGTAAATGACCATGAGTTCTAAAAAAATGAAGACGATCCACGTCGTTGTAAGGAAACAGAGCCTGTTCCGTTTCCTCACAACGACGTGCACCGCCCCTCAGAGAGGACATGAAGCAGGAACCATGAGAAATGAGAGGTAAGGGGGATTGGGCACGGGGTGGTGGTTACTTTTTTAGGGTTTAGGGTAGCGCAGTGGTGTTTGTGTAGTGTAGGGGGCCATAAAAGGGGTAGTGTTTTCGGGTTTAGGGTAGTGCAGTGGTGTTTGTGTAGTGTAGGGGGTCGTGCTGGTGGTAGTGTTTTAGGGTTTAGGGAAATGCAGTGATTTTTGTGTAGTGTAGGGGGTCATGCATGGGGGAGATTTAGGGTTTAGGGCACTGCAGTGGTGTTTGTGTAGTGTAGGGGGTCGTGATGGGGGTAGTGTTTTAGGGTTTAGGGTAGTGCAGTGGTGTTTGGGAAGTATAGGGGGTTGTACTGGGGGAACTGTTTTAGGATTTAGGGTAGTGCAGTAGCATTTGGGTAGTGTAGGGGATCATGCTGGGGTAGTTGTTTAGGGTTTAGGGTTGTGCAGTGGAGTTGGTGTATTGTAGGGGGTCATGCTGGGGGTAGTGTTATAGGGTTTAGGGTAGTGCAGTGGTATTTGGGTAGTGTAGGGGTCATGCTGAGGGTAGATCTAGGGTTTAGGGTAGTGCAGTTGTGTTTGAGAGGTGTAGGGGGTCGTGCTGGGGTAGATTTAGGGTTTAAGGAAGTGCATTGGTGTTTGGGTACAGTAGGGGTCGTGCTAGTGGTGGTGTTTTAGGGTTTAGAACAGTGCAGTGGTGTTTGGGTACTGTAGGGGGTCATGCTGGGGGTGGTGTTTTAGGGTTTAGGACAGTGCAGAGGTGTTTGGGTAGTCTAGGGTTTCATGCTGGGGGTGTTGTTTTAGGGTTTAGGGCAATGCAGTGGTGTTTGGGTAGTTTAGGGGGTCGTGCTGGGGGTGGTGTTTTAGGGTTTACGGCAGTGCAGTGGCTTTTGAGCAGTGTAGGGGGTCGTGATGGGAGTGGTGTGTGGTGTTTCAGAGTTTAGGGCAGTGCAGTGGTGTTCAGGCAGTGTAGGGGGTCGTGCTGGGGGTGGTGTTTCAGAGTTTAGGGTAGTGCAGTAGTGGTCGGGCAGTGTAGGGGGTCCTGTGGGGGTGGTTTTTCAGGGTTTAGGACAGTGAAGTGGTGGTCGGGCAGTGCGGGGGGAGGTACAGGGGGTGGTGTTTCAGGGTTTAGGACAGTGCAGTGGTGGTCGGGCAGTGCAGGGGGTCATGCAGGGGGTGGTGTTTCAGGGTTTAGGGCAGTGCAGTGGTGTTTGGGCAGTGGAGGGGGTCTTGCTGAGGGTGGTGTTTCAGGGTTTAGGGCAGTGCAGTGTTGTTCGGGCAGTGTAGAGGGTCATGCAGGGGTGGTGTTTCAGGGTTTAGGGCAGAGCAGCGGTGTTTGGGCAGTGTAGGGGGTCTTGCGGGGGGTGGTATTTCAGGGTTTAGGGCAGTGAAGTGGTGTTCGGGCAGTGTAGGGGGTCTTGCTGGTGGTGGTGTTTCAGGGTTTAGGGCAGTGCAGTGGTTTTGGGCAGTGTAGGGGTTCATGCAGGGGGTTGTCTTTCAGGGTTTATGGCAGTGCAGTGGTGTTCGGGCAGTGTAGGGGGTAGTGCAGGGCATGGTTTTTCAGGGTTTTGGGCAGTGAAGTGGTGTTCAGGCAGTGTATGGGGTCGTGCAGGGAGTGGTGTTTTAGGGTTTCTGGCAGTGCAGTGGTGTTCGGACAGTGTAGGGGTCGTGCTGGGGGTGGTGTTTCAGAGTTTAGGGCAGTGCAGTGGTATTCGGGCAGGGTAGGGGGTTGTGCTGGGGGTGGTGTTTCAGAGTTTAGGGCAGTGCAGTGGTGGTCGGGCAGTGTAGGGGGTCCTGTGGGGGTGTTTTTCATGGTTTAGGCCAGTGAAGTGGTGGTCGGTCAGTGTTGGGGGCTGTGCAGGGGTGGTGTTTCAGGGTTTAGGGCAGTGCAGTGGTGGTCGGGCATTGCAGGGGGTCGTGCAGGGGGTGGTGTTTCAGGGTTTAGGGCAGTGCAATGGTTTTCGGGCAGTGGAGGGGGTCTTGCTGAGGGTGGTGTTTCAGGGTCTAGGGCAGTGCAGTGTTTTTTGGGCAGTGTAGGGGTCATGCAGGGGTGGTGTTTCAGGGTTTAGGGCAGAGCAGTGGTGTTTGGGTGGTGTAGGGGGTCTTGCTGGGGGTGGTGTTTCAGGTTTAGGGCAGTGCAGTGGTGTTCAGGAAGTCTATGGGGTCATGCGGGGGTGGTGTTTCAGGGTTTAGGGCAGAGCAGTGGTGTTTGGGAAGTGTAGGGGGTCTTGCTGGGGGGTGGTGTTTACGGTTTAGGGCAGTGCAGTGGTGTTCGGGAAGTGTAGGGGGTCGTGCGGGGGTAGTATTTCAGGGTTTAGGGCAGTGAAGTGGTGTTCGGGCAGTGTAGGGTTCTTCCTGGGGGTGGTGTTTCAGGGTTTAGGGCAGTGCAGTGGTTTACGGGAAGTGTAGGGGTTCATGCAGGGGGTGGTCTTTCAGGGTTTATGGCAGTGCAGTGGTGTTCAGGCAGTGTAGGGGGTCGTGCAAGGGGTGGTGTTTCAGGGTTTAGGGAAGTGCAGTGGTGTTCGGGCAGTGTAGGGGGTCGTGCAGGGGTGGTTTATCAGGGTTTAGGGCAGTGCAGTGGTGTTCAGGCAGTGTAGGGGGTCGTGCAGGGAGTGGTGTTTTAGGGTTTACGGCAGTGCAGTGGTGTTCGGGCAGTGTAGGGGTTCGTGCTGGGAGTGGTGTTTTAGGGTTTAGGGCAGTGCAGTGGTATTCGGAAAGTGTAGGGGGTCGTGCTGGGGGTGGTGTTTCAGAGTTTAGGGCAGTGCAGTGGTGTTCGGGCAGTGTAGGGGTCGTGCTGGGGGTGGTGTTTCAGAGTTTAGGGCAGTGCAGTGGTGGTCAGGCAGTGTAGGGGGTCCTGCGGGGTGGTTTTTCAGGGTTTAGGGCAGTGAAGTGGTGGTCGGGCAGTGTTGGGGGCTGTGCAGGGGGTGGTGTTTTAGGGTTTAGGGCAGTGTAGTGGTGTTTGGGCAGTGTAGGGGTTTGTGCTGGGGGTCGTGTTTTAGGGTTTAGGGCAGTGCAGTGGTGTTCGGGCAGTGTAGGGGTCTTGCAGGGGTGGTGTTTCAGGGTTTAGGGCAGTGGTGTTTAGGCAGTGTATGGGGTCTTGCTGGGGCTGGTGTTTCAGGGTTTAGGGCAGTGCAGTCATTTTCAGGCATTGTAGGGTGTCGTGCTGGGGCTGGTAATTCAGGTTCTAGGGCAGTGCAGTGGTGTTCGGGCAGTATAGGGGGTTGTGCTGGGGGTGGTGTTTCAGGTTTTTCAGGTTTTAGAGCAGAGCAGTGGTGTTCGGGCAGTGTAGGAGGTCGTTCTTGTGCTCGTGTTTCAGGGTTTATGGCAGAGCAGTGGTGTTCAGGCAGTGTAGAAGGACGTACTGGGGGTGGTCTTTCAGGGTATAAGGCAGAGCAGTGGTGTTCGGGCAGCATAGGGGGTCGTGCTGGGGGTGGTGTTTCAGGGATTAGGGCAGTGCAGTGGTGTTCGGGCAATGTAGGAGGACGTGCTTGGGTGGTGATTCAGGGTTTAGAGCAGAGCAGTGGTGTGAACTTGTGCTGGATTACAGTGCACGCCCCCATTTCCCCACTACCTGTTCGTCTTATTCACTCACTAGACCGAAGTCACGCCACATAATCAGACTTACATGTTCCCTGGCGCGATCTATATATATATATATATTCACTGAAAAAACCATAGGTTTCACACATGTTATAGTTAGTGGAAATTTTACTGATAAAAAACCAATGAAATTGCCCCGTTATAGTTAGCGCAGGCAACTATAACTCACGCGACCACAATCCTCTGCTGATGCTAATACTGTATTTAGACACTTATTTGCCCATGTCTTCTTCCATACATTTTTAGCTATACATATATTACAAATATTTTTTTTTCATAAAGACACATATGTCATCAGCAGAGGATTGCGGTCGCGTGAGTTATAGTTGCCTGCGCTAACTATAACGGGGCAATTTCATTGGTTTTTTATCAGTAAAATTTCCACTAACTATAACATGTGTGAAACCTATGGTTTTTTCAGTGAATTTGCAAGGTTTTTTAAATGCTAATTCCTAACTATAACGTGTGTGAAACCTATGGTTTTGTCAGTGAATTAGTACGGTTTTTTAAATGCTAAGTTTTTTTCCCTTATAATAAGCCCTGTACATTTGGTGGCCTACGGCCACCAAAAGCACAGGGGGTGGGGTAAGTGTGGATAGTGTTTTTTTCCATTGTAATAAGCCCAGCACATTTGGTGGCCTTCGGCCACCAAAAGCACAGGGGGTGGGGTAAGTGTGGATAGTGTTTTTTTTATTTTTATTTTTTTACCGTACGCTTACCGTAAGCGTACGGTAAGCGTACCCCGCGAAATTGCCGAAAAAAAAATAAAACCGTTTTTGCACTTGGGGGATGTTTGGGGACTCCCTCCACATGACTATGTGGGAGGGAGTTGTCAAAACAGCCCCTTTACATGTTTTTGGGCTTCCGATTTTAAAAATCTCTCTCAGTGCGAGAGACAAAATGGCGGCCGCCGCTTCCTGGTTTCGGCCGATTCGAATGTTTACTAAGATCTAAGAGCCAATCAGAATCGCGCTCGCGCACGCCACCGTACGCTTACCGTAAGCGTACGGTAAGCGTACCGTAAGCTGGCTCAGATATATATATTGATTTAAAGGCTATTTTCTCAGAATCTACTGAACAGATTTACACCAAACCTACAAAAGGCACTTCCTTGACCTAGGGACTACCTCTCTGCCAAATTTTGAGTAATTCTGTTCAGCCATTCGGGCTGTAGCTCGTTCTAAAGGTCCTATGGAAAAATGCATGGGAAAAACGCGTTTTGGGACCCCCCTTTTATCTCAGCCCCCGCTTGACGAATCCCCCCGAGACTTTCAGGGTAGGAGCGGAGCGTAGCGCCCCACCTATTTTGAGAAATTCGCGAGGATTCGTCGACCGGCGCCAAAGTTATTCAAAATAGAATGTTGAGGTTTTCCTATGGAAACGTGGTCCTAACTATAACTACCTACTGGCTATCGCCAGTAGGTAATTCCTCTTTGTCGAGATATATATATACATTCCTTTTCGGTAATCCCGAACTTTTCATCTGCATGTCCATCCAACCACTTACGATACTAACTTTTACATTTGTGGTCGCATTTCCCGTTCGGGGTTTTTTGCCGTGTCTTGTTTGCTCTAATTTCGTCTAAATAAAGCACTACTGCGGACCCATCACCTTGGCAACCACGCCCCTTCACGTAGCTTGGTCACATGACACCACGGACCACGCCCCCTTTTACCGTCTCCAGGAAATGCTTTACTATGCCGTTGAAACGTCCGGTCACAAGCAATCCTCGGGGAGCACTTAATGGTCGACTAGGGTAGGCGTAACGCCGGTGCCTGGTTCCACGATGTGAGTATTATACTTTATTTGTACTTTTATTTGGATTTTCCACCAATCCCCTTTTTTCATCCGTTCCATCACTACTAGCATGCGTTTTGTCCTTTTAGTTTGTGTTTCAGAGCCAGCACTACGCCCTGGACTCCCTTGAGGCACGCTAATATGCGCCGCTAAGTAAGCTTTTTTCCTCCCCTCCCTGGTTCGCTCGTACCACATTTTCACGCTATATTAGCATGCATGTTACATAATACACGCCCTCACAACTGAGTTTGAGAGCAAGACCACCCACGCAGTATGATTGATACGAGTGGGTTAGCATGACTTTTCCACGGTTATTACCCATATCCTGTGGACTCTAGGCTTTTGCACATATTTAGTTTATTATGGCTATGAATGGGTCATTAATTGAGTTACCAGTAATTCACTGAGTGACGGAAACTTTGATTGACCACGATTTTTGCATCCCTTGATTATTTGAGTCAATGGTTGCACTCTGCTGGGTACACAAGGTGCATTTCACAACATTCATGGTATTATATAGGAACAACAGTATTTGCTTGCAATGTTGTGTTTATTTCTTACAGATTTTGTACCTGTCTTCGAATTGGATGACAGGACTCCTGACTGTGAGTAGACGGTTAGGTACTAGTGATCACGAGTAGGGTACACCTTAGCGTGTGTATACCTCTCGGGTCACGACATTTGGTCCTGACGAAAACCTAATAATACTACCATATAGGTTGAAACATGTAGACCTCCCTTTTTTTATTATCACTTTTTTCACCTCTCTGATACCATTGGTCAATTTAACCAAATAAGGTATCCCACTAACGTTTTTAAGATTGACCAGCAGCTTTAGAATAAAATTTTCCTATTGAGTACATCTGGTTCATTTTTAACACGCTGTTCACTTACAAGAAAAACTACCCGCTCCACTGTAATTCAGGTGTCGAAGCACACCCGGATGGCACTCGGCTGTCCGGGTGGGACCCCGATGATGAAGCATGTCACCAACCAGGTTGGTGAGTGAGGGGACTTCTAAATAAGAAATAACTCTTCGCGCCCGGCTTCCCCAGCGCTTTGGTGACCCTGTGTTTGGTCTCCTGTTTGGTCTTTTGACTATACTCCTTCATTTGTTTGTTCTAGTACCTTTAGGGGACTAGGAGTATATTTTTGTCCCTCCTCTCTCACACTTGTTTTGTATATGTTTTAGGGTTTAGGACAGTCTTGTTTGGGCAGTGTAGGGGTCTTGCAGTGGTGTTCGGGAAATGTAGGGGGTCATGCTGGGGGTGGTGTTTCAGGGTTTAGGGCAGTGCAGTGGTGTTCGGGCAGTGTAGGGTGTCGTGCAGGGGGTGGTGTTTCAGGGTTAAGGGCAGTGCTCTGGTGTTCTGTCAGTGTAGTGGGTATTGCAGGTGTGGTGTGTTAGGGTTTAGGGCAGTCTTGTTTGGGCAGTGTAGGGGTCTTGCTGGGTGTGATATTACACGGTTTAGGGAAGTGCAGTGGTGTTCGGGCAGTGTGGGCAGTCGTGCAGGGGGATGGCGTTTCAGGGTTTAGGGCAGCGCAGGGGTGTTCTGGCAGTGTGGGAGGTCGTGCTGGGGGTGGTGTTTCAGGGTTTAGGGCAGTGCAGTGGTGTTCGGGCAGTGTAGGGGGTAATTCTGGGACTGGTGTTTCAGGGTTTAGGGCAGAACAGTGGTCAGCAGGCAGTGTAGGGGTTGTGCTTTCGGTGGAGTTTCAGGGTTTAGGGCAGTGCAGTGGTGTTCGGGCAGTGTAGGGGATAGTGCTGGGAATGGTGTTTCAGGGTTTAGGGCATGTTAGAATCCGGGGTCTCTGGTTGGCGCAGGTATTCACTTGCGACAAGCAGGGTCCCTTTCCTCTAAGTCAGGGCAAAGGATCACCTCTTTAAAAATAACCCCTGCTCACCCTCGAGGTAACGTGGCGCAAGCAGTCAGGCTAAATTTCCAGAGGGCATGTAGGTTAAGCGTTCAAGTTGTCCCACACAATAATCACCTCCCCACCACACAAAGACACAAGGCTGTATTTATAGTAAAATATAAGCTCTTTATATAAAAGGTTTCTTTCAGGCAGGATATCAAAAATACAGTCTATCACTTCAAATAATGTTCCAGTTACTTGTAATGCTTAAAGGCTGTCCACAGATGTTAAAAAGGGCACAGTTCTATTCAAAATAGGCTTCTTAGGGGTTCTGCGCGCTTCGTAGCGCCTTTGCAATGCGTTGGAGAAGTTTTTAGGGGTGCCTTGCCGTTTCTCACGCTTCTCGCGTGAGCACGAGTACGCTTGCCGTTCCTCACGCTTCCCGTGTGAGCACCGGCAATGCTTTTCAATGCGGTACAGTTCAGACCTTTAACCAGTACGGTTCGAACTACGGCACCGGACCCAGGCTCCTTTAATTGCGGGTACAAACAGTACGGGTCGAACAGAGTACTTCTAAAGGCAAGTACGACTCGAACTTCTCAAGGCAAGTACGACTCGAACAGAGTACTTCTAAAGGCAAGTACGACTCGAACTTCTAAAGGCAAGTACGACTCGAACAGTTGCAAAGGCAGGTACGACTCGAACAAAGTACTTGTAAAGGCAAGTACGTCTCGAACTTCTAAAGGCAAGTACGACTCGAACTTCTAAAGGCAAGTACGACTCGAACAGAGTACTTGTAAAGGCAGTAGTACGAGTCGAACCCAGTATATTTAAAAGGCAGTACTTCCAATTCGAAGCAGTACGGTGCGAACAAGGATATTTTCAAAGGCAGTACGTTTCAAACCACGGCACTTTGGGGACAAGGACGGTCCGTACAAAGGCACGTACAAACCGTAATTTCAGCGCGATCGTCCAAAATACCTTTGTTCTGCACGGGGATGGTCCCGGCGGCCTCGGGTTTCGACGGAGCGGTGTCCCATGTCGCGGTGTCGTCCCTCGCAGTCAGAGGGCGGCGGTGCTTCGTGAGGCACCCGACGAAGGTCTTAGCCACACGACCAAGGGCAGAGGAGGGGGTAGCAGCTCCGGGGCAATTTCACAGCGCGTTGCAGCGCGATCAGCTTTTCAGTGGGTCACAAGTGTGCACAGGGCCTCGCGGTGATCTTGACGGCACAGGGTCGCCAGGGCTCGGTGCGCAGGCCTTCAGGTGCCTTTCTCCGCGTTGCGAGCTACGGCTCAGAGGGGCTGGTACTTGCGGTGTTTGGACCAGGTAGGCAGGTCCTTGCGGTGCTCGTGGTAGTCCCAGGTGGCCGATGTCGCGGTGTAGAGAAAGGGGGAGAGGCACACAGGTTCTCTGGGGATCAGCGTCGCGGAATTACGTCCAGCTGCTTCTCCTCTTCTGGGGGTAGGATGCACCCACTGTTCCTGGGGCGCAGATCAGGGGGCAAGTTCACCAGCAAGCCCTTGGAGATTGTTCAGCACAAGTTGGTTTAAAAGTCTTTTTCTGTAGTCTTTTCCTCTCCTTCCAGCAGACAGGCACCCACTGCAGGCCAGTCTCTCAGGCAGAGAGACAGTACTCCTCCTTCAGCTTCTCCAGGTCCTTCTCCTTCAGGCGGAGGTTCGTCGTTGCGTAAACAGGATCTGATTTCTTAGGAGCAGGGCTCCCTCTTTTAAAGCACAAATCCTTTGTTCTTTGTCGCCAGGGGGCCTGGGCCTGGCTCAGTCCAGTTCTGGAGCACTTTGTTATGGTGACTCTGCTCTTTCCTTTCAGCAGCAGGGCAGAGACATCAGCCGCTCCACAGGGGGCGGAGCCGGCTTTGTGCTGGCAGGGCACAGGTCTATTCAGAGTCAAGGGTGGACTCCTCCCACCCATCCTGGTGTAATCTCTCTACCCACCACCTGGCAGCCAGCCTGTCTCTTGGAATTCCCCAGCCCTGCTCCTTACTGTTGCTAGGCAGAACACACACACACAGCAGAGGAGGACTGAAATGGCCAGGTCAGTAAATACTAACTTTCTAAAAGTAGTAGTTAGAAACGCAGGATATTAAAATAAACTTTACTAAAAGAAGTATGTTATTATTCTGAGTTCAGGCATACTAAACATAACTTTCTACCATGCTCTATGAGTCCACTGGGATTACAGGGTGTAGTAATTCCAGTAGCCCATTCTGGCCTATGGAGAGCAGGTAGCCTTCAATAGTGAAAAACGAAAATGGCTGTAATTCACTATTAAGACATGCCACACACATCAAGGCATGTCCTACCTTATGCCTACAATGCACCCTGCCCTTGGGCCTACCAGAGGGGTGACTAATATGTAGTTAAGGGAAGGTTTAGGGACTGGCAAGTGGGTGCACTTGCGCAGTCAGCGCGACAGTACCAGACTGCGCGCAGGTTCTGCAGTGGCAGATCCTAGACACATTTTACTAGGCCGCTTCTGTGGGTGGCACAACCAGTGCTGCAAGCCCACCAGCAGCATTTGTATTTACAAGCCCTGGCACTCCTGGTGCACTTTACTAGGGGCTGACGGTAAACCAAATAAACCAATCATGGACACCAATCAATGTATACATTTTACCATAGGGAGAGCATATGCACCTTAGCACTGGTCAGCAGTGGTAAGGTGCCCAGAGTCATAAATCAGCCAACACCAGGTCAGAAAAAATACAGGAGGAAGGCAAAAAGTTTATGGATGACCCTTCAAAAAGGGCCAGGTCCAACAGGGCAGTGCAGTGGTGTTTGGGCAGTGTAGGGGGTAGTGCTGGGGCTGGTGTTTTAGGGTTTAGGGCAGTCTTGTTCAGGCAGTGTAAGGGATCTTGCTGGAGCTGGTGTTTCAGTGTTTAGGGCAATGCAGTGATGTTCGGGCAGTGTAGGGGGCCTTTTGGGGGTTATGGTTTTTCAGGGTTTAAGGCAGTGGGTTTTGGGCAGTGTAGGGGATCTTGCTGGGGTGGTGTTTCAGGGATTAGGGCAGTGCAGTGGTGTTCGGGCAATGTAGGAGGATGTGCTGGGGTGGTGATTCAGGGTTTAGGGCAGAGCAGTGGTGTTCGGGCAGTGCAAGGGGTCGTGCAGGGGGTGGTGTTTTAGGGTTTAGGGCAGTGCAGTGGTGTTCGGGCAGTGTAGGGGGTCATGCTGGTGGTGGTGATTATGGTTTAGGGCAGTGCAGTGGTGTTCGGGCAAAGTAGGGGGTCATTCTGGGGGTGGTGTTTCAGGGTTTAGGGCAGTGCAGTGGTGTTCGGGCAGCGTAGGGTGTCGTGCAGGGGGTGGTGCTTCAGGGTTTACGGCAGTGCTCTGGTGTTCTCGCAGTGTATGGGGTCTTGCAGGTGTGGTGTTTCAAGGATAAGGGAAGTGGTGTTGGGGCAGTGTAGGGGGTCTTGCTGGGGGTGGTGTTTCAGGGTTTAGGGCAGTGGTGCAGTGGTGTTCGGGCAGTGCAGGGGGTCTTGCATGTGTGGTGTTTTAGGGTATAGGGCAGTCTTGTTTGGGCAGTGTAGGGGTCTTGCAGTGGTGTTCGGGCAATGTAGGGGGTCATGCTGGGGGTGGTGTTTCAGGGTTTAGGGCAGTGCAGTGGTGTTCGGGCAGTGTAGGGTGCCGTGCAGGGGGTGGTGTTTCAGGGTTTAGGGCAGTGCTCTGGTGTTCTGTCAGTGTAGTGGGTCTTGCAGGTGTGGTGTTTTAGGGTTTAGGGCAGTCCTGTTTGGGCAGTGTAGGGGTCTTGCTGGGGGTGGTATTTCAGGGTTTAGGGCAGTGCAGTGGTGTTCGGGCAGTGTGGGGAGTCGTGCAGGGGGGTGGCGTTTCAGGGTTTAGGGTAGCGCAGTGGTGTTCTGGCAGTGTGGGGGTTCATGCTGGGGGTGGTGTTTCAGGGTTTAAGGCAGTACAGTGGTGTTCGGGCAGTGGAGGGGGTAATTCTGGGACTGGTGTTTCAGGGTTTAGGGCAGAACAGTGGTGAGCAGGCAGTGTAGGGGTTGTGCTGTGGGTGGAGTTTCAGGGTTTAGGACAGTGCAGTGGTGTTCGGGCAGTGTAGGGGATAGTGCTGGGAATGGTGTTTCAGGGTTTAGGGCAGTGCAGTGGTGTTTGGGCAGTGTAAGGGGTAGTGCTGGGGCTGGTGTTTTAGGGTTTAGGGCAGTCTTGTTCGGGCAGTGTAGGGGATCTTGCTGGAGTTGGTGTTTCAGGGTTTAGGGCAATGCAGTGATGTTCGGGCAGTGTAGGGGGCCTTTTGGGGGTTGTGGTTTTTCAGGGTTTAAGGCAGTGGGTTTCGGGCAGTGTAGGGGATCTTGCTGGGGTGGTGTTTCAGGGTTTAGGGCAGTGCAGTGGTGTTCGGGCAGTGTAGGGTGTTGTGCAGGGGGATTTCAGGGTTTAGGGCAGTGTTCTGGTTTGCTGGCAGTGTTGGGGTCTTGCAGGTGTGGTGTTTTAAGCCTTAGGAAAGTGGTGTTCGGGCAGTGTAGGGGTCTTGCTGGGGATGGTGTTTCAAGGTTTAGGGCAGTGGTGCAGTGGTGTTCGGGCAGTGTAGGGGGTCTTGCATTTGTGGTGTTTAAAGGTTTAGGGCAGTCTTGTTTGGGCAGAGTAGTGGTCTTGCAGTGGTGTTCAGGCAATGTAGGGGGTCATGCTGGGGGTGGTGTTTCAGGGTTTAGGGCAGTGCAGTGGTGTTCAGGCAGTATAGGGTGTCATGCAGGGGGTGGTGTTTCAGGGTTTAGGGCAACGCAGTGATGTTTGGGCAGTGTAGGGTGTAATTCTGGGACTGGTGTTTCAGGGTTTAGGACAGAACAGTGGTGAGCAGGCAGTGTAGGGGTTGTGCTGTGGGTGGAGTTTCAGGGCTTAGGGCAGTGCAGTGGTGTTCGGGCAGTGTAGGGGGTAGTGCTGGGAATGGTGTTTCAGGGTTTAGGGCAGTGCAGTGGTGTTCGGGCAGTGTAGGGGGTAGTGCTGGGGCTGGTGTTTTAGGGTTTAGGGCAGTCTTGTTTGGGCAGAGTAGGGGTCTTGCAGTGGTGTTCGGGCAGTGTGGGGGGTCATGCAGGGGGTGGCATTTCAGGGTTTAGGGCAGCGCAGTGGTGTTCTGGCAGTGTGGGGGGTCGTGCTGGGGGTGGTGTTTCGGGTTTAGGGCAGTGCAGTGGTGTTCGGGCAGTGTAGGGGGTAATTCTGGCACTGGTGTTTCAGGGTTTAGGGCAGAACAGTGGTGAGCAGGCAGTGTAGGGGTTTTGCTGTGGGTGTAGGTTCAGGGTTTAGGGCAGTGCAGTGGTGTTCGGGCAGTGTAGGGGTAGTGCTGGGAATGGTGTTTCAGGGTTTAGGGCAATGCAGTGGTGTTCGGGCAGTGTAGGGGTAGTGCTGGGGCTGTTGTTTTAGGGTTTAGGGCAGTCTTGTTCGGGCAGTGTAGGGGGTCTTCCTGGAGTTGGCGTTTCTGTGTTTACGGCAATGCAGTGATGTTTGGGCAGTGTAGGGGGTCTTGCGGGGGGTGGTGTTTCATGGTTTAAGGCAGTGGGTTTCAGGCAGTGTAGCGGATCTTGCTGGGAGTTGTGTTTCAGGGTTTAGGGCAGTGCAGTGGTGTTCTGGCAGTGTGGGGAGTCATATAGGGGGTGGTGTTTCAGGGTTTAGGGCAGTACAGTGGTGTTCGGGCAGTGTAGGGTGTCGTGAAGGGGGTGATGTTTTAGGGTTTATGTCAGTGCTCTGGTGTTCTGACAGTGTAGGGGGTCTTGCAGGTGTGGTGTTTCAAGGTTTAGGGAAGTGGTGTTTGGGCAGTGTATGGGGTCTTGCTGGGGGTGGTGTTTCAGGGTTTTGAGCAGTGGTGCAATGGTGTTCGGGCAGTGTAGAGTGTCTTGCAGGGGGTGGTGTTTCAGGGTTTAGGGCAGTGCAGTGGTGTTCTGGCAGTGAAGGGGGTCGTGCAGGGGGTGGTGTTTCAGGGTTTAGGGCAGTGCAGTGGTTTTCGGGCAGTGTTGGGGGTCTAGCTGGGGGTGGTGTTTCAGGGTTTAGGGCAGTGCAGTGGTGTTCAGGCAGTGTAGGGGGTCATGCGGGGGTGGTGTTTCAGGGTTTAGGGAAGTGCAGTGGTGTTCGGGCAGTGTAGGGGGTCGTGCATAGGGTGGTGTTTCAAGGTTTAGGGCAGTGCAGTGGTGTTCAGGCAGTGTAGGGGGTTGTGCAGGGAGTGGTGTTTCATGGTTTAGGGCAGTGCAGTGGTGTCACTGTTCGGGCAGTGTAGGGGTCGTGCTGGGGCTAGTGTTTCAGGGTTTAGGGCAGAACAGTGGTGTGCGGGCAGTGTAGGGGCTGTGCTGTGAGTGGAGTTTCAGGGTTTAGGGTAGTGCAGTAATTTAATTTAATTTAATTTTGGCATTTATAGAGCGCGAACGAATACCCGTAGGCGTCTCAGTAGTGTTCGGGCAGTGTAGGGGTAGTGCTGGGAATGGTGTTTCAGGGTTTAGGGCAGTGCAGTGGTGTTCGGGCAGTGTAGGGGATAGTGCTGGGGCTGGTGTTTTAGGGTTTAGGGCGGTCTTGTTCGGGCAGTGTAGGGGGTCTTGCTGGAGTTGGTGTTTCAGGGCTTAGGGCAATGCAGCGGTGTTCGGGCAGTGTAGGGGGTCTTGCTGGGGGTGTTGTTTCAGGGTTTAGGGCAGCGCAGTGGTGTTTTGCCAGTGTGGGGGGTCGTGCTGGGGGTGGTTTTTCAGGGTTTAGGGCAGTGCAGTGGTGTTCGGGCAGTGTAGGTGTCATGCCTTGGCTGGTGTTTCAGGGTTTAGGGCAGTGTAGTGGTGTTCAGGCAGTGTAGGGGGTCGTGGTGGGACTGGTGTTTCAGGGTTTAGGGCAGTGCAGTGGTGTTCGGGCAGTGTAGGGAGTCATGCTGGGGCTGGTGTTTCAGGGATTAGGGCAGAGCAGTGGTGTTTGGGCAGTGTAGGAGGTCGTGCTGGGGCTGGTGTTTCAGTGTTGTTCGGGCAGTGTAGGGGTTGTGCTGTGGGTGGAGTTTCAGGGTTTAGGGCAGTGCAGTGGTGTTCGGGCAGTGTAGGGGGTAGTGCTGGGAATGGTGTTTCAGGGTTTAGGGCAGTGCAGTGATGTTCGGGCAGTGTAGGGGGTAGTGCTGGGGCTGTTCTTTTAGGGTTTAGGGCAGTCTTGTTCGGGCAGTGTACGGGGTCTTGCTGGAGTTGGCATTTCAGGGTTTAGGGCAATGCAGTGATGTTTGGGCAGTGATATTTGGGCAGTGTAGGGGGTCTTGCGGGGGGTGGTGTTTCATGGTTTAAGGCAGTGGGTTTCAGGCAGTGTAGGGATCTTGCTGGGAGTGGTGTTTTCAGGATTTAGGGCAGTGCAGTGGCATTCTGGCAGTGTGGGTAGTTGTTGGACCCGGCCTCGTGGCGTGGTCCTTAACCCCCTAGATTGTGGCCGTTCCCCGCCCCGGCCGTCACGGGCCACCCGTCTGGACTGCACCAAGGCCCTTCACCCGGAGCTGCACGTGGTCGCCTACTCCTCGTGGCTCCGCCATCTTGTTGGCATCCACGTCACACATTGCACCAGCCGGCGCGACCCCGCTCAACCCGGCCTCGACTCCAGCGAAGCCCCGACATCGAGGCACCACGAACTGGCCAGGGGGGTGCCGCAGGAACCATTCATCGCCCCCGGCGGAGGACAGTATCGATGGGACCCCCAACTGTCCTCCCCTCTCGAGGTGTGATCGCCCTGCAACTCCCATGGGCCTGGCGCCTCTCCTGCTGGGCGTCTGGCCACCTCCACCCGGCCACTCCGCCCCCTCGGGCGCATAGGTCCGGACATCAAAGGGCTCCAGACCTATATCTGGGGCGACCCCACCACAGCTCGGCAGTTGTATCCCGGAGTCGAGAGCCCTGCTGATCGAATCGCGGCTGACCCTACGGAGAAGAACTCTTGTCGGAACCATCACGAGCCCTGCTGACTGCGTCGCGGCTCCTTCTTGTGAACCCTTTCTGAACCACCTGGAACATCGGAGCCCTGCAGACGCTGTCGCGGCCCAAACCTCGCTGAAACCTTCCTCGGAGCCCTGCTGACGACGTCGCGGCTCGAGCTGAGCAGAAACCATCTTGAGAGCCCTGCTGATTGAATCGCGGCTCTCCACGAACTGTACGCCAGAGCCCTGCTGACGCCGTCGCGGCTCGACCCCTCCGAGATCGGAGGTCCTCCAGCTTGAGGATAAGAACTGGGCCCCAGGTACCCTCGTACCGCATTCCTGCCAAAGACTGTCCCGCTACCCCTACCCTTCCAAAGAGACATTGAGACTTTTGGTGGATCCCTCGATCCCTTCGTGTAAATATTGAACTCGTAACATTTTATTGATGATAAAGAATTGCTTGTCTTGAGACAACCTCCTTGAGTCCGGTGTGGTGGTGTTACTGTGCTAGTACGTGATAGGAGAAGGATCTCTCAGGAGACTTCTCGGCAGCGCTCGGCTACTTCGTGCAGTGAGAGGGCCCCCCCTTGGTGGTCTCACCGACTCCTCGGGGTCCGCCTTCCAACATTTGGTGGCCAGCGACGGGATTCGAGCCGAACGCAGTACGTACCAGCCAGTACCCACTAGCTACCCATCCAAACGAATAGCATCATGAGCAGCCAGGAAAACAACGCGACAATGGAGTTCCAGCCCGAACGGCTGGAAGAATATACGCACAAAGAATTAAAACAGTTCTGCAGAGACAAAGGCATTGCAACCACCAGCCTCGGTACCAAGGAAGAGATGCAGAAAGCTCTGAGGGCATGGTTGGAGGCCGGGGCAGGCCCCTCCCAGGAAGAAGGGCCCTTGCCCCTGACGGAGACCACAGCAACCGCACTGACCCCGGCAACCGGAGGAAGAAAGAGCCTAGAAACCGGCCTCTCCGAAGAAGAAATACGAGAGCGGGAGAAGGTCCGGAGCCACGAACTAGAGCTCGCCCGACTGCGACTGGACGGCGAACTCCAGCTGGCAGAAAAGAAACTGGCCCTCGAGCAGCTACGCCTTCAAGAAGAAATAGAAGAGAAGAGACGACACCGGGAGTTGGAGGAAAAGAAACTAACTCTTGAGCACGAGCGCAGTCTCAAGGAGCTCGAGATCAAGGCCAAGAACGGAGGGACCAACACCCCCAGTACTAGAGACACTCTACCGCCTCCCGAGGCCAAGGTACATATCCCGAAGGAGGTCGTCAAGGAGTATTACAAGAATGACGATATCCAACAATGGTTCAAGGCCTACGAGGTGGCCATGACCTCCCATCGAGTGCCCCGAAAAGACTGGGGCGCAGGCCTGTGGGGGCGATTCCTGAGTGAAGGGCGGGACACGCTGCTCCAGCTACCGGAGGAGGTGATGACCTCCTACGATCACATGAAGGAGGCCCTGCTCACCCGCTACGGGCTAACAGCGGAGATGTACCGCCAGCGGTTCCGAGACTGCAAGAAAATCCCGGGTACCACATGGGTGGAATATGTGGACTTTTTCAGTCGGGCCCTAGAAGGGTGGATCAAAGGCAGCAAAGTAACCACCTACGGGCAACTGGTCGACCTCATCGTGTGGGAACATCTTTCCAACAATTGCTTCGTGGAACTGAGACAGCACCTCCTCGACAGCAAAATGACCGACCCGCGAAAACTTGCCGTCGAGGCCGATCGATGGGTCAACTCCCGGGTCCCCCGGAGCTCAATGGGGGAGCACCAGAGGAACCCCAACGGACCCCCACGCCAGCGCGGTGGGGGGGGAGGGCCGAACAGGAACCGAGACCCTCCAGCTGGGGCCCCCAGGAGCCCCCCTCGAGGGCCACCGCAACCACATCTCTCCCCGAGCCTAGCGCGAAGGGTGGGCCCGGCCCAACCCGGACCACGGCCACCAGTGACCTGCTATGGCTGCCAACAAACCGGACACTTTGCCAGCGACCCGGCCTGCCCTCTGAACCGAAGAAACGGGGCCGGCGGGCCCCCGCCCCGGCAGCTGACAGCCGCCGCCTTGGGGGGAGGAGAAGAAGAAGAAGAGGCCCTCGACCGAGAAAACACTGAGTGGGAGCCGGCAGCCATGTCCCTGGTCTGCCTGGGTAGCCGAGAGATGGTACCCTGCACCCCCATCCCAACCAACACCCAGAAGTACCGGCAGCAGGTCACGGTCAACGGACAACGGGCCGAAGCCCTTCGCGACACCGGCGCCAGTATCACCGCTGTCCGCTGCCACCTGGTGACCCCTGAACAGATTCTACCGAATGTGCTGTGCCCTGTACGGACGGCCGACAACAGTGAAAGCCTATGCCAGATGGCCCTGGTCCCCTTCGAGTGGGGAGGGGTGACGGGCCTGCTGAAGGTGACAGTGCGCGATGACGCCCCGGTCGACTGCCTCCTGGGGAACGACTTGGAGAGTTCCCCCTGGGCTCAAGTAGAACGACGAGAGCACCTCCGAATGTTGGGACTGGCTGATTGGGCCTGCGCCATCACCCGGTCCATGACCGCCCAAGCCCCCCGCTCATCCTCGACCTCCGGCACCGCCCGACCCGAGGGGCTCACACCCCCTCCCGCCAGTAGCGAGGAGGAGGCGGACACCGACCCTGGGCCCAGCGAATCCTCCCCCGAAGAGATGGCTTCTCCGAGCGCCCTACCAGAGCTGACGCAATGGCAACACGAAGGGGGCCCCACCCGAGAGCAGTTCCAGCAAGAGCAACAGTCCTGTCCCTCTCTCGAAGGGGTCCGACAGCAGGCGACCGCGCAAGCCAACGGTGACCAGACCGGCACCCACTGGATCTACTGGGCCGAGGGCCTGTTGTACAGTGAACAGAAAGTAGCAGAACTCGGGGCCAGCCGCGTGTTGGTGGTCCCCCTCCGCTTCCGGGAGTTCCTTCTCAACCTGGCCCATGATGTGCCCCTCGCCGGACACTTGGGGCAAGACAAAACGTACAGTCGTCTGGTGACCCACTTCTACTGGCCCCGGATGCGGAGAGATGTGGACAACCACTGCCGGTCCTGCCAGACCTGCCAAGCCAGCGGAAAGACGGGGGGTCGGGTCAAGGCCCCCCTCCAGCCCTTTCCCGCCGTCAGCACCCCGTTTGAACGAGTCGGAATCGACATTGTGGGACCCCTGGACCCCCAAACCGCCCTGGGCCACCGCTTCATCCTGGTCCTCGTGGACCACGCCACCAGGTACCCGTAGGCGGTCCCGCTCAGAACTATAACGGCCCCTGTGGTAGGCCGGGCCTTGATGGGGATCTTCTCCAGAGTGGGATTCCCCAGCGAAGTGGTGAGCGACCGCGGCACGAACTTTATCTCCAGGTACATGCGGTCCCTGTGGCAACAGTGCGGGGTCACATACAAGTTCACGACCCCATATCACCCTCAGGGGAACGGACTGGTTGAGCGGTTCAACCGAACATTGAAAGGGATGATCCAGGGCCTGGAAGAACCCCTCAGGCGGAAATGGGATGTCCTGCTGCCCTGCCTCCTGTTTGCCTATCGGGAGGTCCCGCAGAAGTCCCTGGGGTTCAGCCCGTTTGAACTATTGTATGGACACCCGGTCCGCGGACCGCTCAGCCTGGTCAAGGAGGGCTGGGAGATGAAGCCCCGAGGCGCCCCTCCTGACGTCTACCGATACCTCCTGACCCTCCGAAACCAGACCCGCAAGTTCCGAGCCATAGCCGAAGCCAACCTCGAGGCCAGCCAGGAGGACATGAAGCGGTGGTACGATCGCAACACTTCTACTGTAGAATTCGAGCCAGGTCAGAAAGTATGGGTCATGGCCCCGGTCGAACCCGGCGCCCTCCAGGACAAGTGGACCGGGCCCTTCAAGGTGGTGGAGTAGAAAAGTCCCGTCACCTACCTGGTCGATCTGGAGTCCCCCCGGAACACCCTCCGGGTCCTACATGCTAACCGGCTAAAACCCCACTTCGCCCGGACCGAACTGAGCCTGCTGCTGGCGACCGACAAGGGGGGCGAGGACGACTCCGAGCCCTTGCCCGACCTCTTGCAATCCGACATTCACGATGGATCGATCGAAGGGGTCCAACTCGCCTCGTCCCTGACCCCGGAACAGCGCAACGACTGCCAGCGATTACTGCGGGACTACGCAGCCCTCTTCTCTCTCACCACGGGGGTGACCCACTGGTGCGTCCACGACGTCGACACCGGGGAGAACCCCCCCATACGACACAGAGCCTACCGGGTGCCTGACCGAGTGCGGGCCTGCATCCAGGCCGAAGTAGCGAAGATGCTGGCCCTGGGGGTCATCGAGCCTTCCGACAGCCCGTGGGCCAGCCCTGTCGTCCTGGTGCCCAAGGCCGCAGCTCCCGGTCACCCCCCGGAGTTGCGATTCTGCGTGGACTACCGAGCCCTGAATGTAGTAACCAAGACGGACGCACACCCGATACCCCGGGCCGACGAACTCATCGACCGCCTAGGGGCCGCTCGCTACTTGAGCACGCTGGACCTCACCGCCGGGTACTGGCAAATCCAGCTCACCCCCGGCGCCCAAGAAAGATCCGCCTTTTCGACTCCGGATGGGCATTACCACTTTCGGGTGATGCCCTTCGGAATGAAGAACGCCCCGGCCACCTTCCAAAGACTGGTGAACAAGGTTTTGGCCGGGCTTGAGGCCTTCAGCGCGGCCTACTTAGATGACATTGCCGTGTACAGCAACCACTGGGCCGAGCACCTCCTCCACCTGAAGGCCGTCCTGGCCGCCCTCCAGCGGGCCGGGCTCACAATCAAGGCCAGCAAATGCCAAATCGGCCACGGATCCGTGACCTACCTGGGCCATCAAGTGGGGAGCGGGCAGGTGGCCCCCCTCCAGGCGAAGATAGATGCCATCCAGACCTGGGAACCCCCCACTACCCAGACCGCTGTCCGGGCCTTCCTGGGCCTCACCGGATACTATCGGCGGTTTATCCGGGACTATGGGAGCATTGTTGGCCCCCTCACAGAGTTAACGTCCAAAAAACAGCCCAAAAAGGTACACTGGACACCCCGCTGCCAAACAGCCTTCGACACCCTCAAAACGGCCATGTGTACTGCTTTGGTGCTGCAGGCCCCGGACTACCAGAAGGAGTTCGTGGTACAGACGGACGCCTCCGAGTATGGGATCGTGGCCGTCCTCTCCCAAACTGACGAAAAGGGGCTCGACCGACCAGTGGCCTTCATCAGCCGGCAAATACTGCCCCGGGAGCAACGCTGGAGCACTATTGAGCGCGAGGCCTTCGCTGTGGTGTGGGCCCTCAAGAAGCTCTGGCCCTACCTCTTTGGCGCCCACTTCCGGGTCCAGACCGACCACCGGCCCTTGCAATGGTTAATGCGCATGCGGGGCGAGAACCCCAAGCTGCTGCGATGGTCCATCTCGCTACAAGGGATGGACTTTGACGTCGAACACCGGCCCGGCAATGACCACGCCAACGCCGACGGCCTGTCCCGCTTCTTCCGCCTTGACGAGGAGAATCCCCAAGGAGATGGGTGACTCTCCATGCCTTCGGCTGGGGGGGACGCCTGTTGGACCCGGCCTCGTGGCGTGGTCCTTAACCCCCTGGATTGTGGCCGTTCCCCGCCCCGGCCGTCACGGGCCACCCGTCTGGACTGCACCAAGGCCCTTCACCCGGAGCTTCACGTGGTCGCCTACTCCTCGTGGCTCCGCCATCTTGTTGGCATCCACGTCACACCGTGCACCAGCCGGCGCGACCCCGCTCAACCCGGCCTCGACCCCAGCGAAGCCCCGACATCGAGGCACCACGAACAGGCCAGGGGGGTGCCGCAGGAACCATTCATCGCCCCCGGCGGAGGACAGTATCGATGGGACCTCCAACTGTCCTCCCCTCTCGAGGTGTGATCGCCCTGCAACTCCCATGGGCCTGGCGCCTCTCCTGCTGGGCGTCTGGCCACCTCCACCCGGCCACTCCGCCCCCTCGGGCGCATAGGTCCGGACATCAAAGGGCTCCAGACCTATATCTGGGGCGACCCCACCACAGCTCGGCAGTTGTATCCCGGAGTCGAGAGCCCTGCTGATCGAATCGCGGCTGACCCTACGGAGAAGAACTCTTGTCGGAACCATCACGAGCCCTGCTGACTGCGTCGCGGCTCCTTCTTGTGAACCCTTTCTGAACCACCTGGAACATCGGAGCCCTGCAGACGCTGTCGCGGCCCAAACCTCGCTGAAACCTTCCTCGGAGCCCTGCTGACGACGTCGCGGCTCGAGCTGAGCAGAAACCATCTTGAGAGCCCTGCTGATTGAATCGCGGCTCTCCACGAACTGTACGCCAGAGCCCTGCTGACGCCGTCGCGGCTCGACCCCTCCGAGATCGGAGGTCCTCCAGCTTGAGGATAAGAACTGGGCCCCAGGTACCCTCGTACCGCATTCCTGCCAAAGACTGTCCCGCTACCCCTACCCTTCCAAAGAGACATTGAGACTTTTGGTGGATCCCTCGATCCCTTCGTGTAAATATTGAACTCGTAACCTTTTATTGATGATAAAGAATTGCTTGTCTTGAGACAACCTCCTTGAGTCCGGTGTGGTGGTGTTACTGTGCTAGTACGTGATAGGAGAAGGATCTCTCAGGAGACTTCTCGGCAGCGCTCGGCTACTTCGTGCAGTGAGAGGGCCCCCCCTTGGTGGTCTCACCGACTCCTCGGGGTCCGCCTTCCAACAGTAGTCATACAGGGGGGTGGTGTTTCAGGGTTTAAGGCCGTACAGTGGTGTTCGGGAAGTGTAGGGTGTCGTGAAGGGGGTGGTGTTTCAGGGTTTAGGGCAGCACTCTGGTGTACTGGCAGTGTAGGGGGTCTTGCAGGTGTGGTGTTTCAAGGTTTAGAGAAGTGGTGTTCGGGCAGTGTATGGGGTCTTGCTGGGGGTGGTGTTTCAGGGTTTAGCGCAGTGGTGCAGTGGTGTTCGGGCAGTGTAGAGTGTCTTGCAGTGTTGGACTTGGCCCTTTTTGCAGGGTCATCCCTAAACTTTTTGCCTTCCTCCTGTATTTTTTCTGACCTGTTTTTGGCTGTTTTATGACTCTGGGCACCTTACCACTGCTGATCAGTGCTAAGGTGCAGATGCTCTCCCTATGATAAAATGTATACATTGATTGGTGTCCATGTTTGGCTTATTTGATTTACAATCAGCCCCTAGTAAAGTGCACCAGGAGTGCCAGGGCTTGTAAATACAAATGCTGCTGGTGGGCTTGCAGCACTGGTTGTGCCACCCACAGAAGCGGCCTAGCAAAATGTGTCTAAGGTCTGCCATTGCAGAACCTGCGTGCAGTCTGGTACTGTCACGCTGATTGCGCAAGTGCACCTACTTGCCAGTCCCCAAACCTTCCCTTAACCACATATTAGTCACCCCTCTGGTAGGCCCAAGGGCAGGGTGCATTGTAGGCATAAGGTAGGACATGCCCTGGTGTGTGTGGCATGTCATAATTGTGAATTACAGCCATTTTCGTTTTTCACTATTGAAGGCTACCTGCTCTCCATAGGCCAGAATGGGCTGCTGGAATTACTACATGCTGTAATCCCAGTGGACTCAGAGAGCATGGTAGAAAGTCAAGTTTAGTATGCCTGAACTCAGAATAATAAAATACTTCTTTTAGTAAAGTTTATTTCAAAATCCTGTGTTTGTAAATACTACTTTTAGAAAGTTAGTATTTACTTGCTTAGCCATTTCAGTCTGCCTCTGCTGATTGTGTGTGTGTGCTGCCTAGTTTAAGTGAGGGGCAGGGCTGGGGAATTCCAGGAGACAGGCTGGCTGCCAGGTGGTGGGTAGAGAGATTACACCAGGATGGGTGGGAGGAGTACACCTTGACTCTGAATAGACCTGTGCTCTGCCACCACAATGCCGGCTCCGCCCCCTGTGGAGCGACTGATGTCTCTGCCCTGTGCACTGAAAGGAAAGAGCAGAGTCACCACAACAAAGTGCTCCAAAACCGGACTGAGCCAGGCACAGGGCCCCTGGTGACAAAGAACAAAAGAAACTGTGTATAAAAGAAGGAGCCCTGCTCCTAAGAAACCAGATCCTGTTTGCACCAAGAAGAACCTCTGCCCGAAGAGAAGGACCTGGGAAAGCTGCATGGAGGAGTACTGTCTCTAAGCCTGAGAGACTGGCCTGTGGTGGGTGCCTTGCTGCTGAAGGAGAGGAGGAAAAGACTGAGAAAGACTTTGAATTCAACTTGTGCTTTTAAAACAATCTCCAAGGGCTTGCTTGTGAACTTGCCCCCTGAACTGCGCCCCAGGAACAGTTGGCGCTACCCTCCCCTGGAAGAAGAAGAAGCTGCTGTGGGTGGATTTGCAACGCTGACCCCAGAGAACCTGTGTGCCCCCTCTCGCTGAGCAACGTGACTCCTGAATCGATTGTGCTGCTGTGAGCACCGTGAAGGCCTGCCCTGCCTGGCCTGAGCAAAGTAAACAACTGCCCCCTCGAGCCGTAGCTCGCAACGTAAGGAAGAGACTGCCTGTGCCCAAGCGCTGAGCCTCTGCGACCCCCTGGCCGTAGAGACCACTATGAGGACCGGCGGCGCACTGGTGCGCCGATTTTGGACGAAGCCGACAGCGCACCGCACTGAGAAATCACCCCCGAGCTGCCCCTCCTGCTTCTGACCCCCGAGGTGTGCTGCGATGTCCTGAAGCGCCCCACGAAGCATCGTCGTCCACTGCCCAAGCGGGACTGCAACGCGACGTGGTACGCCCCTCTACAGACTTCTGAGGCCGCCACGAACATTGCCCCCAAGAAATAAGGTACTGTGAGCCCAAGCGCCATTGTACGAACTGTACTTTCCTGTGTATGGCCCGTACTGCGCTATCGTACTGCTACGTGACTCACGCGGGAAGCGTAAGACTTGGTGCGGTTCGTACTCAGCTCGTACGGTGCGTCCCGGCGCCTGTACGGTCCGTCCAGCGTTAAAGATATAGATGTTGCTCACGCGGGAAGCGTGAGGTGTGGCAAGAGGCGTACCTACGAAGGTACGGTCCGTACGGCTTGAGTCCTAGTGCACGTGCTCACGCGGGAAGCGTGAGAAACGGCACGACGCGTCCAAAAACTCATACGAACCGTACAGATGGCCCTACAAGGCGTACAGGCCCCCAGAAGGTGCAGATTGCACCAAAAGTGACCATTTTGAGAACTGTGGACTCCCTAAAAAAATTCACAAGTAACTGGAACCTCATTTTAAAGTGAAGAACTGTATTTTTAAAGCCTGCTTAAAGAACTTTATATAAAGAACTTTATTTTTATAAATATAGCCTTGTGTCTCTGTGTGGTGGGTTGGTGGTTATTGTGGGACGCCTTGAATGCTTAACCTAATGCCCTCTGGAATCTAGCCTGACTGCTCGCGCCACGTTACCTAGAGGGTGAGCAGGGGTTATTTTCTTAGAGTAATCCTTCGCCCTGACTTAGAGGAAAGGGTCCCTGCTTGTCGCAAGTGCATACCTGCGCCAACCAGAGACCCCGGATTCTAACATGCAGGGGGTGGTGTTTCAGGGTTTAGGGCAGTGCAGTGGTGTTCTGGCAGTGGAGGGGGTCGTGCAGGGGGTGGTGTTTCAGGGTTTAGGGCAGTGCAGTGGTGTTCGGGCAGTGTTGGGGGTCTAGCTGGGGGTGGGGTTTCAGGGTTTAGGGCAGTGGTGTTCGGGCAGTGTTGGGGGTCATGCGGGGGGTTGTGTTTCAGGGTTTAGGGCAGTGCAGTGGTGTTCGGGCAGTGTAGGGAGTCATGCGGGGGGTTGTGTTTCAGGGTTTAGGGCAGTGCAGTGGTGTTCGGGCAGTGTTGGGAGTCATGCAGGGGTGGTGTTTCAGGGTTTAGGGAAGTGCAGTAGTGTTCGGGCAGTGTAGGGGGTCGTGCATAGGGTGGTGTTTCAAGGTTTAGGGCAGTGCAGTAGTGTTCAGGCAGTGTAGGGGTCATGCAGGGAGTGGTGTTTCAGGGTTTAGGGCAGTGCAGTGGTGTTCGGGCAGTGTATGGGTCGTGCTGGGGCTAGTGTTTCAGGGTTTAGGGCAGAACAGTGGTGTGCTGTCAGTGTAGTGGCTGTGCTGTGGGTGGAGTTTCAGGGTTTAGGGCAGTGCAGTGGTGTTCGGGCAGTGTAGGGGGTAGTGCCGGGAATGGTGTTTCAGGGTTTAGGGCAGTGCAGTGGTGTTCGGGCAGTGTAGGGGGTAGTGCTGGGGCTGGTGTTTTAGGGTTTAGGGCAGTCTTGTTCGGGCAGTGTAGGGGGTCTTGCTGGAGTTGGAGTTTCAGGGTTTAAGGCAGAAGGTTTCGGACAGTGTAGGGGTCTTGCTGGGGGGGTGTTTCAGGGTTTAGGTCAGTGCAATGGTGTTCAGGCAGTGTGGGGGGTCATGCAGAAGGGGTGTTGTTTCAGGGTTTAGGGCAGCGCAGTGGTGTTCGGGCAGTGTAGGGGGACGTGCGAGGGGTTGTATTTCAGGGTTTAGGGCAGTGAAGTGGTGTTCGGGCAGTGTAGGGGGTCATGCTAGGGGAGGACTTTCAGTGTTAAGGCCAGTGCAATGGTGTTCGGGCAGTGTAGGGAGTCATGCAGGGATGGTGTTTCAGGGTTTAGGGAAGTGCAGTGGTGTTCGGGCAGTGTAGGGGGTCGTGCATAGGGTGGTGTTTCAAGGTTTAGGGCAGTGCAGTAGTGTTCAGGCAGTTTATGGGTTCATGCAGGGAGTGGTGTTTCAGGATTTAGGGCAGTGCAGTGGTGTTCGGGCAGTGTAGGGGTCGTGCTGGGGCTAGTGTTTCAGGGTTTAGGGCAGAACAGTGGCGTGCTTTCAGTGTAGTGGCTGTGCTGTGGGTGGAGTTTCTGGGATTAGGGCAGTGCAGTGGTGTTCGGGCAGTGTAGGGGGTAGTGCTGGGGCTGGTGTTTTAGGGTTTAGGGCAGTCTTGTTCGGGCAGTGTAGGGGGTCTTGCAGGAGTTGGAGTTTCAGGGTTTAAGGCAGAAGGTTTCGGACAGTGTAGGGGGTCTTGCTGGGGGTGGTGTTTCAGGGTTTAGGTCAGTGCAGTGGTGTTCAGGCAGTGTGGGGGGTCATGCAGAAGGGGTGTTGTTTCAGGGTTTAGGGCAGCGCAGTGGTGTTCGGGCAGTGTAGGGGGTCGTGCGAGGGGTTGTATTTCAGGGTTTAGGGCAGTGAAGTGGTGTTCGGGCAGTGTAGGGTGTCATGCTAGGGGAGGAATTTCAGGGTTTAGGCCAGTGCAATGGTGTTCGGGCAGTGTAGGGAGTCATGCAGGGTTGGTGTTTCAGGGTTTAGGGAAGTGCAGTGGCGTTCGGGCAGTGTAGGGGATTGTGCATAGGGTGGTGTTTCAAGGTTTAGGGCAGTGCAGTAGTGTTCAGCCAGTGTAGGGGTCATGCAGGGAGTGGTGTTTCAGGGTTTAGGGCAGTGCAGTGGTGTTCGGCCAGTGTAGGGGATCATGGTGGGACTGGTGTTTCAGGGTTTAGGGCAGTACAGTGGTGTTCGGGCAGTGTAGGGAGTCATGCTGGGGCTGGTGTTTCAGGGTTTAGGGCAGTGCAGTGGTGTTCGGGCAGTGTAGGGAGTCATGCAGGGATGGTGTTTCAGGGTTTAGGGAAGTGCAGTGGTGTTCGGGCAGTGTAGGGGGTCGTGCATAGGGTGGTGTTTCAAGGTTTAGGGCAGTGCAGTAGTGTTCAGGCAGTTTATGGGTTCATGCAGGGAGTGGTGTTTCAGGATTTAGGGCAGTGCAGTGGTGTTCGGGCAGTGTAGGGGTCGTGCTGGGGCTAGTGTTTCAGGGTTTAGGGCAGAACAGTGGCGTGCTGTCAGTGTAGTGGCTGTGCTGTGGGTGGAGTTTCTGGGATTAGGGCAGTGCAGTGGTGTTCGGGCAGTGTAGGGGGTAGTGCTGGGGCTGGTGTTTTAGGGTTTAGGGCAGTCTTGTTCGGGCAGTGTAGGGGGTCTTGCAGGAGTTGGAGTTTCAGGGTTTAAGGCAGAAGGTTTCGGACAGTGTAGGGGGTCTTGCTGGGGGTGGTGTTTCAGGGTTTAGGTCAGTGCAGTGGTGTTCAGGCAGTGTGGGGGGTCATGCAGAAGGGGTGTTGTTTCAGGGATTAGGGCAGCGCAGTGGTGTTCGGGCAGTGTAGAGGGTCGTGCGAGGGGTTGTATTTCAGGGTTTAGGGCAGTGAAGTGGTGTTCGGGCAGTGTAGGGTGTCATGCTAGGGGAGGACTTTCAGGGTTTAGGCCAGTGCAATGGTGTTCGGGCAGTGTAGGGAGTCATGCAGGGTTGGTGTTTCAGGGTTTAGGGAAGTGCAGTGGTGTTCGGGCAGTGTAGGGGATTGTGCATAGGGTGGTGTTTCAAGGTTTAGGGCAGTGCAGTAGTGTTCAGCCAGTGTAGGGGTCATGCAGGGAGTGGTGTTTCAGGGTTTAGGGCAGTGCAGTGGTGTTCGGCCAGTGTAGGGGATCATGGTGGGACTGGTGTTTCAGGGTTTAGGGCAGTACAGTGGTGTTCGGGCAGTGTAGGGAGTCATGCTGGGGCTGGTGTTTCAGGGTTTAGGGCAGTGCAGTGGTGTTCGGGCAGTGTAGGTGGTCGTGTTGGGGGGAGTGTTTCAGGGTTTAGGGCAGTGCTGTGGTGTTCGGGCAGTGTAGGGGGTCGTGCTTGTGCTGGTGTTTCAGGGTTTCGGGCTGAGCAGTGGTGTTTGGACAGTGTAGGTCGTCGTGCAGGGGGTGGTGTTTCAGGGTTTAGGCTGGTGCAGGGGTTTTGCGGCAGTGTAGGGGGTCTTGCCGGGGGTGGTTTTTCAGGGTTTAGGGCGGTGGTGTTCGGTCAGTGTAGGGGGTCTTGCTGGGGCTTTTGTTTCAGGGTTTAGGGCAGTGCAGTGGTGTTTGGGCATTGTAGGGTGTCATGCTGGGGCTGGTGTTTCAGGGTTTAGGGAAGTGCAGTGGTGTTCGGGCAGTGTAGGGGATTGTGCATAGGGTGGTGTTTCAAGGTTTAGGGCAGTGCAGTAGTGTTCAGCCAGTGTAGGGGTCATGCAGGGAGTGGTGTTTCAGGGTTTAGGGCAGTGCAGTGGTGTTCGGCCAGTGTAGGGGATCATGGTGGGACTGGTGTTTCAGGGTTTAGGGCAGTACAGTGGTGTTCGGGCAGTGTAGGGAGTCATGCTGGGGCTGGTGTTTTAGGGTTTAGGGCAGTGCAGTGGTGTTCGGGCAGTGTAGGTGGTCGTGTTGGGGGGAGTGTTTCAGGGTTTAGGGCAGTGCTGTGGTGTTCGGGCAGTGTAGGGGGTCGTGCTTGTGCTGGTGTTTCAGGGTTTCGGGCTGAGCAGTGGTGTTCGGACAGTGTAGGTCGTCGTGCAGGGGGTGGTGTTTCAGGGTTTAGGCTGGTGCAGGGGTTTTGCGGCAGTGTAGGGGGTCTTGCCGGGGGTGGTTTTTCAGGGTTTAGGGCGGTGGTGTTCGGTCAGTGTAGGGGGTCTTGCTGGGGCTTTTGTTTCAGGGTTTAGGGCAGTGCAGTGGTGTTTGGGCATTGTAGGGTGTCATGCTGGGGCTGGTGTTTCAGGGTTTAGGGCAGTGCAGTGGTGTTCGGGCCGTGTAGGGGGTTGTGCTGGAGGGTGGTATTTCAGGGTTTAGTGCAATGCAGTGATGTTTGGGCAGTGTAGGGGGTCGTGCTGGGGGTGGTGTTTCAGGGTTTAGGGCAGTGCAGGTGTTTTCGGGCAGTGAAGGAGTTCATGCAGGGGATGGTCTTTCAGTGTTTTGGGCAGTGTAGTGGTGTTCGGGCAGTGTAGGGGGTCATGAGGGGGTGGTGTTTCAGGGTTTAGGGAAGTGCAGTGCTGTTCAGGTAGTGTAGGGGGTCGTGCAGGGGGTGGTGTTTCAGGGTTTAAGGCAGTGCAGTGGTGTTCGGGCAGTGTAGGGGGTCATTCTGGGGCTAGTGTTTCAGGGTTTAGGGCAGAACAGTGGTATTCAGGCAGTGTAGGGGTCATGCTGTGGGTGGCGTTTCAGGGTTTAGGGCAGTGCAGTGGTGTTCGGGTAGTGTAGGAGATAGTGCTGTGAATGGTGTTTCAGGGTTTAGGGTAGTGCAGTGGTGTTCAGGCAGTAAAGTGGGTAGTGCAGGGGCTGGTGTTTTAGGATTTAGGGCAGTCCTGTTCGGGCAGTGTAGGGAGCCTTGCTGTGGGTGGTGTTTCAGGGTTTAAGGCAGTGGGGTTTGTGCACTGTAGGGGGACTTGCTGGGGGTGGTGATTCAGGGTTTAGGGCAGTGCAGTGGTGTTCCGGCAGAGTGGGGAGTCGTGCAGGTGGTGGTGGTTCAGGGTTTAGGGCAGCGCAGTGTTGTTCTGCCAGTTCGGGGGGTCATACTGGGGGAGGTTTTTCAGGGTTTAGGGCATGGCAGTGGTGTTCGGGCAGTGTAGGGGTCATGCCGGGGCTGGTGTTTCAGGGTTTTTGGCAGTGCAGTGGTGTTCAGGCAGTGTAGGGGGTCGTGGTGGGACTGATGTTTCAGGGTTTAGGGCAGTGCCGTGGTGTTCGGGCAGGGTAGGGAGTCATGTCGGGGCTGGTGTTACAGGGTTTAGGCAGTGCTTTGCTGTTTGGACAGTGTAGGGGGTCGTGCTGGGGCCGGTGTTTCAGGGTTTAGGGCAGTGCAGTTGTGTTCGGGCAGTGAAGGGGGTTGGGCTGGGGGTGGTGTTTCAGGGTTTAGGGCAGAGCAGCGGTTTTCGGGCAGTGTAGGTGGTCGTGCAGGGTGTGGTGTTTCAGGGTTTAGGGTGGTGCAGGGGTTTTTGGGCAGTGTATGGTTTCTTGCTGGAGGTGCTGTTTCAGGGTTTAGGGCAGTGGTGTTCAGGCAGTGTAGGGGGTCTTGCTGGGGCTGGTGTTTCAGGGATTAGGGCAGTGCATTGGTGTTCTGGCATTGTAGGGTGTCGTGCTGGGGCTGGTGTTTCAGGGTTTAGGGCAGTGCAGTGGTGTTCAGGCAGTGTAGGGTTCGTGCTGGGGGTGGTGTTTCAGGGTTTAGGGCAGAGCAGTGGTGTTAGGGCAGTGTAGGCGGTCATGCAGAGGTTGGTGTTTCAGGGTTTAGGGCAGTGCAGTGGTGTTCAGGCAGTTTAAGGGTGGGGTTTCAGGGTTTAGGGCGGTGCAGGGGTTTTCGGGCAGTGTATGGGGTCTTGCTGGGGGTGGTGTTTCAGGGTTTAGGGCAGTGGTGTTCGTGCAGTTTAGGGGGTCTTGCTGGGGCTGGTGTTTCAGGGTTTAGGGCAGTGCATTGGTGTTCTGGCATTGTAGGGTGTCATGCTGGGGCAGGTAGTTCAGGGTTTAGGGCAGCACAGTGGTGTGCGGGCAGTGTAGTGGTCGTGCTGGGGCTGGTGTTTCAAGGGTTAGGACAGAACAGTGGTGTGCGGGCAGTGTAGGGGCTGTGCTGTGGGTGGAGTTTCAGGGTTTAGGGCAGTGCAGTGGTGTTTGTGCAGTGTAGGGGCTGTGCTTGTACTGGTGTTTCAGGGTTTACAGCAGAGCAGTGGTGTTCAGGCGGTGTAGTGGGACGTACTGTAGGTGGTGTTTCAGGGTATAGGGCAGAGCACTGGTGTTCGGGCAGTGTAGAGGGTCATGCAGGGAGTCGGGTTTCAGGGTTTAGGGCAGTGCAGTTGTTTTCAGGCAGCGTAGGGGGTCTTGATGAGGTGGTGTTTCAGGGTTTAGGGCAGTGGTGTTGGGGCAGTGTAGGGGGTCTTACTGGGGGTGGTTTTTCAGGGTTTAGGGCAGTGCAATGGTATTCAGGCAGTGTAGGGGGTCATGTAGGGGGTGGTGTTTCAGGGTTTAGGGAAGCGCAGTGGTATTCGGGCAGTGTAGGGTGTCATGCTGGGGGTGGTGTTTCAGGGTTTAGGGCAGTGCAGTGGTGTTCGGGCAGTGTGGGGGGTTGTGCTGGGTGTGATGTTTCAGGGTTTAGGGCATTACAGAGGTGTTCGGGCAGTGTGAGGGGTTGTGCTGGGGATGGTGTTTCAGGGTTTAGGGCAGTGCTTTACTGTTAGGGCAGTGTACCGGGTCGTGCTGGGGTTGGTGTTTCAGGGTTTACGGCAGTGCAGTGGTGTTCGGGCAGTGTAGAGGGTCATGCCTGGGCTGGTATTTTAGGGTTTAGGGCAGTGCAGTGTTTTTCGAGCAGTGTATTGGGTCATGCTGGGGGTGGTGTTTCAGGGTTTAGGGCAGTGCAGTGGTGTTCAGGCAGTGTAGGGTGTCGTGCAGGGGGTGGTGTTTCAGGGTTTAGGGAAGTGCTATGGTGTTCGGACAGTGTAGGGGGTCTTGCAGGGGTGGTGTTTCAAGGTTTAGGGCAGTGGTGTTCGGGCACTGTAGGTGGTCTTGCTGGGGGTGGTGTTCCAGGGTTTAGGGCAGTGGTGCAGTGGTGTTCAGGCAGTGTAGGTGGTCTTTCAGGGAGTGGTGTTTCAGGGTTTAGTGCAGTGCAGTGGTGTTCGGGCATTGTAGGGGGTCATGCGTGGGCTGGTGTTACAGGGTTTAGGACAGTGCAGTGGTGTTCGGGCAGAGTAGGGGGTCGTACTGGGGCTAGTGTTTCAGCATTTTTGGTAGTGCAGTGTTGTTTTCTGGCAGTGTAGGGAAACATGCTGAAGTTGGTGTTTTAGGGTTTAGGGCAGGGCAGTGGTGTTCAGGCAGTGTACGGGGTCGTGGTGGGACTGGTGTTTCAGGGTTTAGGGCAGTGCAGTGGTGTTCGGGCAGTGTAGGGAGTCATGCTGGGGCTGGTGTTTCAGGGATTAGGGCAGTGCAGTGGTGTTTGGGCAGTGTAGGGGTCATGCTGGGGCTGGTGTTTCAGGGTTTAGGGTAGTGCAGTGTTGTTCGGGCAGTGTAGGGGGGTCCTGCTTGTACTGGTGTTTCAGGGTTTAGGACAGAGCAGTGGTGTTCGAGCAGTGTAGGGGGTCGTGCAAGGGGTAGTGTTTCAGGGTTTAGGGTGGTGCAGGGGTTATGGGCAGTGTAGGGGGTCTTGCCGGGGTTGGTGATTCAGGGTTTTGGGCAGTGATGTTCGGGCAATGTAGGGGGTCGTGCTGGGTGTGGTGTTTTAGGGTTTAGGGCAGTACAATGGTATTCAGGTAGTGTAGGGGGTCATGTAGGGGGTGGTGTTTCAGGGTTTAGGGAAGCACAGTGGTGTTCGGGCAGTGTAGGGTGTCATGCTGGGGGTGGTGTTTCAGGGTTTAGGGCAGTGCAGTGGTGTTTGGGCAGTGTGGGGGGTTGTGCTGGGTGTGATGTTTCAGGGTTTAGGGCATTACAGAGGTGTTCGGGCAGTGTGAGGGGTTGTGCTGGGGCTGGTGTTTCAGGGTTTAGGGCAGTGCATTAGTGTTCGGGCAGTGTACTGGGTCGTGCTGGGGTTGGTGTTTCAGGGTTTAGGGCAGTGGTGTTTGGGCAGTGTAGGGGGTCTTGCTGGGGGTTGTGTTTCAGGGTTTAGGGCAGTGCAGTGGTGTTCGGTCAGTGTGGGGGGTCATGCAGGGGGGTGGCGTTTCAGGGTTTAGGGCAGCGCAGTGGTGTTCTGGCAGTGTGGGGGGTTGTGCTGGGGTGGTTTTTCAGGGTTTAGGGCAGAGTAGTGGTGTTTGGGCAGTGTAGTGGGTCTTGTTGGGGGTGGTGTTTCAGGGTTTAGGGCAGTGGAGTGGTGTTTGTGCAGTTTAGGGGGTTGTGGGGGTGTTGTTTCAGCATTTAGGGCAGTGCAGTGGTGTTTGGGCAGTGTTGGGGGCCATGTAGGGGGTAGTTTTTCAGGTTTTTTTTGGCGGTGCAGGGGTTATCGGACAGTGTAGTTGGTCGTGCAGGGGGTGGTGTTTCATAGTTTAGGGCATTGCAGTGGTGTTTGGGCAGTGTAGGGGGCCATGTAGGGGGTTGTGTTTCAGGGTTTAGGGTGGTGCAGGGGTTTTCGGACAGTGTAGAGTGTCTTGCTGGGGGTGGTGTTTCAGGGTTTAGGGCAATGGTATTCGGGCAGTGTAGGGGGTCTTGCTGGGGCTGGTTTTTCAGGGTTTAGGGCAGTGCTGTGGTGTTCGGTCATTGTAGGGTGTAATGCTGGGGCTGGTGTTTCAGGTTTAGGGAAGTGCAGTGGGGTTTGGGCAGTGTAGGGGGTCCTGCGGGGGGTGGTATTTCAGGGTTTACGGCAGTGAAGTGGAGTTCGGGCAGTGTAGGGGGACGTGCAGGGGCTGGTGTTTCAGGTTTTAGGGCAATGCAGTGGTGTTCGGGCATTGTAGGGGTCGTGCTGATGCTAGTGTTTCAGGGTTTATGGCAGAGCAGTGGTGTTCAGGCAGTGAAGGTGGTCGTGCAGGGGGTGGTGTTTCAGGGTTTAGGGCAGTGCAGTGGTGTTTGGGCAGTGTAGGGGTTTGTGCAGGGGGTAGTGTTTCAGGGTTTAGGTCAGTGCAGTGGTGTTCGGGCATTGTAGGATATCATGCTGGGGGTGGTGTTTCAGGGTTTAGGGCAGTGCAGTGGTGTTCGGGCAGTGTAGGGGGTCGTGTTGGGGTAGTGTTTCAGGGTTTAGGACAGTGCCATGGTGTTCGGGCAGTGTAGGGGTCGTGCAGGGTGGGGTGTTTCAGGGTTTAGGGCAGTGCAGTGGTCTTTGGGCAGTGAAGAAGTTCGTGCAGGGGGTGGTCTTTCAGGGTTTAGGGCAGTGCAGTGGTGTTCATGCAGTGTAGGGGGTCGTGCAGGGTGGTGTTTCAGGTTTTAGGGAAGTGCAGTGGTGTTAAGGCAGTGTAGGGGGTCGTGCAGGGGGTGGTGTGTCAGGGTTTATGGCAGTGCAGTGGTGTTCGGGCAGTGTAGGGGTCGTGCAGGGGGGTGGTGTTTCAGGGTTTAGGGCAGCGCAGTGGTGTTCTGTCAGTGTGGTTGGTCGTGGTGGGGGAGGTTTTTCAGGGTTTAGGGAAGTGCATTGGTGTTCGGGCAGTGTAGGGGTCATGCAGGGGCTGGTGTTTCAGGGTTTAGGGCAGTGCAGTGGTGTTCGGGCAATGTATGGGGTCATGGTGGGACTGGTTTTTCAGGGTATAGGGCAGTGCAGTGGTGTTCGGGCAGTGTAGGGAGTCATGCTTGGGCTGGTGTTTCAGGGTTTAGGACAGTGCAGTGGTGTTCGGGCAGTGTAGGGGGTCATGCTGGGGCTGGTGTTTCAGGGTTTAGGGCAGTGCAGGGGTTTTCAGACAGTGTAGGGGTCTTGCTGGGGGTGGTGTTTCAGGGTTTAGGGCAGTGCATTGGTGTTCGGGCAGTGTAGGGGTCGTGCTGGCAGTGGTGTTTTAGGGTTTAGGGCAGTGCAGTGGTGTTCGGGGAATGTGTAGAGGGTCGTGCTGGGGGTGGTGTTTTAGGGTTTAGAAGAGTGCATTGGTGTTCGGGCAGTGTAGTGGGTCGTGCTGGGGGTGGTGTTACAGGGTTTAGGGCAGTGCAGTGTTGTTCTGGCAGTGGAGGGGGTTGTGCAGGGGGTGGTGTTTCAGGGTTTCAGGCAGTGCAGTGGTTTCGGGCAGTGTTGGGGGTCTTGCTGGGGTGGTGTTTCAGGGTTTAGGGCAATTCAGTGGTGTTCAGGCAATATAAGGAGTCTTGCTGGGGTGGTGTTTCAGGGTTTAGGGCAGTGATGTTCGGGCAGTGTAGGGGGTCTTGCTGTGGGTGGTGTTTCAGGGTTTAAGGCAATGCTGTGGTGTTCGGGCAGTATAGGGTGTCTTGCTGGGGTGGTGTTTCAGGGTTTACGGCAGTGGTGTTCGGGCAGTGTAGGGGGTCTTGCTGTGGGTGGTGTTTCAGGGTTTAGGGCAGTGCAGTGGTGTTCGGGCAGTGTGGGGGATCATGCACGGGGTTGGCATTTCAGGGTTTAGGGCAGCGCAGTGGTGTTCTGGCAGTGTGGGGGGTCGCGCTGGGGTGGTTTTTCAGGGTTGAGGGCAGAGCAGTGGTGTTCGGGCAGTGTAGGGGGTCTTGTTGGGGGTGGTGTTTCAGGGTTTAGGGCAGTGTAGTGGTGTTTGTGCAGTTTAGGGGGTTGTGGGGGGTGTTGTTCCAGCGTTTAGGCAGTGCAGTGGTGTTCGGGCAGTGTAGGGGGTCGTGCTGGGGGTGGTGTTTCAGGGTTTAGGGCAGTGGTGTTCGGGCAGTGTTGGGGGTCACGCGGGGTTGTGTTTCAGGGTTTAGGGCAGTGCAGTGGTGTTCGGGCAGTGTAGGGGATCGTGCGAGGGGTGGTATTTCAGGGTTTAGGGCAGTGAAGTGGTGTTTGGGCAGTGTAGGGGGTCGTGCTGGGGGAGGAATTTAAGGGTTTAGGGCAGGGCAGTGGTGTTCGGGCAGAGTAAGGGGTCGTGCATAGGTTGGTGTTTCAGGGTTTAGGGCAGTGCATTGGTGTTCAGGCAGTGGTGGGGGACGTGCAGGAAGTGGTGTTTCAGGGTTTAGGGCAGTGCAGTGGTGTTTGCGTAGTGTAGGGGTCGTGCTGGGCTGGTGTTACAGGGTTTAGGGCAGAACAGTGGTGTGCGGGCAGTGTAGGGGCTGTGTTGTGGGTGGAGTTTCAGGGTTTAGGGCAGTGCAGTGGTGTTCGGGCAGTGTAGGGTGTAATGCTGGGAATGGTGTTTCAGGGTTTAGGGCAGTGCAGTGGTATTCGGGCAGAGTAGGGGGTAGTGCTGGGGCTGGTGTTTTAGGGTTTGGGGCAGTCTTGTTCGGGCAGTGTAGGGGGTCTTGCTGGAGTTGGTGTTTCAGGGTTTAGGGCAATGCAGTGGTGTTCGGGCAGTGTAGGGGGTCTTGCTGGGGGTGGTGTTTCAGGGTTGAATGCAGTAGGTTTCGGCAGTGTAGGGGGTCTTGCTGGGGGTGGTGTTTCAGGGTTTAGGTCAGTGCAGTGGTGTTCGGGCAGTGTGGGGGGTCATGCAGGGGGGTGTTGTTTCAGGGTTTAGGGCAGTGCAGTGGTGTTTTGCCAATGTGGGGGGGTCATGCTGGGGGTGGTTTTTCAGGGTTTAGGGCAGTGCAGTGGTGTTCTGGCAGTGTAGGGGTCATGCTGGGGCTGGTGTTTCAGGGTTTAGGGCAGTGTAGTGGTGTTCAGGCAGTGTAGGGGGTCGTGGTGGGACTGGTGTTTCAGGGTTTAGGGCAGTGCAGTGGTGTTTGGGCAGTGTAGGGAGTCATGCTGGGGCTGGTGTTTCAGGGATTAGGGCAGTGCAGTGGTGTTTGGGCAGTGTAGGGGGTCGTGCTTGTACTGGTGTTTCAGGGTTTACGGCAGAGCAGTGGTGTTCAGGCGGTGTAGTGGGACGTACTGTAGGTGGTGTTTCAGGATATAGGGCAGAGCACTGGTGTTCGGGCAGTGTAGAGGGTCATGCAGGGAGTCGGGTTTCAGGGTTTAGGGCAGTGCATTTGTTTTCAGGCAGCGTAGGGGGTCTTGCTGAGGTGGTGTTTCAGGGTTTAGGGCAGTGGTGTTGGGGCAGTGTAGGGGGTCTTACTGGGGGTGGTTTTTCAGGGTTTAGGGCAGTGCAATGGTATTCAGGCAGTGTAGGGGGTCATGTAGGGGGTGGTGTTTCAGGGTTTAGGGAAGCGCAGTGGTGTTCGGGCAGTGTGGGTGGTTGTGCTGGGTGTGATGTTTCAGGGTTTAGGGCATTACAGAGGTGTTCGGGCAGTGTGACGGGTTGTGCTGGGGCTGGTGTTTCAGGGTTTAGGGCAGTGCATTAGTGTTCGGGCAGTGTACCGGGTCGTGCTGGGGTTGGTGTTTCAGGGTTTACGGCAGTGGAGTGGTGTTCGGGCAGTGTAGAGGGTCATGCCTGGGCTGGTATTTTAGGGTTTAGGGCAGTGCAGTGTTTTTCGACCAGTGTATTGGGTCATGCTGGGGGTGGTGTTTCAGGGTTTAGGGCAGTGCAGTGGTGTTCAGGCAGTGTAGGGTGTCGTGCAGGGGGTGGTGTTTCAGGGTTTAGGGAAGTGCTATGGTGTTAGGACAGTGTAGGGGGTCTTGCAGGGGTGGTGTTTCAAGGTTTAGGGCAGTGGTGTTCGGGCACTGTAGGTGGTCTTGCTGGGGGTGGTGTTCCAGGGTTTAGGGCAGTGGTGCAGTGGTGTTCAGGCAGTGTAGGTGGTCTTGCAGGGAGTGGTGTTTCAGGGTTTAGTGCAGTGCAGTGGCGTTCGGGCATTGTAGGGGGTCATGCGTGGGCTGGTGTTACAGGGTTTAGGACAGTGCAGTGGTGTTCGGGCAGAGTAGGGGGTCGTACTGGGGCTAGTGTTTCAGCATTTTTGGTAGTGCAGTGTTGTTTTCTGGCAGTGTAGGGAAACATGCTGAAGTTGGTGTTTTAGGGTTTAGGGCAGAGCAGTGGTGTTCAGGCAGTGTACGGGGTCGTGGTGGGACTGGTGTTTCAGGGTTTAGGGCAGTGCAGTGGTGTTCGGGCAGTGTAGGGGTCATGCTGGGGCTGGTGTTTCAGGGTTTAGGGTAGTACAGTGTTGTTCGGGCAGTGTAGGGGGTCCTGCTTGTACTGGTGTTTCAGGGTTTAGGACAGAGCAGTGGTGTTCGAGCAGTGTAGGGGATTGTGCAGGGGGTAGTGTTTCAGGGTTTAGGGTGGTGCAGGGGTTTATGGGCAGTGTAGGGGGTCTTGCCGGGGTTGGTGATTTAGGGTTTTGGGCAGTGATGTTCGGGCAATGTAGGGTGTCGTGCTGGGTGTGGTGTTTTAGGGTTTAGGGCAGTGCAATGGTATTCAGGCATTGTAGGGGGTCATGTAGGGGGTGGTGTTTCAGAGTTTAGGGAAGCGCAGTGGTGTTCGGGCAGTGTAGGGTGTCGTGCTGGGGGTGGTGTTTCAGGGTTTATGGCAGTGCAGTGGTGTTCGGGCAGTGTGGGGGGTTGTGCTGGGTGTGATGTTTCAGGGTTTAGGGCATTACAGAGGTGTTCGGGCAGTGTGAGGGGTTGTGCTGGGGCTGGTGTTTCAGGGTTTAGGGCTGTGCATTAGTGTTCGGGCAGTGTACCGGGTCGTGCTGGGGTTGGTGTTTCAGGGTTTAGGGCAGTGGTGTTTGGGCAGTGTAGGGGGTCTTGCTGGGGGTTGTGTTTCAGGGTTTAGGGCAGTGCAGTAGTGTTCGGGCAGTGTGGGGGTTGTGCTGGGGTGGTTTTTCAGGGTTTAGGGCAGAGTAGTGGTGTTTGGGCAGTGTAGTGGGTCTTGTTGGGGGTGGTGTTTCAGGGTTTAGGCAGTGGAGTGGTGTTTGTGCAGTTTAGGGGGTTGTGGGGGTGTTGTTTCAGCATTTAGGGCAGTGCAGTGGTGTTTGGGCAGTGTAGGGGGCCATGTAGGGGGTAGTTTTTCAGGTTTTTTTTGGCGGTGCAGGGGTTTTCGGACAGTGTAGGTGGTCGTGCAGGGGGTGGTGTTTCAGAGTTTAGGGCATTGCAGTGGTGTTTGGGCAGTGTAGCGGGTCTTGCTGGGGCTGGTTTTTCAGGGTTTAGGGCAGTGCTGTGGTGTTCGGTCATTGTAGGGTGTCATGCTGGGGCTGGTGTTTCAGGTTTAGGGAAGTGCAGTGGGGTTTGGGCAGTGTAGGGGGTCCTGCGGGGGGTGGTATTTCAGGGTTTACGGCAGTGAAGTGGAGTTCGGGCAGTGTAGGGGGTTGTGTAGGGGCTGGTGTTTCAGGTTTTAGGGCAATGCAGTGGTGTTCGGGCATTGTAGGGGTCGTGCTGATGCTAGTGTTTCAGGGTTTATGGCAGAGCAGTGCTGTTCAGGCAGTGTAGGTGGTCGTGCAGGGGGTGGTGTTTCAGGGTTTAGGGCAGTGCAGTGGTGTTTGGGCAGTGTAGGGGTTTGTGCAGGGGGTAGTGTTTCAGGGTTTAGGGCAGTGCAGTGGTGTTCGAGCATTGTAGGATATCATGCTGGGGGTGGTGTTTCAGGGTTTAGGGCAGTGCAGTGGTGTTCGGGCAGTGTAGGGGGTCGTGTTGGGGTAGTGTTTCAGGGTTTAGGACAGTGCCATGGTGTTCGGGCAGTGTAGGGGGTCGTGCGGGGTATGGTGTTTCAGGGTTTAGGGCAGTGCAGTGGTCTTTGGGCAGTGAAGAAGTTCGTGCAGGGGGTGGTCTTTCAGGGTTTAGGGCAGTGCAGTGGTGTTCAGGCAGTGTAGGGGGTCGTGCAGGGTGGTGTTTCAGGTTTTAGGGAAGTGCAGTGGTGTTAAGGCAGTGTAGGGGGTCATGCAGGGGGTGGTGTTTCAGGGTTTATGGCAGTGCAGTGGTGTTCGGGCAGTGTAGGGGTCGTGCAGGGGGGTGGTGTTTCAGGGTATAGGGCAGCGCAGTGGTGTTCTGTCAGTGTGGGTCGTCGTGGTGGGGGAGGTTTTTCAGGGTTTAGGGAAGTGCATTGGTGTTCGGGCAGTGTAGGGGTCATGCAGGGGCTGGTGTTTCAGGGTTTAGGGCAGTGCTGTGGTGTTCGGGCAATGTATGGGGTCATGGTGGGACTAGTGTTTCAGGGTATAGGGCAGTGCAGTGGTGTTTGGGCAGTGTAGGGAGTCATGCTGGGGCTGGTGTTTCAGGGATTAGGGCAGTGCAGTGGTGTTTGGGCAGTGTAGGGGGTCGTGCTTGTACTGGTGTTTCAGGGTTTACGGCAGAGCAGTGGTGTTCAGGCGGTGTAGTGGGACGTACTGTAGGTGGTGTTTCAGGATATAGGGCAGAGCACTGGTGTTCGGGCAGTGTAGAGGGTCATGCAGGGAGTCGGGTTTCAGGGTTTAGGGCAGTGCATTTTTTTTCAGGCAGCGTAGGGGGTCTTGCTGAGGTGGTGTTTCAGGGTTTAGGGCAGTGGTGTTGGGGCAGTGTAGGGGGTCTTACTGGGGGTGGTTTTTCAGGGTTTAGGGCAGTGCAATGGTATTCAGGCGGTGTAGGGGGTCATGTAGGGGGTGGTGTTTCAGGGTTTAGGGAAGCGCAGTGGTGTTCGGGCAGTGTGGGTGGTTGTGCTGGGTGTGATGTTTCAGGGTTTAGGGCATTACAGAGGTGTTCGGGCAGTGTGACGGGTTGTGCTGGGGCTGGTGTTTCAGGGTTTAGGGCAGTGCATTAGTGTTCGGGCAGTGTACCGGGTCGTGCTGGGGTTGGTGTTTCAGGGTTTACGGCAGTGGAGTGGTGTTCGGGCAGTGTAGAGGGTCATGCCTGGGCTGGTATTTTAGGGTTTAGGGCAGTGCAGTGTTTTTCGACCAGTGTATTGGGTCATGCTGGGGGTGGTGTTTCAGGGTTTAGGGCAGTGCAGTGGTGTTCAGGCAGTGTAGGGTGTCGTGCAGGGGGTGGTGTTTCAGGGTTTAGGGAAGTGCTATGGTGTTCGGACAGTGTAGGGGGTCTTGCAGGGGTGGTGTTTCAAGGTTTAGGGCAGTGGTGTTCGGGCACTGTAGGTGGTCTTGCTGGGGGTGGTGTTCCAGGGTTTAGGGCAGTGGTGCAGTGGTGTTCAGGCAGTGTAGGTGGTCTTGCAGGGAGTGGTGTTTCAGGGTTTAGTGCAGTGCAGTGGCGTTCGGGCATTGTAGGGGGTCATGCGTGGGCTGGTGTTACAGGGTTTAGGACAGTGCAGTGGTGTTCGGGCAGAGTAGGGGGTCGTACTGGGGCTAGTGTTTCAGCATTTTTGGTAGTGCAGTGTTGTTTTCTGGCAGTGTAGGGAAACATGCTGAAGTTGGTGTTTTAGGGTTTAGGGCAGAGCAGTGGTGTTCAGGCAGTGTACGGGGTCGTGGTGGGACTGGTGTTTCAGGGTTTAGGGCAGTGCAGTGGTGTTCGGGCAGTGTAGGGGTCATGCTGGGGCTGGTGTTTCAGGGTTTAGGGTAGTACAGTGTTGTTCGGGCAGTGTAGGGGGTCCTGCTTGTACTGGTGTTTCAGGGTTTAGGACAGAGCAGTGGTGTTCGAGCAGTGTAGGGGATTGTGCAGGGGGTAGTGTTTCAGGGTTTAGGGTGGTGCAGGGGTTTATGGGCAGTGTAGGGGGTCTTGCCGGGGTTGGTGATTCAGGGTTTTGGGCAGTGATGTTCGGGCAATGTAGGGGGTCGTGCTGGGTGTGGTGTTTTAGGGTTTAGGGCAGTGCAATGGTATTCAGGCATTGTAGGGGGTCATGTAGGGGGTGGTGTTTCAGAGTTTAGGGAAGCGCAGTGGTGTTTGGGCAGTGTAGGGTGTCGTGCTGGGGGTGGTGTTTCAGGGTTTATGGCAGTGCAGTGGTGTTCGGGCAGTGTGGGGGGTTGTGCTGGGTGTGATGTTTCAGGGTTTAGGGCATTACAGAGGTGTTCGGGCAGTGTGAGGGGTTGTGCTGGGGCTGGTGTTTCAGGGTTTAGGGCTGTGCATTAGTGTTCGGGCAGTGTACCGGGTCGTGCTGGGGTTGGTGTTTCAGGGTTTAGGGCAGTGGTGTTTGGGCAGTGTAGGGGGTCTTGCTGGGGGTTGTGTTTCAGGGTTTAGGGCAGTGCAGTAGTGTTCGGGCAGTGTGGGGGGTCATGCAGGGGGGTGGCGTTTCAGGGTTTAGGGCAGCGCAGTGGTGTTCTGGCAGTGTGGGGGTTGTGCTGGGGTGGTTTTTCAGGGTTTAGGGCAGAGTAGTGGTGTTTGGGCAGTGTAGTGGGTCTTGTTGGGGGTGGTGTTTCAGGGTTTAGGCAGTGGAGTGGTGTTTGTGCAGTTTAGGGGGTTGTGGGGGTGTTGTTTCAGCATTTAGGGCAGTGCAGTGGTGTTTGGGCAGTGTAGGGGGCCATGTAGGGGGTAGTTTTTCAGGTTTTTTTTGGCGGTGCAGGGGTTTTCGGACAGTGTAGGTGGTCGTGCAGGGGGTGGTGTTTCAGAGTTTAGGGCATTGCAGTGGTGTTTGGGCAGTGTAGCGGGTCTTGCTGGGGCTGGTTTTTCAGGGTTTAGGGCAGTGCTGTGGTGTTCGGTCATTGTAGGGTGTCATGCTGGGGCTGGTGTTTCAGGTTTAGGGAAGTGCAGTGGGGTTTGGGCAGTGTAGGGGGTCCTGCGGGGGGTGGTATTTCAGGGTTTACGGCAGTGAAGTGGAGTTCGGGCAGTGTAGGGGGTTGTGTAGGGGCTGGTGTTTCAGGTTTTAGGGCAATGCAGTGGTGTTCGGGCATTGTAGGGGTCGTGCTGATGCTAGTGTTTCAGGGTTTATGGCAGAGCAGTGCTGTTCAGGCAGTGTAGGTGGTCGTGCAGGGGGTGGTGTTTCAGGGTTTAGGGCAGTGCAGTGGTGTTTGGGCAGTGTAGGGGTTTGTGCAGGGGGTAGTGTTTCAGGGTTTAGGGCAGTGCAGTGGTGTTCGAGCATTGTAGGATATCATGCTGGGGGTGGTGTTTCAGGGTTTAGGGCAGTGCAGTGGTGTTCGGGCAGTGTAGGGGGTCGTGTTGGGGTAGTGTTTCAGGGTTTAGGACAGTGCCATGGTGTTCGGGCAGTGTAGGGGGTCGTGCGGGGTATGGTGTTTCAGGGTTTAGGGCAGTGCAGTGGTCTTTGGGCAGTGAAGAAGTTCGTGCAGGGGGTGGTATTTCAGGGTTTAGGGCAGTGCAGTGGTGTTCAGGCAGTGTAGGGGGTCGTGCAGGGTGGTGTTTCAGGTTTTAGGGAAGTGCAGTGGTGTTAAGGCAGTGTAGGGGGTCATGCAGGGGGTGGTGTTTCAGGGTTTATGGCAGTGCAGTGGTGTTCGGGCAGTGTAGGGGTCGTGCAGGGGGGTGGTGTTTCAGGGTATAGGGCAGCGCAGTGGTGTTCTGTCAGTGTGGGTGGTCGTGGTGGGGGAGGTTTTTCAGGGTTTAGGGAAGTGCATTGGTGTTCGGGCAGTGTAGGGGTCATGCAGGGGCTGGTGTTTCAGGGTTTAGGGCAGTGCTGTGGTGTTCGGGCAATGTATGGGGTCATGGTGGGACTAGTGTTTCAGGGTATAGGGCAGTGCAGTGGTGTTCGGGCAGTGTAGGGAGTCATGCTTGGGCTGGTGTTTCAGGGTTTAGGACAGTGCAGTGGTGTTCGGGCAGTGTAGGGGGTCATGCTGGGCCTGGTGTTTCAGGGTTTAGGGTAGTGCAGGGTTTTTCAGACAGTGTAGGGGTCTTGCTGGGCTTGGTGTTTCAGGGTTTAGGGCAGTGCATTGGTGTTCGGGCAGTGTAGGGGTCGTGCTGGGGGTGGTGTTTTAGGGTTTAGGGCAGTGCAGTGGTGTTCGGGGAATGTGTAGAGTGTCGTGCTGGGGTTGGTGTTTTAGGGTTTAGGAGAGTGTAGTGGTGTTCGGGCAGTGTAGTGGGTCGTGCTGGGGGTGCTGTTACAGGGTTTAGGGCAGTGCAGTGTTGTTCTGGCAGTGGAGGGGGTTGTGCAGGGGGTGGTGTTTCAGGGTTTAGGGCAGTGCAGTGGTGTTCGGGCAGTGTTGGGGGTCTTGCTGGGGTGGTGTTTCAGGGTTTAGGGCAATTCAGTGGTGTTCGGGCAATATAAGGAGTCTTGCTGGGGTGGTGTTTCAGGGTTTAGGGCAGTGATGTTCGGGCAGTGTAGGGGGTCTTGCTGTGGGTGGTGTTTCAGTGTTTAGGGCAATGCCGTGGTGTTCGGGCAGTATAGGGCGTCTTGCTGGGGTGGTGTTTCAGGGTTTAGGGCAGTGGTGTTCGGGCAGTGTAGGGGGTCTTGCTGTGGGTGGCGTTTCAGGGTTTAGGGCAGTGCAGTGGTGTTTGGGCATTGTGGGGGATCATGCACAGGGTTGGCGTTTCAGGGTTTAGGGCAGCGCAGTGGTGTTCTGGCAGTGTGGGGGGTCGCGCTGGGGTGGTTTTTCAGGGTTGAGGGCAGAGCAGTGGTGTTCGGGTAGTGTAGGGGGTCTTGTTGGGGGTGGTGTTTCAGGGTTTAGGGCAGTGTAGTGGTGTTTGTGCAGTTTAGGGGGTTGTGGGGGGTGTTGTTTCAGCGTTTAGGCAGTGCAGTGGTGTTCGGGCAGTGTAGGGGGTCGTACTGGGGGTGGTGTTTCAGGGTTTAGGGCAGTGGTGTTCGGGCAGTGTTGGGGGTCACGCGGGGTTGTGTTTCAGGGTTTAGGGCAGTGCAGTGGTGTTCGGGCAGTGTAGGGGATCGTGCGAGGGGTGGTATTTCAGGGTTTGGGGCAGTGAAGTGGTGTTTGGGCAGTGTAGGAGGTTGTGCTGGCGGAGGAATTTAAGGGTTTAGGACAGGGCAGTGGTGTTCGGGCAGTGTAAGGGGTCGTGCATAGGTTGGTGTTTCAGGGTTTAGGGCAGTGCATTGGTGTTCAGGCAGTGGTGGGGGACGTGCAGGGAGTGGTGTTTCAGGGTTTAGGGCAGTGCAGTGGTGTTCGGGTAGTGTAGGGGTCGTGCTGGGCTGGTGTTTCAGGGTTTAGGGCAGAACAGTGGTGTGCGGGCAGTGTAGGGGCTGTGCTGTGGGTGGAGTTTCAGGGTTTAGGGCAGTGCAGTGGTGTTCGGGCAGTGTAGAGTGTAGTGCTGGGAATGGTGTTTCAGGGTTTAGGGCAGTGCAGTGGTATTCGGGCAGTGTAGGGGGTAGTGCTGGGGCTGGTGTTTTAGGGTTTAGGGCAGTCTTGTTCGGGCAGTGTAGGGGGTCTTGCTGGAGTTGGTGTTTCAGGGTTTAGGGCAATGCAGTGGTGTTCGGGCAGTGTAGGGGGTCTTGCTGGGGCTGGTGTTTCAGGGTTGAATGCAGTAGGTTTCGGCAGTGTAGGGGGTCTTGCTGGGGGTGGTGTTTTAGGGTTTAGGTCAGTGCAGTGGTGTTCGGGCAGTGTGGGGGGTCATGCAGGGGGGTGTTGTTTCAGGGTTTAGGGCAGCGCAGTGGTGTTTTGCCAATGTGGGGGGTCAGGCTGGGGGTGGTTTTTCAGGGTTTAGGGCAGTGCAGTGGTGTTCTGGCAGTGTAGGGGTCATGCTGGGGCTGGTGTTTCAGGGTTTAGGGCAGTGTAGTGGTGTTCAGGCAGTGTAGGGGGTCGTGGTGGGACTTGTATTTCAGGGTTTAGGGCAGTGCAGTGGTGTTTGGGCAGTGTAGGGAGTCATGCTGGGGCTGGTGTTTCAGGGATTAGGGCAGTGCAGTGGTGTTTGGGCAGTGTAGGGGGTCGTGCTGAGGCTGGTGTTTCAGGGTTTAGGGTAGAGCAGTGTTGTTCGGACAGTGTAGGTCGTCGTGCAGGGGGTGGTGTTTCAGGGTTTAGAGCAGTGCAGTGGTGTTCGAGCGGTGAAGGGGGTCATGCAGGGGGTAATGTTTCAGGGTTGTTAGAAATGGCGATTTCTGGTTGGCTAAGGCTTGCGCCAAAGTCAGGCAGAAACCACCACTCTAGTCAGGGCAAGGAAGTTACACGCCAAAGATAACCCCTGCTCACCCCCTTGGTAGCTTGGCACGAGCAGACAGGCTTATCCCTGAGGCGATGTGTAAAGCGTTTGCGCGCGCACCCAGCAACAACACCCAAGGCCCACCACAAAGGAAACTCCACACAAGGTATTCTATAAAAATAACCTTTGTATTATACACAACACATTAGATAAAAACACACACTCTACAATGTGCCAACAGGCACGGGCAGAATTTACAAGGGATTATATATACAGGGGACAGGGCCACCTGGACCACTGTCAGGAATTAGCACTTTTTAGAACATAGGAATAATACTGTAGTACAAAATAGCAAATGTAGCACACAACCAGTAACTACTGGTAACCAGAAAGTACCACCTACGCAACCCTAACCACCTTAGGAAAATATTGCGCAGGGAATCAGGACCTCACTAGCACCACCTGTGTTAGGGAGAAAACAACCACCTAAGTATCACAATACCTGTAGGGGTCTAAGCACATAAACACATGATGCATAACATTCAGAGGTGTAAAGCAAAGCACATGACGCATAACCACATTCAGAGGTGCAGAAAAGGAACAATAGCGCCAAAACTCACATCAGCCACTATCTGTGGCAGTCCCTAGGCCAACTGGCCTTGAAGGGGCAAGGACGCCCTATGTCCAGAAAGTCAGGGCAAGACTGCGCAGACTGCGCAAGCCAAAACACAGAGGGCCACAACCTAAACGTTGCAGCTGCCCACTAAGTGCTGGGCAGCTGGGAAAATGAGCGTGGGCACCACTGTGCCTCCCAGAACAATATACAGCCCTGGAGCCACCTAGGCTCTAAAAGAAGGATGCCCCCAAAACAGCGTGGGAGCCTCGTGGGCTCTAAAACACAATTTTGCCCAGCGTAGGGTTGGAGCCTCTCAGGGGCTCAGGAGCACTGCCCCCTTCGTTGGAGCCTCTCAGGGGCTCGAGAAAGTAAGGCTGCGACGTTGGAGCCTAAACAAATATGCCACCATTCACGTTGGAGCGGCCCGCTGCCTTCCAGGGCCGCTCGCAGCACCAGAGAGATGCCCTCGTGGTCGGAGTCCCTCGGGACTCTATACAAATGTGCCCCGTCGTTGGAGTCCCTCTCCGGGACTCGAGAGACAAATGTCCCCAGACGTTGGAGCCTAACAGGCTCTAAATCAAACAATGCACCCCGTTGGAGCGATTAGCTGTGGAGCGGGGCCGCTCTGCTTCTGCCTCTCCCCACCCGGACTCCCTTTTTCACTTACCGGCTAGGGGAGAGGTGGCGAAGGTAGGACTCGGTCTTCGGGGCTTGTTCCTCGCGGACTTGGACGGGAATGCGGAGCCTACGGGCTCCGAACACGAAGGCCACACGTCCCAGTGCGGGGTGGGCTCCCGCCTGGGTGGGGGACATGGCGCTTCTCCTCCGGAGTGCCCCGGGGCGCAGGGTAGGCTCCTGCCTGCTCCGGGGCTCAAATTAGCCGCGAGTGTTCGGTGGGAGGCGGGGTAGGCTCCCGCCCTCCTATTTCCGTTTCCGGTTGTCCCGGAGACCCGCCCCCGGCCCGCCTGACTTCCTGGTCGGGCGCCGGAGGGCGATTCGCGGACAAATGCCGGGTGGGCACCGGCGCTTTTTAAAATGCTATAAATCGAGGTGGTCACTCGATAGGGCGGCAATGTCCCGGGCAGGGTGGGCACCTGCCAGGGGACCTCAGGATCGGCCCAGAACGGGGCAAATGCCGGGTGGGCACCGGCTTTGAGAAATAAAGCGCTCTGAGCGCTAAAAGGCAATTACAAGCGCTTCCAGGCGCTTGAGGGACAAATAAAGCGCTCCCAGCGCTTTGGCAAATTAAAGCGCTCCCAGGTGCTTTGGGGAGCAGGAAAGTACCAAAGTCCAGCAATGTTCTTCCCTGCATGCAGCAGGGCAGGGGTGGGGGGCAAGGCTGGACCCAGAGCCAGCTCACTGGGCCTCCAGGCAGGGAGGTAGTCCAGGTGGCGGTCCTCTGGTCCAGCAGCAGCAGCAGCCCCCCTCAGGTAAGATCCTGGCAGAGAACAGTTTCTGTGGGGACACAGCCCCATTTTTATACAGGCAAACCCTTTGTTCTGGGTTCAGGGTGAGGGGGAAAACCAGTCGCAGCTGGTTGGGGAGCACCCTTGATGTGCTCAGCCCCTCACTCTATTCACTGGCAGGGCTAGGGTCGTCAGTCGCACCACAGGGGGCGGGGCCAGCATTGTGTGTGGAAAACCCTGTCCTATTCAGGACCCAGGTGTACTCCTCCCACCCATCTAGCTGCTGATCTCCCCTTTCACCACTGGGTGACTCATCCTGACTCTGGGGAATCCCTAGCCCGTCACATGACATGACCAGCCAATCACGCGACAGACACACTGCACACAGAAGTGCCCACTTCTAGAAGTGGCACTTCCACACTAGGTACATTCACGCCGCACACATCATCGCGCAGCATTCACTCCCACGAGTCCGCACATACCAAACTCGGGCCTGCACACCCCACGCATCAGGAACTACTAGGGACACATACATTCCCCATGCATTCCTATGGGAGGGCAGGCCTATCTCACCACATGCACTCAGAGCACGCACGCACTTTACCCTGGGGCACAGGGAAAAGTGCGCAGAAACCAAAAATCACCACACCAAGTCACCAATAAAAAGCAAAAAGTTCAGGGGTGAACCTGCCAGAAGGGCCAAGTCCAACAAGGGTTTAGGGTGGTTCAGGGGTTTTCGGGCAGTGTAAGGGGTCTTGCCGGGGGTGGTGTTTCAGGGTTTAGGGTGGTGGTGGTCGGGCAATGTAGGGTGGCATGCTGGGGCTGGTGTTTCAGGGTTAAGGGCAGTGCAGTGGTGTTCGGGCAGTGTAGGGGGTCATGCTATGGGGTGGTATTTCAGGGTTTAGGGCAATGCAGTGATGTTCAGGCAGTGTAGGGGGTCATGCAGGGAGGGGTTTTTCAGGGTTTAGGGCAGCGCAGTGGTGTTCGGGCAGCGTAGGGGGTCATTCTGGGGCTGGTGTTTCATGGTTTAGGGCAGAACAGTGGTATTCAGGCAGTGTAGGGGTCGTGCTGTGGGTGGAGTTTCAGGGTTTAGGGCAGTGCAATGGTGTTCGGGCAGTGTAGGAGATAGTGCTGTGAATGGTGTTTCAGGGTTTAGGGTAGTGCAGTGGTGTTTGGGCAGTGTAGTGGGTAGCGCAGGGGCTGGTGTTTTAGGGTTTAGGGCAGTCTTTTTCGGGCAATGTAGGGAGGGTTGCTGGAGTTGGCGTTTCAGAGTGGGGTTTGGGCAGTGTAGGGGGTCTTGCTGAGGGTGGTGTTTCAGAGTTTAGGGCAGTGCAGTGGTGTTCCGGCAGAGTGGGGGGTCATGCAGGAGGTGGTGGTTCTGGGATTAGGGCAGCGCAGTGGTGTACTGCCAGTGTGGGGGGGCGTGCTGGGGGAGGTTTTTCAGGGTTTAGGGCATGGCAGTGGTGTTCGGGCAGTCTAGGGGTCATGCCGGGGCTGGTGTTTCAGGGTTTAGGGCAGTGCAATGGTGTTCAGGCAGTGTAGGGGGTCATGGTGGGACTGGTGTTTCAGGGTTTAGGGCAGTGCAGTGGTGTTCGGACACTGTAGGGAGTCATGCCGGGGCTGGTGTTTCAGGGTTTAGGGCAGTGCTGTGGTGTTTGGGCAGTGTAGGGGGTCGTGATGGGGCTGGTGTTTCAGGGTTTAGGGCAGGGCAGTGGTGTTCAGGCAGTGTAGGGGGTCGTGCTGGGGGTGGTGTTTCAGGGTTTAGGGCAGAGCAGTGGTGTTCGGGCAGTGTAGGGGGTCGTGATGGGGCTGGTGTTTCAGGGTTTAGGGCAGTGCAGTGGTGTTCAGGCAGTGTAGGGGGTCGTGCTGGGGGTGGTGTTTCAGGGTTTAGGGCAGAGCAGTGGTGTTCGGGCAGTGTAGGTGGTCATGCAGGGTGTGGTGTTTCAGGGTTTAGGGCAGTGAAGTGGTGTTCTGGCAGTGTAGGGGGTCATGCAGGGGTTGGTGTTTCAGGGTTTAGGACGGTGCAGGTGTTTTCAGGCAGTGTATGGGGTCCTGCAGGGGGTGGTGTTTCAAGGTTTAGGGCAGTGGTGTTCGGGTAGTGTAGGGGGTCTTGCTGGGGCTGGTGTTTCAAGGTTTAGAGCAGTGCATTGGGGTTCTGGCATTGTAGGGTGTCATGCTGGGGCTGGTGTTTCAGGGTTTAGGGCAGTGCAGTGGTGTTCGGGCAGTGTAGGGGGTTGTGCTGGGGATGGTGTTTCAGGGTTCAGGGTTTAGGGCAGAGCAGTGGTGTTCGGGCAGTGTAGGTGGTCGTGCCGGGGGTGGTGTTTCAGGGTTTAGGGCAGTGCAGTGTTGTTCGGGCAATGTAGGGGGTCGTGCAGGTGTTGTGTTTCAGGGTTTAGGGCGGTGCAGGGGTTTTCGGGCAGTGTATGGGGTCTTGCTGGGGGTGGTGTTTCAGGGTTTAGGGCAGTGGTGTTCGGGCAGATTAGGGGGTAATGTTTCAGGGTTTAGGGTGGTTCAGGGGTTTTCGGGCAGTGTAGGGGGTCTTGCCGGGGGTGGTGTTTCAGGGTTTAGGGCGGTGGTGTTCGGGCAGTGTAGTGGGTCTTGCTGGGGCTTTTGTTTCAGGGTTTAGGGCAGGGCAGTGATGTTTGGGCATTGTAGGGTGTCATGCTGGGGCTGGTGTTTCAGGGTTTAGGGCAGGGCAGTGGTGTTCGGGCAGTGTAGGGGGTCATGCTATGGGGTGGTATTTCAGGGTTTAGGGCAATGCAGTGATGATCAGGCAGTGTAGGGGGTCGTGCAGGGAGTTGTTTTTCAGGGTTTAGGGCAGTGCAGTGGTGTTTGGGCAGTGTAGGGGGTCATTCTGGGGCTGGTGTTTCAGGATTTAGGACAGAACAGTGGTATTCAGGCAGTGTAGGGGTCGTGCTGTGGGTAGAGTTTCAGGGTTTAGGGCAGTGCAGTGGTGTTGGGGCAGTGTAGGAGATAGTGCTGTTAATGGTATTTCAGGGTTTAGGGTAGTAAAGTGGTGTTCGAGCAGTCTAGTGGGTCATGCAGGGGCTGGTGTTTTAGGGTTTAAGGCAGTCTTGTTCGGGCAGTGTAGGAAGGCTTGCTGGAGTTGGTGTTTCAGGGTTTAGGGCAATGCAGTGGTGTTCGGGCAGTGTAGGGGGGCTTGCTGGGGGTGGTGTTTCAGGGTTTAAGGCAGTGGGGTTTGGGCACTGTAGGGGGTCTTTCTGGGGGTGGTGTTTCAGGGTTTAGAGCAGTGCAGTGGTGTTCCAGCAGAGTGGGGGTCATGCAGAGGGCTGGTGTTTCAGGGTTTAGGGCAGCGCAGTGGTGTTCTGCTAGTGTGGGGGGTCGTGCTGGGGGAGGCTTTTAGGGGTTTAGGGCATGGCAGTGATTTAAGGGCAGTGTAGGGGTCATGTCGGGGCTGGTGTTTCAGGGTTTAGGGCAGTGCAGTGGTGTTCAGGCATTGTAGGGGATCGTGGTGGGACTGGTGTTTCAGGGTTTAGGGCAGTGCAGGGGTGTTCGGGCAGTGTAGGTGGTCATGCAGGGGGTGGTGTTTCAGGGTTTAGGGCAGTGCAGTGGTGTTCGGGCAGTGTAGGTGGTCTTGCTGGGCTGGTGTTTCAGGGTTTAGGGCAGAACAATGGTGTGCGGGCAGTGTAGGGGCTGTGCTGTGGGTGGAGTTTCAGGGTTTAGGGCAGTGCAGTGGTGTTTGGGCAGTGTAGGGTGTAGTGCTGGGAATGGTGTTTCAGGGTTTAGGGCAGTGCAGTGGTATTCGGGCAGTGTAGGGGGTAGTGCTGGGGCTGGTGTTTTAGGGTTTAGGGCAGTCTTGTTCGGGCAGTGTAGGGGGTCTTGCTGAGGGTGGTGTTTCAGGGTTGAATGCAGTAGGTTTCGGCAGTGTAGGGGGTCTTGCTGGGGGTGGTGTTTCAGGGTTTAGGTCAGTGCAGTGGTGTTCGGGCAGTGTGGGGGGTCATGCAGGGGGGTGTTGTTTCAGGGTTTAGGGCAGCGCAGTGGTGTTTTGCCAATGTGGGGGGTTATGCTGGGGGTGGTTTTTCAGGGTTTAGGGCAGTGCAGTGGTGTTCTGGCAGTGTAGGGGTCATGCTGGGGCTGGTGTTTCAGGGTTTAGGGCAGAGTAGTGGTGTTCAGGCAGTGTAGGGGGTCGTGGTGGGACTGGTGTTTCAGGGTTTAGGGCAGTGCAGTGGTGTTTGGGCAGTGTAGGGAGTCATGCTGGGGCTGGTGTTTCAGGGATTAGGGCAGTGCAGTGGTGTTTGGGCAGTGTAGGGGGTCGTGCTGAGGCTGGTGTTTCAGGGTTTAGGGTAGAGCAGTGGTGTTCGGACAGTGTAGGTCGTCGTGCAGGGGGTGGTGTTTCAGGGTTTAGAGCAGTGCAGTGGTGTTCGAGCAGTGAAGGGGGTCATGCAGGGGGTAATGTTTCAGGGTTTAGGGTGGTTCAGGAGTTTTCGGGCAGTGTAGGGGGTCTTGCCGGGGGTGGTGTTTCAGGGTTTAGGGTGGTGGTGGTCGGGCAATGTAGGGTGGCATGCTGGGGCTGGTGTTTCAGGGTTAAGGGCAGTGCAGTGGTGTTCGGGCAGTGTAGGGGGTCATGCTATGGGGTGGTATTTCAGGGTTTAGGGCAATGCAGTGATGTTCAGGCAGTGTAGGGGGTCATGCAGGGAGGGGTTTTTCAGGGTTTAGGGCAGTGCAGTGGTGTTCGGGCAGCGTAGGGGGGTCATTCTGGGGCTGGTGTTTCATGGTTTAGGGCAGAACAGTGGTATTCAGGCAGTGTAGGGGTCGTGCTGTGGGTGGAGTTTCAGGGTTTAGGGCAGTGCAATGGTGTTCGGGCAGTGTAGGAGATAGTGCTGTGAATGGTGTTTCAGGGTTTAGGGTAGTGCAGTGGTGTTCAGGCAGTGTAGTGGGTAGCGCAGGGGCTGGTGTTTTAGGGTTTAGGGCAGTCTTTTTCGGGCAATGTAGGGAGGGTTGCTGGAGTTGGCGTTTCAGAGTTTAAGGCAGTGGGGTTTGGGCACTGTAGGGGGTCTTGCTGAGGGTGGTGTTTCAGGGTTTAGGGCAGTGCAGTGGTGTTCCGGCAGAGTGGGGGGTCATGCAGGAGGAGGTGGTTCTGGGATTAGGGCAGCGCAGTGGTTTACTGCCAGTGTGGGGAGCTGTGCTGGGGGAGGTTTTTCAGGGTTTAGGGCATGGCAGTGGTGTTCGGGCAGTGTAGGGGTCGTGTTGGGGGTAGTGTTTCAGGGTTTAGGGCAGTGCAATGGTGTTCAGGCAGTGTAGGGGGTCATGGTGGGACTGGTGTTTCAGGGTTTAGGGCAGTGCAGTGGTGTTCGGACACTGTAGGGAGTCATGCCGGGGCTGGTGTTTCAGGGTTTAGGGCAGTGCTGTGGTGTTTGGGCAGTGTAGGGGGTCGTGATGGGGCTGGTGTTTCAGGGTTTAGGGCAGTGCAGTGGTGTTCAGGCAGTGTAGGGGGTCATGCTGGGGGTGGTGTTTCAGGGTTTAGGGCAGAGCAGTGGTGTTCGGGCAGTGTAGGGGGTCGTGATGGGGCTGGTGTTTCAGGGTGTAGGGCAGTGCAGTGGTGTTCAGGCAGTGTAGGGGGTCGTGCTGGGGGTGGTGTTTCAGGGTTTAGGGCAGAGCAGTAGTGTTCGGGCAGTGTAGGTGGTCATGCAGGATGTGGTGTTTCAGGGTTTAGGGCAGTGAAGTGGTGTTCTGGCAGTGTAGGGGGTCGTGCAGGGGGTGGTGTTTCAGGGTTTAGGATGGTGCAGGTGTTTTCAGGCAGTGTATGGGGTCCTGCTGGGGGTGGTGTTTCAAGGTTTAGGGCAGTGGTGTTCGGGTAGTGTAGGGGGTCTTGCTGGGGCTGGTGTTTCAAGGTTTAGAGCAGTGCATTGGGGTTCTGGCATTGTAGGGTGTCATGCTGGGGCTGGTGTTTCAGGGTTTAGGGCAGTGCAGTGGTGTTCGGGCAGTGTAGGGGGTTGTGCTGGGGATGGTGTTTCAGGGTTCAGGGTTTAGGGCAGAGCAGTGGTGTTCGGGCAGTGTAGGTGGTCGTGCAGGGGGTGGTGTTTCAGGGTTTAGGGCAGTGCAGTGGTGTTCGGGCAGTGTAGGGGGTCGTGCAGGCGTTGTGTTACAGGGTTTAGGGCAGTGCAGGGGTTTTCGGGCAGTGTATGGGGTCTTGCTGGGGGTGGTGTTTCAGGGTTTAGGGCAGTGGTGTTTGGGCAGATTAGGGGGTAGTGTTTCAGGGTTTAGGGTGGTTCAGGGGTTTTCGGGCAGTGTAGGGGGTCTTGCCGGGGGTGGTGTTTCAGGGTTTAGGGCGGTGGTGTTCGGGCAGTGTAGTGGGTCTTGCTGGGGCTTTTGTTTCAGGGTTTAGGGCAGTGCAGTGATGTTTGGGCATTGTAGGGTGTCATGCTGGGGCTGGTGTTTCAGGGTTTAGGGCAGGGCAGTGGTGTTCGTGCAGTGTAGGGGGTCATGCTATGGGGTGGTATTTCAGGGTTTAGGGCAATGCAGTGATGATCAGGCAGTGTAGGGGGTCATGCAGGGAGTTGTTTTTCAGGGTTTAGGGCAGTGCAGTGGTGTTCGGGCAGTGTAGGGGGTCATTCTAGGGCTGGTGTTTCAGGGTTTAGGACAGAACAGTGGTATTCAGGCAGTGTAGGGGTCGTGCTGTGGGTAGAGTTTCAGGGTTTAGGGCAGTGCAGTGGTGTTGGGGCAGTGTAGGAGATAGTGCTGTGAATGGTATTTCAGGGTTTAGGGTAGTAAAGTGGTGTTCGAGCAGTCTAGTGGGTCGTGCAGGGGCTGGAGTTTTAGGGTTTAAGGCAGTCTTGTTCGGGCAGTGTAGGAAGGCTTGCTGGAGTTGGTGTTTCAGGGTTTAGGGCAATGCAGTGGTGTTCGGGCAGTGTAGGGGGGCTTGCTGGGCATGGTGTTTCAGGGTTTAAGGCAGTGGGGTTTGGGCACTGTAGGGGGTCTTGCTGGGGGTGGTGTTTCAGGGTTTAGTGCAGTGCAGTGGTGTTCCAGCAGAGTGGGGGTCATGCAGAGGGCTGGTGTTTCAGGGTTTAGGGCAGCGCAGTGGTGTTCTGCCAGTGTGGGGGGTCGTACTGGGGGAGGCTTTTCAGGGTTTAGGGCATGGCAGTGATTTAAGGGCAGTGTAGGGGTCATGTCGGGGCTGGTGTTTCAGGGTTTAGGGCAGTGCAGTGGTGTTCAGGCATTGTAGGGGATCGTGGTGGGACTGGTGTTTCAGGGTTTAGGGCAGTGCAGTGGTGTTCGGGCAGTGTAGGTGGTCGTGCAGGGGGTGGTGTTTCAGGGTTTAGGGCAGTGCAGTGGTGTTCGGGCAGTGTAGGTGGTCTTGCTGGGGTTGGTGTTTCAGGGTTTAGGGCAGTGGTGTTCGGGCAGTGTAGGGGCTCTTGCTGGGTCTGGTGTTTCAGGGTTTAGGGCAGTGCATTGGTGTTCTGGCATTGTAGGGAGTCATGCTGGGGCTGGTGTTTCAGGGTTTAGGGCAGTGCAGTGGTGTTCGGGCAGTGTAGTGGTCGTGCTGGGGCTGGAGTTTCAGGGTTTAGGGCAGAACAGTGGTGTGCGGGCAGTGTAGGGGCTGCGCTGTGGGTGGGGTTTCAGGGTTTAGGGCAGTGCAGTGGTGTTTGGGCAGTGTAGGGGTTTGTGCTTGTACTGGTGTTTCAGGGTTTACGGCAGAGCAGTGGTGTTCAGGCAGTGTAGGGGGACGTACTGGGGGTGGTGTTTCAGGGTATAGGTCAGAGCAGTGGTGTTCGGGCAGTGAAGAGGGTCATGCAGGGAGTGGGGTTTCAGGGATTAGGGCAGTGCAGTGGTTTTCAGGCAGCGTAGGGGTCTTGCTGAGGTGATGCTTCAGGGTGTAGGGCAGTGGTGTTGGGGCAGTGTAGGGGGTCTTACTGGGGGTGGTTTTGTCAGGGTTTAGGGCAGTGCAGTGGTATTCAGGCAGTGTAGGGGGTCATGTAGGGGGAGGTGTTTCAGGGTTTAGGGCAATGGTATTCGGGCAGTGTAGGGGGTCTTGCTGGGGCTGGTTTTTCAGGGTTTAGGGCAGTGCTGTGGTGTTCGGTCATTGTAGGGGTCGTGCTGATGCTAGTGTTTCAGGGTTTATGGCAGAGCAGTGGTGTTCAGGCTGTGTAGGTGGTCGTGCAGCGGGTGGTGTTTCAGGGTTTAGGGCAGTGCAGTGGTGTTTGGGCAGTGTAGGGGTTTGTGCAGGAGGTAGTGTTTCAGGGTTTAGGGCAGTGCAGTGGTGTTCGGGCATTGTAGGGTATCATGCTGGGGGTGGTGTTTCAGGGTTTTGGGCAGTGCAGTGGTGTTCGGGCAGTGTAGGGGTCGTGTTGGGGGTAGTGTTTCAGGGTTTAGGACAGTGCTGTGGTGTTCGGGCAGTGTAGGGGGTCGTGCGGGGGATGGTGTTTCAGGGTTTAGGGCAGAACAGTGGTATTCAGTAGGGGTGGGCGGAATTTGCGTAATTGCGTTACGCAAATCTCCGCGAAACGGTAAAAAATCTCCGCGAACACGCAGAAATTCCGCGAACACGCGGAATTGCTTGTTCGCGATGCTTTTTTCCTGTTCACAATTGCTGTTTGCGTGCTCGGGGAGAAATATCTCGCGAACACGCATTTTGAGAACGCGAACAAGCAAAAATTTCGCGAAATCGCGGAAAGCAGACTTTTGAGCAATTTCGCGATCTCCGCGGAACGCGAAATTACGCAAATTACGCAAATTCCGCGAGCGGAACGGAATTTACCGCCCAGGCCTAGTATTCAGGCAGTGTAGGGGTTGTGCTGTGGGTGGAGTTTCAGGGTTTAGGGCAGTGCAATGGTGTTCGGGCAGTGTAGGAGATAGTGCTGTGAATGGTGTTTCAGGGTTTAGGGTAGTGCAGTGGTGTTCGGGCAGTGTAGTGGGTAGCGCAGGGGCTGGTGTTTTAGGGTTTAGGGCAGTTTTTTTCGGGCAATGTAGGGAGGGTTGCTGGAGTTGGCGTTTCAGAGTTTAAGGCAGTGGGGTTTGAGCACTGTAGGGGGTCTTGCTGAGGGTGGTGTTTCAGGGTTTAGGGCAGTGCAGTGGTGTTCCAGCAGAGTGGGGGGTCATGCAGGAGGTGGTGGTTCTGGGATTAGGGCAGCGCAGTGGTGTACTGCCAGTGTGGGGGCCGTACTGGGGGAGGTTTTTCAGGGTTTAGGGCATGGCAGTGGTGTTCGGGCAGTCTAGGGGTCATGCCGGGGCTGGTGTTTCAGGGTTTAGGGCAGTGCAATGGTGTTCAGGCAGTGTAGGGGGTCATGGTGGGACTGGTGTTTCAGGGTTTAGGGCAGTGCAGTGGTGTTCGGACACTGTAGGGAGTCATGCCGGGGCTGGTGTTTCAGGGTTTAGGGCAGTGCTGTGGTGTTTGGGCAGTGTAGGGGGTCGTGATGGGGCTGGTGTTTCAGGGTTTAGGGCAGTGCAGTGGTGTTCAGGCAGTGTAGGGGGTCGTGCTGGGGGTGGTGTTTCAGGGTTTAGGGCAGAGCAGTGGTGTTCGGGCATTGTAGGGGGTCGTGATGGGGCTGGTGTTTCAGGGTTTAGGGCAGTGCAGTGGTGTTCAGGCAGTGTAGGGGGTTGTGCAGGGGGTGGTGTTTCAGGGTTTAGGACGGTGCAGGTGTTTTCAGGCAGTGTATGGGGTCCTGCTGGGGGTGGTGTTACAAGGTTTAGGGCAGTGGTGTTCGGGTAGTGTAGGGGGTCTTGCTGGGGCTGGTGTTTCAAGGTTTAGAGCAGTGTATTGGGGTTCTGGCATTGTAGGGTGTCATGCTGGGGCTGGTGTTTCAGGGTTTAGGGCAGTGCAGTGGTGTTCGGGCAGTGTAGGGGGTTGTGCTGGGGATGGAGTTTCAGGGTTCAGGGTTTAGGGCAGAGCAGTGGTGTTCGGGCAGTGTAGGTGGTCGTGCCGGGGGTGGTGTTTCAGGGTTTAGGGCAGTGCAGTGGTGTTCGGGCAATGTAGGGGGTCGTGCAGGCGTTGTGTTTCAGGGTTTAGGGCGGTGCAGGGTTTTTCGGGCAGTGTATGGGGTCTTGCTGGGGGTGGTGTTTCAGGGTTTAGGGCAGTGGTGTTCGGGCAGATTAGGGGGTAATGTTTCAGGGTTTAGGGTGGTTCAGGGGTTTTCGGGCAGTGTAGGGGGTCTTGCCGGGGGTGGTGTTTCAGGGTTAAGGGCGGTGGTGTTCGGGCAGTGTAGTGGGTCTTGCTGGGGCTTTTGTTTCAGGGTTTATGGCAGTGCAGTGATGTTTGGGCATTTTAGGGTGTCATGCTGGGGCTGGTGTTTCAGGGTTTAGGGCAGGGCAGTGGTGTTCGGGCAGTGTAGGGGGTCATGCTATGGGGTGGTATTTCAGGATTTAGGGCAATGCAGTGATGATCAGGCAGTGTAGGGGGTCATGCAGGGAGTTGTTTTTCAGGGTTTAGGGCAGTGCAGTGGTGTTCAGGCAGTGTAGGGGGTCATTCTGGGGCTGGTGTTTCAGGGTTTAGGACAGAACAGTGGTATTCAGGCAGTGTAGGGGGACGTACTGGGGGTGGTGTTTCAGGGTATAGGTCAGAGCAGTGGTGTTCGGGCAGTGTAGAGGGTCATGCAGGGAGTGGGGTTTCAGGGATTAGGGCAGTGCAGTGGTTTTCAGGCAGCGTAGGGGGTCTTGCTGAGGTGGTGTTTCAGGGTGTAGGGCAGTGGTGTTGAGGCAGTGTAGGGGGTCTTACTGGGGGTGGTTTTTCAGGGTTTAGGGCAGTGCAGTGGTATTCAGGCAGTGTAGGGGGTCGTGTAGGGGGAGGTGTTTCAGGGTTTAGGGCGGTGCAGGGGTTTTCGGGAAGTGTAGGGTGTCTTGCTGGGGGTGGTGTTTCAGGGTTTAGGGCAATGGTATTCGGGCAGTGTAGGGGGTCTTGCTGGGGCTGGTTTTTCTGGGTTTAGGGCAGTGCTGTGGTGTTCGGTCATTGTAGGGGTCGTGCTGATGCTAGTGTTTCAGGGTTTATGGCAGAGCAGTGGTGTTCATGCAGTGTAGGTGGTCGTGCAGGGGGTGGTGTTTCAGGGTTTAGGGCAGTGCAGTGGTGTTTGGGCAGTGTAGGGGTTTGTGCAGGAGGTAGTGTTTCAGGGTTTATGGCAGTGCAGTGGTGTTCGGGCATTGTAGGGTATCATGCTGGGGGTGGTGTTTCAGGGTTTAGGGCAGTGCAGTGGTGTTCGGGCAGTGTAGGGGTCGTGTTGGGGGTAGTGTTTCAGGGTTTAGGACAGTGCCGTGGTGTTCGGGCAGTGTAGGGGGTCGTGCGGGGGATAGTGTTTCAGGGCTTAGGGCAGTGCAGTGGTCTTCGGGCAGTGAAGAAGTTCGTGCAGGGGGTGGTCTTTCAGGTTTTAGGGAAGTGCAGTGGTGTTAAGGCAGTGTAGGGGGTCGTGTAGGAGGTGGTGTTTCAGGGTTTAGGGCAGTGCAGTGGTGTTCGGGCAGTGTAGGGGTCATGCAGGGGGGTGGTGTTTCAGGGTTTAGGGCAGCGCAGTGGTGTTCTGTCAGTGTGGGTGGTTGTGGTGGGGGAGGTTTTTCAGGGTTTAGGGAAGTGCATTGGTGTTCGGGCAGTGTAGGGGTCATGCAGGGGCTGGTGTTTCAGGATTTAGGGCAGTGCAGTGGTGTTCGGGCAATGTATGGGGTCATGGTGGGACTGGTGTTTCAGGGTTTAGGGAAGTGCAGTGGTGTTCGGGCAGTGTAGGGAGTCATTCTTGGGCTGGTGTTTCAGGGTTTAGGACAGTGCAGTGGTGTTCAGGCAGTGTAGGGGGTCATGCTGGTTCTGGTGTTTCAGGGTTTAGGGCAGTGCAGGGGTTTTCAGACAGTGTAGGGGTCTTGCTGGGGGTGGTGTTTCAGGGTTTAGGGCAGTGCATTGGTGTTCGGGCAGCGTAGGGGTCGTGCTGGGGTGGTGTTTTAGGGTTTAGGGCAGTGCAGTGGTATTCGGGCAGTGTAGAGGGTCGTGCTGGGGGTGGTGTTTTAGGGTTTAGGAGAGTGCAGTGGTGTTTGGGCGGTGTAGTGGGTCGTGCTGGGGGTGGTGTTAGAGGGTTTAGGGCAGTGCAGTGTTGTTCTGGCAGTGGAGGGGGTTGTGCAGGGGGTGGTGTTTCAGGGTTTAGGGCAGTGCAGTGGTGTTCGGGCAGTGTTGGGGGTCTTGCTGGGGTGGTGTTTCAGGGTTTAGGGCAATTCAGTGGTGTTCGGGCAATATAAGGAGTCTTGCTGGGGTGGTGTTTCAGGGTTTAGGGCAGTGATGTTCGGGCAGTGTAGGGGGTCCTGCTGTGGGTGGTGTTTCAGGGTTTAGGGCAATGCCGTGGTGTTCGGGCAGTATAGGGCGTCTTGCTGGGGTGGTGTTTCAGGGTTTAGGGCAGTGGTGTTCGGGCAGTGTAGGGGGTCTTGCTGGGGGTGGTGTTTCAGGGTTTAGGGCAGTGCAGTGGTGTTCGGGCAGTGTGGGGGATCATGCACGGGGTTGGCGTTTCAGGGTTTAGGGCAGCGCAGTGGTGTTCTGGCAGTGTAGGGAGTCGTGCTGGGGGTGTTGTTTCGGAGTTTAGGGCAGAGCAGTGGTGTTCGGGCAGTGTGGGTGGCTGTGTAGTGGTTGGTGTTTCAGGGTTTAGGGCAGTGCAGTGGTGTTCGGGCAGTGTAGGGGGTCGTGCAGGGGGTGGTTTTTCAGGGTTGAGGGCAGAGCAGTGGTGTTCGGGCAGTGTAGGGGGTAGGCCTGGGCGTAGTTCGCGAAGTAGCACTTCGCGAAGCTACGCAAAGTGAAGTTCGCACTACGCGAGCTACGCGTAGCACTTCGCGAACTGCGTAGTACCTTGTTCGCACTGTGCCAGATGTCGTTTTCAATGATTGCACAGTGCGGTCAAGCAACCGGCACTGTGCAATCATTGAAAATGGCATCTTGCACAGTGCGAGCTGTAGTTTTCTGCAGCTCGAGTAGATTTTTACTCGAGCTTCAGCTTTCTCAACGCGAACTGGTAGTTTCTCATCGCGAGCGGTCGTGAGCATACGCGACCACTCGCAATGGGAAACCTGACCTCCTCGCGTTGGGAATCTCTCCGGGAGGTTTATTTTCCATGCTCGCGATCGCCAACTTGCAGTTGCTGATCGCGAACAAGGAAAAAGTCTCGCCGGGATGTCATTTTGCTTGCTCGCGGTCGCCAACTTGACGTTGAGGACCGCGAGCAAGCAAAAAATGACCGCAGCACTACGCAACACTACGCTACGCGTGTTCGCACTGTGCTACGTGCAGTTCGCGTAGTGCGAAGTAGCGCGAACTTCGCAAACTACGCGAGCGTAGCGAAGTGCTTTGCCCAGGCTTAGTAGGGGGTCTTGTTGGGGTGGTGTTTCAGGGTTTAGAGCAGTGTAGTGGTGTTTGTGCAGTTTAGGGGGTTGTGGGGGGTGTAGTTTCAGTGTTTAGGCAGTGCAGTGGTGTTCGGGTAGTGTAGGGGGTCGTGCTGGGGGTGGTGTTTTAGGGTTTAGGGCAGTGGTGTTCGGGCAGTGTTGGGGGTCACGCGGGGGATGTGTTTCAGGGTTTAGGGCAGTGCAGTGGTGTTCGGGCAGCGTAGTAGGTCATTCTGGGGCTGGTGATTCAGGGTTTAGGGCAGAACAGTGGTATTCAGGCAGTGTAGGGGTCGTGCTGTGGGTGGAGTTTCAGGGTTTAGGGCAGTGCAATGGTGTTTGGGCAGTGTAGGAGATGGTGCTGTGAATGGTGTTTCAGGGTTTAGGGTAGTGCAGTGTTGTTCGGGCAGTGTAGTGGGTAGTGCAGGGGCTGGTGTTTTAGGGTTTAGGGCAGTCTTTTTCGGGCAATGTAGGGAGGCTTGCTGGAGTTGGAGTTTCGGGGTTAATGGCAGTGGGGTTTGGGCACTGTAGGGGGTCTTGCTGAGGGTGGTGTTTCAGGGTTTAGGGCAGTAAAGTGGTGTTCCGGCAGAGTGGGGGGTCATGCAGGAGGTGGTGGTTCAGGGATTAGGGCAGCGCAGTGGTGAACTGCCAGTGTGGGGGGCCGTGCTGGGGGAGGTTTTTCAGGGTTTAGTGCATGGCAGTGGTGTTCGGGCAGTCTAGGGGTCATGCCGGGGCTGGTGTTTCAGGGTTTAGGGCAGTGTAGTGGTGTTCAGGCAGTGTAGGGGGTCGTGGTGGGACTGGTATTTCAGGGTTAGGGCAGTGCAGTGGTTTTCGGGCAGTGTAGGTGGTCATGCAGGGGGTGGTGTTTCAGGGTTTAGGACAGTGCAGTGGTGTTCTGGCAGTGTAGGGGGTCGTGCAGGGGGTGGTGTTTCAGGGTTTAGGGCGGTGCAGGTGTTTTCGGGCAGTGTATGGGGTCTTTCTGGGGGTGGTGTTTCAAGGTTTAGGGCAGTGGTGTTCGGGCAGTGTAGGGGGTCTTGCTGGGGCTGGAGTTTCAAGGTTTAGAGCAGTGCATTGGTGTTCTGGCATTGTAGGGTGTCATGCTGGGGATGGTGTTTCAGGGTTTAGGGCAGAGCAGTGGTGTTCGGGCAGTGTAGGTGGTCGTGCCGGGGCTGGTGTTTCAGGGTTTAGGGCAGTGCAGTGGTGTTCGGGCAGTGTAGGGAGTCATTCTGGGGCTGGTGTTTCAGGGTTTAGGGCAGAACAGTGGTATTCAGGCAGTGTAGGGGTCGTGCTATGGGTGGAGTTTCAGGGTTTAGGGCAGTGCAGTGGTGTTCGGGCAGTGTAGGGGGTCGTGCAGGGGTTGTGTTTCAGGGTTTAGGGCGTTGCAGGGGTTTTCGGGCAGTGTATGGGGTCTTGCTGGGGGTGGTGTTTCAGGGTTTAGGGCAGTGGTGTTCGGGCAGATTAGGGGGTAGTGTTTCAGGGTTTAGGGTGGTTCATGGGTTTTCGGGCAGTGTAGGGGGTCTTGCCGGGGGTGGTGTATCAGGGTTTAGGGCGGTGGTGTTCGGGCAGTGTAGGGGGTCTTGCTGGGGCTTTTGTTTCAGGGTTTAGGGCAGTGCAGTGATGTTTGGGCATTGTAGGGTGTCATGCTGGGGCTGGTGTTTCAGGGTTTAGGGCAGTGCAGTGGTGTTCGGGCAGTGTAGGGGGTCATGCTATGGGATGGTATTTCAGGGTTTAGGGCAATGCAGTGATGTTCAGGCAGTGTAGAGGGTCGTGCAGGGAGTTGTTTTTCAGGGTTTAGGGCAGTGCAGTGTTGTTCGGGCAGTGTAGGGGGTCATTCTGGGGCTGGTGTTTCAGGGTTTAGGGCAGAACAGTGGTATTCAGGCAGTGTAGGGGTCGTGCTGTGGGTGGAGTTTCAGGGTTTAGGGCAGTGCACTGGTGTTTGGGCAGTGTAGGAGATAGTGCTGTGAATGGTGTTTCAGGATTTAGGGTAGTAAAGTGGTGTTCGAGCAGTCTAGTGGGTAGTGCAGGGGCTGGTGTTTTAGGGTTTAAGGTAGTGTAGGAAGGCTTGCTGGAGTTGGTGTTTCAGGGTTTAGGGCAATGCAGTGGTGTTCGGGCAGTGTAGGGGGGCTTGCTGGGGGTGGTGTTTCAGGGTTTAAGGCAGTGGGGTTTGGGCACTGTAGGGGGTCTTGCTGGGGGTGGTGTTTCAGGGTTTAGGGCAGTGCAGTGGTGTTCCGGCAGAGTCGGGGGTCGTGCAGAGGGCTGGTGTTTCAGGGTTTAGGGCAGCGCAGTGGTGTTCTGCCAGTGTGGGGGGTCGTGCTGGGGGAGACTTTTCAGGGTTTAGGGCATGGCAGTGATGTAAGGGCAGTGTAGGGGTCATGTCGGGGCTGGTGTTTCAGGGTTTAGGGCAGTGCAGTTGTGTTCAGGAAGTGTAGGGGGTCATGGTGGGACTGGTGTTTCAGGGTTTAGGGCAGTGCAGTGGTGTTCGGGCAATGTAGGTGGTCATGCAGGGCGGGGTGTTTCAGGGTTTAGGGCAGTGCAGTGGTGTTCGGGCAGTGTAGGTGGTCGTGCCGGGGCTGGTGTTTCAGGGTTTAGGGCAGTGCAGTGGTGTTCGGGCAGTGTAGGGAGTCATTCTGGGGCTGGTGTTTCAGGGTTTAGGGCAGAACAGTGGTATTCAGGCAGTGTAGGGGTCGTGCTGTGGGTGGAGTTTCAGGGTTTAGGGCAGTGCAGTGGTGTTCGGGCAGTGTAGGGGGTCGTGCAGGGGTTGTGTTTCAGGGTTTAGGGCGTTGCAGGGGTTTTCGGGCAGTGTATGGGGTCTTGCTGGGGGTGGTGTTTCAGGGTTTAGGGCAGTGGTGTTCGGGCAGATTAGGGGGTAGTGTTTCAGGGTTTAGGGTGGTTCATGGGTTTTCGGGCAGTGTAGGGGGTCTTGCCGGGGGTGGTGTATCAGGGTTTAGGGCGGTGGTGTTCGGGCAGTGTAGGGGGTCTTGCTGGGGCTTTTGTTTCAGGGTTTAGGGCAGTGCAGTGATGTTTGGGCATTGTAGGGTGTCATGCTGGGGCTGGTGTTTCAGGGTTTAGGGCAGTGCAGTGGTGTTCGGGCAGTGTAGGGGGTCATGCTATGGGATGGTATTTCAGGGTTTAGGGCAATGCAGTGATGTTCAGGCAGTGTAGAGGGTCGTGCAGGGAGTTGTTTTTCAGGGTTTAGGGCAGTGCAGTGTTGTTCGGGCAGTGTAGGGGGTCATTCTGGGGCTGGTGTTTCAGGGTTTAGGGCAGAACAGTGGTATTCAGGCAGTGTAGGGGTCGTGCTGTGGGTGGAGTTTCAGGGTTTAGGGCAGTGCACTGGTGTTTGGGCAGTGTAGGAGATAGTGCTGTGAATGGTGTTTCAGGATTTAGGGTAGTAAAGTGGTGTTCGAGCAGTCTAGTGGGTAGTGCAGGGGCTGGTGTTTTAGGGTTTAAGGTAGTGTAGGAAGGCTTGCTGGAGTTGGTGTTTCAGGGTTTAGGGCAATGCAGTGGTGTTCGGGCAGTGTAGGGGGGCTTGCTGGGGGTGGTGTTTCAGGGTTTAAGGCAGTGGGGTTTGGGCACTGTAGGGGGTCTTGCTGGGGGTGGTGTTTCAGGGTTTAGGGCAGTGCAGTGGTGTTCCGGCAGAGTCGGGGCTCGTGCAGAGGGCTGGTGTTTCAGGGTTTAGGGCAGCGCAGTGGTGTTCTGCCAGTGTGGGGGGTCGTGCTGGGGGAGACTTTTCAGGGTTTAGGGCATGGCAGTGATGTAAGGGCAGTGTAGGGGTCATGTCGGGGCTGGTGTTTCAGGGTTTAGGGCAGTGCAGTTGTGTTCAGGAAGTGTAGGGGGTCATGGTGGGACTGGTGTTTCAGGGTTTAGGGCAGTGCAGTGGTGTTCGGGCAATGTAGGTGGTCATGCAGGGCGGGGTGTTTCAGGGTTTAGGGCAGTGCAGTGGTGTTCGGGCAGTGTAGGGGATCTTGCTGGGGTTGGTGTTTCAGGGTTTAGGGCAGTGGTGTTCGGGCAGTGTAGGGGGTCTTGCTGGGGCTGGTGTTTCAGGGTTTAGGGCAGTACAGTTGTGTTCGGGCAGTGTAGTGGTTGTGCTGGGGCTGGAGTTTCAGGGTTTAGGGCAGAACAGTGGTGTGCGGGCAGTGTAGGGGCTGCGCTGTGGGTGGGGTTTCAGGGTTTAGGGCAGTGCAGTGGTGTTTGGGCAGTGTAGGGGGTCGTGCTTGTACTGGTGTTTCAGGGTTTACAGCAGAGCAGTGGTGTTCAGGCAGTGTAGAGGGACGTACTAGGGGTGGTGTTTCAGGGTATAGGGCAGAGCAGTGGTGTTCAGGCAGTGTAGAGGGTCATGCAGGGAGTGGGGTTTCAGGGATTAGGGCAGTGCAGTGGTTTTCAGGCAGCGTAGGGGGTCTTGCTGGGTGGTTTTTCAGGGTTTAGGGCAGTGCAGTGGTATTCAGGCAGTGTAGGGGTCGTGCTGTGGGTGGAGTTTCAGGGTTTAGGGCAGTGCAGTGGTGTTCGGGCAGTGTAGGGGGAAGTGCAGGGGTTGTGTTTCAGGGTTTAGGGCGGTGCAGGGGTTTTCGGGCAGTGTATGGGGTCTTGCTGGGGGTGGTGTTTCAGGGTATAGGGCAGTGGTGTTCGGGCAGATTAGGGGGTAGTGTTTCAGGGGTTAGGGTGGTTCAGGGGTTTTCAGGCAGTGTAGGGGGTCTTGCCGGGGGTGGTGTTTCAGGGTTTAGAGCGGTGGTGTTCGGGCAGTATAGGGGGTCTTGCTGGGGCTTTTGTTTCAGGGTTTAGGGCAGTGCAGTGATGTTTGGGCATTGTAGGGTGTCATGCTGGGGCTGGTGTTTCAGGGTTTAGGGCAGTGCAGTGGTGTTCGGGCAGTGTAGGGGGTCATGCCATGGGGTGGTATTTCAGGGTTTAGGGCAATGCAGTGATGTTCAGGCAGTGTAGGGGGTCGTGCAGGGAGTTGTTTTTCAGGGTTTAGGGCAGTGCAGTGGTGTTCGGGCAGTGTAGGGGGTCATTCTGCGGCTGGTGTTTCAGGGTTTAGGGCAGAACAGTGGTATTCAGGCAGTGTAGGGGTCGTGCTGTGGGTGGAGTTTCAGGGTTTAGGGCAGTGCAGTGGTGTTCGGGCAGTGTAGTAGATAGTGCTGTGAATGGTGTTTCAGGGTTTAGGGTAGTAAAGTGGTGTTCGAGCAGTCTAGTGGGTAGTGCAGGGGCTGGTGTTTTAGGGTTTAAGGTAGTGTAGGAAGGCTTGCTGGAGTTGGTGTTTCAGGGTTTAGGGCAATGCAGTGGTGTTCGGGCAGTGTAGGGGGGCTTGCTGGGGGTGGTGTTTCAGGGTTTAAGGCAGTGGGGTTTGGGCACTGTAGGGGGTCTTGCTGGGGATGGTGTTTCAGGGTTTAGGGCAGTGCAGTGGTGTTCCGGCAGAGTGGGGGGTCGTGCAGAGGGCTGGTGTTTCAGGGTTTAGGTCAGCGCAGTGGTATTCTGCCAGTGTGGGGGGTCGTGCTGGGGGAGGCTTTTCAGGGTTTAGGGCATGGCAGTGATGTAAGGGCAGTGTAGGGGTCATGTCGGGGCTGGTGTTTCAGGGTTTAGGGCAGTGCAGTGGTGTTCAGGCAGTGTAGGGGGTCGTGGTGGGACTGGTGTTTCAGGGTTTAGGGCAGTGTAGTGGTGTTCGGGCAGTGTAGGTGGTCGTGCAGGGGGTGGTGTTTCAGGGTTTAGGGCAGTGCAGTTGTGTTCGGGCAGTGTAGGGGGTCTTGCTGGGGTTGGTGTTTCAGGGTTTAGGGCAGTGGTGTTCGGGCAGTGTAGGGAGTCTTGCTGGGGCTGGTGTTTCAGGGTTTAGGGCAGTGCATTGGTGTTCTGGCATTGTAGGGAGTCATGCTGGGGCTGGTGTTTCAGGGTTTAGGGTAGTGCAGTGGTGTTCGGGCAGTGTAGTGGTCATGCTGGGGCTGGAGTTTCAGGGTTTAGGGCAGAACACTGGTGTGCGGGCAGTGTAGGGGCTGCGCTGTGGGTAGGGTTTCAGGGTTTAGGGCAGTGCAGTGGTGTTTGGGCAGTGTAGGGGGTTGTGCTTGTACTGGTGTTTCAGGGTTTACGGCAGAGCAGTGGTGTTCAGGCAGTGTAGGGAGATGTACTGGGGTGGTGTTTCAGGGTATAGGGCAGAGCATTGGTGTTCGGGCAGTGTAGAGGGTGATGCTGGGAGTGGGGTTTCAGGGATTAGGGCAGTGCAGTGGTTTTCAGGCAGCGTAGGGGGTCTTGCTGAGGTGGTGTTTCAGGGTTTAGGGCAGTGGTGTTGGGGCAGTGTAGGGGGTCTTACTGGGGGTGGTTTTTCAGGGTTTAGGGCAGTGCAGTGGTATTCAGGCAGTGTAGGGGGTCGTGTAGGGGGAGGTGTTTCAGGGTTTAGGGAAGCGCAGTGGTGTTTGAGCAGTGTAGGGTGTCGTGCTGGGGGTGGTGTTTCAGTGTTAAGGGCAGTGCAGTGGTGTTCGGACACTGTAGCGGGTTGTGGGAGTGGTGGTGTTTCAGGATTTTTTGCAGTGCAATGGTGTTTGGGCAGAGTAGGGGGTTGTGCTGGGGGTGGTGTTTCAGGGTTTAGGGCAGTGCAGTGGTGTTCAGACAGTGTAGGGGGTCATGCGGGGTGGTATTTTAGGGTTCAGGGCAGTGCAGTGGTGTTCGGGCAGTGTAGAGGGTCATAAAGGGGGGCGGTGTTTCAGGGTTTAGGGCAGTGCAGTGGTGTTCGGGCAGTGTAGGGGGTCATGCTGTGGGCGGTGTTTCAGGGTTAAGGGCAGAGCAGTGGTGTTCGGGCAGTATAGGAGGTCATACAGGGGGTGGTGTTTAAGGGTTTAGGGTAGTGCATTCATGTTTGGGTACTGTAGGGATCATGCTGGGGGTGGTGAATTAGGGTTTAGGGCAGTGCAGTGGTGTTTGGGCAGGGTAGAGGGTTGTGCTGGGGGTGGTGTTTCAGGGTTTAGGGCAGTGCAGTGGTGTTCGTGCAGTGTAGGGGGTCGTGCTGCGGTTGGTGTTTCAGGGTTCAGGGCAATGCAGTGGTGTTCGTGCAGTGTAGGGGGCCATGCAGGGGGTGATGTTTCAGAGTTTAGGGTAGTGCAGTGGTGGTCGGGCAGTGTAGGGGTTGTGCAGGGGGTAGTGTTTCAGGGTTTAGGGCAGTGCAGTAGTGGTTGGGCAGTGTAGGGGTTGTGCAGGGGCTGGTGTTTCAGGCAGTGTAGGGGGTCATGCAGGGAGTGGTGTTTCAGGGTTTAGGGCAGTGCAGTGATGTTTGAACATTGTAGGGGACATGCTGGGGGCGGTGTTTCAGGGTTAAGGGCAGAGCAGTGGTGTTCGGGCAGTGTAGGGGGTCATGCAGGGGGTGGTGTTTCATGGTTTAGGGTAGTGCAGTAGTGTTTGGGTACTGTAGGGATCATGCTGGGTGTGGTGTATTAGGGTTTAGGGCAGTGCAGTGGTGTTTGAGCAGGGTAGAGGGTCCTGCTGGGGGTGGTGTTACAGGGTTTATGGCAGTGCAGTGGTGTTCGGGCAGTGTAGGGATCGTGCTGCGGATGGTGTTTCAGGGTTCAGGGCAATTGATGTTTGTGAACAGTCCGGTGAAATCACGAGCTCTGTTCCAAACATGGTGTTGGCCCCATCGCCTTTAATGAGGCATAGATCCGATACACGAAGAATGATGGTGTTTTAAAATGGCCAGAAAACTGTAGTTTTTGAGCCTGACATACTAGATAAGTTGGAAGCAGTTTTATTCAAAAGAAAAGCCCGGCCGGCAATGTTTGACTCTTTCCGCCTTTGGCATAAGGAAGCCAAACAGAAGAAAATTAAGCAGGAAAATCGAGATAAGAAAGCACAGGGTATGACCATTATAAAGGCTGCTCAACAGTTTAAAGATGATGAAGTCGATAATACGATGGAAATTTCAGAGAGACAGCATCGTATGGCGATAGATAAATGCTATCCGATGTTGCCAGCTTCCCCCTCTGATAAAAGAAAGGATTTAGAAGAGGAATCTTTGATGTCTCACCTATTGAGATTGCCTCCGCCCTATGCACAAGGTGCTAATGCACCCCCGTTGTTACAGCCTGTTCAGCCGCCAGTTCCGCCTCCGCCTGTTCCGGCTCTTCCACATTTGCCCCCTCAGGTATTGCCGCCTCTGCCGGCTTTGCCTTTGACTCCTTTGCCTTCGTCTTCTTTGCCTTCTGCTCCTCCGGTAATTACCGATTCCTTTTCAGTTAGTTCGCCTAATACTTTGTCCCCTATTCTTATGTCCAATTCTCCATCTATGCGTAAACGACTTACAGAAACGGTCTCTGGTCTTTTTCAACCTTTCTTTGAGGCGTTAAATGTGTCTCCGGCATTTTCTCGAAGACAGTCTCGTAGTCAGTTCCCAGATTCCGAAGAACGAGAAATGTTGGACTCTCTTGCTCGTAAATGGATTGAAAAGGGTCCTCGGTATAGTGTACCTGATATTATGCCTACCTTCTCACAGTGGAATGAGCCTACGCAGAGATATGTTTTCAATGTTATGTGCGATACTCTTATTAAAGGATGGGAGGATATGGACTTAGGTTCGGTTCCTCAGGGTCTGTTAGATATTCAGGCTAATTTTGATAAAGGTCTCATTGTGGGTTCTAAGGTTGAGGACGCTGTAAAGACACTTGTTTCCTTTAGAACCTTATTTTCCTCACAGACTTTTCTAGATTCCGATCCTTCATTTAGGTTGACACTGAAAAATTATCCAATGAGAGAGGTTCCTCCGGTATGGAGAGAAGAGGTTGCAGCAGCAGGTAACGTTCCACTTATTCCTGCTCACTTCCAGCGAATATAGGTACATGTCCCCTGGAAAAGATTTAGCCCTTAAACAGTCTCTACCGGATCCTCGTAAAAATCCTGCAGGTTATTATAAAGAGTTGTCACAAACTGTTGGAGCCTGCATCATGAATTTAGCAGACATTGATATGTTGATGGGGAATGTAGTTCCACAAGCATTATGGGCTAGGATTCATAAAGAGAATCATGCCCAAGAATTAGGTGGAGATTGGGATGCTATCATCGCCGCAGATAGAAACCAAGTGGGTGGTGCCAAGCCTGATGCTTTGATTTCAGAACTCCCTGGTAGGATTATTACATTAATGAAAATGATGATGCCTGCCTTGAGAGTTAATTGGGATAAACTAGCCGCGTGTAAACAGAAGAAAGATGAGAGTGTCTCCGATTTCTTTACTCGTTTCGAGGAGACATTCATTGATCACAGTGGTCAGGACATGACTACTGAGGGTGAACAGCGGTTATTTGTGGATAAGTTCGTATTTAATTTGCTTCCCGAGCTGTCGCATAAGTTGAAAGACTCCGAAAGTTCATGGGCTGTTTCTTCTTCAGTCCAGATATTGGCTACTGCTCAATATTATGAAAATAGAGATAAAGAAGAAAGAGATAAGCAAGAGAAAATGACTAAAGAATTAAAAACTAAAGTTCTCTTGCAACAGGCTTATCCGCCTCGTTATGCTCAGCCCCAGTTTCAACAGCCTCCGCAGTTTCAGAGGGTGTATCAAAAGCCTGAGCCATATATTCTGCGACCTTCATTAGGACCTAATCAATGTACCTACTGTAGAGAGGAAGGTCACTTCAAGAATAGTTCTCCGGTTTTATTGCAGCGAAATGGGACACCATCTGCTTCACGAGGTCGTGCTGGCCTCCAGTCAGCAAACAGAGGTAGAGGTCGGGGTATGTTGACCCAAGAACAGCGTTCCCTTCCTCCTTCTAATTCCGTGAATTACTTTGATCAGCAAAATGCTCGGTCTACACAGTATTACAATGAGGATTATTACATTGAAGACGGGAATGAAAGTCTTCATGCTAACTAGGACAGCCATGGACAAAGTAAGGGAGTTGTGTTGATTCCAGTAGATCAGAATGGACCTTATGTTAAAGTCACTACAATGGGTGTTTCAGAGCCATTTCTTTTAGATACTGGTGCAATGAGAAGTTGTATCATTCATTCAAAACTCCCTGGGGCACCTTTGTCTGGCTTAACGAATGTATCTGTAGGATTTTCTGGCGCCCCTGTTCGTAATCCAGTTTCTTGCCCTTTGCCCATTTCAATTGGCCCTTATGATTTGGAAGCTCCGCTTCTTTTGACAAATGGTTGCGGTGAGAATCTGTTGGGTTTGGACTTATTGAAAAGAATGCATGCTACGATATATTGTTCTCCTTCTGGTGTACATCTTACTTTAGGACAGAAATTGACTTCTCCAATGTATTTGTCCAAAGATCAGTTTCCACCTAAATTGCTTTCTCTTCCGGCAACGCTTTGGGCCAAGGGTCCGAACGATGTGGGCTGTCTTGAGATTCCACCTTATGTTGTCACTCTCAAGCCTAATGTTGAATTGCCTCGTATTCCACAGTATAGAATTTCCACTGAAGGTGAAAAAGCGCTTTTGGAAATCATTCATGATTTGATTCAGAAGGGTGTGGTTGAAGAAACGAGAGGAAACATATGCAATAGTCCTATTCTTCCTGTTCTTAAACGCACTGATCCTTCTCAGCCTCCTGTATATCGTTTCGTAATTGAGCTTCGGGAGGTAAACAAAATTGTTGTACCAGATATCACTGCTCTGTTCACAATGATACCTTCCACAGCGACTTGGTTTTCTGTTATCGATCTAAAGAATGCCTTCTTTAGTATTCCCATTGCAGAAGAGAGTAGAGATATTTTTGGCTTCTCTCTTGGAGGCCGAAGCTTCCGGTTCAAGCGCGCACCTCAGGGCTATTGTGAAAGTCCCTCTATTTACAGCCAAGCTTTAAAATGTCACCTTGATACTTTTCATTTGCCGTCTGGTGCTGCTCCTATCCAATACATGGATGACTTGTTAATCGCTGCTGATTCAGAGGGTATTTGCAAAAATGTGACTGTTGCATTGTTACGCCATTTGTTTAATCTGAATCATAAGGTTTCACCTTCCAAACTACAATATGTTCGTCGAGAGGTTACCTACTTGGGTAATCTCCTATCAAAGGAGGGACGACGATTAACCCCAGAACGAATTCAGGCGATTGCGCAAATGTCTGTGCCATCCACACAAAGTGAGGTACGTGCCTTCCTGGGCATTACTTCCTATTGTAGACAGTGGATCCCTAACTTCTCTCTGTTGGCCAAACCTCTGTTCGCACTTACTTTGAAAGATACACCTCAGCCCCTTCCATGGACTGACGAATGTCAGAAGAGTTTCACTGACTTGCGTGCTGCGCTATGTTCTGCTCCTGTATTGGGTAGTCCCGATTACAGTAAACCATTCACGCTATATGTTCATGAAAAAGAAGGTTGTGCGTTGTCAGTTTTAACGCAGCGTTTTGGAGACAAACAGCGACCATGTGCATATATTTCAGCTACGTTAGATCCGGTAGCTAAAGCATTTCCTAGTTGTCTTAAAGCGACAGCAGCAGCAGCAATTTCTATTCGACAGTCTGCTGGAGTAGTGTTAGATAACACACTTATTGTTATGGTGCCGCATGCAGTGGATACCTTACTAAACCGAACGAAAACACAGCATCGTACGAGTGCTCGTTTGTCTGGATATGAGTTGACACTTTTGGCTGGTCATGTGCACATCAAACGATGTAACACTTTAAATCCAGCTACTTTGTTGCCTCTTCCACTAGATAAAAAAGATGAAATACAACACGATTGTTTCCTCCGTACTGAGGAAGAGACAAAAGGAAGAATTGACTTGAAAGATACACCGCTAGAACATCCGGATGGAATTCTATGGGTGGATGGTTCTTGTTTTAAACTTCCGAATGGAGATACAGTTTCAGCCTATGCTGTTACTACTTTACATACAGTTGTGGAAACAGCTCGTATCAGCTACAATTCAGCTCAAGCAGCAGAACTGATAGCTTTAACACGAGCATGTGTGTTGTCAAAAGGAAAAAGAGTGAATGTGTATACTGACAGTCAGTATGCGTTTGGTGTGGCGTTTAATTTTGGGCGTCTTTGGAAAGAGAGGGGATTCCTTACTTCACATGGCACTAAAATACAACATGGTCAGCTAGTGACTGATCTTCTTGAGTCACTTTCTTTTCCGGCTCAAATTGCAATTGTGAAGTGTAGCGCACACAAGAAGATTACAGATGATGTTGGTCGAGGAAATGCATTTGCGGATGAAGTAGCGAAAAAGACAGCGAGAGATGCTACAAGTCGAATGTATGTTGCGGGTCCTGCGAATTGGGTTAGAGAGAGAGGAATGTATGAGGATACAGTAGAAAGTGTAAGGTCGATCCAGGAAGAGGCTACAGTGAAAGAATTGAGCAAGTGGAAAGAAAGTACAGGAATGTTAGATGAGATGGGATGTTGGGTGGAATTATCTGAGCACCAACGTTGGCTGTTACCAGATGCCTATGTACTCCCAGTAGTTACTATGGCGCATGGTCCAGCCCACTTAAGTGCGAAAGGTATATGCAAGCTTCTGGCTCCAGTGTGGCAAAATGAAGGAATCCCAAAGTGTGCAGACAATGTAGTGAAACATTGTATTATTTGTTTGATGTACAATCCGGGAAAGGGAACCCCAACTCCAGCGGGTCACTTTGCTCATCCGACATATCCATTTGAGGTGTTACAGATCGATTACATTCATATGGAGCGATGCAATAACCTCAAATATGTTCTGGTGGTAGTATGCACCTTTTCTAGGTGGATAGAAGCATACCCTCTAAAAGACAATACAGCCTTATCCACAGCCAAAGTTCTACTAAAATAATTTTTCCCTAGGTTTGGTTTGCCGCGCATTGTCTGGAGTGAAAATAGGAGCGAATTTGTGGGCCAAGTCATGCAAAAAGTTTGTGCGGGACTTGATATCGAGCAAAAGTTTCATGCAGCAAACCATCCACAGTCAGCGGGTTTAGTGGAATGCTACAATGGAACCTTGAAATTAAAACTAGCGAAAGTGCAGGCTAGTACAGGACTTAATTGGCCTGATGCTTTACCATTGGCTCTTCTATCCACCAGAACTGCTGTACACTCTTGTTTGGGACTTAGCCCTTACGAAGTGGTGTTTGGACGCCCAGCTAATATATGGGGAGTCCCTCGCCCTAAGAAATACTCAGACTTGCCATATCCAATGTTGATTGATTACTTGCATGAACTTACAACTAAATTGCGTGTTCTCCATCAACAGGTTCAGAGTGCTTTGACGGATGCCTCCACAGACCCAGGTCATTCCATCCTACCAGGTGACTGGGTCTGCATAAAGAATTTCCAAAGTACGAAAAATTTAGAGCCCAGGTGGAGGGAGCCTCGGTTGGTTCTCCTCACCACGAGAACAGCAGTAAAAGTCGAAGGAAAGAAAAATTGGATTCACAGCGTGCATTGGAAGAAAGTGCCTTTGCCCCTACCCTTTGATCAATGGATGCGTAAGGGCATTAGTGACTCTGAGAGCGAGAAGGTTCCACGATTTGTACCTTTCAGTGATGCACGCCTGAATGGAACATTGTCTGGGAAAGAGGACGACGACATTCTTCAGGAAGCGATAACACCACATCGTCGCTTGAATACGACAAATCCGAGAACATTGTTCCGAGACCAAACTGTACCTGACAAAGAACACTATAACCTAAGACCTAGACTGAAGAACACTTAAGATTTTCTCTCTCCTATGTAGTATTCTATCCCGGTTGCAGGGTCACGGTAGGAGTCTTGATTGTGACCTGAGTAGTGGCAATAGGCCTGCAGGACTTGCAGTGTCATAGGACGGCAGATAATCATAATTAAGTGATTGAGGAAGATTGCCGTGAGCATCCATTAGAAAGATGGAAACTACATTAGGGAAAAGAAAGAGAAAGAATATAATGAAGAAAGAATTCTGTATATTAATGTACAGTCGTTTTAGTATAACCTTGTGTTTCATTATATTATTGTGTATTCTTTTGGCGTGTATAAGTTGCATTATTTACGCTCTGCAGCAAAAAGTTGTCTCTCCTTCTACCTCTTTGTCTTCTTCTACTGTCTCTCCACATCGATTTCATACCCTTCCTCAGCATGAACTCAATAGAAGAACTGAGTATTACAACAATTCATTCGTCCAGTTATTACATCAACACCAATTAGTGATCAATACAACTGACTGTTGGGTGTGTGGACTTATGACACATACCACAGAAAAAGGAATGCCGTATTTAGTTCTTCCGTTTTCTTATGAGGGTTCTGCTTGGGCTTATTTTGTTATCTTCTCCAATGCCTACCAAAGCAAATTCAGACGACCCGTTAGTTCATATATTGGTGGTCCGGATTTCAGTCATAGTTCACTGATAAAGGGAATGGTAGCTATGGCTAAAATCATGGAAAATAGCAAGATTTCCATTGACGAAAGAAAAGCGTACACTAACTGGAACGTCACCCATTATGTCACTAGCCTTAGTGATAAGGTTAAACAAAGAAAATCTCCACCGATTTGGACTATTCCTCATCAGGGAAATTTCTGTCTGCAAATTAATGGTCCGTCTACTGACACCGTACAAAGAGACAACTGTTCCCACACATACATCTACTCCTCTCAGAATTCGCCTCCTCTAGTACCATCTCAAGGCACGTATTTTATCTGCCATGATAGGGCTTACACGTGGTTGCCTACTGGTTTTTCTGGTACCTGTTATATAGCTTTCCTTCTTCCCCCTACATACACTGCTTCTGCAAATCATCATCGAAACAGATATGGCAGAGGGATTATTGACTCCAAAGACACAGCAGGACAAGAGGGAGGAGATTTCCTCAAAGGATTTCTTCCTTTTTGGGGTCCGATGGCCAACAGCAGAAATATAAGGCAACTGGTTTGTGTCGTAGAAACCCCTATAGACATCACTGTAGGAGCCTTAAGTAATATCACGGCAGAACTACAGGCGGATCGTCTTATGACGTTACAAAACCGAGTTGCCTTAGACTTTGTTCTTGTGGATCGTGGTGAAGTGTGCAAATTGATCGGGTCAAGTTGCTGTATTTTCATACCTGATGACGCTCCGACAGTATACCAAGCTATCTCTAAGTTACATATAATCTCTGAGTCGATTCATCAGGACAAAGGAGATTGGTCATTATTGGAGTGGTTTTGGGCACTACTGTCCAAATGGGGTTGGAAGGTATTGGCATTCCTTGGAGTAGTTCTGACCATCATTTTCTCCTGTTGCCTTTGTATGCACTGTGGTCCCGCCGTCTGCGACCTGTGCGCTACTATGTGCATCCCTAAAACCAAACCACAAGTAACAGAGAATATTAGAATGATGTTACAGCAACAGCTCGATGACCTCATGGCCATCGACATTGACTCAGATTAACGTGAGTCTATGTATCTTGCCTGAGTTCTGGCAAAAGGAGGGTCTGAGGAAATTCGATTTTCAATCGTGATCGAATCGACCCGCCATTTTGTGCTCCACCGCCATTTTGTGTTGCCCTCACTCAGGCAGCACGGCGAACATAGTCTTTTCTGCTTTTTCTGCAGCTTCGTGTCGAAATAAGCCTTCTGCCTCTATTTACAGAGCTGATGTTAGCACTGGCCGAGTACACTAATCCCCGTCTGATTTTTCTAATCCCTGTCTCAACTATCTGTTGGTTCACACTATTCTCTTCTAACTTTATCTTATCGTCTGGCCTTCGCTGTCCTCTGCTCGTATTCTCTCGTTTCACTACTGTCCTCCAAAACACACAAACATATCTCGTCACCTGCGAGTCGACCACAAACCTGTTAATGAATTAGTTCTTGGGGAGGGGTGACAAACACAGTTGGAGGAGAGGCTCTTCCAGTTACCCGATACTTTGTTTTCAAACCTTTCCTATTGGTTCTGTTCTGTTTTTCAACCTTTCTTATTGGTTCTTTCTGTATGTTTTAGGTGTGTTCTTGGTTAATGTATATTTCACATATGACCTATATAAGATTGTGCGCCACGGAGTGAAGTGGCAGTCTCCTGAGAACATACCGTGTGTACTCCTAGGACAACTGTACTAGCTGCAGCTAATAAAATATGATCTTTTACGCCGACGGAGTGTCCCCGTGTCTCTGTGTAGCTGAGCAGGAGAACCCAGGAGATTAAGGCGTACCCTGCGCCGCCGGACCCAAAAGGTTCTGGTTCTTCACTCTCCCTGCTGTCAACTACCACCTCTCTAACTACAGTCAAATCTAAGCAATGTATGCAGGCCCCTAACCCCCAGCAGAGTACTGAATCAAGCCAGGTAGTATTCATTTGGTGCCCCAATCAGACTGTGACTCTCTGTTCACTTCTACAATCATCCTGAAAGAAGCATGTCCTTATCTAATCACTCTGCCAACACACAAGCACTTATAAACTCTCCCTGCTGTCAACTACCACCTCTCTAACTATCCACTCAGTATCCATGCACTTGTAGAACGACTCAGGCATTAAGACACGCAGTGCTACAGTCAAACGTGCGCCATGTATGCAGGCCCCTAACCCCAAGCAGATTACTGATTCACCCTTGCAATGAGCCAGGTAGTATTCATTTGGTGCCCCAATCAGACTGTTGCTCTCTGTTCACTCCTGCAATCATCCTGTCAGAAGCATGTCCTTATCTAATCTCTGTGCCAACACACAAGCACTTATATACTCTCCCTGCTGTCAACTACCACCAGTCTAGCTATCCACTCAGTATTCATGCACTTGTAGAATGACTCAGACATTAAGACACGCAGTGCTACAGTGGAATGTGCGCAATGTATGGAGGCCCCTAGCCCCCAACAGATTACTGATTCACCCTTGCAGTAAGCCAAGTAGTATTCATTTGGTGCCCCAATCAGACTGTGACTCTCTGTTCACTACTTCAATCATCCTCACAGAAGCATGTCCTTATCTAGTCTCTGTGCCAACACACAAGCACTTATAAACTCTCCCCGCTGTCAACTACCACCACTCTAACTATCAACTCAGTATCCATGCACTTGAAGAATGACTCAGGTATTAAGACATGCAGAGCTACAGTCAAATGTGTGCAATGTATGCAGGCCCCTAACCCCAAGCAGAGTACTGATTCACCCTTGCAATAAGCCAGGTAGTATTCATTTGGTGCCCCAATCAGACTGTGACTCTCTGTTCACTCCTGCAATCATCCTGTCAGAAGCATGTCCTTATCTAATCTCTGTGCCAACACACAAGCACTTATATACTCTCCCTGCTGTCAACTACTACCAGTCTAACTATCCACTCAGTATTCATGCACTTGTAGAATGACTCAGGCATTAAGACACGCAGTGCTACAGTCAAATGAGCGCAATGTATACAGGCCCCTAACCCCCAGCAGAGTACTGATTCACCCTTGCTATAAACCAGGTAGTATTCATTTGGGCCCCAATCAGACTGTCAGTCTCTGTCCACTCCAGCAATTATCCTTACAGAACCATGTCCTTACCTAATCTCTGTATCAAAACACAAGCACTTATAAACTCTCCCTGCTGTCAACTACCAGCACTCTAACTATCCACTCAGTATCCATGGACTTGTCGAATGACTCAGGCATTAAGACACGCAGTACTACAATTAAATGTGCACAATCCATGCAGGCCCCTAAACCCCTGCAAACTACTGATTCACTCTTGTAGTAAGCCAGGTAGTATTCATGCAGTGTCCCAATCAGAATGTCACTCTCTGTTCACTCCTGCAATCATCCTGACAAAAGCATGTCCTTATCTAATCTCTGTGCCAACACACAAGCACTTATAAACTCTCCCTGCTGTCAACTACCACCACTCTAACTATCCACTCAGTATCCATGCACTTGTACAATGACTCAGGCATTAAGACTTGCAGTGATACAATCAAATGTGCACAATCTATGCAGGCACCTAAACCCCTGCCAACTTATGATTCACTCTTATAGTAAGCCAGGTAATATTCATGCAGTGTCCCAATCAGACTGTCACTCTCTGTCCACTTCTGCAATCATCCTAATAGAACCATGTCTGTATGTAATCTACATTGCAAAACAAAACCACTCATAAACTCTCTCTCCTGACAACTACCAGCACTCTAACTATCAATTCACTATCCATTCACTTGTACAATAACTGAGGCACTAAGACACACAGTACTACAGTTATATGTGCGTAATCTATGCAGGTCCCTAACCCCCTGCACATTACTGATTCACCCTTGCAATAAGCCTGGCAGTATCCATGCAGTGCCCCAATCAGACTGTCACTCTTTGTCCACTCCTGCAATCATCCTGACAGAAGCATGTCCTTATCTAATCTCTATGCCAACACACAAGCACTTATAAACTCTCCCTGCTGTCAACTACCACCACTCTAACTATCCACTCAGTATCCATGCACTTATAGAACAACTCTGGCATTAAGACAAGCAATACTACAGTAAAATCTGCATAATCTATGCAGGCATCTAGCCCCCAGCAGAGTACTGATTCACTCTTGCAATAAGCCAGGTAGTATTCATGCAGTGCCCAAATCAGAATGTCACTCTCTGTCCACTCCTGCAATAATCATGAAAGAACCATGTCCTTATCTAATCTCTGTGCCAAAACACAAGTACTTATAAACTCTCCCTGCTGTCAACTACCAGCACTGTAAATATCCAGTCACTATCCATGCACTTGTACAATAACTAAGTCATTAAGACACGCAGTGCTACAGTCAAATGTGCGCAATGTATGCAGGCCCCTAACCCCCAGGAGAGTACTGATTCACCCTTGTAATAAGCCAGGAAGTATTCATTTGGTGCCCCAATCAGACTGTGACTCTCTGTTCACTTCTGCAATCATCCTGAAAGAAGCAGGTCCTTATCTAATCACTCTGCCAACCCACAAGCACTTATAAACTCTCCCTGCTGTCAACTACCACCACTCTAACTATCCACTCTGTATCCATGCACTTGTAGAATGATTCAGGCATTAAGACACGCAGTTCTACAGTCAAATGTGCGCAATGTATGCAGGCCCCTAACCCCAAGCAGAGTACTGATTCACCCTTGCAATAAGCCAGGTAGTATTCATTTGGTGCCCCAATCAGACGGTGACTCTCTGTTCACTCCTGCAATCACCCTGTCAGAAGCATGTCCTTATCTAATCTCTGTGCCAACACACAAGCACTTATATACTCTCCCTGCTGTCAACTACTACCATTCTAACTCTCCACTCAGTATTCATGCACTTGTAGAATGACTCAGGCATTAAGACACGCAGTGCAACAGTCAAATGTGCACAATGTATGCAGGCCCCTAACCCCCAGCAGAGTACTGGTTCACCCTTGCTATAAACCAGGTAGTATTCATGTAGTGCCCCAATCAGACTGTCAGTCTCTGTCCACTCCTGCAATTATCCTTACAGAACCATGTCCTTACCTAATCTATGTATCAAAACACAAGCACTTATAAACTCTCCCTGCTGTCAACTACCAGCACTCTAACTATCCACTCAGTATCCATGGACTTGTAGATTGACTCAGGCATTAAGACACGCAGTGCTACAATTAAATGTGCACAATCTATGCAGGCCCCTAAACCCCTGCAAACTACTGATTCACTCTTGTAGTAAGCCAGGTAGTATTCATGCAGTTTCCCAATCAGAATGTCATTCTCTCGTCACTCCTGCAATCATCCTGACAAAAGCATGTCCTTATCTAATCTCTGTGCCAACACACAAGCACTTATAAACTCTCCTTGCTGTCAACTACCACCACTCTAACTATCCACTCAGTATCCATGCACTTGCACAATGGCTCAGGCATTAAGACACGCAGTGCTACAGTGTAATGTGCGCAATGTATGCAGGCCCCTAACCCAAAGCAGAGCACTGATTCACCCTTGCAATAAGCCAGGTAGTATTCATGTAGTACCCCAATCAGACTGTCAGTCCCTGTCCACTCCTGCAATCATCCTGACAGAAGCCTAATCTCTGTATCAAAAAACAAGCACTTATGCACTCTCCCCGCTGTCAACTACCAGCACTCTAACTAGCCAGTCACTATCCATGTAGTTGTACAATGACTCAGGCATTAAGACATGCAGTGCTACAATCAAATGTGCACAATCTATGCAGGCCTAAACCCCTGCCAACTTATGATTCACTCTTACAGTAAGCCAGGTAATATTCATGCAGTGTCCCGATCAGACTGTCACTCTCTGTCCACTCCTGCAATCATCCTAATAGAACCATGTCCGTATGTAATCTACATTGCAAAACAAAACCACTTATAAACTCTCTCTCCTGACAACTACCAGCACTCTCAAGTCACTATCCATTCACTTGTACAATAACTGAGGTACTAAGACACACAGTACCACTGTCATATGTGCGTAATCTATGCAGGCCCCTAACCCCCTGCACATTACTGATTCACCCTTGCAATAAGCCTGGTAGTATTCATGCAGTGCCCCAATCAGACTATCACTCTTTGTCCACTCCTGCAATCATCCTGACAGAAGCATGTCCTTATCTAATCTCTATGCCAACACACAAGCAATTATAAACTCTCCCTGCTGTCAACTACCACCACTCTAACTATGCACTCATTATCCATGCACTTGTAGAACAACTCTGGCATTAAGACAAGCAGTGCTACAGTCAAATCTGCGTAATCTATGCAGGACTCTTGACCCTGCAGAGTACTGATTCACCCTTGCAATACCCATGTACTCATGCAATGCTTCACGCCCTAATGCATACACTGCTACAATAACATGTGCACTATCCATGCAGTTGTCTAACCATCTACACACTACTCATACACACCTTCATTTATCCAGGTACTACTCATGCAGTCCTGCAAACACACTGTCACTCCCCATGCACACCTCCAGTCACCCAGCCAGTACCCTATATTTCTCCAATTACTCCGCCAACACCCAAGCACTTGCGAATTCACCGTACACTCTGGTGCAGTACTCTAATCATCCAGTCACTACCCATGCACTCATGCAATGCCTCATGCCCTAACACATGCACTGCTACAATAACATGTGCACTATCCATGCAGACCTCTAACCATCTACACGCTACTCATTCACACCTTCATTTACCCAGGTACTATCCATGCAGTCCAGTAAATACTCTGTCACGCCCCATGCACATCTCCAGCCACCCAGCCAGTACCCTATACCTATCCAATCACTCTGCCAAAACCCAAGCTCTTGCAAATTCACCGTACACTCTCCTTCAGTTCTCTAATCATCCAGTCATTACCCATGTACTCATGCAATGCCTCACGCCCTAATACATGCACTGCTACAATAACATGTGCACTATCCATGCAGTTGTCTAACCATCTACACACTACTCATACACACCTTCATTTACCCAGGTACTGAAGAACCGGGCCTTTAAGGGCCTGGAGGCGCAGGGCAAGCCTGAAATCTCCGAGTTCCCCTGCCTTGTTGTACAGAGACACGGAATACTCTGTTAGCGTAGAAAACCAAATTTATTAGCTGCAGCTACGCACAGTTATCCTAGAAGTACATCAGTGGTAGGTTCTCAGGAGACTGCCACTTTACTCCGTGGCTCACAGTCTTTTATAACCTTATACACCCAAAGAAAAACACTCCCCATGCACCAAATATTAGCCAATAGGAAAACATTCAAAACAAGGCACCATATAACCAGAACATTCCCCTTGAGTCGTGTTCTTGCCCAACCCCATAAGTCAATCAATGACAGCACCTATAGGTCAATCAGTAATGGCAGGACGTGTTTGTGTGCTTCAAAGGACGACTTGCAAAATAAGATAATGCAGAGAAAGAATACCGACAGCCAACAGATAGTTGGGACAAGGATTAGTCAGTCTAGACAAGGATTAGTCAGTCTGGCTAGTTCCTGGAATTGGCTTCACAACAAGAAAGGGGGGTTATTTGACACATAGCAGTACAAAGGGCAGAAACACTTCGTTCGCCGAGCTGCCTGAGTGAGGGCAACACAAAATGGCGACGGAATACAAAATGGAGTCGAAAATAAATTACCTCAGACCCTCCTTTTGCCATTACGCAGGCAAAACACATAGACTCATGTTAATCTGAGTCAATGTCAATAGCCATGAGGTCGTCAAGCTGTTGCTGTAACATAATTTTCATATTTTCTGCTTTCTGTGAGACAGGCCTTGGAACACACATGGTGGCACAAAGGCCGCAGATAGCAGGACCACATTGTAGACAGAGGCAACACGAGAAGATAATGGCCAAAATCATTCCAATGAAAGTCAATACTTTCCATCCCCATGTGGACAGTAATCCCCAAAACCATTCTGTCAAAGAGCAATCTCCTTCGTCCTGGTGAATGGACTCAGCGATCAGCTGCAATTTAGAGATGTTCTGGTATACTGTAGGGGTGTTGTCAGGTATGTAAATGCAACAGCTGGATCCAATCAATTTACATACTCCACCACGGTCCGCAAGAATGATATCTAAAACCATCCTGTTCTGTAATGTCATAAGGCGGTCCGCCTGAAGCTCGGCTGTGAGGTTACTCAGTGCCCCTACAGTTTCATCTATCGTTGCCTCAACAACTCGAGTGAGGTGCCTTATGTTTCTGCTATTGGCCATAGGGCCCCAAAATGGGAGGAATCCTTTGAAAAAGTTGCCACCCTCTTGTCCTGCTGTATCTTCTGAATTAATGACGCCCCTACTGTACCTATTTCTGTGATGTCCCGAAGGGGCGGTATATGTCGGAGGAAGGAGAAAAGCCACGTGACATGATCCTGAGAAATTAGTTGGTAACCATGTATAGGCCCTGTCATGGCAAACAAAATACGTTCCCTGAGATGGCACTAACGGTGGAGAAGCCTTAGATGCATAGGTATATGTATGTGCACAAGAGCTCGTTCCCAATTGGGCCTTAGCATTCTGACAATTTCCTTGGAGAGAAAATATTCAACAGCTGAATAAAAACTAAATACACATATATACACACAAGATTAAGTATATATATATATGTGCATATGTAAATTATCAAGTGCCAGCGAAATATCAATCAGATATGTGCGTAGAACCCTCACTCACCGACCTAGTCGGTGACATGCTTCATCATAGGGTTCCACCAGGGGTGCCAACTGCACCTCTGGTGTGCTTCGACGCTTTTATTACAGCGGAGCGCAGATATCAGACAGACAAAAATCTCGTGTGTGATATGTGAAAAAAGGTGAACTTAAAAAATGCCAAACATTCGCCCAAAAGCAGTTTTAATGATGACGACCCGGCACTGGTTAAAAACAGTGTAGGATGACTAATACTGATAATTATTAATCAGATACATCCTATAAAATATGCATTCAATTGGTCGACATGTATCAGCTTGTTATGGTTATTCGCAAAGCTTTCTTCAGGACCTCATAGTGAAATACAAAATGACACCTTGGCGGTATAAGCTCTCCTAAGCTTACCCTGACCTAAGGTTCAGAGAACCGGGTAAACTCACGGTTCCTTGCGAGCTCTCGAAAATTCCATAAAGGTCTCTAGATATCTGAAAGAAAACACATTAAACTTTTAAGATATTTCTATTGTTTACATTTCTAAAGCACAGCTTCATCTATCGGCTTCAATATATGTTTAAGTGAATAAATCAACGGCACTTAGACATCTGGTATATTCACGTTAAAGAGTTATTTTGTGCATTAACAATCTCTCTGTTTTAGGCAGAGTGTAAAAATATGGAATTGTCTCTGCCCCTTTCGTAAGGAAATCTGCCTCATGCTTGGTAATGAACCCACTAGACTCTGCATGTTCAACAAGATTGTGAATAACAGCCTTTAACTGTGGGGAAGGGTCACTGGGTAGTACAAGATAATTTTTCGGGTTGTCCAAAAGGCGTCTACATTCTCGATCGTAATAATTGGCATTCTGAATCACAATACCACCCCCCTTGTCCGCTGGTTTTATGACAAATGACAATTGAGGAGTTGGATTGTAAAGACTGTAAGGCCTGAAATTCAACTGAGCTCATATTCTTAAAAGCTCCCTGATCTTGGAAGGACTCAACATCATTAAAAACCGCTTGTTCAAAAGCAGTTATTTCTGCTGGAATCAAATGTGGGGGCAGTGTGAAAGTCGATTTTAGACGTAAACCAGTATCACTGGGATGATCTACAGTGGTGTCAGACTGTTGTTTCTCAAAGAAGAACTTCAGTTTTAATTTTCTGAAGAAATCTGAAAGTTCGCAATGTACCCGGAAACGATCCAGTCGTGTGGTAGGGACAAAGCCTAATCCCCTCTCTAACACCTCACTCTCAGATTGGGTAAGGGTGATTGCGGATAAATTAGTCACTAGACTCTTTGATTGCTGGTCCCGGCTTTGCTGCGTGTGTGATTGCCTATCCCCTCTTCCTGGTCCCAATGTACCTGATTGTTTCCTCTCCTTCTCCCTCGTCCTCGACGGCCCCTCTCTAAAAAAGGAGGGCGAAAGGAATTTTGTGGAAAAGGAGGTGGTTGCTTGTAACCCGGATTCCAGCCCATAAATGGAAATTGGGGGGGGGGGTAGGAACTGGTTGTGATAACCCTAACCCCCTTGATTGGGGGAAGGATGCCAATTAGATTGATATTGATGAGATCTGTTCCTTCCTCTCCCTCGCGGTTTGAATTTCATGCTCTCATTGCTGGAGCCACTTGAAAAAGAATCATCTGTCATGTCATTTTGATCCTCATTCTTAGTAGGAGGAATGTAATCAGGGTGGGCATACGGGTAAATTTTGGTAAACGAAAAACGCTTGAGGTCTTTCTGAAACTTTTGAGCCTTAGATTGGGTTAATGTATCTTTGTATTCCTTTTCAATCTTCATTTGCTGGCTGTATTACTTGGGCACTTCCTCGGGACCTGGGCTGAAACTCCCGTAGTCCACCCGTCTCCGCAGTTTTATCAGGACGCGGTCGCGGTCGCTGTGTGGAGGACTACACCTCCCAGGGTATCCAGCGGCAGGAGCCGCCCACGCGATCAGCTGCGGCCGGAGGTGCTTTAAATCCCGCATCCTACCTGCGTCGCGGGACCGCGCGCGGACTGCACCGGTCGAAGCCCAGACAAAGGGCGGACAGTCTGTGACAGTCCGGGACAGGTTGGGACTGTGCTGGGCAAGGATCTATGATCATTGTTCTTGTTGTACTTCCGTGAGTTCCAAATAGGGAGACTTGTATATCTCTTGTGGTATTTCCACCCATTGAGTCTTTTTTCCTCTCAACCAAATTTGTCACATACTGGTTGGTACAAACAGCGTAGAGTAATAGTGTGGCATTAGCTAGTTAATTTTATGGGGTATGTCTAAACAAAAGGTTCCCTCTGTGTCTAACACCATGGAAAATTATCTGGTGCAGGTTGTAAACAAAATTAATAATGAGAGAAGGGCGTCATTGGGATTGAGTTGTCCTTCTATTTCCCCTATGATGAGATCTTTGTCAGAACCCTCGCTAGAATCTTCTTTGCAGGTTAATAGTAGTGTCGTTCCTGACGATGAGGTTCTAGCTAGTGACATCTTCGAACAAAGTGCGTCTTCTGTCGTCAACCTGCAAATCAATCTCGAAGTAGACGTAGATCCAGACATTGAAGTAGACATTGAAGTAGAGAAATCCCCGCCTCCCGTCCTTGTGCCTGTAACTAGAGCAGTCAGAGCGTGTAGAAAAGCCCAGTGCAAAAGTTGTGGGTCAAGTTCTGGTAAAAAAAGTCAACTTCTGCACCCAAAAGCTTGGACAAGGTTGAGGTAAATGGGTTACATGGTGGCAAAGAGAATGAGGATGAGCAAGTCAAAAAAATAGCTAACATGATCGATTTAAAGATTAAGTGTATCATTAAACCATTGGCGGCCAAAATTGATCAGCTCATTATAGAGGTAACAAAACTGAGCGTTATTCTAAATAAGACAGTGGAGGAGGTGGGTAGTATATCAACTCTGGTGCCAAACAGAGCCGCACTAAATGTGGAGCACCCTTGGTGTGGGGTAGGGGCTGAAGAAAAAGTGACATTGAATCCTCCCCTCATTCAACCCATAGTAGGTAAGGACGGTCAGAATGTAGCTAAAGAAGATCTCCCATCAAGACCTACTGCATCGCATCAAGAGAGAGACTCATTCCAATGTATCGTCGTGGCTTCCCCCCTCGTATTAGTCCTTGCTAACACACCCACCATGTCGCCTGGCAAAGTGGAATCTACATCCTCTTTGATTAGTAAATCGTTGCATTGGATGTTAAATAATATGAAGATGTCTCCTTGGGGTGAACAACAACTAGCAGGGGAAATTATCATGGCAAGAAGAGTAGCATGGTTAGGGCATAACCTGAAAAAATTTGCGGGAGACTGTATAGTTCTCAATTTCTCAAGTTCAGTTGTACTCCCTAACGTCCTGGCAAATATATTCCCCCCTCAACGAAGGGGTACCGCTATAATCCCACTAACGCTAGAATATTTCTATCGTAGGTGAGGAAGTGAAGTGAATCCGATGAGATCAAGACCAAAGCGGATTCCTGTCTCTAACAAATGGGGTAGGAGTGACTTAAATAGCGATTGGGGTATCAGCTTGGAAAATAGGTTTGGGGTCTTGTCTGATCTGAATGAATGTGACTGACTTGAAAGGGATGGTAGACTGGAGAAAAAGAACCAAGCCAAGTCTGATAGATTGTGTGTTCCTATAGTGCAGAGATTAATTTCATCTAATGTTGATCTTATCCCCCGACCAGAAATGATGGGAGTATCTAACCATCTAGAGAGACAGTTTGAGAAAACTGACCCAGTCCAACCGATTTGCTCTAACCCTTTAGATAAATGTGATAGTCTAGGATCTGAGGTATTAACAATAGAGCCTCTCTGCAGCTCATTTACTAATGTTGAGCATGAGTCTGAGACGGAGGGTGAGATTCAAAATTTGTTAACAATACAAGACCCTTCTTGTTTCTCAGCAGTTGAGGCAGGGTTGACTTTTCTTTCAGTAATAAGTTAATGTCTCCTGAATGGTGTAGCTTTGTTGACCAGTTCGACATTATCCTTTTTCAGGAATCCTGGTCATTGGTTCCAGTACATCGTTTGGGGTTCCTTAATTTTCAGGCACCCGCTATCAAAAAATCCAAAGGTCGGCCATCAGGGGGCTTGATAATTTGGATCCGCCAATCACTATGCTGAAAAATCAAGCAACATAGCTCTCTATCAAATGACATCTTGTCAGTGAACATCACATGGGCCTCTGGCCATGGAGTGGCAATTTTTAACATTTATGCTAGAGGGATGGTTGGGGGACAAACATCCGATGTAATCACTGCTCTAGACCTCCAGCTTGAAGCACTTCCAACCCAGCTGTCTATTATTGTGGGAGATGATGTTAATACTACATTTCAGCCTCTTGGACATGAGGACCAATCTCTTGCTGCTGAGGAGGATAGTAAATGGGGTGTCCCTCAGTTGGAACTTCCCGTAGTTAAAAGATGGTCAGCAGTAGCTATTCAACTCAAAGCTTTATGTTTAGAGAGAGGGCTCAGAGCAGCCAGTGGGCGTACCCCGTCTGATCGCCAGGGAGTAAAAACATTCGATAATGGTAGGTCCTCCAGTCGCATAGAGTACTTCCTGGTGGATATTAGAGAATGGCATAGGTTGATTGATATGACCATAAAATCTAGGGCAGAAAGTGACCACAACCCTCTCTGTATGGAATTCCAAGCACTAAAGGGGTATAGAGAATCTAAATTAGGGGAGGGGAAAATCACCTTGGATACTGTAGCCTCGAATAATATGCGCCACGTTAAATGGGGCAGATTTATTGAGAACCCAGAGAAGTTGGAGGATCTTAAAAAAGTGGTGATAGATGAAGTGGCTAACATAAACATTCAATCTGCCAATCAAAACTTCCCCCAAGCCATGCTTGAGGCCCATACCCACTTCTTTATCAAACTTCAAGGGTTCTTTATGAAGACCACAAAAGCAGATAAGGCAAATAAAATAAAAATATCTGAGGCGGGATGGTACAATAAAGCTTGCAAAGTAGCCCGCCAGAACCTCAGTGCTGAACTTAGAACTAGAAATATTGCAGGTGTGAGAAAGGCTAGAGAGATATACAGGCACACACAGAAAGTGGCCAAGAAACAGTGGGACGAGGAACAGTGCCGTGATCTGAAATCTGCTTGTGTAGCTAAAGATCAAAAGCAATTTTGGGCCATTGTCAAGTGGGACCGCTCCAAAATAATGTTGCCAAACATCAGTGGGTTGATTTTTTTAGACCGCAATATGCCTGTAATCCATCTTAAGGAGAGTGTTCACTTCCCCCCACTATCTTCTATCAAAGTCAGCTATTTACGACCAAAGATGTCAACCTAGCACTAGACCACGTGACTGGGGGTAGAGCCCCAGGAATGGATGGCATTCCAGCCGATGTGTTTTTAAGTGATAGATTATCTTGGTGTCAGTATTTTGAATGGTTAGCTAATTCTGTGGCTAAGGGTGCGCCTATCCCCACCTAATGGAAAGGTGCGGAAATAATTCCGGTTTTTAAAAAGGGTGACAAATCACTACCTAGTAATTATAGACCTATCAGTCTTATAGACTCAGTCCAAAAACGTATAGGTCGACTAGTGCAAAATAAACTGCAATCTTGGGTAGAAGAAAATGACATTTTGTCCCCATATCAAGCTGGTTTTCGACCCTGTACTAGTTCTGTTGATCAGGTTTTTTATTTTTTAGCACTTTATTGGAGGAACGTGACCTTGACCAATGGGACACTTTATGCGGTCTTTGTAGACCTGAAATCAGCTTTTGATTTAGTCCCCCGTTCCAAACTTTGGAGGGTTCTCGCTGAAGCAGGGATGGCGCCGGAACTGTTAACGCTTCTTGTCCGCTTGCATGAGAACAATTACGCAAGAATCAGGTGGGGGGCACAGGGTGAGGTGACCGACTCATTTCCTGTCGAGCGTGGTGTCCGACAGGGGTGTGTTTTGGCACCCACGTTGTTTTCTTTATACATCAACGGCATAGTCAATCACCTTAGCTGTTCCCCCACGGATGCCCCGATATTAGCAGGGGCACGCGTGCCAGTCCTCATGTTTGCGGACGACACGCTGATAGTTTCTCGGACTCCGAGCGGGCTCCAGAAGGCAATAAACGCGTTTGGACATTTCTGTCAAACGCGTGGACTTGAGATAAACACCTCCAAAACCAAGTTCATGTCCCTGAATCAGCGGAAAACATTCAAAGGTGTAATCAACTTTAATAGTACTCCATTAGAACAGGTTGAGGCATTCACATATTTAGGAATATATCTCCAGAGTAATATGAGCTGGAAAAGTCACATTGATATGGCTTTCTTAAAATTTCACCAGCTGGCGGGTGTAATTGCTTCTAAGCATGAATCTTCTTTAACCAAGCCCATTACTCCTGCCCTAGAAATCTACAACATGAAGGTCATAAGTGCCTCTTTGTACGGTTCGGAACTGTGGGGTTTTACTAATTTGAAACAATTAACATTGGCAGAAAACAAGTTTATACGCTGTTTAGTAGGGGTTCCCCAAAGTGCCCCCACCGTTCCACTTGCATACGATCTTGGCAGGAAAAAAATAGAGGATTTAGCACGGTTACGTCCCCTACTTTACTGGAGACGGATTATGACAACTCCCGAATTAGCCCACTATGCTACTGCCCTGAAGGATATCACCAGGGCAGATCCTTTCCATTCCATTTTATGGCTTAAGGAAATTAGGGGTTTGTTAACAAAGTTGTAACTAGACCACCTATGGGTCGACCCAAATGGTTCAAGCTTCCCATCTAAGTCATCTTTGAAAAAAATGTACTGGGATATGATTTTGATGTCTGCCCATAGTTTTGGTTCAAATGCTAAGCTAACGGACCGCTTTCTTGACATTAAACCCCTACCATCTTGTGAGGCTTATTGGGATATCATAGAAAGGCTCTCTGATAGAAAACTGTATTTCCAGTTCAGAATTGGGACTCTTCCTGTAAAAGCGTTCACCCATAAATGGTCTTCTACTCGGGACATCAAGTGTCACTGTTGTAAAGATCTGACTGATATAGGCCATCTGTTGTTCGTATGTCCCCTGTACACTAGCCCTCGTCGCAAGTGGCTAAAACCAGTGTGTATAAATCTGGGGACACGTAGGTACACAGAGGCTTTAAGAATACTTGAATCAGACTGTACACCCTGTATGGCAATTGCTGTCGCAAAATTTCTAGGGTGGGCCTGGATTATACGCACCCGCACCTGAAAGCCTCCAGAAGATAGCCAATGAACTTTATGACATCGAATAATGTATGATTAATTTTTAAAATTATGTTTTTTTCTGAATTGTTTTAATTCATTGTTGTTTAAATTTTTTAATCTTTGTAATCGACAGCATCATGGTTCAATAAGTTTAAAAAAATAAAAAAAATAATGAATTCCATTTTGTAGTATTTATAGTGTTGTGTTAGGATGTATACTTGCTTTTATGACATGCCGTCGAATAAAGCTTTGAAATTTGATTTGTATCGGTATAAGAAAGCGACTGGCTTGTCCTAATCATAAAAACTGCTTTAAGACTTTCTGAGGCCTTGATGGTAGAAATTCAATTGACTGAAACACATTTTAGAACAACTCTAACTGGTTATGAAAAGAAACTTGATGAGCTTAATAAAGAAATCACTGAATACAAAGATACATTAACCCAATCTAAGGCACAAAAGTTTCAGAAAGACCTCAAGCGTTTTTCGTTTACCAAAATGTACCCGTATGCCCACCCTGATTACATTCCTCCTACTAAAAATGAGGATCAAAATGACATGACAGATGATTCTTTTTCAAGTGGCTCCAGCAATGAGAGCATGAAATTCAAACCACGAGGGAGAGGAAGGAACAGATCTCATCAATATCAATCTAATTGGCATCCTTCCCCCAATCAAGGGGGTTTGGGTTATCACAACCAGTTCCTACCCCCCCCAATTTCCATTTATGGGCTGGAATCCGGGTTACATGCAACCACCTCCTTTTCCACAAAATTCCTTTCCCCCTCCTTTTTTAGAGAGGGGCCGTCGAGGACGAGGGAGAAGGAGAGGAAACAATCAGGTACATTGGGACCAGGAAGAGGGGATAGGCAATCACACACGCAGCAAAGCCAGGACCAGCAATCAAAGAGTCTAGTGACTAATTTATCCGCAATCACCCTTACCCAATCTGAGAGTGAGGTGTTAGAGAGGGGATTAGGCTTTGTCCCTACCGCACGACTGGATCGTTTCCGGGTACATTGCAAACTTTCAGATTTCTTCAGAAAATTAAAACTGAAGTTCTTCTTTGAGAAACAACAGTCTGACACCACTGTAGATCATCCCAGTGATACTGGTTTACGTCTAAAATCGACTTTCACACCACCCCCACATTTGATTCCAGCAGAAATAACTGCTTTTGAACAAGCGGTTTTTAATGATGTTGAGTCCTTCCAAGATCAAGGAGCTTTTAAGAATATGAGCTCAGTGGAATTTCAGGCCTTACAGTCTTTACAATCCAACTCCTCAACTGTCATAAAACCAGCGGACAAGGGGGGTGGTATTGTGATTCAGAATGACAATGATTACGATCGAGAATGTAGACGCCTTTTGGACAACCCGAAAAATTATCTTGTACTACCCAGTGACCCTTCCCCAAGGTTAAAGGCTGTTATTCACAATCTTGTTGAACATGCAGAGTCTAATGGGTTCATTACCAAGCATGAGGCAGATTTCCTTACGAAAGGGGCAGAGACAATTCCATATTTTTACACTCTGCCTAAAACTCATAAAAACAAGCTTCCACCTCCAGGTCGCCCGATAGTATCGGGGATAGGGTCTCTGTTAGAACCTCTATCAATTTATTGTGATTTCTTCTTAAAACCGATCATTCAGAACACCTCGACCTATTTAAAAGATACCAAAAGTTTTTTGGCCTCTCTACTAGACTTGAGGGTTAATAATGACAGTACCATCCTTGTTTCATTGGACATTGAGAGTCTGTATACGAACATTCCCCAGGATGACACCATTAGGGTCATTGGGGAAGCTTTGGACTCCGTCCTTTGGACTTTTCAAACACCAAAACAATTCATTATTGATTGTGCCACTTTGGCACTCAAGAAGAATTTCTTTGAATACCAGGGCACTTTATACCTCCAGTCCACAGGTACTTCGATGGGCAGTACTTTTGCGCCGAGTGTGGCTGGGTTGTATGTCTATGATTTAGAATGCAAATATATTTTGAGTACGTCTAATCCTTTTTCCTCTTATTTATCATTTTGGAAGAGGTATATAGACGATATTTTTATCATTTGACAAGGCCCTGAGAATTTTCTTTTTGAATTTTTTCTTTGGATCAATGCTTGTGATCCGAATTTGCTCTTCACTCATTCTCATAGTAGGGATAAGATGGTCTTTCTGGATGTGGTGGTCACTAAGGCAGAAGGGAGCCTACTGACTAAAACCTATCATAAGCCCACTGCTAAGAACAATCTGTTGACCTTTTCCAGTTTTCACCCATGACCCCTTAGAGAAAATTTGCCCTATGGGCAATATTTGCGCATTCGGCGTAATTGCAGCCAGGTGGATGATTACCGATCACAGTCAAAAGAGCTGAGACAAAAATTACGAGAGAGGGGTTTTCCCGAGAGGATTCTCTCTAACAGCTGCAAGAGGGCTAGGAACCAACCACGAGACATCCTCTTGCAAGACCTGCCTAAACAAACAACCAGTATTCCACTGACGTGTGTGACCACCTATAATGTTGCATCTAATGTCATCTCTAAATCCATCAAAAAACATTGGCGGATTTTGGAGAGTAATAACATTAAATGGGAAAGACCGCTTTTTTCATATAAAAAGGCCAGAAGTATAAAAGACTCGTTGGTTCACACAAGACCTAGAATTCTGAACTGTCCTGTTGTAACCTCTGTTCTCAATACATGGGGCCTTCCACCAGTTTTGGGGCATTTCCCTTGTGGTGCTTGTAGTGCCTGCCATTTGACCTCAACTACCAAGACACTAAATCTGGAGACTGGTAAAATTTGGACACAACGAGTACATACTAGTTGTAACACCACTAACGTGGTCTACTTGATCACCTGTCCATGCCAGCTCAATTATGTAGGGATGACCACTAGGAAGGTCAAACAGCGTATTTGAGAGCATCGAAGTAACATCCGCTGTAAAAAGAATACTACCAAATTGACAGAGCATTTCTTACGTCTAAACCATACTGTGGATGATCTACATTGGACCATAATAGAGCAAGTCAAAACAGGATCTAATCTATCGAGACTGTTGTTTGAAAAAGAACAGCGATGGATCTACCGCATGTCTACACATTTAGTGGGATTAAATGATAATATCCCGTGGGGATCAGTTATGAGACGTAGCAATTGAACATCTTGTTTTTTAGCCCTCATTTCCCCTCATTTTCCCTCCCGCTATAAACCCTGTTTTGTATCTTGTATTTTGATGTCTACTGGGCCGGTTTCTAACCCAATAATGAGGACCCTTATCTAGGCTGTTCTACGACTGTTAAAGCCTTTTTTCAGCAAGGGGTCTATGGGGCTAGGTCTCAAGCCTCTAGGCGAGAAGCCGTATGTGGGTTTATTGTTTCATTGCTGTTAAGATCACTTTGCATGAAGCTTACGAAGCATTTATTTTTATTTTTATTTCTGCTGGTAGCTTGGTTTGTAATTCGAGCTGACACGTAAGCTCCTACTGACTCTCATGCCATGCTTTTTCATTCCTTCCTCTGATTTTGTCTGCGTGTGGATCACGATCCACATAAAGCTAAGGGTCTTTTTCACTTTCTTCCGTTTTTTGCTTCTAGAGGAGTTTACATTCTAGCCCTCTACTTAACTAGGCAGCATTGTCCTTCCTTTTTGTCGATCTAGACGCCTCTTATGCTGGTCCCGTGATATGCTGATCGGGATGTGGAGGAGAATTCACATTACCGTGGTCATTTCCTAATGCTATTTAAACTCGTAACTTCCAACTACTGGTGACTCCGGGCTCGGTGGGATTAATCAGGTTGACCTACCTGGCAGAGGACTTGGATGAAGTGAGTACCGTGTTTCATTTTCATTTTTAGCGGTGCACGCCGGGTTTGTGAACTTACAGGGTTAGTAACGTTGTGCGCTTTCCCTGTTTTCTTCTCTCCCGATTGTAGCTGTTCTGTAGTCCCGCCACCCACCTTCTTGCCTAAGGAGCACGTTTTTCATTTTTAACATGTAAGCCTATTTAATGTTCTTCATTTTGTTTTTTGTGCTGAAGTTTAATTTTGGTGATAATTATCACGTAGGAATCTTATAAGTTCCATTTATTCGATTAAGGACATAACTGAGGAAAATCACTCACTTTATGTATAATTGGTTTGAAGGTTTCCTCTGCAAAGTTTTTTTGAAACCATTCACGTTTGCATAGAAACTGGTTATAAAGAGAGATTGTTAATGCACAAAATAACTCTTTAACGTGAATATACCAGATGTCTAAGTGCCGTTGATTTATTCACTTAAACATATATTGAAGCCGCTAGATGAAGCTGTGCTTTAGAAATGAAAACAATAGAAATATCTTAAAAGTTTAATGTGTTTTCTTTCAGATATCTAGAGACCTTTATGGAATTTTCGAGGGCTCGCAAGGAACCGTGAGTTTACCCGGTTCTCTGAACCTTAGGTCAGGGTAAGCCTTAGAGAGCTTATACCGCCAAGGTGTCATTTTGTATTTCACTATGAGGTCCTGAAGAAAGCTTTGTGAATAACCATAACAAGCTGAAACATGTCGACCAATTGAATGCATATTTTATAGGATGTATCTGATTAATAATTATCAGTACTAGTCATCCTACACTGTTTTTAACCAGTGCCGGGTTCGTCATCATTAAAACTGCTTTTGGGCGAATGTTTGGCATTTTTTAAGTTCACCTTTTTTCACATATCACACACGAGATTTTTGTCTGTCTGATATCTGTGCTCCGCTGTAATAAAAGCGTCGAAGCACACCAGAGGTGCAGTTGGCACCCCTGGTGGAACCCTATGATGAAGCATGTCACCGACTAGGTCGGTGAGTGAGGGTTCTATGCACATATCTGATTGATATTTCGCTGGCACTTGATAATTTACATATGCACATATATATATATACTTAATCTTGTGTGTATATATGTCTATTTAGTTTTTATTCAGCTGTTGAATATTTTCTGTTCATTTTGTTTACTCACTCTTTTGTTGTTTAAAAGCTTTACAATAGGGGGAATAAGAGTGTGCCTTTACCCTCTCTCTCTTGTTGTTTATATCCATTTCCTTGGAGACACAGGTGGCCTTGGTGGGGTACAGTCCATATGGGAGGGGATCTCTTTCGTCTGGCCCTATCTGCAAGGCTAGTAACGTAACGGGTCACGTTCCAGCCAATGTATGCCCGTCATTCGTCGGCAGGGAACTTATTAATTTTACTGTAATATTTGGTCATAGCCAATATTCCCTTTACCAGAGGGTCATGACTAACGTCAACCCCACCCCCATATGGACCAACAGGGTGCCGGGGTTGGTTCTCGTAAGCATTAGAGAACATAGACACATAAGCCCAAGCAGACCCCTCCAGGGAAAAAGGTAAAACTAAATATGGCATCCCTTTATCCGTAGTATGGGGCAAGAGTCCACAAACACAACAATCGGTGGTACTGACCACCAATTGATGCTGGTGCAACAATTGAATGAATGAATTATTGAAATATTCCATTCTCCTACTTTGCTCATGTTCTGGTAGTGTATGTAACTGGTGCGGGGAGGCAGTGGTGTGAAAAGACACGGGATGGGAGGTAGGTGTAGGTGTCTGCTGCATAATATAAGTAACCCAACCCACACAAGCTAATATAATACATAAAAAGATTAAAATACACAACGTTATACCACATCTATTATACAATAATTTGCAATATTTCTTCTTCATTTTATCCTTCTTATCATTTTTCCTTAATATAATAGAATCCATCCTCTAAATGTTGCTCGTGGCATTCTTCCTTCTTCACTCAGCTGTGATTATCAGCCGTCCTATGACACTGCAAGTCCTGCAGGCCTATTGCCACTACTCAGGTCACAAACTAAGACTCTTACCACGACCCTGCAACCTAATTGGATGGTCAGTATCACTGAAAAGCGTAATCGAAAGAAACATTCTCAATTGTCTCTAGCCACTCTAGGCCTCAAATTGTATCTTGTTTTATTCGGCACAGTCTGGTCCTGAAAAAGTGTCTCCGGATTAGTCGTGTTCAAACTGAGATGTGGTGGTACAGCGTCCTGCAGAACGTCATCATCCTCTTTCTCAGATCGAGTCCAATCTAGGTGTGCATTGCTAAAAGGTACGAATCGGGGGACCCTTTCACCTTCAAAATCGCCAATACCTTCACGGACCCACTGGTCATAAGGCAAAGGCAAGGGGACCTTTTTACAATGCACACCGTGGATCCAATTTTTCTTTCCGACCACCTTCACAGCTGTGCGTGTTTTCAATAATACTTGACGAGGCTCTTTCCAGCGAGGTTCCAAGTTCTTCTATCTTTGAAAATTCTTCACACACACCCAATCGCTGTGTTGTATGGTATGACCAGGATCAGTAGAAGCCTGAGGCAAAGCGTCTTGTACCTGTTGATGAAGGACACGCAATTTAGTGGTGAGGTCATGCAAATAATCAATCAATATTAGATGCTCTATCTCGGAATACTTCTTTGGCCTTGGGACTCCCCAGACATTTGCTGGGTGTCCAAACACAACCTCGTAGGGACTGAGTCCCATACGGGAATGAACAGTTGTTCGAGTAGACAAAAGAGCCAAGGGTAAAGCATCGGGCCAGGCAAGACCCATGCTGGCCTGTATCTTCGCGAGCTTGAGCTTAAGAGTACCATTATAGCATTCCACCAAACCTGCTGACTGAGGGTGGTTTGCCGCATGAAATGTTTGTCTAATACCAAGACCTGCACACACTTTCTGCATTATCTGACCCATGAATTCACTTCCATTGTCACTCCAGACAATTCGAGGCAAGCCGAACCTCGGGAAAACTCCTTCAAAAGGACTTTAGCCGTAGATAGAGCTGTATTATCCTTTAGGGGGTAGGCCTCTATCCATCTAGAAAAGGCACACACCACCACAAGGACATACTTCAGATTATTACATCTCTCCATGTGAATATAATCTATTTGCAACACCTCAAAAGGGTACGTTGGAGGGGCAAAATGGCCTGCTGGGGTTGGTGTTCCCTTTCCTGGATTGTGCATCAAGCAAACAATACAGTGCTTAACCAGATTATCTGCACATTTAGGGATCCCCACATTCTGCCATACAGGGGCCAGACGTTTGCATATCCCTTTAGCACTAATGTGCCATGGTAACTACTGGAAGTACATAGGCGTCTGGTAACAGCCAGCGCTGATGTTCCGACAATTCTGTCCAACACCCTGTCGCGTTCAACATTCCTGTACCCTCTCTCCACGTACTCAGTTTTTTCTCTGTAGCCTCTACCTGGATAATTTTTACACTTTCAATTGTGTCCTCACATATCCCTCCTTGTCTGACCCATCTAGCAGGGCCCGCAACATACATGTGGCTTGTGACGTCTCTGGCTGTCTCTTTCGCTGTCTGGTCTGCAAAAGCATTTCCTCGACCCATATCATCAGTGATTTTCTTATGCGCACTACATTTGACAATTGCTATCTGAGTGGGCAAGGTGAGTGATTCGAGAAGGTCATTTATCAACTGACCATGCTGTATCTTAGTGCTGTGTGAGGTGAGAAATCCTCTTTCCCTCCACAGGCGACCAAAACTGTGGGCCACTCCAAACGCATACTGGCTATCAGTGAACACATTCACTCTCTTTCCTTCAGCCAACACACAAGTTTTAGTCAGAGCTATCAATTCAGCTGCCTGGGCTGAATTGTGCCTAATGCGTGCTGTTTCCACAATTGTGTACAAAGAAGTGACTGCATAGGCCGAAGTCGTCTCACCATTGGGGAGCTTGAAACAAGAACCATCCACCCATAGGATCCCATCCGGGTCCAGGAGTAGAGTGTCCTTTAGATCCACTCTACCTTTTGTCTCCTCCTCTGTGTGGAGGAAACAATCATGCTGCTCCTGAGTACCTGTTTCTACTGGGATCGGTAACAGTGTGGCTGGGTTTAGGGTATTGCATCGTTTAATATGTACATGACTGGCCAAGAGCGTCAGCTCGTACCCCGACAAGCAGGTGCTCGTAAGGTGCTGAGTCTTTGTTCTATTTAGGAGAGTATCTACTGCATGCGGCACCATGACAATAAGAGTATTATCCAGTACCAATCCAGCAGACTGGCAAATGGAAACTGCTGCTGCTGCTGTGGCTTTCAGACAACTGGGTAATGCCTTGGCCACTGGGTCTAGTGTGGCCGAAAAATAGGCACATGGGCGCTGCTTGTCTCCAAATGGTTGCGTTAAAACTGACAATGCGCAACCTTCTCTCTCATGAACGTAGAGTGTGAAAGGCTTACTGTAATCAGGAATACCTAACACAGGAGCAGAGCACAAGGAAGTACGTAAATCAGTAAAACTTTTCTAACATTCCGCAGTCCAAGGGAGAGGTTGGGGTGTATCTTTGAGAGTCAGTGCCAACAGAGGTTTCGCTAGCAAAGAAAAATTTGGAATCCACTGTCTACAATAAGAGGTAATGCCCAAAAAGGCACGCACCTCCCTTTGTGTACATGGTACAGACATTTGAGCAATTGCTTGGATACGTTCTGGGGTCAATCGCCGTCCCTCGTTCGACAAAAGATGACCTAGATAGGTAACCTCTTGGTGACAATATTGCAATTTAGAGGGTGAAACCTTGTGATGAAGGTCAGACAAGTGACGTGACAGTGAAATAGTAACCTTTGTACAAGTGTCCTCAGAATCAGCAGCAACCAACAGGTCATCTACGTATTGAATAAGGGTGGCACCTGGGGGCGAAGAGAAAGCATCAAGCTGTGTTTTCAAGGCTTGACTGTAAATGGAGGGACTCTCGCAATAGCCTTGAGGAGCACGCTTGAACCGGAAACTTCGGCCTCCTAAAGAGAAGCCAAAAATATCCCTACTTTCCTCAGCAATAGGAATGCTGAAGGAAGCATTCTTAAGGTCGATAACAGAAAACCAAGCAGCCGAAGCAGGTATCATTGTCAATAGGGCAGTGATATCTGGGACAACAGGAAATTGGGGTACAACAATCTTGTTGACCTCCCAGAGGTCAATCACAAAACGATAAACGGGTGGCTGGGAAGAGTCAGTGCGTTTGAGAACAGGTAAAACAGGACTATTGCATACATTTTCCCTTGTCTCTTCAATCACGCCTTTCTGAACCAAATCATACGTAATAGCCAATAGAGCTTTTTCACCATCACTGGAAATCTTGTACTGTGGAATGCGGGGTAACTTAACATTGGATTTGAGGGTGACTATGTAGGGCGGAATCCGCAGAAGACCAACATCATTGGGACCTGTAGCCCAGAGGGTAGCAGAAAGGGAGCGCAATTCAGGGGGGAGTTGGTCTTTAGACAAATACGCCGGGGAAATCAATTTCTTACCTAAAGTGAGGTGTACACCAGCAGGGGAACAATGCAATGTCGCGTACAGTCTTTTTAACAAGTCCAAACCTAACACATTTTCACCACAACCAGTTGTCAAAATAAGCGGAGCCTCCAAATCATAAGGACCTATTGAGATGGGCAGAGGACAAGAAACTGGGTTATGAACTGGGGTGCCAGAAAATCCTACAGAAATATTTGTTAAGCCAGACAAAGGTGCCCCAGGGAGTTTAGAGTGGATGATAGAACTCTTTGTTGCACCAGTGTCCAATAGAAATGACTCTGAAACACCTAGTGCAACGACTTTACATAAGGCCCATTTTGGTCCACTGGAACTGATATGATTCCCTCACTTTGTCTATGGCTGTCCTAGCTAGTATGAAAACCCTGACTCTCATCCTCGGTATAATAATCATCATTGTAATAATGGGCAGACTTAGCATTATGCTGATCAAAATAATTCATGGAGTTTTGAGGGGAAAAGGAACGCTGGTCTTGAGATGATGTGCCTCGCCCCCTACCCCTGGGTGTTGACTGGTAGCCACCCCGGCCTCGCAGCCCAGGCATGCCACCAGCACGCTGCAACAAAACCGGGCAACTATTTTTGAAGTGACTTTCCTCCTTACAATAAGCGCATTGATTTGGACCCAGTGGGGGCCGGGGAACAAAGGGCTCAGGTTTTTGCAACAGCTTCTGGAATTGGGAAAGTGGCGGGAACTGACGCTGAGCAGGGCGAGGGGGATAAGCCTGTTGCAAAAGAACTTTTGTTTTTAATTCCTTAGTCTTTTTATCAAGTTTGTCCTTGTCCTCTTTATCCCTATTTTCATAATACTGAGCAGTAGCCAATATCTGTGCAGAAGACAAAACGGCCCACGCACTTTCGGAATCCTTCAGTTTATTGGAAAGTTCAGGGAGCAAATTAAACACAAATTTATCTACAAATTATCGTAGGCCACCTTCCGTGCTCATATCCTGACCACTGTGATCAAGAAACGTCTCCTCAAATCGAGTAAAAAAGTTGTAAACGCTTTCATCTTTCTTTTTCTTACAGGCAACTAACTTGTCCCAATTAACTCGCAGAGTGGGCATCATAGTTTTCATCAAGGTAATAATCCTAGCGGGAAGGTCTGCAATTAAGGCATCAGGTTTAGCAACCCCCACTTGGAGTCTATCTGCGGCAAGTATAGCAGCCCAATCACCCCCCAATTCTTGGGCATGGTCCTCTTTCCGAATTCTAGCCCACAATGGTTGTGGGACCACATTTCCCATCAGCATGTCTATATCGGCTAAATTCATAATGCATGCATCAACAGTCTGGGACAGTTCTTTGTAATAACCAGCAGGATTTTTACGGGGGTCTGGTAAGGATTGTTTAAGGGTCAGAACCGCAGATCTTTTCCAAGGAACATGTACCCATACACGTTGAAAGTGAGCGGGTATACCAGGATTCACGCCCTGGGCTGCAACCGCTTCTCTCCACACGGGAGGAACTTCTCTCATAGGATAGTGTTTTAGTTTCCTTTTAACAGAAGGATCTAGTTCAGGCAGAGACCGGTAAGTGAACATTGTTCTAAAGGTGACAAGTGTCCTTACAGCATCCTCAACCTCAGCACCCACAATTATCCCTTTGTGAAAGTCAGCCTGAACATCTAGCAGACCCTGGGGGGGCTGATCATGAACCCATATCCTCCCACTCTTCACCAAAAATGACACACATGGTATCAAAAGCATGTCTTTGTGTGGGCGCATCCCACTGCTGAAAAGTGTCCATGATATCTTGTATACCATACTGGGGGTCATTCATGATCCACTTACGGACTTGGAAGTCTAACGCATCACATTCTTGGGGACCTGGGAGCTGAGCACGGGTCTGCCTACGAGGAAAAACAGGAGTCATGTTTAATGACCCAAAGAAAGGGGACAAAAGGCCAGAAACAGTGTCAACCAGCCGTTTACGAACTGAGGGGGAATTCGACATAAGGACAGGGGACAAGGTATCAGGCGAGCAGAAGAGGGGGCAGAAGAGGGGGTGACAGGTATAAAGGGGGTCGAAGGCAAAGGAGTCTGAGGTAAAGGAGGTGGCGGGATTGGCATTACCAGAAGGGGCTGTGGTTGAGGTGCAAGGACCTGTTGGGGAACAACAGGTAGTTGAGCGGGTGGCAATAGTAGGGGTGCATTGGCACCCTGTGCATAGGGCAGGGGTAATTTCAACAGGTGGGACATTAAAGGATCCTTTTCGGGGTCAACATCCTTGTCTGGAGGGGAAGTGGGCAACACCGGATAACACTTATCTACTGCCATACGATGTTGTCTTTCTAAAACCTCAATTGTATAATCATTCTCATTATCTTTAAACTGCTGGGCAGCCTGTATAACAGTCATGCCCTTTTCCTTCCTATCTCTTTTTGCTTGTTTTATTTCTTTCTGTTTGGCTTCTTTGTGCCAAAGGCGAAAAGAGTCAAACATAGCCGGCCGGGCTTTTCTTTTAAACAATGTAGCTTCCAAATTATCTAATATATCAGGCTCAAAACTACCATTTTTTGGCCACTGCAAAACACCATCTTTTCTCGTATAGCGGACCCACACTTCGTTAAAGGTGATGGGGCCCACACCATGTTTAGAATAGAGCTCATAGGTGGGAGTTCCAGCCGGAAGAAATTGGACAAGAGTCCTCCAGTCGGGAATTCCTATTACAACAACAACAACACCACCTTCTAAACTTACTGAAACCAGGCATCGTTATTTCACTGGCCTCTTTACAAACATCAAGGGGTTAATCAACCAGCACAGCACAAATGTACTCACCCCTCGGCTTCGGATTTTGCAAGAGAAGAATCAAAAAATCAAAAACAAAGAAGTGGGAGCTACCCACTATTACTTAACCAAATGTTCTCTCACGCCAACAGAGGTCCGTCTAACGTCTCGCAATACCCGTCATCACCAAAGGGGGGCCAAGGCAGGGCAGCAGTCAGGGCAGCAGTCACAAGCAGCCGTTGGAAAGGAGAAGCCGTGTTGCAAAGACCTTCGGTCCACTTGCGACATGTAGGGGTCGATCACGTGGTGTGCTTCCTCTTGAATTTCCTTGCGGGGCTCCTCACGACCCTCGGGCTCGACCGCTACCTCTGAAGCCACCTCACAGAGGGCACCAATTGAAGAACCGGGCCTTTAAGGGCCTGGCGGCGCAGGGCACGCCTGAAATCTCCGAGTTCACCTGCCTTGTTGTACAGAGACACGGAATACTCTGTTAGCGTAGAAAACCAAATTTATTAGCTGCAGCTATGCACAGTTATCCTAGAAGTACATCATTGGTAGGTTCTCAGGAGACTGCCACTTTACTCCGTGGCTCACAGTCTTTTATAATCTTATACACCCAAAGAAAAACACTCCCCATGCACCAAATATTAGCCAATAGGAAAACATTCAAAACAAGGCACCATGTAACCAGAACATCCCCCTTGAGTCGTGTTCTTGCCCAACCCCATAAGTCAATCAATGACAGCACCTATTGGTCAATCAGTAATTGCAGGATGTGTTTGTGTGCTTTAAAGGTTGACTTGTAAAATAAGATAATGCAGAGAAATAATACCGATGGCCAACAGATAGTTGGGACAAGGATTAGTCAGTCTAGACAAGGATTAGTCAGTCTGGCTAGTTTCTGGAATTGGCTTCACAACAAGGAAGGGGGGTTATTTGACACGTAGCAGTACAAAGGGCAACACAAAATGGCGATGGAATACAAAATGGAGTCGAAACTAAATTACCTCAGTACTACTCATGCAGTCCTGCAAACACACTGTCACTCCCCATGCACACATCCAGTCACCCAGCCAGTACCCTATACTTATACAATTACTCCGCCAACACCCAAGCACTTGCGAATTCACTGTAGACTCTCCTTGCAGTACTCTAATCATACAGTCACTACACATGTACTCATGCAATGCCTCACGCCCTAATACATACACTGCTACAATAACATGTGCACTATCCATGCAGTCCTCCAACCATCTACATGCTAATCATTCACACCTTCATTTACCCAGATACTACCCATGCAGTCCAGCAAACACACTGTCACTCCCAATGCACACCTCCACTCACCTAGCCAGTACCCTATACTGATCCAATCACTCCACCAAAACCCAAGCACTTGTAAAGTCCTTGCAGTACTCTAATCGTCCAGTCACTACCCATGTACTCATGCAATGCCTCACGCCCTAATTACATGCACTGCTACAATAACATGTGCACTATCCATGCAGTAGAGATACTACCCATACAGTTCAGCAAGCACACTGTCACTCCACATGCACACCTCCTGTTCCCCCAGACAGTACGCTATACGCATCCATTCACTCCGCCAAAACCTAAGCACTTGCAAATTCAATATACACTCTCCTTGCAGTACTCTAATCATCCAGTCACTACCCATGTACTCAGGCAACGCCTCACGCCCTAACACATGCACTGCTACAATAACATGTGCACTATACATGCAGTCCTCTAACCATCTACACGCTATTCATTCACACATTCATTTACCCAGGTACTACCCATACAGTTCAGCAAACACACTGTTACTCCCCATGCACACGTCCAGTCACCCAGCCAGTACCCTATACTTATCCAATCACTCCACTAAAACCCAAGCACTTGTAAATTCACCATATACTCTACTTGCAGTACTCTTATCATCCAGTCACTACCCTTGTACTCATGCAATGCCTCACACCCTAATACATACACTGCTACAATAACATGTGCACTATCCATGCAGTCCTCTAACCATCTACACGCTACTCATTCACACCTTCATTTACCCAGGTACTACTCATGTAGTCCAGCAAACACACTGTCACTCCCCATGCATACCTCTAGTCACCCAGCCACTACCCTATACTTATCCATTCACTCCGTCAAAACCCAAGCACTTGCAAATTCAACGTACATTCTCCTTGCAGTATTGTAATCATCCAGTCACTACCCATGTACTCATGCAATGCCTCACACTCTAACACATGAACTGCTACAATAACATGTGCACTATCTATGCAGGCCTCTAACCATCGACACGCTAGTCATTCACACCTTCATTTGCCCATGTACTACCCATGCAGTCCAGCAAACACACTGTCACTCCCTATGCACAAATCCAGTCCCCCAGCCAGTATGCTATACAAATCCATTCACTCCCGCCAAAACCCAAGAACTTGCAAATTCAACATACACTCTCCTTGCAGTACTCTAATCATCCAGTCACTACCCATGTACTCATGCAATACCTCACGCCCTAACGCATGCACTGCTACAATTACATGTGCACTATCCATGCAGACCTCAAACCATCTACATGCTACTCATTCACACCTTCATTTACCCAGGTACTACTAATTAACCCTGGGCGTAGTTCGCGAAGTAGCGCACTTTGCACTACGCGAGCTATGCGTCGCACTTAGTGTAGTAACATGTTCGCACTGTGCAAGATATTGTTTTCAATGATTGCACAGTGCGGACAAGCAACCGGCACTGTGCACTCATTGAAAACGGCATCTTGCACAGTGCGAGCTGTAGTTTTCTGCTGCTCGTGTAGATTTTTACTTGAGCGGCAGCTTTCTCAATGCGGACTGGTAGTTTCTCATCGCGAGAAGTCGCGAGCATGCGCGACCACTCGCAATGAGAAACCTGACTTCCTCGGGTTGAGAAACACGCCGGGAGGTTTATTTTCCATGCTCGCGATCGCCAACTTGATGTTGCTGATCGCGAACGAGGAAAAAGTCTCGCCGGGATGTCATTTTGCTTGCTCGCGGTCGCCAACTTGTCGTTGAGGACCGCGAGCAAGCAAAAAATTACCGCTCACTACACAACACTACGCTACACGTGTTTGCACTGTGCCACGTGCAATTCGCGTAGTGCGAAGTAGCGCAAACTTCGCAAACTACGCGAGCAAAGCATAGTGCTTTGCCCAGGCTTACTACTAATGCAGTCCAGCAAACACACTGTCACTCCCCATGCTCACCTCCAGTCCCTCAGTCAGTACCCTATACTTATCCAATCACTCCGCCAAAACCCAAGCACTTGCAAATTCAGCGTAGACTCTCTTTGCAGTACTCTAATCATCCAGTCACTACCCATGTACTTATGCAATGCCTCACATCCTAACACATGCACTGGTACAATACCATGTGCACTATCCATGCAGACCTCTAACCATCTACACGCTACTCATTCACACCCTCATTTACCCAGGTACTACCCATGCAGTCTAGCAAACACATTGTCTCTCACCATGCACACCTCTAGTCACCCAGCCAGTACCCTATACTTATCCATTTTCTCTGCCAAAACCCAAGGACTTGCAAATTCACCGTACACTCTCCTTGCAGTACTTTAATTATCCAGCCAGTACCCTATACTTATCCAATCACTCCGCCAAAACCCAAGCACTTGCAAATTCACCGTACACTCTTCTTACTGTACTCGAATCATCCAGTCATTACCGATATACTCATGCAATACCTCATGCCCTAACGCATGCACTGCTACAATTACATGTGCACTATCCATGCAGACCTCTAACCATCTACATGCTACTCATTCACACCTTCATTTACCCAGGTACTACTAATGCAGTCCAGCAAACACGCTGTCACTCCCCATGCTCACCTCCAGTCCGCCAGCCAATACCACATACTTATCCAATCACTCCGCCAAAACCCAAGCACTTGCAAATTCAGCATACACTCTCCTTGCAGTACTCTAATCATCCAGTCACTACCCATGTACTCATGCAATGCCTCACGTCCTAACACATGCACTGCTACAATAACATGTGCACTATCCATGCAGACCTCTAACCATCTACACCAGGGGTCTTCAAACTGTGGGTCGCGACCCCCAGGGGGGCCGTGGAGCGATGCAAAGGGGGTCGCGCCTTCCCAGTCACACTTCTGCCCAGGCCCAAGAACTTCAGCCCCCCCCCCCTCTTCCCCCGTCCTGGGTCTCAGGTCGGGCTGCTGTTGTGAAACTTGAGCTGCTGGGGGCTCAGCTGGGCAGTGTCTGGAGTCTTATCTCCGGCACCCCGTGTTTTTCACAGGTCTTTCAAGACCATTTGCATTTTTACATGCCTTTGCAAACTGGTTACAGAGGCTTAGGTTTTATTCCTGGTTCCAGTACCCGCTGGGTCCCCACTCAGCCTATTCCTTACATTTGTATTTTACATTTCCTGCTGTAGTGTGTGAATGCATTTCATGGAAAGGAATACAAAGTAGGCTTGCCAAAAGAAAAATGCCTGCCCTGTTTTGTTTAAAGAGCCTGCAAAGATCTCCTCTTGGTGCTAAATAGACTTAGAAATAAAAAAGTATGTATGCATTCGTTATGTGACTTTTCTGTCTTTTTTCTCTTTAATTATCAGTCATGGATCATTGAGGCAGCCCTAGAACACAATTAAAAGTGCTTTCTATTTATATTTGCTGTTGGAAGTATGCACAGATAAGTGCTGAAAATACTGCTTTAGGTGACTGCTTTTTTTTGTGCCGACTGGGCCATCAAAATAATCTGCTGGCAACCCTAACCATAGGACTGGAAGTTTGTTGCAGGATCAGCACATTATTTATCTCCTTCACCCTCGATCCCCGATTAATGCGGCAATAGTTTAACTTAGATCTTAAACTCTACGCCACCATCAATAACATGCTGAGTTACTTCATGGGTCTGGGGTTGCACCTTGCATTCAGACAACTCATTCCTCATTCTCGCCCTTCATTTTCATGCTCACTCTGCACTCACAGCGATCACAATGCACTCACACTGATCACCATGCACTGGCACCATTCACACGCTCACCCTGCACTCACAGTGATCACTCTGCACTCACAATGCACTTGTGCTTCTCACCCTATATCTCAACCTGCAGTCACACGTGTACACTACTCATGCTGCACTCATGTGACACTTCACTCACCTGTCCTCCTCACTACTCAATATGCAACTCACTCAAACAAGCCCATCAGTAATCAAACATTCATTCATCCCATTCTGAACTTGCATCGACACCCAAATTCATACGCCACCTCACTCACCCTGCAGTCACTCCTCTTGTCCTACTCTCACACTGTTGCATCGCTCACCATGCACTCACATGGGCACTCTTGTCACCCACACAGTGCAGAGGGTTAATGTGCCTGCTACAAAGAATATGTACCATGCAGATCCCAGAAATGAGTGTGAGTAAACTATGAGTAGAGCTATAAAAAATGAAATGTTTGTCAGAAAGGTGCTATAGAGAGAGGCTTTGCATTTTTTGTGAGTGGCAGTGAAGGAATTCATGGAGAAGGAGGAAACGGGGGTGAGGCATCAAAAAAGACTGATGCACCGGGTGCGACCAGCGTTAGGACCAGCCCTGACTGGGAGTGTTAGCCCCCCCCTCTGAAGTTCTGGTCTAGTGGCACCCTGCTTCTGCCTATTATTATTTACATTTGTAGTGCACTACTGTTACACAAAGATGTCCTGGGGCTAATAACCATCTACTGCCTGAAGGCAAATGAGAAGCACACAGAAGAGATATATGTGAGAGACTGTTAGAGATAAGGGCAGTGAAAAGACAGAATGGCAAGAGGTGATTAAAGGTGAAGTGAGAGATTGAATGGGGACAATTCAGAAGTTGTAAAAAAGGGGTGAAAGAAAATGGCCTGCAAAGTGAGAGAGGGATCTGGGGTTAGGAGAGAGGGATGGAAGGGAGGGGTGAGAGGAAAGCTGCATAGGTAAACTGCTTAACTGCACAAAACCACCAGGGTTTTAAGGGACCCTGCTTCTCCCGGTCAGGGCCAGGTGAGCTTCTAGTGTGGCAGCACGTATTGCTGCAGAGTGGACGGCCCTTAACAAAGGTTGACTTGAAATCTTTCTGATGATAATTGCTGTATTTTGGTAATAAATGGGTACTGATTGGGTGAAATCTTTCCTCAGTGTTACTGTGTGTAACAAATGTCAAAATAATGAAGCAATGCTATCCCAAAATACGCTGCATCACATAACCTCATTTACATTTTCATCACACACAATTTAGTCAACAGGTTTAGACATTTTTGTCAGGAGGGGGTACTTACACCTCAAAATGTTGACAGGGGGGTCTCGGCATCCAAAAGTTTGAAGACCTCTGATCTACACGCTACTCATTCACACCTTCATTTACCCAGATACTACCCATGCAGTCTAGCAAACACACTGTCACTCCCCATGGCCAACACCAGTCACCCAGCCAGTACCTTATACTTATCCAATCACTCCGCCAAAACCCAAGCACTTGCAAATTCACCGTACAATCTCCTTACAAAACTCTAATCATCCAGTCACTACCCATGTACTCATGCAATGCCTCACGCCCTAATGCATCCACTGCTACAATAACATGTGCACTATCCATGCAGTCCTCTAACCATCTACACACTACTCATTCACACCTTCATTTACCCAGGTACTACTCATGCAGTCCAGCAAACACACTGTCACTCCCCATGCACACCTCCAGTCACCCAGCCAATACCCTATACATATCCAATCACTCCGCCAAATCCCAAGCACTTGCAAATTCAATGTACACTCTCCTTGCAGTACTCTAATCATCCAGTCACTACCCATGTACTCATGCAATGCCTCACGCCCTAACACATGCACTGCTACAATAACATGTGCACCATCCATGCAGTTGTCTAACCATCTACACACTACTCATACACACCTTCATTTATCCAGTTACTACTCATGCCGTCCTCCAAACACACTGTCACTCCCCTAAGTCTAAACTTAGGACTACTAAATTGCGAAAAATCCTAATTTTAAGACTTTCGGTATTCACAGAAGGCATTTAGGAGTCCTAAAGTTAGGAGTCCTAACTATACTGCTACCAAACTGAGAAAAATCCTAATTTTAAGGCTTTCGGTATTCACAGAAGGCATTTAGGAGTCCTAAAGTTAGGAGTCCTAAATTTAGGACTACTAAATTGAGAAAAATCCTAATTTTAAGACTTTCGGTATTCACAGAAGGCATTTAGGAGTCCTAAAGTTAGGAGTCCTAACTATACTACTACTAAACTGAGAGAAATCCTAATTTTAAGACTTTCGGTATTCACAGAAGGCATTTAGGAGTCCTAAAGTTAGGACTCCTAACTTCTGTGACTACCGAAATGAGTAAGTGCCTTCTGTGAATACCAAAATGAGTAAGTGCCTTCTGTGAATACCAAAATGGTAGTAAGTTTAGGATTTTGTCTTAAGTTAGTTCTGTGAATCGGGCCCATAGAACTTTGCACAAGAAAATAGGATGTTGGTGATGGGTGGTTGGACCTTCCTCACAACTCAATCAGAACAGAACCTACCACAATCCCCTGCCCGACTAGTTATAGTAGTGGTTCATTACTATTAGCTCTTCGAACCCCCCCCCCAAGATAACCAATGAGTAGACAACCCAGAACATAACACTCCTGACCTCTCAGTCATGGAAGCAATGCACATGCACACCCTTCCTTTCACTCACTCACTTGTGTAAGTCCAGACACGCCAAATACCACCGAGTCTATGTGAGTTCAAAAGTTTTATTTGCAACTGACAAACTCTGTACATTGTTCCATAATGCAGCACAAACAGCAAAATGCATAAGATTAAAACTATAAACATTGTTATACCTACAACAACTACAAGTCCATAGAACGAAGAAATAAAAAAGCAAAATCATGATAACTGAACAGTGGTGGAAGCACCACCATCCCCTTGGTAGGAATATAGTTTATATGAAATTATAAATGAAGATCTCTGAGCGAATTATGTGGACCCCTCACCTTAGAAGATCCTAGTACTGGTTACATCATAAGCTCTGCAAAGCTCTGGTTCGTAGAAGGGAATCTTCCGTCTGTTATGAGAAAAATGGTGCGCGTTAGTATGCAAGCACTTCTCAGTCGTGCCAAAAAGTGTAGTATTTTTATGGATAAGCAATATGGACTAACACCAGAACCATGGCTCGGGCTAACTAAACAAAGGCTAGAATGACCCTAGGGACCATATAACTACTAGTCTCTACTCTACTACTACCTGATTTGTACTAGTGATGTATGTTGTATATGTATGTATTACTATTAACTCATTTTTCAATCTTGCTAGTGAAAAATAGAGGGAGGTGTATATGACACCTAAAAAATGTGTAATGTTTTTTCAAGGAGCACTACCAACCACCAGTGCCGGGGCCAGCGGCGAAGGAGACGCGGCTGCTGACGGAGGAGAGGATGCGGCAGTTGCAGGAGGAGCTGCAGGGGGTGAGCCAGCAGCAGTGGCAGGCGGTGGTAAGTTAGATTCCTAATCCTTACTTATTGATATTACACTCACTGCAAGGGTGTACTGTAGATTGTACAGTTGAGACTTACTAAGTAAGAAGTTGTTGTGAATGGTTGAAGACACCCTTTATTTAGCATTAGTAAAAGCATTAGCGGCAGGAGTATTGAGTAACCAATGTCCTCTTCTATCTGATTTCATCTCAGCTGTGAAAGTTTTATGGAGAAGACTAAAAGTCAGATCAGATGACCTTGAAGGATGGGTTGAACGAAAAGGGAAAGAAGAGTGGAAGGAAGAAGGACAGGCGAGATTTAATATTTATGACTGGCAGAGAAGGATACGTGGGATGCATGCATGCATAGGTGGCTGATAGGAATCAGATGCATGGTTGGTTGAATGCCTGAAACTCCCACAAATGTTAAAGACCAAGAAAGTGGGAGCATAGATTCATACCACAAATGTTATGTACTGTGCTTGCTAGTGCTACTGTGCCACTATGTGTAGAATTAATGTGTCTTACTGCTTTGCTAACAGTATATTTTACAATAGTCTTGGTTTTTCTTCTTGATATATAGCTACTCCTTCCAAGGGGAAACCTGACAGGAAGAAGTTGGCAGCCAAGGCCCGGCGCCAGAAGCTGGAGGCCATACAGCTTGAATACCATTGGCTGGTGGTTCTGGAAGAGGAGGAGGAGGAGGAGGAGGAGGCAGCAGCTGCAGCCTCCTCCAAAGCCCCGGGCCCCAGCCACTGCCCTCCAGAGGTACGGCGCCACCATCTGGCAGCCGCCCGCTGCTGCCCCTCCTTTAACATCACTGCTGACCCCGTGGATGCAACTGCCACACATTGAAGTGCCGTGTTGCCTACCTAGAGGAGCAAATACGTGTCCTCCAGAGTCGAGCCCGCCGAACATAAGACCCTTTTCATTGCCCTTTTTTATTTATTCTTTTGGTGGGTGGGAATCGGGTGTTGGGCTTTATTTTTTCTATGGACAATTGGACATTATGTTGGACTTTATCTTTACGGACATTGGTTGGGGTTAGGGAGAGAGGTGGGTCAGGTGTTGTGGGATTTTTTTACATAGTATATTTTTGTTAGGGGATTAAATAATATATTTCTACTTTACATACAATGTTGTTAATGTTTTCTGGGTGGGGTTACTGTTTTACATCACACTGTTTCCTTGCTGGTGCTGGGCTGCCCACAGCCAGTGTTTGATTTTAATAATTGGCTGACTTTGTAAGACACAAACAGATAGATGCGGCACCCCTCACTGAGTTAGTGGTCCTACTAGTAATGTCAGTCTCTTCTACTCTATGCATTCTGCAACTGGACTCAAAGGGGTATGTGAAATTGAATTAATGAAAACAGGTCCATTATTAATTATGCCACCCCAAAACTTCTCTTACCTTTGCTTGATGTTTAACTTAGGCACAGCAATGGCTGCATAGTGATGATGGTTTTCTTTCCTAACATGCCATGGTTCTGGTGGTAGTAGTAGTAGTATAAGACACTGGCAGCAGCATTTGCAAAAAAAGAAAATGAGACAGTCAGTAGCCTGAGAGAAACTCTCTGAGGAGTAGTAGAATGAAGTACAGTACAGAACTTACTGCCAAACAATATTATGCAAAAATACAACAAAACATAATGATGGTGGGGATGGCCTATTAGTACACAGAGTTATAAACTCTAGTTGTGTCGAGTCGCTTAACTAGGCCTACAGTACACTGGACACACGCGTAACTGATAGTGCTGTGTAGGAGGATGACAACAAATCCAGTAATCCAATCGATGCCGGCAATTAATGCTGATGTATTAGGTTCCTGTGGTAAAAAAATGACCTCACAAATATACTGCTCATGAGTGGACAAGCAGAAGAAGATCCCCGCCCTGCCTTGAAATTGAAGTACTGTTGCTTTTGCCACATCCGCCCCAGCAAGCATGTGATAAATTATTGGTGTACATTTAATTTAGTCACACCTCAATAAGTCACACAGCCTGGGGGAAGAGGGTTAGGGTTTGTTGAATGGTTGGGAAGGGTGGTTTGGGGAAAGGTTTGAGAAAGAAAAACAGTACGCATGGACAAACAACAAACAACAGATTCTTTGTAGACTACCATATCCATATCAACATGTTAAGGGAGAAAAAGGAAATGCATGCATGATGATGATAAGGAGACCCGGATTACATACAGTTTTTGTTCAGTGTTACCGGGCTTACTTTTACAGATAGCAAAGAAAATTTTAAAATATCTGTAGGGATGAATTATAAACAGAGAACAAACTTAATGATAACTGTTGGACCCGGCCTCGTGGCGTGGTCCTTAACCCCCTGGATTGTGGCCGTTCCCCGCCCCGGCCGTCACGGGCCACCCGTCTGGACTGTACCAAGGCCCTTCACCCGGAGCTGAACGTGGTCGCATACTCCTCGTGGCTCCGCCATCTTGTTGGCATCCACGTCACACCGTGCACCAGCCGGCGCGACCCCGCTCAACCCGGCCTCGACCCCAGCGAAGCCCCGACATCGAGGCACCACGAACTGGCCAGGGGGTGCCGCAGGAACCATTCATCGCCCCCGGCGGAGGACAGTATCGATGGGACCCCCAACTGTCCTCCCCTCTCGAGGTGTGATCGCCCTGCAACTCCCATGGGCCTGGCGCCTCTCCTGCTGGGCGTCTGGCCACCTCCACCCGGCCACTCCGCCCCCTCGGGCGCATAGGTCCGGACATCAAAGGGCTCCAGAACTATATCTGGGGCGACCCCACCACAGCTCGGGAGTTGTATCCCGGAGTCGAGAGCCCTGCTGATCGAATCGCGGCTGACCCTACGGAGAAGAACTCTTGTCGGAACCATCACAAGCCCTGCTGACTGCGTCGCGGCTCCCTCTTGTGAACCCTTTCTGAACCACCTGGAACATCGGAGCCCTGCAGACGCTGTCGCGGCCCAAACCTCGCTGGAACCTTCGTCGGAGCCCTGCTGACGACGTCGCGGCTCGAGCTGAGCAGAAACCATCTTGAGAGCCCTGCTGATTGAATCGCGGCTCTCCACGAACTGTACGCCAGAGCCCTGCTGACGCCGTCGCGGCTCGACCCCTCCGAGATCGGAGGTCCTCCAGCTTGAGGATAAGAACTGGGCCCCAGGTACCCTCGTACCACATTCCTGCCCAAGACCGTCCCGCTACCCCTACCCTTCCAAAGAGACATTGAGACTTTTGGTGGATCCCTCGATCCCTTCGTGTAAATATTGAACTCGTAACCTTTTATTGATGATAAAGAATTGCTTGTCTTGAGACAACCTCCTTGAGTCCGGTGTGGTGGTGTTACTGTGCTAGTACGTGATAGGAGAAGGATCTCTCAGGAGACTTCTCGGCAGCGCTCGGCTACTTCGTGCAGTGAGAGGGCCCCCCCTTGGTGGTCTCACCGACTCCTCGGGGTCCGCCTTCCAACATTTGGTGGCCATCGACGGGATCCGAGCCGAACGCAGTACGTACCAGCCAGTACCCACTAGCTACCCATCCAAACGAATAGCATCATGAGCAGCCAGGAAAACAACGCGACAATGGAGTTCCAGCCCGAACGGCTGGAAGAATATACGCACAAAGAATTAAAACAGTTCTGCAGAGACAAAGGCATTGCAACCACCAGCCTCGGTACCAAGGAAGAGATGCAGAAAGCTCTGAGGGCATGGTTGGAGGCCGGGGCAGGCCCCTCCCAGGAAGAAGGGCCCTTGCCCCTGACGGAGACCACAGCAACCGCACTGACCCCGGCAACCGGAGGAAGAAAGAGCCTAGAAACCGGCCTCTCCGAAGAAGAAATACGAGAGCGGGAGAAGGTCCGGAGCCACGAACTAGAGCTCGCCCGACTGCGACTGGACGGCGAACTCCAGCTGGCAGAAAAGAAACTGGCCCTCGAGCAGCTACGCCTTCAAGAAGAAATAGAAGAGAAGAGACGACACCGGGAGTTGGAGGAAAAGAAACTAACTCTTGAGCACGAGCGCAGTCTCAAGGAGCTCGAGATCAAGGCCAAGAACGGAGGGACCAACACCCCCAGTACTAGAGACACTCTACCGCCTCCCGAGGCCAAGGTACATATCCCGAAGGAGGTCGTCAAGGAGTATTACAAGAATGACGATATCCAACAATGGTTCAAGGCCTACGAGGTGGCCATGACCTCCCATCGAGTGCCCCGAAAAGACTGGGGCGCAGGCCTGTGGGGGCGATTCCTGAGTGAAGGGCGGGACACGCTGCTCCAGCTACCGGAGGAGGTGATGACCTCCTACGATCACATGAAGGAGGCCCTGCTCACCCGCTACGGGCTAACAGCGGAGATGTACCGCCAGCGGTTCCGAGACTGCAAGAAAATCCCGGGTACCACATGGGTGGAATATGTGGACTTTTTCAGTCGGGCCCTAGAAGGGTGGATCAAAGGCAGCAAAGTAACCACCTACGGGCAACTGGTCAACCTCATCGTGTGGGAACATCTTTCCAACAATTGCTTCGTGGAACTGAGACAGCACCTCCTCGACAGCAAAATGACCGACCCGCGAAAACTTGCCGTCGAGGCCGATCGATGGGTCAACTCCCGGGTCCCCCGGAGCTCAATGGGGGAGTACCAGAGGAACCCCAACGGACCCCCACGCCAGCGCGGTGGGGGGGGAGGGCCGAACAGGAACCGAGACCCTCCCGCTGGGGCCCCCAGGAGCCCCCCTCGAGGGCCACCGCAACCACATCTCTCCCCGAGCCTAGCGCGAAGGGTGGGCCCGGCCCGACCCGGACCACGGCCACCAGTGACCTGCTATGGCTGCCAACAAACCGGACACTTTGCCAGCGACCCGGCCTGCCCTCTGAACCGAAGAAACGGGGCCAGCGGGCCCCCGCCCCGGCAGCTGACAGCCGCCGCCTTGGGGGGAGGAGAAGAGGAAGAAGAGGCCCTCGACCGAGAAAACACTGAGTGGGAGCCGGCAGCCATGTCCCTGGTCTGCCTGGGTAGCCGAGAGATGGTACCCTGCACCCCCATCCCAACCAACACCCAGAAGTACCGGCAGCAGGTCACGGTCAACGGACAACGGGCCGAAGCCCTTCGCGACACCGGCGCCAGTATCACCGCTGTCCGCTGCCACCTGGTGACCCCTGAACAGATTCTACCGAATGTGCTGTGCCCTGTACGGACGGCCGACAACAGTGAAAGCCTATGCCAGATGGCCCTGGTCCCCTTCGAGTGGGGAGGGGTGACGGGCCTGCTGAAGGTGACAGTGCGCGACGACGCCCCGGTCGACTGCCTCCTGGGGAACGACTTGGAGAGTTCCCCCTGGGCTCAAGTAGAACGACGAGAGCACCTCCGAATGTTGGGACTGGCTGATTGGGCCTGCGCCATCACCCGGTCCATGACCGCCCAAGCCCCCCGCTCATCCTCGACCTCCGGGACCGCCCGACCCGAGGGGCTCACACCCCCTCCCGCCAGTAGCGAGGAGGAGGCGGACACCGACCCTGGGCTCAGCGAATCCTCCCCCGAAGAGATGGCTTCTCCGAGCGCCCTACCAGAGCTGACGCAATGGCAACACGAAGGGGGCCCCACCCGAGAGCAGTTCCAGCAAGAGCAACAGTCCTGTCCCTCTCTCGAAGGGGTCCGACAGCAGGCGACCGCGCAAGCCAACGGTGACCAGACCGGCACCCACTGGATCTACTGGGCCGAGGGCCTGTTGTACAGTGAACAGAAAGTAGCAGAACTCGGGGCCAGCCGCGTGTTGTTGGTGGTCCCCCTCCGCTTCCGGGAGTTTCTTCTCAACCTGGCCCATGATGTGCCCCTCACCGGACACTTGGGGCAAGACAAAACGTACAGTCGTCTGGTGACCCACTTCTACTGGCCCCGGATGCGGAGAGATGTGGACAACCACTGCCGGTCCTGCCAGACCTGCCAAGCCAGCGGAAAGACGGGGGGTCGGGTCAAGGCCCCCCTCCAGCCCTTTCCCGCCGTCAGCACCCCGTTTGAACGAGTCGGAATCGACATTGTGGAACCCCTGGACCCCCAAACCGCCCTGGGCCACCGCTTCATCCTGGTCCTCGTGGACCACGCCACCAGGTACCCGGAGGCGGTCCCGCTCAGAACTATGACGGCCCCTGTGGTAGGCCGGGCCTTGATGGGGATCTTCTCCCGAGTGGGATTCCCCAGCGAAGTGGTGAGCGACCGCGGCACGAACTTTATCTCCAGGTACATGCGGTCCCTGTGGCAACAGTGCGGGGTCACATACAAGTTCACGACCGCATATCACCCTCAGGGGAACGGACTGGTTGAGCGGTTCAACCGAACATTGAAAGGGATGATCCAGGGCCTGGAAGAACCCCTCAGGCGGAAATGGGATGTCCTGCTGCCCTGCCTCCTGTTTGCCTATCGGGAGGTCCCGCAGAAGTCCCTGGGGTTCAGCCCGTTTGAACTATTGTATGGACACCCGGTCCGCGGACCGCTCAGCCTGGTCAAGGAGGGCTGGGAGATGAAGCCCCGAGGCGCCCCTCCTGACGTCTACCGATACCTCCTGACCCTCCGAAACCAGACCCGCAAGTTCCGAGCCATAGCCGAAGCCAACCTCGAGGCCAGCCAGGAGGACATGAAGCGGTGGTACGATCGCAACACTTCTACTGTAGAATTCGAGCCAGGTCAGAAAGTATGGGTCATGGCCCGGTCGAACCCGGCGCCCTCCAGGACAAGTGGACCGGGCCCTTCAAGGTGGTGGAGAAGAAAAGTCCCGTCACCTACCTGGTCGATCTGGAGTCGCCCCGGAACCCCCTCCGGGTCCTACATGCTAACCGGCTAAAACCCCACTTCGCCCGGACCGAACTGAGCCTGCTGCTGGCGACCGACGAGGGGAGCGAGGACGACTCCGAGCCCTTGCCCGACCTCTTGCAATCCGACATTCACGATGGATCGATCGAAGGGGTCCAACTCGCCTCGTCCCTGACCCCGGAACAGCGCAACGACTGCCAGCGATTACTGCGGGACTACGCAGCCCTCTTCTCTCTCACCCCGGGGGTGACCCACTGGTGCGTCCACGACGTCGACACCGGGGAGAACCCCCCCATACGACACAGAGCCTACCGGGTGCCTGACCGAGTGCGGGCCTGCATCCAGGCCGAAGTAGCGAAGATGCTGGCCCTGGGGGTCATCGAGCCTTCCGACAGCCCGTGGGCCAGCCCTGTCGTCCTGGTGCCCAAGGCCGCAGCTCCCGGTCACCCCCCGGAGTTGCGATTCTGCGTGGACTACCGAGCCCTGAATGTAGTAACCAAGACGGACGCACACCCGATACCCCGGGCCGACGAACTCATCGACCGCCTAGGGGCCGCTCGCTGCTTGAGCACGCTGGACCTCACCGCCGGGTACTGGCAAATCCAGCTCACCCCCGGCGCCCAAGAAAGATCCGCCTTTTCGACTCCGGATGGGCATTACCACTTTCGGGTGATGCCCTTCGGAATGAAGAACGCCCCGGCCACCTTCCAAAGACTGGTGAACAAGGTTTTGGCCGGGCTTGAGGCCTTCAGCGCGGCCTACTTAGATGACATTGCCGTGTAGAGCAACCACTGGGCCGAGCACCTCCTCCACCTGGAGGCCGTCCTGGCCGCCCTCCAGCGGGCCGGGCTCACAATCAAGGCCAGCAAATGCCAAATCGGCCACGGATCCGTGACCTACCTGGGCCATCAAGTGGGGAGCGGGCAGGTGGCCCCCCTCCAGGCGAAGATAGATGCCATCCAGACCTGGGAACCCCCCACTACCCAGACCGCTGTCCGGGCCTTCCTGGGCCTCACCGGATACTACCGGCGGTTTATCCGGGACTATGGGAGCATTGTTGGCCCCCTCACAGAGTTAACGTCCAAAAAGCAGCCCAAGAAGGTACACTGGACACCCCGCTGCCAAACAGCCTTCGACACCCTCAAAACGGCCATGTGTACTGCTCCGGTGCTGCAGGCCCCGGACTACCAGAAGGAGTTCGTGGTACAGACGGACGCCTCCGAGTATGGGATCGGGGCCGTCCTCTCCCAAGCTGACGAAAAGGGGCTCGACCGACCAGTGGCCTTCATCAGCCGGCGACTACTGCCCCGGGAGCAACGCTGGAGCACTATTGACAGAGTTAACATCCAAAAAGCAGCCCAAGAAGGTACACTGGACACCCCGCTGCCAAACAGTCTTCGACACCCTCAAAACGGCCATGTGTACTGCTCCGGTGCTGCAGGCCCCGGACTACCAGAAGGAGTTCGTGGTACAGACGGACGCCTCCAAGTATGGGATCGGGGCCGTCCTCTCCCAAGCTGACGAAAAGGGGCTCGACCGACCAGTGGCCTTCATCAGCCGGCGACTACTGCCCCGGGAGCAACGCTGGAGCACTATTGACGCGAGGCCTTCGCTGTGGTGTGGGCCCTCAAGAAGCTCCGGCCCTACCTCTTTGGCGCCCACTTCCGGGTCCAGACCGACCACCGGCCCTTGCAATGGTTAATGCGAATGCGGGGCGAGAACCCCAAGCTGCTGCGATGGTCCATCTCGCTACAAGGGATGGACTTTGACGTCGAACACCGGCCCGGCAATGACCACGCCAACGCCGACGGCCTGTCCCGCTTCTTCCGCCTTGACGAGGAGAATCCCCAAGGAGATGGGTGACTCTCCATGCCTTCGGCTGGGGGGGACGCCTGTTGGACCCGGCCTCGTGGCGTGGTCCTTAACCCCCTGGATTGTGGCCGTTCCCCGCCCCGGCCGTCACGGGCCACCCGTCTGGACTGCACCAAGGCCCTTCACCCGGAGCTGCACATGGTCGCATACTCCTCGTGGCTCCGCCATCTTGTTGGCATCCACGTCACACCGTGCACCAGCCGGCGCGACCCCGCTCAACCCGGCCTCGACCCCAGCGAAGCCCCGACATCGAGGCACCACGAACTGGCCAGGGGGTGCCGCAGGAACCATTCATCGCCCCCGGCAGAGGACAGTATCGATGGGACCCCCAACTGTCCTCCCCTCTCGAGGTGTGATCGCCCTGCAACTCCCATGGGCCTGGCGCCTCTCCTGCTGGGCGTCTGGCCACCTCCACCCGGCCACTCCGCCCCCTCGGGCGCATAGGTCCGGACATCAAAGGGCTCCAGACCTATATCTGGGGCGACCCCACCACAGCTCGGGAGTTGTATCCCGGAGTCGAGAGCCCTGCTGATCGAATCGCGGCTGACCCTACGGAGAAGAACTCTTGTCGGAACCATCACGAGCCCTGCTGACTGCGTCGCGGCTCCCTCTTGTGAACCCTTTCTGAACCACCTGGAACATCGGAGCCCTGCAGACGCTGTCGCGGCCCAAACCTCGCTGGAACCTTCCTCGGAGCCCTGCTGACGACGTCGCGGCTCGAGCTGAGCAGAAACCATCTTGAGAGCCCTGCTGATTGAATCGCGGCTCTCCACGAACTGTACGCCAGAGCCCTGCTGACGCCGTCGCGGCTCGACCCCTCCGAGATCGGAGGTCCTCCAGCTTGAGGATAAGAACTGGGCCCCAGGTACCCTCGTACCACATTCCTGCCCAAGACCGTCCCGCTACCCCTACCCTTCCAAAGAGACATTGAGACTTTTGGTGGATCCCTCGATCCCTTCGTGTAAATATTGAACTCGTAACCTTTTATTGATGATAAAGAATTGCTTGTCTTGAGACAACCTCCTTGAGTCCGGTGTGGTGGTGTTACTGTGCTAGTACGTGATAGGAGAAGGATCTCTCAGGAGACTTCTCGGCAGCGCTCGGCTACTTCGTGCAGTGAGAGGGCCCCCCCTTGGTGGTCTCACCGACTCCTCGGGGTCCGCCTTCCAACAATAACAACAAGAACACACTGTTGTAATGATTACAGACAAAAAATGAATCAAATTATTTAAAAGATGATGAAAGTGGATACTGTTACTATGTTATCCTGGTCAAATGGGTAGTTGAATCTCGGCATTCCTCTTGGTCCTCCCTTCCATGGATGCTCCGTCCATCAATCTTGGGTGACGCCACTGCCTGCCTGGCAGATATAGATTCATTGGTAAGTAAGTGTCCATTGTTTTCCCAAGTATAGCACAGGGTAAGGCCCAGCCTGTAATTGTAGATGGAAAAACAAAAGGGATATTGAGAAACCAAGTTGAAAAAAATGCACAAGTTGTGGTTTAGTGCAACAAGAACACTTTCCAAGGCGGCATGGATGCATCATATCTACTCTAGTCTGTTTCCAGCATTAACCTACAACACCAACAGGACAGAGCAGGCCCAAAGTGACTGCACCCTTTGCACATCCTCCATTTAGCATACATTTTTTTAAAGAGTTGGACAAAGCACATATCCAGCAACATAGCATTTTACAATTTAAGTGACTAAATCAATGTACCACAGTCATACCACCGCTACACTTGACTCCACCGCTACACAGACATTTAGGTCTGCTGTGGCTGTTGTTTACTTCTTTACCTTTTATGCCACTCATGAAACGCCCTGACTTATTCCATCAATCATCTCCGATCCTTGTACTGAGTAACTGTGAAGATACTATGCCACTGTGGTCATCATGATGGTGTTGTTCAACTCAGTCTGCAGTGTACCGAGTGAGTCCAGAATCCATATTCAAAAATGCAATGGATCGGCCTGCTGTAGAAGTACAATTTTGTTATTAAACAACAAGAGTGGAAATATTGACTTGAGTCACTGTTAGTGTGTAGAGTAAATACTAGTATACTTTGACTTCACTTCATGCACAACAAACAACAAAAACACAAACACCAATCACTCAGAGTCGGTGTCCAATGCATGCCATTCATTACCTATTCCTTATCATCTTAAGTGAAGGGGCCGTCTCTTTTGCCATCATCATCATGGTGTTGACCTACTCAGTGTGCAGTGTACAGATTGAGTCCCCTTCCTATATTCAAAATGCAATGTATCGGCCTGCAGTAGAAGTACAAATTTGTTATTAAAAATACAAGAAGAGAAAAAGTGACTTAAGTTACTTTTAGTGTGTAGATTATTACATATAGTACACAATGAAGTAACTTCTGGTACAACAAACAACAACAAAATCACTCAGTCAGCGTCCAATGCATGGCATCATTCATTACCTGTTCCTTCTCATCTTCAGTTAATGGGCAGTCTCTCTCGGATCAGAAAAGAGGATAGCTATAGTAGTCATCATCAATCATGTTCCACTTCTTTTGGCGGGACTAGGAAAGATTTTATTTTTTCTTCAATTTTGCACCATCCAATCATCATCTGTCTTCTTGAGGGCAATGGATTTAGGGAGATTCAGGAGGATGGAGGAGCAGGATTCGGAGGAGTGTACTGTGAAATGCAGACAGCTGAAACTCGTATATGGCAATAAAACGAGTAGAAGACGGTGGTGATGGATTTGTTGTGATTGGAAGTTTCTAACCAGAAAGACAGACACACAATACAAGAAAATAAGGGAGGAGGACAATAAGAAATGCAAGTCTAATTGTCAGGGAAGTATAGCTCGTCCTCAAACTCTGGGGGTTCAACAAGAAGTAGGTAATCATCATTTAGCACACCACTTCTGTCACCTGAGCCGCTGTCCTCATCTTCCTCCCTTGATTCATGTATTGTGTAATTCGGTGGTATAAAGTGCTCATTCATTTTGATCATGGTTAACCTCTCCGCGTTTTTGGGCGAGAGACTGGTCCTTCTCACTGTTACAATGGAACCAGCAGCACTGAAAACATGTTCAGAAGAGACACTTGCGACAGGGCAAGGCAGATAGTTTATCGCCAGCCTGCTGAGCAGTGGCCATTGGCCCCCTTTCCCATACCAATACCGCAATGGGTTTTGATCAATGTGCACCTCTGTTGGGTCATTAAGATAGGCCTGGACCATCCGCTCAATGTTCAGGGGTGCTAAACTTTTTTCGGGCTCTTTTCTTGTTGCATCAGCACTGAACTTACCAATGCCATGCTGTAAATACCAATCGTGTAACGATTTTACTGGGCCTAAGGATCCAGTTCTTGCTGTTGTCGATAGTGATGGTGAGTGTTCTGAGCCAAACGCACTGCCCTCAGGCTCCGAAGTTGAACTTGATGCCGGATGCCCTGCTGCAGTACTGGGTTTATCTAGCGGGCTTTTAATTAGCAGCCGTTCATTTTCCAACTTACTCGCTGACTCAGCTATCCAAGTTTTGTACCGGGCAACATCCATTTCTGAAAAAGGAATTAATATCTTCAGTGCCCATTTTGTCTGTGGATCCAGAATTGTGGCACAAATGTAATGTTTTTTTGACAAAATCTTATTTTGCACCCTTGTATTGTCAGCTAAGCAACAGGCTAAGCTCTCCACCAACTCAAATTCTTCTTTTTCTTCCTCTATACCTTTGTATGCTTCAGACACCTCCTTCAGCTGATGCTCTAGCATTTGCAACAATGGGATAGCTTGGCCCATAGTACAGTCCTCCTTGCTGACTTCACGTGTGAAGACCTCAAAAGGAAGAAGAATCTCAGTCAGGCATTTAACTAGGCACCATTGGTCCATCTGAAGGGTCATGCCTCTCACAGTAGCATCCCCTCTTCGCATGACATATTCATTGATTGGTCTGTACTGCTCAAACAGATGGTTAAGCATGTAATAAGTTGAGGTCCAACTTGTTGCCACCTCCTGGATGAGTGCTTTGACTGGCATTCTATAGTCACGTTGAATGATCCTCAGCTGCTTCCGAGCTTTAAAAGAATTGCTGAAATGAGTGCATATTCTTTGGCAGGTGGTCAGTAAGCTGCTGACTAAGGCTTCTTTTTTTAGAAAGTCTTGAACTATAATGTTAATGCAGTGCGCCAAACATGGAACCCTGAAAAAGGAACCAAGCTCAATGGCCTTAATTACATTACTGCCATTATCTGCAGAAACAAAAACAATCTTAAGCCCTCTTGGGCGCAGCCATTCAAAAACCTTGCTGTGAAACTCTTCCAATATTTTTACAGCAGTATGAGATTTCTCCATGGCGAACATGGATACAGTTGCATGTTTCCGAGTAGCTTTAAAAATCTCAGCTGTGTCAACAGCACCTACTTCAGATAGCTTATCTGTAAACCCCACAAAAGAGTCCCAGTGTGCAGTGATGCACATGTAATCAGTGGCTTGGCAACTGGTCCACATGTCTGTTGTCAGGTGGATATTGTGAACAGCACTCTGCTGCAAAGCTTGTCCAAAGAATTCCAGCACATCATGATGTAGTACTGGAACAGCAACTCTTGCGAAATAGGACAGCTGGGTACCTTCCATTAGGGCAGATGGTTGACACAAATTCAAGGAAACCCAACCCCTTCCACAAATGAAAAAGGGAGAAGGTCCAGCGCTAACATTTTAGCCAGCTTCGCATTGTACAACCGTGCCATTGGGTGGGTGCGTTGGTACTGCCCCTCCAACCTAAGCATGCTGTTAATGATAGGCTGGATTATTTTCCTTTGTAGTGCAGTTGTTTTCTTTAACCCAATTAGGCTCAACAATGCACTTTGTTTCATTGCAGAAGTACTCGGTCGCCTTGGTGTCTCAGCCTGACTCTGACACTTACTGCGGTGCCACTGAGATGTTGCTGAGGATGTGGGCGGTACCACTACACTACCGGGGACAGGCCTAGAAATGTCTCCCTCTTGTTCACCTTCCACCGTGATAGTATAGTCCCCTGATTCTTCATGCCCAACAACAATGGGTTGAGTTTTACTTTGTTCTAAGCGAAGTAGGTGAGTCTCCCACACGATAGTATGGTGTATTTTGAGATGACTTGTTTGGCCTCTGGTACCATAGTTTGCACCAAGCTTACCCCGCCTAACAGCATGTCGACAAATTGAGCATATAGCCATGTTCTCCTGCTTACTGCTAACCAAAAAGAAGTCTCAAACTGGGGAGGAGAACTTTCTGGTGCTGCTGGATGTGCCACTTTCAATACCAGATGAACTGGAGGGTGTGCTTGGAATGTGACTCTGTGCAGCTACACTGTGACTTCTACCACTACCTACTGAGGTGGTGGTTGAGCTGGATGTAGGTCCCTGCCTTTCCTTTGCAAATGAAAATATGGAAGCTGGAGGTTGTGGTGGCGTTACCTGTATTGGTGGTATCCATGCCACATCCCTTGCAGCCATTTTGGATTGGGTAATAATGTTGGTCTCCATCTCCTTTGGGCCAGGAGTGATGTCCGTGATGACTGGCTCGTCATCATCATCATCCCCCTCTTGTACATCTACCTCCATAACTCTAAGGCTTTCTGGAACCTTCCTTTTCACTAGCCTTGTCTTGCGGCGTGCATCACTCTCAGACTGAGCCGGTGGCTTCCAAGTGGCATTAAGTTCATCAGAAGCGAGCTTGAAGAAGAAGATGATGGACTAACCCTCCTTTACCTTGCTGGGGGTCTGGAAGACAATGAATTTTTCTGAAACAGTGGTTTGGCCCACTTTGTCTGCAGGAAGCTCGATTTCCTGAAATGCCCCTACTTCAGGAGGAACAACTACTATTGTGGGCTGTTGTTGTGGTTGTTCTTGTGGCTGCTGCTGTTCTTGTGGCGGCGGCTGTTCTTGTGGCTGTTGCTGTTCTTGCAGCTGCTGCTGTTCTCGCGACTGCTGCTGTTCTTGTGGCTGCACCTGCTGCTGCACACTTATCTGCTGAGTTTCCGCCTGCGTTGATAGTGTACTACTTTGCGATAATTACATTTCAACATCGCTGCTCGTTAGTAGACTGGCTACCTCTGCGACACTCATGGGCTTGGGCCTAGGTTGGTGGGGTTGGCCCGCTGGTACAGAGGTGCTGCTCCAAGCTTGCTTCCCGGACATCGCTGCTGCAGGCATAATTTTTTGGGTCCCAATAAACACATTTGCCGGCACACCAGTCGCGGTTAGTGGCTCTTCCTTTTTCTGTTCCTTCTTCTTCTCACTGGCAACTTTCTTGATACTGGAGGACCTGGTACCTTTCTTTGGAGCCATCTTCTTCAGATGTCAGGCAGGACGCAGGTGCACAAGTTGCAGTGATGTCTGTGGTCACACGTGGACGTGATGTGGTGCGCAGCAGGACTTCTGTCTGGCAGTAAAATAGATGATGTTAATAGTTACCTCCTCCTCTGTCTTTTTGTGCACCTAAAAACAAATAAGCCATGAGAAGAACATCAGTGAAATGTTGCATTTGTTGTTGTGGTTCAATTACTACTAGTACAAACAAACAAATAAAAGATATAGTGTAGCCATTTGTGAGACTTTGGCAACAAGGGCTATGGTATACTACTTACTGTGTACAGTGTACACACTACACTCTCAGGAAGGATAGAAAAGAATAAGTACAACAACCAAAATACAAATGTAATGGAAGGGAGCTGCTGCTGGCAAAGGGGATAGATGGAAGTAGTGTGCCAATAGGAAAACCATGCAGGCCTATATGGCAAAAGCAGCACACTAATAACTCCCACCAGAAAAGGTCACCAGCCACATGGACACTCACAAATCACAAGCAACAAGCAGGAGGCCTGGGAAACAATGAAATAATGAAATGACAAAAGGCATATAAAAGAAGCCAGGCAAAAGATGCATGCTAAACCACACTGCTTTGACTTTTTAATGCAATAAAATGCAAAAATGAAAATCCACATGGCAAGACAAGGTCTGCAGGGTGCACACCAACACTCCAGGCGCACACAACAAAGGCATTTCTTTAACACACACCCAAAAACAGAAATACCCCCCAAAAAACACATTTTCCAACTTAATCCAATGCCATCCATGCCCTAAATGATGTTTGAAAAACATTCAACACACACCAAAGGAACAGTTGCTTCATCATGCACCCACCCATGACTAGCTCTGGGCCTACTGGCTACCCCCAACAATTTTAAAAGAAAGAATGATAATTGCCAAAATTGTAGTTGCAACAACTGCAATGCCCCCAATCAAACAGACACAACACCAACTTAATTGTAAAATATCAAATTCAAAAGTCCTCAAATCCAAAGATAATGATGCAGCAGACACAAAGAGTGATCCTTCCAGCTCAAAATCCAAAGGCGGAATGAACATGAGATGAACAAAGCACTGGGAGGAGCCTGCTGGACAGGAACAGGAAGTTGGAGACTCTGAGGCACTTCCTCCCTCTCTCCCCCAAAAAGTTTTTTCTTTTTAAAAAGGACTCCTTGCACAAAAAAGGACAGCCAGATGTCAATCTGAGGAGTTTTTTCCATCCAAATCATCATTTACAGAGGTTTTATGCGGCTAGAGATAATACTCTTCTCCAGATTGAAAATTTGGCGTGTTCGCGAGCTTCACCACACTTCCGCCGGATGTCGATGGCGCGACCAAAATGACGTGTTCGCGATCTCATGCTCTCTGTCACAGTGGAGATTGACATGTTCATGACCTCACGCTTTCTCTTGTGTTGGAAAATGATGTATTCGTGATCTCAGACTGTCGCGGTGTCTGATGGCGAGGCGAATGATGTGATCGCGATCGCGAACTCTCGCGGGATAGCGCAACCGGCTATCAACATCTCGTGGAGCACGCGAACGGATTGGAAAACTCGTCGGCGAACGCGGGGATCCCGGTAAGGCCCTCTGGACAGCACTCTTTGGCAAATTATGCATGTTACTTTAGTAGCATTTACTTTCTTCTGTCCCTCCGGGACACTAAAAAATGCCCAAACAATACTCTCTCTCCTCTTCTGCTGCAGTCTCTCTTCCTCCTCCTGCACTGCAAGTGCATCCACTTCTACAAAATTTGAAGCCATAGTGCATTCAAAATAAAGAAACACACAAAAAAAACTATTATTATATAGAAAATAAACAAGCAGGTCTTCTCTTTATAGAAGTTCAAAGAAGAAGGGAAATATCAGAAGGATGGATCCTCCCTCTCTCATAACTGAATTGATTTAATTCCTTTCTTCTCTTGCTGACATGACGTCGCGTGCAGTGCGCGCACCAGTCACGCACCCATCACGCACCCGTCGCGGACCCGCGAAAGATATATATTGTTATATACTATAAATATAAATTTCTATAAACCTTTAATAAGATTATTAGCAAAACTGTTCAGTATAATATCATATTCAAACTTTCTATAGTCATTTTTTAACTTTAAAATTACGCCGAATTCGCGACTTTGGCGCGATGTCGACACGATCGCGGCGCAACTCCGGAAACACGTGTGTGGAGAGTTTGAGCACAGTACGCACCTACACCGCGATTTTTGTATTTTTGCTTTCATCAAAATTATATTGCAAATAATACTTTAAAAATAATTTATAATTAATTTTCGACAAACACTCAAACGAAAAGTTTTATTTATAATTAACAAATTCCGGCAAAGTCGCGACCCCCAGCGCGAATTTTCAAAATGGCTACCGTAATGCGTGTAATGCGTCAGTGATGTCATCAGTGATGTCATTTTGAGATGTCATCAGTGATGTCACTGACCATGTCATGAATGATGTAATATGTGACATCATCAGCAGTGGATTGCGGGCGCGCGAGAAGTAGTTAGTACAACTAACTATATCGGAGGAATTTCAATGGTTTTGTATGAGTGAAATGTCCAGCTAACTATAACAACCCTAAAACCTATGGTTTTTTCAGTGAATTGCTAAGGTTTTTTAAATGCTAATTCCCAACTATATCAGGCCTGAAACCTATGGTGTTTTCAGTGAATTTCAAAGGTTTTTTAAATGCTAATTCCTAACTATATCAGGCCTGAAACCTATGGTTTTTTCAGTGAATTTCAAAGGTTTTGTAAATGACAATTTTTAATGTATTAATTGTTATACTGATTTTTTTTATACTGATTTATTAAATTTTTTAAACTATTTATTTTTAGATATTTTATTTTTTTAATTACATTATAATTACATTATACATTACAATACAGAATATACTTTCTCAGAATGCATTACTTTAGTTTAAATACTTTGCAAATAGGCAATAGAATTTTAAGTACAGTAGTTACAGTTGTTGCAATGGGCAACAAAATTTCAAACACAATACAACATTGAGCTCAATGTGAATTTCTAGTCAAATGCAATTAGTTACTTTATGGATTACTTTTCTAACCACAGGACTGGATCCTAGATTCAGTCCTTGGACATCTACTGTAAACAGTTGAGTAAAAGCGTTTTGGTTACAGTAATGATTTTTAAGGAATATTATTGTATTTTGAAAGTTGACAGAATTTTTTTCACATAGAATCACCAATGTTATCCAATGGCAGAAAATTCACTTAGCAGGTAAGCAGTGTTATCGTTAGTTTTTCTTACTCAGTGGTTGATCCTGGATCCAGCACTCGTGCATCTCCTGTAAACAGTTGAAAGAATGTGTTTAAGTCATACAGAAGATTTTTTAGGAATATTTTTAGTTTGTGAAAATAGACACTTAGAAACTTTTCTGCTGAAAACCACACAATGGATTCCTATAGAAGGAAATACAAGTTACTGGTAAGTACGCTTAGAATTACTTTTCAGGGTCAGTGCTGGGCTAAAAGATGCAGCACTGGGTTCTCTCCTGATAACAGGTGAGTAAATCAGAATTTATAGTTCGGCTGATTTTAGAGGAATATTTGTACGTTTCAAAAATCGACACTTAGAAACTTTTCTGCTGAAAACCACACAATGGATTCCTATGGAAGGAAATACAAGTTACTGGTAAATACGCCTAGAATTACATTTCAGGGTCAGAGCTGGGCTAAAAGATGCAGCACTGGGTTCTCTCCTGATAACAGGTTAGTAAATCGGAATTCGTAGTTTGGCTGATTGTAGAGGAATATTTGTACAATGGTGAAGGAAGGGGGCGGGGCCTGAGGTGACGTGTGCAAACATGCCCTGTGGCGCGTTTTAAGTTGGGGAAATAATTCCTCTTCAATCCTGCAGTCTCCTGGGGGCCAACTAGCCCACCAGGTACCTCCAGTATGCACCAGGGAGCTGCGTTGCAGAGAGGTGTTCCGAGGCATTAATTCCCCAACTTAAAACATGCCACTGTGCATGTTTGCACACATATCACCTCAGGAGCTGCGTTGCAGAGAGGTGTTCAGAGGCCACGCCCCTTTTTACAACGCTCTGCAACTCAGCTCAGTGGCGCTTAGTGGAGGTACCTGGTGGGCTAGTTGGCGCCTAAGGGACCTCTGGATTGAAGAGGAATTCATTCCCCAACTTAAAACGCGCTACAGGGCTTGTTTGCACACATATCACCTCAGGCCCCGCCCCCTACCTTCACCACTGTGCAAACGCGCCCCATGGTGTGTTTTAAGCTGGGGGTTTAAGTCCCCTTGAATCCTGAGGTCCCCTGGCGGCCAAATAGCCCACCAGGTACCTCCAGTAAGCGCCACGGAGCTGAGTTGCAGAGTGTTGTAAAAAGGAGCCAGCCCCGGGGACCCCATCCCCTGGGGCAAGCCCTCTTCTTTGGGGACCGTGGGAGGGTCCCCAAACCCCCCCACAGTCCCAGCCGGCTCCCTTCCATCCTGCGGGAGCCGGCATTGCTTTTCTACATGGGAAGCAGCTAACATCCTGCTCCCCCTGTGGAAAAACAATCTGCTTTCCTCTTTGGAAGAGAGAGCAGGTTTCCTGCTTTCTCTTCCAAATAGGAAAGCAGCTTGCAATGACAGGGTGGGAGCCGCGAGGCTCCCACCGTGTCATTGCAAACTACAGTGTCCCGGGAGTGGGCACCCCGAGACACTGCAGGAGCCGGCCCTGGGGGTCGGTGGTCCCCAGGGCCTAGACAAGGCTCTAGGAGGGGGGCCGCGCGGACCCCTCCCACATTTTAAAGAAGCCCCGGGGGTGGCGGTCCCCGGGGCAGGGGGGGTCTGAGATCCCCCGACCCAAATTTAATAATCCCCGGGGGTGGCGGTCCCCAGGGCAGTGTGGGGGGATAGGGACCCCCACACTATTTTTTGAAAATGCCCCCAGGATTTGGCCCCCCCCGGGGGCAAATTGCCAAAGAAGCGCTGGAGCCCACGCCTAATTTGTTTTTTTTTTTCGGTCAAAATTCACGCTGAGTGCGTGAATCTCACCAATTCTTTTTTTTTTTTAAATGCTTTTTTGGGGGTTAGGGGTCCTTGTGGGACCCCCTGAGCAGGCCTAGGGGGTCAGGGTGTTTCTACCCAGCTTCCTTTTTGCATTTTTCACGTTTCTTTTGCTGATTTGGCGTGTTGACAGCCAATTAGAATACAGCTCGTGCACGGCAGGGTGCACTTAGGCTGTGCTTAGGGACGAGGACCCTCCGAGGCCGTAGATATATATGTACTTTTAAATGTCATTTTCTCAGGAACTACTGAACGGATTTACACCATTTAAGCAAAAGGCATGAGTTTGAACTAAGGACTATTTCTTTGCCAAATTTGGTGTAATTCCGTTCAGCAGTTCAGGCTGTAGCTGCGGCTAAAGGTCCTACGGGAAATTGCATGGGGAAAACGCGTTTTGGGACCCCCCTTTTTTCTCGGCCCCTGCTTGACGAATCACCATGAAACTTTTAGGATAGGAGCTGGCCAAAAGTTTGGAAAATTTCACGAAGATTCGTCAATCGCCAAAGTTAATCCAAATAGAATGTTGCAGATTTCCTATGGAAAATAGGTCCTAACTATATCTACCTACTGGCGACTGCCAGTAGGTAATATATATATATATATATTCACTCCACTTCTCCCTAGTGCATCGTCGTACCAAACAGGAATACGGACGCTTCAATCTGCTGTTGCAAGGATATTTATTTAATTTGACATGATGTGTACAAACGGTGCTGCCTCAGATGCGTTTCGGACACTGGGCTGTGTCCTTGCTCACTTAACTAACGGGGAGGCTGAGATAACATTTAAAGGTACAGTGATGGTGCTTGTGCGTGACGTGAATCATCATTTATATAAACATAGAAACAGTACTTGATCTGAATCGTTTTTTTTCCAAAACCCATAGTATAGTAACCAACAGTTCATTACTTTGTAAAATTTAAACATATTGATTCATAATGCGAGAATATATATATATCACCAACATCTCTTCGTGAGTGGGAGCCCATGACCCTACAGGGCAGCCTCGGCAAACCACAGGAACGAAGCATCCCGTTAAGTTGCAGCCAGCAATATTCACAAACATAGCCGAAGCACTGGTAGGATGAAAAGCGGCTATTTATTATGCATGTGGGCGGCAACACTTCATCATTGGTCTGACGCGTTTCAGCTTTGATAGCTTTAATCATAGACACTGCTCCGCAGTTAAGTGAAATACTCAAAGTCCCAAAATGCATTGTTGCGGTCAGTACTCATACAGGCAAAGTGCCGTCTCTCATAAAATCAATTACTGCATTGTTCATGTTGCCACTGTACCTTTGTAAATGTCACTTTTCATCGTGGCAGGAAGTGATAAAATATCCTTCTTGTCTCCCTTGCTCCTCTCCTTATTCATTGAGTGATTATTAGGAAATTCCTGGATTCGGAGCGGGTCAGTCTCCCGTCATTAATACCACCAACATCTCTTCGTGAGCGGGAGCCCATGACTAGGGGTGGGCGGAATTTGCGTAATCGCGTTACGCAAATCTCCGCGAAACGGTAAAAAATCTCCGCGAACACGCAGAAATTCCGCGAACACGCGGAATTGCTTGTTCGCGATGCTTTTTTCCTGTTCACAGTCGCTGTTTGCGTGCTCGGGGAGAAATATCTCGCGAACACGCATTTTGAGAACGCGAACAAGCAAAAATTTCGCGAAGTTGCGGAAAGCGGAATTTTGGGCAATTTCGCGTTCTCCGCAGAACGCGAAATTACCCAAATTCCGCAAATTCCGCAAACGGAACGGGATTTACAGCCCAGGCCTACCCATGACCCTACAGGGCAGCCTCGGCAAACCACAGGAACGAAGCATCCCGTTAAGTTGCAGCCAGCAATATTCACAAACATAGCCGAAGCACTGGTAGGATGAAAAGCTGCCATTTATTATGCATGTGGGCGGCAACACTTCATCATTGGTCTGACGCGTTTCAGCTTTGATAGCTTTAATCATAGACACTGCTCCGCAGTTAAGTGAAATACTCAAAGTCCCAAAATGCATTGTTGCGGTCAGTACTCATACAGGCAAAGTGCCGTCTCTCATAAAATCTATTACTACATTGTTCATGTTGCCACTGTACCTTTGTAAATGTCACTTTTCATCGTGGCAGGAAGTGATAAAATATCCTTCTTGTCTCCCTTGCTTCTCTCCTTATTCATCGAGTGATTATTAGGAAATTCCTGGATTCGGAGCGGGTCAGTCTCCCGTCATTAATACCACCAACATCTCTTCGTGAGCGGGAGCCCATGACCCTACAGGGCAGCCTCGGCAAACCACAGGAACGAAGCATCCCGTTAAGTTGCAGCCAGCAATATTCACAAACATAGCCGAAGCACTGGTAGGATGAAAAGCGGCCATTTATTATGCATGTGGGCGACAACACTTCATCATTGGTCTGACGCATTTCAGCTTTGATAGCTTTAAGCATAGACACTGCTCCGCAGTTAAGTGAAATACTCAAAGTCCCAAAATGCATTGTTGCGGTCAGTACTCATACAGGCAAAGTGCCGTCTCTCATAAAATCAATTACTGCATTGTTCATGTTGCCACTGTACCTTTGTAAATGTCACTTTTCATCGTGGCAGGAAGTGATAAAATATCCTTCTTGTCTCCCTTGCTCCTCTCCTTATTCATCGAGTGATTATTAGGAAATTCCTGGATTCGGAGCGGGTCAGTCTCCCGTTATTAATACCACCAACATCTCTTCGTGAGCGGGAGCCCATGACCCTACAGGGCAGCCTCGGCAAACCACAGGAACGAAGCATCCCGTTAAGTTGCAGCCAGCAATATTCACAAACATAGCCGAAGCACTGGTAGGATGAAAAGCGGCCATTTATTATTCATGTGGGCGGCAACACTTCATCATTGGTCTGACGCGTTTCAGCTTTGATAGCTTTAATCATAGACACTGCTCCGCAGTTAAGTGAAATACTCAAAGTCCCAAAATGCATTGTTGCGGTCAGTACTCATACAGGCAAAGTGCCGTCTCTCATAAAATCAATTACTGCATTGTTCATGTTGCCACTGTACCTTTGTAAATGTCACTTTTCATCGTGGCAGGAAGTGATAAAATATCCTTCTTGTCTCCCTTGCTCCTCTCCTTATTCATCGAGTGATTATTAGGAAATTCCTGGATTCGGAGCGGGTCAGTCTCCCGTCATTAATACCACCAACATCCCTTCGTGAGCGGGAGCCCATGACCCTACAGGGCAGCCTCGGCAAACCACAGGAACGAAGCATCCCGTTAAGTTGCAGCCAGCAATATTCACAAACATAGCCGAAGCACTGGTAGGATGAAAAGCGGCCATTTATTATTCATGTGGGCGGCAACACTTCATCATTGGTCTGACGCGTTTCAGCTTTGATAGCTTTAATCATAGACACTGCTCCGCAGTTAAGTGAAATACTCAAAGTCCCAAAATGCATTGTTGCGGTCAGTACTCATACAGGCAAAGTGCCGTCTCTCATAAAATCAATTACTGCATTGTTCATGTTGCCACTGTACCTTTGTAAATGTCACTTTTCATCGTGGCAGGAAGTGATAAAATATCCTTCTTGTGTCCCTTGCTCCTCTCCTTATTCATTGAGTGATTATAGGAAATTCCTGGATTCGGAGCGGGTCAGTCTCCTGTCATTAATACCACCAACATCTCTTCGTGAGCAGGAGCCCATGACCCTACAGGGCAGCCTCGGCAAACCACAAGAACGAAGCATCCTGTTAAGTTGCAGCCAGCAATATTCACAAACACAGCCGAAGCACTGGTAGGATGAAAAGCGGCCATTTATTATGCATGTGGGCGGCAACACTTCATCATTGGTCTGACGCGTTTCAGCTTTGATAGCTTTAATCATAGACACTGCTCCGCAGTTAAGTGAAATACTCAAAGTCCCAAAATGCATTGTTGCGGTTAGTACTCATACAGGGAAAGTGCCGTCTCTCATAAAATCAATTACTGCATTGTTCATGTTGCCACTGTACCTTTGTAAATGTCACTTTTCATCGTGGCAGGAAGTGATAAAATATCCTTCTTGTCTCCCTTGCTCCTCTCCTTATTCATCGAGTGATTATTAGGAAATTCCTGGATTCGGAGCGGGTCAGTCTCCCGTCATTAATACCACCAACATCTCTTCGTGAGCGGGAGCCCATGACCCTACAGGGCAGCCTCGGCAAACCACAGGAACGAAGCATCCCGTTAAGTTGCAGCCAGCAATATTCACAAACATAGCCGAAGCACTGGTAGGATGAAAAGCGGCCATTTATTATGCATGTGGGCGGCAACACTTCATCATTGGTCTGACGCATTTCAGCTTTGATAGCTTTAAGCATAGACACTGCTTCGCAGTTAAGTGAAATACTCAAAGTCCCAAAATGCATTGTTGCGGTCAGTACTCATACAGGCAAAGTGCCGTCTCTCATAAAATCTATTACTACATTGTTCATGTTGCCACTGTACCTTTGTAAATGTCACTTTTCATCGTGGCAGGAAGTGATAAAATATCTTTCTTGTCTCCCTTGCTTCTCTCCTTATTCATCGAGTGATTATTAGGAAATTCCTGGATTCGGAGCGGGTCAGTCTCCCGTCATTAATACCACCAACATCTCTTCGTGAGCGGGAGCCCATGACTAGGGGTGGGCGGAATTTGCGTAATCGCGTTACGCAAATCTCCGCGAAACGGTAAACAATCTCCGCGAACACGCAGAAATTCCGCGAACACGCGGAATTGCTTGTTCGCGATGCTTTTTTCCTGTTCACAGTCGCTGTTTGCGTGCTCGGGGAGAAATATCTCGCGAACACGCATTTTGAGAACGCGAACAAGCAAAAATTTCGCGAAGTTACGGAAAGCGGAATTTTGGGCAATTTCGCGTTCTCCGCAGAACGCGAAATTACCCAAATTCCGCAAATTCCGCAAACGGAACGGGATTTACAGCCCAGGCCTACCCATGACCCTACAGGGCAGCCTCGGCAAACCACAGGAACGAAGCATCCCGTTAAGTTGCAGCCAGCAATATTCACAAACATAGCCGAAGCACTGGTAGGATGAAAAGCTGCCATTTATTATGCATGTGGGCGGCAACACTTCATCATTGGTCTGACGCGTTTCAGCTTTGATAGCTTTAATCATAGACACTGCTCCGCAGTTAAGTGAAATACTCAAAGTCCCAAAATGCATTGTTGCGGTCAGTACTCATACAGGCAAAGTGCCGTCTCTCATAAAATCTATTACTACATTGTTCATGTTGCCACTGTACCTTTGTAAATGTCACTTTTCATCGTGGCAGGAAGTGATAAAATATCCTTCTTGTCTCCCTTGCTTCTCTCCTTATTCATCGAGTGATTATTAGGAAATTCCTGTATTTGGAGCGGGTCAGTCTCCCGTCATTAATACCACCAACATCTCTTCGTGAGCGGGAGCCCATGACCCTACAGGGCAGCCTCGGCAAACCACAGGAACGAAGCATCCCGTTAAGTTGCAGCCAGCAATATTCACAAACATAGCCGAAGCACTGGTAGGATGAAAAGCGGCCATTTATTATGCATGTGGGCGGCAACACTTCATCATTGGTCTGACGCATTTCAGCTTTGATAGCTTTAAGCATAGACACTGCTCCGCAGTTAAGTGAAATACTCAAAGTCCCAAAATGCATTGTTGCGGTCAGTACTCATACAGGCAAAGTGCCGTCTCTCATAAAATCAATTACTGCATTGTTCATGTTGCCACTGTACCTTTGTAAATGTCACTTTTCATCGTGGCAGGAAGTGATAAAATATCCTTCTTGTCTCCCTTGCTCCTCTCCTTATTCATCGAGTGATTATTAGGAAATTCCTGGATTCGGAGCGGGTCAGTCTCCCGTCATTAATACCACCAACATCCCTTCGTGAGCGGGAGCCCATGACCCTACAGGGCAGCCTCGGCAAACCACAAGAACGAAGCATCCTGTTAAGTTGCAGCCAGCAATATTCACAAACACAGCCGAAGCACTGGTAGGATGAAAAGCGGCCATTTATTATGCATGTGGGCGGCAACACTTCATCATTGGTCTGACGCGTTTCAGCTTTGATAGCTTTAATCATAGACACTGCTCCGCAGTTAAGTGAAATACTCAAAGTCCCAAAATGCATTGTTGCGGTCAGTACTCATACAGGCAAAGTGCCGTCTCTCATAAAATCAATTACTACATTGTTCATGTTGCCACTGTACCTTTGTAAATGTCACTTTTCATCGTGGCAGGAAGTGATAAAATATCCTTCTTGTCTCCCTTGCTCCTCTCCTTATTCATCGAGTGATTATTAGGAAATTCCTGGATTCGGAGCGGGTCAGTCTCCCGTCATTAATACCACCAACATCTCTTCGTGAGCGGGAGCCCATGACTCTACAGGGCAGCCTCGACAAACCACAGGAACGAAGCATCCCGTTAAGTTGCAGCCAGCAACATTCACAAACATAGCCGAAGCACTGGTAGGATGAAAAGCGGCCATTTATTATGCATGTGGGCGGCAACACTTCATCATTGGTCTGACGCGTTTCAGCTTTGATAGCTTTAATCATAGACACTGCTCCGCAGTTAAGTGAAATACTCAAAGTCCCAAAATGCATTGTGGCGGTCAGTACTCATGCAGTTAAAGTGCCGTCTCTCATAAAATCAATTACTGCATTGTTCATGTTGCCACTGTACCTTTGTAAATGTCACTTTTCATCGTGGCAGGAAGTGATAAAATATCCTTCTTGTCTCCCTTGCTCCTCTCCTTATTCATCGAGTGATTATTAGGAAATTCCTGGATTCGGAGCGGGTCAGTCTCCCGTCATTAATACCACCAACATCTCTTCGTGAGCGGGAGCCCATGACCCTACAGGGCAGCCTCGGCAAACCACAGGAACGAAGCATCCCGTTAAGTTGCAGCCAGCAATATTCACAAACATAGCCGAAGCACTGGTAGGATTACAAGCGGCCATTTATTATGCATGTGGGCGGCAACAGTTCATCATTGGTCTGACGCGTTTCAGCTTTGATAGCTTTAATCATAGACACTGCTCCGCAGTTAAGTGAAATACTCAAAGTCCCAAAATGCATTGTTGAGGTCAGTACTCATACAGGCAAAGTGCCGTCTCTCATAAAATCAATTACTGCATTGTTCATGTTGCCACTGTACCTTTGTAAATGTCACTTTTCATCGTGGCAGGAAGTGATACAATATCCTTCTTGTCTCCCTTGCTCCTCTCCTTATTCATCGAGTGATTATTAGGAAATTCCTGGATTCGGAGTGGGTCAGTCTCCCGTCATTAATACCACCAACATCTCTTCGTGAGCGGGAGCCCATGACCCTACAGGGCAGCCTCGGCAAACCACAGGAACGAAGCATCCCATTAAGTTGCAGCCAGCAATATTCACAAACATAGCCGAAGCACTGGTAGGGTGAAAAGCGGCCATTTATTATGCATGTGGGTGGCAACACTTCATCATTGGTCTGACGCGTTTCAGCTTTGATAGCTTTAATCATAGACACTGCTCCGCAGTTAAGTGAAATACTTTAAGTCCCAAAATGCATTGTTGCGGTCAGTACTCATACAGGCAAAGTGCCGTCTCTCATAAAATCAATTACTGCATTGTTCATGTTGCCACTGTACCTTTGTAAATGTCACTTTTCATCGTGGCAGGAAGTGATAAAATATCCTTCTTGTCTCCCTTGCTCCTCTCCTTATTCATTGAGTGATTATTAGGAAATTCCTGGATTCGGAGCGGGTCAGTCTCCCGTCATTAATACCACCAACATGTCTTCGTGAGCGGGAGCCCATGACCCTACAGGGCAGCCTCGGCAAACCACAGGAACGAGGCATCCCGTTAAGTTGCAGCCAGCAACATTCACAAACATAGCCGAAGCACTGGTAGGATGAAAAGCGGCCATTTATTATGCATGTGGGCGGCAAAACTTCATCATTGGTCTGACGCGTTTCAGCTTTGATAGCTTTAATCATAGACACTGCTCCGCAGTTAAGTGAAATACTCAAAGTCCCAAAATGCATTGTTGCGGTCAGTACTCATACAGGCAAAGTGCCGTCTCTCATAAAATCAATTACTACATTGTTCATGTTGCCACTGTACCTTTGTAAATGTCACTTTTCATCGTGGCAGGAAGTGATAAAATATCCTTCTTGTCTCCCTTGCTCCTCTCCTTATTCATCGAGTGATTATTAGGAAATTCCTGGATTCGGAGCGGGTCAGTCTCCCGTCATTAATACCACCAACATCTCTTCGTGAGCGGGAGCCCATGACCCTACAGGGCAGCCTCGGCAAACCACAGGAACGAAGCATCCCGTTAAGTTGCAGCCAGCAATATTCACAAACATAGCCGAAGCACTGGTCGGATGAAAAGCGGCCATTTATTATGCATGTGGGCGGCAACACTTCATCATTGGTCTGACGCGTTTCAGCTTTGATAGCTTTAATCATAGACACTGCTCCGCAGTTAAGTGAAATACTCAAAGTCCCAAAATGCATTGTTGCGGTCAGTACTCATACAGGCAAAGTGCCGTCTCTCATAAAATCAATTACTGCATTGTTCATGTTGCCACTGTACCTTTGTAAATGTCACTTTTCATCGTGGCAGGAAGTGATAAAATATCCTTCTTGTCTCCCTTGCTCCTCTCCTTATTCATCGAGTGATTATTAGGAAATTCTTGGATTCGGAGCGGGTCAGTCTCCCGTCATTAATACCACCAACATCTCTTCGTGAGCGGGAGCCCATGACCCTACAGGGCAGCCTCGGCAAACCACAGGAACGAAGTTTCCCGTTAAGTTGCAGCCAGCAATATTCACAAACATAGCCGAAGCACTGGTAGGATGAAAAGCGGCCATTTATTATGCATGTGGGCGGCAAAACTTCATCATTGGTCTGACGCGTTTCAGCTTTGATAGCTTTAATCATAGACACTGCTCCGCAGTTAAGTGAAATACTCAAAGTCCCAAAATGCATTGTTGCGGTCAGTACTCATACAGGCAAAGTGCCGTCTCTCATAAAATCAATTACTACATTGTTCATGTTGCCACTGTACCTTTGTAAATGTCACTTTTCATCGTGGCAGGAAGTGATAAAATATCCTTCTTGTCTCCCTTGCTCCTCTCCTTATTCATCGAGTGATTATTAGGAAATTCCTGGATTCGGAGCGGGTCAGTCTCCCGTCATTAATACCACCAACATCTCTTCGTGAGCGGGAGCCCATGACCCTACAGGGCAGCCTCGGCAAACCACAGGAACGAAGCATCCCGTTAAGTTGCAGCCAGCAACATTCACAAACATAGCCGAAGCACTGGTAGGATGAAAAGCGGCCATTTATTATGCATGTGGGCGGCAACACTTCATCATTGGTCTGACGCGTTTCAGCTTTGATAGCTTTAATCATAGACACTGCTCCGCAGTTAAGTGAAATACTCAAAGTCCCAAAATGCATTGTTGCGGTCAGTACTCATACAGGCAAAGTGCCGTCTCTCATAAAATCAATTACTGCATTGTTCATGTTGCCACTGTACCTTTGTAAATGTCACTTTTCATCGTGGCAGGAAGTGATAAAATATCCTTCTTGTCTCCCTTGCTCCTCTCCTTATTCATCGAGTGATTATTAGGAAATTCTTGGATTCGGAGCGGGTCAGTCTCCCGTCATTAATACCACCAACATCTCTTCGTGAGCGGGAGCCCATGACCCTACAGGGCAGCCTCGGCAAACCACAGGAACGAAGCATCCCGTTAAGTTGCAGCCAGCAATATTCACAAACATAGCCGAAGCACTGGTAGGATGAAAAGCGGCCATTTATTATGCATGTGGGCGGCAACACTTCATCATTGGTCTGACGCGTTTCAGCTTTGATAGCTTTAATCATAGACACTTCTCCTCAGTTAAGTGAAATACTCAAAGTCCCAAAATGCATTGTTGCGGTCAGTACTCATGCAGGCAAATTACCGTCTCTCATAAAATCAATTACTGCATTGTTCATGTTGCCACTGTACCTTTGTAAATGTCACTTTTCATCGTGGCAGGAAGTGATAAAATATCCTTCTTGTCTCCCTTGCTCCTCTCCTTATTCATCGAGTGATTATTAGGAAATTCCTGGATTCGGAGCGGGTCAGTCTCCCGTCATTAATACCATCAACATCTCTTCGTGAGCGGGAGCCCATGACCCTACAGGGCAGCCTCGGCAAACCACAGGAACGAAGCATCCCGAATTTTGCAGCCAGCAATAATCACAAACATAGCCGAAGCACTGGTAGGATGAAAAGCGGCCATTTATTATGCATGTGGGCGGCAACACTTCATCATTGGTCTGACGCGTTTCAGCTTTGATAGCTTTAATCATAGACACTGATCCGCAGTTAAGTGAAATACTCAAAGTCCCAAAATGCATTGTTGCGGTCAGTACTCATACAGGCAAAGTGCCGTCTCTCATAAAATCAATTACTGCATTGTTCATGTTGCCACTGTACCTTTGTAAATGTCACTTTTCATCGTGGCAGGAAGTGATAAAATATCCTTCTTGTCTCCCTTGCTCCTCTCCTTATTCATCGAGTGATTATTAGGAAATTCTTGGATTCGGAGCGGGTCAGTCTCCCGTCATTACTACCACCAACATCTCTTCGTGAGCGGGAGCCCATGACCCTACAGGGCAGCCTCGGCAAACCACAGGAACGAAGCATCCCGTTAAGTTGCAGCCAGCAATATTCACAAACATAGCCGAAGCACTGGTAGGATGAAAAGCGGCCATTTATTATGCATGTGGGCGGCAACACTTCATCATTGGTCTGACACGTTTCAGCTTTGATAGCTTTAATCATAGACACTGCTCCGCAGTTAAGTGAAATACTCAAAGTCCCAAAATGCATTGTTGCGGTCAGTACTCATACAGGCAAAGTGCCGTCTCTCATAAAATCAATTACTGCATTGTTCATGTTGCCACTGTACCTTTGTAAATGTCACTTTTCATCGTGGCAGGAAGTGATAAAATATCCTTCTTGTCTCCCTTGCTCCTCTCCTTATTCATCGAGTGATTATTAGGAAATTCCTGGATTCGGAGCGGGTCAGTCTCCCGTCAATAATACCACCAACATCTCTTCGTGAGTGGGAGCCCATGACCCTACAGGGCAGCCTCGGCTAACCACAGGAACGAAGCATCCCCTTAAGTTGCAGCCAGCAATATTCACAAACATAGCCGAAGCACTGGTAGGATGAAAAGCGGCCATTTATTATGCATGTGGGCGGCAACACTTCATCATTGGTCTGACGCGTTTCAGCTTTGATAGCTTTAATCATAGACACTGCTCCGCAGTTAAGTGAAATACTCAAAGTCCCAAAATGCATTGTTGCGGTCAGTACTCATACAGACAACAGCTCGGTCCACTTCCTTGTGGCAGGGCTCCCCCACGACCGAAAACAGCCGTATACAAATCCACCATCTCAAGTTTTTCATTTAGGAGAGCCACACGCAGGTAGGTAATTTATAATTAAACGGAAGATTACCTACCTGCGTGTGGCTCTCCTAAATGAAAAACTTGAGATGGTGGATTTGTATACGGCTGTTTTCGGTCGTTGGGGAGCCCTGCCACAAGGAAGTGGACCGAGCTGTTGTCAACCGGCAAGCAGCGTTAAAGGGCAGCGAGGTCGTTTTATGGAACATGTTATTTGCAGTTCAATGTAAAGGGGACTCTTACCAGACCCACTGGGGTTTTATTTTCCTTGATTGTGCATCGCATGAAAGCAGCTCACGGAAGTAATACTAAAGGCACTACGATTACCATCAGGCTCTGGGAGAGCCAACGCCCACTGTGGCAGGTGGTGAGACTTATAAAGTGATGCCATTTGCTTCATGCTGTGTTGAACTCAAGCCTCTGATGAAATGCGTGTGAGCATGAAACGCGTTAGGCTTTTTGGACATTTTGGCTGTTTTCCCTCCATTGCGCTGCAACTTTTATAATTAAACGGAAGATTACCTACCTGCGTGTGGCTCTCCTAAATGAAAAACTTGAGATGGTGGATTTGTATACGGCTGTTTTCGGTCGTGGGGGAGCCCTGCCACAAGGAAGTGGACCGAGCTGTTGTCAACCGGCAAGCAGCGTTAAAGGGCAGCGAGGTCGTTTTATGAAGATGTTATTTGCAGTTCAATGTAAAGGGGACTCTTACCAGACCCACTGGGGTTTTATTTTCCTTGATTGTGCATCGCATGAAAGCAGCTCACGGAAGTAATACTAAAGGCACTACGATTACCATCAGGCTCTGGGAGAGCAAACGCCCACTGTGGCAGGTGGTGAGACTTATAAAGTGATGCCATTTGCTTCATGCTGTGTTGAACTCAAGCCTCTGATGAAATGCGTGTGAGCATGAAACGCGTTAGGCTTTTTGGCCATTTTGGCTGTTTTCCCTCCATTGCGCTGCAACTTTCATAATTAAACAGAAGATTACCTACCTGCGTGTGGCTCTCCTAAATGAAAAACTTGAGATGGTGGATTTGTATACGGCTGTTTTCGGTCGTGGGGGAGCCCTGCCACAAGGAAGTGGACCGAGCTGTTGTCAACCGGCAAGCAGCGTTAAAGGGCAGCGAGGTCGTTTTATGGAAGATGTTATTTGCAGTTCAATGTAAAGGGGACTCTTACCAGACCCACTGGGGTTTTATTTTCCTTGATTGTGCATCGCATGAAAGCAGCTCACGGAAGTAATACTAAAGGCACTACGATTACCATCAGGCTCTGGGAGAGCCAACGCCCACTGTGGCAGGTGGTGAGACTTATAAAGTGATGCCATTTGCTTCATGCTGTGTTGAACTCAAGCCTCTGATGAAATGCGTGTGAGCATGAAACGCGTTAGGCTTTTTGGACATTTTGGCTGTTTTCCCTCCATTGCGCTGCAACTTTCATAATTAAACGGAAGATTACCTACCTGCGTGTGGCTCTCCTAAATGAAAAACTTGAGATGGTGGATATATATATATATATATATATATATATATATATATATATATATATATATATATATATATATATATATATATATATATATATATATATATATATATATGTAAACATAGGCCTATCAAGCCCTATGGTGATGTGCTGTATATTAAAACATAGTACATGTCTTTTTATATGTCCTAACAGTAAAATACCCCATCTGTCATTATTGCTGTAAAAAGGCTGATAGCCCAATTGGCGAGTACAGTGTTGCAAGCTGATTTCTGAGACAGGCTAAATTTGAATTGGTCTGCTAATGTTTGCATTTCAAGGTATCAAAATAATTATTACATTAAACCTGACTTGAAACTCAAGTTGAATTTCATGTAACTTTTAGAAAAATGGCAACTTTAGAATATTGCCACTCTATTGTCCAAGTGCTCAGTGACTGTTTATCGTAGTTTGCTAAGAGGCAGCTTTATACCCTTAAGAGAAGATGTGTGAAAGACTCTCAGGAATGAATTCAAAGGGCCTGCTATTAGAAGAGGTGTTTCCTTCCCTGGCAGGAAGGCCAAGCAGGGTGTGAGCCCAAAAGGTGATCTTTGAAGGGAAGCCACCTTAGAAGGGCAGATGGTGGACATATGGGTGAGGGGCTTCCCTTTTGGTATGGTAGACAGGATGGTATCAGGGACCGAGTAAGGGCAAAACAGTTGAAAAACCTGTTTTCCTGTGGGTGTGTAGCCCTCAAGTAGCCACACCTCTAGGGTGGGTTACCAAGCTCCACACACTGCAAGAGGGGTTATGCAACCTTGGGAGTGGGCAGAATATTGCATTCTGGGATGGTTAGATACCATACTTTGCAATAAGTCATCATCAGGTGGGAGAGGACATAATATTTTATTGGCTAGTACTTACTGCATCCCAAGAGGGCAGGGTGTGGGCATAAATGTGGTAGCTCTGGCATCCAGACCTCAGATCATGTTTACACTGGAGAGAGGATCGAAGTTCCCTGGACCTGGCAAGGAGAGGTTGCACCAGTGACTGTACTACACCTGCTGACCTTTGGGCTAGAAAAGAAAGAACTGTGCCTGTGGTGCCCTACGCAAGAGAAAGACTTCAACAAGGAGGATGAAGGGATTGACAGCACCCTCACCCTCAGCATCTGCTGGAGGTTCCCCTCAATATCTGGCTGTGAGAGGAGCACACATCAGAGAGTGGCCTGAATGACCTCCAGGCCCAAGTAAATCTCTAAGAGCTGGAGGAAAGGAGACTGGTCTTGGAGGAAATGAGACTGGTCTTTTATAAAGTAAGGGTCAAGCTGTACTTGAGGTCCAAAGGGAATGGTGGCAACAACAAAAACAATGAAGTAACTTTAGGGTGTGCCTGTGATTCTAGTTTGCCCAAAGGGATTGTGCCTAGGTATTTTGAGGGGGATGATATAGATAGGTGGCTGGCATCCTATGAGAAAGCTCTAAGGATGCGAAGGGTGGGTGCCTAGCACAAGATAGTTTTTTTGTGGGAACTGGTTCCAGTATTGGGGAGAGATAAGTTTGTGACGCTAGCGGATGAGGTGGCAGAGTCTTACACTCACATGAAGGCAGAACTGATAGAGCTATTTGCTCTCACCCTAAAAGACTATGAACAAAGATTTAGAAATACACACGAGGGGAAACATGACATGGGTGGGCATCGTAGATGCTTCAGTAAAGTCACTGGATGGCTGGATCCGGGTAACAAAGTGGATACAAATGAGGGGCTTTATAATTTGATGGTCAAGGAGAATATCCTTAACAGTCTTTCCTCAGTGAAATTACTCCACCATCTGGTAGATTCTAAGCTCTCTAGCTCTAGAGAGTTAGGCAAGATGGCTGATGAATGGGTATACACTAAGGTGCCCAAGAAGTCCCATGGAGGTGATACTAAGAAAGGAGGCCAGGCCCATTCTTAAGGGGAAAGACATCGCAAAGATAAGAAGAAATAGACCCCAAAAAATCCTCCCCTGGACGGGAGGAGGGAGACCTGAGTTTAATACGAGTCCAAAGGGAGGAGTTACATGGGAAAAATTATAACCCTTTAAAGACAGGGGTGTGTTATGACCATCAACAGGCAGGACTCGGGAGGAGAGGTTCTGTGTGCACCGCAAAGTTACCCACAGGTGACTACCAAGGGCATGAAAGTGTAGGGATTGAGGTGAAAGTTGTTCTTGGAATTTCCAGAGGGTATATTGAGGTTACCCTGGTTTCAGTGGGTTGGAAGGAAATGTAATCCTAGGCTTACTGGCCTTGAAGCATGGAAAAGTATAGGTAGTAGCTAATAATCAATGAAACTGAAGTGAAGGCTCTGAGGGCTAAATGTGCCAGTATAACTATGGTTGTGGCTATGCTGGATTCCCAGGCCAAATATTTCCCACTGAGGTACACCAGATACCCTGCTCTGACAATGGTGCAAAGCGACATTCCATGACTATGGAGGAGGTTTAGTTGGGAAGAAAAGTCAAAACTTGTACAGTTCCCGTGCTTTTGATTTTAAAACTTGATCACAAGATCTCAATGACCTAAGCGGATGTCTTACGAACTTGATCAGAGTAAGATCTCTCTCTCCCCCTCTCTCTCTCTCTCTCACTCTCAACCCCTCTTCCCTTTGGGTACTGTCACCAGTGAGGCATTCAATTCACTGTTACTGAGGGCAGTTTTCAGGAGGATACAATGCGCAGGTTGCCCCATCAGAACCACCTGGAAGTGGAGACAGTCTGGCTAGTTCGAGGTGCCACCTTCACACCTGCTTTACGTATTGTACTACCTCAGCCAAAATGTCAAGGCAATTATAATTTTATTATAGTGCTTATAATCCTCTTGGTTTCAATCGGGCTTGTCGGTGCCATGAGGTCCAGGTGCAGCCAGAGGGTAGCACAGTCAGTGAAAAAGCGTAAGAAATTGAAGCCTGAGTTTTCAAAGTCCCCCACTTATTCTGCAACAAGTCATAACATTTTAACTGGTTCCTTGTGCTCAAGCACCATAATATCACTCCGGGAGACAGCCCTCCCAGCAGCTATCCCTGAAAGCACGAGTATCTGGTGTTCCATCAAGGATTATTTCAAATATACAGTAAACGCAGCTCAAAGTGAAATACATCACTTGGCATATCCTATTTGAATTTTCCTTACCCAATCTTACCCAAAGATTTGACCTTTACATTGCAGCCAAACCAGACTACTACACCCCAACGGGACCTCACTGCTAACTGCCCTTTATCAGATGTTATCCCAGCAGAAGAGCAAATTCATGCCAACCTTGTAAAATCACAGAGTAAGTTCCTGTTTCTCATGGCATTTTTTCCATATTTTTTGTTGTAGCAGAATGCCATTGCTCAGAAAGAGAATATTCCGCGTGTACCTTCCTGAAAGAATCTTTAATTTGGAATTGACCGAAACTAGCCACAACCTTCTCGTAACATAGTTCTGCCAACACTACAGTCCCCAGCAAATCCTACAAATATGTCAAGATCGAATTTCATTTAGGACCTATCCAGTATAGAGCCAAGCATCAAAAGGGTAAACCTTGACCCTTTTAGTCCAGTCTCTTCTACAGAACACCGAATTACCGAAAATAAATGATTGTAACCCCCCACCAGTGACCAGTCCACTAATAGCTGACAATATGGAATTCACACAGAATCAAATTAAATCTTTTGACTAGTCATTTGTGTAAAAATATGATATCCTCACCTCTGTCCCCCCAAAATCGCCTTATAGATCCTGCCACGATTCCCAGGGCACCTGGGACAATTTGCTCAACATCATGGACATTATAACAGCTGACTATATTTACATATATCTGTGGGTGCATGTTGGACAGTGACAATAATCTCCCAATGATAGTTGGATCATTAATGGATGAAATAAAAACCATGGTGAAGTTCCAACATCTAAAGGCCATTGAGAATTGTCCCCTTGGCAACCAACCAAACTTCTAGGAAGAGTCCCAAATCCAGAGCTCGTTATCCACACCTACAGATCAGAAACATCCATTATCCCCAGAGTTGTTCTCGCCCTGTGTACTTTCACAGGGACAAGCCTCACCCATCCACTCCAGTTTGCAAAAAGCGATAACAAAACAAGCAGCAAAAAGATTGTAGAAATCAGCTTCAAGTGATGCTGTAATGTTGGATGACTGCTACCCAATATTTAAGCTCAAACCCAGCTACAATTGTCAAAATAGGATGAGACAGCAGTTCCTGAGGAGGTCCATAGAGTCCATCCATCAGAGGCCTGAACGAAACTGGTCAGTAGCACCAAGTTTCGCCCTAAGCGTCAAACAGTAAGGTGCCTCAATCAGCTCATGATCAATAAAGTTTCACCTTCCCATGCAAACCGTGAGGCAGGTCAAAATAAAATAATCCACTGATATAGATCTCAGTCAAATCAGTGAAACAACAGGAATTACCATTGTAACCTTAATTCATAAAATCAGTAACCATCAAGTGCTCAATGTATCCCAAGAGGCAGTCTCTTCATAGTCCACAGTCATTTTAACTCAGTTGGGGAAGTCACTCAGGGACACCTTTAAAGAACTGCGCTCAGGGTTTGGCTTTCCCAACGAGACACAAGCAGGATCCTCATTTGTCAAATTCTCATCTTACCTGTGCTTAGCTTATTCTAATTTCCAAATACCACTCTAGAGGCCCATACAACATTCTGAACGGCAGTGCCATTTTAAAACCTTAAACGTTGATTTCGACCTTATCCAGACTATTGCTCACAGACATTGAGGCCATCCAATTTAACCCAGATCACTAAAAATGTTCACGTGAAATTAACCTAGTTACATGGTCAACCCCTGTAATAGCATGTTTAATTGTAGAGTGCAGTATGCAGAGTGGGGCAGTGAAATTAGGAAGGATTCCCCTTTGAACTATCCATTAATATTAATTTGCCATAATGAGGGAAGGGCAAGTAACTCTTACTCCCAAACCTTCTCAACAGTCCTCCATGCTATTATGAGGTGCTATATGCTCTCTTTCCATAACAGCCAAAATACCAAATTTCAAAATCGGGTTTTAAACCATGCACCTGTAAACAAAGCCCCAAGAAGAACATCCAAAAAGAGAATTGGTCTTGGCTTCCATCGCTTCTCCCTGGTCCAAAAATCACTAATGAATATTGACCTGCAGTAAAGATTAATAAAAAATAACTGCCAATGAGGTTCTGCTTCTGGAATGTTCATGGGATCATAAGGCTCATGGGGGATTCAGAGGCCATTTCGTTCTCGGAAGGATATGTTATCTTGATGCTTCAAAAAATGTGGAGGGGACACAACACTCCAATTACTGAATATTGGGAGATTTTTCTCAAAGCCACACAATTCTCACCAAAAGGTTGGGGAAAATGTGGGTTAGCCATTTACGGAATTTAGGCAGAACATCAGACACTCAATTATCGCTGAACAAAATATTGTGTCCAAAATATTGAGTATAAAAATATTGTGAAGGTAATTTTTTATAGGTCAGTAAAGTTTTAAGATATATAACTCCACATAGATGTACCTTGGAGATACATATTTCTTTAAAGTACTTAGAAGTGGAGTTAAGAATAGTAAATCTATAATTACCGATTTGCACATGCCTTCTCGATATTTGTGTTTCCGATATTTTGTCAGTGATCAGCCATGTATAACCCAGGAGAAATTGATGTTGAATACCAATAACTTCCTTTGGACCTTTAATGGCTACAATGTATAAAAGTCCAATTCTCATCTTCTATACTATAACTGAACTTTTACTTGAGCACGAGACAGGCAAATAAGATAGGCCAACTAATTACCCTGTGGGAAATTGTCAAATGGCTTTTTATTTAATATCCTAATACAAATGTAATAATTTCTGGTGCCTTCAATATAGCACTTAATACTGCCAAGATAAAAACCATAACCCATGGAAAGTTCACCAACACCATAGCTCAGTCCGGCCACGATCACTTTCAACAATTTGGGTTTCAGTTGCTTACCAATCATTCCTCCAATGATTAATTTATGGTCCTGACATTCAGGTTTTTCCAACATAGCTCTTTAATAGATTATACCATCAACTCAAGGCGCTTGCTAACACAAGTAATTTAATTTTTCATAATACCAAGAATAGAAAAAGACTGCAATCCATTACAATTATTAGTAGATTTTGTATCCCATTGTATGCCGTAATACGTTTTCCACCAAGCTGTCTCTTCAGTCAATCTAAAAGGCTTGTTTTGGAGGTCCAATACTCAGGTCGAGGTTCTTCAGTATGATGAGTCATTAATAAGAGTCAGATGTATTCACTCTGCTGAAAAAGCATCTATAATAGTTAAGTCAAATACCATTGTATATTGCTTAATGTCTAAGTTTGCTCCTAAACCCTTTGACAAAGAAAACCTTTGTTGCGAAACCAACCACAAAGTGGTTCACAACAACTCTTCATCAACAAAAGACAGCTCTAAATAGAGAAACAAGAGATGTCTGCTGCCTCAAGAGTTTTTCCACTCACACCTAACAACAAGCAAGGAAATTAAGAAGGGCCTGTAAGCAAGAAATTTGGAATGCAATGAACAGCTACCATCTGGAGCTATGGAACAAAATACTATATGCAAGCATGCTCACAAATAGGAGGGATGTTTGGTCCATTATCAAGGACCTAGAAAATAACGGAAATTGGGCCCATAGTGCTAATATCTCAGAGGCCACCTTGGTCGACCACACAACTGACATGTATGGATCCCAGTTGGTAGCCACACTTGATCCAAGGGCATCCCAAAGGAACCAGTTTCTAAGGAAAACAGAGGGTGAAGGTAGGAGGTCAGCCCCACGAAAAACAGCAAATCCCTACCACGGTACCCAGTGGGGGTTCTACATTGTTCTCTTCTACTGTGGTCCTCTTGAAAAGGAAGAGACTTCAGTGCTCCTCGAATGGATTAGGAGCAACGCTGTGCTGGGCCCAAACCATCTGCTAAACGTCATCTTCAGGGTCGTCCCTGACCTGTGGTCAACGGTTTTGACTCCCCTTAACAATGAGGTCATCTTGCCCGGGACAATCCCAGAGTCATGACGGAAAGTATCTTGCAACCCATTTATAAGAATGCCCCCCCCGGAATCACCTGCAAATTATTGTTGAATTGCTCTAACAGACATAGAGGCAAAAGTATTTACTTCTCGACTGGTAGAGGAGCTAGAAGCCTCAGGCTGGTGCACCGCGTCTCATTCCACTGACTAGATTTCGCAAGGGCCTCTCGCCCACTACCACTTGCTCACCGTATCAATGAAACACAAGCTTTACATCTGCTTCATTGATTTAAAGGCAGCCTTTGACACAGTTCCCAATGAATTGCTCTGGTAAAAGCTAGCCAGATGGTGTGGAGCTCACAATTCATCTTTATATGAACACCTGCGTCCAGATCGATTTAGCAATGAAACATCTCTCACCTGGAAAACTGAAACATCAAATATCCTAAAACAGAGGTGCGTTCTCACCCCCAGGTTATTTAATTTCTTTCTAGAGGACCTTAATCAACATTTGAAAATGTCTACCTCTCAACCTTTCCCACACTGTCTAATATTCCTTAAAAATACCTTTAATTTGCTGATGACAGTTTTACTTAGCTAAACACCTATAGGTCTACAGCATTAAATCAATTCATTTGACAAATACTCATTAGCCAACCACCTTGAGTGTAACAACAGCAAAAAATAAGATCATGTCAATTGTAGTATCTGCATTTATATCATGGTCCTGGTACTCAAAAAAGAAACTAATTGAAACAATTAAAGGTATAAATATCTTGTCATCTTGTTTGGCAACAAATCTCCTTCAGAAGCCATTTTGATTTATTCATGGCCATAGCTGCTACTAACATATTTGTCTTTAAAACCCTTCATAACAAACTGAAATGTCCACCTTATGCCCCAGTGCTTAATTTGAGTGGGTGGTTTCCGGTGCTCGGGACCAGCACTTAATTGTCGGCCCCCTGCACCCAATTGTCGGCACAGGCACTTAATTATTGACACCAGCACTTATGACTGCTGCCACATGGTGGTGCTGTTTTTATAATTTAGAGATGAGCAGACCAGCAATTATTTGTTAATTCAGTATGCATTAAAAACAACTAATACCTGCCGTCCCAAGCTATTTTTGTAGCATTGAGGCCTGGAATAGTCTTAATTGCCACACTTGTAGCAGTTGACTGGTTAGTAGTTGTGTAGGTACTGTCACTGGCAATGCTGGAAGTGGTAATGGGAGGTTAAAGCTGCAGATGCCTCCAGACTAGAGCACTGGCACTTTTCTTTTACAAATTAAGAACCTCGTAAATAAAATGACAGCTAAATTAATTCCAGCCCTAACTTATAGCTCATGTATTATTTGACAGAAAGGTGTCAAACTATTTGACCTGCTCAGTGGTCGAAGTGGGCGGGATCGACAGGACAGGGATTGCCCCAACTTCTTTAATTTTATGCAATCCATTCCCCAACTTTTTTATTTAAAAAATGCATCCCAGGACGGCAGAAATAGCCAAGCCCTATAGATAAGGCTCGGTATATGTGGCCCTTCAGGGCCAGGCGGGGAGTGCATAGAAGGAAAAGGGCTCTGTCTCTTCCTTCTTGCCCAGAGACGACGAGGACAGTCAGTGTTCACTTCTCCTGCTCTGCTGCTGCCCTGCCTATTTTTCTTCTTCCTCTTCTTCTCTCTCTGTCTGTCTCTGTCTTGCTCATCCTCACTTGCTGAAACATGTGACTTTAAGAAATGGCCCTAACCTCTCCTTTCCTTTATTTGTTCCCCTGTGAAATGGATTCAAAAAAGAAAAACACTTTTGCTGGAAATGTCGTCTTTTTCTGACATTTTTCAATCACAAAAGTGCAGTCTAGGGGACGGAGAGAAGAAAAAGGTTCAAAAGGTGAAAAATAAATAAATAAATAAAGCTAGGCAGAGTGGTCGCAAAGTGGCCAGATTGGTTTTATTGACAACCACACACATTATTGCCACTTTACAGAGTTTTCCAGTGAAGCGCTACTTTTGTTTTCTGGTTTTTCCTTGAGCAGCATTTTTTTCCCCTTGATGAAAAAGTGCACCATTCCTGGAGTTACTTCAATATCTGATTGATGGGTGGATTGGAAAACTTTTAATATGATCATTGTCAGCTGTATTCCATATTTTAGTTCATAAAGTGTGTACTGCTGCTCTCTGTTCATGGATCTGGTCTTTTTAAACCATGCTGCTAAAGTTTTGTAAGGACATAAGCAATGGACATTGAACTGTGTCCCTTTTGCACCCTGTAGTTATGCTGTTGACTTTTCAGACAAAATCACCCATTGATTTCTGAATAATGAGTATAAAAGCTATAAGGTAACCATGTTGTTCCTGCTTGCATTTCACATGCTTCTCTTAATCTTGCATTCCGTATGAGTATTTGTTTTTTCCAGGATGTTGTTACCTGTTTTTTCATGCAGCATATTACTCTTGTCTAGTGCATCATTTGAATTGAGGTGCATCCAGGTGTTTATAGCGGGGCACGACTGGGTTGTGGCTGAAGGAAGTATGGTGTTCAGTGGGGGAGAGCATATGACACTATGGCCAAAGCTGAAGAATTTGGAACTGGGGAACTGGGGAACCAGGTCCAGCCTTTATGAGCAGTTCACCAGACCACTCTCCTGATGGAGCACATTCCCATGCTAGACCTTAGAAGGCCCCGCTAAACCTTAGAAGCCCTGTTGTCTTATCACCAGCAGGTGGACCATAGTGGTGACAATTGTGGGACACAAGAGCTCCCTCCAACTCCACACCTCCAGCACAAGGGACCCCCTCTCCAACACAGAGCATCTCCACTTCCCGATCTGAACTCATCACCACCCCCACCCACAAAGCCAGACACACCATTGACCCCATCTTCGCAGGAGGGACATTCAATTCAGCCACACCACACAGCCCCTCTGGAAAGACCACCACTGCATACACTTCACCTTCAACACCACCACTTCACCCAAACCCGCACCGCTCCTGCCCCGAAGGAACTGGAGCAAGATCACCCCTCTGGCACGACCGACGCCAACTCTGCATTGAAATACCTACACCGCTGGATCTGAAGCTGCGCTGACAAGCTTACACCGCTCCGCCACCCCGTCAATCAACGCCCCCTGAAGGCAGCCTGGGTCACCACATGCCTCCAAGAAGCCAGGTGCTCCTACAGATGCCTCGAGAAACTCTGGCGGAACAAGAAAACCACCAAAGATCAGAATGAATACCACCAGCGCATAAGAGCCACCAAGAAGACCTTCATCAGAAACAAAATCCACTCCAACGCAAGTAACGCAAAAGAACTCTTCAACGTCATACAGTGGTTCACCAAACCTCCCAGCGAAGCCAAGGACGTCCCTCCATCCCAGGATCTCTGCAACAAGCTCAGCTCCTACTTCCACTTGAAAATCAAGGCCCTCTACAACAACTTCAGCGAACAGACTCCTGACCCCACCATCCTCACCGCCACTGACAACCGGCCGATCATCACCACCTGGAATCCTGCCACCACTGAAGACACCACCGAGACCATGAAGAACACCCACTCAGAAGCTCCCACAGACCCCTGCCCACCGCACATTTACCGCAGAGCCACCGCCGCCATAGGTCCCGAACTAGGCCGGACCATCAACACTTCCCTTAAATCCGGCATCTTCCCCGATGACTGGAAGCCGGTAAAAGTCAAGCCCCTCCTCAAGAAACCCTGGGCCGACCCAACGGACCTGAAAAACTACCGGCCCATCTTTCTCCTTCCCTTCACAGCCAAAGTCACCGAGATATTGATCAACACTCAGCTGACCACATTCACTGAAGAGAACACCATTCTTGACTCCTCCAAGTCTGGATTTCGCAGCAACCACAGCACCCAGACCCCCGTCCTCGCTGCCACAAATGACATCCGCATGCTACTCAACCAGGGCCACACTGCATCCCTCATCCTACTTGACCTCTCTCCGCAGCCTTTGACACATCTCACACCGCACCCTCACAGCCAGACTCCATGATGACGGAATACAAGGAATTTCCTTTGACTTGATCCCTTTCTCTCAGGCAGAACACAAAGGATCAGACTCCCTCCCTTCCTCTCCGAACTTACAGAGATCCCCTGTGGAGTAGCCCAAGGATTCTTGCTCAGCCCCACACTTTTCAACATCTACATGGCCCCCCTCACCGCCATCGTCAGACAGCATGGGCTCAGCATAGTATCCCATGCCGACGACACCCAGCTCAGCCTCTCTCTCACGAAGAACCCTGAAGACACCAGACTCAGCTTCCAAGAAGGAATGAAAAACGTTGCAGCCTGGATGAGTGATGGCTGCCTAAAGCTGAACTCGGAGAAGATCGATGTCCTTGTCCTTGGACCCTCCCCCACAGCGTCGGATAGCTCCTGGTGGCCCCCTGCTCTCGGAAACTCAGCCACGCTGATGGACCATGCCCAGAACCTCTGCATCATCCTAGACTCCTCCCTTACCATGACCCGCCTGATCAATGTCCTTGCATTGGCCTGCTTCAACTCCCTCCGCATCCTCCGAAAGACCTTAAAGTGGATTCCTCATGAATGCAGAAAGACCGTCACCCACGCACTCTTAATGAGCAGACTGGACTACAGCAATGCCCTCTACGCTGGAATCAACAAAGCCCTGCTTCACAAGCTCCAAACCATGCAGAACACCGTGGCCAGACTCATCCTCGGAACCCCACAACAGAGCACATGACACCGCATCTACGAGACCTCCAGTGGCTCCCCATCAAGAAGAGAGTAACCTTAAAGCTGCTCACTCACACCTACAAATCCCTCCACAACATCGGACCCAAATACCTCAATGAAAGAGTCTCTTATCATAAACCCAAGAGGAACCTCTGCCGACCTCGCCCTGGCAGAGACCTCTTACATAAGCAGAACCAGAGCAGGCAGAAGAGCCTTCTCCTCCGTCGCAGCAACGACCTGGAATGAGCTCCCAGTCAACATCAGACGCTCCCCCGCTCTGAACACCTTCAGGAAGAGTCTCAAAACCTAGCTCTTCAACTGACCCGGAGCTGCCCCCCCATTGCCATGAGACCCTCAAGGGTGAGTTGTGCACTTTATAAATTGATTGATTGATTGATTGATTGACTGAATCTTCAAGTCCTGCCCACCACAATCCATACTGAAGTTCACCACCAGTCTTACAGACAGGCACACCCAGGAGTGACATTAAATCCATCACTGAGGTCACAGGACCCTTAAGGCCAGTCTGTCTCACCCATTGATACCTCCATTGGCCTTGTTTTAGCAGTATTAGCTGCAACTCACCAGAGAACAGCAATGCTGGTTTTGCATGCCCACCAAACTAAGTTTGCAAACTTCACTGTCTCCATGGACAAGCACTTTTAACATGTGCTGCCTGTTTTCGGGCCTCTGGAATTATGCAGCAATGGAGGACAAAATCATGCTGCAGTGTTGACATTTTCCAGCAAAAAAAATGCAGAATAATGCAGTATATTTTCTGATACTTTATTTTGACATTTGTGCAAATACTAACAGTCTCTGCAAAGATTTTCCCTCATTAGTACCAGTGGCACATACAAATGCAGCAGTGATAAAGGTGCCCAGTTGACCTTTGCAAAGGGCACTCCACTTTGCAGCAACACAAGCCACATTTGTTAGTAATTTTCGATCCGTTTGAGCTACACACAATGTATTAGTTAAAATCGTCAAATTATGTAGCAGCTGATATATTATGTGGCAAATATGGCAGAGCCATAATTATATGGAAAACATTTGCGAACTAAGATATTTTAACATTCATGTTTGAACTGCTCTTGTGCAAAAAGGGAGGAGAAGTGCTGATGACTGGAACACCATGGCTCGGAGACAAATGGCTTGTGATTCAACTTTTAAGCATATTTGGGACATTCTATGATTGGAAACGCATGCCACTTTGTGAATGTATTTTAATGTCAATAACTCATATTAACCCTTAAATAAACATGTGTATCCATAGGTTGAATTAAAGTAATAAGCTATAACTGGCCAGTGAAATGCCACCTAAATAATACAAATAGGGATGTGTTGTTGTTTCTTGCCACACCTCTGACTCCGCCTACTGGCCTAATCATTGGGTTATTCCTGCCCTCTGATTCTCCGCCCACATTTCCCCTACTTTTTCCCCCACTTCAACCACTGGACCTGCTGCAGGTTAAGGCAGCAGAATCAGTCTTTAGGATTCCGACATATATTGGCCAGGCCCAAAACTGAGTTTGGCCTTCAAAGGCAGGCCTTAGCGTTCCATGCATCATTTTTTAAATACCCTGCTCCCTGACCTCATCAGAAACTGGATCTCTTGCCAACATGTGTGGATTAGCAATCACTAACTCTGCCTATACCAGTCTATGGCAGCTTCCCTTCAAGTCTTAGGTCCAAGGGATCACAGGTCAGCCCAAATGACTGCAGCATGCTTCAAGCGCTCGCTCCGTTAATCAATCAACAAAATTCCGTTTGTTCCAATTGGACAAAGGAGCCACTGTAGCAAAAAAAGCATGCCTGGAAATCATCTCTTACGAAATTCTGGGCATCCGGCCTTACCTTACCTCACATTTCCGCCATACATGCGAGATTAATTCCTTCAGCTAAGTCTTGGCTCTTCCCCGACTAAGGAGAGGACCCTGATATGGCTAAATGATTGGCCAGACAGCAAATGCAGGCTTTACGGCTACTCGGAGGACTACTATTGCACATTGTGTGCATTTGCCCAAATCTACTTAATTCCAGTTAAACCTTGCTGAGACACTTTTTCTTAGAAGCATTTATTTGTAAGAATGTGCCATCAAGCTCTGACTTTATGTCTATCTGGCAACTCTATCCCACACATTTGCCGGTATGTCAAGTTTTTGGCCGAAGTTGAGAAAAAAACTAATTTTAAGTCACTGGATTTTCAGTCAGATCTCTGTGTTATTCAATTATTTGAATAGGAACAATACTTTAACAATATGTACTTCAGTACATTTGCACAACCTTTTTAACTATGTGCTTTAAAGTTTTGGCTGCATGCTCTTTAACATCATACCAGAATCCTTTATCAACTGTCTTTTCTTTTCTTTTATTAAGTAAGGTCTGGTTCACCTGCCTTATAGACATGCTCAGAAGGTCCTGATTGGTATTTATCAATTCATTCTTTGTATTTTATCACATGGGCAAATTATTTTGGTCGTGTTTTAGGGTGACCAGAATTTTAAAGGCAAAAACCGGGACATTTCCCAAAAATAGAAGAAGGACTACAAATTTACTTCAATCCAGCTCACAGAATGACAGTGCTCCATAGCAGAGAATTACAGAAGAGGCAGTCAGAACATACATACAATGCAATTTTTAAAGTCAGTATCATCAAGACAATGACACCAGAGCACAACATATACATGTTACTATCATCCTCTACTGTATTGAAACAAAACACAGATGAATCAACATCACTGGGCGGCAAAAGTAGTTGTAGATCATTCCGATTTATTATTTTCTTTTTCAAAAGAAACAGCCGACGCGCGTTTCGCCCCAAAAGGGCTTCCTCAAGGCTCTATTATCGTCCTGTATTACTCATATAAGATCGGTCAACATAGTCGATATTTCCTATTTTTGATCAATATAAAATGTCGAAATCCAAGAAATGCTAATATTTGTGTCCATACGCTATATTCCTCAAAGACATAGTTGCACAACAGCTTCTTATTATTTTCAAAGTCAACACTTCCAATGGAGCCGTGATAAATTCCATCCGAGTGTTATTTCAATCAAGAGTCTCTCGTAAGTCACACAGCGAGTCCCAGTAGTCAGTTTCATGCCTGTTAATTAAATTGCTTTTTTTATAACAGCTGCTAACTATCCCTACCTTGCAAAACATAAAAAGATACCTCCCACTGTTTTTTGCGGACCCTCTCTAAAAACCGGGACATGAGCTTAATTTCCTGAAATCTGCCGGGACAGCTGGAGAAAAAACGGGACTGTCCGGTCACCCTGTGTGTCTGTATTTTTGACTTCTAAGCAACGTCTGCTGCCAATGTAGCGCACTTAATGCTTTGGATTTATTAAACCATTCAACTATGTGAACTGCAGCAAACTTGTACAATTTGTTAAATTAATAGTTTTAATCCCGCTGCTATGTTATGTCTAGTTTACCTGTCCTTGATATACATTTTGCACTTTCTTGATTATATTTGTTCCACTTATCTGCTGGGTTGGAACACTGAAAAAAGGATTTCTGCATACCAAAGCTGCTTATAGTAATTGCACATATGGTCAAACGAGCATTTTATGGACATTGTATTTTAAGCTATGTTTTAAATGATACTGTTTTCTTCATGTGATTGTAATGATTTTAATTAATCAAATAATAAATAATTACTCTACTTTACTTACCTGACCTTTTACCCAAATATCATTATACAATTCCTTGGCTCCACACAAATGCATATCTATCCACAAGTATTTTACTTGTAATGCTTCACATTACCATATAATTTTCCTAAAGTCAGACCTACTGGCATTGCCAATGCTTGTCTTAATGTCTAGAGAACATCGGGGCATATCATCAAGGACCAGCGATAATTATCGCTAAGCACACTTAGCGCTAGGATAATTATCGCCGGGCAACATGGAATTGCATCGCTGAGATAGCATGCTATTAGCAACGCTTATCTCAAAAGCGATAAAATTCCTAGCACTAACTGCCAAATGTGAGATTATCGCTGGAAATCCAGCGATAATCTCACAAAATTTGGCGATAGCTTGCTGATAGGGCAGGGCAGACTTAGCCATGATATCCACCTTCCATAGGATATCATGGCTAAGTCAGATTTGAAGCAGGCGTAAGGAAAGTAGCGATAACAGAGGTTATCGCTACTTTGCTTGTCGCTCTGCAGGTTAGCGTGCCCATTGATAATTAGATCCAGTTATGTCAGGGCAGGAACGCCCACTTTGCATCTCATTAGAGATGCAAAGATGGGCGTTGGGGGAAAAGGCGATAATGCAAGGATTCACACGATAGCGTGACCTTGCTGATTAGGCGATAAAATTATTGCCGCTTTTCGTCCGAAAACGGACACAAAAGCGGCGATAATTTTACATCGCCTCCTTGATGATATGGCCCTTGCATACCTAAAATACCTACACACATGGTAGCTTGTGTCTCAGATTTGAGACAAATCAAACTCAGACTAGAGCTGGAGCATAACATGAGAGCTAACATGCGCCTGAAGAGTGCTGTGCAATCTTCACGATCATCAACATAGCTACCGTTTTGCACTAGAGAGATATCACTTCTATACTTATGCACTCGCTTTCCAGGAGGATGGGGGTTGTTTTTTAAGTCATCATTACTGCTCATTGATATTTGTTCGGCAAACCATAGTTCAGATAAACCATTACGTCCGTTAGTTGTAGGTTTTAAATGGGCAGATACTGCTCAGTTCTGAGTTCCTGCACCACTTCAATTCTAAAAGGAGAGCACCTGCACTTCTCAGCATTGTTGTAATACATTTAATGGGAGTGTACTGGCACTTATTTGGAGCAAGCAGGTACTCTAAATCGCGAGTACGGTCACTTCTATATTCCTATTTGCAGCACTGGTTGTATGTAGGCGTATGTGTAAAACTGTTCACGAATTATGGGGCATATTATCAAGAAAAGGCATTAAAAGTATCGCCGCTTTAGCGGCAGAAAACTGCCGCTAAAGCGGCAATAATGGGCTTGATAATATGCCGCAGAGAATTCCCATAGAAGGCCATGTTCTGGTGTCAACATGGGCAGTTTTCTGCCGCTAAAGGGGCGATAATTTTAACCCCCGTGCTTGATAATATGCCCCTTAGTAACAAGATTGAACTATAAGAAATGCATGCCTTGAATGGAAATGATTGCGTTATACTTTTTTGCCTCTTGAAATCTTCTTACGGCTACTGCAATTTCCCTAGTTGTTCTGGTGTACCTTTGTTTGATATATGTGTATATATTTGCACATTGTGCTACAAAAATGTAGACATCACTGTATCCTTTCTACTGTAGAGGGCACATAGAGAATCGGTAGGTGAATTGCAGGCGTCCATGGCTTATTGCATAAATATCGGCGCGCAGAGCTCTGCATCAGTGTTCTGCCAGGCCATAGTAATTATTTGATATAGATTACTTTTGTTACAATTGTTTAAATGCGGATATGTTTATGCATGATGGTCCGCTGCTATTGTTTTCTGCTAAGAATAGTAAACTATTTTATTCGGAGTCAAAATGACAATTCCAACCGATTTGTGTTGAATTAATTCTTCCTGTATTTTTCCACATTAGAATAGCAAGCACTGTAACGATGGAAATCGAGATGTATTTATCAACTTGCTGCCCCTTAGTAACTGATTTATCAATTATTAGTTGCAATTTAAATACCCTGTCCATGCAGAGGATGGAGTTGGCGTTCAGCGTATAGGAACGTCTGTTTACTTTTATACATGAAACGTGTAACTTCTGAAAGACCTGTTTCTTCTGATAAAGTTTCAAGTAATAGGGAGGGTTGGTTTGTAGGCGGTTATCTGCTAATTATCGCTGTTTAATTAATGCAGTATGAAGATGCTTGCAGGCAGAACAAAAGCTTTCAGGATGCAGTGTTTTAAATCACATTTACTCTCTTTTGCAATAGTTATTCAATTCCCCCGAGTCAGTTTTTAATAATTTGATAACTACGGGTAAGAGTTGCATGGTGGTTTGTGAATACAGGGTAATTTCTGTGGAAGTTGTAGCATAGGCTGCGGGTGTTCGCTGGCGATATCTATTATTGTTGTTTGATTTTGTTGATAATATCGTGCTACTTTCAGCTCCTGCAATGGGAATTTTATTTAAAAAACTAAAAAACAAAGGGGCATATTCTCAAGAATATGTGATAATCATCGCAAAAGTAACTTATCGAAACCTACAACATCGCAGTCTATCGCGGGAAATTTACGCCGTGTTAACCAAGTATTCACAGCATGGTGGTACCATGCGATAGTCACCAGATAACGCGTCAAATGGCCGTGCCAAAACCAACGCCACGCCGCAAAAATGCGAAACACGAACACAAAAAAAGCTGTGATGAGGCCAAGCGCGATACAAAAAGCTGCGAAAAACAGCCACAGGCCTGCAATTCCCACGTGTCTAGCGGTAAAATGCACTATAAAAGCTGAACAAGAAAAACACGCCATAAACAATCCAAAGTGCGCAGCACCATGGATGCACCCTGACCAGGCGCAGAGGTCAACGCGAACCCCACAAGCACTACAGACAACCAGCAAGGTACAACGGGGTCGGGAAGGCCAGGGAGAAGAGGGAGAGGAAGACGCGGTGCAGCCCACTGGAAAACAAGATGAGCATCACAGAGGTGACAGAACACTCCCAGCAACTGTCCCACAATCAGAGTACCTGGAATGCAGCCGGAGTGTCAAGGAAGCCAATGCATGAGGCCAAAAGGTGCTGGCATGATGTGAAAACCGAAACCAGGCACAAAGGCGCTGCCAACAGGAAAGCAGCAACAGCGACAGGAAGTGGGAGTCCAGCGCCACAGGAGGAGCAGGAGCAAATGGAGGACAGTCACCATTGTGGAGATGGTGCAAGGAGGTGGGAGTATGGACACAGCTTCAGAGGACCTGACACAACAACAACAGGGTGAGTAAGGACCAGGGACTGGGGGATCGGGGGAGATGGGCACAATGGCACACATGCATAATGAAGTATAGCACACTGCACACCCACAACGACCCAGGATCATGTCCCTCATCTCTGTGGCACACTGCAGCACACACACATAACAATCACAGCACAACCCATGACAATGTGTCACCAAGTGCAACACCCACACTGCAGAAAAGGGGACACAACTGGGTCCGCCCATGCGCAGAAAAAGGCCAATCACATTTGACAGAGCAGGGAACTGTGAGAAGCATATGCACTGGTACAACTTCACATCCATCATGTAGCCCAAATGTCCCCTCTCCCTCCTCAAATTGCCAGCACCGCCCAAACAGTCACAATGTACATTGTCACACAGTCTGCATGTCAACAAGAATAATGCACCAACATACATGTCAACACAATGTCAACATGCATCTCCCCTTCACATTGCAGAGGGACACACAACACCTCCAGCAGGTCAGAGCAGACAACCCATCAGTGATGCCGGAGACGACCACCACACCTTCGACATCGACGCCCTACAACAGCTCATGTACATCTCAGGCAACCCACCCCCAGAAGCAGGGCAGCCAAGCTACATAGAGAAGACCCCAGCCCCTGCAGAGTTCAAACAGCAGGAAGCACCCGTCACCACGGCTGGCTCCCAACACCTCACGAGGCACACATCGCATTCCAATGCCAGGTGTCAGAATGCCAGAAGGAGGTGTCCGAACAGGTGTGGGTGGGCTCAAAGCACATGGAAGAAGAACTACATCACATATGGGGTGTCAAAGTCCCATCAGGGACCACCTACATCCTACAAAGGAGACCTGCACTGCGACAGAGACACATGCATTTGCACATGCCCTGTACTGACCCACGCCCAGAGCCACGGAATCATCATTCACACCCCGACGCTGGTCCTCCGTACGATGGCCGAGTTCACTCATCATACGCATTGAGTAGCTGACAACAAAGCTACATGTGCAAGGTCTTACCCGCTGCCTGCAGTGACATGTCTGAGTCTGCTGTACACAGCACAATGCAATGTCGTAGGGCCCAGGGCCCTCATGCATACAACAAGACCACAGGGACACATGCATATATCAGGTTGAACTGGCTACGGGCATGTGCGCCCAGCCCCTTTATTGGCAGGGCCACATGTACATTGACGCCTGTGCTGGATGTGTGTGGGGTGAGTATAAGCCAGTCCCCACAGTGGACACCAGTGCAATGGAAACGAAAAAGACCTGCATAACAGAGTCAACTGCTGAGCAACATGGAGGGAGCTGGAGCAAGGACAGAAGACACCCAACATTCAAACAGAAGTGTCCTTGAGTTGCAGTGCACTGAGGTTGGAGCACTAGAGATGAGCGCACTCATGTGAAGAAATTGCTAGTATTGTGTCCCTTCAGGTTAGTCCTGATGCAGATGCAGTGGGGTGTGTTACACCTGCATCAACTTCCTCATCAATGTCCCAGGTCTCCCATTCTGCCTGAGGTGACATTGCTACATAACCAACAGCACAAAACTCAATCAGTAACGGTCCATGTGTTGCGGTGCACTGAGTCAGTGGCCCCTGGAGTACTGAGCAGGGGATCAGGAAGATGATGGCATCCAAGACAGGCCTAAGCAACTCCATTAGTCTTCTAGTACCACTGTTTCAACTCTGGCAGATGGTGGATGGAGTTGGCCCATGCGATGGTGGCATGTGCCTCCTGCGGTGATGCGACATCTGGTCAGGAGGACTCAATTTGATGTGTGAGCCCTGGTGGTCCGCATTTGAGGCCGGAGGCAGCGGAAAGCGCAGGGCCATCTACACATGGCGTCGATGACCCCAAGACCACCACCACAGAGGTTATCCAATATTCATTCAGACACGGTCCCTGACGTGAGCTGCACAGAGTTAGTGGCCCCTGATGCACTGTGGTCGGCACAGGCACACCTCCACAGGACGGTGACTTGAGGTGCACTGAGGTAGGGCCACGCAGACTGGATGGGTCCTCATTGATGTCCGAGGTGAATGTGGCGGAGGGTTGCAAGGGACAGTGGAAGGTGTCCTCTAGGGCATGATGCAGAGGTCTGTTGTTATTTGGAAGCAGCAAATGGAGGAGTGGAAAGCGACAGCCTCGTTGCCACCTCCAATTTGGTGACAGCCACATGAGGATGAAAACTACCTCCTAGTCCATAGACTCAGACTGCACCAATGTATGACCAGAGAGTGTCCATGAATGTCGGGGTACAGACTTAGTGGCACCGGGGCTGGGAGGAGGTGCAGTCTGCGATGATGCCGGTACACTGATATGAACCCCGCCATTGCTAAATCAAGACTCTGTGATCTACTGGACCGCAGTGTTGGCTGGAGGCAGCAGTCAGCCGTGGCCCACAGCCACGTGTCATTGGCTCACAATGCACAGAGTTAGTGACACCAGGGCAGTTGTCTGTAGTGTTCGATCATCTCCGTAATGATGATCCTATTCCCTCCTGACTGCAACGGGGCATCCTCTTACGCCTCTCCTTGCATGCAATCATATGTATTCTGGCTTTGAATAATCGATGTTCAGTTCCAATTCTGTGACCTACTCGTGCACAGAGTAGGCCGAGGGCAGCAGTCCGCGTATGCCCAGAGACACGTGTGGTTGTTATGTTATGCACAGACTTGGTAGCACCACATCGTAGGGAGTATAGTGACATCATCTCTGTCTTAAATAATGTTCACTGCCATGGTGTTATCAAGACTCAGTTTCAAATGTTGGACCTACTTGACCGTGGTGTAGGCCGGATGCAGCAGTAGAGTACGCCAACGAGAAGGATGCCATGGTCGCGGGCCTCGGGCTTGGAGCTTGCGCCGGCATGTTGGGGGCCCTCCTTGACACATGCCGGTGTTGGCAGATGATCAGTGTGGCCTGGCTGCACAGGGGCGGTCCTGACGAGTTTGGGGTCCAGGAGGCCAGGGTACGGCAGGCGCACAGGATTGCTGGCAAATCCGCTCACGAGGACAATGTCGGCCTCGTGGTGGGGTGAGAGGTGCCACCCTGGTAGAGATGCTGGGCATTCCGGGAGAGGACCGCGGCCAGGGCTATGTGCTTTTTATTCACACCCCTACGCTGGCCTGGCATACGCCGGGCCATCCCACTCCGCTCATGCTTACGGGGGGGATGGAACAGGCAACATTTCCACGAACTCCCCCACAGGCCGGAGTGACATGGTTGCATCCACTGTCCACCACACTCCATACACCAGCAGTGTATGTCGCCATGGATATGGGTGTGTTCTGCATACTGCGGTCTGTCCAGCACATTGCCGCCACTCTTGGCATTGTGTACTTTCCCAAACATGATTCTCCTGCCTCCTTCACACATGCCTGGTTCCCACCTCTCCCCAAATTCTGCTATTGTGTGGCTGAGGTGCCATACCGTTGATGGCTCATGTTCACGTCTTGCCCAGGCTACCATCGTAAGTTGTTCTGTCGTGTCTGGTGGGTGGGCATGTTGTTTTGCATGTTGTATTTGATTTTGTGACGTGTGCATTGCCAGAGTTGTGGGTTTCATGGTTGTGGAGTTGAGGTGTGTGGGGTATTCATTTGGAACTTGCCAAGGGGCTGTGCATTTCCCTTGGTGCCATCCTGGTAGCGTTGGTTGATGATGGACTGTCGGAGGATGAAGGAATCATGCAGACTGGCTGGGTATTTGGAGACGACGTTGGTGGAGATTCCACGGTGTTCGGATGTTGCCTGCAAATTGATGTGAGACATGTGCTTTCTGTTGCAGTGATTGTGTGCCGTGTCACCAGGGGGCACAAGTAGTATATGTGTGCTGTGGATGGCCTCCAACACCTGAGTGCATCCAGCTATGGCGTATGGTCCTTGCTTGGTCTCCAGCGGATCCTGCGCATTGTAGTGGACGTATAGATACTGGGGTACCAGGCTGATGATGGCATCCAGGACAGGTGTGTGGGACTTGGATGTGGCTGGCTGTGGGACTCCTCTGACTCTGGCAGGTGTTGGTTAGGGGGTATCAGAGGCCAACAGGTGCATCAAAGCCAGTAGCTTTGTGTGGGGTGGGATGTTGGTTGTCCGTTTTGTTGGTGCCGTCGGCCTGTTGGGCGATGATGGTCAGGATGCGTAGGATGGTTGTCCTTTTGAGCCTTTAGTGGGCAATGACATCCTCTGGTGTTGAGGCTGTGAGGCTGGTGCGTTTCCTGTTGGTCCGCTGTCTTTGTCCGTGCTGCCTTTGTGGTGGTCCGGGTGAAGGGGTCCCGGGGAAGAGTTGTGGTCCTGGGTGTGGTGGTGGTCGGTGTTGTTGCCCTATTGGGGCTCTGGGCTGCATGTTCAGTTGCTCGGGCATCTGTTGTTCTTCATGCTTGGCTTTGGGCTGTGCTCCCTTGGCTGCTGCCGGTTGTCGTCCGACTTTACACCAGGTCAGAGCAGGTGTTAATATTCTTCTGCTAAAAAGCCTTGTCGCATGTTTAGTGGTCTTTTCGCCTATGTGGCTGGTCATTGAGAATGTTGCGGTGTGTTGTTGTCGTGGCTTTTTGCACGGGAACGCCTACTCTGCATCTCATTAACGATAGTTTCCAGGGTCATCTGTGGGATTTTTTTTTTGCTGCTGCTATTGCACCAGCTTGTGAATGGGGTGATAATTTTATCGCAAGTTTGGCTACGCTAAAGCGCCGTTAACTCGGCGATAGCTCCTTGAGAAATATGGCTCAAAATGCATATAGGCTTTAGGGAAAAGGTACATGGCACAAACTAGAGTGGATACGTTGATGCGGTAAAGTTGCTGCAGTCAATATCAAATCGAAAGTCTTTTTCAGAGAGTAAAAAAGATCGGTTCCTACTCTTCAAAGGTTGATGTAATTTTTATTCCGTTTAGTAAAATCACAAATTTGCTTACTATTGGCTCAGTAAAGATATTTATTATATCATATGCCCAATGTGAGCAGAACTGAAGCAATTCGGCATGACCTCTTAAGTCATTCGGTCAATTTTCACCTATCGCCAATATTTGTTTCAATTTTTTTTTTGGTATGGCTTGCACATTTATCACGCACTCTGCGCTATGCTACTAACTACTCTGTTTATCAGAGCGATGAAAGTTGATTCTCTTGTGCAATATTTTGCACCAGATCACTTATATATTCTGTCCTATGTACTTGGATCAGTTCTTATTCTCTTTAGGCTCAGGATTAGTGCCAAGCACTTGGAAAAAGGCTAATGTGGTTATTAAAAAACACTGCGCAGATCCAGCACTGGTTTCTAATTTTGGCTCTAGCTCCTTAATTCCTGCTCCTTCCAAGATTTGGCAACAAGTGGTCAATATCCAGGTCTCTGAGTTTATTGCAACTTCTAATGCATACACCCCTCACAATCGGGTCTCGGAGCCAGAAACAGCACGGAGACGTACTGCTAGAGATCTCTGAGATCATAAATTAGAACATACACCTTGGTTTCAATTTGGCTCTGCTCCTTTTCAATTTCTCAACAGCATTTGATAGTGTATCTCACATAATTAAATCGACTTTCTGCAATTGGTGTGACTGGCTCTGCTTTTTGTTGGCTCTTTTCCTTTCTTGAGTCTAGAGAGCAGGCGTTTTGGATCAGAAGCAAAAACTCTACACTGTGAGGTCCCTCAGGGCTCTGCATTTTGCCCAACCCTTTTTAAAGTGTATATGTCACCCCTGGCTGCGTTCGTGAAGTAGTTTAATATCAAAATGATTTCTTAGGCTGAGGACACACAGCTACTGTTTTCATACAAAGCAACCTCACTAGAAGATAAGAGGGCTTTCACAGCCGGTATAAAATAAGTCATGGGTTGATTGAGTGCCCACAACCTTCAATGTAACCCTGATAAAACAGAAATTCTGCTATTTGGCCTTGATCATTTGTTTGACTGAATGGGCTGCTGCCCCTCTGAATACCCATCCCTCCTCCTCCGATGATTGAATCCAGAAACTTGGGTGTAATATTTGAGGTTGGCCAGTCTATGAAGAAACATATTTACTTTGTAGTCAAGTCATGCCTTTGGATCCTGCAAACGTTGGAAAAATGCTTGTGCTTCCTTCCCTGGGATGGTCAGAAAGCTGTAGTTCAGGCTCTGATCCTTTCTTGTCTTTCCTACTCAAATTCACTCTATCTTGACCTTCCTAACTACCTGATGCATTGCCTTCAAGTCATGGAAAATACTGCAATTCTACAACTTTTCAAAATTCCAAAATGGTCATCAGTAACGGCCTTACGTAGACAATTGCCCTGGCTTCCAGTCAAAAAATTAGTGATCCTTAAAGTACTTACAATTGCTTGTCGTGAATTCTATGACTAGTGTCCCAATTACCTGAATATGTGCATTTATGAATACTGCCCCCGAGACTTTTTCGCTCCTTTAATGCAAGGCGCCTCACTGATTCACTCTTTAAGAAAAAGAGTCTAGGGGGCACGTCATTCTCCTTTTTGGTAGCTGCTCTTTGAAACCAGCTTCCTCTGCAATTAAGAAACACTTTGAATGAGACTGCCTTTAGCAAATTGTTGAAAACATAATTATTTAGCGACTGATGCTATCTCTTCCTGACCTGTTGTGTTTAGTGCCGCAAACCTTTTGAGTAGCCTCACGCTTTATAAATGCCTCATTCATTCATTCAATCCATTGGGAATGGTTCACAACAACAGATGTTCTCGTAACGGCATATATGAATCAGCCAGTTTTCTTGTTTGTCTTTAGATCAGAATGATAATTGTCATTGATCACTTCAGACTTCATGCTTGCTTAAGTTGCTTGCCATGTATTGATTTCCTTCTGTAGCCTACAGAGCGCTTGTCTATGCATAGAGCTGTATTTTCTCAATCCTGCAGGAAAAGATGCCTTTTGAATTCATTTTGCATCATTTGATATAATACATGTAAGAAATTGGGACATTAGTTGTGCACGATGTGAGACTGTACAAGTAATAGGTCCAGAATTTCCCTGTACTGGGAACCAAGGACACCATTATAGTGCTTGACTCCCTCAGGGTAGCGAAGCAGAGTAGCCCAAGGACTCCATCCCAGCTGGGTCGATTTGGATGATCTTGGGCAAATTTTACTTCTGGTAGCATGCTCAAGGTGGTGTAATTTTCAGGGATCTGGTTTCACTGGATCTTTACACCATCTCTCCTTCTGTTCTTTTTCTCTGGTCTCAGAAGTCGAGATCTTTCCCCAAAGGGTCCTCAGGGAGTGTAAGGGGGCCAGCCTCATTGACCCTTGGGGAGACCCGCTGTTCCTGGGGTCAACTGAGGCAGAGTCCTTAGTCCTTTTGGACATCATGGGGTTTGTCCTTCCATTTGTCCATGGCTGTCGCAGTTCCATGGTCCAGCAGCGAAAAGCACAAACAGCTCAGTTCCCCTTTGTGCAAGAATTTTTAAAGCAGGACGTGGAAGGTTCTAGAAGTCGGGCACCACAAGCAATTCCAAGAGAGCCAGATCCCCTATCGATCCCTCTCCCAACCCTCCTCCTGGGACAGTTCAAGATGGCATCATCCAGGAGTCACTGGTTACATCTGCTCTGGGGCCTTTCACACCAATACTTCAAAGAGGAGCCCCCCCAATGTTGGCTCCAGTTGTCTGGGCTTCCTCCTTTGATTAGTGGGCCTGGGCTATCCCCAGCCATAGTACAGTGTGAGAGGTAATTAACTGATGCTGATTTTCATCACAACTCCTTTTTCCTCAGGAGCTGAGAGAAACACTGTTAATTACTCCTTTTGTGTGTTTCAGGCGTTTTTTCCCTCCGCTACCGAGAAATTTAATTAACTTGGCTCAGCAGGGTGACTAAAGACCTGGGCTTTGATCCTGAGCTGAGCCAGGGAAACATGTGCAGTCCATTTATCTTGTGATTACAGTGGGTGGGCATTAGTAAGGTTGGATAGGAATCTATCTAAAGTGGCACTTTTCTTCAAATTATCAGTCATGCCTCCAAATTCTGTAAAATACAGTATATTGATCTGCAGTGACCCTGTCCAACAACACTTTGCGATGTCAGAAGCACTTTTGTACGTGTATAGCAGGAATGGCTCTGGTGAACCACTGCCATGCTAAAGCAAATGACATAATCATGTTAAGTAAATTCTGTATGCTATAAACAACAAGAGAGTGAGGGAAAAGACAGGAGTCTGGCCACTCTCAATCCCCCAGGTAAGTATAATCGAAACAACAAGAGAGTGTGCCTTAGGTTCAACTGAAGAGCACTACTGTAGATACCTTTTTGGTTTCTTTAGAAAGCCCTCACTCACCAACCTGGTTGGTGACATGCTTCATCATCGGGCCCCACCGGGAGAGGCCGAATGCCACCCCGGTGTGCTACGACGCCAGAACTACTGCGAAGCTGCTTTTTTTGTGCGTGGTGTGTAGTGGATTAAAAATGTACTGTTTGTATCTACAAAAATGATTTTTGATGGGAGTCAAACAAACAGACATATATAAAAACAAATAAATGGATGTATGGACTGAATAAATTGTTCAGCCAAGTCACTTCACTGTGGTCAACATGTTTCAGCCTATGTGTTACTTATAACAGGCATTTGTCAGGACCTTAAGTGTGGGTGTAACCCCGGCGGTGTGGGTGCGCTAAGGTCCACCCTAACCTGGGATTATAAATGTAAAAACAATTTCGTAAAAAAACAAAATTGTGGAAAAAGATAAGAAAAAAGTGTTTTTCTGGTGACTCCCGCAATGGAGAGGAACCAAGTTTATTTTTGGGTGTAGAAAGTCACTACACCATGGGTCTCGGGAGGGGGGTGGAAGCTACAATGGCACACCGCCCGCTAAGCTTGGCACCCGCATGGCACCTAAGCGATACCTCTGAAACCGGACCCCGATGGTGTATCCATCCACAAAAAAGAGAAGACAGATCAGGAGGTTTTTGCATTGGGCTCTTTAATTAGTCCCATAACACAGAAGGCTGAGAACCTAAAGATGACCTCTTGGTGGAGAACGGAATAGTGACCTCAGAATGAGGAGATAGTCCTAAATTAAAGAAATATTACCAAACTGATAAAAAATGAGTGTAACACTTTGGCCACATATGCAAGAAGGAGCTTTTTTCACATGTCCCAAGTAGATTTTAAGATTCACTCTGACAATGGTGGTGGCTGGGTGATGCAGAAGGTCTTTGTTTCTGATTGCCATTTGCTAGAGTCTAACACTCTCTGATGGAAAGTGTTTGTCCGGCCTTGTTTTACAGGAAACATTACAGTGTTATTTGCTATACCAAATTTGTCAAATTGAGAATGAATGTTGAGCCACATATGATTGTTCTTTAGCGTGGGGGGCGTGGCTTAACACGCGATGCGGACGGACGTGCCCAGGTAGAGCTCCCGCCTGAGCCTCCCTGCCCCGGGTCGTTTATCCAACAAAACTTCTTATACACAGCCCGCTGCTGCCGGCGGACCTGCCCCGGGACCTGCTGCTTGCCCTGGCTGACTTTGGGGCGAATCAGAAGTGGGGCTCTGCACCGACCCCGAAGGCGAGACTGAGGCCGCCTTGATGGCAGCGCTTCTGGGGACATTCACTACGCGAGTCCGCGGCTTTGGACGGACCCCTGGGCCTTGAGTTGCGGCCTGCGGGAGAGACATCGCGGCGGCGCGCGAAGGCCCGTGATCCTTGCGGAGGGGCCCCCCGCATGACTGGAGCTGCGATCGGAGGCGCCTGCGGACCCCCCTTCCCCCACGGAGAACTAGCTGGCAGCGGTGGCAGGCTAGGGACGGCCAGGGGCAAACACGTGGACGGAGCCCGCAGCGCCTGGCCTACAAGTGAGTTGCTCAACTGGGGTCCTGAGAGCGGCGGGGTGGAACCGGAGAGATGACGGTGCCTAGCCGCTGCCACGCATAAGTAGATGCCCTCCGGCCGCTGCCGGGATTGGATGGCCTTCTGGAGGGGTGAGATACCCCAACGGCGCTGGGGATCCCAGGACGCATGAGGGGACACTGAGGCTTCCCCCTCCCCTCGCTCTGATCTGATTCCCTCTGAGCTGGGACTGCCTTCTCCCCCCCCCCGTTTTTTCATGCACGACGTTGGGCACTGAGGACAGCCTCGCTCCAGACAGGGGGGACGAGGGAGCTGCTGGGGCACCTGGCTGGACCCCATAGACCCACGAACCGCAAACCCTGCGCCCCCGGACACTGCGGAAAGAGAGAGCGAACGCGGGGTGGGCGAGAGGCGCAGACGTGACCGTACCCATTGGAGGGAGCCCTCTGTCATCCGTCTAGCCGCCGTTGGACCCTTCACTGCTCGGAGCCTCTGGACCCACGACGACCGGGACGCATTGCGCGGGCCCGGTGTCTTGGAGCAGCGGAACCCGGCGCCGCACTGGGATAGATGTGCAAGCCGCCCCTTTCCCTGGTGGCGATACACGGCTCGCAACGACAGCCTCGATGCCACAGGGGTGATTCGCCACGCGCGACGGGCCTCTACCCCCCTGTGGCTGGAGAGCCTACCTTGCAAGCGCCGCCAGCCCCATGCCTGGAGGGGTGCGAACACGCACCGGGTCGGGGACTGCACCGGCGAGGGGAAAGCAAGCGAAAACAGCGCCCAAGATGGATACCGAGCAGGTGGCGTTGAAGCTGGACAGCGTCCTGGCAGCCATGGAACGGATGGAAGAATCCCTCCAGCAGACACGCGCCTCCCTGGAGACCAGAATCGATGGCGTGGCGATAGACTTAACCCACCTCCGGGCCGATCATAAGAAGCTGCAAGCTCGCACTAAGACGCTGGAGGACACAATGGCAGTCATCGAACCAATGGCGGCGCAATCAGACAAAAAAGTGCAAGATCTCCTGCACAGAGTGGAATTCTTGGAAGACCGAGCCGAGGACGCGGAGGGACGGGCACGAAGAAACAACATCCGCCTAGTAGGCATACCGGAGAAATGGGAAGGACCGGATCCGGCTCGCAGGGTGGAGGAATGGCTAAGAGACTTGCTGCCAGAAAGCGCGCTCTCCCCCTACTTCGTGGTGGAGAGAGCCCACCGAGTGCCCACCAGACCGCTCCCCCCTGGCTATAATCCTAGACCGTTTCTCCTTCGGGTTCTCAACTATAGGGACCGAGATGCCATACTGCGCGAAGCCAGGAACCTAGGGGAAAACACCATAGACAACGCCGCGGTGATGTTCTTTCCGGACTACACGGTGCGAGTACAGAGACAGAGGCATTCTTTCCTGGCAGTAAAAAGACGACTGCGTGAAGCAGACCTTAAGTACTTGCTACTTTTCCCTGCCAAACTGAGAGTGGTAGCACGAGACATGACACATTTCTTCACGACCCCGGAGGAAGCGGAGGCCTGGCTGGATGGAGGAATGCCCGGAGCGCCGCGGAGAGCGCCGGGAACTACCACCACAGAGCTGGCCCGAGGATCACAGCGCCGGTGCCGCCGTAGGCCGCCCACGCCACCGCTGGTCGGAGAAACGACGATTCACTCCCCACCGGCGGACCTCATTCAGCAAGAACAGCGAGATGCCCTGCGCAAGGTGGCGGCAATCAGCAATTCCCCGGCGCAGTCACTCCATCCAGGCGCTAGCCCGGCTGTGTCCTCAACGGATGATGAGGCGATCTATGGCATCCCGGATACCCAGAGCTCTTGGGGACCCCCAGAGGTCACGCCGCAAACAGTGGATCTTTTTGGCTGATGGGAACCCGGTAGCGGACAGCCACCTGCCGCATGGCGCGGACCTACATGGGTTCCTGCTTAGCTGCCCCGCCCTCCAATGGAACCGCCTCGGCCTACCTGCGCCCACATCATCGCTGCTCAGGGGGACTCGAGCACGGACCTAGACACTGTAAGTACATTTTATAATCATAGACTCGTGACTCATTCACCCACATCGCAGATCTGCACATGTGCCCCACGGTGCTCTCCTGCCGGTTCGCTGCCACATGAACTACTTGGAGAGAGGCATGCCCCCCCCTGGCATCCTTGCCCGCACTTGACTGACATCTGGGCACACAGCTGCTGCGGCACTGAGCGGCAGACACTGGGCGTCCGCCGGACGGCAGCGGCTTCCGCACCTCACCCGGGGGCGATGCCGGGCTCTTCCAGGACTACACTGTTTTGTTTTCTAATACAATATAAACCACAAGATCCCCCTAAGACTGTATAGTTTATGAGCTCATTTGAGTGTTTGGACGGCGAACTGTTGCGCAGCCGACCTTTTGGTATTTTTGACTTTGTTGCCATGTTGAGGCTCTATGTTTTCCCTTTCTTCCCTATCCCCCTGCCTTGCTGGAGATCATAGCGCCGCGCACACGGCTCCAATCCTACCCACACACTGGGAGCGGACTGCTGGAACTGGGGGGCCATTGGACTGGGGGCCGATCCTTGGGGGGGAGCGGGAGGCGCACACACACACGACTACTATGGCTAATGTACAAATATGCACCTGGAACATCAGGGGAATGCACACACCGGCGAGACGATATCATATATACTCATACCTAAAGCAACATAAAATTAGCATAGCGCTGCTCCAAGAAACTCATTTGAACGGAGCTGAGGTACGGGTGCTGCACCGCAGATGGCGAGGGCAACTGTATGCCACGGAATACTCCTCATACACTCGCGGAACACTGATATGGATCCGTCCTGGGACTCCCTGGGAAGCCACAGAAATTGTAGTGGATCGGGAGGGCAGATATGCCGCTGCACAGGGCAGGCTGGATGGCCAGCATATTGCACTAGTGTCCCTCTACTCCCCCAACGTCGATCAGGGCAGCTTCCTGGCACGGCTCTCTGCGACCATGGCACCTTGGCATGCAACCTCGTGGATAGTGGGGGGCGACTACAATTGCACCCTAGATATAACACTGGATCGCTCCTCCCCACCCCCAGCTAACGCCTCTACACGGGGAGCCACGAAAGCATTACTGGAGTGGGCCGCGCGGTGGGATCTTCATGACGTTTGGCGAAAACGCAACCCGGGGATGCGGACATATTCCTACTACTCTGGCGCTCACGACTTATATGACCGCCTGGACCGGTTCATGGCATCCACTGACCTCCTACCCCACGTGACAGACACGCACTACATGGGCCGCACGCACTCGGACCACAACCCACACTTCATGTCCATAACCTGGGCCCGCCCGCACCCTCTTGTGCCCACATGGCGTCTGCAGCCTGCGCTGCTGCTAGACGCGGCTTTCCGCGATTCCTTGCTCGCGCGGGCCGTGCAGTATTTTGAGGATAACACAGGTACGGCATCCACTCCACAGGTGGAGTGGGATGCCTTCAAGGTAGTGCTCCGGGGACACTGTTTGCATACACAAGGCCACGTGAGGCACCAACTGGAGAGGGACCTAACTAGGCTAGAGTCTGACTTACTCGCAAGAGAGGAGGGGGCTATGGATGGCGATGAGGACCCGCTGCACGACGCCCACACGGAACATGCGCGCCTATTAGAGCGCCTCCGAAATGTCAACTATGCCGCGCACTCGGCGAGAACGCATCACCTCGGCGACAGGCCTGGCAAACTTTTAGCGTGGCTGATCTCTCAGGAGGCCCGCTCGGCCCCGGTGGCGGCCATACGGACGGAGGGGGGGGACCTAGTATACATGCAACTTAGCATACACGACGCCTTTACCGCCCACTATGACGCATTGTATCGCTCCCGCCTATCAGTCCCTCATCCTGATATAACTGGCTATCTCTCCCCCCTGCAAATGCCACAACTGACTATTGCGCAGCAGGACGAGTTGGGAGCCCCGCTCGAGTCGGACGAGCTCCGAGAAGCCATCTTTAATTTGTCAAATGGCCAAACCCCGGGCCCGGACGGGCTACCAGCTGAGCTTTACATGGCCGGCTCGGACATCCTCGTTCTGGAACTACTGAGAATGTATAATGCGGCAGCGGAAGCCGCCACTTTACCCCCAACGTTACATGAGGCCACGCTGGTCTCTATTCTTAAACCTGGCAAGGATGGCACACAGATGGGCTCTTACCGCCCGCTGGCGTTGCTAAACACGGATTATAAGATCCTGGCTTCTGCATTAGCCAGGAGACTGGCCCCTCATGTACTCACCCTGGTGCACCGAGACCAAAACGGCTTTGTCCCCACGCGCCACACTTCCTACAACATCCGCCGCCTCTTTCGGGTGCAGGAATACGCCACACAGCAATGGCCCAGAGCGGGATGCCTGGTACTGGACCTGGAGAAGGCCTTTGACTCAGTCGAGTGGCCGTACCTGAGAGCAGTCACGGAGAAGTACCAGCTGGGGGGGATACAGAGCCATGGTCGACCTGCTTTATGGCAGACCGACAGTCCGAGTCCGCACGGGCTGCCACCTCTCAGCCGCCATCCGGGTCCGCAGGGGCACTCGCCAAGGCTGCCCACTGTCGCCATTGCTGTTTTCTCTGGCCATGGAACCTCTGGCCTCGACTCTCAGGACACACGGGCTAGAGTGGGGAATCCCATTGGCGGACGGTTTGCACGCGGTGTCACTGTACGCGGATGACTAACTGCTGTACGTCAGGGATATAACTGCCATCCCCGCCTCCCTCACTGACATCTTCCGCGCCTTTGGGGAGGTGTCGGGCCTGAGAGTCAATTGGTCCAAGTCGGGGGCCTATCCCTTTGGCCCAGACACGCCTGAATGCGACATCCGTTTGGGAGGGGACAGGCTGCAGTGGCACCCCACCGCCTTCCGCTACTTGGGGATAAGGATATACAGAACCTCAGCGGACGTTTTGGAGGGAAACCTACTTCGAGCGATCGCTTCTATCCGAGCACAAATTGGCTTCTGGAGCACCTTACCCCTTAACGTGCCTAGCCGCGTAGCATTGACCAAGATGATTGTACTGCCCCGACTACTCTAATATTTTGCGAACATGCCTATGTATGTTCCCACCAAGCTATTCCGCGAATTAGAGGTGCTGCTGCGTAGCCTCATCTGGACTAAGGGGAGACCGCGAGTGGCGCTGACCAAACTATACATGCCCACGGATTCGGGGGGCTTGGCGGTTCCTAATATGGAATTATACTACCTCGCGGCGCAGATGCAATGGGTGGCGGGGTGGCTGAGTGGCAAGCACCTCGAGGACACTGCCTCGCACGCGGCTGCCTGGACACGCACACAAATAAATACGCTGTTCCACCCGATAACCCGCGCGCTATGCCCCTCCCAGATCTACCTGGCGGTGGCGCGCAGATGTTTCCTGCGGTGCCTTCGTCTCACACGCGCGACTACGCCATATGCCCCGAGTTTGCCGCTCTTGGGCATGCCTGGCCCGACGGGGCCGCTCACAGAGGTCCGCTTGGCTAGCTGGGAACACGCAGGGGTTGACACGCTGAGTGACCTATACGCAGATGGTGACTTACTCACGTTCGCCAATCTGGCTGATGACATGGCTCTCCCGGCGGGGCAGTTCCTGCTGCATGCCTCCCTCTTGCGCACGCTCACTACTTCATGGGGCGACATCACAATAGAACCTGCGACGCACACCTTCATACAATACCTGCATGTTATGGGTAATGGCTCGCACATCATACACTGGCTAGCACAGGCGCTGCAGGCACACTCGCAATCATCCGCATTGCCACTGAGGGAGCGCTGGCCGACAGACAGGGGAAGAGACTGGACAGACAAGGAATGGGCACTGATACTGGCCGGCCCAACCAACATCCCACGTAACCCCCGCTTTAAAATTATACAATACTACATACTGCAGCGCGCATACCTCACGCCTGATCAGATTAACAGATACTTCTCGCGGGCAGACGCAGCTTGCCAGTGGTGTTCGCTACCGGGAGCGGACCTACTACACATGCTATGGCACTGCCCTGATATTCAGACCTATTGGGACGACGTACTGACACTGCTCGCGCGCGACACTGACGGGCAACTGCCGCACACGTGGGAAGCATGCATACTAGGGTTGTATAAGCGCACAAAGGATAACAAAGTGCAGGCACGCTTCTGGGACATGGGTCTTATAACGGCCAAACGCTTGCTCAGTAAACACTGGAAGGCCACGGCCCCCCCACACATCAGACACTGGAAAGCCTCCTTTGTTAATTGGGCACAAGCGGAGAGTGCGGCGCTTCTTCATGAGGAAACTGCGGGGCTTCGGAAGTTCCCCATCGTCCAGCTTTGGGATGACCTCCTCAAAGCGTTTCAGATGGCCTGCCAGGACCGGGGGATAACCTGATGCGATGGAGCGAGCTCCCGCCCCCCTCTGCTTGCCCATGGTGGCCCCTACTTCCGCCCTAAATGGGACTGCTGCCGGGGATTGACCGCCGTACAGCTATGGCGCACAACCAGTGAACGCTGCTGCCACAATCTGAAACAACGCGCACAGTGCCTGGCTGAGGGCCCAGGCGGGAGGGCATGACCACTCCACCCCACCCTGCCGTTCCCTCTCTGGCACAGCGGAGCACCCTATGCATCGAGAAGATGGGTGTGGGCGTCGGCGCTTTGGGATTCCAGCCTGCCTGGCAGCCCCCTCGCCTCCCTCCCCCGGCCTGCTGCTTCCCGCGCGCGCCGCGCAGTCCCGCTGTGCCCCACTCGACAGCTGCTAGCCCTCCCGCTCAAACGCAAGATGATCTCCTCCCCCCCTTCCCCTCGATCCAGTTTGAGTTTATGACCCTAACCTCGACTCCCCCTACCGCCACATACACACAGGGAGCAGTTTGTTTACTGGTTAAGCTCCCTGACCGGATTCCTACCTAATCACAGGTGACAGACGGCGGATGCGCCGTCGGGCGTCCCCGAAGCGCTACCATACCTAGCGTGCCCCGCTCACTGGCAGCGAAGCAATGATGACACACACACACCCTACCAGGGACGGGTACGCCCAGAGAATGCGGGAAGATCTTGCCCAGGGCACACTGTATTGAACACCAGATGCACCCCGACAATCAGCTGCTTGAGGGGTGTAGCGCTGGAGGGACGGATGTGCGCCACATAGCTCACGCATGGACTCGAATTGCGAAGCTGCAGACTGGATTCGCCGGATCTACACGTTAGCACCTATGTCTCAGTGAGCTATACCGACACATCCTTGCCGCGCTCCGGCCCGCATTGCGAGCGCGATACTGACACTGAGCTGACCGGAGGCCTTTACACTTGGGGTCAACCACGGTATCCTACACGTCTCCAGATAGGGGCCTGGGTGGCGACCGAGATAGCCGCGATGTGGGCTGGAATTCAGCGCCATCCATTGTCGCTGATAACACGCATAAGGAACACCACAACAAAACACCAAAAAGCAACATAGACCTACCGTTTCACAAAGTACACACCTAATTCCTGTAACAATGCCAACCTGCACAACGCCGCCGGACCCCCGGGTTGCCGGCTGAATGACTGTGTCCTACTGTCTGGAAGCATGGGTTTATTGTCTAACTGCTTTGACACCTTGGATGGTGAATGTACATTGTAGGATGATGGAACTGTGCACAATAAAGGTTTTAAAAAAAAAAAAAAAAAATGATTGTTCTTTAGCGTGATGGATTTCATGATCATAAACCTTTAGTGGATAAGTCTCTATTTTTGTGTTAGCTTACTTTTTGGGTCTCAGAGCCTCAATCCACACATTTGAGAAGGATGACCAAGATATTGTGCATCGAGTTGCCCCAAACACTGTCATTCTAGGTTATGTCCAAAAATCTCCCTATGTTATTATTATGGGCACTGTTTTTAGAAATTAGTGAAGGATGATTGCGTATGTGTTGCAATGTTGCTTATTTCATCTCAGCCAAACCTACTGGATAAGGCACCCACCTGGGTGGGACGATTCAAGTTACATCTTCATACAGCTGGGAGTTGCAATTGTTTTTTTTTTAGATTATTTTTGTTGTTGCAATGTTCATATTACAATATCTTTTATATATTTTATTGAAAAACAAGACTGCAGGTCACCAAATGGCAATTGATGTTTTCCCAATATGGATTAAAAATGTCTCCAGCAGAATAAAATGTGGTTTATTTCCAGGCATAATTGCATTGCATGGTGCATTAACCTGAGAAAGTGTTAGGACTATCCTCTAAATCATCTATACATTGATAATTTAAATTCCTACTATTTTGAAATGATTGCCAAGGCATCAGGTTAGCATGAAGGGAAGAAACACTTTGGTTTAGATCTTTGAGGAAACTTTCTTTTTGCCTTCTCAATGTTCAGTTTATCAGATAACAGTAGAATTATAGATGGGTAACAGTGAGTTATGGGTATGTTTTTTCACTGAGGGGTTCTGAGTGACTATTATGAGTGCTCTAATTGTCCATTGTGTTACTCAGAACCCCCGAGGTAAAAAACGGTTGTATCATAGAATCATGCATGGTTAAACCATGCGTGTCTGTACCACGCAGCCCAAATCACAAATGAGTTTTAACCACGCACTCCTTTACCACGCATGCTTTACCATGTAATTCTGTGGTATAGGCATGAATGGTAAAGGGGTATGTGTGGCTAAGGTCGCCACTACCCTGGCCCACCCACCCTCCTGCGCTGTCCCTCAAAAAAAATCAAACACTTCCACTGCCCTAGAACATATCCCAACACCCAGCCCTAAAAACCAGCTCATCTACCCATTTCCCTCCAACTGCCCTAAAGCCTAAGAACCTACCACCTTTACATACACTACCCCAACCCCCCACCCTGCTCTGTCCTTAAACTACCCCAAACCCTTCCACTGCACTAAAACTTACCCCGTGCCCCGCCCTAAAAACAACCTCATCTACCCATTCCCCTGTCACTGACCTAAGGCAATATAACCTGCCCCTTAACGTACACTACCTCAAGCCCCCACTCGCACTGTCCCTTAAACTACCCCAACCCCTTCCACTGCCCTAAAACCTACTCCGACCCCCACCTGCCCTAAAACCGAACCCAACTACCCATTCCCCTCCAAATGCCCTCAGGCCTAAAACCCAGCTCCACATGTTACACTGCATCGCCCCCTGCTCAGTCCCTTAAACTACACCAACCACTTCCACTGCCTAAAAACTACCCTGACCCCCTCCAAGCCCGAAAAACTACTCCCAGCCCCACTTACCTCACTGCTGCATCTTCCTGCGTCTATCTTCCAGCAGCTAGATCGCGCACTGCCTTAACCACGCAATGCGCGGTTAAGGAATATGCGTGGTTAAGGCAAGCATGGTCAAACTTGCGTAGTTGGAGCACACATGGTTCAGACTGTGATTTTCCGACTGTTTCCCATGAAAATTCATGTTATATATGGCCCTCAAAAGCATCTGCCCCTGCTTTCAACTGTTTCACAGGTAAGAGATGTAATGGGGAAAACATACATAACAAGGCCTCTTCTCCCTGTTTGAAGCTAAAAAAAAATACCTGACCTTCTGTCACCCACCACTCTCTGTTCCTTCCCTTGCCTCTCCTTCAGAAGATGGGTTCCCTACATTCCAACGCTGCTCTGACAGACTCTCACACCAGCCAGAGCAGCCTGGCATTCCTTTATGGCGAGGCAACAGTGAGTATCTGTAACTCACTCTTGCTTTGTCACAGCAGTGATTTATCAAATGTAGGCTCTGACATTCACGCTAATGGCTCTCAGCGTAAGCCACAAATTCATAACAATACAATTGAGGGAAGAATAATACAAACAGCCGATCGTTTGAGTTCTGCACACTATTTTATTAAATTACAAATGCTGATGGTAAAAAAGTAACAAGAGATCTCCCTATGTAATTAATTTTTGCTGCACTATTGAAGAAGGTTATTTTTCAATAACTTGATATGTATGTAAAAAATTCCAATATTCTTGATCAATTAAAAAAAACCTTAGCAGTGAGGAAAAGTAACACGAATAGCAATAATGTCCAATTGTTTGTATTCTTCTCAATAGATATCAGCGTGAATTGAATTGTAGATTATAGCCTATGCCTTTGGTGGACATCCGCAGGCAAGGGATATAAAATAAGTATCACAGTTTAACTTTCTAAGCAATCTGTTTGTGGCAGGTCTATGAGACACCACTATATTTCTTTCGGCGAGTCCTCTTTTTTCGGTCTTGCCTACAAATGTTAGGCAACAACTCTTTCTATTTGGTTTCCTGCCCCGCTCATTCCTATCCAGAGCTCCTTGGAGCGCTCCTTCCTCTCCATGGAGTAACAGGTTACTCAAAATGAAGGAAATGTCATCTCCACTCGTTCTTTATGGAGCAGCAAGCCGAAAGTGTGAGCTTCAGTGCTTCACTTCCCCTCCGAGCTCTGTGGCCTCCAATCACATTGAGGAAATGCTGTAGGCTTTGCCCTTTTCCTCCTATAACACTGGTGGGACTAAGAATCCTTGCCTAGTACCCAATTCGATCAAAGAAACAATAAGCCCAGGCAGTGCAGATGAGAGTCTGGGCTTTAGCAGCAGATCCAGTCTTTGCCTCACCCATACAACAGTCACTGGCAGGTTGCAGAGTGTAGATGCCACAGAGGACAATGGGCCATGGGCTGTATTCAAGTAAGAAGAACCACAAAGAGCTGGTGTGCTTGTGACACATTCCCCTTTCCAGTTTGGACACCACAAAGCACGGCTGTACATGTCATAATGATCAATGAATGAGGGGCACAGAGCATGGAACTTCCAGAGAACCAACTTGCTGACTGCTTCCCCCACTGGTTTCCGCTTTATTATCGTGTACATGTAGTGCTACCTTTGCATCCTCTGGAGTTCTTGACAATGGGTTGGTGTGCAGGGATGGTGCTCACATCCAGAAACGAATAGGACCCGCTGTATTTGTCTCCACACCTTCCCAATTATCTGGAACAAGGATGGGTGCAGTGCGTCCAGGGAGCAGGTGTATAGTATTATTTTGAACAATTTTGTGCGGGCTTACACCCAACCCAACTCCTGCATCATGTTTATTGGATGTCCTCATTTTAGCAACAGTTGCTTCTGCCACTTACACTCTGCGACCTGATCCCCACTTTTATTAGTAACTTAAAGTACAGATTAATATCAATGTAGTACATGGATCCGCTTTGGTGATTTGTGTTCAACAGGCCTATCTTTTTATGTGCAGAGTTCCCTGTCTCACTGCAGAGTCTCAGCAGTCATAAACTTGCTTATACCTCAGAGTTTGTGAATAACAAAAAAAAAACGTACTCAAAAATGTAAGTTTACCTTCGTGAATCTGGCCCATAGTCAGCAGCAGCCTTTGCAGGTAAGAATGTTCGGGCGGTGTGCTGCATGGTGGGGGCCTAGGTGGTATATCGACAGACGGCGAGGGAAATTTAATTATTCATTTAATTTTCCCTCGTGGTCGTCTGTCAAATCCCCATCACCCTGGCCCCACCACAACTACCTGCAGGCCTGCTGCTGCCCACCTCTCATGAAGTCGCTATTGAAGCATAGCAAAATGGCCATTCTTTTGAGGATAGAAAAATGTACAGTTCCACTAACAACCTGATGAAGTCCATGTTGGAAGGCATCTTTAAGTGTAAAGGAGTTTCGCAAGTGTCCGAGCCTGGGCAGAGAGTTTTAAGCGGTACTGCTTAAAATTTGAGAACCTTCTGCAATCCATCTTGCACAGTCAAACATCGGCCAGGTCTAGTACATTTTGGTTTTGAATAGTGAAAAGGAACTAGCAAGTACAAAGTCTTACCACTGCCGTCCGTGGTTCAAGGCTGTAATCATATATTTCATCTTATAGACATCCATTATTGATGGGGTCCGAAGATTGTTAAATGCTGCCAATGTAAGTCGGGCCAATGTAAGTGGGGCAGAGGGAAGTCAGGGAACTGCATGGCTTTGAGACAAATTCGAGGAAAATACAAGGTGTTCGTATGCCTTTAAATGGTCAGTAATGTAAACACACTGCGTGACATATGCATGAATTTCAAAGTTCGGGTCTTCCTCCCCATAAGGCGTTCTCAACTTCTGTTCATCCAATGTGAATAATGTAACTAATTCAAATTGGGTGTTTGCAGTTTCCGGTAGATGTGCCCACAGCGACACTTGGCATATTTATGGTTCAATTTGGTTTAGTTATTGAGGAACATTATTACATTTATTTCAAAAATATTTTACCGATCAGTGATATGAACAATCCTTAACGTATTTCCAGCAAACTTCTTGTATAATATCTATTACGTTTATGGAACTCTACTTTCCTTGTGAAGATTGGAAAACATGACTTGCAGGGATGAGCAACTAACTTGAGAAGATGTTTGAATCCACTGACAGCATTATCAATGAGCGATAGAAGAAGAATGAAACACACCTGAAACATTTGGTCCAGCAGCCAAACAACTAGTTACTTCAATACATACATGTCCCATCTGCTAGATAGTGGGAGCAATCCATTTAGTAATTTTGTTAGTCTGTCTGTAGAGAAAGCCCAAACTATCCTAAATGAAGTTATAGAAAAATTAATCTGTTCTGTATGGTCAAACCAGAATATTTTCTGGACTCTATTTGTTAATATCAGCACTGCAATGTGCAGCATATGCACTGGGCCTATAATTATATTGGTCAAATGCGGTTTCAGAAAATTAGTCTAATTATCTTTCCTGAAAGGCCATAGTAGATCGTGCAGGAAAAGCACCAATAGTATAGGACTTTAATGTCATATGTTGTCCCCAGTGAACATTTACATGACCCACATATATGAGAAAAATATATAGCTGCCAAGTTCAGCACTCAGCTCTGGCCGGACTACAGTTTAAAGAAATTCCAAGCCTATTTATCTGCAATAACAAGTTACCCCTAATGTCTGCCTTGTAAACCCACAAAGCCTAATACAGTAAATGAAAAGTGGCACGCTGTATATAAATATTGTGCCCTCAAAGTGACTGACGCCCTAAAAGATTTTTATCTGTGTAGATTCAGTTACATTTTCCACAGGACAAGCAGAGATGAGAGGCTGTGAATCCAGAAATACTGCTCGGTCGACTTGGCATTGAAAACCCCTTGACAAGTATTGACCTGTTGTTCTACCACACATACCTCACTCTTAAGGTACCCTGTAGCAAGTGCCTACAGTACGCTGCTATGTGCATAAAAGCTAACACATGTAATTGGAAGTTTCAGTGAGTTACATGCACTCTTTCAGACCGATGTGCTGAGTTACACATCCACTCTCTCAACCTGATTTGAATTGTCTATAAATACATAGAAAAGGGGAGTGCCACTAGTACACCTCCTCAGACAGTGTCAGAAACATCTAAACATTCACTGACAGGCACAGACACAACTTTAATGTATCTAGCACCACTGGAGACAGTTGCACACTCACTTAAATAACCCAATCGTAACTAACAAACCCAGGAGACCATCCATGCCGCCTGTTACAAATAGTTTTACAGACCCTTCCAGTTACAAAGGCAGTGATGTACTAAGAAAGTTAGTGACATAAAGAAACACACCCTCACATAGTGACTGAGACACTCATTCATATATCTACTAAAGAACTGATACTACTAAGTCAACCATCTAGATGTAGGTCTTTAAACATGTCTCAGGCCTGGTACACTTGAGGCTTTGCATGCAGTTCTACTGTTAGGTTGACTTGGCATTCACCAGCACTTCTCAAGCCTTAAGCCACGCAGCCTGTTACAAATAGTTTTACAGACCCTTCCAGTAACAAAGGCAGTGATGTACCAAGAAACTTAGTGACATATCGAAACACACCCCCACATAGGGACAGAGATACTCATTCAGATATCTAGTAAAGAACTGATAATACCAAGTCACCCATCCAGAGAAGTAGCTCTTTAAAAATGTCTCAGGCCTCTTATACCTGATGGTATGCACTAGTTCCACTGCTGAGGTGACCACTTATTTAAAAGCTCTTGACAAGTGCACACCTGCTGTACTTCCACATCTAACTCATACCTAAGGTAGGTTTTAGCTAGGCTACATCCACTCCTATCTGCATAGTCTTCCACCGTGATTTCTATCTTGTATAAGCACATCCAAAAGCAAAGAGTCTCTGATACACCACCTGAGACACTTTCAGACTATATAAATATTTGCTCTCACACATAGAGTCACCTTCTATGTATATAGCTTTAATGGAGGCAGTAGTACACTCAGGAAAATAAGGAAATAGGAAGTAACACAGCCAACAGGCAATCCATGTTGCCCCTTACATAAGCAACCTCAGACCTATACACCTACAAACAGAGAAAGCAATGTACCAGTAAAGGTACTTACATAGGGAATCACACTCCCACATAGGGGCTGATATACTCATTCAGATATCTAATAAAGAACTGACACTACCAGTTCACATATCCAGAGGCAGGCATAGTCCTTCAAACAAGAGACATGCCTGGTACACTTCATGCCATGCATCCAGTTTTGCCAATCAATTATTTATTGTTTAAGTTAATTAAAACCATAACGATGTCACAATGAAAATAAGTTATCAATAGTTTAACAACATATAAATGATTTAAGATATAAAAAAGATACGAAAAAAAGAGCATGTTACTTATTTTATTCTAATAGCTGAAAATAATGTCCCTATCATGAGACCTGTTAAAATTAGTTTGTGATTCTGTATCGTAAAATTGTTGGCAGAATTACAGTTTCATCAAATATTAACATTAAAAACGTTTTAACATTTTAAAATTGCAATATATATACTAAGCATTACTGGGTTGGCAGTGCCTGCTTCCATCAGCCATATAGTTTTTTTCATAAAATAATACAAATTTCATCATTTTACAGGTCAGTTGAGGGTCTGTTGTACCAAGTCCTCTAATGATGGCCGATCTACAAGTTCAGATCCCTCTGTCATTAAAAGCCTTTTTTAGGAGCGGTTTGCGTTTCGATTTTAAGCTGGGACAGACACACATGAGATGGATACAATCTTGCCATGCTGTACCACATAAGCTGCATGTTTTGATGCCTTTATTATTCCATGCAGGTTGATCAGCCAGGCTTGGTAATACCCCAAATCTAATTGCCATTAACTTTCGTTTCAAGTGGGGCGAATATGTTTTACCGAGGTATTCCGCCGGTCGAAGTGATGTATAAGATTGAAGAACCATCCAGGCATGGGATCTTTTGGCTAAGGTACATTTGTCTTCTAGTGATGATTGTAGCTTAGCCGCTTTGTTTGTTATGCCACAGAAGACTTGGAAGGAAGGGTTCTGCGCCCAAAGTTCGGTTGTCTCGGTTTCATTCAATGCCATTTTCAGGAATTTGCCATAACTTGAGCTTGGATCATATTCTTGTGCTCGCCACAAGGTGTCATTTAAGGTATTAGATCAGTTCTGCCAGAGTTTGATAAAAAATTTAATCGCGGCGTATTTCCTCCCTTCTTTCCTGTTTGATGAGGCTGAATTCCAGTCAGACCTTAGCCGGGGAAGCTGTCTGAGGTAGACTAAAGGCCTTTGTTTGCAGAGAGTCTAGAAGTTTTCCGTCTTTGCCATTTAACACTATGCTTGCATAGGTTACTGCAGGGAGTAGTTTAGCGGCCATCACTGCTATTAGTGGCGTAAAGGAGGGACCAAATAGTTTTTTTGCAAGGACACAGAAAGCATGAATAATGTTGTTTCCTTTTTTTCCAGATATTGTTTAGGAAATTGAAAACGTAATCTATTGTCAATATAAACCCCCAGGTACTTATAAGTACTGACTATTCCAAGGCTCGTCTCTCCCACCTTGAATTGATACTGATGTTGCGTACAGTTCGTGAGTGACATAGTTTTTGTTTTGGTGTTGTTAATTTCCAAGGCGTTGGTGTTAGCAAACATTAGTAGCTCATTAAGTGCTCTCTGTAGGCCTATTCTGGTTAGACTAAGCAAGACTATATCGTCTGCATATGAGAGGTGCGTTATGGGCAATGTTGCCAGGTGCGGAGGATGTGTATTTGCCTGATCCAATCGGGGTAAGAGATCTGCCATAAAGAGGTTAAATAAATGGGGGGCTAGTACATTGCCTTGTTTCAGTCCGATCTCTGTATCTTCCGGGACAATTTTGTGCCATTTGGTATTTTCACACGGACCCATGTACACGTATACAGTTGTATAATGGGTTGTAACCTTGTTTCTGGGAGACCCAAGTTCTGTAGTTTACTCCATAACAGACCACAGTTCACACGGTCGAATGCAGCTTTGAAGTCTATAAAACACAGTTGTAGTGGTCTATGCAGGCGTTTGCACTTATCAGCTATTGCGGCAAGGGCTAAAATATTTGTTGTTGTGCCACATCCAGTTATTTTGACTGGCCAAAATGGCAACTTAATCCTTTTCAGTAGCCTTACTCTGTTGTTCTTCCAGTTATACATGATCCCTAAGGTAGCCCGTAGGTAAGCCATAGGTTATACTCCTATGTACATAAAAGGTAACACATGTACATAGAAGTTTCAGGGCCAGATGTATCAAAGGGTTTCACCCATTCTGTGTCTATAGGAAAATGTGTTGGTACATATGGCCCTCAGTTATGTACATGCACACTTACAATCACATATGCTCAGTTATGTATGCAGAGTTCCATCCTGATTTCAATCACACATAAGCATGTACAATAGGGGTTAGCCACTAGGACACCCTTTGAGTCAGTGTCAGAAGTATCTAAACATTCACTCACATGCACAGACATAACTTTTATATATGTAGCAATAATAAAGGCAGTGAGACCCTCATTTAAATAACACATTTGTAACTAACACACCCAAGAGACACTCCATGCAACCCTTACATATCGATTTACAGAACCATTCACTCACAAACAGAGCCAGAAATGCATTAACAAACATTCTCCTATATACAAACCATCCTCCATATATGGACTGAAACACTCATTCAGATATCTAGTAAAGACCTAACACTACCAACTGAGCTATCCGGACCAAAACTGCTTTAGGCATGCTTCAAACCTAGTACACTTGAGTATGTGCATGCAGTGCTACTGTTAGGACGACTTGCTATTTAAAACTCATTTGGCAAGTGTTATCCTGTTCTCCTTCCACATATACTTAAACCATAAAGTAGATTCTAGCTATGCCATGTGGATCACTGCAATGTACTTAATAGCTTACCGATTTACTTAGAAGATTTACTGAGTTATGTATTCACTTCCCGGCACATATGTAGAGTTATACTTTCAGTGTTCCACATTGAGTGCAATCTCATGTACGCAGATGCAAAAGAGAAGAGCTACTAATATACCCGCTCAGACAGTGTTACAAACTTCTAAAGTTTCACTCATATACTCAAACACAAGTATTATATATCTAGCACTAATTAGGGCAGGGAGACACCCATTTAACCTATTAGTGACTGATACATGAAACAGGTAATCCATACCCGCCCTTCATATAGATTTGCAGAACCATACAGTCACAAACACAGCCAGTGATGTAGTAATTTATTTTTACATATAGGAATCGATCCCCATATAAGCACTGAAACACTTATTTAGATATCTAGTAAAGAACAGACACTAAGAAGTGAGCCATCCAGACAAGTAGTCTTTTAAACATATTTCAGGCCTCATTCACTTGAGCATGTGCACAAAGTTCTAATGCTAGGCCAGCTTGCTTTTAAAAACCTCTTCACAAGGATTAACCTGCACTCCTACCACAAATATCTCACCCCTAAGGTTCATTGTAGCTAGGCTTTAGGGCGCGTAGCTATGTGTTTAAAAGGTAACATATGTACTTAGAACTTTCAGTGAGCTGTGTCCGCACTTACAGGCTCATATACTGACTTATGATTTCAGTGTTCTACAATGAGTTGAATATTATGTAACCATATAGGAAAATGGATAGTGTAGTAAGGACTCCCTTAATACGTACATACATTGTTAAGTTAGCATAACCACGTTAGATGTTAGAAAGCCATCTTGCTGCTTTTGCGCACGACACTGCGTTTACATGTTATTGCTTAAACAAACTGCTGACTCGAGCTTTGCCTCACATGAGAGCGATCTGTTGTTACCATCCAGGGCTCTGCGCAGCGACCTTGGTCTGTACAAGATGTGACAAACAGTCTTGGTTGTTAGACAATGCATGTTTTCACTCTAGGTTGATCGACCCACTATTTAGCCATAACACACAGGCAGCTGCAAATACCTGAAAGTTGGTGCTTTTAATATTGCAGACATCATGTTTAATATTCAGACCGAAGACGAGCCTTCCTGCGAGAAGACTCCTGATGCTCCTGTGATGTGATTTCACTAAGCTGATCTTTGAGGTATGGGGTCCCCTATTCAAGCCTAAGAGACCTTCTATTAGCATAATAATAATATTAGCTTCTTAGTAAAGGGAAGGTGGTAGTATCCACTGTCATTATAACATGATCACCCCTTTAATATTCCATGATATTGTAACGATGCTGATGGTTTTGATTTAATCATTTGTCTGCTTGTATTAGCCAAAGTACTGCATCTTAGGACACGTGGTCTATAAAAATAAACTCTTTTTATTTTCACCGTGTCTCTGTTGATTCTTGTTGTGGACTAATGTGAGAATAATATACGAACAGGTTTTTCCGATTCCCACCATTCCTGAGAGTACACTGAGTAGCTTGTTCTGGGTTGTCTTTTCATTGGGATCGCCGAGCCAAATCTCGGATAACGAATGGGACACTTATGCTAGCCGGATACTGGGTTCTGGGTTCTGAGGTGAGTTTCTGGTACACCACAATTCACTGAGGTCCTGGGGTTCTACGCATAGTTCTGTGTATAAGCAGAATCCCTGCAACATGGCGCACCTAACGTTTGGTCTATGAGTTGAAACGCCTTAGTAGTGCTTATATTAGTCCACAACACCCTCATTCTTGTTTCCGGATAACAAGTCTGACGGATTTAAACCTACCTAGTTCTTTTGATATAGGTTCCTTCAAGCTTGATCATTAAAAAGGTTATTGAACCCTTGTGCTACTGATTACCTTGAGTGTAGCTTGTCCTTATGGCAGTAGATATTGCGGCGCATAGCCGTGCAGCTCTGAAACGTCATTTGACGCAGTATGGGGTGCCGGACACTGGTATGAACGTCATCTTTGTGGTGGGAGCCGATGCGGCTCATCCTTATGAGTTATTCTACTCTTGGGTGACGATTCCGGCAGTGAGTGAGGACGATAATACCTTTCATTCTTACACTGCCACTGCCGTGCCAGCGAACTATACGCCGTATAGGACACAGGAAATACCTATATCTGCTTGGCAGCATCATATTTGGTTTAATGGCGCCCTTCCCCATGTGGTTATACCGCCGAGAATGGGCCCTTTATCAATTGCAGGGGCCACTTGGCCGGTACTAGCCGGATTTACGCCTCATTCCCGGTACCTCACGTTGACGGTGGCTGAGTTGCGTGTACTACACACTGCCCTTATTACAGTATATAGGGCGTTAGTGCAGTACGTGTCGTGCAATATGCAGGCGGGGGCACCTGCTGTTGCGGGACACCCTACTGATCACCACGCTGTGGTCCTTAGTCCTGTTATGGTTAATTCTGTTATGGGCAAGCGCCCCCAAACTAGGGATGATTTCCCCTTTTGGCTTGCTGAAAAATTTGACCAAATAGAAGCGGTATACCCGAATACATCTCCTGTGGAGAAACACAGGATCCTTACCATTAGTTTGCCTAAAGACTTAGTGCCCGACATTGATGATTGTGTAAACTGGGACAAGGTCTTTGCAGCGACGTACTCGCAGTGCTTTGGCACTCCGTCTATGTCGGTACTACCCTCCGTATTTAAGCGTGTTCAAGATAACCACGGTGCGGAGTCTGCGGTGGAATTAGGGATGCGGCTCCTCGGACAATTTGACCTGGTGGCTTCCATGATGATGTGTAACCTTAAGGGTGATGCTATGCAGTTCCAAGTTCGTATTGAACTGAAGAAAGTTGCTGATGAGGATAAGCCGCGGGAATTTGCGAAAATAATCTCGTCTGCGTACAGAGATTTGGGTCGTAGCTCTTTAGGAGTTAAACCTGTGGTCAAAACTCCCGAGATTAAGCAGCAGGGTAAGGCGGAAGCCTCTGGTAAGGATGACCGTCCAAGCTTTCCAAAACAAAATTGGCGGTCAAAACAACAGGGAAAGCAGCAGCAGACACAGGGCTCTCGGCCTGCCTCTCCCGTTCAGTCAGGTAGTGAACGCACTTATGATCTGAGAAATCGTGCTACTATTAAGTCTCCTGATAGGTTTCAGGTTTCTGAACAACGTTCTCCTCATTCTTCACAGGAAACATCGGCTTCACAGTCCGGTGGCGGAGGCGGAGGCGGTGGCAAAGGTCAGGGTGCTCCACAACCACGTGACCAACCCCGACAGACTGAGGGTAAAGGCAAGCAGGACGAATTTGCACGACAAAGACCCCCATTTCAGAAGAAGAAAGTGGCGGCTCTGACGGCAAGGTATGCCTCAGATAGTGCAGACACAGCTTCGGAACCGGACATGGGCGTTGACGCTACTGGACAGCGCAGCGGAAATTACCATAGTCCGTCAAGCTCTGCGTCCATTTCTGGCGGTGACAGCAACTGATATATTGGTTACTGTTGAAACAGCTGACACCAGAGTGGCTCCCCCTGACAGACTTTATGAAATAGTCTTATTAATTGAGGGTGACATACAACGTACAATAAAAGGGATTTTTTGGGATAATCTGACTACCACCTATGATATCCTCCTAGCGGAGGCAGATTGGCCTCCAGCTTTCATTTTAGAAGCTCCTAGAGGGGAGGAGGTAATCCTCCCGTCCTTTGCGCACACGGTGCCTAAGGACCAGGCTGAAGTGTACGCTGGAGAGTGGGCGCTGGCGCTTGCGCCGGCGGTGTATCGTACTCAGGTGGGATGGGACCGGTTGTCCCCCTGCCATGAGATTCCATTGCGGTCTATGCCCCAGCCTCAACCCCAATATCCCATGCGTCGTGAAGCTAGGCCACACGTCGCGGCGATCCTTGAACAATTGGAATATCAGAGTGTTATTGAAACTTGTGTGTCCCCTATGAATAACCCTTTATTCACTGTAACGAAGCCTGACGGCTCGTACCGTTTAGTTTTGGATTACCGGCACCTAAATTTCCATTGCCGGACCTGCGTGGTACAAAATACACACAGCTCGGCTCTTGTCGACAGTCTCGTGCGTAAAAGATTTAAAACGACACTTGACATTTCCAATGGCTTTTTTAGCCACAACCTGTCCACGCTGAGTAGCCAGTGGACGGCGTTTACTTCAGGCGGCAAACAAAAACAGTTTACGAGATTGGCCATGGGCTACAAAAATAGCCCTGGCGTCTTCTCCGCTCACGTGGTTTCTCTCTTAGAAAGAATAGACCCCGACGCATACTCCTATGTTGACGATATCTACCTCACGGATGATGAGCTGATGCCACATCTGTCTCGAGTCGACAATATTATAGTGAGTTTTGCTGACTATGGCTACAAATTCAATTTTGCGAAGTCTCACATCGCGGAATATACAGTGTTGTTTTTGGGCTACGAGCTCAACAATGAAGGTAAGGGACTGGCTCCCCACTTTCTGGAGAAGTGCGCATCCTTGCGTGCTCCTACAACGCTGAAAAAATTACAATCTCTGCTGGGCTTTCTGAATTTCGGACGTACGTATATTCCTGATTATGCCCAGCGTATCAAGCCGCTTTACGCCTTGATACAACCTTCTTTTTCGAAGTCTAGCTGGCAGCTAGAACCCTCTGCGATCTTACAGTCTTTACAGGCTGATCTTCTTGCTTCACAGTACTTACTGACGCGTGATAACCGCACTAACCTGGTAATAAGAATATTACCAGGCGCCGTGGGTTTCACGTATTTGACGTTTAATGAGGGCGATACAGTCCCCATTGCGTATAAATCACACTTGTACACCTCTGCTGAATTACGATTTTCCACGGTCGAGAAAGTTCTGACTGCTGTACAGATGGCGATCCTTAAGGAACGCGCACTGTCGCATGGGAAACAGATTCTGGTTGTAACACCGTATCCTGCCCTGGAGGCAGTGACTAAAGCAAGTGTACCAAATTCTAAAGCTTTGCATCCACGGTGGATACAATGGGCCACAACTCTGACGTCGCCAGATGTCACTTATATCTTTGACGCCTCATTACAGACTCAAGAGTACTTGCAGTATGAATTCGTTCATCCGGCTCCTCTGTCTTTGCGCCCGCTCGAAGAATACCATTGTGTCATATACACTGACGGCTCGGCGCAGCCCGCGATTGGATCAAAGCACGCTTATTCAGCGGCTTGCGCAATTGTCGTAGGTACATTCGTAAATGGTGAATTCCAATCTGATGCAGTGCATACGCAGTCATTGGGTGATTGTACCGCGCAATTGGCGGAGCTTCGGGCTCTGGTGCTTGCACTGGAGTTTGCTGATCCCAAAGTCACGACTCTTATAGTAAGTGACTCCTTTTATTGTGTCCAGTCCTACAATGACAACTTACACTTCTGGTCTCAAAATGATTATCGAGATACAAAAGGTAGCACAATTAAGCATAAACTGCTTTGGGTTCGAGTGGCAGACTTTAAAGACCGTCTCCCTCTCGTGAATGTTATTCACACTCTTGGTCACCAACGACTTGGTGTCCATGATGTCGGTACCAGCTTGGCTGACGAGGCAGCTAAAACCGCAGTGGCTACATACTTAGTGGCAGCAGTTACAAGATCCAAAAGTAAGATTGATGATGACATCTTGGCAGCTATTGCTGCTACAGAGAAGGGAAGTGATTACCCGAAGGGTTTTCCTTCTCGTTATTTTTATCATTTAAGTCCTGATAACGTCCCGTTAGTGAGGATTAACGACGTTGGTGACAGAATTATTCCCAACGCGGACTGCAGACCAGCTCTGATACTAGCAGCGCACGAGGGGTTGGCGTCAGCCCACGCCGGCGTGTCCGCTACTATATCTCTGTTACAACAACGTTACTGGTGGTTTGGTTTATATAAACAAGCGCACGCTTATGTTCTTGATTGTGACATTTGCCAACAGATTAAACCTTCTACTGTTGCGCGCCCACCACAAACACAGTTGTACATATCAAATAAGCCATTTGGTTGTGTTTATTTAGATCACTGCGGTCCTTTTTCTTCTGATACTGCGTACAAGTATATCTTGGTTGCAGTGGATTCGTGCACACGTTTTCTTTGGGTATGGCCACAAAGGAGTGCTGACTCGCGGACTGTCATCAGGGATTTGCGTGTCTTTGTGGGAACTTTTGTGTGTGGTACCTTCCATTCTGATCAGGGCCCTGCGTTCGCCTCTAAGGCTTACAAGGAGGCTATGAGAAATTTGGGGGTCCTAGTCAAATTTTCGTCCCCCTACCGACCTGAGGGTAATAGTGTGGTGGAGTGAATGAACCGTGACTTAAAGCAATCATTGACAGCACGTGTTTTAGGCACAGGCCGGAACTGGCTAGCCCATTTGTATAACATCCAACGTGCACTTAATAATCTCCCTAGAAGGTCTCTGGGTGGGCGGACCCCATACATGATGCTCTTCAGAATCAGAATGTTTGTTCCAGACCTTGATGGTCTAGACATGGCGGCGTCGACCGCACCCTTTGACGTAGATGATCACTGTGCTGTTTTGCAGACTCTACAAGAAGCCAGAGACACTCTTGCGAAGGAACACTTGCCCTCCACATCTGAAGCTGAGGTTCAGATTCCGGTAGTCGGCTGGCTACCCCGAGTTGGAGACCTGGTCCGTGAGAAGGTGGAGAACAAGAAGGAGTTCGGCCCCTCTTATCGTGCACCGGTTCCAGTGCTGTGAGTGCAGGGTACAAGAACAGTCATTTTACCTCCACTTCCTGGTCGAAAAGAAAACAGGTACATCTCTATTGACAATGTCAAACTTCAGCGAGTGGCCGATACTTCTTAGTCTGACTCCAGCAGTTTCATGCCAGACGATGCAAAGAAATTCAATGTTGGTTCCTGCTTCTACCACCTTGTCTGATGTTGCCATCGAGATGCAGTCAGTTACTGATCCCCTGTTAATACCACCGGCTGGTGGTCTGCCCGATGAGACTGAGTATGCTTATCCTACAAATGGTCACTCTCCTGTTTTACAATCTACGGCCCTTGACCAGTCCCGTTTCTCTTTTGACACTAACTCATTGCCCTCCATTCCCCCTTCGAACATTGCTGTTTTTGCTAGTTGGTTTAAAAGACATTTTTTGGTTCCCCCTTGGACATACATCTGGCTGTTGCTTTTCAGTATTTTTTTGTTTATGTCCATTGGATTCGTAATAGTGTTTTTCCGTCTGGTGGATGGCCACTATCTCAAAGAGAGATCAACAATTAGACTTATCAATGGAACTTTGGCCCCCCACTCCTCGTCCCACATCATGAAAAGGGACCAGACTTTTGTGAATATTACTGCCTGGCCCGTCTTGGATGGAATCGCTTGGGATGCAGTTAAATTTCAAATTCATGGGCCTACAGAGGTCATTAATGTACCTAATGTATTTCGTGTTTCTATGGGTGATGTGGTTAAGCAAAACATACGTTCTGATGATTGGGATGTTCACGCCATTGAAGCACTGTTTTCGGATTTGAAATATTATGCCGCTTTTGATGCTGAAGATTTATATGAGAATGCGGCTAATTATGCAGAACAGTATTGTTTTCAGCATTATGGCAATCACTTCCTGCATAAAGCAAACACTTTTCGTAATTTTGTAAATTTTACCCAATGGGAATACTGTCCCACCCCCTCTTTCGGCAGTTCACCTACATTAGTTGATAAGTATACTTATTTTAATGATTTCAGTGTTTCCGACCCGGCATCCTTTTATTTTAAAGTTATGCCTGAGTCTGCCTCGAAGGTTAGACTGACACACACCAAATTGCTTTATTCTAAATCCTTTATGGATGAGTTGTCAATCAAAGGTTATGATCTATGGAAGGCTACTATTGATCTTAAGTCGGTTTGGGGTTCCAAACCGTGGCAGGTTCAGGGAACTGAAGCTTTACACCGTGCCTGTCTCATACCAAATCATATGTTGTTTTTAAATTCAACCATCTTCCAAACCACCTGTTTCGGATTGGCCACTTCAAAAAAACTAAATTCACCTTCTGTGCCGGATCTGGGCGCTTACCCCAATTGGGTTAACCACACAGATCTGTCCCTTCCTGATTTGCAGTCATTGGTTTCCAATACATCTTTCAATATTTCGAAATTTAGTAGTGAGGGATGGTTAATTTGGCAAAGCAGTTCTGATACCTGTCAACGTCGTTTTCTAGGGCTGAAACCAGGGTATACTCAGGAACGCGTAGGCCCTCGGTTTGAGTCGTCACATACAGTAACTACATACTCTGTAGGGAAATTATGTCAGTCCTGGCTGCGACATTCCACCTTGGCATCTGTCAAAGTTCATTTATCAAAATTACATGACAAAATAGATTTGAATGATTTTGTTAAAGGTCCTGTGTGTGGCAGAACTAAAAGGTGGGCGTATGCTATTTACAACGAAGTATGGAAATTGTCGCAAATTGAGGCGGCTTCCAGATTGAGAGCTATTGATCAAGCTAATATGGAAAAGGTATTAGCAGTTATTGACAACAGCATTAGCACTCTGTCTTCTCGAATTTATACATTAGACAATATTGTTTCTTCAATTGTTGATATTGTACATGATGATATGTCGGTATTGTATCATGGTCAAAACCAGTTGCGTTCTGTTATGCAGTTTGCATGGACATTACAAACGTTAAAGGCAGGGAAGGTCCCCTGGGACTATCTGAATACAACATCATTATTTCTTCCCTTTAACCTTACTGACAAACAGCAGTTCATGTCCATGAAAGATGCTACATATTCCTTGTTACATATTGAGAAATTGGAGCCGTTACCTTTCTCTGTGGCGGAATTGGATTCAGCAGTGTGGTTATTACATGGGTTGATCACTCTCCCGTTCGCGCTTTTTAAGTTTACGTCCTGTATGAAACACTATGCTCTGGGTAGATATGAACAGCTGGGTACCACTTTCATACATGAGGTTTGGTCCCTCCCTTTTACGTATAGATGTACAAGAGACGGTACTGAGGTTTATCTGAAAGGTGAGGAATGTACCACGACACCTGATCATTCTGTAGTATGTAGGCACATTCAGTTACACGGTGCATGCAATGTACACGCCCCGAATTTGGCCTGCGTTCTCAAAGGTATCCCAGTGCCAGTGATTACACCATCTTTCACGCTGCTTGCAAACGGTAGTTATTTAATTTTGAATAATGAAGCTTGCTGCGGGATGTTAGTGGGAATCCCATATATAGTAACTGTATCGCAGAGAGTGGTCTGCTGCAATAATGTTCTATTTCCTCCCCCGCATGGGCGGCTGGATGTTTCCATCTGGCCTTCGATTCCGACCTTGAAAGCAGAGTTCAACAAGATGAGCAGAATAAGAGCTCTATTGTCCCAAAAGGAGGTGCCATTGACTTCCTCCCGTGAAACATTTGTCCTTCACGTTGCAAATACGCACACTGAGGTGCAGGCGCTTTTGAATACTGACCTCCCCCTGCATTTTGGAGCTTTGATCCAAACGATTTTCAATGCCTCGTCCACAACCGGCCTGGCTCATTTTTTTAAACTTGTGGGCTCAGGCCTCGTGACCTCTTTCCAAACTATTTTTGGTGTTATTCCGGCATTTTTTCATTCTATTTTCTCGAGCGTCTTTGGAGGTGTTCCGCTGATTCTGGCGCTGGTGGCAGGTGTGCTGCTTTTACTTTTCATACTACGGGATGGCTGCTCTTTCTGTGCCACACGACAGCCTGTCCCGTCTGCATCTTCTTCGTGACAGGATGCTTGACTATTATGGTACGCTGCCATTGGCGACTTTGAGCCTGGCGTATGGCTTATCTTTCCGTATTCCTACTTCACCTGCGTGCAACCTGTCTTTCACTGCCTAGATTGTCCCTTTGAATGGCCTCTGGATTTGTGCTTATCCAACACGGTGTCTCCGGTGCCAGATTATGATCGACTGATGAGGCCCTTAGTGTCTCACGAGTTTGCCTGTTCTGGTGTTCGGATTATGGCCTGTGGTGCGGCGCATGGTATCCTGGGTAATTGGGACATCGCAAGGGCTGCCTACGACTTCTTGGATATGAGCTATCTGGAGGAACAGTTCGGTTGCCCTCTGATCGTGCTGGAGGCTCCGCTTATTGAAGAACATGTATGTTCCTTTTCTTTACTTAATTGGATGGCTGACACTTTTAGTGGCTCTGCAAACGATTTCTTGTTGGAAGCAGTTGCCACGTATGCTGCATATACGTTCATGGATTAAGTGAACTGTCGTCCACTATGTTTTTGCTCCCATGTCTTGAACATTACCTGTGCCTTTGGACTGCTACCCGGCGCAGCGTTTCTTTTTTATTTTTTTCTCTTCCCGTTATTCGTTTGAGGTTTTTTGATTTTTTCTCCCCTTTTCATTTTTCGTTTTTTTGGACTTTGCCTGACCTGAAACTTGTTTTTTATTTGGATACGCCTTGTTCTGCTCTGTCGAAACTGAACTCTGCGTTCTCTTTTTCTTGCCTACTAGATAGTGCTTCGATCAAGGGGCATGTAGTAAGGACTCCCTTAATAAGTACATACATTGTTAAGTTAGCATAACCACGTTAGATGTTAGAAAGCCATCTTGCTGCTTTTGCGCACGACACTGCGTTTACATGTTATTGCTTAAACAAACTGCTGACTCGAGCTTTGCCTCACATGAGAGCGATATGTTGTTACCATCCAGGGCTCTGCGCAGCGACCTTGGTCTGTACAAGATGTGACAAACAGTCTGGGTTGTTAGACAATGCATGTTTTCACTCTAGGTTGATCGACCCACTATTTAGCCATAACACACAGGCAGCTGCAAATACCTGAAAGTTGGTGCTTTTAATATTGCAGACATCATGTTTAATATTCAGACCGAAGACGAGCCTTCCTGCGAGAAGACTCCTGATGCTCCTGTGATGTGATTTCACTAAGCTGATCTTTGAGGTATGGGGTCCCCTATTCAAGCCTAAGAGACCTTCTATTAGCATAATAATAATATTAGCTTCTTAGCAAAGGGAAGGTGGTAGTATCCACTGTCATTATAACATGATCACCCCTTTTATATTCTATGGTATTGTAACGATGCTGATGGTTTTGATTTTAATCATTTGTCTGCTTGTATTAGCCAAAGTACTGCATCTTAGGACACGTGGTCTATAAAAATAAACTCTTTTTATTTTCACCGTGTCTCTGTTGATTCTTGTTGTGGACTAATGTGAGAATAATATACGAACAGGTATTCCCGATTCCCACCATTCCTGAGAGTACACTGAGTAGCTTGTTCTGGGTTGTCTTTTCATTGTGATCGCCGAGCCAAATCTCGGATAACGAATGGGACACTTATGCTAGCCGGATACTGGGTTCTGGGTTCTGAGGTGAGTTTCTGGTACACCACAATTCACTAAGGTCCTGGGGTTCTACGCATAGTTCTGTGTATAAGCAGAATCCCTGCAACAATAGGTAGTAATACATTCCCTCAGTCAGTGATTCAAGCAGTTAAACTAGAATATTATAATTCAGTAACATAATATATTTATGATGTTAAATGTTTATATTTTACAACAGTAAATGTATACTCTAATTTACATTTGGGTTGAAATAAGAGATTTAACATGGCAAACAAGGAACTAAGGAGAAAAGCTCAAGACAAAAAGTACTATTCAAAAAAGTCTCAAAATAAACCAGGACATGATGGACAGAATACACTCCAGGAAAAGAAATCGACTGGTAAGAAAACTAAGCAGTTTATCCAATTTGATGGTGTGCCACCGTGGCACCAACAAGTATTGGTATTGTCACCAACGTGAACTCAAATGCATATTGAGAAACCTAGGAGCACCTACTTGGTTTCTAATACTCAGTGGTGCTGAGTATGCATGGGATGACCTGCATGAAAACTTGCAGGAAGCAAATTCAAACATAAAGAACATTGAAGTGAAGACAACTAGTGAAATTTGCTCTTTGGAACCAGCCAGTGTCTGCAACTATTTTAATCACAGGTTTGGAGCAACGATGCCTTTCATCTGGAATAAAAGAAATCTTCCTCTTAGAGAAGTAATTGATTTGTTTTGGAAGAGTATCATGCACGAGGTGCTCCTCATTTATACATACTGTTATGGATATAGGATGAACCAAAAAGTGGGACAGATAATGATGAGGCTATCCTGTCTGTCATTGATCAGTATGTTATATGTGCAATCCCCAAAGATGGAGGTGAAAACACATTGAGACAACAAGCTTTGTCATTTCAAACCCATAAATGTGGAAAACATCGTAAATACAGATGCAAAGGTACATTTTATACAAGGTGCATTTTCACAAGGAGGAGTAAACTGTTTCTGTTAGCAGTAAAACATAAAATAACTTGGAAACCACTCAAAAGCATGTGCAACCTAAGGAGATCAGAAACTGCAAAATATATTAATGACGATAATCCAGTCATTCTGAAAATGTGTAATGTGAACATGGATATTCAATTAATTGCAGACAATTCAATTGCTCTTGCTCGTAAACATCAACTTAATATATCACAACATCATAGAAAACAGAGATGAAAGTGATGTGGGAGGAATTTATGTGGAAAAGATTCTGAGGAAAAGAATTGCACATCTTCAGATTGAAGATGATTTCCCATAGAGAGGTTGGATCCTATGAGTGCTCTGATCAGTTGAACTCGGCGAAATTTTTCTCAAAGTCAAGGATAATTATTTGGGTAAGCCTAGGCCTACTCAGCACACAAAACAGAGTGTTGAAGTCCGATACTTAGTAAAGTTTCAGCCAGAAAGCACCGACATTTTCAAAAAAATAAGTTGGATGCATACCATCCAGGAAGGAGTCCACATCTGGAAAATGTATGCCTCTATGAAGTACTTGAATACTACAGATGTCAAAGGAATGTTACAGAAAACATACAGGAAGAAAAGTAGGATGACGGACGTTTGGTTAAACATGCCAAAGGAAATCCTATTAACCATAAAAAACTCAGTTGCCAATTTTAAGATAAGAGAGACTTTTTCCATTTAGCACTTCTGCAACTCTTCAAGCCTTGGCGTGCTGAAACACAATTATTTGGAGATATTTCCTGCTATGAAAATTCTTTTAATACTCTAGAAGTCAGTATTTAGAGTTCAGTCTTTCATATCTTTTTGAAGAAGTTAAATGATAAGATTGAACAAGAATAAACCATCGCAGTGGAAATAGCTAAAGAAATTTCACAATGTACTCAAAGTTCAAGACCGTTGACTCAATATTCACTTGAACAATTATTCTAAATGATGCAGCAATAGCTATGAATGAGGTGGAAACTGCAACAGAACAAATGATACAGGACAGAAGAACAACTTAGCACCAAACAAAACGAAACCTATATAGAAATAAAAGAGAACATAGAACATGGATTCCTCCACAACAAGAATGTCAATACTCATCATTTAAACATATTCTATTATACATCAGTGGCCAAGCTGGCCCAGGAAAATGTTTCTTAACTAAAGTTCTCATGAGTTATGTACAAAGGACTACTGAATCAAATTTATCATATGATTTAACAACAACAACTGGATTAGCAGCACACAACAGTAAAGGAATTACTTTACATCAATTACATATGCTACCGTTTGAACATGGCAATAAACTTAAATACCAGAAATCATCTGGAGAAGCTTGCCATGAAGTGTGAAGTGCACTGAAGAAACTGAAGCGTTTAATCATCGATGAGGTGAGCATGGTCTCAAACTTAATGCTTGCCTTTGTACACTTTTGGAGGTGGGAGTTTTATATAGCACAAACTCAACCTGAAGGTATCAAAGCATTTTACATGAGCACCAGTTGCCTTTCCGACAGACACAGTCATTTTGTTAGGCACAGGGAGATTACTTGATTTGCCCAGAATAACAGTATGTTGAGTGTCCCTGCTGAGAGTAGAAACCGGTTCCCTAGCTGCGAGGTCAATCGCTCTAGATGTTAGACCACATCCTCTCCCCTTAAGAATGCAACAGATTCTAAAAACAGAATACAACATGCTATTTGGAGCAAAACATTTAATTGCCTTCGGTAACCTAGTGCAAATTACTCCTATTAAAAGACATCCTGTTTTCAAGAAACTTCTACATAATGGAACAAGGAATTCTTTGGGAAGCATTGGAAATGTAAATATTTGGCTAAACTTTGGATACAAGGAATTAGTGAAAAATATGCAAAAAGCAGCTGATGTACAATACGAAGATATTCTAAAGGACATAAGAATAGGAGTTTTGACACAAGATGGTAAACGAGCTTTGGAAAGTAGACTAATCAATAAACTGTTTACATGTCAAAATATACCAGCACAACCAATGTATAATTTGATTCCAGAAGAGAATTCCATGGATTGTTTAATGTCTACACTGCAAGAGTGCTCTAACTTTAATAAAGAACTACTCAAATTGGAAAAGCAACATATTTTGGAGATTACAGCTATTGATAAAATTGAACAACAGGGAGTAACAATACTGCTAACTGAAAACTGCAAATAAAATTGAATTCTTTGAAAAAGTCTGTATCGAAGACTGTAGGTTTAGAAAAGTTTTTACCTATATGTAAAAACTGTTGAGTTATTTTGCGGCATAATTTAAATGTAGAGGAATGATTAGTTGATGGTGCTATGGGTAAAGTTATTGATTTTGTTAATTTTTCAAACAGGGATCAGATAGAATTCTTGGTTGTCAAATTTGATTTGGTTGATGGAGTGATGCAGATCGGGCGTTGCTTGTAAAGGACTTGTATGTTCGACGATAGTAGATCCCAGTGTAGCTAGCATATTCTGCAACTATCCACAAATCTCAAGGTTTAAGTATAAACAGAGCTTTTGTGAACATTGGTAGTAGTGTGTTCAAAGAAGGAATGGCGTAAGTTGTATTCTCTCAAGTAAGAACATTGTCCAATTTGTAGTTGATATAAATTGATAACAACAAACTTTGTGCTGATGGCAATTGTGTAAGAGAGTACAATTGGTTAAGAAGTTATATGCTCCTTATTCAAGTCAGTATCCTATTTATGAGAAATAGTGATATGTTCAAAATGGAAGCAAACAAAACACTCAACTGGAGTCCAAGATAGGAAATGAAACCAGATGAAACTACAAGATGCTAAAAAGAGAAAAGTGGAAACTGAGGGAAATATTTTTAGATATCAGTTAGAAAACAGTTCAGATATTTAACTGCTATGCAAATGTGGTTCTCAATGTAGTGTTTTATTTACCACATCTTGATAATCAAATTGAATACAACCGTGAAAGAAGGTTCTGTTCTTCACGGTACTATTTAATCCAATATATCCTTATTTACTGAGTGACAGAAGGTTAATACATTCTGCTTCAGGAATTCAAGATGTTTTGGAAAAGTGAGGTGTATTGGTAATATTTAGTCTCAACATCAATCAATCAATCAATCAATCAATCAATCAATCAATCAATCAATCAATCAGATATGTGTAAAGCGTGCTACTCACCTGTGAGGGTCTCAAGGTGCTGTGGGGGGAGGAGCAGCTACTGATCAAACAGCCAGCTCTTGAGGAGTCTCCTGAAGGTCAGCAGGTCCTGGGTCTGTCACAGGTGGATGGGGAGGGTGTTCCATGTCTTGGTGGCGAGGTAGGAGAAGGATCTGCCACCGGTGGTTGTTCGGTGGATGCGTGGGATGGTGGCGAGGGTGAGGTTGGCGGAGCAGAGCTGGCGGTTGGGGGTGTAGAAGGTGAGTCGCTTGTTTAGGTATTCTGGTCAGGTACCATGGAGTGCTTTGTGAGCATGGGTGAGGAGCTTGAAGGTGATCCTCTTGTTGACGGGAAGCCAGTGCAGGTCCTTCAGGTGGGCCGTGATGTGGCTGTGGTGGGGGATATCGAGGATGAGGCGTGAAGAGGCGTTCTGTATGCGTTGGAGTCTTTTCTGGAGTTTGGCCATGGTTCCCTCATAGAGGGAGTTGCCATAGTCCATCCTGCTGGTGATGAGGGCCTGGGTGACCATCCTTCTGGTTTCGGAGGAGATCCATCTGTAGATCTTGCAAATCAAACGGAGGGTGTTGAAGCAGGAGGAGGAGACGGCGTTGACTTGCTAGGTCCTTGACAGAGAGGAGTCCAAGATAAAACCCAGGTTGCGTGCGTGGTCGGTGTGTGTCGGTGCAGTTCCCAGCAAGGCTGGCCACCAGGAGTCGTCCCAGGCGGAAGGGGTGGAGCCAAAGATAAGGACCTCCGTCTTGTCCGAGTTCAGTTTCAGGCGACTGCTCTTCATCCATTCGGTGACGGCCTTCATCCCTGCGTGGAAGTTGGTTTTGGCGGTGGTGGGGTCTTTGATGAGGGAGATGATCAGCTGGGTGTTGTCAGCATATGAGACTATGTTGAGGTCGTGAGATCGGGCAATGTTGGCGAGCGGTGTCATGTAGATGTTGAAGAGCGTCGGGGTGAGGGATGATCCTTGGGGAACGCCGCAGGTGATCTTGGTAGCTTCAGATCGGAATGGAGGGAGGCGGACTCTCTGGGTTCTATCGGTGAGGAAGGAGGCGATCCAGTCCAGGGCTTTGTTGAGGATCCCCACGTTGTAGAGGCGTGTTTGTAGGGTGTGGTGGCACACGGTGTCAAAGGCAGCCGAGAGGTCCAGGAGGATAAGGGCTGCAGTTTTGCCATTGTCAGCAGGCCCCTGATGTCGTCGGTGGCGGCGATGAGGGCGGTTTCTATGCTGTGGTTGCTAAGGAATCCGGATTGGGATGAGTCCAGGGTGTTGTTTCCTTTGAGGAATTGGGTCTGTTGTCTGTTGACGATCTTCTTGATGACTTTCGCTGGGAACGGGAGCAGGGAGATGGGCCGGAAGTTCTTGAGGTCCTTTGGGTCTGCCTTGGGTTTCTTGAGTAGGGCGTTGATCTCTGCATGTTTCCAGCTTTCCAGGAAGGGGGTGGTCTTGAATGAGCTGTTGAAGATCTTACGGAGTTGGGGTGCGATGACGGAGCTTGCTTTGTTGAAGATGTGTTGGGGGCAGGGGTCTGATGGTGAGCCGGAGTGGATGGTGTTCATGGTCTTGATGGTGTCTTCGTCGTTGATGTTGTGCCAGGAGATCAGGCGGCCGGTGTGACTGGGGGGCGGTGAGTCTGTGATGTCGGTGGATGTCGGAGAGGTCTGGGTGTTGAAGCTGTCGTGGATGTCTGATATCTTGCGGTGGAAGAAGTTTGCTAGAGAGTCGCTGTTGTCTGCCTTGGTGGGGGGGCAGTGCATGCTGGTGTACGCTGGCTGGTGAAGCTGCAGTTTCAGCAGGTGAAGGGTCCATGGGTGTGCTTTGGGGTGGCCTGGTAGCACGGCGTCTGGAGTCGTGGTGCTCACGGGGGCCAGGGGGTCTGGCCCTGGGCACGGCCAAGGCGCGGACGGGCGCAGATGGGCTTGCCTTAGGCGCGCTGCTGGCATGCCAGCGGCATGCCCACTGCGCGACCGCGCAACAGTCGCCATTTAAGTAGGGGAGGGGCGAGCGGCTGGGGGAAGGAGCGGGGCGGGTAAAGGCGGGAAGGCGAATGCTAAGGCAGCATAATGGCTGAGAGGGAAGCGGGGGCAAGCCACTGAAAACAAGCAGTCAGCAGAGGGCGAAGTAAGACACAGTGAATTGGAGCAGTAAATTACAACAGGAGAGTACACAGTAAATAAAGAAAAAACAGGCAGAGGGCAAGCAAGACACAGTAAATTAAAACCGGAAGTACTGAAGTGGAGCACGGCACCCAGCAGGTAGGGGGTCTCAAACCCTGCCTGTGAGGTACTGTAGCTGTGGGTCAGTCAGGTGAAGCTGCGGGGGAAGAGCTGATTCCTGACAGCGGTCAGGGATCTAGCTCGCGCTCCCTGCAGCGGTCGCCATTTAGGTAGGTGAAGGGGGAGGGGCGAGTAGCTGGGGGCGGGAGTGAGGCGGCTAGAGGTGGGAAGGCAAACTCTAAGGCAGTGTCATGGCTGAGGGGGAAGTGGGGGGACAAGCCACTGAAAACAAGCAGTGGGCAGAGGGCAAAGCAAGACACAGTGAATTAGAGCAGTAAATTAAAACAGGAGAGTACACAGTAAATTAAAAAAACAGGCAGAAAGCAAGCAAAGGCACAGTAAATTAAAACCGTAAGTACTGAAGAGAGAAAACGGAGTGCAGCACCCAGCGGTCTCGAACCCTGCCTGTGAGGTACTGTAGCTGTGGGTCAGTCAGGTGGAGCTGTGGGGGAAGAGCTGATGCCTGATGGCAGACATACAACAATAATTTATAATGGTCATGCTTAGAGTTTTAGAAGAAGTAAATATTGATTACTGATTTGGACTAACTTACAAATGGGACCATAATTGTGAGAATAAATACTGAGCACTTCTTATACTTATCACAACCAGATTGAAAAAACAGTGTCTTTTGACAGATCAATTAAAACAGCACAGCAAAATATAACCTGTCCAAAGTGTAGATCAGAGATGATGTCTATGTTGCAAATACAAAGCAGTGAAAAATTCCTCACAGTAATGCTGCAACAATGTAGAGCAGATGGATCTAAGTTGAAATCTGAATTTACAAACTTCAAAGCAGGTCAAATATCTATTTCAGGAGGACCTTACACAACACTGGCTAGTACTTTTCATGAAGGAGCTAATATAACATTTGGACACTACACTGTCTTTTTAAAGAGTAACAGTGGATGGATTCAAACCTAAACTGCCTTACAAACTACAAAAATCTTACCTGTTATTTCTTCAACCAAAGTTCTAAGGACATCATTTGGCCTATTGGGGTGAGGTTCTTAAAAACCACTCTGGATTGGCTTACATCAGCATGGATAATTACTCTTTTACACATAATTAGGCCTACTATGAATAATAGTAGGAAAGTTGGAAATCAGAAATGAAGTATGGTATATCTTTATTAGTAATTTTGTTTTCAGATGCATTTGCTTTTATTAGTAGAGTAAGTGTAGATAAAACAGTTGATTAGGTCATTTTAGTGTGTGTGAAGCATAGTAACACATATTTACAATGATGTACCGTGTACTTCTGTTTTTTGTTTTACAATCCATACAATTGTTTTTTCCCCACTGTTCAAAGATGGCACTCCATAAGACCACCGTGTATGGTGATGTAGTGTGACAGCTGAGGACAGTAAAAAAGAGAAAGTATTAGGTTTATCACATTGTAATATAGTGGGATAGAATAAGAAATATGTTTAGTAATAATACTGCATTTTTACAATCTGCATACTTATATATTTTTCTCTCTTTTTCTTTTTAATAGTGACACCAGTTCAGCAATCTAAGATGTCGCAAAATACATTATCTATCTTATTTACTTACATATGGAAACACATCCCCACATAAGAACTAAGACACTCATTCAGATATCTAGCAAAAGAAGTGACACTAGTAAGTCACACATCAAGACAAGTAGCTTTTAAATGTGTCACATGACTGGGAAAGCTGAGAATGTATTGCAACTTCTAAGGATAGGCCGACTTGATAATTAAAACTTGTTCATAAGCTTTAACCTGCTGTTGTACCACATTGAACTTACCCTTAGCGTTGGGCACACTCCTATGTGCTTAAAAACTAACACACGTAATTACAAGTTTCAGTGAGCTAAATGCACACTTACAAGCCAATGTTTTGACTTATGTTTGCACTATTGCACATTGATTAGAAACTCATGTAAGCACATGCAAAAAGTAAGCCTGGGCAAAGCACTACGCTACGCTCGCGTAGTTTGCGAAGTTCGCGCTACTTCGCACTACGCGAACTGCACGTAGCACAGTGCGAACACATGTAGCGTAGTGTTGCGTAGTGCTGCGGTCATTTTGTGCTTGCTCGCGGTCCTCAACGTCAAGTTGGCGACCGCGAGCAAGCAAAATGACATCCCGGCGAGGCTTTTTCCTTGTTCGCGATCAGCAACATCAAGTTGGCGATCGCGTGCATGGAAAATAAACCTTCCGGCGAGATTCCCAATGCGAGGAGGTCATGTTTCTCATTGTGAGTGGTCGCATATGCTCGCGACCGCTCGCGATGAGAAACTACCAGTTCGCGTTGAGAAAGCTGCCGCTCGAGTAAAAATCTACTCGAGCAGCAGAAAACTACAGCTTGCACTGTGCAAGATGCCATTTTCAATGATTGCACAGTGCCGGTTGCTTGTCCGCACTGTGCAATCATTGAAAACGACATCTGGCACAGTGCGAACAAGGTACTACGCAGTTCGCGAAGTGCTACGCGTAGCTCGCGTAGTGCGAACTGCACTTTGCGTAGCTTCGCGAAGTGCTACTTCGCGAACTACGCCCAGGGTTAGCAAAAAGACAGATCTACTAATACATGGTCTAAGACAGTGTTATAAGCTTGTAAACTTTCAGTCATATGCACAGACACAACTCATATATTTAGTACTAATGGAGGCACTGAGACGTTCACTTGGGGGGTTCATTAGGGACAGACAAACCCAAGAGACAATCCATCCCTCTCCTTGGATATGCATTTACAGAGCCATACTGTCAAATTTAGAGCTATCGCTGTACTAAGAAACTTTCTTACATATAGAATAAGACTCCCACATGGGGACTGGAACACTACTTCAGAAATCTAGTAAACAACTGACACTACCAAGTAAAATATCCAGAAAAGTAGCCCCTGAAATATGTTTCAGACCTGCTACACTTGAGTCTGTGTATCCAGCTGTATTGCTATGCAGATTCTGCATTTAAAACCACTTCACAAGCTTCAAACTACATATAACTCACTGTTAAGGGGCCCTGTAGCTAGGCAATACAGTACGGTCTTTTCTGCATAAAACCTAAAACATGCAGTTATACATTTGAGTGAGCTACATGCACACCAACAGGCCCAAAGGCCCAGTTATACATCCAGTCTTCCACCTTGATTGCAATCTCTCATAAGCATATACAAAAGGGGAGACTCACTAATACACCCCCTGAGACACAACATTCACTCACATGCAAACACAGAACTCTTATGTATATAGCACTCATGGAGGCAGTGGCACACTCAGTTAAATAACCCATACTAAATAACACATTCAGGAGACAATCCATGCCACCCTTACCTACACATTTACAAACCCATACAGGTCAAAAATAGACCAAGAATTGTACCGACAACTTACCTACAAATGGAAACATCCCCCCACATAGGAACTGAGACACCCATACATGATATATAGTAAAGACCTGACAGGACCAAGTCACCCCTCCAAGGAAGTAATCATTCTATATATGTCTCAGGCCTGGTACACATGAGGCTATGCATCAAGTTCTATTGCTAGGCCGAGTTGGCTTTTAAGACCATTTCAGAAGCCTTAACCTACCCTTCTACAACATAATACTCACTCCTACGGTACGTTATACATAGGCCATAGGGTATGCTCTTATGTGCATTAAAGCAATCTTATCCAGTTTGAAGTTTCAGTGAGCTACATGTACACTTTCATGGCCATATGCTGAGTTATGCATCCAGAGTTGCACCTTCATTTAAATCTCAACTAAGCACATACAAGAGTTGAGTTATGAATACATCCCTCACACAGTGTCAGAAGCATGTAGTTTCACTCAGATGCACAGGCACACATCTTATGTATCTTGCACTAACGTAGGTGGTAGCAAACTCACTTAAATAACCCTACAGTAACTAACATACACAAGAAGCAATCTATGCTGCCTTTTACATATACATTTGTAGAACCCTACAATCAGCAACAGAGCCAGTGATGTACCTACAAACTTATTTACATATGGAAACTGACCCTCAAATAGGGACTGAGATACTCATTTACATATTTTGTAAAGAAGTGCCACTATCAAGTCACTCATCCAGATAAGTAGCTCTTTAAAAAAGTGTCAGGCCTGGGACACTTACTGCTGTTCATCCAGTTTTACTGTTTGGCCAAGTTGGCATTTAAAACTGTTTGACAATCCTTAACTTACTGTTCTAACACATATACCTCACTTCCAATTAATGCACCGTATGGCTAGGTCACAGGGTATCAGCCTATGTGTATCAAAGCTTACAAGTGTAGTTAGAAGTTTCAGTGAGCTATATACACACTTAGCCACCAATATACTTAGTTACACACCCAGTTTTTCACATTGATGATTTAAATCCCAAATAAGAACATAGATATGGAGACACCCCTCAAACAGTCTCAGAAGCTTCTTAATATTCACTTATATGCAGAGACGCAGCTCTTATGTATGCAGCACTAATGGAGGCAGTGCAACACACACTTAAATATCCCACTACTAACTAACACACACAAGAGTCAATCCATGCTGCTCCTTACATATATATTTATAGAACCATACAGTCTCCAACAGAGCCAGTGATGTACCAACAAACTAACTTACTAATAAAAAGAGACCCCCACATATGTAATGAGACAGTTTTTCAGATATCAACTAAAGACCTAGCACTGCCAACTCACTCATCCAGAGAAGTAGATGTTTAAAAAAGTCCCAGGCCTGGTAAACTTAAGGCTGTTCATCCAATTATATTGGTACACTGCCTTGGCATTTAAAACTGTTGGGAAATCCATAAGCTGCTGTTCTACCACATATAACTTAACCCTAGGGTACACTGTAGGTAGGCAATAGATATGCTCCAAAGTGCATGAAAGGTAACACATATACTTAGAAGTTTCAGTAGATACATGCACACTTACAGGCCAATATGCTAATTTATAGATCCAGTCTTTCACTCTGATTAGAATCTCATGTGAGCACATACAAAACAGGAGACCCAGTAATACACCCCTAAGACACTATCACAAGCAACTAAATCTTCACTGACACGCACAGACAAAATTCCTATGCATCTTGCACTAATAAAGGCAGTGGCACACTCACTTAGGTAACCTAATAGAAACTAACAAACCCAAGAGGCAATTGATTCCACCCCTTAAAAACACATTTACAGAGCCATACAGTCTCAAACCGAGCTTGAGATGTACCAAGAAACGTTCTTGCATATAGAAAAGGACCCCAAGATAGGGACTGAGACACTCATCATAATACCTTTATTCAAATCTTTGTGTTGATCCTTAGAAGTACATAGGATAAAAGAAAAACCATCATACATATAGTTAAAAGAGGACTTACTGTCAATTGATATAAAAAATACATAAAATTGAGGTCTCAGCTTACGTGGATTTAAGGCTTATTCAATGTTAATTAAAACTTCATTTATAAAGATCAACTTGTTTCTCTACATTTTAAAAATTATTTTCAGCCTAAAATCTGTCAATCGACTTCATAAACTTGGTTGTCTAAAGATGCAACCAATTTCCTTCTTAGTATAGCCCTGCTTATATAACCAGCGGTAGCTCGGCAAGCTAATTCATTGTCAAGAGTATAAATAAATTTCATGGCATCTTTATAAAAGAAAAGTTTCTTTGCCATAAAAGTTGGTTGTTAAAGTATTCTACTTATATCTCGATAAAACTTACAGAACAGCATAAAATGCATCGTGGACTGGGTGGCTTTCCCATCACTTGGGCATCTATAAACTATTTTCTGCCATCTTTCATGCTTTGCAAAAGCCACCAGTTCATTGACAGTGCCCAAACGTAACCTTGTAAGGTAAAACTTGCCCTGGGTATTTGTGACTTTGAATAAATAGTCAGGTAGACCAGTCAGCTTTATACCAGCCACATATCTTAATACGCTTGTTTTTTTCTCATCTCTACTAGCTCTTTCTTTGCTTTGTTTCTCCATGTAAATCTTTTCAATTTCATTTTTGCCATATTGCCATATTGCAAAATACCTGTGGAGTTTTCACTGATAGGTGTTTATCAATTTTCTTCAGCCGCTTATCTATATATGCTAGCCATGGGAGTTTATTAAAATATTCCACTGCTAGGCATTCCTTAATTATGTCCCTGGTGAACTTTAGTCCCTCCTTGCACCAAATGTTATGCCTTGAGCATAAAGCTCTTACTTGTATTAAATCAGTAACATATGGTGCATCCAATTTTTTGTGCAGAAGGTATACAGATGTAGACGTGGTGCAGCCAGCATACAACAGAAAAAATAATTTCCACAAGACTGAATTTATACTGGCGTTACCCCATACAATGGATCGATAAGTGGCTACTGATACAAATTTACTGCCATATATTTTAAACATATCGTGAATAGTTCTGCTTCCTATCTTGTTGCAAATTCTAAAGATCCCCTCCATGGTTCTAATAAATTTGAGTCTTGACTGGTCTATATGGGGATACCATTTACTGCTATAGAATAAAATGCCTAAATAGGAGAACCTTTGGACTTCTATTAACTTATGTTGCCTCACACAATGAGTCTTTCTCTTAGCCCTACCTCGTCCACACACCATCATAAACATCTTGGTAAGATTACATTTTAGGTCTTTTTGCTCCATGTATGAGACGAAAGCTTCAACCAGTTCTCCATTTGCAGTTCTAGATATTAAGACTGCACCGTCTGCAGACAGGAGTAAAGGGGTTGGATGAGAGCCTATTTTTGGGGCATCAGTAATCAGTTTTTGTAGGGTTTTATCAATCCCTTTAATGTAAAATGAAAAGTGGAGGGGTGCGATGACACAGCCCTGTCTTATTCCCCTGGATACCTTGAAACTTGGGGTGCACTCTCCTTCCCTCCCATAACTTACTCTCAATGTCAGTCTTGCATAAAGTTGTGATAAAAATGAAACAATATCATATGGGGCGCCCATATCAATCACTGCTTCCCACAGCTTGGCGTGTTTTACACAGTCAAAGGCCAAACTTAGGTCTGCAAAGCATAAGTGCATGTGTTCTTCCTTGACCAGTGTGTATTTATCAATAATTAAGTTCAAATTTATACACTGCTCTACTGTCCCCATTTCCCCCTAAAGCCATATTGGGCTTCTGTCAAATTTTTATTTTCGTTGGCCCAGTTCTCCAATCTTCCAAGAACTATTCCCCCCATGATCTTTACTGATGAATCTAGAAGGGATGTGGGGCAGTAGCATCTCACATCTCCCATGTTCCCCTTTTTAAACATAGAGACAATTATACTATCAGTCCACATATAGGGAATGCAGCCTTTTGCAACTGCAACGCAGACCTGAGTTAAGATAGGTGCCCATAATTGTGTATATTTTTTTATATGCATCAGCCGGAACCCCTTTCCGATCCAGGGGCCTTACTCTGTTTCATTTTATTAATTGCCAAAATTACCTCCTCTAGCCCGATCTGTTGGAAGGGTATGGGAGCTATGGGAGATGACTCTCCTATATTATTAGTAGATATGGTAAAAAATCCACAGAAATGTGTAAGCCTGTCATTAGGGGCAATAACTGATTCAATCATGGGGTCTTGTTCATCTTTCCACATCGGCGAGTTTACCACCTTCCAGAGTAGGGTAGAGTACCTTGTGTCTGCGGCCTGTTTCAGTTTCGACCAAGCCTCCTCTTGTACCTCTTTCTTCCTTCGTTCAAGCCCTGTTTATATACTAATCTGTATCGCTTGGTTTCTAGCCTGTCTCTAAGTGTTATAGGTAGAGCCTTTTATAATGCTTGTTTAGCCGGGGTACAGTAGTGATTAAACCAACTTTTGGTCCTCCTTTTATTCATAGAGCTGTCTTTTCTTAGATCAGAGGCTATTGCTGTAGTAATTTTTTCAAATGTGGCTATAACCATGTCAGGGGAGGAGTTAATGTCAGTACAGATGGAAAAGCTTTCTCTGTTGTCTTTGACAACCTTTTGCAGCATGATATCTTCATTTATCCCTGTACATTTTAAGCGGATACTGTTTTTCCAAGCTACTGCTATATTTGGTAACAGTAGGTTATCCTTGGGCCAGTTTATTTTAACACTTATTGACATGGTCAGGGAAGCATGATCGCTGTATCTAGTAAATTCAATATGAAGACCACAAAGTTTCAGGCCGGTAGTGGACACTATAATGTGGCCAATACATGTTGGGCTTTCCCTACCTCGAAAGGTTGAGACACTCATTTAGATATCTAGTAAATAACTGACAGTACCAATTCACCCATCCAGAAGAATACTCCTTTAAACTAAGGGTTGGCGAAGAAGTCCGCTCCGCCAGCAGAGTTCACAGAGTTTTACCCACTCCGCGCTCAGATTGGAGTGCAGAGTTCGGAAACACTCTGCAAAGTGATGCAGAGCACAGTTTTTTTCTCAAGCAGCTTGCCAACAGTAAGTTGATGAGCACCTGCGAGAACAAATAACATGCTAAACCTCATCGAAAGTGGTCACGGCAGGTTGCGACTGGTCTCATTGAAAATCTACCATTTGCGTTCAGGAAGCTGTCGTTCAAGTAGAAGCTCTACTCGAGAGTCAGAATGCAGCAGCGCCCTCTGGCACGATGCGTAGTGCCGTTCGCGCTGTTACAAACTCCTGGCACTAAAAATCAGTAGGAGCAGCACAACGTGACAAACTCCACTGCTGGCTGAACTCCACGAAATGCAGGAGAGTTTTTCTGTCACATTGTGGATTTCCGCGGAATAACACTGTGAACTCCACCCAGGCTTACTTTAAACATGTCTCAGGCCTTGTACTCTTGAGGTTGTATATTCAGTTCTAATGATAGACCAAGTTGCCATTTAAAACCACTTCATAAGCATTAACCTGCTGTTCTACCACAAATAAGTCCCCCCTAAGGTAGCCTATAGCCAGGCCATACATTATGTGCATTAGAGCTAACAGATATAATATGAAGTTTCAGTGAGCTATATGTGCACTTCAAGGCCCATATGCTCAGTTACATATCTAGGCTTTCACTCTGATTTGAATCTCACGTAAGCAGATACAAAATGGGAGACCCAGTAATACACTCTGTCAGAAATGAAATTAAATTTGTGAACTTGTATAGCGCACTGCTGCCCCAGCAACGGGGCATACTGGCGCTTGTACTCATACTGCTGTGGAACCCTTCCTGGCTTTTCCTGTGAAATATCCACTCCTGGGCACCCCCAAGGTGAAGCCAGGCATCCCCAGCGCTGTTGGGGCTGTTGTGGAGATTAAACAAGCTATTGCCCAGTGTTGCAGAGTGGGACCCATGATTAGAGTAGGCACTGAGACAAGAATTGTCAGGTCCGAGGAAATTGAGCCCAAGACCTGCCGAGGCTGGAATTGAACCCTGGTCCCGGGCCAGATCTTTGCATCAGGGTCTGCCGCTCTAACCTTTGAGCCACACTTCTCCACACTGTCACAAGCATCTAAATATTTACAGACGGGCCAATGCACAATTCTCATGCATCTAGCACTAATGGAGGCAGTGGCATACTCACTTAAGTAGCCCAATAGTAACTAACACACCCAAGAAGCAATTAGGTTCATAGGGAAGGGGATACTTCTGTTCCTTACACTCAGGGAAGGTGATGCGTCGGTTCCTTGCAACAGGGGAGGTGATGCATTGGTTCCTTACTGCTGCGTAGGGGAGGTGAAGTAGCAGTTCCTTACTGGAGAGGAGGTTATGTGTTGGTTTCATACTGCGCGGGGAGGTGATGCGTCGGTTTCGTACTGCGTCTCCCAACAATGCGTCAGACCTGGTGCCTCAATATGATGTGATGATCCGGGACGATGCATGGGTTCTTGGAAGCACACAGCATGGCTTGCATCAGAATCGGTGGGGTGATCACGGTCTTCGGAGATCGGTGCACTTAATGCGCCGTGCAGCGATTTCTCGAGTCACCGGCAGGCACTGCAACAAATTCTTCGGCGATGCATCGTGAACACGTACGGGTGCATCATGCTTCTTGTTGTTGCATTGCTTTTCCAGCTCCCAACAGCCAGAACAACCTCCAGAGGCCCAGAACAGCTACAGGCACCTCTTGGCAGGTCAGAACTCCCAGCAAGGAAGTTCGGGGGAGCTGGGGGCAAAGTATTTGTGTCCCTGAGACTTCAGAACAGGAGGCAAGCTCTTCTTCAAGCCCTTGGAGATCTTCCTCAAGCAGGGGACACAACAAACAGCAAAGTTATTTTTCCCTTTCTCTGGCAGAAAGTAGCCACTGCAGGCCAACCCCAGACAGCAAAAAGCAAAGGGGCAGTATTTCTCCTCAGTTTCTCCAGCTCTTTTACTTGGCAAAAGCTCCTCTTGATTTCCCAGAAGTCATCTAAAAGTCTGGGATCTGGGCCCCTTCTTTTTTATTCGGTAAATCTCTTTGTTCTCTCCTGACCCAGGGCTCTGGGCCCAGTCCAAACTAGTTTTGGGGGGCACTTTGCAAATACACAACAACCTCGATTGTCAGTGTGAGCCCTGGCTCCAGACACACCACAGGGGGGCAGTGCCATCATTGTGGTTGGCAGGCACAGCCCTATGAAGGTGCAGGTGCTACTCCTCCCAACACTCCAAATGCAGACCAGGTCTATTCAGCCTAGCGCTGACTCATCCAGGCTCCCTGGAGCCACTTCACATCCCCAGTCCCTGTCACTCCAAAGCCATACAGTCAATACACACCCTAGCACAGGCATACTGGAAGACTAAGCAAGAAAATACCTACCTTCTAAAAGTGGCATTTTAAAACACAGAATGTAAAAATCACCCTCACTAAAAGAAGCATTTTAACAGTTCAGGCATATTATATTTTGTTTTCCCTTCTTGTTCCCAGGGGTAGTTATGTTAATAAGATGTTATAACCAAGCTCCCTATTATATCCTATAGGAATAGGTAGCCTTGCAAAAGTAAAAAACAAAATTGGCTGTATTTTACTATCAGGACACGTCACACACACCAGGGCGTGTACTACCTTTCACATTCACTACACCCTGCCCACAGGGGTACCTTGGGTCTACCTTAGGGGTGACTAACATGTAAGAAAAGGAAAGGTTAGGGACGGGCAAGTGTGTGCACTTGCCAAGTCGACATGGCAGTACCAGACTGCACACATGCTCTGCAATGGCAGGCTTGAGTGACATTTACTGGCTGCTGATGTGGGTGGCACAATCTGTGCTGTAGGCACTGGGCACACACATTACACTGTACTAGAGACTGACTTGTAAATCAAATCAGCCAATTATGGAAACACCAATCCATACATACAATTGACAGGGAAAGCATGTGCACTTTAGCACTGATCAGCCGTGGTAAAGTGCCCAGAGTGATAAAAACAACAAAAACAGGTCAGAAACAGAAGGCCGCAAAGAAGCTGAAATAAACCAGCTGTAAAAGCCAGGTCTAACAATAGACTTTTAAAATATCAGAAGCCTGGTACATTTGAGCTTGTATATGCAGTTCTACTGCTAGGTTGACTTGGTATTTGAAATGCCTTTACAAGTCTTAACCTGCTCTTCTCCCACATATAAGTCATCCAATACCCCTCATACATGCACCCATACAGTTACATATACATCCACTTATTCATTGAAACACTCACTCACATAGCCACTCCATCACACATTTAGTTCCTTCCACACCGGCCAAATGCATACAACTACTAATACATCCACTCACTGACATAAAGAGCATGTGTTCTGACATACATTTACTCAGTCATACATTTATGTGCATACCCTGACATTCACCCATACATCCACTAATATACCATTCACTCAAAAATGTACTTACATATGTCATTCACACTCAGTTACAGAAGTACTGAGACAGCCACTCCTTCACATATTCAAACAGTCAACACACATTCACTTATCAACCCAGGTATTTATGCACTCTCATATTCACATATGTTCCTACTTTCACAGTCACTCACTAATAGAAGAATTCATACACTTTCTCATATATTGATAGAATCACTTACAACACAGGCAATTACATATACAGTAACTCACACACCAAAACATACAAGACATATTCACACTGCTAAACACATGCATACAACATATGATTTTCCTTACCTTAACCAGAAAAGTAGACTTTAAAGATTTATTTTGTAACAATTTTGAAATATTTGGTATATTTTTAAACATTTGGAAGTTTTTTGTATTTTACTATTTCTTCAAAAATAGGATAACAACTGTCACAGAAAAAACACTGTAATTTAAAAGAAAGAAATACGAATGGAGAATGTTAATGGTGCAACAAACTAAAGGAGGAAATATCTTGAATATAATAATGTGCATGTATATGGTCTATCTGAGACCAGTAAGTGATGGCAACCAGGTAAATCGGTGCTCACCTTACATTTGTCTTTGACTTGTGTGAGATTAAGGAACATACCCACTCACACACCTATACAACCACTAGCACAACCACTCACACAATTCCAGACCTAGTCACAAAACCCACTCAGTCACCCATACAGTCACACATGCATACACTCACACACCCATATAGTCACTCATACACCCACTCACAGACTGATACAGACAGTCACACACCCACTCAGATCACACATGTTACAAATTGTAACACTCATTAGTATTACAACTACTACACTAATTTAACTTTTGTAGTTATACCCATACACTCTTAAACACACTTAAACTCATTTGATGATGTCATCATTGATGTCATATGAGATGTCATGAGTGACATCACTGACCATGTCATGAGTGATGTAATATGTGAGGCAATAAGCAGTACATTGTGCGGCGTAAGTTATAGTTAGCTTAGGTGACTATAACTACCGAATTTTCCTGGTTTTGCATGCGTAAAATCTGAGCCTAACTATAATGTACCTGTAACCTTAGCTTTTTCAGTGAATTTCTAAGCTTTTTTATTTCTATTTCCTTACTATAATGTCCCTGTAAGCTTTAGCTTTTTAAATCAATTTCTAAGGTTTTTCCAATTCTATTTCCTAACTATAACCTCCATGTAATCTTTGTTTTTTTCTGTGCGTTTCTAAGTTCTCAGTATAAAAAAATGTACACATTTCCTACATTATTGTGATATGCTTTTTTTCTACTTTTATGTTTTATCTCTGTAGTAGATGTTTCAAAAACCCTTTAATGTTTGGAAAGCTGTTTTTTAGAGACGTTTTTTTTCTAAATACTTCTATTGCTTATGGCTTAGTTGTAAAAATATATGATATTAATTCTAGTTTTTTTTATGAATAGTGGTTTTATTTTTGGGTGTATATATACTACCATATTTGGACTGCCCCGTATCATTTACTATTTGTCTCCACAAATGAGTGGCATGTCCTGCCGAATGATAGCCTCTTTTGCACCAGTAGAACCAGTCTATCAAGTACTGTCGCATTAATGCACTTTAATAGATTATGTATTTGAATTTAGAGTTGGACTACTGTTGTAGTATGATTGCCTTTTTTGCACCAAGTAGCACCAGTCACTTTATGTTCATCTAGTACTGTTGCATTAATGCACTTTAATAGATTATTTATTTGAACTTAGAGTTGGACTAATGTGGGAGTTTGAAATTTATTTACATAATATTTTTTATCATAGTATGGTGAGCACTTTAAGAACAATATAACATATTACATACTGTCAATTGACACCTAGTAAAGAGATGTATGCAAAATATTTTTTCTGTATAACTATTGGCATTTGCGCCGTGAATCTCTAGTTACAATGTAAAACAGTCTATGCATTTGCTAAAATGACTATGTATTATCGTATTGTATTTACATTGTATTTGACTGACAAAAAGTAAGTCTTCTATGTTTGTTAAAAATTTACAAGCACTTGCACTTTAAAAATGGGTCTGCCCAAGCGCGTGGTCAGGTGATCAAGGCCGCTTGGATGGCCGAAACGCGTCTTGACATCGATGGGGAAATAAATTAATAAAACTGTTTGGCACTTCAAGAGGTCTGCGCCCGTGATTCCCAAAAGGGAGCCATATTACGAGTTGCTTTGAATTTTACCGGCAGACGGCTGTTGCCGGTTCGCAAACCCCCTCCTGGATAAAGAGGCTTTGCCACGAAACAGCTGACTGCATTCGAGGGTTTCCCGAGCGGATACAACCACAGGCTTGTGGTAAGTGACAGCGGGGACCCCCGGGGCACTACGTGGAGTCCGGAAAAGGAATAAGGCAAAGCCCCTTGGGACCCTATCGACCAGCCAATACGGCGCAATCCGGGTGAAGTGAGAGGCACGAGAAGGTGCTTTCCTGCAGTTGGTGGGGACGCTCGGCTGAGCAGGCACCTAGCGGAGAGCATCCAGGACAGTATTCGGCTTCCACTCACCGGTAAGAAATAGCGTTTGTTATTGGTATCGAGGTCACCGGGAAGGAGGTGTACCCGCACTGGGGGAAACGGATGCGGAGAGTCTTTTTCTCGCACGTTGGATTACTTCCCCAGTGTGCTAAGAACAGTTTCTTTAAATCAATCCCCCAATAGAAGATGTCGGCTGACGCGCGCGCAGCCCGTGAGCTTGCTGCTGATGAAATATTTTCTGATGCCTTGGAGAATGAGGCGATCATGTGAACAGGGGCACAAAAGGAGACAAATAAAGAGCCTACTGGTTTAAAGGAACAATTTAAAATACTGGAAAAGATGAAAAAACAAGAAACAGCCAAGTGGTGGGAAGCTCGTTCCTTAAAAAGTTATCTGGATGTTGGTAGAATTCCAAGGGGGCTTCGTATCATGTTAGCCCCCAGTTATGAGACACCCAACCCCTTGATGATGGCAGAATGGGGAGAATGTAATCTGGACTCCTCCAGACGTCTAGTCCAGATTCTTGTGAAATATGCAGAAATAGATGGGGCAGCATTTCAAACAAAAATAGACGCCCATGAAGCATATATACAACAACAAGGATATGACCCCCAACAGCAAACCAAGCTGAGGGAAGAAATGAACAGTAGGCTAGGAAAAGAAGAAGAAAAAATAAAGGCACGAAAAATATGGAAGTTTAAAAGAGACCGTGATGACTATGTGAATGGTCAAATTTTTACCTTTTCACGTCGCTATGATTCCCTCAGAGTAGCAACTGCTAATAAAAGACATGGAGACAAGGGGTCCCAGAGAGAACAAGCGGAACTTTCCTCACCCTCAGCACTGGAGAGTGAATCTGATAATGAAGGTGTATGAAATGTTTCGGGAATCAAGCTGACGGTGGGGGAAGAGTTGGATGTTTTAAAGCAAGGAAGAAGGGAGACATTGAGGCCAAGACCACAAAGCCCAATGGTACAACAAAATGCCAAAGAAGACGGGCGAGACGTCGGGCAAATAAGCAACGGCGAGCCAAGGAAGCGAGGACGAGGCCGAGGACGCTCCCGGAGATACTAAAAACAGAGGTCAGTGACTATCAAGCCCAGGAAGTAAAATCTATCATCAATTTAGGGCAAATTGAACTCACAAAAGCAGAGAACCAATTATTGAGACTGGGTTTAAGCTACTGCCCTGAATCAAATTTTCATTATACCCGTACTAGAGCAGATGTGTACCTATTTATTAGGAAATTGAAGCTCAAAAAATTACACATGCAAAAACCAGTAACGGAATCTGAGAACAGGTTGGATAACATCACTAACCTTAGTGACCTCCAAGTATCTGACGCAGCATTGTACAATGATATGTACCAATTGGCAATGGGGGACAATGTGGAATGAAGCGAATTAACCTCGGTATTTAATCAGAAGAAACCTGATACTCCCTTCAAACCTAAATCTAAATTCATCCCTCTCTCTTCCCATGATGGTTTGGATACATTCAGTGAACATGTGACAGTCCAATTGAAAAAACTCATGTATACCAGTAATTCAGCAAGGAAGAGGAAATATTCCAACCAACAAGGAAAATTTCAACAGTTGATTTCTAAATTACAGAAGGCGGATTTAATTATTCGTAATTCAGACAAAGGAGGGAACATTGTGCTTTGGCCCACAGCAGAGTACCTTAAAGAGGCCTATAGGCAATTGGATGATGTAGTGTGCTATAGTAAGAGCACGCCTCTCAAATACAAAAACGCACAAGAGACTTTATTTAAAAACCTATTGGCATGGAAAGGCTTGGGTCTTCTGAGTTGGGAAAAATTTAAATTCATCAAAAAAGAACATCCACTAGCACCTTATATGTACTTTATCCCTAAAGTCCATAAAAATCTGACTGCCCCTCCAGGCCGACCAATTATTGCAGCCTGTGATGGTCCTTTTGAGAATCTTTCACAATATATTGATTACTTTCTGCAGGATCATATGAAAAAGTTAGATTCGTACATCCAGGATACAGGAGACTTCCTCAAAAAGATTGACAATTTCAATTGGAAAGAGGATTATTTGTTAGTCACCTTAGATGTATGTTCTTTATACACCTGCATCAAACACCAAGATGGCCTTAGAGCGGTCGAATTCTATCTGAGTACAAGAAAAATGGAATATGCTGACCATACTAGAATGTTATTGAATATGCTATCCTTTTGTTTAGAGAATAACTTTTTTCTATTTAATGGTTATTTTTACCAACAGTTGCGAGGAGTAGCGATGGGCGCCAGCTTCTCCCCCAGCTATGCCTGTTTGTTCATGGGCTGGTGGGAGGAGCTGGTGGTCAGACGAAAATATAAGCATGTTTACACTCAGAATATGATTTTATGGTTCCGCTATATTGACGACCTTTTTATTATATGGCAAGGATCCAAAGAAAGTGAGTTGAAATTCGTTGAGGATATTAACTGCAATGATCTTAACCTTTCTTTTACATCCAATGTTAGTGATGAAGTAGTGACATTTTTAGATGTACAGGTTTTAGTAAGTAATAACATTTTAACTACTACCCTTTTTAGAAAACCTATGGCAGGCAACACACTACTCCATGCTACTAGTTTGCATCCCCCGCATCTAATAAGAAGTATACCCTATGGGGAGAGGCTCCGTATCCGGCGTATATGTAGCAATCCTGAGGATATGGAAATAAAGCAAAAAGAATGCATGACAAGGTTCCTAACCGGAGGGTATAGTTATGAAGTAGTGGAGGCTGCCATGAAAAAGTCCCAGCTAAAACCGAGAGAGGAAATTTCGGAATACAGAAAAAAAGAGACCCCAAACTCTAACAATGAGCCGGTACGCCTTATCCTTACATATTCAAAACAGGAAAAAGACTTGAGGAATATTATGAGAAAACATTGGCACTTTATACGGGAAGACCCAGTGATAGGGCGCCTCATGCCCACTAATCCCTCTATTACTTTTCGCAAACCCAAAAGCATTGGCAATATGCTAACTGACAATAGTCAAGATACTTTTAAAAAACAAACGTGGTTACCTACAAGAAATTTTTTTTTAAATGCTCGACTTGTAAGGCCTGCCAGTTTGGTACAAACACCAAGACATATTGCACGGCATTCCCAGATACGCAAAGGGAAATTAAGCAACATCTCACGTGCAAAATGGATTATTGTGTATATGTCCTGGAATGTGATTGCTCTTTAAAGTACATAGGCAGTACCAAGCTGGCAGTGCACAAACGTATTCTGCAGCATATTAGAGCCATCAATAACAAAGATCAGAATTATCCCGTAGCCAGGCATTTTGAAAAGGTTCATGACAGTAACCCCAAATGTCTTAGGTATTTTGCCATCGAATCAGTACCGTTGAAGAAAAGAGGTGGCAACAGGGAGGCAATACTTCGGCGTCTGGAAACTCAATATATTTTGGAGTTTGACTCCAAATGGCCGGGGGGCCTGAATGCTACGGAGGATCTTTATACCTTTCTTTAACTTATCTCATTTGATTGGTAACCATGTTTAGCTGCTAGAATTATCTTTTTATCATAAAGTAATACAAGTACAGTTTATCATGGGACTTTTTACTGTTATTTTCAATGATTGGTTTTAAGGATGCTGCAGGGCAGTACATTTTTTTTATATACCCAGTGTCTTTTTATTGATCATTTTAAATAAGTCTTTTACATTTGTTCATTTTTCTGTCTTTCATTGCATTTTAATCTCTGATGAATTTGACTTGAACTTGCCTTGATTTTGGTATAGGATTATTCACTTCTTGTATACTACCATATTTGGACTGCCCCGTATCATTTACTATTTGTCTCCACAAATGAGCGGCATGTCCTGCCGAATGATAGCCTCTTTTGCACCAGTAGCACCAGTCTATCAAGTGCTGTCGCATTAATGCACTTTAATAGATTATGTATTTGAACTTAGAGTTGGACTACTGTTGTAGTATGATTGCCTTTTTTGCACCAAGTAGCACCAGTCACTTTATGTCCATCTAGTACTGTCGCATTAATGCACTTTAATAGATTATTTATTTGAACTTAGAGTTGGACTACTGTGGGAGTATGAAATTTATTTACATAATGTTTTTTATCATAGTATGGTGAGCACTTTAAGAACAATATAACATATGACATACTGTCAATTGACACCTAGTAAAGAGATGTATGCGAAATATTTTTTCTGTATAACTATTGGCATTTGGGCCCTGAATCTCTAGTTACAATGTAAAACAGACTATGTATTTGCTAAAATGACTATGTATTATCGTATTGTATTTACATTGTATTTGACTGACAAAAAGTATGACTTCTATGTTTGTAAAAAATTTACAAGCACTTGCACTTTAAAAATGGGTCTGCCCAAGCACGTGGTCAGGTGATCAAGGCCGCTTGGACGGCCCAAACGCGTCTTGACATCGATGGGGAAATAAATTAATAAAACTGTTTGGCACTTCAAGAGGTCTGCGCCCGTGATTCCCAAAAGGGAGCCATATTACGAGTTGCTTTGGATATATACATATATATATATTTCACCAAACAGTTACATTTCAGTGCGCACTCTCTCACAGCCGGCGCGGTATTTTCGAGCTCGGACTTGACCTCGTAACAATTTTTCAGCAAAAAGAATTACCGCACTCCACGATTCTTCAGCAAATCAGCTTTATTCAAAGCGCAATTATCACCATATGCATTTATATATATATATATATATATATATATATATATATATATATATATATATATATATATATATATATGTACTCACAAAATGCCTAAGCATATCTGGAGGCACACGCCACTGTTGCAAACCAAAGGTTTATTTAAATTAAATGCGACCAGCAGGAGCAGTCCCGGAATTACAGTCTTTTCGCCGATGCGTTTCGAGGATTTATCCTCTTCTTCCTGGGCGACTGTATCAACAAAGTCAATTAGAAGGGATCAGCAAGCCTTTTAGTAATGTTCCCGCCCATAGTGGGTGTTGCTTAGTGCACAGGGGCATGAGGGAACAGCTTGGTCTGCAGATATACGTCTTTCACTAGCAAGAAATGTACAGCACATGGACCAATATGTTTGAAGCCAGTAATCTGATCACATTTTGTAGCCAAGTATTCAATCTCATTCCTATTTGTAAAAATTAATGAAATCAATAACTTTTCCCATTGCACCATTTTCTAATTAATCTAGTTTTCCTTAAAGTTTTTCATTTAGCACTATTGTGACTCCCTGGTGTTCTATTTTGTAATTAGCTGTAACTTCCAAAATAGCTTTCTTCCCCAGTTGCAGCAAATCTTCATTAAAATGGTCACATTCTTAAAGTGTGGGCATTAACAAAACTATTGATTTTCTTTCTGCTATCAAATTAAGCTGTGCTGCTGTTTTCTTTGACATAAAAAGATTTTTGATAAGTCGAGTTTCTAAGGTACTCATACCTTCCTTTGTCAGAAGTCCATCTCTAATATCTCTCAAAATATCACCATATATCTCATTGGAGGCTTGACACATATTTTTCAATAGTTCCTTGTATTGAAAATTCTGCATAAATATTTACATTACTCCCTGATGAATTATGAGCTTGCTCATACAGAAGTGTCTTGAAAACAGGCTCTCCATTTACGAGGGGTTAGTTGCAGCAAGTCACCAAACACAATTAAATACATTCTTCCAAAGAGAACATTGTATTCTAATATTCCAGTTTATTATTATGTTCTACAGGTAGCATTAAAAGACAATGTAGAGTAATTCCTTTAGAATTGTTTGCAGCTAATCCAGTTGGTGCTGTTTCTACACATGACGACTTTGACTGTGTTGCCCCCTTTAGGTAAGCAGTCAAAATTGTAATTAAAAAGCCTCCTCCCATGCCAGCTTGCCCACTGATATACAATACAATTGGTTTAAAGGCTTAGCCATTGCATTGTATGTTCTCCTTCAGAAATCTATGTTCTATTTTCTCTGTTACTTCCATGTAAATCTCTTTCTGTTCAATATTGAGTTATGCACCTAACTGCTCCAAATCTATAGTTTCGTGTCTAGCTTGTTCCAATGCACTTTCCACCTCATTCTTAGCTATTGCAGCTTCACTTTCAATAATAGGTGATCCAAGAGACTATTGACTGAGTGGTGCAGAACTTTGGCTCCTTTGTGAACTGTCCTTAGCAATCTTTGCAGCATTTGTTTCTTCTTGCTGACTGTCATCACTTTTGCAAATCATTTTGGATGACTGATAGCTGAAAACTGTATTTTACAGCATTAACTGAATCTTTGTAGTAATCATACCATCCAAGTAATTCAGATTCTGCACGCCAGGTTCTGAAAAGTTGAAGAGGTGCCACATAGAAAATCTTTTCTCATGAATTTGGCAACTCAGTTTGCTGTGGTCAATTAGATCTCCTTTTGCATGTTTCACTAAACAACCATTGCATCCATGAACTGCAAATTTCCCTTTGTCTATGTTTTTATTACATGGCTTCTGTATGTGTAATGCTGAATAATTTGAGATAGGCACACATTTTCAAAGTGAACACTTCTTCTTGGGTAGAATGTATCCAACATGTTAGCCTTTACTATATCTGTATTTTCTGAGACAAACTCTACTAGATACTGAGTTTCTGTGAAGGAATTTAGCACTCTGTTTTGTATGCATGCTGGTCCGAGCAAAACAATTTCCCTAGACTTTGAGAATAGACTGGCTGAGCTCAACATGTGACAACATTCATAAGATCCCATCTCATAGCATTTTTAAACTAAAGCTGTAAACATTTTGTAGAAATCTCCTGTCACATCTTTTTTAATTCAGTCTTCTCTGATTTTTTAATGAAGGAAGTCACTTAACGAGTAACAGCAACGGAGTTGTCTGCAACAAATTGTATGTCCATGTTTGCATTCCACATTTTGAGAACTACAGCATTATATTCATTAATGAACTTCGAAGCTTCTGTCCTTTTAAGGTTTTATGTATTTTACATTGATTTCCATGTTATTTCATGTCTTACTGCAAACAAAATGCTGTTGATTCTTTCTTGAGAAATAACAGATTTTAGAAACCCAAAATGAAATCTTGTGTAGAATCTTCCTCTGCGTCTGTATTTTTGATGACAGTACTTTCTACATTTATGTGTTTGGAAATGCTGGACTTTTTCTGTGAGCTCTTACAGTAGTATGTTTTGGAATGGCGCATGTCACATATTATTGTGTGAAAGGCAGCAAAGAATCTTTTCTGTCAGTTCCAAATGTGGAAGCATATGTTACCCAACACACCACAGGAATATGAGAAGCACCTCTTGCTAAGTACTCTTTCTCTTTTTGATAGAAGAAATCAGTTGCTTCACCAAGAGGAGGGTTACTTTTGTTGCAGATAAAAGATAAGATGGATTGGAAACTGTGGTTAAAATATCTGCAAACATTAGCAGGATTTGAAGAGCAAAGTTCTCCTCCTGTCTTTATGATAATGTCCTCAATGTTTGAGTTTGCCTCTACTAAAAATTCAAGCATGTCATCCCATGCATATTCAGTGCAACAAAGAGTAACAAACCACGTGTGCACACCCAGATTTCTCAGCATGCATTTCAGTTCTCCATGTCGACGATACAAATACTCATTGGTGCCAAGTTGGCACACCATCAAATTAATCAAATTGTATTCTAATTATTCATCTTTTTCTTGAACTTTATCAACAAATTCTTTTGCTGTGAGACTTTAAAGATTAAAATCCAAAGGAAAATAACAACTCTTCCATTTAATCCTTTCTGAAGCTAAGTCGTAGGTAATTTTCTTGCCTTTGGGTCCATGCAAACTATGGATTGGAATGGATGTATAGACTATATTAAAATTGGTTCATAAATATTTAATACTTTAAACTGATCTGGAACACACAACAATTCTAACTTATTACATATAGCTCTAGCTGGCCTTTTAGTCTCTAACTTATCAAGGCAGTACTTACATATAATCTGCTGTCTGGACAAATCAAATCTTCCTGCGACAAAAAATATGAATCAAATTCTTTTCACTTATTATTGTTCTCTTTTTCATCTTTAGAGTATACCACTACATTGTGAGTTTGTTTTTTATAGTGAATGGATCGACATCAATTACAAACATAGTTTGACTTCTCAGTGCAAACTTTGTTAAACTTTGCAATTTGTTGTGCAACGTTTTCAGTACTAATTTCAATATCATGTTCTTCAGCACCGCCAATAACCAACTTGAAATTTTCCCTAGACTCCTCTTCTGAACCAAACAATAGAAACTGAATATCTTCAACAACTTTTTCTACCTCTGATAGTATACCATAAATTAACAATTTATTCATCTTTTTTACGCATAAATAAAGCCTTCTAACTAAAGTTCGTATTTTGAAGTGGTAAAAAAGCTAACATCAACTGAAATTATAAAAACTGCTTCTACAAACTTTCTTTGAAAGGCATGCTAATGAATGACCCTGTAAATTAGTATATTTTCCCACTTCACATGGATCTAATCATTGCAAAACTGCAATTTCTGTTTGAGACTTCTGAATGGGAGGTCATGTATAAATGTTTTTATTTTAAATAAATCAATTGACTCCTGACGAATACTGCAAATACAGCTACAGGTCCATTTGTTCACTGGTGCCTGTGTGTGCCTACTTTGCACTTCTTTAGCTACTACTTTCACTACATTCCTAGGAACAATCTTCTATTTTACAACAGGAATACCATCTTTTACTTCAAAGCAATGACCAGTTAAATCAACTGTATGCATTAATGTGTGCAGATAGCTTTCTTCATTAAAATACAATTCTGTACGAGAGATATGCTTCCATTCACCTTTAAACATTTTGCAAACATTTGTGTGTGTAGATCTATAAATTAGTGAGTGAGTGTATAAGTACTGGTATAGGTCTGTGAATGGGTTTGTGAAAGGTTGCATGGGAGTGGGTGTATGAAAGGTTCTATGGGGGTGTGAATGGATGCACCAGTGATAGTGTGGACAATGTCATCAATGAAGCTATTTGAGATGTCATCAGTGATGTTATCAATGATGTCACTGACCATGTCATGAATAATGCAATCTGTGAGGTCACTAGCAGTGCATTGTAGGCGGTGCTATTTATAGTTAGCTCAGCTATCTATAACTGCTGAATTTGACTGGTTTTGTATAACGTCCCTCTAACCTTTGTTTTTTTCAGTAAATATCTATATGTATTTGACAAGAAGATATGTCTCCAAATGCAAGGTATGGTGATGGGGGCAGCATTCGCCCCCACTTATGCCTATATATATATATTGGCTGCTGGGAAAGAGAGGTGGCGTGGGTGGACTGTAATGCTCACCAGACAAATAATATCATAATGTGAGGGCACTTTATAAGTGATGTGTTCTTCCTATGGGATAGAGACAAAACAGCATTGAGTGAGTCTGAGAAATGGAGCTCAAATGAAAATGCATTTCTGGATGTAAGGTTGCGAGTAGTGATTCCATTCAAACCACTGTATTTCTTTAGAAAACTGCCTGTAATTTGCTCCTGCATAGAAACAGTGGCATCCTTGCTCATTGAAATGTAGCATACCATACAGTCAGCTTTCATGGGGTCGCAGGGTCTGCTCAACTGATGATTTATTTAAAATGGAAGCCAGGTCCATGATTTTAAGGTTCTTTGAGAGAGGATATCATGTGCTCAAATAGGAAAAACAGTGGGATCTTACCAAGAGTAAAGAGCAACTGCTGTTCACAAATACACAGGTAAATTCCAAACTACACCAGGAGATAAAAGTAAACAAGACCAGCTGCTATGGTTCTTTTTGGGCTATATTGTGGAATACAGCTCTATCAGCTCCCTGATCAAAGAAAATTGGCACATATTGAAGAATGATGAACACCTCAAAGACATCATAGGCCAGTATCCAACCATAAAATATCACAAGGATCATTCATTGGGCGATATGTTAACTAGATCTATGTTCTACGAGATCCAGATTGAGTCACCAGTAGAAATCAGGGTTTTCAGAAGTGTGCCACCTGTAAGGCCTGCACATATGGAACCAAATGCATTGCCTATGAGACTTTTAAGGGCAGAACTTGTAGGATGAAGGAAAGGATCATGTGTGAGACCGAGTTTGTTGTCTATGTTTTGGAATGTGGTTGTGGTGTGCAATATGTAGGCAGCACCATGAATAAGGTCAGGCTCAGGATCCTGCAGCACATCAGGGCTAATAGGCATCAAGATACAGCATACCCCATGGACAAGTACTAAGAGGTGGTCGGAGGGCATGCACCTTTCTCCACCACTCTGCGAACACACGCCTTGGTGCACTGCTCATGGGGGAATGAGGTCCATTTGCCTCCTAAGGGCCTCAGGACTAAGGTGGACTTCATCCCCCAATCAGCAGTATGCCAGGAGGTACATTTGCTTAGACGTGGTCTGACAACCTCTCAGCAATCCAGCTGTGTGTGTCCTACTGGAGATAACAGGAGCATTAGTTGGCCCCCAAGGACCCTCAAGAGCCTTCATTCCCTTACTAGTAGAGTGCCAGGAGGTGCTTTTGCAAAGTGGTGGAGACTTTGCCATTTTATGGTTGTTTTATATGACCGTGGTTTCAATTCTTGTGCTTAGTTTTTACAAATCCTATCTGTGTCAAAATGTTTTTAAAAAGAGCTAAAATAACAATATAATCTACGAACTCAATTCACTGGAATATACATGATTTATTCGTTATTTAAAAAAAGTACATTATAAATGAAAATGTATATGGAAGTATGATAAAAAAGAGTATCATAGTGATATGAAAAATATATATGAGATGAACTGTATCGATCAAAGGGTGTGTGTTTAAGATGTTAGTGCAAAATCTTTTGGGAAGTAAGAGAAAAATGAATTAGTGCCCCTTTATTCCATTATGTAGTTTATAGAAAAATACCAGTATAGTATTGGTCAAAGTGGTAATGAGGAATGTATTTAAAACGAAGTGTCTAAGCATCATGTGCAGCATAGATATGTCTATGTTATTTGCATTATGGGAGTTGTAGTACTATTGGTCACATTTTTAAACAGGAGTGGTGTAGTCACAAGTAAAACATAAGAAAATGTTCTATGCCTGTATATGTATTATAAAGGAGTAATATTTGTTAAGTATGCATCAGGAAGTATTTGTCAATGTGGCTTTTTACTTATATGTGTGGTTTGCATATACTTAGATGATGTGATTTTTTTGTGGTTGCAGATGGGTATATGTACACTGTGACTCGAGTTTATTGAACGATGTAGAGAACTATATATTTTTGGAAAATGGCTTCAAAGTGTATATCTATTATGGAATCACATATATGTTTACATGGTGATCTATGTTCTTTAAGTCTAATGAAAATGTCATGTATGTGGTGAGGGTGCTGAATTACTTTAAACATGAAATGTTTATAATTGAGGAGTGTTTACAGTGTAGAATGTCTGTTGAGAGTTATTGTGCTACCTTCATTTGTTGTGTAACTTTCCTTTGAGAAATGCTGAATAAGAGACATTTGAGAAATGATGTAGGTATGCTATTTAGAAAAGGTTTTGTGCTTTTAAAAAGTGAGATTTGTTGTTTTCAGTTTTAGAAACTTACTGATGCATGTGCATGCTGAGTAACAGAGCAATGCATGCTTGTAGATAGGCATGTATCTAATTATATATGAAGTGTGATATTTAGACTTTGCTGACACATAGGTCATTAGAAAAGGATAGATGCACTAAAACAGATAGTTTGATACTGAAAGGAGGAGTTAAAGATGAGTTACAAATCTAGTCACAAGTGGTATGTCTCTAGCAGTAATAGAGATACTTTACAGTCACCCAAACAATACGCAATCACTCATCCAGTCACTCAGCCTCAACTCAGGCAGTTATCAAATCACTCATGCACTATGTACGCACTTATTTCATTACCCAAGCACTACACTTGCACTGTTCCAATCACAGAGGCCCTAATTATGTACTCATTGAACTATGCAGACAGCACTCATGCATTCATCCAATCACCCAGGCACTAACCATTCACATATAAAGTCACCAAAGCTGTACCTATGCTGTTATTCAAACACCCATGCTCAACCCATCCACTCACTTATAACCCATGCATTCATCCAAAGACTGAGGCACAACCCATGCACTCATCCATAAATTCAGGTACTAGTCATGCACTCATCCAATTACGCAGAAAGTGCCATTGTAGTAAGCCTATCACCCACCCAGTACCTATGCTCTCATCCAATTACTGAGGCAATACTCTTGCACTAAACTAATCACCACAGCAGCACACATGCTTGTATCCAATCACTCAAGCTTTAACAATGAATTTACTCAATTACTCAGATATTTGTCATGCACTCTTGTAATCAGTCAGAAAATAGTGATGCAGTCATTCAATTATCCAGGCAATATGCATGTAGTTTTATAATCATTAAGGTACTACCTGTTCAATTAACCAAAAACACATGGGCATCAGTCATGCACTCATTCAATCACTGAAACACTGCTCATGCACTCATGCAATCTGCCAGATGCTATGTATGCACTTATGCAACACCTGAATAAATCACGTATATACTACGCATGGGGAAACAGCCTTTACAATGCGGCTGTTTCCACGCAGGGCCTTTACCACGCAGCCATTACAACGCGCAGCCGTTACCACGCATATATTCTTACCACGCATAGCCTTCACCACGCAATTTACGTGGTGAGGGCATATGCTGGTAACAGTGGTAACGGCACATGTGTGGTCAAGGCTATCGGCGTCGTTGTGAGGAGCAAAGCGATCCCTTCCGCTTCATCTTTTAAGAGTTGCCTCATCGTCGTCCTGTTTAGGTAAGGAGGATTATTTTTGGGATGGCTTTTGTTACCGGTATTTTTTTGCAATTAGGGCAGGGGTTGGGTATTTTTTAAAAGGGCGGAAGACTGTGGGTGTCACGCTGGTTTCTAGAATTCAGGCTAAAGAAAAAGGGTGGGGGCAGTGGGGTGGTGCAAGAGTATATTTTTAGGGATTAGGGCAGTGGTCAGGTATTTTTAAAAATGGCAGGGGCTGTGTGGGTTGTGCTGGGTTCTAACTTTAGGCCTTAGGGCAGGGTTGTGGATTTTTATAAAAAGAGCCGGGGCAGTGGGGGTCGTGCAGGAGTGTATTTTTAGGAATTAGGGCAGTGGTCGGGTATTTTTATAAAGGGCAGGGGCGATGTAGGTCGCGCTGGGTTCTAAGTTTAGGCCTTAGGGCAGGGTTGTGGATTTTTTTTAAAAAAGGGCGGTGGACAGTGGGATTTGCGCTGGGTCGGGTGGGGGAGGTTCAGGGTCTGGCTTGAGGACTGAGGGCAGGAGCTAGGGAACATTTTTAAATCGCATGGACCTTTACCATACATGCTTTTTTAGAAAATACGTTGTAAAAGTATGCGTGGTAAAGGTTGTACGTGGTAAAGGCATGTGCGTTGTAACGCATGCTTGGTTAAGGCATGCGTTGCAATGGAATGCGTTGTTGCATCATACATCCCTATGCATGCAGTCCTGTTATCACCCAGGGACTAGTGTACCACTCATTTAATTTTCCATCCACTATCTATGCATGTATTAAATCATTGAGGCATTAGTTATGCACTTATCTAATCATTCAGGCAGTACTCATGCACTCATTCATTCATATGGAAAGCAGCAATATATGCATGCAAATACACAAGCACTAACTATGAATATATGGAAGCACTGATGTAGTTCCTACCTAGACAGGGAATCATCCAGGCACTACCTATTTACTAAGGGAACCACCTGGGCACTATCTATGCACTCGTCCAATCATACAGGGTGCATTGTTGTACCCAACCACTAATACATGTATTTACAAGTTTTAGTGAGCAATATGTACTCTTTTAGAACCATATCGTGAATTACATATGTAGACTGTCACACACTGGTTGCACATTTACATTGATGAATTAGTGAACTATCTTCTGTGATCCAGATTAATGTGCAGATGTTTATATGTAGTGTTTCTCAGAATTCAAATTTGACACATCTAAGTAAAAAACGGAAACTCTAAGGGGCATATTATCAAGGACGGCATTGAAATTATAGCCGCTTTAGCGGCAGGAAACTGTCGCTAAAAGCGGCGATAATGGGCTTGATAATATGCCGCAGAGAATTCCAATAGAAGCCCATGTTCTGGTGTGAACATGGCCTTCTATTGGAATTCTCTGCGGTATATTATCAAGCCCATTATCGCCGCTTTAGCGGCAGTTTCCTGCCGCTAAAGCGGCGATAATTTTAACGCCGTCCTTGATAATATGCCCCTAATCGACTAGTGACACAGTGGTAGAGAGGGACAGAAATAGCTCTTATGTTGTGTTTTCAAATTTACAGTATTGAGACACTGTATTTACTTTGGATGATGTTTATTTAAATATTTACTACAAAAAGAATAAAGTGGTATTTCACGTTGTATAAGTGAGAACTGAGATATGGTGCAGCTGTGTTGTAGGAGAGGGTACTCTAATATTAAAAGGTAACAAAGAAATTAAGTTTTGTGTATTGGTTAGGTACATTGAAGTAAGGGCTTGTAGTAGAGAGGAAATATTCTTACTACAAGGTCATATTCTTAGGATGATTTTAAAACACATCAATGTCAGCTTGACTGTACTTCTGTAAAGGGCCATGTGGATATCTTGCTGCGGGTTGCCCATTTTGAGCACTCAGAATCAGACCATCTCATAGAAGTGCGCCTCGCAGCCAATAATCTGCTTTGACTAGAACAGACCAGAGTGGATGCTCCAGGTCCCACTTAAACAGGCAGGGGTTCCTCTAGCATGATCGATTTTATCATTCTTTCCGCCCCTCTAGCATCTGCAGTCTATAAACTTAGGGTCTCCTGGAGCAGGTATAGTGATCATAATCCCTTAAAACTTGAATTGATTCATTACTTTGACTCAAATGGGGAGGAAAGGAGCATTCCAAAGTAAGTCTGCAATCAGTCCAAAAGATCAAGCGCGTAGGCTAAAATGGGAGAAGGTACTACCGGGAACCTTTTTAGACAATCTGTATGCAGAATGTGCAGACGAGATCTCAATCTGTCTGGACATGGGAACGCAGGACAGAACTGTTCTAGATGCTTTCAAGAAACTAAGCAGATAACTGATAACCTAACCACTAACTGCAGGTCCAAAGGAGTTATTGAGTAAAAGTGGTTTGATATCAATGGTTCTAAGGCTTACAGGAATTTAATGCTGGCCCTTAAGCAAACTCCAAGGGATGAGGTTGGGGTCTGGTCTGGTAGGAGGGCCTAAAAACCTACAATCCAGCAGAGGAAGAATGTTATCAGGGAATGGGATTGGCAGGCCCTAGGTCAGGCAAGTGTGTTGACAGATAGCACCAAGTTTTGGGAAGGGGTTAGTGGTCTATTTTTTCAGATACCGCAAACTCTAGAATAGATTGCAACATAGCTGTAGAGTGATGGGTCCACCACTTTGAAGGGGTGTACAGTGGTGATGATCTAGGAGGGTCTAATGTATTGTGAGTAAGAATAAGAGTAAGTGTATTGTGCATGATTAATTAAAACCTTTGCAACGATAAAGAATACAATTAATTTAAACAACTTCTTAAAATTACACTGTTCGGTTATATTCATCCAAGATGTTAAAGTGCAAATGCATCAAGATTAGACATACAATTTGTAGTTAATCTTATTCAATTGGATTGGAAAGTGCTTGGATTTCTAAAGTGGAAAACAGTTTGTAATTAACCTAGTCTGGATGGCAACTTCACAAAAGCAAGCTGAAATTCATAGTCCTTCTTTAAGCGTTGTATTAGATTACACAATTCAGTTCCGAGATCGTTGCTAGATCGTAAGGTGCTTATGCTCATAGTTCAATAAGCTATAGATAGTTACTTAAGTTACACTAGTCTTTAAAGTGCTTGTGTTTCTCTAACTAAAGCCCAGTTGTGACGGCATAAGCCTCACTCTTAAACTTTGCTTGCAATTGTGCAGGACAAGTAAAAAATATTAATGTTTTTTTTCCAAGATGGAGTTAGTTCTGGCGTTGGTGGGCTAAGGGTAGACGGTTCGCTTGCACGTTATGCTGTTTTTACTTTAACGCTGGAGATCAGTAGCTGTGACTTTGGATATTTCCAACTGCCGTCATTCCTCACGCAGCTTGCTCTTGCGCCTTTTTACCACTAGATCGAAGAACTTAGTAAGCCGGCAGTTTAGCTGTGTCTCGACTGGGTTGAAGCACAGTTTAACTGCCTGCCTACAGGATCAAATACCGTACTGATTAAAAAAGTGGGCGTAGTAGGCTTCGCCTAATATCCGTTAGATTGGGACAAATGCAGAGTACATGAATAATGTCCTCTTTGCCGGCTCCGCATAGGCGGCAGAGCTGCGGGCTGACTTTCCTTTCCCAGGGCGGCAGATGATGGGTGATCGGGATTACTCCGAGGCGTAGCTTTAAGAACTTTTCTTTCATCTTTATTTTGACTGCGGTTTTAAGATAAGTTTGTGGTTGCAATGTTCTATAGTTATCAAGCATTATCCAGTCATGTGCTCTTTTGGCAAGTGCCTCCTTATCCTCAATGGCGGATATAATTTGTGTTGATTTTTTCAAAAAATGTTTAAAAGTTGAAAGATCTGTAGGGGTGCCCCAAAGATCTGAAAGTCCCAATACTTTGAGTGAGTCGAACAAGTAGTCTCTGGCAGAGGACTTTCTGTGGCAGAGTAGCTCTTCCCAGAGATTGGAGTTTAAGGATCCAACCTCTGCACTGCAAATCTTGTGCCAGCTGAATACATACGCACCCCTTCTTTCCAGCATTTGTTTTTGTAGCCCAAATTCCAGCCATATTTGTGCTGGTGAAGCATATTTTGGCAGGTGGAAGATTGCTCTATAGGAATTGGCTATCATGGTATCCAGGACTCCAGCGTCCTTTCCTTGAAGGGATTCACTCCTGTATGTAAGCGTCGGCTGCAGCTTTGCACGCAGTACCTGTAGCAAGGGGTCAAGTGTTAAGTCAAGCAGTTTGTTCTTTATTGATTTTATCGCCAGATACATTGCAGTTCCCTTCCCCTGCAGGGACTCCAGTTGAGATTTGAACGGGGTTTTGTGGTCCATAAATACTCCCAAGTATTTGTAGCTGGTTACCAAGTCCAACTTTTGTCCATTTAGATGCCAGTTGATCTTTTTCTTTTTTAAGTAATTTAGTGCCATGATCTTAGTTTTTTAAAAGTTTATTTGCAGGGAGTTCCTTTCTGATAAGGCATAAGTTACATTTAAAAGATGTTAAAGGCCGATGAGGGTCCGGCTTCTCAATACCAAATCGTCCGCGTACAGCAAATTTGACAGCAGTATTTTCCCCATTTTTTGGGCGTGGGAGGAACATTTGTCGAGTTCACCTGGCAGGTCTGCAAGGAAGATATTAAATAGTAACAGAGCTAGGATGCATCCTTACTTTAGCCCTTTTGTAGTTGGAATTCGTTTTGAAATGTGCATTCCAGCTCCTATTTAGACCTTAATCCACGTGTTTGTATGCAGAAGTTTAAGCTGATCCAAAAGCAGTTTCGGTATTCCCCAATTTTCCAGTTTCCGCCGGAGCTTAAGGCGATCCATGTGATCGAAGGCAGCAGTGTAATCAATGCAACAAAGGAATAGAGGGGATTTGGCCTCTTTTGCTGCATCCATTAATAAGGTTAGTGCCATGATGCTTGTTATGGTACCTTGGCCCCGGCAGAACCCTGTTTGGTTAATTGGGATGATGGAGTTTTCGGACACCCATGATGTTAATTCGTCTAATATGGTTCCAGCAAAGTACTTTGTCTCCACATCAATGAGGGCGATAAGCCGGCAATTATTTGGAAGTTTCCTATCGCCCTGTTTGAAAATTGGGCTATTTATCGATCCTAGCCAGGATTACGGAAGTTGAGCAGTATTGGTTATGTCTTTAAAGACCGGTGTTAGTGCTGTTCTCCAAAATTCTGCGTCAGCTTTGTATAGCATTGGTGGGATGCCGTTTGGACCGGGGGTGCCTGTTGGTCTGCCCCTGGCTATTTGCCTCTTGATGTCAGTTGGTGTGGGGCCGTGATGTTCTGGTTTAGTAGGGGGAGGAGAATTTGAGCTGTGCGCCTGTTCGCCTTCCCAGGAGGGGTTTGCAGTTCCGTGTAGATCACACACCGTAGTTGTTGTATTGCTGTTTACCATTTTTTCACTGTTAGTGTCGCTACTGCACTCCATCATATTACCTGTTTTTTTAACTATCTTATCTTTAACAGCAACTGAGCTATTAAAATGTGTGAAAAGGTATCCTGCCCATCCTTCTTCCGTTATTTTGGAGTTTATTCCGGGATGGTTTGGGTTCTTGTTCTTTTGCTTATTTGCCAGAACCTGGCGCAATTTTGTTTTGTCTTCGTGGAGCAGCTTGGCCCATAATTCGTCGTTTTTTGATTTTTTCTTTTCCCATTTTTTCCTCTTCATCTGTGCCTTTGCTCTCCGGAGAGCGATTTGGGAATCCTGGTTGAGTGTATTTTTGCGTATCTGTCTCAAAGGTATAATTGATGGTGTGTTTTAGTATTTTTGATTCTGGACTGGCATTCAATTTTATCGAAGCTCCCCCTCATTGGCTCGGTCTTGCCACCTTGTCTTTCAATTATTTTTTACCAACAGTCGATGTGAAACTTTGCCATGCGTCAACTGGTTTTGTTATAAGGCCTGCTCCTTGGGTATATAGTGTTGCGTCAGTTACTGGCTGTGCACCACAACTGCTTGAGGTTTGAGGCACCTTTAATGTTGACCCCTGTATATGACTCGATCTTGAGGAGTGTATTGGATTTTATTATCAATTCTTGAGGCAAGTGGTCACGGTGTTCCTTAGTTCCTATTGTAAAGCTTACGACTATACCAAGCATATTTAAAGATGTGAATGTAAAGTCTAGGTGTGAAGACTGTTTTGTTGAGTGAAACGTACCAACTGGTGGATTATGCCCCTGAAAACGCCCACTCAAAGCTCTTAAATTGAGATGTTCAAGTTGCTGTAACAGATATTTTGAGCAACTTGTTGTTTTTTTTATTTTTGGACAGCCCTGATTTGGAACTTCCCAGGCAGCACTAAGGTCTTGATCAAGGGCTTTGTTTGGTCTGGAGCCAATTAGATGCATGGTAAAATCACCTGCCAGGATAATGCAGTCAGTGTCCTCCTCATCCACTATCCTTTTTGCTGCTTCTATGAGTTCCTTGGCTGCTTTAAGTTTTTGCCTGGGGTGGACGTAGATGTTAATTATTATGACTTCTTGGCTTACATTATTATTTCCCGCTTGTATGGAGCTTGGAGGTGCTATATTTGCCTCTATTGGTATAATTTCTCCTATTGTTGTTACAGATGCCAAGGTCATTAAGCCTCCCAATTGACGGTGAAAATCAGAACCTTTTATTGCTGGGACTTAATGGGAGGTGTAGCCCTGAAGCTCAGAGGCTTTGTCCTCCCAAGTTTCTTAGAGTAGTACCAAGTCAAATGATTTTAAGTATTGCAGAAGCTCTGGATCCTCAGTTTTGCTAGCTTGACCGTTGATGTTCCAGATACATATACTAGTTCCCCTGGTCTCACCCGTTGATGGTTTCGGGTTGGTCCCCCTCAGTCAGTTTGTTTGGTCCATGGTGATTGTGCGCTGTATTTGCCTCCAGTTTCCGGATGCTGCAGATGATGCGCAACAGGATTTCTTCGGATCTAGATTCGAGGCAGATGCCTTTGTGTTTGAGGTATGTGCTCTGGGGGAACGGCTCCTAGCTCCTTTTAGTACCGAGGTGGTATTTTTGCATGGAGCAGTCATGCTGAAGTGAAGAAAAGGTGTCGGATAAGGAGGTTTTTGTTCGATTCTCCAATCGTATCCCCCATTGTTATAACGTGTTATCTTCTATCATGATTTTGACTAGACTTCCAGGTTGTTTTAGTTGCTTCTGGGTATCGCGGGTTGTTGGTTGGTTTAAACTCTTCTGAGAGGATATCAGCGGAGTTAATACTGTCAAGGCTTGTGATAGAATGTAAAAGCTGCAGTATATTCCCTCTACTCAGTATGTCTTCTCTGCCCGAGAATCATATTCAAGGGTGAATATAATGGTTGTCGTGCCTTCCCCGTATTGAGCCTCCATTTGTTTTATGGAGGGCCCCCCATTTTCAGGTGGTCTGGGTTAAGTGAGACGACTTGTGATGACCCCCTAAGTTGGCGCTTGTGGGGTGAGTTTGATGTTGGTCGCATTGCTATCTTGAGTTCTCTGAGCCCTGTGTTGTATTCAGGATCCCTCCTGTTGGCTGTTGCAATAGGTCCATGTTGTTAATCTGGATGTCATCGCGGTGTCTTAAGCTTGAGCGATGCTCAGTTTTAATGGTCTTTCTTGGATCTGGTTTTGATGGAATTAGTCCTTTTCTTTCTTTGGATAACCCTGCTTGTTATCACTAGTTGGAACATTCTGTTTCGAGTCTAATGGACGTGGGCCAGTGTCCGTTGGTGAGACGGCGTTGAATCCCGTAAAGGAGCATTCGGGGTTGCCCGCCTTCGAACAGCTTGGCAAGCTATTTTTTTACACTACGGGCCATGTCCTTGGTGTTGCAAGGCGAGCCAGGTGATGGTTTGTTGCTGATTCTACCAACTCTGGCCCCTCCTAGGCTGCCAGTAACACTTTTTGTCAGGATGGCTATGCCTCCCCGTTGCAGTTGTAGTTGCCGTTGTTATCCCGGAGCGCTGATGAGAGCTATTCCTTGCAAATGGTGAAAGCTTAGCAGAACTGGTGTTAATTGAAGGATTATGATCAAGTTTGCTTGGTTGAAGTGGTATTTGCAGTCCCTTTATGTTCTTGGTGTTGGAGTAGATAGCTGTTATGGGGTCTTTCAAGAAAGAACATTTTGTGTAGATCTTGGGCTGATAGGTACACAACTTTTTCCTCTGGGGCATCACTTCGGTGGTTACAAGTTCTTCTAGGTCTTGACCCCTTATTGGTCCTGGTAGTGATGGTAGCTATGGTAGAGATGCTAGTGGTAGTGTATAGTCAGCTGGGGTCAGGAGGCTGGTTGACGGTGAGCCATAGGCCTTACACCTGTCTCGCCTCTCTGGGTTGTGTGAGGCCGTTTGTATTTGTAGTTATACTTGTTCTTGAACTTGTACTTGTCGTGTCGCAGACATGGTCGTGGTCATCGTCATAAACGTGGTTATTATCCTGGGCCATCTCTACTTACAAGACTTATTTAAGGTCCTCTTTAAGGTCTTTGAGTTTAGGGACAGTTTTCCTATTTTTTTACTTAGATTTTGGCTCTAGAAGTGGTTTCCTAACTCTGCCGTATCTCATGGCACCCCCTTGTTGTCTTAATAATTGCTGATGCGTGGTCGAGGCTCTGACAGGGGGAAGGCTGGGTCGCGGGGACCCGGTTGATACCTGACTTGGGCACTGTTGCTCGAAGGAGGTAGGGCCACTTCACGCGCTCTTTAGGGAGAGCTATAGGGAGAGCCGTCGGTGTGCCTAAATGTCACTCAATGCTCCTCAGTAACCCTCGGCACTCTCAGCTCATGTTTGATCATACGTGGGACGCCACACCGCACTAGGTAATAATTGGTGAAGCAACAAGGTGATGCCGATGCTGACTCCCCCGGGTTCTGTTGGGCTGGTGGGCTAAAAATAAAATTGTAAGTGGCTAATGAGGTAGAGGACAGATGAGGACAGATGAAGACAGATGAGGGAGCAGCTGGTACTCCCGGACACCCGTTGTGTGCACGCGCTTCTGTCAGCTGACTGGCTGGAGCTTGCCATCACTGTTGCTGACGGGAGCAGCAAACTGCATAGTTATTTGCGCAGTGTAATCTCACCGGCGGCAACGATGGTGAGTGATGCTGGCTTCTGGCCACTGTGATGAGCCTCTGAGTTGGGTGGGGTAAGCATGCCAGAGGCAAGCAGAATCGGTGCTGGGCAGGTGAAAGGCAGGCAAAATGGGCCAGAGTTCATTGGATCCCCTAACCTGCTGCACGGATCTGCACGGATCGACAGGCTCCTCCTCCCCCTCCTCCTCGGCTGTATGTACCGGTCAGGCCAGTGTAGGAGGTAAAGAGGAGGTAAAAAGGCAAGTAGAGGGGGGAGTAGTACTATTGTGGTACTATTGTGGTGGGTGGGCTGGATAGTGGGCACGGCAGGGCTGGGCCAGACTGGATCAGACTGGGGCAATGGAGGTGCATGAGAGCAGGGCATGCTGGGTGCCACAAGCCGCACCCAACCTAGTTGGGCCGCCTCCGCTGGGCACCTGGGCATTGCACTCTGGGGCCACTGCTAATGGTGGCCGCGCTCTTGCGCTCTTCCTGACTCCTACCGTGCCTCTCCTTGAGCCGCCTCCTGTGTAAGCCCCCTCGCGGCTCATGGCACTGGTGCCATCAGCACACCACAATCACCAATCTGTGATCTTCAATCAGTGTGGAAACACAGGTCCGACCGCCGGCTGCCAGCTGCTCTGCCTCCACTCCTCGCTCCTCATTCCTTGCTCTGCCCCCGCAGCCTCATGCGCCATGTCTCACGTCCAGTCAATGTATTGTGGGACCTCGACACGGTTACTGTGCCATTGTATTTTAACACAAATGAGGTACATACGGCCATCTTGGCCACAGCCGGGGGGAAAGCGCCAGGTCCGGATGGGTATCCTTTGGACCTAGAGAAAGCTGACCCTACAGCCTGGGCCAAGATATTGACAGGGTTTTTTAATGTGGCCTGTCTGTGTGGCTTCCCCTCCTCTTGGTCAAAGCCCATTACTTTACCTATTTTAAAAAAGGTTTGAGGGACAACCCAGCGTGTTATCAACTGATTTCCCTTTTAGTTTCAGCTGCAAAAATTATTGGAAAGATGATCCTGGAGCGTTTATACCTCCTGATTAGATAACTTTAATGGCATCTTAGACTTAGAGTTCGGTTTCAGGCAGGGCAGAGGGAGGCTAGATCAATATATCAATTCACACTTGGTGGCAGGGAAATACACAATAGCTAAGTGGGGATCCTTGCACATTGAATTTATGGACCTAACCTCGGTATTTGATCAAGCTGTGGTCTAGCTGCAGCAGGTATAATGAGGACATCTGTGTGTCAGCCTCTTGTGAGGTTAAAAGAGGGGTCAGGGAGGGGTGTATACTGGCCCCCTTGCTGTTTACAATTTACATCAATAAGCTAGGGGATGTCCTCTCGGCAACCAGTAAAGACATCCCGAGAGCCGGCTCCAAAACGTATTTCTGCACTTTTATACACAGGCGACGCAGTGTTGTTAGCCAGGACTGCAGTAGTTCTGAAAAAACTCATTAATGTTTCGATAGATTTTATGGATTTGATCAACCTTGCAACTAATTATTCTAAATTCCATACTATGATGATTGGTACTCAGAAGGCTGTCAGGCGTTAGTTTTTTGCAGGGGGCTAGAACTAAATAAAGTCTCATCCTTCCCTTTCTTGAGTGTGCTGTTTGATGACAGAGGTTCGTGGGTTGCACAAAGAGCACACAAAAAGAATGTTTTGGCAAGGGCAGTGGGGGCAACCATAGACTTAAAAAAAAGACTAGGGGCAAAGTCTGTACCGACCCTGTTAAAGGTGTATAGAGATAAATGTATTCCAATGGCCACTATGGGTGTGATGTGTGGGGTATAAGGATGTGAGAGACTTGCAGGTGGTGGAAAATGCATTTATGCTCAGCCTTCTCGCAATCCCCCCTGCACTCCTGCTTCCATGTTGCACGAGGAGTTTGGTCTGGGATACATCGCTGATGATATCTCAGTTGTGCCTTTAATGCAATAGATGAGAATCTGGACATGCCCAGCACCCACTTTAAATCAACTTGTAATAGCAGATTGTACTGCACTTGAGGGAGCATGGTGTATTCGCTGGCTAAGGTATATCTCGGAGCAGATGAGTTGGCTAGGCTGTCCTGATTTGTATACAAACACTACATCTTTATGCCCAAGTGTCATTAGGAACATTAAACATCTGTTTCTGGCAAGGTAAAAGGGGGAAAGGGAGGGTAGGGAACTTACTAAGCCTTCGGTGGGAAAATACATCACGCTAAGTTCAAGCTCACAGGTGCAGCCCTCTTTGTCACTTATCAATAACATGCACCATCGCTTCCTCCTAACCAGATTTAGAGTTAATCTTATACACTGGTTATTACCCTCTCCCAAAAGCTTCTCAAAGCCTTCTCAAAGCCTGGTGTCTTAAAGCCAAGTTCATGTGACTACTTCTCTGACCAGGCTACTCTGCATTTTACATTCTTTTGTGAATTCTATGCCCCCATGCTGAAAAAATTAATCCTTCCACTCCATAGATCTGGACATTTTATCCAAGTAAGGCCCGCATTATTGTATATACAAATTCTTTACTCCCCTATAGTTTGCCCCGGGGTCGCAAGTTTTTTTACAGGAGCTCTAAGACTCAGGAAGAAGTTGCCCATGGTCCAGCAATCCTGAATCCAATTAGTGCTCCTTGGGCATTACTTGTGCCTATCTTATTATGGTACATTGTATGGTTTGAACGTGAGCTCCCTGATCACATCAATGTCATATTTGCACTTTATCTGCTTAATTTGATATTTCAAGCTGTCCTCCGTATTATCTTTTTAACAGTGAGTCTTATGTTTTACCTGTTTGTATAAATAGTCTTCAATATTTTTATATGTGTTAACTGGACCCGCAATGTATTTATGGTCTCTTTTTAAGGGGAAACATAATTTATCCTGTATGCGAAACAACGCATGCCATTACAATATGGTCATTTCAACAACTGTGTTGTTACATCGCATGCCATTACAACACTTTCCCTTCTGCTGCACAGACTGGAGTTGGAATAGTAAATTATACAATTCCAACATCCAGCACCCCCCCCTACAGCAAGTCGCTGTAATGACTTGCATTGTAATGGCATGCGATGTAAAAACACGGTCATTGTAATGACTGCATTGTAATGGCATGCATTTGAAATGCATGTATTAAAACGTGGCCCATTCCTTTTTAAGCCTTTGTATCTATTAGTGTCTTTATGTACAATTGTTTTTAATTGTGTGCTTTTATGGCCTTTGCTGGCCGATTAAGGAATCTTTGACTGACTTGTAGTTATAGAGCTAGGTTCATCTGTAGATTTAAAAATGCAACATTGATTAAACACTGTTTTTGTATTATGTGTTAGCCTGTAGTAAAGTACTTGGTACATTGGCTAGAATACAAATTAAATTATACTTTTTTTTAATACAGAACAATATCTGCATAACTACAGACAGAATACCTACAAAAGCATAGGGGGAAAAGGAACAAAAGCAACTACAGTATGTATGAAGATCTGAGACACAAAAGAGGCAAAATGAAGAAAAGGTGGTGAAAGAAAGAAGAGTGACTAGTAAGGGGACTAAGTCATTTCTAATAAATATATGTGGACATTTCCAAAGATTACAAAATAATTAAAATAAAATTCAAACCATGAGAAAGAATAACATTGGACAAAATGTATATAACAAAAACAGGAAAGAATTTAACAATTATAGACACACCTTAACCAGGAGACAGAAGCAAGTTAAGGAAATCAGAGCCAGGATGTTTCATAGTAGAGTAGTTATAAATCTACTGAGAACTATGAAAACGTATAGAAGAAGGAGAGAGGAACTGAAACAGAAAGAACAAGTTGAGTCGTTCATAAGTCCTTTGGTTTGAAGGGGAAGCTTTTCATTTTGCTTATAAATAGAATGAAGACTCTTGAAAAAACAATGCTGTGCATGAGGAGAGAAAACCAGAAAAAACATTAGTAAATAGAAGTAAGGTTTGTCAGTTTTTAGTGGATAATGCATACATACTTCTAGTACAGAGGCTTTCTTTAATGAAGAAAGATATCTGAAACGATAATAGATTAGATCATGCTATTGATTACAGAGGACAATGTTATGTAATAAAGAATGGTACTCCTATAGCAATAGAGGTGATGGTACCCAGAAATGTAGAACAAGTTATTGGAGAAGAGGTACAAGGAAATCAGAGTCAGGTACCTGTATACAGATGGAATTGTAGTACTGTTTATAGTATTTAACAGTAATCCATTGATATATTAATAACATTTCTTCGTATCTTTCTAATGCGAAGTTCAAAACACAAAATAAGTACTTTGTCAGGACTGGATCCTTGTAAGACTAGAAAGCATACAAATTTGCAGAGACACTCACAAGCTTGTTTATCAAAGAAAGTGTGCCAAAGCACCTTTCATCATTTCAGGATGTTAGCAGTACATCACTTAACAATGCAAACTTTAGCTATGAGGCTGCACTATGTGAAAACTCCTGTTTTATATTTAGGAGAAATAACTAGACACTTTTGCATGGTGCTGTGACGGGAAACAGCATTCACAATAACCGAATTGTTAGAACGCGATGCCTTTACATCGCAAGTCATTAGATCGACTTGCTGTAGGGGGCGCTCTAACCTAAGGAATAGTATAATTTACAATTCCAACACCTTCCCTACTGTTGCACACGCTGGTGTTGGAACAGAAAATTATACTATTTCTAAGTCCAGCGCGCCCCTACAGCAAGTCGATCTACTGACTTGTGATGTAAAGGTATTGCATTCTAACAACGTGGTCGTTGTAAGGACCACGTTGTAATAGAACGCAATGTAATAGCATGCAATGTAACATGCTATATTCGCTGTGACAGACATAAAAAGGTTTGTGATAATGTGCAGTGTTGTTTCATTGGTCCTAAGCAGGATTCTAGAAAAAATGAAGAGTTGTTTAGAGGAGGAGTTACTGAACAGGACATAGATGTCACAGTTGATAGTTTTGAAGTAGAGATTACAAACACAGTACGGTCATGAAAAACAGAGTTTGTTTGTATAAATTGTTGACACACTCAAAACAATATTCAAACATGGACAAAAACTTGAAAACAAAAATAATTATAACTGGCAATAGTTAGCTGTGTATTTATTTGTAGAGGTACTCTTTAACTTTTCCATACAGCAAGTTATACGTAATTACTATTACAATAAATTAGAAGATAATAAAATGCCTGCAAATTTAGAAAAAACTATGAAGGGCCGAACATAAAAAAATAAAAATGTATGTTTCTTTGCAGCAAGGTGAAGGACTGTTATGGACAATCCATGCAGTATGGTGCCATCCGGGAAAAACTCTGTGGCCAAATCTTGAAGTTGAAATTGGACCTCTGAAGATACTCTCTGGCCGGTGTTGTTGTGCCTGCTATTTAATTTGAGGGTCCTTCAGGCTCGCGTTGCATTCCTGCTGCTTTTAGATGATTGCCAATGTATGTTTTTAGATGGTAAAACATGCACATAGCCCTGCAAGAATATTTTATATTTGTACCCCTTGACAATGTCTTGTCACATATTGTGCATTGCACAATTTAGGTGACTGTTTTTAATTCTCCCGACTGAATCCTGAAGAAATCCCATGCAATGCTGGGGAGGCCCCTCATGCTCCAGAGCCATCAGAATCTATCTGTTGAACTTCCTGGTCCACCTGCTGCTCCACCAGATCTCCCTATTCTTGCTGATTTGCCAAAATATGCACAAAAAGACACTTCTACAAATGTTAGCGAGATGCTCACAATGAACTCCTCTTAAAGAATTTTCAAGATAGATAAATGGCCTTATTCTTCCTATTCTTATAGTTGAAATGTATTTCATGCAATCATATTACTTGATTTCCCAGTCACATGATCTTCACAATGATTAACGTCTTTGCAAAGACCAGACGTTGAACAGAATGATATTTTATTTGAAAAAAAGTACTCAAACATAAGTGTTAATCGACTGATGTTAAACCCCAAAGTGGATCATACAATTTAATATGTACAAACATGTTATACTCTTCACCAAAAACACACGTTCATCACAGTTACCAATGTCATTGCGACATACGTCACCGCTGTAATCATGCAAAACAGCAAGTATAAAGGCTTTTCATTGAAAATGTTTTACAAAAGTTAGGTTTAAATAGTATGTCAATAAACAATTGTGTTAAATATGAATTAAAATATGTGTAAGTATGTGTTCCTGAGTTTTAAAAAAAACATGTGTACTTTGCGACTACAAACGATGCCTCAGTCTCCAGAGTCACTGCAAATATATAGAACAACACATTGAAGAGGTTTTTTTCCCAAAACCATATCACAAACGCACATATAAACTCTACATTATTAAACAACTAGTGTCTGCTATTAGGTAAAATCTGTCTATATATAGATGTTTAAGACTTCCTCTGAAACATGCACCTTTAACAGTGTCACCAGGAGTATTGCAATGTAGTCGCAAATATAATAAATGGAAAGGACAAAAAAAAAACGCTTATTAATCCACTGAAGAAAATAAAAGGTTATAAAAATACACATTTTAGAGCCATTATAGAGAGAAAAAACATTTTTAAAATCTTAAAAATAAAAAAAAACTTAGGGTACACGGACGCTATAGTTATGAAACAGAATTTGGAAAAACTTAGACATTCATTGAAAAAACAAAAGTTACAGGGATGTTATACTTAGGAAATAGAATTTAAAAAACCAATGAAATTCACTTTAAAAACAAAGGTTACAGGAACTTTAAAGTTAGAAATTAGCATTTCAAAGATCTTAGAAATTCACTGAAAAAAAGAAAGGTTACAAGGACGTTATGGTTAGGAAATGGAATTTAAAAAACCTTAGAAAGTCACTGAAAAAAACAAAGGTTACAGAGATGAAATAGTTCGGCTCAGGTTTCACTCGTACAAAACCAGTGAAATTCAGCAGTTATAGTTAGCTGAGCTAACTATAACTTGCACCCCCGCAGTGCATTGCTTAAGACCTCACATATTACATCACTTAAGATATGGTCACTGACGTCACTGATGACATCACTGATGACATCTCAAATGACATCACTGATGACATCACTTAGGACATCTTCCACAGAATCTCTGACACTACCATTCTCAAAAGAATTGACACACCCATACCAGTACTTCCACACCCATTCACTGAATTATTTGTCTACACACACATCCACTCATGCATGCATACAGATTATCATACACCAACTCACTCACTAATACAGCCATTGATATATCCCCTCATACAACCTTACAGCCACTCACACACTGTCAATCACGCATAGAGCTACTCACACCCCTACTCGCTCACCCATAGAGCCAATCACACAGCAACTTACTCACCTATACAGTTATGCACACACACACACATATTCAAACAGATACAAACAAATACTCACTCACCCATAATGTCAGTGACACAAGCACACACTCATCCCTACAGTCACTCTCACAATCACTCACTCACATATACTGTCACTCATATACTCCAACATTCACCTATACTGCCTTTCACATATGCTGTTACTCACCCATATGCCACTGACACATCCATTCAATCACCAACACAGCCATACACAGACTCAGTCACCTATACATTCCCTCACAGATGCACTCACTAACCCATACAGCCACTGACTCACCCACTCACTCATCCATGCAGACAGTCACACACCCCCTACCCCACCCACACAGACATTCATACACCCATACAGGTACTCAGACAACCAATAAATATCCCATACAGCCATTCATGTACCGACTCACCAACCCATACAGCCACTTAGACACAAACTGACAGACTGATGCAGACATTCAGACAAGATAGTCACTCACCCGTACATTCAATGAGACACCTAATCACTTACTTATACAGTCAGTCACGCACCCACTGAAACATTCATACAGGCACTCATACACCCACTGATTCATCAATACACCCTAGTATATATATTTAACACTCATAAACTGTTTTTAAACACTCACAGTCACTGGATGATGTCATCAGTTATGTAATTTGAGATGTCATTTGAGATGTCATCAGTGATGTCACTGACAATGTCATAAGTGATGTAATATGTGAGGTCATAAGCAGTGCATTGCAGGGGTATATATTTGTACTCTATAAACATATGCACAATCCTCATGATTCTACATTGTAGCTGTCTCCACCAGTTTTATCTGTGTGCCATCTAAAAACCCTTCCAGAGACACTGAGAATACAAATAATAAATCAAACCTTCCTCATTATGGGCCCTGTTTGCTTCAATCCCCGGAGTGTTCTCAGGAGAAATGAAGAGATGCAATAGAGTTCATCTGTTGACGTTCTGATCTCCTTCCTCCAGTGCTGGCTCATTCTCCAACATCACTGTGTATTTTCCTTGAGGGGGTTCGGTTGCATGGATTCCATCTTTGGCAGTGAGATGGAGGCTGGCTGGAGGGAAGCCATTGCCAAATTGGTGTAAGGGGGAAGATGATTTGTGATCTCCCTCCTCCCGTGCTGGCTCATTCCCCAGCATCACTGTGTGTTATGCTTGAGAGGTTGCATGAATTCCATCATTGGTAGCGACATGGAGGCTGGCTGGAGGAAAGCAATGCAAATGACATGCTGTAAATAGATAAAGTGTCATCGATCGCTCTTCACCACAATGACCACATATTGATTTTTTACTGTGATCATTAGAAGTGGTAGCCAACACTTTTAATGACAAATATTGTAAATAAATTGTATTTCATCTCAGACTATACTCTGTAGTTTTTCAGTCTATCTGACACGCCGGATCCTTGCCTAAACAGTAGTCAATTCTATACACATTTTGTTAAAAATACAGAACGCAAGGATGCTGACCTAACCTCACATAAATAATAGTTAGAGACTGATAAATATTTTACGCAATATTTAAAAGTACATAAAACCGGACTCCCAATCTTTCCTGAGGTCGACCAAGTCAATATGGGTCACCTACTTTTTATTTCTAATATGTACGGACAGATTGCCTTTCCTAAGAGCAGACACGAAGCATGCATTTTTCATGAGGAAGTAATTAGAATGTGTCCACTTAAAAAGAGTGAAAGCCAGATATTTAGAATGATTTCTAGTTTCACGTTTGGATTCAAACAACACACCAATGAGCATTCGGAGTAAGGGATAGCATATTGTGCTGTCTTTTTTCTATGTCACTTATTTTCATACATCAGTCACAGATATATTATATTCTTACTACTTATAAACAACTCAAACACTATAATGTTTATAGTCCTTTTTATGAAGGCACAATTAAACTGCATGGCTTAAATGTACCTTAACTCGAAAATAAATCGAATAAAGATTTGGAAATTGTTGTTTTATTGTAGTCTCAGACACACTGTTGTTATGCCACAGAACGACCTAATCACGCATTTCTGTGAAATGTTTTAGCAATACCAAATAGTAAGCCATTCAACAAAAAAATATCTCATCAGGAAATATCAATACAATGCTTTAATAGCACATGTGAAAATTTAATTTCCTCTAAATATCATATTGCATCGTATCAGTATGTAGACACACGAACTTATGGTATGCAATTTTAACCCACGAACAATTACTAAATGTGTTATATTCTCTGCACATGCGAGAACCTCCAGAAAAAAAAACGTTTTCAAGCCCTGCTGACCCTGTAAAAGGCTCTCATACTTGTGTGTATCTTATTGGATGCAGGAGCACACCCTCTGTCATATCTCAAAACCTTCATACAGCTATATTCTGACTTCCAATCCCTGCACGGGCAAGGCAAATGCCAATTTGCGGGCAAAGTACTGAAAACAAAGCTGCAGGCAGGATCCATCGCCCTCCTCCAGCGTTTTTCAACACTCTGGGGCAACAACTCCCAAAAAAATCATTGTGAAATGCATTCAGCAGGCAGAGAAACTCAGGTTCTCCAGCCAAGAGCATAACCACAAATCTGAAGTGATTGTCTCATTGAGCGCCTGATGATGAAACCTCTACTCCCAAGATTAGCTCTAAACCATGCTGGTGCACCATGGAAAAGGCCAAATAAGTTTGACCATAGTAACCTCAAGAGGACGACTAAGGACATTGCTACTAAACACTGCCTCTAAACTTTGCCCACAGGTAGAGTTACCCTACTCGAGATTCACTCTGGGCACTTCACCAATGCTGACCAGTGCTAAAGTGCAAGTGCTCCCTGGGTAAATTTTATTGGTGATTGGTTTATCAATCGTTGGCATATTTTATTTACTTGTAAGTCCCTAGTAAAGTGCACCAGGTGTGCCCAGGGCCTGTAAATCAAATGCTACAAGTGGGCCTGCAGCACTGACTTTGTCAACCACATGAGTAGCCCTGCACACAAAGCTCAGATCTACCAATACAGTGTCTGTGTGTACAGTTTTACACTGCTGTTTGGACCTGTCAAGTGCACCAACTTGCCAGGCCCAACCCTTCCATTTTATTTTAGGTATGCCACCCCTAAGGTAGGCCCCAGGCAGCCTCATGGGCAGGGTGCAGTGTACTTAAAAGGTAAGACGTGTACTGGTGTGTTTTACATGTCCTTATAAGGAAATACTGCTCATTTCCTTTTTTCACTATTGAAAGGACTACCTCTCACATAGGGTAACACGGGAATTGCCTTAAACTAAATTGTAAGTGTCATTTCCCATTGTGAACTGATGGAAATTTGTAGTTTGGGGTCTCTGAACTAAACATTTAAAATATATCTTTTAGTGAAGTTGGTTTTTAAATTGCATGTTTGAAAATGGCACTTTTAGAAGGTGGACATATTCTTGCTTAACCGTCCTGTGCCTCTGACTGTCCTTAGAATCTGCGTCTGGGTTAGAATGCCAGTTGGGCTCTTGTGCATTCACTTTAGACAGTCACATAAAGGGAGGAACTGGTCACCTCTTCCCTTTTGCAAATGTATTATAATCCAGAATGAAAATGCCCCCTTTGTGCAGTCACCTCAATTTTTTAAACAGATTTCATTGCTGTTTTTTTGACTCTGCACACTGAGACAATTTTGGCCAGTGCCCAGGGTATGTGTTCTGACCACTAAATCATTTCAAATAGGTATATACCTGATTGGAGTACTTAACTTCCTTATAAGTCCCTAGTATAAGGTAAAACGTCTGACCGGGACAAACTTGGTCTCTGTATCTGCCCAGTGCTCTATCGCATGTAGTGTTAGGTCGCGACAAGGTATTGGTCAAGTGCAAGCACGGTTGGCTCTTAATGCTTTTTGGCACTATTTGGCACTATTCTTTATTCTATTCATTTTTAAAAGCAAAAGAACAGTTTGAATAATTTTGTTTCAATTGTAAAAAACACACCATGTTTATTTAAAAGTTAATTCAAATATTATTTATTTTATAAAAATGTTGAACGTATAACTTTAGGATAAACATAAATGCTATTAAAATGTAAGCATTTCCCCCCCACAGTTTCCCATTCACTTCAATGGAAGAAAGAGTCCTTTTATTTTTATAAACATTTTTTTTTCGGGTATTTGTTTTTGGGGATTTCCTGATTTGTGGCTTGCTGAAGAATGAAACGTGACAAATCAATTTCTTTTTTAAAAGAAAAATTCTAAATAGGTTTATGTGAACTTCTGTTTAACTCTGTGGATTGTTGGATTATTTGGGACTTTTGGAGAGAGATTTTTTAAAATATCAGCACCACAGTTTAAATTTTTTCGAAAAATAATGGCATAAATGGCAATTTAAATTGTTTATATTGTCAAAATAGGAGAGAAATTTAATAGATTATTATTTGATGTTAATATTGTCCATGTAGTCTGAAGTTCCCATGACTTTGCTTTTATTTAGAAATACAAAGATTCACACTACCTTACAGTGATTGCACCATTCTCATCTCCTGGGAACGTTGGGCCTGATTACAAGTTTGACAGTAAAAGAACTGCAGTCACTTTTTGGCGGTCTGACCGCCCGCTTCCCTGACAGTCCGACTGCAAAAATATGATGTTAGTGGGAAGACAACTGCAAAACTGCCGCCACTGGCAACATTTGCTGCAACTGCGGCTGTGGCGGTCTACGGAGGCAGGCCAGGATGTTGACCGCTGTCTAGATTACGATGTGCCTTACCACCAGGCTGACTCCTCACTCGACCTAGATGAAATGCAAAATATAAGATAAAAACTCATCTTCTCTCCAGTTTCCACTCTTCTTCCCATCACCGAACCCCTCATCCGATCTCCCATGTGTTGCAAATACTTGCCAATGAAGAAAATTCACACCACTGGCGTCAGATCGTGTGGTAAGCCACTTGTACATTACTTCACTGTTACAATGGCAATGTATGTTTTCCATAGGTGTAATACATATGTGTGTATTTTCAGACCTGCATCGTGTACACACACACATATGCATTTGCACTGTGGAAAACACCTACAAATAGTTTTTATACTTTCTGTCTGTCTATGTATAAACACAAGAGATAAGTGTATCGATCCTCAAACCTATGCTCTCTCTTTCTATTTATAGATTGTATATAACTCCTTGTAAGCAGTACCTTACTTAAGTTACGGAAGAGAGGATGGTTACAGGTACATCTATACATATTGTAGTTTTCACTCAGTACTATTTTGTAATTCCTGTAGGACTAAGCAGGTAATGTCCCTATTCTCTTCTTTGTATACAGGAGACAAATAGAGACTGTCAGGGCACTACTCTCCTCACTGCGCTGACTCCATGAGACCTGTGTTTTTCTCTTCCCTTCCCCTCTTCCCCATTTCAACTTGACTTGCTTTGACTTTGTTGGGCAGTCTCATTGCTGAGAGGAAGTTGGGACCTTGTTTCACTATCTCCCCTTCGCTCCTGCGGATAAACAGGTAAGAAGTGACAGAACGCAAAGGCCACATTTATTTTCCATCTGAGCGATATGGAGAAAACGCCAGATTACCCTTGCAGATCTAGCTCATATGAAGGGTAACTTACAGAAGGAAACACAAGCCTCACTCTTAGGGCCTCATTATGGGTTTGGCAGTGCAGGAGAGTGACCGCCTCACTTACCGCACCACCAAACCTGTGGTTGAACCGCCTCCCAGATTAGGAATTTTATACTGTTTGTCGGTGGATCTTTGGCATGCCCACTGTGGTGCCTATAAAATAGTCACTGCAATGGAACATCAAAATCAGTACCTGCATGGCATGGACTGCTGCTGTCAATGCCATGCAGGTATTGGGGTGCATGCACACAGGGGGACAGAACATGTGCCCTCCTGCATGCACCCCATGGCCTTGAGGCAACAGGGGTCCTCTAAAGCCACCTTTGTGTTCTCTCCCCCACAGTTTTCATGGCAAGCTCACCGCCATAAAAACCGTGACTAAACTAGTAATATGGTATTGTGGTCTCAAGACCGCCACACCACAACCAGGGATCTCTGATCCTTGGCTTTTGCGGTGGTCCTAAGATGGCCCGACCAGCATGGCCAATAGAGTGATCGGAACACCACCACTGGTGTGCCCCCACGAGTCCGCAAGACTCGTAATGAGGCCTTAGAGCAGATGCCATGCAGCAGAGTAGTATCCTATTACCACTACTGGGATAAGTTTGGGAGATGCTGGAACCCTGTTCTCTCCAGCTTCTTCCTCGGGGACAAGAACTCAAGTTATTCATGTTAATACCTCTCCTGCTATCCCATTGGCACCACCTGATGGTTTACAGGAGTTCCCACAAACCTTTCTATGTTCATTGATCAGTGCCTGTTGCACGTTATGTACAAAGCCTCGTGTTACTCCACTGAACAGGCTAAAGAAGCATTTGTCTTCTCGTACTTAGGGTAAACTGCAGCCACATGGTCTATTCCTCTATTGGAATGTAATGACACCTTGCTATATAATTACTCTGCTTTTAAAGAAGAATTGAGAAAACTTTTTTACCGACATAAATTCATGCAATCCGTGGCCACAGAGCTGTTGAATTTAAAAAAAGGCACCAAGGACCTCATGACTAATATGTCTATTGTTAATAGGTTAATTGCTGAAGCAGGTTGGTCAGAAGCCAAACACAGTGCTTTATTCTATAAGGGACTGAAAGAAGACCAAAAGGATTTATTAGCCCAAGTCATAGACCCTCCTGAAACTTGTAGTGCTCCCATTGATCTAGTGGTAAAACTGGATCATATATTAAATGAGTGACTTAGAGAGAAAGGGCACCCTGATAACAGAGTGCTACTATATTAAGAAAAAAGGCCACAGCCCGCCCACTGAAATGACAGAGGAGGCCAAACTGATGCAAATTAGTTGTGTCAGAGAACCTTTAAGTGAAGAAGAACGGCAGAGACAAAGTTATGTTTCTAATGCGGGAAACAGGGGAGTTTATTACATGACTGTCCTGTGAAAGTTAAGAGAAGAGTAGATTTAGGAAACTAGAAAGCCCAAACCCTGTTGTGACAATCGTTTTGGGTAGTGAGAGTTTAATAGATTCACAAACTTTATCACAAGAAAATGCCTTGTCTCCTCAACACAATTTCTTGTAAGCACTCACGTTACATGGGGTGAGCAGTCAATTGAAGTACAGATAATAATATACTCAGGAGTGACAGTGACTTTTTTGGATTTGCAGCAGGCCAAACAAATGAAAATCCCTTCTGTGATCAAGGAGTATGCAGAGGAGTTTTAAACTATTGATGGTAGTACCATAAAATCAGGTCCCATAACTCATCCCACTGGTGATCTCTGTCTTCTTATGCAAGGATCTCATATGGAATACGTCTTTTTTTATTTAATTCAATCACAACAGTTTCAGGGCGTACTTAGAATACAGTGGCTTGTAAAGCATAATACTGATATTAATTGTAGGAGTCGTGCTCTCTCTTTTCCTTCTATTTCTGTGGCAAGATTTGTAGACAGAAGGACATAGCTGTGATTACCAAAACAGCTGTAACTAAACTGCTTTTTTGTTATCAGGATTTGGCAGAAGTATTTGACAAACATAGGGTTTCTTCTCTTACTCCTCATCAACCTTATCATTGTTGTGTTTACTTAGTTACTGGAGCACATATTTCTCCTAGTAGGATTTATGTGTTGACTTAAAAAGAAAAGAATTACCTCAAGGGATATTTGTATGAAATGCTCAAAAGAGGGTTTACTAGACCCTCTCATTCCCCTGCTTCCGCTTCTCTTTTATTAATCCGCCAATAAAAGGAGGCCATTCTTCATTGTTGCATTGAGTATAGAGCCTTTAATGACATTACTGTAAAAAACAGATAACCTTTACCATTGAGACAAACACTGTTTGATCAAGTAAAAAATGCAAAAATATTCTCCAAACTGGATCTAAGCGGGGCATACCATTTGTTACAAGTACAGGAAGGAGACAAAAGAGAGACTGCTTTTTCACACAAAATATGGTTTTTATGCATAGCTAGAGGCGTGGTGCATTGGCCATGGCAGCTGACTTCGGAGCACAAGGTTCACGGTTCTATCCCCGGCTTGGGCAGCAGCTCAGCTCAACACCATGTGACTCTGGGCATTAGCTCACTTAATTTCCAAGACGTCCCCAGCGCCTTGAGACCCCTAAGAGGGGGAGTTTGCACTTTACAAATACGGATTTACATTTATTTTAGTCGTGCCCTTCGGCCTCTGCAATGCACCTGCTGCCTTCCAATTCTTCATTAACGAAGTTCTGAGAGAATTGTTGGATATTTGTGCTATTGCTTACATTGACAATATTATGTTTTTCTCATTGTCTGCAAAAGATCATACAAAACATGTCAGAGCTGTCCTAGAGAAACTAAGGGATAATAAATTATACGCAAAATTGGACAATTGTGAGTTCAACAAGACTCAGGTTAAAATTTTGGGTTTTGTGTTATCCCCAAAAGGGGTGAACATAAACCCTTTTAGGAAAGTGCCCTTTTTGCATTTTTAACCCCCACCTTTTGCCTAATGTTGATGTACTTTGACTGAGTGTGCCCTGGGTTCATGCCAACCAGGTACTTAGGGCTTATGTTCTTTCTCTAACCTGTACTGTTGCAAAACCCAATTGGCAACTGTCTGGCCATATGTAAGTCCCTTGTAAAATGTTCCATGGGTACCAAGGGCGCTGTGACCAGGGAAGGCCTCAAAGGGCTGCAGCACTTATTGTGCCACCCTTAGAGACCCTGTACCTTTACACTCACACACTGCCATTGCAGGCTGCGTGTTTTGGTGCAGAACAAAATGAAAAGTCAACATGGCACACATCCATGTGTGCCATGCCTACAATCCACTGCCCTGGCATAGGTAAGCCTCCCCTCTAGGTATGTGTACTATACCAGTGGTTAGGGTACAAGCACATGAGCCCTGTACCCTTACAGTGTCTGAGTCAATTCTTAAGACATTGTAAGTGCAGTAATGCCATAAAGAGTTTATGGTCTGGGAGTTTGTCATTATGAAATCCACAGCACCATAATAGCTTTACTGAAAACTGGGAAGATTGGTATCAAACTTCCCAGCACATTAAACCCACCCTGATGCCAGTTTGGGATTTAATGAAAAATGCACTCAAAGGGCATCTTAGAGATGCCCCCTGAAAAACAACCTAACTCTAGTGTCCTGGATGAGTGGCTGCTCACCAGCTGCCACCACCTGACATGCTTCTGGATCCCTGGGTCGAGAGCCTGCTGCTCTTGGGGTCCTGAAACAAAGCACATCCTGGGATAAGGTGCCAAGCCTCCTCCCCCAGGATGGGCAGGGTCCATGAAGGGGAAGCTTCAAAGGCTTTCTGCCTTTGTGAGCTACCCCAGCCATTTACTGCTCCCAGCAACTGGCCCCCACTGGTTTTGACCCTTACTTTGGGTGGGAGAATTGGTAGAAAAACCAAGTTAGGAGTAGAGATGTGCCCACCTTTGCCAACCCCACCCCTCATGTGGGGGAGGTGAGGTGAAGCACAACTCTCAGTCCCCGCCATCTTGCAGATGAAGGAACCCAGCCAACCAGAGTGAGGTTCATGCCGCTTCCCATTGAGGGCGTCCTGATAGGGGGTATACCCACCCCAAGGGAGGGACCCATTGGTCCTGACCTGGTTCTGCCTGTAAGACCCCTTAAATTTAGTATTTAGGGGTAATCCTGAACCTTGCCTCCTCAGACAAGAAGAATCAAGAAGACCAGAGCCAGGAAGAAGAAGGACCGAACAGCTGGGTGGGTAATAGGGGAGGACACCAACTGACTTGGCACCAGTCCTATCAGCCTGTCCTGACCTCAGATACCTCCAAAAGAACCTTGGTTTGTCCTGCAGCCAGCATTCCTCGAAAACCTGGAGAGCCTGCCCTGCCTTTTCAACTCAAAAAGAACTTTGTCTCCCATGAGCACTGGACTTGCTACAAGGTAAACGACTCTGACTCCAGCTGAGTCAGTGAGTCGCAAACACTCCACTCCCGGCACCCTGGGCCTGAGTGGCCCAATTCTATGAGGAGGTCCCCCCAGCAATCCTAGCCTGGATCCCAGTGACCCCTGATCCTCAGCAAGCTCCCAAAACACACTTGCAGCTAACAACAGAAAGGTACTCTTAACCGCAACCGAAGGTGATCCCCAGGCGGGTCCTAGGAAACCAACTGTGACCGTTGGACCGACCCTGTCTCTGAACGCTCAAGGTCACAGCACGACAACTCCCAAAGCCCCTATTCACCTTATCAGTCACTGACCGACTCCGAGGGATCCCCAACCGACTCTGCAGCTGCAGCCATAACCGTATCCTTCACCAGACCACCTCTGCACCACTGGTGGTGTTGTCCTTGTTGGTCACTGCACCCTAAAGTGCTGACCGGGACCCCAGGAACCTTTTGTTTTCCAAACTGCAGGCCTGCTTACCCACAGTCCCCAAACCCATGACCATGCTTATCCCGCTGGCTGACGTGTGGTCCGGGCACTCTCTATCTGGCTGCCTCTGAGTCGCTGGTGGTATGACTCGATTGCCCATCAGACCGAAACCTACTCACAGACCCATAACCCTTGTTTTGTTCACTCAAGACTAAAATATGTACCTTGAGTAATCCCGCAAAGCAATAACACTATTAAAAAACGTATTATCTATTTGCCCCAGCTTAGTATCTAGAGATACCAGGCTGTGTAAGAAAAATAATTATAAAGTAATTCTGACTGTCTGCAAATACAAAGGAATTCTATTCTAACAAATTATCTGCATGCCAACTGTATTTAAACTGCATATGCTTGCAAAGTATTTTTATGCTGACCTGTACCAGGCCTGGCTTCATTCTAAAAAACAAATATAGCTAAACAATATTTTTATACAAATCAATTGGTCAGTGTTCGGTCCTTGTATGTAAAATCAATTTCTTGCCCGAGTTGTACAATAAATGCTTAGCACTACCCTCTGATAAGCCCTTACAGCTGGCCCACACTACCACAAATAGAGAGTAATGTACTATCTACTTTGATCTCTGCCTACCTTTGGGGTTCCACCTGACTCTGTGCACCCTATACCTTACTTTGGTATAGTATTTACAAAGCCAGCTTCCTACAACCCTCAAAATGTATCAACCTTTACTCACTGGTAGTCACCCCAGTCAGTAAAGGAAGTGCAAAGCTTATTAGGGTTTGCTCATTTTTACCAGTGCTTCGTTGAGAATTTCTCAGCTTTGGTTTCTGCTATCACAAAGCTTCTCAAAAAGGTGTACAGTTTTTATGGACTCCTGAATAGACTTTCCAAGACTTAAAGACACTTGTACAAGTGTTCCTATATTGAAACATTCAGACCCCTCCCAACCTTTCATCATAGAAGCAGATGAATTTCAAATAGCAATAGGGGGAAACTGTCCTTTCCCATAAATTGAGTCTCACAAAACAGAATTATTCAGTAGGAGACTGGGACTTACTTTCTATAAAAAGAGCATTATGAAAAGTAGTGGCAGTACCTTTTAGGAGCATTACACACAGTCACTGTCGTTAGAGACCACAGAAATTTGCAGTTCCTTAAATCAGCTGGTGCATTGTCCATGAAAGAATTGCACTAGACTCAATACTTTTGTGAATTTCATACTGGTAGGAAACATGGAAAGGCCAATGCCCTCTCACGTTCAGGTAATGACTCTTTTAAAACACCTATCCATCAGCCATCCATCATTGCCATATAATGGATATTAGGTGCCTTATATTCTGAAGAGGAGTTTACTAGGGAAGTGCTGAAAGCTCAACAATCCAGAGAGGTGGAAGTACTCAAAGAAAAACATAAAGGGCTGAAGGTGCAGAATTTCCTATATATACAATGGGGTTTAGTGAACCCTACTGTATCCTTGCAGCAGCAAGCTCTGGAATGGTACTATTCACACTTACTTATGGTCATTCAGGGAGAACAAAGACTATAGAACTTTTAAGAGGGTATTTCTGGTGGCTCACACTTTCAAACAATTCTAAACAATATGTACAAAAATGTCATATGTGCGCACAAAGCAAGAGTTCCTATCAGGCACCTGCATGTTTGCTAACTCCAATGCTCACTGCTACTGCTCTTTGGCATTCTATCTCTATCGTCTTTATTATGAAATTACCTAAAAATAAAAAGGACTTCACTGTCATTTTAGTAGTAGTCGATATATTAACTAAAATATCTCATTTCATTTCTATGAAAGATTTACCTACATCCAAGGAGTTTTCCACAGTGTTCCTACAGTATATTGTGCAGCTACATAGTCTACTGCCTGTTATAATTTCTGATAGGGGCCCCTTGTTTGTGTCCAAATTTTGAAAAGGATTGGGTATAATGTTACAGATCGAAATTTACCTATCATCTAGCCATCATCCCGAAACAGATGGTCAAATGTAGAGGGTGAACCTATGTCCTGAACAGTGCTTGCGGTGTCAACTATTACACTTGTCCTCAGATTGGAACACTTTTCCATGGGCAGATGAATTTGCTTATAACAATGGGATGCATTTCTCCCCTACTTTTGTTCTTTCTACTGTAACTATGGCTTTCATCATTGTCTTTTGTTTTCACATCCCCTCAGTTCCACCAGTGCAGCAGCTCAAGATTTAGTTGATTATATACATGACATACAGATGTAAATCTTCATCGCCATCCCAGCCCTGTTTATGCCATTGGAGATAGGGTGTGGTTATCTATACAAAATGTTGCATTCAAAGGCACTCGGAAATTCAGCCTGTGCTTTATTGCTCCTTATAAGATCATCAAGATGGCCCCACCACTGAAAATACACCCAGTTTTTCATGTTTCCTCAAAGAAACCCATTGATGTTGGAACTCGTTGTCCGGCTCAGTCACTCCCCAACTGGGTGGATGACTAACTTGAATTTGAGGTTGAGGCAATTTTGGACGCTAGGAGGGTATGACTGAGGTTAGCATACCTGGTTGATTGGAAAGGGTATGGGACTGAGGATCGTACATGGGAATCTGCTGGTCACCTGCATGCCCCTCGTTTACTGAGGCTTTTTTCACAGACAGTATCCTCAAATCCCTAAGTCTGTTGGTGGGGTTCTTCGTGGGGTGTATTGCCATGTTTGCGCTGCTCCAGCCAGATTAATAATGGGGGCAGACTCTGCCAGCATAAAGCTGACCTTTGCTGGCAGAATAGTGCTTTGCATTCTAGCTGATGGCCGAGCACTAACTTCTGCATCCAGGTTCTCCATGACGTTGTGGGTGACGCCTCTCGCTGGTCATTCTGTTTGTCGATTTTTCTTCTGGACTAGATTCACTTCTGCTGCTGTTTCCTCGCCACTCCAAATCCTACTACTGGAACTACCCAGAAAAGGAGCAAAGATACTATTAAAGAATCCAGAGACTTCCTGAAACAATGTTGGCACAGTGCACATACTTATCTGATATGATTTGTTGGCTGTTGGAGAGCCCATTCTCTTCGTAACACTTTGCATTTCCTAGAATATAAGAGAAAAAGAGACATTGTTTATTGTACAATTTTTTAATTTTAAGGAAAATGTAATTGTATAGACAAAAAAGGCCCTAGACATTTTTGTGTTAACTTTTGTTGCTAGACTGGATATACGGAATATCTATTTTGACATATCCAGGATTTTGGATCTACTACTTTTTCTTTTCCTGGGCCTAGAAATATTTGCTTGATTCAGAAAGCTTAGGTATGTTTATGATTTCTGTCTGTCTATATATAACCACAAGAGATAAGTGTCTTGATTCCCAAACCTATGCTCCCCTTTTTCTATCTATAGATTGTGTATAACTCCTTGTATGTAGTCCCTTACTTAAGATATGGAAGAGGGGATGGCTACTTTTTTAAATCTATACATTTAGGGGCCGATTACGATGTTGGGCAGAAAGCCTCTACCCAACACCAACTCGGAATAAGGACTGACTGCCTTGCAGTCAGCAGTTCTGACTGCCGGATTACGATGCGAACGAACACTGTTCGGTCAGAATCCCATTAATCCCTATGGGAGCTTGTGTACCGCCTGCACCCGGATGCAGGCACACCATGATGCCTGCCACACAGTGCAGGGTTTTTACAAGAGCGTCCCTTAGGTACCCCCTTGGGCAGCAACTGTAGGCCCCAGGGCTGACAATGTCACTTTCCGACAGCCTTTCCATGTCGGACAGTCTGAAGCAGATAGGCTGTTGGAAATCGACATCATAAACCCGACGGCAGAAACGCTGTCCATAGAGTTGTACAATGCAATTCAGACTAACGCGAATAGTCTACTAACCATGGGAGTAGTTCGCGTAGTAGCGCTACGCGTAGCTACGCGAAGTGCACTTCGCACTATGCAAGATTAACCCTGGGCGTAGTTCGCGAAGTAGTGCTTGGCGAAGCTACGCAAAGTGCAGTTCGCACTACGCGAGCTACGCGTAGCACTTCGCGAACTGCGTAGTACCTTGTTCGCACTGTGCAAGATGTCGTTTTCAATGATTGCACAGTGCGGACAAGCAACCGGCACTCTGTGCAATCATTGAAAATGGCATCTTGCACAGTGCGAGCTGTAGTTTTCTGCTGCTCGAGTAGATTTTTACTCGAGCTGCAGCTTTCTCAACGCGAACTAGTAGTTTCTCATCGCGAGCGGTCGCGAGCATACGCGACGACTCGCAATGAGAAACCTGACCTCCTCGCGTTGGGAATCTCGCCGGGAGGTTTATTTTCCATGCTCGCGATCGCCAACTTGATTTTGCTGATCGCGAACAAGGAAAAAGTCTTGCGGGGATGTCATTTTGCTTGCTCGCGGTCGCCAACTTGACGTTGAGGACCGCGAGCAAGCAAAAAATGACCGCAGCACTACGCAACACTACGCTACGTGTGTTCGCACTGTGCTACGTGCAGTTCGCGTAGTGCGAAGTAGCGCGAACTTCGCAAACTACGCGAGCGTAGCGTAGTACTTTGCCCAGGCTTATGCAATATACATGTAGCACTACGTGAGCTGCGTAGTGCGCTGTTCACGATGATTGCACAGTGCGAGATGTTTGTCCGCACTATGCAATCATTGAAAACGGCATCTTGCACAGTGCGAGTTGTCGTTTTCTGCCGCTCGAGTAGATTTTTACTTGAGCGGCAGCTTTCTCAACACAGACTGGTAGTTTCTCATCATGAGCGGTCGCGAGCATACGTGACCACTTGCAATGAGAAACCTGACCTCCCTGCGTTGAGAATCTCGCTGGGAGGTTTATTTTCCACGCTCGTGATCGGCTACTTGATGTGGCTGATCGCGAGCGGGGAAGTAGTCTAGACAAGGTGTCATTTTGCTCGCCCGCAATCGCCAACTTGACATTGAGGACCGCGAGCGAGCAAAAATTGCAAACTACGCTACGCAATTTTGCACTGTGCTACGTGCAATTTGCATAGCGAGAAGTAGCACAAACTACGCAAACTTCGCAAGCGTAGGGTAGATGTCCGCCCAGGGTTATAGTCTGCAAGTCGTTTGGAACCAATTTGAAATGACCGCATGGTTTACAATCCAATCACAAATATCATACTCATATGGTTGGAATGTAAACCGTCCAAGTCAGTTAGAAGGGCTCTGGCTTGGTTGAGGAGATTCCAACTGTTGGCAGGAGGCTTTCCGCCCAGCACCGTAATCAGCCCTATAGTAGTTTTCACTAAGTACTATTTTGTAATACCTGTAGGACTCGACAAGTAATGTCGCTAGTCTCTTATTTATATACAGGATACCTATAGAGACTGTCCGGGCACTACACTCCTCACTGCTCTGAATTCCTTGGGACCTGTGTTTTTCTCTTCCCTTCCCCTCTTCCTCATTTCACCTTGACTTGTTTTGACTCTGATGGTCAGTCTCAGTGGGGAGAGGAAGTTGGGACATTGCTTCACTGTCTCCCTATCACTCCTGCGGAAATGCTGGTGAGAACTGACACAAGCCCTTTGTTCTTTTTTCAAAATTTCCAGGAAATTATAGACTTTGGGGTGAGTTTTCCTATGGAGTTGTTGAATGAATTATGCTAACACTCTATGACATTATTTGTTTTTGCAACGGCCTCTAAGCAGGTCGTGTAAAAGTTCCGCCATTCATTTGGGAAAACTTGTTTTTTTTCTGTGGACCAACATGATGGCTGATTCAAGTATCTTCAAACGAATGCTCAACACACCTCCAATGACTCCTGGGCTCAGTAAATCTCTCCTTATATTAAATAAAGCCATCATAATTCAGCAATCTATTGCCACGTGTTGAGTTGATGTAGCTGGCTTGTTTTTTGTTTTCCATTTTTCAAAGATCTGTGAATGAAAAACAGAATTGAAAAATATGAGTTTAATGTAATAATGTTGAGGTTTCTTTTCTAAAAAATGTTTTATTTACCCCGTGGAAAGATAGTAAAAGAAATCTTTGTTAGTTCTGTTTTCTGTGGAAAAAAAGTTAGGATTATTGTTCATTTTTTTTTTTTTTTTAAATGAAAAAAATTACATGGTGTTTTATTTCTTATTCCTTTGCTGCTAAAAAATAGCTTATCGTTTTTGTTGGTTTGGAAGACGGTTTCAGGTCTTCCGTTATTGGTTTTTTAATGAGTATCTAAGGTTAGAAATAAAATCTTAAAATACTTTCTGCTTTACTTGCTGTCCTGAATTCTTGCTGTTTACTATTTGTTTTGTTTTTCTTACTTTTGGCTTGGGGGTTCTATAATTGATGCTCTTTAATTGTGCAGTATTTCTTTTTTAATTGCAGTCACAGTTTGGTCTTAGATGCTTTGCAGTTTGTTTTTATGTTCTAAAAAAAAAAGTAAGTGCCTGTTGAAGTTACAATACTAATTTTGTCCCTCTGTCATTGTCCGGCACCCTCCCTGAGATAAGCTCTTGTCAGAGGTAAAATACTGATTTTGCGCCACAGTGACTGTCCCCCACTTTCCCTGAGATAAATCTATGTCGGAGATAAAATACTCATTTTGCACCCCCCCAAGTCACTGTCTGGCACCTTCCCTGTTATAGGTACCTAGCAGAGTAAGAAGAGTAATTTTTCTCCCCCCAGTCACTGTCCAGCACCTTCCCTGAGGTAAGTAACTGGTCTTGTTAGAATATTAATTTTGCCCCATAGTCACTGTCAGGCAACATCTGTGAGGCAAGTACTTGGTGGAGTTAGATTAGTAATGTTGCCCACTGGTCACTCTGCCACGTTCCCTTTTATAAGTACTTGATTGAGTTAGAATAGTAATCATTCAATGAACCCAGGGCGGTGAGGGCTTGACACATTTGCGCACAAGTCGTTGTTCTTGGATAATTCTGTTCTCAATTCAAATAGCAATGCTCAACTCCCCGTGGCCCACCGCTCACAGGCCACAATCATCAATGAAACAATACCAATAGGAAAGGAGAGTATCCCCTTCTTTCAATGTTTTCAATCAATTATTGAATTTCTCAAAGAAAGTCCATTCCACAGGCCATTTTTTCAGTTCCAGAGATTTTTTGTTCCAAATCTATTAAAGAAAGAACATCATATAATGTCATTCATTCAATTTCATCAAATCTTTTCAGAAAATGTCATCAAATCTTTTCAGCCTACGCGTTTCTTCCTAATCCGGACTTCATCAGGGCTGAAAAAAAGAAAATATATACACCAATCAATTCCATACAATGTGATTCATTATAATGTAATACATTATACTGATACAAAAGCACTACTCACAAAAATCAATTCAAACCCGCAACACTACATAAACTTTTAGATCCCTGCCTATCTCCATACTAACAAACATGGACCCAGGACGGGATTTCAATTAGTCCAATTGTTATTAATAATACACTTCATTAGTAGATCCTTAAAATTATCAAAAGACTCTGTTCCTGTTCATTGACATTGTTAACCTCATTTTTACATTCTTGCATATTTGACATGATGATGACATTCAAATACCCAGGTTATTTACCTAAGAAAAGCTTCCATTGCCTCATCGCTTCTCTCCTAAATACCAGGGACATCCCTGTTCTCTTACTTTGCATTATTATAAACCCTTATTAACTATTATTCACTGCTCATTAAAGAAGAGTCAGAAATTCTCCAAAAATGTTCTAAATTTACCCAGAGGACTATTGTGTAATTTTTTTAATTTAAAGCCTATTTATGCACCTTCTTATTACCCTTAAATAATCTTTGAAAAATGTACCTTGTTCAATTCTTGTTGGACCTTTATTCACATCACAAGTCAAACGTGCATCTTTTTTAAGCACTCCCATAAATAACCTCTGTGAAAGTTAAAACAAAATCTGCAATTACCACTTTGATTGCAAAATGTATCCCTTCAACTATTGCTATTTTTTTGAAAAACAACATACCTTTATTTCATGTAACCAATTTCTTATGCATTCTTCACGATCAATCCGTAATCAACATCCTGATTTTCACACTATCTCATTCACGAATACTGTGTTCTGTCTAAAAATATATTTACACCCATATTATACTCTATCTTACTTGGATAGGTAGATGGCAGTGTTTTGAAATGTGTCTGATAGACACTCCTGGTCTCTCTGGTGTGTGTGGTCACATCATAAGGTAGTGTACCACTGAGTAGAAAATGGTGGATGTATGTTTTTATATGTTTTTCAGGGTATTCAATAACTAGCAATTGTGAGTATGGCAGTCCTACCATCCAAACCACTGTGCCTGCGTCCTCCAGGACACCGCAGCGCATGCAGTCTACTGCGGGCCGAATTCTGGGTTATGCCGACAGCTCTTCCTGCCGGGACTGCAGCGGTCTGCAATGTTGTTGTTTCACCCTCTGATGCCGTCAGGGCCATGTTATAAGCAGAGCATATTATGACTCCACAGTCACATTGGCAGTCTCCCAGCTGGAGTTACCCAGTGGAGGTAGACCACAGTAACCATTGGATGCATTTAAAAACTACACAGCCAATGCATTTTTTTCATTTGGACATGCCTGCAAATCACAGTATAAAACACACCCCATCCCTAACCAGGATTCTCTGCTTCTCAATTGCAGCCCACAAGACAGGCAACACCGATTTGTGCAATTTGAGCTAAAGCACCCCTTTTTTTATCTTTCAATTTAGCACTTTCCGCCTACTGTAATCTTATTTTTGCATGTTTTGCCTGTATCACTTTTTTGTTTTTCCTTTCATATACTCACTCACACTTTTATTTTTTTATGATGCCTGGCCAAAAAAAGAGTTGACAGTAATGGTGGATAAATTATTAGAGTAGAGCCTCAACGTTTTGCTTCCCTAGTCCGGCATACTCCTCTCAGTAGGAAACCTGAAATGTGGGACAGGATAATCAACAAAGTGAATGCTGTTGGTACCACCCTGCACACACAGAACAACATTTAGAGGAGGTGGACTGACCTCAGGTTGAGGTTGCGTACCCGATACAACAAGCACCATCTGGAGTCTCAGGGGACTGGTGGTGGCCCTCCCAGCACCCCATTACAATTCTTTCCCCAGGTATAGATGATCTTGGTCATATTGCAATCTGAAGGCTTACAGGAATAGCTGGGGGAGTGTTCTCTATCTACTTTCCTAACATGCAGTACTCAAAAGTATCTCAGTTGTTGATTTGTTTGAGCCAATGTGTATTGTTGCATATAAGATCACATATAACCAAATCCATGACATGTCAAATGTTGGAATGGTGTCTGTAAATTGATAACCATAAAAATATAATTCCGGGATCTAGGATATGTGTAAACATGTAAATGTATGGTCCATCCCAAGTTCATGTTGTCAACAGGTATGGTACACCAACCGTTTTTCAAGTATTGGTAAAGTTAGATTGAAGTGACATCAACAACCATGAGGCCCTGTGACTGAAACTCTAACAAAGATGCAAGATACCTTTTGCTCCTTCTCCCTTGTCTGCCATGTCACAACTGATTTTTACTAGTCATGTAGATTACCATGTGTTAAGTGTGGGTAAACTGAGATTGAAGTGACTGCAATTACCATGAGCCTTGTGACTGGAACTCGTACCAAGATGTTAGACTTCTTTTGCCCCTTCTCCGTTGTCTGCTATGACAAAACTGATGTCCACTAGTCATGTAGCTTACCATTTGGTAAGTGTTGGTAAAAGGAGATTGAAGTGACTATAACAACCATGAGGCCCTGTGACTTGAACTGTAACCAAGATGCTAGACTCTAGTTGCATCTTCTCAGCTGTCTGTCATGTTAGAACTGATGTTCACTCATCATGGGCGGTTCAATGTACAGAAAATGCCAGCCACAACCCATGCAGGTCAGAATAGTGGTTTGGATTTCGACAGATGACGAGGAGGGACAATTAATTATTTATTTAATTTACCCTCGTCAGCATCTATCAAACCCTCTCACCGAGCCCCACCGCACTTACTTGCACGGGCTGCAGCTGGACAATGCTCTACTCAGATATATGTATGAATACTTTGCTTGATGGAGTCCTGGTCTCATCAACTTAAACTATTAATGGTATGAGTGACACCGGAACAAATGTGGACCCCTAGTATATGTAAACCGTGAAGGAAATTCAGCTGATTAGCAGTGGCAGGTGACTCCTTGACTCTGAACTCCTCACATGATGAACAATGCTAAAATACAACCAATCTGTGTGTCTGTCTGTATTATACACAACTAGGCCTTGGAATGGACAAATCCACATATTATGACAACACTGTGTTGGTTGAAATGTTATGGAGATTTCATGGCCATCCCTAAAGCCAAAATGCCACATATCTGCACATCTAATGAGCTGATGTAATTCATTACTTATATTGAATGTCTTCAAATTCCTAGTAACCAACTTCAACTCCATGCAAATAGATGAAAATACTAATCTCTATCGATTGTGTTTCATTATAGGTCTCTATTTGCATTGACACAATCAACGTGGATGTAGATACCTCACTTCCACCAATAGCAATGTTCTATTTCTCAACAGGTCGATCGGCCACAGCATCAAGACAATGCTCCTGGACATGTGGACGTGGATGATGCCCTGGCCCATCAGGTCATCCTGGGCAGATGGCAACAGTGAGACTCACTGTGCCCACAACAACACCTCCCGTCACAGCTGCAACAATACAGCCAACCACTGCACCCCCAACCTATATACCTAGCACAGTCAGTACTATCCTGTGCCGCCCAGTCCTGGATTCTGAGGCCGCTATCACCACCCCAGTAACTGAGGAACCAGGACCCAGTGGGAGCATGCAGTCTGTGCCAAGGGCACATGCTCATGGGGGTAAGGTTCATAGGAGGGTAACTGTGGGAACCCAGAGTGAGCCCCCTGTGGCCAAGGACACCCAGAATTCCATCACCCAAGTCCTGGGAGTCTACCAGGACTCCCATGGTAGTATGGGTCAGGTACTGACCGAAATCCGGGAAATGAAGCAGCTGCAGTGGGACACATACCAGAAGGTTGCTAGCATCCACACGAGGTGGCCGGCATCAAAACAAACATGACCTCACTGGTTGAGGTGCTACAGGACATCAACTGAACCCTCTGCAGGGCTTCTCTACCTGCATCTACCCCTTCCTCTGGTCAAAGTCCATCCAGGCCATCAACATCTGCCACAAAAAGGGAGTACCTGTCAGAGGAGAAAACACCTGCATGTGCCTCTGTGGATCCCCCCTCAGTAGGAAAGAGGGGACATCCACGCAAGTATCCAGGAGGTGGGGATGGCAAGACAACCCCCACCACCAGTAAGAAACCATGTTCCTAATAATCTCCTGTATTCCTACACATTCCCTTTGTGGAATATTCCTCCCTACTTTTCCATATCTTATGGGAGTAGTATGTTGGAATTTGGACTCCAGACAATTTGGACTCTACTACAATAGTTTCATCCACCATGACAGAAGACCTCATTTTTGGTTTTCGTTGGCATTTTTAGTAGATCTCTTGATATTATCCTTGTTCACTTCATTAAAAACTCACATCCGCAAATAATTGTCTCCTGTTGTAATTCTCACAAATAACAATGTGAATGTACTATCATGTGAACTTTGCAGTTTCAAAATGTAGGCACTTCTGGATGCATGGGTATGTTGTATGTAAACAATGTTCAACTCAGTATCACTACCATGCACAACAGCACATACATATATGAGTCTGGGTTGATAACATATTTACTCTATTGTTCTAATCATAGGCTGACATGATGTCAGAAACATAGCAAATAAGACTTGACTTAGTTATTCTGGGCCAGTGATCATATCTTCACTTACAGGGTTTCACATCATGAAAGGAGGGGATACATCTGACAATATCCTACACAATAGTCAACAATAAATTAGATCTACATTATCATCTGGAACCATATTGCCCATCTCACAAAAGGAATCCTACATCAAAGGAACAAATAGACAAACACATGTCAGTACAACAGTTTCTAATCACAGGTTAATTCCAATCCAGTGTTGCTTGAATTTGGCCGAATGTCACAAACAAATGTCAGTGATGTGTCTCAAGAACTTTGGCCTACAAAGAGGAGACACATCAGCAGCCACATACAGTTCATACTCAATGAGGAACTAGCTAATGTGAAGGCAGAATAGCATGAATTGGGCCCAAAACAAAATTGTGTTGGATCAAATGATGGCACACCTATTACATTAGGGCCAACTCACCACAAGGAACACATTCAATGGAAGCCAGGTACTTCCATCCTATCACTGTGCAAGCTGTCTTAGAACCACCTTTGCACATCTAAGGTCTGTGACAGACATTGCCAGGACCAATTCATGTCCTCTTTGTACATCTAAACAGCATCCTGTACCTGGTACTGTCACCACTCTGAAATTTCCAAATGAAGATGCCATGGTGAAGAAAGCTAAATCATATCAGCACAGAGAGGGATTAGCTAAGAAACCATTCATATGGCGCAAATCACATTGTCAACTCCTAGAGAACACAGTCCCCGACAGCATGTACTGCTGACCAAAGCTACACTTACAAAACAAATACTTTTCCCCAGATTTTGCCAGACCCATATATTCCTAGTATGCAGCATTAACATCCTCTTCACAACATCATTACAAGAGTTGGAATATTAGTCAAAGTCCTAACATCTCACATCAGAGTTACACTCAGGAGAAGTAGTTACTGATGAGATCTTGAAGCAAGTCTATTCCTTGTTCTTCATCACTATCATCATCATCATTTGGCATTTCAGGTTCCTCACCTAGTGGCTGTTCATGGCCTTGCATCTTCTGTGATGTAAGGGATGTTCCATCACAGAGCAATGTTGTGGAGCATGCAGCAGGCCACAGTGATCTTACACACCTTCCTGGGTGAGTCGAGGTGGGATCCCCCAGTCTTGTCCAGACATCTAAATCTGGCTTTTAGGGTCCCAAATGCCTGCTCCATGGTTGCCGTGTTTTTCTATGGGCCTCATTGAAGCAGACTTCCCCTGGTGTTGTAGGATTCCTCAGTGGTACCAACAACTATGGACGGTTGGGATATGCTGAGTCTTCTAGATAGAAGCCAGACAGAAGCGCAACAATGCACACAAAGTTAGGACAGATCACACTTACCTACAAGCCAGGCCCTCTCCGGTAGCAGTTGTGACATCAGCTGGGTTTCAGTGCTATTCCGCAGTATTAAGGAATCATGTGTAGATCCTTGGAACTTAGCACAGACGTTTGAGTTGTGTAAATCCTGTAAGCAGACAACCTGCACTCTGACAAAATGGGAGTGCTTTTGTTTGTTGTACACTTGTTCCCTGGCTTGTGGTGGTACTAATGCAATATGGGTGCCATCAATGGATCCAATCACAGGTGGTATGTGACCAAAAGCATAGAAGTCCACTTTCACTGTGTCTAAATCCTGACATCTGGGAAACTTAATGTAGCTGTCCACGTGTCTCAACACTGCTGATAGCACCTCTTGGTTACCCGGGTTGCACATAGGTTGTGACTAGGCCTGGGTGGTAAATTCCGTTCCACTCGCAAAATTTGCGGAATTTGGGTAATTTCGCGTTCCGCGGAGAACGCGAAATTTTACCGTTTTGCGGAGATTTGCGTAACGCGATTACACAAATTCCGCCCACCCCTAGTTGTGACATTCCACCTGAAATGGCGACAGTGAATTGAAATGAGCCTGTGGCTAAAAGATACAATCCAGACATGATTTTCACAAGTGGTGAGGATGATGCAGGATTAGTGTTGTGAGGAATGAGGTCAGATGACATAAGCCCTGTATTGTATTACGATTAAAACAAAAATGTTTTATGACATGTCTCTCTTCTATGGTCTGAAGGTCTGTAAATGGGTGGTACACTGAAACCTGATGTCTCCTCCCTCACCCTGGGTGCCCAATGTGAGGAGTAACACAAAAATGTACATTAGTCACAATGTGACGAGTACCATTTATGAAGAATAAGGGAAAAGCCGTGTCTGAACATCGATGCTCCATGAAGCCTTACACATTTCACATCATCATTGTGAATGTTGCACATTCCACTAGTCATCTCAAAGGTGGCCTTCACAGGCCTGTAACAGAACTGTGCAAATCATCAAATCAGGAATAGTAAAGTGGCATGATAGTGAGGATATCTTTACATTTCATGTAAAATAGCACCAACTGTGTTGTACAGTGCACCACGCACATTTTGACTATGAGCACAGTAATGCACTACACAGATGATGTTTTGTACAGGATATGACATGGGAACTGAGTTTTTTTAAAGTAAACATGTTTGCTCTCATTTGTAGTTGTGGTGGCACACTTAACTGTCACCAATACAATTTCCAAACCGCTAACATGATGGATGCCTGACCTCGCTAATAGGACATTTTGAACGTCCACCGCCAACGGTAGTTGACTGTGTGGTGGGCGGTTGCATGTAGGACAGATACAGCCATATGCTAACATTGGTGATAATGATGGTCGCAGTTCAATGTCTTTGTGTGCCGATAATGATGACCGCATACATATACGCCGCAGTTTGAAAAAATACTCACTTGCCTCCTGACACTGCTGCTATCAACACCTCCTCCATTTTAGCTGCTGTTTTCCACCTCTGGGAGCAATCATGGCACGCGATACTGGTCAGAGGATGCGCCCCTTCACTCTAGAGGAGCTGAATGCCCTGGTAGATGGGCCATACCCAATATAGTCAGCTCTGTGGCTCACCAGATGAACAGGTAAGTTTCTCAAATATATATATAACTTCATTTAACTGCTTCCTTTCAATACCCTTAGGCTACAATGTGCCCTTAGAAAAGTGCCTCTTTTTGCATGGTTAGATCCCACTTTTTCCCTGATGTGATTTTGAATTGTAAGTGCACTGGGTCCCAAATAACTAGGTTCCCAGTGCCTGATCTCTTTTCTAAACACTGTACCACGGTTGGCACAATGTCAGATACCTTTGTAAGTCCCTAGTAAATGGTAACCTTAGTTCCTAGGGCATGGGTACTGAAGAGGGTCCTCTGGGGCTGCAGCACTGGCTGTGCGATCCCAGGGCCCCCTCGCCAAGGCTATGCACTCAGCCATTGCGAGTCTTGGTGCATAGAAATCCAAAAACTCAACATGGCACACAGCCCTGTGTGCCATGCCACCCATACACTGCAATAGGTATAGGTAAATCACCCCTACTGCAGGTCTTTAGCCCTAAGGTTGGGTGCACTATATCCTATGTGAGTGCATATCAGTATTATGCCCCTCTAATATACAGTCTATTCTGAGATGTTGTAAGTGAATAGGGAAGTCATAAGAAGTACATGGGCTGGATACTTATCAATATGAGTTTCCTAGCTCCATGATGGCTTCACTGATTTCTAAGGTGTTTGGTATCAAACATCTTGTCCTAATAAATCCTCCCTGATGCCAGTGTTGGACTTGTTTTCACCAATCTGCCACCACCAGATATGTTTCTGACCTCATGGGGTAAGAGCCAGCACTCTCCTAGCACAGAGACAAGGTGTGCTCTGGGAGGAGGTGCTTCACACCTCTTCCAGGACAGAATGGCCTTCAAGGGCGGGAAGCTTCAAGGGGATGCCACCTTTGAAATCCAACCCAGGAACCTCCAGTTAGTGGGGGATGCCAGGCCCCCTTTCGTGCTCCACTTGTGGCAGAATAAAAGGCAGGAACATTAGTTAGATAAGGTAGTGGGCCAGACAATGTGAAGCCCTCTCTTGAAATTCCACCATCTAGGGATAGTTTAAAAACAATCTATCAGGTCTGGGGTGGTGCCGCTACCCACAGGAAGTGGTCGCTAGAGAGTGTAGACACCCCTGTCTCCGATTGTAACACCCCTAAATTCAGTATTTAGGTGGCACACTCAGATCTGAACATCAGATTCAATGAACAAGAGAAGACCAGACCAATGAAGACCTGCTATATTAGAAAAATGCACCAAACTCTGATTGCTGCCTCACGCACTCAACAATCGCTGCCTGCTGTGTGATCCTAAACCTGAGTGAAATCCAAGAACCCTGGAGCATTTCCAGCCTTCAAGAAATCTTCAAGAAGCTCCTTTTGAGTGAAGGTGTAACTCCCCTGCTCTTTGCAGGCAACAATCCTGTGAAGTCTGGTTTGTCGACTTCCTGACCCAAAATGACCTTGATGCAACACTGAAGCAAGTAAAGGTACAACAGCTCCAGAGGGTCAAATCTGTCTCCTGACCAAGTCTCAAGACACCAGGTCCTATCAGAGCCATAACGTATCAATAACTGGGGTACCAGACCCCCAAGAGCAAACAACAAAAGAAGAGTCCGCACCGGACTCCCAAAGCACCAGAAGCAAACACCAGTGAAGGGAAGTCCAGACACCTGAGAACTACTTCCTGAGTGCCCCAGCTGTCCCGAGATCACCTCTAAAATTCCCTGCTCGTGACTGGGAGGACCTCAAGATGCACAATGCCTGGCTGACCTGCTTGCTCTGTACCCAGCCCCACTGATCCCGGCATTGACTAATCAGCTGTGCTCCTGTGGTCCCCAAGCTCTTGCAACCACTTCCCTCAAAGGAGTCCCATAATACCTGCCTATGAGCCCTTTTGATCGGTGTAGTTTTAAGTAGCCCCCCCTTGTCTTTGCACACCAGCTTCCAAGACCCTCAGACATCTGGCCCTACCCGATCCAGGATGCTCCTGACATTGTCTAGCTGGAACATTGGTCCTGGTCCCGACATCAACCTAAAATGAGAAGGTAAACTTCATGAAAGCATTGCCTGATTTTATATGCATTTTCTTGCTTTTTCCCATTGTTTCCTATGGTGCATAAATGCGCACAAAAGTGATATATTTTCCGAACTTGGCAAAATCATAACTCCAATAGTGCTTACCTTAGAACTGTATTTTTGTAAATTTGTCTCAAATATTTTCGTGAGTATGTGTCTCCTTTATTGCCTCCGTGAAGTACAACAAACTTCTGATAAGGGGAACTGCTCTGCCACACTACCACAAAAAAAGCATTAGAATTATCTCCTTTACCTCTGTATGCCATTTGTGGATTCTCAGGACTCTATGCACAGTGTACTTATTTTCAGTACACTATATTGAGAGCAAACTCACTACAGTGTCTCTGAGTGTCAGAGTGTAAGCATTATGTTGATTGCATATATTGTTTATTGCCGACATAGGACACAAATGTAATGGATTGTGGGACCCTGTAATTTGTGGAGGGACAACCCCCATTGTAATGTGTGATAAGGGTCATTTCTACTTGGGTGAGATATATCTATGAGGGGTTCAAAACCATAGTAGCTACAATGATTTCTCATATTACATTATTTTATATGTGCATAGGTATGTAAAGGCTTTACACCAAGAGCCATGTTTGCATACTGTTTTTTACATTTGAGGAAGATGTTAGCCATGTATAACATAGCAAACACAGTGAGATGAGGAATGGAGTGCTGAAACTTTTCAGACACTCACCCCCAGTCAGAGATCTGGGTTTAATCCAGCATCATTCTGCTGCTCACTAAGCCAGCCCAGTTTGGATCCAGCTATATGCAAATCAGTCTTGACCCTGTTCCTCATGGGAACAGTCCAGCCCAAACTGCCAGGCCAGGTCTTCCCAGGACAGGATCAGCAAGCATCCTGAGACCAGTTTCTGGGTTTTCTCCCCTCATCAGCCAGGCTAGCATGAATCCAGTGGCAAAGTGAGCAAGGGTACCACATCTGGGCATACCCTGACCATTTAAGCCACCCCAGTTTGGGCCCAGCCATATGCAAATCAGTCTTGACTTTGTTCTTCATGGGAACAGCCCAGTCTGAACTGCCAGGATAGGGCCTTCCTGGACCAGAAACAAGCATCCTGGGACCGGTTTGGTGGTGTCAACCCTCATCAATAGAACAAACAACAGGCCTCACCCTATTCAATTCTTAGTCTGTAATACATCCAAAGATAATTAAAGGCCTCATTAAACCACAGAAGATATTTTCATTTTAAATTTATTTTATAAGAACAATACTGTAGAAAAATCAATATATAAAATTCAATTTAAGCAATTTCTACAATTTCTGCTTATGAATATCAAAGGAGCCTACCCTTCAGTGAGCAAGAATATAAACAGTACAGAAAATAAGACCTCACAATACACGACTAAACAAAACATACAGATAGACAATACATAAAAGAAAAAACCCAAAAGTACTTCAAATAAATAATGATCAGATGGATTATACTGAAATTTGAACAATAAACATAGGTCTACACATAACAAAAAGAATCCTTCATGTCAAATTATTTGACACAAAAAGTGCCGACGCGAGTTTCGGAGTGGACCCGTAGTCCACCAGTTCCTTCGTCAGGGCGCAGAAGATAAGGATCATCAAGTGGTCACAAGTCACATCCAGAAATTCTTTTGCGTGGTTTATATACAACATGCGTGTTGAGGGGGCTCCTTTATAACACAGTATATGACCGGAAACCATCTACTTATGGCATATAGGGACTCTAGACGCCAACCCATGTAGGGAGTTCAGTATAAAGATGAAGATATCAGCAAGAATAGACCCACAGCGGGGTAATGCATCTGTTACTGTAAGTCAAAAATATACAGAAGTTTCCAAAAATTAAGAATGGGATGAATCGTCCTTAGCTCAAAATGTGGGCGGACCTTATTAAAAGCGCTGTATTACATCCAACGGTGCTTCATATTCTAGCACGGTAAGGATAACGTGGACCCAAGTAAGACATGAAAGCTGATAAAAATAAATAGAGTCCCGCGCAGTGAGGTCCCAGGCCCGTCAAAGTATCCGACTAAGGTCCCTGCTTTCCTCTCCCTCTCATTCTATTTTCAGGGGCCCTCTTTAATTTAGTAATTTTTGTCAACCCTCATCAACCATGCTAGATTGAATTCACTGGCAAAGTGAGCAAGGGGCCCATGTCCAGGCATAGCCTGGCCACTAGGTTGAACATAGCAAACACAAGCCATGTGTACCATCCCACAGATCACTCAGCACAGATCAGGCTTCATAGAACAGATGTCTGGGATGTAGCATTACCTCACAGAGCGCTTCAAAGTGCCACACAACCATATGCCCACATATGCAATGGGTAGAATATTCACTTTTATTAATTAAATTGGTGGACATGTGAGACTCATGTGGGATTAGTAGGCACAGGCTGCAGAGAGCAGAGCCTGCAAATAGTTGAGGACCATCTGGGCCATGGCCCAGCCTGTGCCAGAGTTACTGTGGCAGGAGTAGTGATGCATGGAGTGATGTCCCTGTAGACCTGCTGAACCATAGATGTTCCCAGAAAGAGCTATCTGTCCCACTGGTAGACCTGATATCTGTAACATGGATAATATAAGGAATGGTGACTCCAGACCGGCAAACTCCAGATCGCCCAGCATGCCGCAGCAAGACTAATCCTCAACATCCCCCATCGCAGTCACTTCACCCAACACCTCTGCAGGCTTCACTGGCTCCCAATCGAATGAAGAATAACCTTCAAATTCCTCATCCATGCAGAAAAGGCCCTTCACAACTCCGCAACAATATACCTGAACAACTGCCTCTCCTTCCACGTACCCAAAAGACATCTCCGATCAGCTGACCTCCATCTGTCCACCGTCCCATGCATCTACAAGACCAGAACGGGAGGAACGTCCTTCTTCTACCTCGCAGCTAAGGCCTGGAATGACCTTCCCCTACACCTCCGGCAACCTCCTACACTGCCCCAGTTCGGGAAGGACATCAAGACCTGGCTCTTCAGATGACCATAGCACTCAATGGAGCTGCCCCCCAGCACCTTGAGACCCTCACAGGTGAGTAGTTGCTCTTTACCAACCCTGATTCCATTGAAATGACCCATCGCCCTGAAGGTGCAGACTATGGGGGTCTTCAACCAGTGTGGTGTCCATTGCAGAACGAGGTGGGTGGATCTGTGGTGCTGGACCTGGAAAATAGTGAAGGTGCAGTCTAGGAATTCCTCCCTTCCATAGGGGCATGTGCCAGACCCTGACCCCCCTGATGAACTGCTTACTGGCTGTGGCCTGCCCGGAGCTTGATGGGTAGCTGAGGGCCCAACAGCAGCTATATGGGGCTAAGTCCTGGCCAGAGTGATACATGTTATATTGTCAAATTTGAGTGTTACAGACAGACATTCCCCGATATTTGTGGTGGCCCTTGTACCACACACAAGATGAGTAATTGTTAGTGTAGGTCTGGTAGTAGGTGCATGCTGCTGTGCTGTGCCTATTGTCCTTCTGACCTGAAACACAGCAGCGTCCTATCCCCATCCATTTTTCTCCTCTTCAGAAGACACCTGTCTGAGTGAAGTGAGTAATCATCTAATGTCCTTAGTAAACCTGGGTGACATTTGTACCACACAGGCAACTTGTTTTCTGTGTGTGAGAAGTGATGTTCCATCACTACTGTCTCTCATTTGGTGGTTACACTATTACATGACATAGAATGACAGTACAAAGGTTCCCATTAGTAAGTACTGCTCATGCCGTGAAATGAGAGTGCAAACATCACTGGTGCCATCAGCATTCATGCCTACATGTTGGCATCTGCAGTAGAGTTTCAAAACACTCATTATCTGACCATTTACATGCATAAGGGAGTGAGATGTAGCACTGTAGGGATATATATGTGAGCGACTACACTTATCCTTACAAGTCAATCTGAGTGTGCAAAAGCAAAGAGTGTGGTGATGTGCCTGCCCATTGGGACTCACGTGATCCCATACTCATGTCATTGATAACCAGTGACACCTAAAACCGTCAAATGTGTCTTGGCCTGTGAATTTACAATCTCTGACTGGTGTTATCACCTGTACCAAACAGGATTAGGGATACTCATGTGGCTGTATGGAGTCTTGTGCTATATGAATTCTGAATTTCTATCTACCAAATGTGAGTAACCCAATGTTTTCAGGGTATTCTTTATGCTAAATGTGATACATAGCTAAACTATCTGTGTCCAATTTGCATTTGAGTTTTTAGTTAGTGGACATAGGATGTAAATGGGAGTGCAAAGTGTCATCAGTCTGCAATTAGCATTTGCATGTGACATGATGTCTGCCACTACACTAATTGGTGGTATATTGGTGTTGAACTTGCCCTTTAGCACATCCTGCTGTGTTATGAGTAATAGTCGATTTTTCAACTCTGAGCCTTGTGTGATTCTCAAAGTTGTATCCATCCTATTTGGTTACATCATATTACAATGGTATACCACAAGTGCCAAAGTGTACACAGTGATCAACTATTCTAATATGGACATGAGTATGGAGTATAGTCAATTCCATCAGTGCATTTAGGCCTTTCTAGGGTCATGTCATGAGTAGAACCAAATGTTTGCAGCTTACATACCATGCATGCATGCATGTGGACATGCTAAATTTGAAGCCTAAAGAATGAATAATGATGTTGGTGTGATATGCACACTTCATCAATGTTTTCTGAGGATTTGTGATGCTCAGTTGTGGAAATGCAGTTGCAATGACCCCATGCTAAATGCCATTTTAGATGCAACCAGGGCAGGCAAAGGAGAAGGGGGCAACATCATTGGGGACACAGCTGGTCACAGCGGTTATGGATGTTAGACGTCACACATGAAGGGACCCAGTGACCGGGAGGGTGTGAGGAGTGCCACGTAGGATAGCAGCTCGAACTCTTCATCTCCAAGGTCTTCCTCAGGTGGACACTCAGGAGTGGTGGCAGACCCCTCAGGATTATTAGCACCTCCATCCTTGTCCAACACCCTCAGTTCGATCGCCACATTCCCTGTTGTCTCCCAAAAAGTTGGCTGTTCCCGCTCTCCTAAAAGAAGAACAGTCTCTTTTGCTTCAGGCACCTCAGCCCCTGCCCATGTCAGCCTGCTGCCCTGAGTTAGGAGGGGATTGACTTCCCGAGGACCATCTCTATGGGTCAGAATGCAGTCCTGAATGCCATCCAAGCACAAGGCAACCAGCTGACCCAGATGGCAGCCTACCTGGAAGCCACTGACACTGCAATGTGTGGCCTACATACATATTTTCAGTCTCTGGCCTCCTCCTTCACCGCAGCCCTCCACCCATTACAACTTTCCACCCCACCTTCTGCCCCTTACCCATCCAAATTCCCTATTCCCATTCTTATCCCAAGCACGCCCACACCTAAGCAAGCACTCACTTTAACAAACACAAGCACCACACACAAATACGAAACATCCCAAAAACTAAAACATTCACACAAGCAGATGCCCATCCCCCACCATCCCAGCATACCCACAGACAGCGCAACAACACATACAGAGCCCTCCACAGACACAACCATACCTGCAGACAACACAGCAACACACACAGACCCCTCCACAGACACAACCATACCTGCAGACAAAGCTGCAACACACACAGGGCCCTCCACAGACACAACCATAGCTGCAGACAACACAGGAACATGCGCAGAGCCCTACACAGACTCAACCATACCTGCAGATACCACAACAACACACACACAGCAAGTCCACAGCACACACAGGCACACAGGCAAATACTCCCAGTCACCCACACAACAGAGAGCAACATCACATACAGTGCAGACAGCAGACACTGCTCATACTTCTACTCCCTCTTCCTACCAACTCAAACACCATCCCGAACATCCTATCTGTTTTCCATGTGATGATGTCTTGTCTGTCCTAGCCCTTACACCTGTGAAACCTGGCCCCACCCTCTCAAAGTCTCAAAAAGCTTAACCACGCCCAAATCTATCCTTCCACTTCCCGCTCTACCCCAGAGAAACAGCATTCCCACTCCCTGAACCCTGCCCCAAATGAAAAAAATGAAAAAAAAGACCCAAGGACAAACACACCCCTTCTACTTCCCACTCCAAACTTTGAGAAACAGCATCCCCACCTGTGTGATCCCAGCCCAAAACCCTACCAACCCAAGAAGACCCCTCCCAAGTCAAATCCACCCCTCCTAAACTTCCCTCCTCTCAAGTACCGTATTCGAGGTGCCTGTTGTGCGCAATGGATGCCCCTTTGTGAGGAGGTTCCCTGGCAGTGCCAGCAAGGGCAAGTTTGGTGACAGAGCATTGTGCTGTGGCACATGACATGATATGGAATGGCCATTGGCCTTTGCTTCCCTTGATGGGTTGTTCGAATTGAAATAAAACTTTTCCTATTTTTGAAGACAGTGGTCCTGCCATTACTATTCTACATACTTGATGTTCTTGTGTTGTTCATGATGGGTGACTACAGTTGGGTTTGTTTGATCCCTGACAGCTGATCCATTTGAAGTGGTAGTATGATGTGTCCTTGGGCCCAGTGCTGGACGTACACAGTCGAAAGGGTAATGTTGTATGGATGTATATGTGGGATGAACTCAGATTGTTGCAGACATTGCATTAGTGTTATATGATATGGCAATTATTTCAGCTTGTCCTGGCCATGGTACACATCATTTAGTTTGCAGTTGCCCCTATGATGTAAGGTGTGTTCAAGTTAGATATTTGTTTATCCACACATGGATGGTGTTAACTTGTCATACATTTGTGGAGTTCTGCATGGACATGTGTTCATTTTCCTGTGGGTACCTACTTTATCTAGATGTGTGACACATGCAATTCATGCTGTGCTTGCTTTCATAAATTGCAATTACACATGATTAAGTGAGACTCCAATACAGAGTTGCACCTAAAATGTGTTTTTCACTGTAATGACGAATCCATACAGATGTTTGTTTGACATCAAAACAGGACTCAGGATGTGAGCAATGTGAGTGTGTCACATTCACTATTGCATCTCAGATTGAGGTGCAGTCACAGGGGCTCATCATAGTTGTAGTGGTTTCTATGTGGTTTCTATGTGGACTTACCAAAACTAGACTGGACTGGTTCCCAGACCACCAAACCTGTAATCAGCTTTGGAAATTTTTTTTTTTACCTGAAGTAAATCATGACTAAAGTTATAATTATTTTTGTTCTGGAATCTAATGTGTTTTTGGCCTTCTCCACAGAATTTCATAGCCATCTTGATTAGGAGAAGGTTTTCACATATGTTGAAATGAAACAACAATGTATGTCATATGTTTAAACTGTTTAACTACTATTTAAAATGTTTGCACCATGTTAAGATGTGTTGTTTCTTTTTCTTTTTTGGGAAATATATTCCATCTATTTCTTTAGGGTTGCTGCATTTTGCATTGTGTTACATCGATTTATAAAGATGTTGAAAAAATATGTGTAGGGTTGGAATGTATTGCGTTGACTTGCAATGTGTTGCATTGTGTTGTGTTTTGTTGCATGGAAATGTGCTCATTTTTGGCATAAGAATGTTGTCAAAAAGTGTGATATCTATAAATATATGGATATTGTCTATCTACATTTTGTGCTTAATATGTTAGTTCACATTCCTAGCTATTGCTTTTTTTTTTTAAGTTGCATTGTAAAGGTTTGCATGGTAAAAGTATGCATGTTTGCAGTTTGTGTGGCAGTGGTTCATATAATGTAATTTTATGCATGTTCCTGGTAAAGACATGCGTGGTAAAGACATGTATGGTAGTGGTATATGTGTGGTAAAGACTGCGTGGTAAAGGCATACGTGGAAAAGGCGTTGTAACATCACACAACCTACAAATACACACATAAACAACAATGCACAACTCTACTTGAAGTCTCTCCTGCTTCAGACAACCAACACATCAAACAGTGCCTTCACCTCATCTAGACCTCTATGTCAAACACCTAGCTGAACCTCAATCCAACTAAGGAAGAATTCTGTTATTTGCCAAGTGCAACAAGGAGGCAAAAGTACAAAACTGGCTCAATAACATGAACCTTGATTGTTCAAACCCCAACTTTTACTGAAAACCGAGTCACTTGGAATCATCTTGGACAACAGCATCACCCTCAAAGAACTCATTGTAAAATACACAAAGCCAGCCTTATGCTAGCCATCTCTTCCAAATGAAATAACATAAATTCTTGTAGAATGCAGAAACAGAACTGCTGTTCAAAGCTTCTTGCATCTGGGTGGTGCTAATTCCCTGCTTCCTGGCCTTCCGTACTCCGCATAGACACCTTTTAAAGGCATCATATAAGCCATAGCATGTATCACTCATGACCTGAAGAAATCTCACATCACCCTGATTCTGATGGAAGTCCATTGTCTCGCTTTGCTGACTAGCACCATCTTCAGAACCTGCTGGATCCTTCATAAAGACATCATAACCAATACCCCTGCTTAGCTTTCAGACATGACCACTATCTCTGGTGACTATTAGTTCACCTGCAGTAATGAGACGGTGTACCTGGAGCCTACGAGGTGTAAAAAGATGTGGCACCACATGCCCATGTTCGTCGGGTCCACCTCAATACTGCTCCAATTTAGCAGAGTATTGTGTGCATTTCTTTAAAGACCACTGCAACACAATGAAGCAAATAACCTCTAACCAGATACATTTTCTTTCACTCATTGACTGCATGCTTTTTTTGACCCTATGCTGTGATAATTTTCCTTTTGAGTAGGTTTGTGCTATAGAAATCCAACATACATGTCACTGATTAGACACCCAATAAGCTCCACGTATTTAGCAGAAGAGTTATGAACCATGGTCCGCGGTCTCTGACCTGATATGCAGTGTTGGGCATGTGTAACCACTAGAATGGAGAATATAATTCAATGGGTCATGTACTTGTATTCACATATGTGAAGACAATTAACAACTCATGATCTGCAAGAACAGCAACATTATGCTGACAAGATGGTAAGCTGATCATAAAGCATGTGGTGTGACTGCACCAACTAAAATGCAATTGCCCAGTTCTACTGACAACAACAATTACCGACCAATATCACGCCTGCCTCTGCCTTCAAACATTTGCGAAAAAATGATGAATATAGAGCTGCCTAAATATATTCAGGACAATCAACTATTAGACTCAACTCATTTTGGCTTTAGACCAGGACATAGTTCCGTAACGGCCCTGGTCAAAGCAACAGAAGAGTTAAGTATGATGGTGGATAATGGGGATTCCGCAGTCAGGATCCTTTTGGACTTATCAGCTGCGGTTGATACAGTTGATCACAAAACTCTTATCCACTGTTTAGCGAATATAAAGATTAAGGATAAAGCTCTAGCTCTGCTTACTTCCTTTCTTAATAATAGGAAACAAATTATAGCATTCGGCAAATATGAATCAATACCTTATTCATTGCCTTGAGGAGTGACACAGGGATCATCCTTGAGCCCCACTCTTTTTAATATGTACAGGCCAAAGTTGGCCCCTCTTATTAAAAGCTTTAAAATGGTTGCAATCTCTTATGCTGACGATAAACAATTGATAATCTCTGCGGCCAATAATGACTGGTCAGGACCCCAGAGATGTTGCTACTGTATGGAGGCAGTCAGCGGCTGGATGAGCAGGCATTGCCTGAAACTCAACTCAGGAAAAACTGTGTTTATCATATTTGGGTAGCCCTCTCCATCAAGGTCCCCTAGTTGGTGGCCTAAGCAACTTCCTCAACCCCCACTTCCCGTTCCCAAAGCGAAAAACTTGGGAGTCCTCATAGATGACAATCTCAATATGGGAGCCCAAGTGTCAGGATTGGTTTCCTCAGCCTTCTACATACTACTGCATTCCTGACAACTATAGGAAAAACGTGATTACTGCACTTAGTCCTTTCAAAATTGGACTATTGCAATAGCCTTTATTTAAAAGCGCAAGAAAAGCATTTAAGTTGGTTGCAATTGGTGCAAAGTGCTGCCGCTAGAATGATCCTGAAGTTACCTTAATGTCATTCCATCCCTAAGGGACTTCGAAAACTACACTGGCTTCCAATTCGCAGTCGGGCAAAATTTAAAACCTTATGTCTTTCACATAAAAGACCGTATAATACAGGCCCAGAGTTTTTTAGGAATGCTTTTAAATGGTACACCCCTAACAGAGATCTTCGCTCTGCAAACTCCAATACCCTAATTATTCCTAAAATCAAAAAAGCAAACTGGGGAGATAGGAGCATCTTCTATGGTACAGTTAAGTTATGGAATAACCTTCCACCACACATCAGAGTCATTTCTTCCTTGTTGACATTCAGAAAGGAGATTAAATCCTGGCTATTCAATACCTAAAGCGCTTTTTTTCTAGCATGTCTTTAGTTTAGATAGCGCCAAGACACCCTTGGGTATTCATGCACTTTAAAATATTCCCTGACATTAACATTAACATTAACATATTGTTCTCTATCATTCACCAACATTGTATCAATGCACAATGGGCATTCTTTGGGGGAAGGTTTAGATGTGCTCACCAAGTAGATATATACTGTGTGAGTGATATGCCCCTATATTGTATTGTGTGCCATTGTTCCTAAGGAGCATGGAGCCACGGGGCCCTCTGCACACCAATAATGTGTATGCCTTTGGTGTTCAGCTGCAATTCACTATACAGCATATTAATGAAACCTGAAACATCAAGAAAGTATTCTCTGTACTCACTATGTGCAGGTGTTTAGGAAACAAAATCTGCATGTCTTAAATTCTTCAATACATTTGTGAACCTTGTCACCGTTCTAAAAATGTGGACTCATATCATTCATCGGAGGTTCTGGATCCTGTATTATAAAGTTGTATTTTATTCTTAAATAGTTGTCAGGTGCTTTCTTACCATTTCCCAGATTTAAAATGGCATTTTGCAAAAATGTTTGTTATTGTTATTTTTTTGCTACTATTTTTACACGACAAGGCTTTCCAGGAGAACCTTCAGTGTTATTCAACCTGTTTTTTTGGGTGGGATGTTCAGCTTGTGATCGCTGGGTTTTTCTAATTGTCATTTTATCTCATGATAACATCCTATGTCTTAAAACTGCAAGCAGCAAAATCAACTTTGAATTAAAAAATGAGTCAGGCAATGTTACTGGAGATTTTGACCCAAAGTCTGTAGTAGCAATTTTACCAGGTGGATCATTTCAAAGTGTTTAGTAGGACGTGTAAAGTTTGCGACTTTGGAGTAATGCAAATTTGTCCATAAAATATTTTGTACAATTGTATAAAACGTATAGGGAATGATTTGAAATTTGGATGACAGTGTGCTTAGTTGCAAAATATGAAGGGCTACCCTGTTCTCCAAACTGTGGTGACTGTTAAGTCCTCCACCACACTGACTGATGCAAGTTCATCCCCCAAGATCTTTATCAAACCTATGGAAGTGAAGATGTCCAGTGCTAAAAAAAAGGGTTGAGTTTCATCAAGTGGTTCAAAGTGGTGTCAAATAGAGATTGAAAGCAAAGGTTTAATTTTCAATATTGGCCCTTGAAGAGTTGAGGTGGAAGTCTCCATTGTATTGACAACTACACTTCAACACTGTATATCGCTGTATATGGTCTCCCCAAATCATCATTCACCTATCAGATCTTCTGAACAGGTGTAGTAAAGTCACAAGGAAGCAGTGCATACCTTCCTTAGCCACATTTTCTAAAACATTATATACACCTGGCAGCTGCCACCTCTCACACATATATGAAAATGGTGTTCTTCCACTCTCCTCATCACCCTCACCAGCCGTCCCATGACCAAAAAGATAAAACAATACATGTCATTCTGCTGCCCCCTGTCACTTCCTCAGCAATACTCTCCCCCAAATAAAAATAATTAGACAATTTTTTTTTACATCTTGCCACTGTCCTTGACTCCAAGGTCCCAACTGCGGAACAATGCATTCCAAATATAAAACAAAAATGGCATACTGCCATTTCCTCAGTCACCACACTCTATGACATCTGCCCACCTACAGAGAGCAGTGCTCAGTGAGAGAGCTTAGAGCCTGTGCTGTGATGACAGTTGCCGCTTCCATAAAAAAATCGTGTCCTTTGTCTGCTTTCAGAAGAGAGCCGCTGCTTACAGATAGACTCAGGCTGGCAGGACTAAAAAAATCACCCACATTCCTGACCCCCCTTAGGTCTGCAGAGAACTAAGGGGCAGATTTACGTTCCCTGGCGCATCCCTGCAAATCAGCAGGGATGCGCCAGGGAAGATGCGTCCCGCAAGTTTGCCCTTGCACCACCGCAGATGCGCCGAATTTACAATGCGATGCATCGTGGCGCAAGGACAAGCAGATGCGTGACGCATCTGCCGGTGTAAGGTTGGTGCAGTGCTGAAGTTGTGTCGCAAGCACGACGCAACTCCAGCACTGTTACAACCTGCCCTATCCCTAACATGGTGCGTCACGCCTTACGCCTGCTTGAAGCAGGCGTAAGGATTTGACGCACCAGCGTCGGAAAAGTGACTGTGTGAAATCTTGTACATTTCACGCAGTCACTTTTCCGACGCTTTTTCCGATGTAACGCCCACCCTGCATACATTAAACCTGAAGCGGGTTTAATGTGGCGCAGGGCTTTACAACTTGACGCATCTCCCTAGATGCGTCACGTTGTAAATCTGTCGCAGCATGGCGCTAGCTTTGCGCCGCCGCTGCGTCACAAAAGTGACGCAACGGTGGTGCAAAAGTGGCGCACGGGGCTTGTAAATCTGCCCCTAAGAGAGATGGAAGAACGCGGGTGGGACAACAGGTCATTATCTGAAAATCCTCTTCTTCTCTTCAGTCTTTGGAGACCCTGTCAAAATGCTGGAAGATCAGGGAAGAGTTTTCCTGACTGGCTGCTCTTCCTGGAAGCTGCATCCACCAAAAAGACTGAGGACTGCATACCATGTGGATCTATTGATAAGATAGTATAAGAAACATCCAGTGACAAGGATTTTAATGAATATTTACACATGTGAGAGTAAAGCTTTGAAAGTTGCTAGGGTATGTACAAACTCTGAGCACCCGCTTGAAGGCAATAGCAAGTTTACTGTATGCCCAGGTAGAGGCATAATAATTTATTTCATGATCAACTCTGTAATTTAGTGTGACAAGCATAGATAATGGCCTTCATTTCTTACTGTAATTTATCTGATTGATATTTGCAATAACATTGATAAAATACTCTGCATCGATATGCTTCGATTTATTTGTTTAGGCTGAATTTTAAAATTCATTGACTGCACATGCTGGACAGATTATGGCTTTTAAGGCTATATGTCTGAGATGTTTGTTTTTATGTATCGGTATCAGCTTACAAGTAGACCTGGATTAACATACATATTTGTCAGGAAATATGTTTATAATGTGAAGTGATGTCCTTTTAGGACTTTTAGATTTTTGGAACAATTTTTTTGAAATATGGACTTTCTATCTACAATAGGATATTGCATGAGTCTATTAATGTTAACATATAACGTTTTGACATGGTACAAGAAATTGCTTAATGCACTGTAGTACACACTTGTAATTGTGAACATTTAAGTTGAGAAGAGCTGTGAGTATTATATATACCTGAAATATTGAATTTGTTTAGTTGCAACTTGAATTCAGGAGAGAGTCTCTATGACAGGGAAAAGACATACGGATGTAGGGGAAACATCTGCATAAGTCCTTTCTCTGCAGTGAAGGAACCATGGTTCATTGTAACGAGATATATATATCGTTTTATAATGTTATGCCTTCGTGCGTACACATAGCTTGTCTTTTATTTAAACAATGTGATGACGGTTAACTACTTGCTAATTACTGAAAAGGCATATGAAAATCTTTATACAATTGGAATGTATTTTACTCGACACTGTCACTGTGTTGAATTAATTCTCAAATATGGAAAGCATTAAACAAAGACCCATTGGTCTTCAAGACTGAATGTCAAAATGATCAAGTTAAGCATTGCAAACACCATATGTTTTGCTTTCAACTTGACAGTTGACTTATACTTTCTTTTACAAGTTTTGTGGTTAGTATCATACTGAATGCTTTTAAAATGAGTTGATATCTGTTAACAAATACCCATTTTGAAGACAATAAATAGGGGTTCATCATTGTTTCTTGCCCAAACAGGCAACAACATCTACCTGTAGCATGTTATATCGCATGTTTAAAACCTATATGCCACAATGAGCAGCAGTCTCCAATAGTTAATATTGTGATTTAATTGCGTTTTGACATTTTCACATAGGACCGTATTGTTCTCAGTGCGATTTGCTGCTCCGTATACATACTGATGTCTACAATAACTTTTGCATATGCAAAATAAATCTGAATTCAGCTAAGCCTCATTTTCCTAGTCATTTTACAATATCCTACAATTAACACAGAAGCCTTTGGCTCATCAACGAAATAAAACTGGCATTCAACATTCTTTGTATATACTCTTCAAAATATATTTTCATTAACTTTCAATTGAATTGCATATATTGAAAAACTCATCAGTATGCATGTTAACAATACATTTTTCTACGAAATGTATGTTTAATCAATGTTTTTCCAAACATGTATGTTTCACTTTCACTCGTATTCATGGAAAGTAGAAGACTGAGGAGTGCGTTTCTTTATCAGTTCATGACAGGCACTTTTAATTTCTATGAATCCATTTGGAAACACAGGGCCTGATTCATAAATGTAAATGAGACTCTGCAGTCAGACAGGGCAGGCCTAAGGACCTGATTACGAGTTTGGCAGTCTTGCAGCGGGCCGCAGAGCCAGCACCCTGCTACAAGACCACCAAATGCAGTCATACCGCCCATCAGATTCCAGGTCGGGTGGTCCTGCTGCAGAGGTCTCACGATAGTGTGCCTTAGTCTGTATGGCCCTTAATTTTACACATAGGGAGAAAACTGCCTAAGAGTTTCAGTATTACTTCCTTTTGGCCTACAGAGACAATGAGGTATCAAGATGAATTCTGCAGGTTCCAAAAAGATATCTGTACAGTGTATGGGTCATCTAGAATTACCATAATTCTCTAGCCCATTTCAGGATCAGAGCCCAAGCCTTTGTCACCCCGCTGTGCCAGGTTAATTACATTTCTCTCTGGCAGCAGGAACAAGGAGATGAAGATGTTAAGGATAATGGTGAGTTGCATGCTCATTGGGTTCATTGTGAGGTTGTAGAGGTGGTGGGGGCAGGGGTTAGTGGGCGTCCCAGAGTGGATGGAAGACAAGATGTCTTAGGTGGTCAGGGCAGTGAGCGGTGACCAGGTGGTGATGGTTTGGCTGGTGTTTGCTGGTTGCTTGAGGTCGTAGGAGTGGTTGTTGGTGGGTTGGATGTTGAAATTGTTGTAGATTTTGGTGATCTTGCTGTGGAAGTAGTCTGAGAGGGTGTGGCAGAGTTCTTGGGAGGGTGGATGATGTTCTCTATGGCTGTTGGTTTGGAGAATGTTTTCAGTAACTATTTTGAAGAGTTCATTTGTGTGGTTGGCATCGAAGTTGATGCGAGTCAGGATGGCTGCTTTTTGTTTGGCTTCTTTGATGTGCCGGTGATAGTTGATGAGGGCTGTTTTGTGAGCCACTCTGTCTTTGGGGTTCTTGGTGGCACAGCAACATTTCTCAAGATGATGGCAGTTGCGCTTGGTGGTCCTGAGTTCTGGGGTGTACAGCGGGCTCTTGTTGGTTTGTGTAGGTTTCACTGGGGTGACTATGTTAGCACAGTCCATGATTCAGGTGGTGAAGTTCTGGACAGCCTGGTTGAGGTGTGTTGAAGCCTCAGTTTGGGAGGTGCTTAGCGTGTGTGGCCACTGAGTTTTTGTGACCTTGCTCCAGCTGCGGTGGTAGGAGTTCTGCTGCCTGTTGGGTGTCGGTGATGGTGAAGTGTACAACGGTTTGGTCAGTCCAGGTGAGTTCTGTGGAGTGGTTGAATTTGATTCTGTCACTGGAGGTGAAGATGGGGATAAGTGTGTGTCCAGCTTTGTGCGTAAGTTCTGTGACCAGTTGGGTAAGCCTAATGTTGATCAAGTTCTCCAGGAGTGCAATGGAGTTGGTGTCATTGGGGAAATTGATGTGGAAGTTGCGGTCTCCGAGTAGGACATAGTGGTGTGAGTTGATTGCTAGGGGGCGATGAGGTTGGGGATGGAGTTGCAGAATTTTACTCCGGGTCCCAGGGGTCTGAGACAAGGGTGCCTCTTATCGTTATATAGCAAAAATCTGTAGTAGGAAGTTGAGGTGTTCCATGAGAGGTGTGAGGTCGTCATTGGTGACGGTGCTTCTGATGGTTTTCTTGAAGATGATGGCGATACCTCCACCTTGTTTGTATTTGCTGTCATGGTGTTTCATCTTGTAGACTTTGAGAGTGGTGGTGGTGATGTCAGGGTTCGTGGAGGTGTTAAATGTTAAACCACATTTCGGTGATGAAGGCATCATCCATAGAGAGAGTGGTGATGGTGTCCCAGATTTCCATGGCATGTTTGCAGAGTGAGTGGGCATTTATCAGGATACAATGGAGTGATCACAGGTGTTCTTGGTCTTATGAGCAGGTGTGGTGTGGGATCTTTCGTAGGCTGTGTCACAGGAGAAGTGTCAGTGTCAGCAAGTGAATGGTCCTTTGGTGGATTGTGGGGAGGAGAAGACTCAGCTGTTTCGACATACGGGGGCCAGGTCCAGAAGTACCATGGTGGCGTACCATTGGGTGGCAGAAGACCAGGGGTCCTTGCACTGGACACTGTACAAGCAGCACTGTGTTGGTGTCTGCTGTGCAGTGATGCTGCAACCTCCATTAGTGGTCCTTGTGGTCATCGCAGTACAGAAAGCACAGGGACAGCATGCGGCTCAGGGACAGCAGTTAGTGCAAGGATAGCAGGCAGCTCAGGGCCAACAGGTGACTCAGGGACAGTGAGCAGAGCAAGGACAGTGGGGTACAGTACCTTAATCTAGGGGTTGGCCAAAGAGCCTCCTCTGGGTTCTGATAGGCTCAAACAAGCCCTCCCTTGGCCCATGCACCTTCCACAATATGGGAGCACCAGGCGGTCTATATCCTGCACGAGGAGTTGCAAAAAAAGTGATTACCAGTTGGCTCCACCACAGCTCCCCATGTCTGGGGGCAATGAAGTGGCTACCACATTACATATTCCCTGGCTGCATGAAGAGAGGCTGCCACTCATGAGTCGGTGGAGCAGCTAGAGATGGGCTTCCTGGACTTGTCCTAATGTCAGGAGCACATGGGGTGCCTGGCTAGGACGAGGCTCCCCAAAAAAAAGAGAAAACAGGTGTGTGGCTTCCCCAGGACAGTGGAAGGGCCAATGCAAAAATGTTCACCTCTCCTGGAGGAGTGCCAGATAATTCGCTGCTGGACTCTCCTAGTTGCCAAATTGCTTTACTCGTGGTGGCCTCAAGATAACGGGGCCACCATCAACAACACAATGGAAGCATGGAGCAGTAGCTCCCCTCAAAGAGTTTTTAAAGCTACGCTTCGAAACTAAGACCACTCTGGTATTTTCCTGATTCTTTCATAGCACTCACCAGGCTGCAGGCTAGCTCTACAGTTGGGAGTGCTGTGCTCTCTAGGGATTTATTTTTTGGTTACATCATTTGTCACTTGATAGTATATAAAGGAGATGCATTTACTGAAGCGCCATCTAGGAGCTAAGTCTAAGGTTGCATGTCCATGTAATTAATTTGTAATGTTCTCTAGGGGCTGTTTTTATGATTGCATTTTCGTGGTGAAAATGTATTAAAATATATACAAACACAGATTTTGCTAATTTTAAACGCTTTATTGGGATAATAATTTTGACAATGATCATTGCTCACAGTGTATATATTTTATTAACAGTAATAAGTGCATTTACGCAGGATTTTTATTATTGATGATTGCATTTCTCTACAAAGTGATGTCTTTAACATGTGGTTTGTTTATCTTGAACCTTGGATCGCACCAGTAGACTTACATTATATAGTTGCCTCACCCCTTTAGGAGGTCAAAAATTATTCTCAATATGCCAATGTATAAACTTGTAAATTACAGTATGGAATTTAGTAGTGTGTGAGTGTGTGTAATAAAGTAACTTTTCATTTTTCTAAGAAAAAGGCATTGATTGGACAACTATTTATTGGATGTTACTATTAAGTGCCAGCTAACGATGATTACTATCCCACACCACCTTCCCTTATTAGGCCTCATACTGCTCTGTCTCACTACCCGGAGGGAGTTAAACCCTACAATGGGGTGCTTAGTTCCCAGTAAGGAGAATTGTGGAGCTAAAACTTGTGCAGGACACACAACTAATATCCCCAATTTCCTACAATATTCATAGGCAGGGCACCTGAATTTAATCAGGTCAGCATTGTTATTGTTTTCATACTAGCCCCTTAGGCCACCCTAATTTTCACATTCCCCAAAAATATTTTCCTGACTCAAATGAGTCAGACATAACTAAAATGTTGGTCAGAGTTCACTGCAGCAAAACACTCTTTGCAACGGTGAACAACCTTTACAATGCAACTGTTACAACGCACTACACTTACAACGAAATTTTTACAACGCAACATCCACTACAACGCATTCCATTACATAGCATGAAACTACAACGCATGTTTAAAAACTACCTTTACAACGCATTCCATTACATCGCATACTACCTTTACAACGCATACCATTACAACGCAATCCAACACTTACCCTACTGTTGCACCCCCTGGAGTTAGAATAGTAATTTTTACCCCTATACTATGCTAGGATTCTAGCTGTGAAACTCTCACTTTTCAGCATGTAATGCAGGACTATGCACTAAATTCAACATTTTGCCAAGCCCAGCCCCTTGGAACTTTATACAACCCTTTCAATTGCGACCAAAGTGTCTATACTGGAGTAAAACTTAATTTTCCTGAGTTACATCTCATCACTTAGTGTTGCCAAACAAATGTAATCTGTGATAAAGTTAGGATTCACCTTGTTCACATGAAAGGAGTTTTCCTTTAGCTGTTTTTGGTGCATCATACTGTGTGTGAGGTTCACCCCCAATCTTTATCTCTCCAGACTATCATTTTTAGGTCTTGCATATATAATAATAATAAATAATAATAAAAGGGATCTTATCGTGCGCAAACATAGCCCAATGGGCGTCAAGGCGCCTAATTCCAAAACCAGCTCATAACAGAGCCCCTGCAGCTCAACCTGTGTAAGCTCTAGAGAAGCACCAAGTTTTTAGGGCCTTTTTAAACAGCGCTAAAGAGGGTAAGGTCTTCAACTCCGTCGGCAAGATGTTCCAGAGTTGTGGAGCAGCGACTGAAAAAGCCCTGGCTCCCCATCTCGTGAGCTTAAAACGAGGGACAACAAGTTGGAATAGTCCCGAAGAGCGCAAACACCTTGTGGGGTGGTAACGAGTAAGCAGAGAGCTGATAGCGCCTTTAGATCCATCCTCGAGTGCTCTATAGGTCAGACACAGAATTTTGAAATAAATTCTGTGCTGAATAGGCAGCCAATGAAGGTCTCTCCTCGCAGCAGTAGCAGAAGAGGCCCTGGACAGATCCAGGACAAAACGTGCAGCAGCATTCTGCACGATTTGCAGTCGATGTATAAGGCCCTTGTTGGATTCCATGTAGAGAGAGTTACAATAGTCCAACCTGGAACCAACAAGGGCGACTGCAATCTGCTTGCGTGCTTGAAGAGACAAATAGCTGCGAATTCTGTTGAGCGTCCTGATCACGCCCCAGCAGGTCGAAACAGTCCGATTCACCTGTAAGGACATCGAGAGTGAAGTATCAAACACTACACCCAGATTTCTGGCAGATAGAGAGGGAGTGGGGCAGGTGCCAAGAGAGGAGGGCCACCACTCACTCGACCAAATATCTTGGTCCTTCCCAAAGATCAGGACCTCAGTCTTGTCGCCATTTAGCTTCAGGGAGTTGGTAACCATCCAATCCGCAACGAGTTGCATACAGGACCTGAAGCTAAAGGCAGATGTTATAACAGAGGACTGAGTTAGTGAAACCACGATCTGGGTGTCATCGGCGTATGATACCACCTCCATCCCCTGCGATCTTACTAGCCTAGCAAGGGGGGCCACGTAGATGTTAAACAGGGTCGGACTTAATGCCGACCCCTGTGGCACCCCACATTGCAAAGACTTTGCTGGGGAGAGGTGGTTGCCGAGCATCACTCTCTGTTCCCTATCAAGGAGAAAGGAGTTGAGGAGACTCAGGGCCGAGCCAATGACACCTGCCTCCCTAAGCCGAGATGTTAGAATGGCAGGAGACAGAGTGTCGAATGCGGCTGTGAGGTCCAATAGCACAAGGACAGTTGTTTGTCCAGCATCAACCTTGCGTCGGATGTTATCGACTACAAAGGTGAGGGCAGATTCTGTGCTGTGATGCTTTCGAAATCCATGCTGGGTAATGTCAAGATACTCCGAAGCTTCAAGAAAAGAGGATAGATGGCGATTCAGGTGTGCTTCTAAGATTTTAGCGGGTGCAGGGAGCAGAGAAATAGGTCTAAAATTTTTCAAGAGGCCAGGATCGAGTGAAGGCTTCTTAAGGAGCGGCTTCACAATGGCCTTATTCCATATTGATGGAAAAATACCTTGAGCAATTGCCTTGTTCATCACCTCAAGTAAGGGAGGAAGGAGACTGTTCCTACACTCTTTTAGCCTTTTGAGAGGCAATGGATCTAGTGGAGAGGAGGATTTCGTCTTGCCTAGAAGAAGGTTCAAACCTCCAAGAGACATAGACGGAAAAACAGAAAGGAAGCTAGAAGGGACTATATCCAGTGTCTCGAAAGAGCTTATGCCTGGAGGGAGATTGTCGGCCAAGGAGAGGCGTTGTACTTCCAAGGAGGTGTGAATATCAAAGATTTTTGTGTGAAAAAAGTCTGCAATGTCGTCACAAAGACGTTGAGAGCTGACTACGGGATCTGGAAGTTGGAGGGAGCACAGCGAGTCAGCAATTTTAAAGAGCTCCCTAGAGGAGGTAAGTGAGCTGGTAAGATTGGAGAAGTATTCCTGCTTCTCCATTATCACTTTCTGCTTATACTCCCGTAGAGCAGACTTATGGGCCTCCCTATCCATGGGATCCCAGGATTTCCTCCATCTCCTCTCACTACTTCTACAGCCCTGTCTTAGTACTCTAAGATGGTCCGAAAACCATGGCGCTGATGGTTTCCGCCGGGCTACATATCGCAAGGATGAAGGTGCAAGTTTTTCTACTGCATTAGTGATGGAATCATGCAGATCTTGTGCTGCCTCATCCGCGTCTATTAATGAGAGAGCCTCTGGTGTGGGAACAAAAGGGGCAAAAGCCTCATTCGTAAGGTTTCTGAAATTTCTTCTAGAAACAAAAGGGGTAGTCCCTTTCTTAGTCGAATGAGAGGTAGAAAAGGCTAACTGCAGAGGAACCGCAAAATGATCTGTCCACACCAATGGTAAAGGTGTGCCGCTGGAGAGTCTTAGATCATTAGAGAAAACCCCATCAAGGATGTGACCTGCTATGTGAGTGGCATTGGTAACAAGCTGAATGAAGTCACAAGCTCCAAGTGATTCAACCAATGATTTAGTATCCTTAGAATGAACCTCATCGAGATGGAAATTAAGGTCACCTAAAATGGTGAAGGAGGGCTTTCCGAAGTAGGGTTCAAGGATTCTCAGTATGTCCAAGGCAAAATTAGCTCTGTGACCAGGTGGCCTATAAATCAGTATACCCGTAAAGGAGACTGAAGGAGCACACGTAATACAGAAATATAGAGCTTCAAAGCAATCCTGGGGCAAAGAAAGTGGATTGATCGTGCAAAGCAGGGAGGATTTAATAAGAATGGCAATGCCTCCTCCTCTACGTTTAGGTCTATCATGTCTATGTAAGGAGTAGCCCTCAGGGATGGCTAGTAGAAGGTCGTGACCCGAGGAGTCAGTGGCCCAGGTCTCTGTAATAAAAACCCAGTCTGGTTGCCTTTCGTCCACAAAATCATGGAAGGCGAGATTATGTTTAATTAGCGAGCGCGCATTCAATAGAAATCCATTATTATGAGAGACTGTGGACTTAGAGAAAGAAGAACAAAAGCTGGTAGAACAGGTGACAAGGGGATGAAAAGAGGAAGAACAGACCTTACAGCGACGAGAATGTAATATCCCCAGCGGAGTAAAACAATGTAGAGAAGGGCATATGGGAGGTCTGAGGGCCCGAAGCGCAGATGAAGAATAGCGCATTAATGTCTTACCAGGGAATGAAGGTACGAAAACCGGGTCCAGCCCGACCTGCTGCCCGTCCTCAGCGCGGACGGGCGCAGACGGGCTGAACTCTGGCGTAACTCCGGCGGAAGACCGGCGACCCCGCTGCGCGATGACGCTGCGTGTCTGCATGACTGCCATTTATGGAGGTCGAGCCTCCTAGATGGAGACTAGATCGCTCCTCACACAAGATGGCCGCCACCGTGACAAGGGCGAGGGGCCCGCAAAAACGCGGTGAAAAGTCCGATTAGAGTGCAAGTTAAGATGACAGCAGTGCAGGTAAGCAAGAACAGTTATTAAAAACCGGGAATACTTAAGAAACGAGAACTAACAAAATATACAACACAGGAGTTTAAAAAACAGCAGTAGCTGTACAATGGTCAAGCGCTACACGCTAATACGCTGGGCTACACGCTAATGCGCTGAGCTAGTAGGCAAAGGTGAATGTTAAGAACAGGGAATACAATAAAATAAAGAGAAACGAAAATACAGAAAAACAGGAGTTTAAAACAACAATAGCTATACACTAGTCAAGCGCTGCACGCTAATGCGCTAAGCTGGAATAGGAGCCCTGAAATTACCTGCCATTTATGGAGGTCGAGCCTCCTAGATGGAGACTAGAGCGCGGAATGGATCGCTCCTCACACAAGATGGCCGCCACCAAGACAAGGGCGAGGGGCCCGCAAAAAAGCGGTGAAAAGTCCGATTAGAGTGCAAGTTAAGATGACAGCAGTGCAGGTAAGCAAGAACAGTTATTAAAAACCGGGAATACTTAAGAAACGAGAACTAACAAAATATACAACACAGGAGTTTAAAAAACAGCAGTAGCTGTACAATGGTCAAGCGCTGCACGCTAATACGCTGGGCTACACGCTAATGCGCTGAGCTAGTAGGCAAAGGTGAATGTTAAGAACAGGGAATACAATAAAATAAAGAGAAACGAAAATACAGAAAAACGGGAGTTTAAAACAACAATAGCTATACACTAGTCAAGCGCTGCACGCTAATGCGCTAAGCTGGAAAAGGAAAGGAATATGGCATTATGCACTTGTTAGTGCTATGCAGAGGGGAAAGCAGTGGCGCATGCAAATATTAGTGACTAGAGAGGATGGGCAAAGGCTGTATGCAAGTGATAATTTACACGCAGCAGACAGAAGGGCTTCTAGTATGTTAGTGTCATACAGCGGAGCAAGAAAGTCCTTATGTCTTACGCAGTGATTGAAGAAGGGTGTGTTCGCATGTTAGTGCACACAATGAATGAGAAAATAGCCTAAAGAAATTGTTGGTGCACACAGAGGAGAAGGTATCGCTCATGTGCCTAGTACTACCATACAGACTCACAAATAACTGCACACCTAAATCCTAATTATGAGATAGCCACTGTCTAATGCAATAATTATATCACATCTGATAAAACCTGAGTTGTTTGATATTTATCTGGTGCCATCATGAGCTTTTGGGCATTAACATGAAGAAGTTGGTACATACTGCAACAAAATCCTCATCTTCCATTAAATACTGGGCTTTTTTTCTCCCAATACATACTGCCATATTTGGCCTGCTGATATTTATCACAGATCTCATAATTGTGATATGTGCGGTAATAGGAGTTACCACAAAGGACCGCTTGTTATGAGGGCCCTAGGAGAAAGAAGTGAGGAAGTGAAGTGTCACATACAGGCACACGCTATGTAACACAATTCATCTCTTAGCGCAGTTTGTAAATATGCATGTCTGGGGAATAATCACAAAGAACAGGGACCTTTTGAGAAACTCATAAAATACAAAAGGCTTTTCGAGCAGAAATCTATTTGGAAGGGGCTAGTAAATACACACGTGTGCATAGGCTAGCTAAGCTGCTCCAAGCCATGGTTAATGATTGGAAGGCACCGTAACACTGGATTGCAAGACAAAATATCAACCACAAATATATTGTGCTTCAAAAATATCATAGCCATAATATCAACTAACAACAGGGTGATGTTGAATCTGTCTGTGTATAACTTGTCACATTTGCAAGTGCTTCAAAGACAGAGGTCAAATGTCTAACTATGTCTTCTGACAAATTGCTGCAGGATTGGTGTTTACTTTTCTTTCTCTGACTGCACAGTGAGAGGAGTTTTTGAAGTGCCTGCATTTCTGTGGCTGGAGTGTGGCAACCCATACATAGTAGTGATGGAGGCTAGAGACAGGTCTAGTCTTAACATTTCAATTGTAAGTGTAATTCAGTTTTTGGCCCAACTCCTTATTTTGTGTTTGTGAACCTTGGTAGTGAAGCAATCTAATATGGTTGGGGTATCGTTGACTGTTTGATGCTGTGCGTCCTGAATCTGTGTAATGTACGTAGAGGTGTGGGCGGGTCTGATTTTGAATGACAGCCCTCTGCCAGGTCTCCCCCCTTCCCCATAGTTTCTGGCGATATACTTGCGCGAAATGTGTTTAATATCATCCTCTGCAAGTGCATTATATGTGTCGATCTGTGTTCTAATATGGGCCAGTAATGTTGTATCTTGTGTGTTTTCAAATTCTCGTTCCAGTCTGACAATTTCAGCTTCCGTCCTATCTAATTGTCCCTGTGTATCCTTCAATATTCCTGCGTGTTTCCCAATGCAGTGGCCCTGTATGGTAACTTTAAATGCTTCCCACAGTGTTCTAGTGCTCTGTACTGAGCCTGCGTTATTTTTAAAAAAATCTATTATTGCGTGACATAGCTCTTCCCTGAATACCTGGTCTTGTAATGCCGTTGGCCTCAACCTCCACGTGAATTGTCTTGGAGTGTGTGTTGGGATTTGCAGTGTGAGGATGACTGGGGCATGGTCTGATAGCGTTTTAGGTGCGTGTGTAATTGCCGTTGTCCACGTACATGCATCTCAGGATATCAGCCAATAATCAAGCCTGGACCATGTGAGATATGTTGAGGAGAAGCACGTCCCTTCTTTACGGTCTGGATTCCTGACTCTCCATATATCCACCATGTCCCAATCACCCATCCCGTCTCTTAGGACGATTGTTTACCATATCTATCTATCCCAGTTGACCTGTCCAGTGTGGGGTCTAGGCATGCATTAAAGTCCCCACCCCAGAGAATAGCTCCGAGATGAAGGTTGCGTAATTGCATCCAGATGTGTGCGTAAAAAGCAGGGTCATCAGTATTCGGGCCATATACATTTACAATTGTTAACACCGTGCCCCCAAAGCAGCCTTGTACTATAACATATCGCCCTTGGTCGTCTTTGATAGATTTAATGAGCGTGAAGGGTGTATTACGTTTGATCCATATAAGTACCCCCCTTGCGTAGGAGGAGTAGGACGACGCCAACTTATATGTAGCCCATCTGGACCCTATTCGTGTCTCTCTTAACTCTGTCAGATGTGTCTCCTGTAAACAGGCAACATCTATTTTACGCCTGTCCAGGTGTGCTAGTACTTTACGAATTTTCCGTGGGTCATGCAGTCCTCTAACATTCCTTGTTAAGAGCGTCAGTGGTCTGTGCTGCTGCAAAGCGTCAGCCATCTGCCGGTGTTCCGCTATCAGCCTGGTGCGAGTGTCTATGGTATATGAAAGTGACCCTCATGCGTCTGTCTGTTACAGTGCCACCATCTGGATTTTATTGCTTACCCCTCTTCCCCCCCACCCACTCCACCTCCCTTTCCCTAGTGGAGCCATACCCAATAGTAACATTTAACATCTCCGTAGAGATAAACAAAAAAGAAAAAACAACCTAACAAATGGTGTGGTGCACACGTAGGGGTCAGAGTTGCCCACCCGTTTCTTGTGACTAGGCCACATGGGTTCCGCCCTGACATACATCCTATAAATTCCAAACTGTACTGTAGTTCTAAGCAGTTTTGCGAGAGAGCACCCTCCAGCAAATGTCAGGCAATTCTGCCCACATCCAAACAGTGATAAACATGACAGATTAAAGAACAAAGGTATAACTGTTTAGAATTAACTTATCTGATCCATCAGTCCGTGGGCCATCTATGTGTTAGCAACGTTCAGTCCTTGCCCCATGGGATGAGTCCGCCCCACATTCAGGCAATTCACCGTTGCAGCCCACTTGTGTTCATTAGATCGTGATCACTCCACATCTGATGTGGCAGACTGGTCCCCATGGTCTCCTCTTGATGATCTTCTTCTTGGTCCCAGCGTAGCCCTCTGCTGCGCGAACTTCACCACCTCCGATGGTTCAGCAAAGATCCGAGTTTTACCATTCACTGTGAGCTTTAGTCTGGCCGGATATAGCATGGCGTACAGAATATTCAATTCTCTCAATTTCTGTTTCGCTGTGGAGAATTTTTTTCGCGCTTCCTGTAGCGATGACGTGAAATCTGGATAGATGGAGATATCCATGCCTTCGTAAGATAACTCGCGTCTCTGTCTCTGTAATTTAATACCTTGGCGATAATTAGCCTTGGTCTGGAGGAGGTTTGGGTCCCAGCGATCTGTGGGCTCTCTCCACAATAAATACCTCAGAGAATGTCTCCCAACCCATTAGGGATATGAGCAGCTGCTCCACATAGTGTTCCATTTGGCCCGTATTCGTCGTCTCTGAAACTCCCATTAAGCGGAGGTTACTCCTTCGGTACCGAGCCTCCAAGTCTTTCGACTTTGCTGTTAAGAGCGCCAGTTGCTTCTCCATCTTCGACTGTTTCGCTTCCATCTGCACCTGTCCGTCTTCGGCTTCAGATATTCTCCGCTTCGCCTCGTCTAGTCTTTCCGTGTGTTTATCCATACGCTCCGACATCCTGTCTACTCTATACGTCAAGGAGTCAATCTTTCCATCTATGTTCGACAGTGCCGTTTGAATTGTGGTGAACATGGTTTGCATGTCATCGCTCGTCACCCCGCCTGTTGCTCCCATTGTTGATTGTGGCGTTGTCAGTACAGCAGCACTTTGATACTGATGTTTCTTTGTGTGATCAAAGGTGATTTTGGGCTGGGTGCGATCTGTTTTACCCATTTTACGATATGTGGTTAACCTTACCCACAGGGATATTGGTAGCTGCGACCCCAGGTGGGAGGCGATTTAATTTAGGACTCTCCGTCCAGTCTGTAGTGAGTCAATGAGCTCTGTGTTTTATGACGTTCAGGTCCAGTGCGTGTGTGTAGTTCTAATCACTATGCCGTGACAGCACTGCGGGTTCCGGTAGGCAGATGGAAGTGCCAATTCACACGGGGGGTTTTACAGGGTTTCTCTGGGCCTTGTTTTACTGACCAATATCTCAAATTGTCGGGGGGTGTGTCTTGCTGGTGTAGTATTCCGCCTCTGTCTCTTGGCCCCACACTAACGTTAGTCTGCCCCCAGTTATATTTGCATGGACTCAGCCTCTTACTTGTGCCACCCTTGTGTTCTATCAGTCAGTTGACTCTTGTTGGACAGAGAAATGCTGACACGCGGTTTGTAGCTCAGCTGAGTGGGGAGGGGACGGTCCAGGGCTCCCCCCCTCTGAGTCCAGCCGACCTCAGGCACTGTGTTCCTCCGTGCCTCCTTTCGCTTTCTATTGGAGGGGCGCAGCTATTAGGTCTTCGTTGCAGGCCACCACCACCGTTTTCGGTGCCGGACGTCACTTCTCCGTGGGCTCCGTCTCCTCAGCTCTCTTTCACCTAGGGTGCAGTCTCATGCAGATAGCGTTGAAAGGATAGGTTTGAAGGATATTTGGGCTTGCGCGAGGAGCTCGCTTAACAAGCGGCCATCGCGCTCCAAGGCTAGCTCAGTCCCCCACCTTTGCTTGATTCTTATCTGGGTATGGCTGACAATGTTTTCAACTCGGCTACGGGTGGCATTGAATTGACATAGGGATTGTGTTGTACAACTGCATTGCCCTACCTTCACAGAGCAAGACTATTCCTGTCTCAGCCTCTGAAGGCTGTCTCAGGTGATAAGGCCACCTGTGAACTCTTATGTACTACTTTACCAATCGGTCCAGGGTGATGTTCAATCTGTCTATGGACGTTTTTTGTGGGAATTGTGAGATGTTGCCTGGTGTGGGTGCTTTTTGACACCTGGAGGGAGTTGCATACCTGACTGCTATATTGGATGATATTAAGCAAATTAGAGGGGAGGTGAATAACCTGTCTAAAACCTGGGCATTTAACAGTATTGCAAAGAAAGGGTTCTCTGTAGGGATAAATCAAGCAATTCAGTTGTCAACAATATTCAACTTGTAGGTATGTCTAAAGCAGTGGGATCTATGGGTGTCTGTGCACATTGGTGTTTGATTGTAGGCATAAGGGAATGGCCCAATGAAAAGGTGTCATCCCCAATCATACTTTGTGTCATTTTGGAAAGTTGGGAAAGTCCTAGAAAAATAAAGATGCCTTTAAGTTCTGTGTATAACTTGTCACATTTGCAAGTGCTTCAAAGACAGAGGTCAAATGTCTGGCTATCTCTTCTGACAAATTGCTGCAGAATTGGTGTTTACATTTCTTTCTCTGACTGCAAAGTGAAAGGAGTTTTCAAAGTGAATTATGTGAAAAAGTGTAGGAAGCTAGCTCTGTATGTGATATTGCCACTAGGTGATAATACCATGCAGAGAGTCCAAGGGGTCTCCAAGTGTACAGGGCTCAATGTTGAACCCAAAATGCTCTATTAGTGGTAGTGTTTGCAAGCAGCATTAGGCCTAACACAGAGGACTGTAAAACATGGATTGCACAACCGTGATCAATAAAGGACATATGACTCAAAAAGGAGATCCACAACAATTTTAGAAAATATACTTTGTATTTTATTTTAAGACTAAGATCTTCACAATCAGGTAAGTATGTTTATAAATAAAAATACTTTTCACTTTCATAAGTTGACAGAATATTTTCAGAACAGTTCAATATCCTATGGTGAAAACAATAAAGAAGTAAAACAGGCAAGTACCACATTTGCAGTTTCAGTCTTCGGGACCAAAGGTCAGCTAGGGCAAAGGGTAAGGAGAGTACCAAAACTGCACCACCATTGGACAGGGGCGGCTGGGAAAGCAAAAGACACACAATTGATGGACGGAATGCAGAACAAATCAAAACATTCACCCCCAGTCAAGAGATCTGGGTTAAATCCATCATTATTTTGCTCACCATGCGACCCCGGTTTAGACCTGGCCATATGCAAATCAGTCTTGACCCTGTGCCTCATGGGAACAGTCCAGCCCGAACTGCCGGCGGGTGCAGAGGTCAAAGTCGGAGGTTGGCCCAATGCTTTCCCATGGAGACTGGGAGTGCCTAGAGCCACACTGCTTGCAGATAAGTAGATCAGTTGCAGGTGCCAAGCTTTGGGGGTTAGCTCAAGCACAGGGGGTGCTTCAAAGCAGAACCAGACATACACCGCCAGGGGCACAGGGGTGGCCAAGTGCAGGGTGCCAGTTAAGCGCCAGGCGCGCAATGCTTCTCAATGGAGTTTCTTCTTTTGACAAAAAGTTTACAGGCGTGGTACTGGAGATTGCATGCAAGAGACCAATGATTGCAGAGGTAAGTAGAGGTGTAGGGGGTCATAGGGGCAGGAAGGATCCTGCCGTAAGGCATTGACATTTAATGACTTAGAAAAGTGTAATTAGAGGTCAAAGGTCAACAGGCATGATCCCCCGACACCAATTAAACCAATGAAAATGCAAGTATTTATCAAGACAATTACAATAATGCAACACTAGTAACAAATAATCCAAGGGTAGTGCAATAACGACCTTGATACACCTAAACAAGTAAAATTAGAGCTCAAAGGTCAAAAAGCATAACCTCCTCCAACACAGTAGCTAAGGAGGATGTAGGTACTCATAATTACAATTCCAATAATGCCTCACTTGTAATTAATGATCTAACAGTAATGGATTAATGACCATGAAACACTTAGAACAGTGTAAATAGAGGTCAAAGGTCAAATTACATGACCCCCTCCCACCAATTTAATGAACAAAAATGTAAGTACTTATTACAATTCAACCACTGCAACACTTCTAAACAATGGTCTCACCATAATGGAATAAACACCTCAAAACACCTACAATGACGGCAAATAGAGGTCAAAGGTCAAATATTACGACCTCTACAATAATTTGAACAAGGAATAAAATAGTACTTTGCATGTTGAGTCCAATAATGCCACACTTCTTAAAATTGATCCAAGGGTAACAGAATAAAGAGAAAAAAGGTTAAAAAAAATGTGTATTTAGGGGTCAAAGGTCACGTTTGTTGACCTCTCATAAAATTTGACTAGTTGACCTGTGAGACCAGACAATGACCTTTCCGAAGATACCTCACTTTGCAAAAACAATTTCACTGTTACAAAGATATATCCTTTGTACACTTCCAGGAGCTACCATTTAGGGTCAAAGGTCAAGGACTGTGACCTTCAGGAGTTATATGCATAAAATCATATGCCAACTATTCACAAAATATGCATCACTACTGTGCATAAAAGTCAGAATATACATTTTGAGGTGTTGAACGTATGTCCAATAACAAGACTAAGATCATTCTATGAAAAACATCAACAGACGAAACAGCATGTCGGCCATTTTGTAGCATGTAAAGTGCTGTGAAAGGCAGCAAAAATATGTATTTTCATATATTTACTAACAGTAGTCTCTCAAACATCCATTTTACTTCTGTGAACCAATTCTGTTAGGCTTATGTAAGTTTAGATTCTGCACAACAATAGAAAAACATGAAAAATGTATGTGCCTTATATCTATGTCATTGTATGACAAAGAGCCGTAAAAAACATAAAAACAAAATTAAAATCAAAATCTGTCCTATTACCAGGTGAGCAAACAGACTAATAAATATTTCTGCGTATCTGCTTTTGGAAAACACAATTTTTGTTATTACCCTACCAACGCGGTCGTTTACTCTTATCATTTTCACAGTCACCTGGCGGCCATCTTGAATTGTGTCATGTGACTGCAGGGTGTTTTATAAATGTAAGTTTTATATATAAATAAATAGTACAAGAAGTACTGAAACCAAAAATATATAGTTTCCCAACATTATGATCATAATTACACAAACTACAGCATGTTGAAGCAAAGCACTCCAAAAAGTCATTCAATGGCTTGGCACTGAAGGATTTTCAATGGGCAGTAATAGGGTTAATACACAGTAGCAGCAGTTGTAAACTTACTAACAACTGTCATCTGTTGTATGGCATCATGAAACACAACATACATGCTAAATGTGGTGTACATATGCAAACAGGGTCTCGGATATTACCTTTGCTATGTTTTGAGTCCAATATTTGGCATATTCCTTGACAACATCAGACAATGTACATGGCAAGGTCCACATTTTTTTGCAGGTATATATTTTTTTGTGCTATACACTGGCATACACACTTCTTAGTACAGCTATCTATCTGTTTGATATGAAATGTATGAAAATGTAGAGGAAACTGTTGAGACTATATGTGTATTTTGTACAAATTGGGAATGTTTGTATAATTTTGAGTGAGACAATTAAAACAATGTCAGCCTTTTATTAATTTCACAATATAATAGTCATCATGCAAAAAACACTCAAAACACATTTCTGATACAGCATACAACACCCAAATCCCTCACATACCAACAATAGACATTGCCCAAGACATTCATTCACCACAACACACAACAGTTATAAGTTCCTTAGTTCACTAGTCATGATTATGTAAGTGCATGTTTTGTAGAAAAGCAAATGTAGGGGCAATGTATTCAGTTGTATTTAGAACACTACAAGTCCCAGAATACCCTCAGAAAACAGCATTCCATTTATCAATTGATGCATAGACCTTATAAGTACTGCAGCTATTACTCTGATAAGACGAAAGGTGACACATGATACTTCTAGATCCATAAATCAGTTCATCTAAATACCAGATCTCTGCTGTTTTGAACTCATCCAGCTGAACATGGATGAGTCAGGCTGTCTTCAGAACCCTCCTGTACACTGGGCTCAGAGTAGCTCTGTGAGTGAGGCTAGGAGGAAACACCCATGAGGTCCTGGGCCTTTTCACTTTTGAATCATCTTGCCCCACCGCTGGAAAACACCCACTGCACGGCAGTGCACAGCAATATATCTCCAGATTTAGCTGTGTGTGACCCCATAAAACTGTGGGTTCTTATCAAACACCTCCTCAGTTAAGATGTTCAATTCAGTCCTTCTGAGAGGTAGTCACATAGAGCATACAGGACGTTAACTACAGGAAGTTGCAGGCACCCATTGTATGTCATTGCGCGCTATCCTCATCTCAGAGCAACATCCTCTGCCATCCTATTGCTCTCTTATTCAAACCTGCCCCCTCTATGGTTGAGTGACTCGATGACAAGGCACTACTTTTCTGTGAGACCGAGTCAAATATCCTAACTAAGGAGGTGTTTGATTAGTACCCTCAGATTTATGGGAGTGCGGATGACCAGCTGAGTAATCGAGTACACACCCAAATCTGGTGAGATATTGCTGCACGCTGTGGTGTAGTGGGTGTGTGCCTGTGGCGGCCCAAGATGTGCCAGAAGTGCTGGAAGGATGTGTTATTGTGTTGCAACATTAACAGCTAAGACAGGGACAGCCGTTCTTGGACAAATATCTCATATGGTACCGATGGTATCAATGAGACAGTGACATATAATAAAAGGTGGACATTAGACCTGTGTGTGTGATGTATTAAGCATTACACACAATACAAAATGGCTAGACTTTTTGATTCAGGCCCTTAGTTATTAGTTGGATGCATATAGGAGCATGGACAATCAAGGTCATTATACAGGTACACTTGAGCCATGGGGTATGTGTGATAGACATATGGCTACACTGCCATATGAGTAGCAGCACACACACACACACAATATAATTCAATAACTGTGCATTCATATGTTTCATGTTACTAATCCAAAAAACAACTCCACATAGATGTGTACAATTCTGCATTCAGTAATGTCTGAGTACATCACATGTGTAACATGGAGATAGAAGGAGTGTGTACTATGTTACTGTGGCATCTTATTAGCCATCATGATACAGCATGGGTAAACAGTAGCTCATGGTCAACGAAGTGTTAAACATTCCTAGCCTTACTTTGTCTGCACCAAAATCACTGTGTCTCAAACACCAAGATGACATTCATTTTGTAATACACAGGATATTATTTGTTACATTCGTATTATTGTTTTTCTAAAACATGTCCAGTGAGTGGACCAATACGTTTCCAACACTACCTGTCACCTTCATTAATAACAGAGTTTTATATAGCGCAAAAGAGACCCATAGGTATTAAGTATCAGAGCGCTCTACACAAGCACAGGTTACATGAGGGTACATTCATTTTTTTGTTAGGCACTGGGAGATTAAGTGATTTGCCCAGAATCACAGAATGTTGCTTGTCCTTGCCGAGACTCAAACCTGGCTCCCCAGATTCAAGGTCAACCGCCCTAGCAGTTAGGCCAACTCCTCTCCATGTCACATATGTTTGTAAGGGCCATTGTCTGAAGTACAGTTTGCCACACTGCAAGCATATTAATAATATGGATGGCGTGATTGTTTGTAGCATGGGTAACCCAGATTCTAAAGTTAACACCTAAATGTAAGCTCATCTGGTTCAGTTATACGTGTAGGTTTCTATCTCGTATACAATGCCTACCCTCATTGACTCTATGCATAGACATGAATCATTATGACACTTGATGCTGACACAGTTGTCAGATGTCCAATGTCCATGGAGGTCTCACATGCAGTGACATATAATTACTTAAGGCAATGGAGCTCTTTGAGACATTGTCCACACTAATATGTACATGAAATGTGTTGCATGGTCAATCTTTTTCCTATTGACAACAGCTGTTGTTTACATACATTCTGTCTGGCTTACAGAGTAGTCTCAGGATGGAATGAATGGACAGAGTGTTAAATGTCCACCAGGCATCATTGACAAAAGAATGCGAAACCACATAAAGGCAGTAACCCAACTGGCAGCTCAAGAGAAAATGTGTCAAACAGTTGGGTATGTACCTGCATACCCTGCCCTCTGTTTTGTACAATGAACCCATTCTCTGGATTAAGACCTAGGGGAGGATTCAAAGGTATTTGTAAGCCATGATTTACTGCAATGTTGTGCAAGACACAACAGGCTACTATTAGCTTGTATACAACTTTAGGGGATTGCAGAAACACACTCCCTGTTCAGTGAACACTCTGAATCATGACATTAGGAGACCATAAGTGCGCTCTGTGATGGCTTGTGTATGTATGTGCGCCCTATTGTACCTACACTGAGGTACAACAATTGCACATCTGCATGGTGTGACAAAATCAGGGGAGAGTGCATATACAGCATCACATGAGGCGGAACATGAGGAAATATTTGTACATATCCCTCCTGCATCTGTGGAGTTCATAATCTATTAAATAGTGCATGCTGTGTCTGTTGTGGTCATGTAATAGTCACAAGGATTAGTAATGTATAATGGTTGTGCATATCAAAACAACAATTATACATTTCAGACTTATCTGGTTTTTGAGTACTTACCCAGAGGCCAGATATTGCCAAGATCTCCCGCTGCCAGGTGAAAGCTGACCTGTGGAATATGTAGCTGTCATGTGTACTGACTGGGGAAACTGCATGCACATCAGTAAAGGAGCCTCTGGCATCACACACTCCCTGTGCATTGATGCAGTGCCAGTGGGGACTGCTGTGAAAGATGTACAAATTGTGGCGAGGTGCATGACATGCCACATGAGTGCAATCAATTGTACCTACCTACCTCATGTGGCATATGTATGTAGAGATGGACGCTGCTATTGACGGAAGCATCAGGGCTGGCTTGCCTGAGAAATGCCTACAATGTCACTGGACAACCTTCGGAAAGACCCAGTAGCAAAGAAATGGAGGGCTGCTAGGATGTTGATGTAGGCTGGGATGGTGTGGAAGTGATAATTCTCAGAGTCAAGATCCTGCTCCCACTCACAAAACCATGTCTCAGATGACATCAGAAAGAAAACGATATCTAGACCTGACATCTTGGCTGGATATCCCAAAGAGTTTAATCCTTTGCCTGAAAATCCTCTTCTCTCCTCCTTCTCCTCATATCATTCTGTTGCATCACAACGGGCAAACCAACATACACATTCAATCAATCACACAAACTTTAATGCGTGAATAATTAAAACCGTTGCAACCATAAAATCAATGTATCAAAAAAAGAAAACAATTTAAATTGGACAAACATATTTAAAACACAGAACATTGTGGTAAAATGGTCATAGCAAGGTGTTCAAAGTTCAGGTCCTTGTTTGTGGAGTAGCGTGTGTCATTTCATAAGTCTCAAGGTTTAGAGAGTGGTCTGTTAAAACAAAGAAGAATAAAGAGAAGGTTTAAAAATGTTGCATTTGCATAACTTCCAATTGCTGCTGATTTCCCCTTATTTCTTGCCAAGGGCAGTGAGTCTTAGGTACACCATGATGTGTCATTGTCTGTTCGCTGCCGATGAGAGTTCAGCTTTTTTCCTGCTATATCTAGGAAGTGGACAAGGCGGCACGCTAATTGGATATTTTTGCCTTCAAAGCAATCTTTAACCACCTGTTGGAATGTTCATATTCCCATTTTCTTTATAGCGGGTTTTAATAGGTATCTGCGCTCCTTGTCAAATCCCTTACAGATGCATTTTAGATGGAGAATACCCTCTTTTAAATCCCTGCATAGGCGACAGTCGGTTGTTGTTTGTGGGCGTTTCCACAGGGGCAGATAATACAATGATGAAAGGATGCCCAGCCGTAGTCGTAAAAACCTTTCCTTTGTTCTCTGCATGAATCCAGCACCTAGGTAGGGTAGATGGAAGCCTCTGGTGTAGCTTTGAATGGCAAACCAGCCATGGGCCCTTTTTATTAACGTTGCGTTGTCCTCTACTTGCGAGATGATCCTTAATGTTTTATTTACTAGTTAATTGAACGTATTGTGCGATCCTGTGCTTTCCCAAAGATCTCGTAGAGCCAGGGTGTCTATTGAATGATGTAGATACATTGTAGATGTGCTACCTGTTTTTGTTTCGAGCTTCTTCCAAAGATGGTGATCCATCGTTGTTACGTCAACTCCCTGTATTTTATTCCAGCATTTGGCGAATGCACCCCTTCGTGCTATTCTTTGGTTCCTCAGGTCAAGTTCAAGCCTTATGTGCCTTAGATGAATATTTAGGGAGGTTGAATATCATTCGCATTGCCCTAGCTACTGTATGGTCAATGGTCCATGCATCACTTCCTCGAAAGCATTCACTTCCATAGGTGATGACAGGTAGAAGTTTAGCTTGGATCACCTGTAGCAAAGGGATGAAGCTGCGGCCAGCCATTTTCAATTTGAGATTTTTCAATGCTACCCCGTTGCATTCCTTCTCCTTGCTACTGCTTCTTTCTGTGGGTGGAATGTTCCTTTACTATCAACTATTACACCCAAATACCTATACTCTTCCAAACTGTCCAATGATAAACCTCCCAGTTGCCAGAGGAACCTGGGTGTAGACCTCTTAGAATTTATTCTCATCTCTTTTGTTTTAGAGTGGTTTCTGCCTAAAGGATTTTTTGCTGAGTAATTATATGTTTTATCAATTAGATGTTGTAATCCAATCGGCGTACGGCTGATTAGAGCAATGTCGTTGGTATATAATAAGTTTGAGAGGTTGAGACCTCCCAGCTTGGGAGCACGAGAGTTGCAGTTGTCTCGCTCAGGGGTGATGTCGGACATGCAGATATAAATAGAGTCGGGTCCAGAACGCATCCTTGTTTAAGGCCCTTGGTCGTCTGTATTTTCCTCGACAAGCAGTCACCTGATCCCAGCTTGATTTGCACCCACGTGTCTGTATGTAGTAGCATCAGTTGAGATAGTAAAGCTGATGAAATGTTTCTTTTAGAGAGCATATCCCACAGTGTATTTTTGTTGATGTTATTGAAGGCGGAGGTAAAATCGATGAAGCAGACAAAGAGTGGGTAGTTGGCAGATTTGGCGGCATCTATTAGAAGTGTTAAGGCAAGGATGTTTGTTGTTGTTCCCGTGTGTTTGCGGAAACCTGTCTGCTTGATGGGGATCACTGCATTATCAACAGCCCTGTCCGTAAGCTCATCCAATAGATGGCCAGCACAGTATTTGGCATTAAGTATTAAGGCCAGATGTCTATAGAATTTTGCTTCATTTATGCTGTCTTTCTTGTGGATTGATGCTATTTTTGACTCCTTCCATGAGTCAGGAATTATTTCTAAAATCTGTTTGTAAAGCGGTAATATTCCCGCTGCCCAATTTTACGGATCTCGCTTATACAGGATGGGGTGATACTGTTAGGACCCGGTGTCCCCTCTGTCTTGCCTTCCGCTATCCTTCTTGTAATTTGTTTTTCTGTGAAGGCCATGCAAGCTAGCCCCAATGATAAGGCCTTATCTGATGAGTTTCTAATGGGTTCAGATGGCCAGAATATTTTGTTCAGTGGTGCTGCATTGGAGTGATGCTAAAGGTAATCAGCCCAAGCTTCCTATGTCAGGTGCAAATTAATGCAGGGTGCTCCTAGATTCTGAAAACTGTTCACAGTAAGCCAGAACCTTCCGTTGTTGTTTATTTTTGCATCATGTTGCAGCTTGACCCACAGCTTCTCCTCTGATTCCCTTTTAGAGTGCCAGATGAATTTCTTTTTGGAGGTTTTTAGATTTTTTATTTCCACTTGAATAGCCTTATCCAGGCCAGTTTGGCATAGGTGCTGCAGTAATTTATTAATGTTTCTTTTGAGGAGTTTGTTTTTTGCTCAGATGACAAACCGTGGCCTTTCACAACATGAGATTCAGGGAAGGGCCTTTTTTTCAGTTGTACTTCAGCTGTTGATTGGTCATTTTTTCTTTTTGTATGTGCAGTCTGTTGGTAAATAGCTCCCAGCGTCTTAAGTTATCAGTATAAATCGCTGTGCTTTTATTCCCAGAGGATTTTTGCTTCCATCTCAAAGCTTTCCAAGTTGCGCGTATTGCATTTTATTCTTTTGTGTGTAACTGAGAAAGAAGACTGGGGATTTGCTACTGGCAAGGGTGACACTGCCCTTTGAATATTTAGCATGATCTCTTGCGGTAAGTGATCGCTGGGGTACATTGTGCCTATTCGGAAGTCGGAGACTTTACTGAACAGTGACAATTATGTAACTTTATACTCTATGGTTGAACTCGCTGTTGAATTGCTGAAAGTGACTGCCGGCGGACTGTCCTTTGGAAAGCGGCAATTTAGTGCCGCTCGATGTAGGTGTTCTAGGTCCTTTAAACTTCTCCTCGCTAGTCTACATTGTTTGCCCCATTTACTTCCCTCCTGTTGTGGGATGCCCCATGCTAGAAACTGCTCTTCCAAAAGTGGGTCCCTTGTCAGGGGCCCTGCGAGGTGCAGGTTGAAGTTCCTGTTATGATGCTTTTAGGTGTTGTCTCCTCTGACAGTTTTTTTGACAGCTGTGCAATCAAGAGTTTCATCCCTGCTTTTTTCTCTCGAGGTTGCAGATATATATTTAGCAGTAATAATTTTTGATTACGTTTATTTCCACCTATGTCCAGTTTTATAACATTTATGAAGTTGTTTGCTGACTGTTTAACTTCTAAATTCTCTATTTTGTTTATGCTCTTTATTGAGGAATAGATTGTTTGCCAGCCCTTTAGATGGCCGTATTTAGAGCTTCTGACCGCTGGTAGGTGATATGCTTCGAAGCTCTGTATTTGATATGGTTGGTCTGACTAGGTCTCTTGGAGGGCAATTAAGTCGAATTTTTGAAAGTATAATAGTAGATGTGTGTCATTGGCTTTATTTCATAGACCATTTATGTTCCAGGAGCATAGTTTTAGTTGGTGTTTTGTTGTAGGATTTTGTGGCATGTCTTGTCAGATTTTCATGACCCGTGAGTTGATGGTCTTTGCTATCCACTTCCATTCATTTGGTCTGAACGTTCCATGTGGTTGCTTTCGGCTCTGTAGTTTAGATTCCATCTGAGAGATAGAAGTGTTTCGGGCCCCTTTCAGCACAGATGGCGTCTTGCCTGTCCTTTGGTCGTTTGACAGTCTACCGCCTTCCCTCTCTTGTTGTGTTTGGGACAGCAGATCTGGGTACCCGATTTTTTAATAGAGTTTTAGTCGTATCCCCCAGGCATGAAATCGACGTTCCTCCTTCATAATTCTCTCGATAATTTTCTGCGTAGCCCATGTTGTCTTCGTGACCTCCTGGTCTGATAACTAATTGAAGTGTTCAAACTCAACAGATTTCCAGTCGTTCGTGCTTATATCAGTCAGATTGCTAATGGATGATAATAATCGTAGAATATTGCCTCAATTAGGGATATCCCCGACCTCTTGATTTGTACTCTGGGATGAGCAGGATTATACAGCTGTCTGACTCCTTCTGGTTGCTGCCCCTCAGTTTGGTTTCTACTGTGAGCGGCTGTTTCTGGGTCCAGACAGATCTTTTTGTTCTGTTTGATGCCAATGCTTCTGCCTGCAGTACAGCTACCTTAATTTCTGCTACTAGCAGATAATCCTGGTTCAAGGGAATTCTCTCTCTGGCGAATGGTGGTGTCATTGCCCGTAGGGCATTTGGGTGGTCAACCGTTTCAGCCCCCTTTGTGGGACTGACGGAATTGTTTAGCCAGCGGTTGCTCCCAGTGTTTCCCCTGTAGTTTGTGCCTTCATCTATGTTTTTGGGCTCCTGAGAATATACAATCTCCTTGGCTGGTGAGGTTGTTATGGCCGGAGTTAGCATATCTGTTTCTTCTTCTTCTTTTGGGGTCACTGTTCCAGCTTTAATGTATTCTCTTATGTTGGTAGACTTTTTTCTCCCTTTTCTCCTCTGCTTTAGCCATTTTTTGGTTTGCTCCCCAATTTTTTCTAGGCTTCCATCCCCGCATGTTTACCCTGCTGGCTATTGTGACCGGTGTCTTCTGGTGCACTCTCTTGTTGCCTCAGGGTGTTGCAATGCTGTGTTTTTAAATGCTCAAGGCATTTCTCATGCTGTGTTCCTCTAGACGGCTTCATGGCATTTCCTGCGATTGCAGCATAGGTTGATTTCTTTGGTTTTCTCCGACGGATTCTTACTAATCCTATCCTTTACCAAGAGAGTTTGTTGTGTGATCCTTTAACCCTTTGACATCCCAGAGCTTTGTAGCGGTGGCTTGGATCCGAGTCTCCTGCTTTTCCAGCCCTGTGCAACCTAATTGTTGGGCTGATATATTACAATGCTTTCTGCTTAGACAAGTTGACTTTTGTTCTGCTGTTCCTTTGTCATTACATGGGGTACTGGGGAGTTCTTGTTCAGGTCTCTGCTGGTTTAAGCCACCTTATTAGCTGGAATATGGGACTGTCAGCTCTTTGCCGTGGCCGGGGTGCGATTCTTTTTTTGCATTGCTGGTTAGATTTTCAAAACCATACAGAAATCTACCCAGTAATGATGGAATTGTTGTAAGTTTATCCACAATTGTGTAGCAGGTATGCGTTATTTTTGTTTCTGCTTGGACCCTCTTGATCATACTACTCATATACAATATCTTCTTGTCAGTACTAGACACATGTACTTCCATAAGGTTTATTGAAAGTCGTAGAGTGTTTAGTAGGGAGGACCATACATTTTCCACTCCCTTTGGAGACTTTTCTGTAGCTAAGTTTTTGTCGAATTCTAGCTTGCTACTGTCCTTCTGTGGGATGACTGGGGAGTGTTAAACTACCAATCTCTCCCACTCCTCTGTTGTAAGATATGAAGGGTTTACCGGTTTGGAGGTTTCTGTTGATTCATTCTCTACCTCTTCTGTTATTACACGTTTAGCTTGCTCTTTTTCAGACCCCTCTGGGTTATGGTCAGATTGATTATGCTGGTCTGGGGCTTGGAGTACTGTGGTGCTCCCCACCAGGTTGCTGCTAGTGGTTGCTATTCTAGCTCCTGTTTGAGCTGAGATGTAAAGATCCCTGATTTGTGGTTGTCTTAGGGCTTGCAGGTCAATATTGATCAGCGAACTAGGTAAGTTGTTTCATGTTTGGTAGACACATGACTGCTAGATTCTAACCCTATTTCTAATGTTTTGGCGACGGAGTTGGCAGGATTATGATCTTTGGCTTAAACGGATGATCAAGTTTGTCATGAAGGGCTCAATTTTCAGTATTTTTGCTTTCCCCATGGAGACATGTAGCCGCAATTCCTGCATGCATGGGTGTGAGTGTGTTAGAAATGCCCTCAGCCAGTTCCTGATTTTCGGCGCCACATCCTTGTCCAGCCCCTGTATAAGTACATCTTGCATCTTGTGTCTTGTTTTACATTTTCAATTTTTTCACTATGAGAGGCTTCATTGTGTGCTGTTGCAACCCCCTCTTCAATTTATACTACCCCGTCGGGCTCCAGGGGAGAGGGGAGTCCCTTGAGCTCACCGATTTAAGAGCTCAAGAATGATGCAGCATTCTTCAAAAATGAAAATTGTGTGTAGATCTTTGGCTGGAAGCCCTTAGTTTCCGTTCTGTACGGGGTGGATGATTCTGTGTCTACCAGCATCATATTTTCCAATGTTTGCTCCCATGCCAATGGTTTGTTTGTTTCGCTTGGCGTGTTACACTTCCTATTTTCCTTTCTTTCCCCAACCTCATAGTGCACCTATGGGGGGTTGTGTGATTACCCGAGTGATTAGCAGCAATGATTAATTTCGGCCTGGTTTCCCAGTGGTGTGGCTATTCTAGTTATTGTGGCATATCTGGCAGAGCAGAGGGATGTTTTCAAGCATTGAACACAAGAGCGGAGCCCTTGAGGAAAATCTCCCTAGTGGGAACTCACCGGACCCTCTACAAACTTCTCTGGACTTGGCTAGTTTGCTTCTCTGGGAGGGCCTGGGCTCTCTCTCTGAGGTGCTGGCTGCCCCGCCTCCACACTCTCTACTCCCTCAAACTTGCAGCTAGGATTATCTTGACATTCGCAGACAGAGACTGTTGGGTGGAGCCCGTCGCTTTTCCTCCTCTCCTCAGCCAACTTGCCTCACCTTGTCTTGTCCATTCAGGGGTCGGGGGTAAGATAAGCTCTTCTTATTATTCTTACGTCATGTGTGCTTCTCCTTGGAGAGTCCAAGGTTCAGCAATCGGGTGGGGTGATCGAGGGTGATCCTGCTTGAAGCGGGTTGTAGATTAGCACCGGCCATCGAAGTGGGGATGTTGGCTTTATTGACTAGACAGGGCACACAGTTCAACTCCTGGGTCCTGAGTGTCCCTCCTGTGCAGCCCTCGCCGCCCTCAGCCTGTACACCTCCGGCCGGTGAAAGGCGCAGGAGAGCCTATGTTAGTCCTTCCTTTCCTTTACTTTCGGGGATGCTAATGTGTTTTTGATACGTTTGCTCGCCAGGCTACCCCGCTTCTTACTGCACAGTTACCACTTCAGGAGGGCTCTCTCTCTTCAATGCCCAGCATGACGGTTCCACTCGGGGGACTAGAAGACTCCAGGGTGACTTGTGCACTACCACCCTGCTGCCACTTGTCTGCTTACTGCTTGCGGCTTTACAGGAGGTCCTTAGGACCCCTCCTCCGCTCCTCCGCTCCTCCGCTCCTCCGCTCCTCCTCTCCTGTTATCATGTTGGCAGGCAAGCAGGTAGACCATACAGCATGCCTGCAGGCATCCTAGTCAGGCCGCCTCCCCAGATCGCCGAGTCTTCCTCTTAGCGGCCACCCACTAATCGCGGCCACGCTTGTTTCTCCCTGCCTCCTCTGCCACCGTAGCTGCAAAAATCCCCCTAGTGAAGCCAGTGCAGTCTTGAGAGAGTCCTGAGAAAGCACCTCTGAGTTTATATGTGCAACCAGGCTGGGATTGGCTGTTGGGCTAACTACTTTCATGTGGAGGTGGATGAGGGTATGGTAAACACTGACACATGTGTGGTGTGCTTGGAAAAAAGTTAGAAATCTGAGGTTTGATAAGAGTTTTTGACTTGTATTTCACAGCAGGTGAGAAAGTAATCTAATGAAATTAAAAAAAACAGACTAAAGATTTAATAGGTTTAGCACCCCAGACACGGTTACAGATAATGTACTTGATGATAATGACAACAAATGTTTCTAAAAATTCAACTTGAAGCAAATAAGGAAAAAGAAATAGAAAATGTGATACAGAGAGAGTGAGAGAAAGAGAGAGGAAGAGCGAAGGAGAGAAAGGTGAGAAAAGAGAAAACAGTAGACTCACCAGCTTGTTTTACCAATTCTGTATACTTAAATCAGAAAATGCAAAAATCCCCCTAGTGAAGCCAGTGCAGTCTTGAGAGAGTCCTGAGAAAGCACCTCTGAGTTTATATGTGCAACCAGGCTGGGATTGGCTGTTGGGCTAACTACTTTCATGTGGAGGTGGATGAGGGGATGGTAAACACTGACACATGTGTGGTGTGCTTGGAAAAAAGTTAGAAATCTGAGGTTTGATAAGAGTTTTTGACTTGTATTTCACATTCAAATTTCGGCTGTTTGTGGAAGAAATTACATGACATATAACTAATAGTTAAGAGCAATTTCCGCAGTGATGTCATAGCATTCAAATGTGTGCGGTTCTGATCGCCACTTGAAGGGCCACATATATAGGATCCTGGTATTGTGTCTTACATGGTATTTGTACAGTCTTGTAGTGGTGTGGGATGTCATAGATTTAATGATGTGTGTATCTGGGCATATGTGATGAGGCATACACCAATGAATGTCCTCTTCTTTCACTGTGTTCTACTCCACCCCAATACAAGAGTCTTTGCCACGAGTGCAGGGATTCCACCCCAATTGCAGAGATGTCGTCCAGAGTGTGCAACCTCGGCAGTCACAAAGACACTACTTGGAAATCCCTTTGTAAATACCAAAAAGTTGTAGAGTTAGAATTTTGGTCCAAAGTTTGAATTTTGGCCTAACTTTATCTTTGTGAATCGGCCCTGAGCTTAGACCTGAAGTCTAAGTTTAGACCTGAAGTCTAAATTTAGACCTCAGGTCTAAAGTTAGACTTCAGGAATAAAGTTACACTTCTAGTCTAATTTTACCTATGTGAATTAACCCCTGAGTATGTTGCTGCCCCTGACTATCTAAGGAAGGCTTTGAAACCTAATATCATTGGATGCTTTCATTGGTTATAGGGAACTTCCAGCTCAAGGTAACTTTAAAGATCACTAGCTTAAGAGGCTGGTGGCTATGGCACTCAGTAGCTCATTAGTGGAGTAGCATTCCTGGCGACAGCAGGTGAGAAAGTAATCTAATGAAATTAAAAAAAACAGACTAAAGATTTAATAGGTTTAGCACCCCAGACACGGTTACAGATAATGTACTTGATGATAATGACAACAAATGTTTCTAAAAATTCAACTTGAAGCAAATAAGGAAAAAGAAATAGAAAATGTGATACAGAGAGAGTGAGAGAAAGAGAGAGGAAGAGCGAAGGAGAGAAAGGTGAGAAAAGAGAAAACAGTAGACTCACCAGCTAGTTTTACCAATTCTGTATACTTAAATCAGAAAATGGACTAGCCTCCAGTCAAGACTAATATGCTTCTTTTCTCAAAAAGGGAGAGGAATCCTGAATCCTCATTCCACCAGCTAATGCATTTAGGGCATCATGTACTATTAACGTAGCCATAAAAAGCGGTCGCAAATTGCATACGGTTTTTGCAAAATGAAAGTATTTTGGGATCCAACTTATACACAATATACAGTTCAGAAAATAAGGAATAGGACATAATCAGATCCACTTCATGAATTTCAAAGAGCTATAGCTGGGTGTCATGTCTTGGTAACGACCCACGCAGAGATGGGTTGGCGATTATATATTTATTTATTTATTATCTCTTGGCTGTGCCCACATGCACGTCCATTCCCTCTGCCCTCGTGTCCAGCAATGCCCTTCCCACTCCATGACCGGTAGTGGTGTCCGGTTCCTGTCCCCTCCCCATAGTCGGGTGCAGGGTCCTAGTGCCCCCTGACCCAGGTCACGCATATGCAAATCTTTGAGGTGTTCTTTTTCGGAACCCCCACTATTGGAGACACCCAGGGAGTCGGCCCTTCTGCAGACTCAATGATGGCTTTGTATTTCCTCTTCGACCTGTGGTTGTAGGTGTATGGGCACTTGTCTGTGATGCTAATCGCCTCGTTGATGTGCAGTGTGATTTGTTTTCCTTTCAGTTTGCCTAGGCCTTGTAGTATGGCTGGACGTTCTCGTAAAACTTTCTGTTTCTCTGACATGTGGTATGTCATTGCTAGGAGGCCCATCACCTGCGCTGTGACGTTGCTTAGCAGGCATGGTGCTGGGATATCTCCCCATAGCACATGTATTTCCTCTTTGCATGACCTGTCCTTGTACGTTAATGTCTCTGTGAACTTCCGCATGTTTTCCACTGGCTTCTTCGAGCCCCAAGTGAACACATCAGGAGTGGATGGTGATAGTGGCGGCCTCATTTTCATCTTCTCATACTCCGACATTCACATTATGTAGCATGTGGCCCCACTATCAAGCACGAAACGTGTATTGTGTCTTCCTTCTTCAATGTCCACTGTTGCTGTTTTTTTTATCTGATGCTTCTCCCCAAGATGAATGTGCTCTGGCCTTTGGTCTTCCGTATGCGCATCTGACACCAGATACACTTGTTACACACTCTCTGGTACGACTGTTCCGTCCGAGATTTGCTGTTTCCATGTGCCTGGCATATTTGCTCATTACCGTCCGTGGTCTTGCTGGTCTTCCTCGCTCACTTTTAAACTGTCTACTCATGCAGGTGTTTGGAAAGTGGTTGTCTCTGTTGCATTTCCTGCATTTCTGGCCCATTGCCGGGCACGCACCGACGTGTGAAAATTAGAGTCCGCACCGATAGCACGCTCTTTCGTGCTTCTTTGTTGGCAGTGGCAGTGTACTGTTTTTCTTTTTGCTGTTTTCAGTTACATGGTTTGCTTACTCCGCCCTCCTTTCTTTTCCCGGCTCGAATGTTTGGCATGTATCGTTGCTCTCACTTCTGCTCGGGCCATGGTCAGTATTTTCTCCAGCGTTGTTGGTTCCTTCAGACTACGTGCGCGGAACTCCACGGACTGGCAGCCTTTAATAATGTGCAGTCGTATCGCTTGTTCATTGTCAAACTTGTCGAACTTACAATATGTGACCAGTTTTCGCAGTCTTGTTGCAAAATCGTCAAGGGACTCCTCTGCTCGTTGACACGTGGAGTTAAATGTGTACCTTTCGAAGTCTATGTTTCATTGCGGGACAAATTTATCTGTGAGGCACTTTATCAGTCCCTTGGTATGTTGCTGTTTGATCGCTGGGAGATGTTATGAGTAGGTCCTCCACTTCATCCCCTACGAAATTTAGAAAAAGATCAATGTGTTTGGCCTCTGCGATGTTTGTGGCGCACATGTATCATTTAAATTGCCTAATCCATCATTCGCACCGGATGCCTATCTGTGGTTCCGATAGGCTGAATGGTAGTGGTCTGCAAAATATGGCCTGTGCACTGTTCTTGTCACTTGCGGGGTCAGTCATTGTCTTGATGTGCAGGTCTTGTGTAGGTCTTTTCATGCGTACTTCCTTTTTCCTTGTAATTTCTTCTTTTTCTTCAATTATTCGTTTATGTCCTTTATTTCCACCTTTATTTGGTGTTATTTCCTTTTATTCCATTGTATTTTCCTTTTATTCCTCACCTTTTCTTCTTTCTTTTTGGGCCTTTTCGGTATTTATCTGACCTCAAAATGGCCTCTTCCTATTCCTGGCTCCTCATTGGCTCCCCCGCCTGACCTTAAGATGGCCACTGAGATTTTGTTGGGCGAGATTTGCTATACTTTGTATTGCCTGACATCAAAATGGCCGCCGGGTCTTCTTTGGCCTCTCATTGGCTGTCCCGCCTGACTCCAAGATGGCCGCCGACCTCTCGCGAAATTTCGGCTTGAAATCTACATGCGGGAAGCTCAAGGCGCTCCAGTCAGTCAGCGGTCAGTTTCTTTGTGGTTGGGTGCCCTCAGTCTCCCTCACCTCACCTTCTAGGATGCGGCCGGGGTGGGCTCCCGATGTTATGTTATATTATGTTACTGCCATTTGTATAGCACAACAGTTGCCCCAGCAAAGGGGCGTCCCGGCGCTGTCAGCAGAGTGACTAACACGGAAGAAGACAGGAGCTACACACAGGGAAATAGGTATGTTTTTATGGCCTTCCTAAACATCAGATAGTTAGTATGGCTACATATGTGAAAGGGCAATGAGTTCCAGAGGAGGGCTGCCCTATTACGGAAGGAATACCCACCTGCCCGCACTTTCTGGAACCTAGGGACCCTCACCAAGTGTTGTCCAAGTGACCGTAACTGGCGTGTGGGAACATAGGGGGTGACCAGGCTGGCCAGAATACCTGGAGTGCTGCATTTCAGGGCCTTACAAGTGATACACAGGGCCTTAAATTTAATTCTCCTGGCCACCGGCAACCAGTGAAGCTTGTGGATTGTGGGTGACACTGGGCAGGACCTGCGCAGGCCAATCAGTAATCTGGCTGTTGCATTCTGAACCCGTTGAAGCTGTGCAATCTCGGCCTTATTAGCCCCTAGGTACAGGGAGCAGGCATAGTCCAGTCTGGACATTATAGCTGCCTGAATAATAATCTGGCGAGTCAGGAAGTCAAAAAACACCAATAGAGGTCTAAGCCCCCGCAGGAGCCCAAAACACGTCCCTGCTACCTTTTTAGTTTGAACTTGATAGTTGAGTGATGAGTCTAACCATACCCCCAGGTTTTTGACAGCTTGCTTAGGGGGGGAGAGACTCCAAGGTATTGGCAAATTGATCGCGCCCTACCACTGGCAAGTTTATAGCTGTAGCAGGAAAGGACCTACAGATGTTATCTACCTTCTTAATAAAAAAGAAGGCAAGGTCCTCACATTGCTCATTGGACTGTATTTTCTGCCCTACATTGGACTGCTGTAATTTAAAGCTAGAGAGTATCGTGAATACGCTCTTTGCTGGGTTATCACTATTACGGATTAGGTCGGCATAGAACGTTGCACACACCGATTGACAGGCCTTATGATAGTTTTTAACTGCAACCCGAAAGCTGTCCTTCGCCTTGATGTTAAAATCTCTTCTCCAAATGCGTTCCAGCTTTTTGCGCAGATCGGCCAGCTCGCTGTTATACCATGGCTTAGATCGAGTTTTGCGGTTTAGGGATAATTTCTCAGGAATTAGACTATCCAGTGGCCGACTGATCCAGTCTGTAAGGACGCCATAAGCCTCTTCAGGATTGTTAGGGAGGCTGGGGCATGTAATAGACAGACGGGCCTGGAAAGAATCCCAGTTGAGCCAGGGGTGTTTGAGTGAGGAAGTTTGGTCGGAGTTCTGTAAAGGCGATATCTCCTGAAGGGACAGAGGGATGAAATAATGGTCAGACCATCCCATAGGCATAGGGGCAAGGGCAGTGAGTGAGGGTATATTAGTAAAAGCAGGGTCCAGCAAGTGGCCAGCCACGTGTGTAGGACCTGACACAAGTTGTAGAAGTTGGCAAGCTGCTATATCTGCTATAAACTTTGCCACATCAGGGTCATCAGATTTCTCTAAGTGAATATTCAAATCCCTGGGGACTATAAAGTTGGCAGTGTTAATAACTAGTGTGCTGACCGCCTCTACAATGGCAGCCTTAAAAGCAGTGGCTGGCCCAGGGGGCCTTTAAATCAGAAACCCTGACATGGTATAATTGGGGCTGAGTGTAACCTTGAAGAGGGCACATTCACTACCAGATATAATATGCTTGGTAAGCCTGCATGGGTAGACTGATTTAAAAATCACAGCAATGCCCCCTCCTCTGGTCAACCTATTAAGGGTACGAATGCTATATCCTGCTGGAAGCGCCAGAACAGGTTTTGTCGTTATCTCATCCGAAAACCACGTTTCGGTGAGGAAGATTACATACGGGGAGGAGTCCTCCAGTAAGTCATAAATGCCAGCATGGTGTGTAACCAAAGAACGACAATTAAGGTTGAAAATCTTAACGACCTTCTTGGATCGTGGGAGAGTAGCGCATAACGGCAGCATAGAAGTAGCGCTGAAGCCACAATTCAAACAACAGAAAGGTCTCTCAATCATAGTCCCAAAAGACTGTCTACATTTGCTCACCCCTTTTCCGATGTCACTGCGGGCAAGCACACGCGGACCAGGGTGGGCTCCTGGCTCCGTTTTCCTCGCGATCGGTGTGCTCCCGACATTGCGTTTTAATTTTTTTTTTTTCTGGACCCGACGGACCAGGGTAGACTCCTGGTTTCGTTGCTTGGAGTCCAGTGTGAACTCCCGACAGAGCTGGTTGTTTCTTGGTCGTCGGCGGACCAGGGTGGGCTCCTGGCTTCATTATGGACATTGCGGTAGGAACCTCTCACACGCTTCTGGTGGTGATTCTTGACCCACCACCTTCGTCGCCATTTGTCGTGTCTTGATAACGACCCACACAGAGACGGGTAGGGGATTATGTATTTCTTTATTTCTTATCTTTTGGCTGTGCCCACATGCACGTCCATTCCCTGACCAGAAGTGTTGTCCGGTTCCTGTAGACTCCCCATGGTCGGGTGCAGGGTTCTAGTGCCACCTGACCCAGGTCACTACACTGGGGAAGTGCTAAATGGTAATGTAGATAGTTATCAAAACTCATCAACAGCACTTCGTAGTCCACAATATAGTGCAACTGTTTAAGATGTATTTTGTTATTAGTTACATAGCATCTGGATTGCCACACAATTATGTTAGAGCACTTATGCTATAGCACTGTCACCACTTTAATATAACGCTGTCAAGAACTTTTCTTCATAGACCTAGTTACATGTTTCAATGAAAAACTATAGGATATGACATTTAAGCAACACTGATCTGCAAATAGCAACAAAGGCCCATTGATCAGAATCAGCCATAGGTCTCTATCTTGTAGTATGCAGTACCTAAGAGGGAGAGCCTAACAAGGAAATGAACTCAGGAAATAACTTGATGGTCCATTTGAGTAATGTAATACGGATAGGTAAGTGAGACCCTTTAATAAAATACCTACATTTCGTACTAATTTAAAGACATGATTCTTTCAAAGTCTACTAACGAGATATGAAATTGAGAATCTAAGGTAATGGCAGCTGAATAGCTGTCTAAACAGGAAAGTGAGTTTTTATTTGCAGATTGTTTTATGCACTATGTGCACACATCAAAAATTGACATAACGATGCATCGTAGTCAAGAAGCACGGGGGCTGTTGGTGGAGTTCCTGTTATACAGGGTATGGCATCCCGGTCTACTTCCAAGACCTGAATGGAGATCCTTGCTAGCCTCTAGCCGGGTTGGGAGAGCCATCACAGGAGAGACCGCCACCACTGGGGACTCAAAGTCCCAGAATCCCTGTTGTGCTGCACAGGCTGTGTAGATTGACAACACCACTTAAGGTGCCTCGTAACAAAGTCACGCAGGACGCCCGTGGGCAAAGCCTGGCCAAGAGCAGGCTTGTCATGGGCCCATCAGTGACAGGAAGAGGCAGGGCAGGGCCACCCCCCTTGCCTTTGACGTTAACAGCATTTACCAAAGCATTCTGCCTTGATACCTGTTTATCTCCGAAAACTTTATTCAACATGGAATATAAACTCAGCACAGTTGGGACTTTTTGGAACAGTTGGGCATCCCTTCAAATACCATCTATGGTGTGAGACTGTCTTGCAATCTTTATTTTATTCATTGTACACAGCGAGGGGAGTGTATACTCTAAACCTTAGATTGCCACTGGGGTCTGACTCAAAGGTCTGTTTTAAAAGCATTAATATCCACTGTCTTCGAAACCTTACTTTATTCTATACCTTTATGTTATCTTTTGAAAAGGAAATAGTAAATTACTAAGCGATTGAGCGAGGTGGTGACTTTGCAGGAGAAGGTCTCCCTTGTACAAATTCCATCTATTATTGTGCTAATATGTGCAAGCGGAAAGCTACAGAGGGACTAGAAAAGGTGAAAACACAAAAAATACGCAAAGGTGCAGCGGAGAAATGTACCCTAGAGGAGATTGACGACCTGAAGAATTAAGTAACAAAGGCAAAACAGCTAGCAAGCATAAATGCAGGATTACAGCATTTTACAGAAAATCCAAGGCAAGTCCCCATAGTGAAAGTAACCTAAGACCAGGTGAAACATGTGCAACTATTGAGATCCCACCCCCGAAACAGGTATTCCACAGTTATCACCAACATTGCCCCCCAGAAATAGAAACAGATATAGAAAGATTACAGATAGCAAAGTCTTCTTCTTCTTCAGAGGGCCCAAATTGCACTGATAGAGGCAAGGAGGCAACACCGACAATTGTGTGTTCAAATAGGTACTCATTACGAACCTCCATAACAACGCCAGATGGTGGAACTGCTCATTTGCTAATTAAATATCTCACATCCCAAGGCAAGATGGAGAGGCAGCTTGTCATAGAGGAGGTGAAAGGCTATAAGGTGAAGTTACAGGAAGAACCTAAGGTAGTCAAAATCACCAAGCAAAGGACACAACCCTATAGTCATACAACTAAATTGGTAAGGAGTTCTAACACTGACATACAAGATCTGGATCATGTAGTTGGAAAAAGCTGTGAGGGGAGGAACTCCGGCATAATAGGAGGAAAGTTGAAGAGAGAGGATGTGCGGAGAGTATGCTGAATGTTGAACAAAATGGTATTGATAACAAGAAAATGCCCAAGATAAAAAATCTAAAGAAAAGCCACTATTGGAAAATTCTAATCAAAAGCACCAGGAAAATCCCAAAGAGAGGGGTGAGGCTATAGAAGTAGATGTGGCACAGCCTAGTCCTTCACATTGCAGTAAGGAATTCCTGCAAGCCTCAAAGCATTTAGTATCATGGAACATAGCGGGTTGAAGCAAAAATTAAAAGATCCAGAATGGCAAGAGTACATGAACCAATACGACTTCTGCCTTTTACAAGAAACATGGGCTTTGGATCCACCTTACAAGTTGGGCTATAGGACATTCAGTATTAATGCTGCTCCCTTAATAGGAGATAGACCATCAGTTATGGGCCAAAATCTCCCTAAAGATAGTAATAAACCAAATGGAATTACCATCACCATATATCCAAGAGGTAAAAATAAAAACACAAAATAAAGGAGATATTTATCTGTTAAACGTCTATATTAGACCAAGAGCAGCTAGCGCGGTATCACCAGTATTAAAGATATTGGACAATTTGTGTAGTCGTATAGACCCTAAGGCATTAGTAATTATAGGTGGTGACTTCAACTTCAAATCTGAGCCTGTTGGGGGCTTGGAAACCCTCTTGGAAGAAGAGAATACGACAAGAGGCATCCCACCATTAGAGGCAGGTACTCCTGTCCCTTGCACAATTGCAGTGATACAACTAGTTCGGTTAGTCTCAGGGCAAGTATTGAGGGCCTGCAATGGCAGGCTGTTGTCGGACAGCCCGAGTGCATATACATTTAAAAGAGGCACTGCCAAGAGCAAAATCGATTATATATTGGCCAGTGTCAACTTATGGTGTAATTTAATCGGTCTAAAAGTAGAGCTAAGAGACGACAGTGACCACTTTCTACTGTCCCTGTAAATGGAGGGAACACTTTTTGAAACCTGGGCCTTGGGAAAAAGCACTACCAAGAGAAATTATTTTTTTAAACCATTGATCAGATTTAACACCATTGAGCAGTAAAAATCGTAGAGCACTAAAATGGCCTTCCATTGTAGGTAATCCTGAAGGCATGACAAGGATTTATAATACCATTTCAGATGTTTTATCCCCCTATGCAAACAGTGCCCCATGTAAGATCCCTATTGTGCAGATTCATTGCACCATGGCAGAGAAGTTGAAAATCCTCCTGTGTAAATTTCCTTGAGAGCACGAGCCACCGAACATCATGAAACATCCCCCTCACAATCCCTGGTTCACTAAGGACTGTTGTGAAGCAAAGTATCAACTGCTTGAGGCTGTTCGGTCCAATCCTATAGAAAACATAAGAGATAGAAGAACAAAGTACAAGAAACTATTAGTACAGGCAAAAATGGACTGGGATGAAAGTCATTGGAATGATTTGATTGAGGCAGCCAAAAACAAGGATCATACTGGCTTTTGGAAAATATTAGCCCAGGGAAACAAACTGGAAACTCCATTTGGATCCGGATAACTGGAGCAGACATTTCTCAGCATTATATTTGGATGTTGTAGATTCAGCAACAACTGACCATCCTACTAAGGGAATACGTTCACTGGTAGCTGATTGGCACGGACTGAACAGCACTCCATAGTTAAACCTAGATGACACAGTGGCAGCAATAGAATCGGTTAAGCCAGGGAAAGCACCAGGTCCCGAAACGTTCCAGGTGACCTTTTGAGGCCTTATGTAAATCTACTCTGAAATGCTCTGGCCGCAGGTGCACCAATTCCTGAATCATGGAAAGGGGCTGAAATAATTACCATCTTTAAAAAGGGTAATCGCCAATATGTGTACTAGCACCCACCCTTTTATCACTATATGTAAACAACATTGTACAACATCTCCAGGGTTGTAAGCATGACTTGCCAAAGCTAGGAGGGGTGCCAGTACAGGCATTACTCTTCGCTGATGACACAATCTTAATATTAGGCCTGGGCTAAATTTCCGTTCCGTTCGCGGAAATTGCGATAATTTGCCATTTTCGCGTTCCGCGGAGAGCGTGAAAATGTCAAAATTGCCACATTCCGCAGCTAAGCGATAATTTGTTTCTTGCTCGCGCTGTAAAATAATACATTCTCGCGCGCGCGTGATCGCCTTACCTGAATCCCCGCGTTCGCCGACAAGTTTTCCTGATCCGGTCGCATTCTCCACGAGATGTTGGATTGTTGGTAGCCATTTGCGCTGTCTCGCGACTGTTCGCGCCCGCAGTAATGTCATTGGTCGCGCGATCACGTCTTTCTTCTCGCGATCATGCACCGCGAGAAGAGTGAAAACAAGATGGCCGCGCCCGCGAGCAACCGCATGGGTAAGTTGGCGATCCGCGACCACGCAGAAAATACCGCGAACGGGCGGGAAAAAAACTTCCGCATCTTCGCGATATTTCCGCGTGTTTGCGGAGATTTTTAACATTTTCGCGATAATTTGCGAAAGTCACTTTGGCTAATTCCGCCCACCCCTACTTAATATTACATACAACTAAGGGATTGCAAAACCTTTTAGACTGCTTTAATGACTTTTGCATGATAAAAGGTCTTGAAATAAACTAAATTAAAAATAAATACATGGCCTTAAATCCACATAAATCCTTCAAGAAAAATATCATTGTTGGAAAACAAAAAGTGGAATATGTGGCCAATTATAAGTATATGGGTATTATTCTTGGCACTAAATTGTCATAGAAACCACACACGCTTAAATGCAAGTCTACTCTGCTCCAAAAAATTCCATGGCAATAGTGAAAAAGCAACAGAAAAGTATATCCAAGGCAGTGTCCCCAGCCTTGGAAGTTTAAATGTGCAGTGCACAAACCACAACCTTTATGGTGTAGAACTCTGGGGGCTAATAGTAAGAATATGCTTACTGTGGAAGAAAACAAGTTTACAAGGATGTTATTGCAGCTCCCAGTACGCACACCAATGATCCCCATTAACTAAGATATATATATACGGTCAGGTGAATTGAGCTCCAAGCCTCATTAAGACCCTTGTTGTTTTGGGTCCGGTTGTGGATCACACAAGAGCTCAAAAGTAAATAAAGGTTATTCGAGATACTGAGACTTGACTACAATACTACACTTCCATGGGCTCCGACATGTGCATAGTTGGTTTTATAAACTAGGCTTAAAAAGCTTTTGGAATGTCCCTACTTATTAACACATCTTTCAAAAAAAGTCTTGAAAAACATCTACTGGATGTACTATCAAAACAGTATGCATCACTGCCCAAAAATAGGAAGGTTGGCTTTGCAGTTTTTATCCATAAAACCATCTCTCTTTTGAAGTATACATGGACGAAATACAACCACAATTGGCTAAGTCCCAGTATATTAAGTTCCGCTTTGACGTTCTACAGATCAAATCTAACACATCCAAGTGGTTGTGCAATACTACTGATGGCAGAGAGGTTCTCTGCACCTTATGTTCACAAAATGCTGTAGAAAACAATACTCATATATTATTCTTTTGCCCGGCATATGCCATCTCTGGGAAAAAATGTTTACAACCAATTTGTTGTAATATGGGTAGTAGGTCATATCAAAGAGCACTATGAATTTTAAAAGCAGACACATCCCAGAAAATTAAGTAGATACTTATTCACCATAAATCTAGAACGCAAGAGAAAGGGACTGAAATTCTAATATATTGCTGTCGGTTTCAGTTTTCTATCAGTAATCCTACTATTGTATGCTTCGATGTAGTGTCTTCTTCTTATACTTGAAAGTGGATAATGTGTCTGAAGCATTCACACTTTATCAATTTTATGAATGACTTTACACTTTACTGTTTTTTTTTTAATTGAATGGGTATTATAGTATTGTTATTCGTCAGCAATGTTCTTTTATATCTATAACTGAGCCCAATTTTTACAAGTTTTAAAAGAAGAGTTTTGTAACCAGATTGGAATTAATATGCATTTATTGTATGATTGTACTGTACTGTATATTTCACTTTTATTTAACACGCATGAAATGTATAAACTTGTATCTTTAATGTTTTTTTTCAAACCTTCAAACAGAATAAAGAAAGAATATTTATATATATTCACTGAAAAAACCATAGGTCATTTGAGATGTCATCAGTGATGTCACTGACGATGCCATGAATGATGTAATATGTGACATAATCAGCAGTGGATTGCGGGCACGTGAGCTATAGTTAGCAGAACTAACTATAATGGAGGAATTTCTATGGTTTTGTATGAGTGAAATGTCCAGCTAACTATAACGTCCCTGAAACCTATGTTTTTATCAGTGAATTTCTAAGGTTTTTTAAATGCAAATTTTTAAGTGTGATAGTAGTTATACCTATTTTATGTACTGATTTTCTACAATTTTTTAACTGTTTATTTATAAATATTTTATACATTAAATAACATTATATATTTTTCTGAAAATCGCAAAATAAATTTAAAAAAAATAAAACTGAAATATTGGTTAATTTTATGTTTTCATTTTTTATTTTAATATATTTATATTATTATTATTATTTTTTTTTAATTCCAATTTTTTTTCAGAGTCGCGCACTCAAAGCGTACACATCACGGTGGGTGCGCGGATTCTAGCCGCCATTTTAGAAAAGTCATGAAGGAGCTGCGTACGGTGTGCGACGGCTGCGTGTTTTTCAGTTTCATCATATACATTCACTATTACGTGATGTGCGCGATTGGTATGCGAACAGTCCGTCACTCCTGCTCCCGTGCATTCACAACACATGCGCATCACGGTACGAGATGCTTGCGTGGTGGCGGGTCCTGCGTAACGTCATATACGTGCTGGGGCGTGCTGGGTGAGCGACTCCTGCAAAAAAATTGCATGTTCCAAAATGAAATGTATGTGTCTTTAATATACATATTAGGGCAAGAGATTATCTAAGATATACATAAAAATAATACATTTGTACTTATAATAAAATGATATTATTTTTGAATATATTTTCGCGAAGTCAGGTGTGTGCATCGTGAGTGCAGAGAACCAGGTTAGCAGAGCTGCTGTAGAGCCAGAGAAATCAGGTCAGCAGAGGCATTGTAGAGCCAGAGAACCAGGTCAGCAGAGCTGCTCTAGAGCCTAAGAAGCAGGTCAGCAGAGCTGCTCTAGAACCAGAGACCCAGGTCAGCAGAGCTGCTCTAGAGCCAGAGACCCAGGTCAGCAGAGCTGCTCTAGAGGCCAAGAACCAGGTCAGCAGATCTGCTGTAGAGCCAGAGAAACCAGGTCAGCAGAGCTGCTTTAGAGGCAGAGAGGTCAGCAGAGCTGCTCTAGAGCCATAGAACCAGGTCAGCAGAGCTGCTCTAGAGGCAGAGAACCAGGTTAGCAGAACTGCTTTAGAGCCAGAGAACCAGGTCAGCAGAGCTCTTTAGAGGGATAGAACCAGGTCAGCAGAGCTACTTTACAGCCAGAGAACCAGGTCAGCAGAGCTGCTTTAGAGCCAGAGAACTAGGTCAGCAGAGCTGCTCTAAAGGCAGAGAACCAGGTCAGCAGAGCTGATTTAGAGGGAGAGAACCAGGTCAGCAGAGCTGCTTTAGAGCCAGAGAACCAGCTCAGCAGAGCTGCTCTAGAGGCAGAGAAACCAGGTCAGCAGAGCTGCTTTAGAGGGAGAGAACCAGGTCAGCAGAACTGCTTTAGAGCCATAGAACCAGGTCAGCAGAGCTGCTCTAGAGGCAGAGAACCAGGTCAGCAGAGCTGATTTAGAGGGAGAGAACCAGGTCAGCAGAGCTGCTTTAGAACCAGAGAACCAGGTCAGCAGAGCTGCTTTAGAGCCATAGAACCAGGTCAGCAGAGCTGCTCTAGAGCCAGAGAACCAGGTCAGCAGAGCTGCTCTAGAGCCAGAGAACCAGGTCAGCAGAGCTGCTGTAGAGCCTGAGGAACCAGGTCAGTAGAGCTGCTTTAGAGCGAGAGAACAAGGTCAGCAGAGCTGCTTTAGAGGAAGAGAACAAGGTCAGCAGAGCTGCTTTAGAGCCAAGGGACCAGGTCAGCAGAGCTGCTCTAGAGCCAGAGAACCAGGTGAGCAGAACTGCTTTAGATCCAGAGAACCGGGTCAGCAGAGCTGCTTTAGAGCCAGAGAAACAGGTCAGAAGAGCTGTTGTAGAGCCAGAGAAACAGGTCAGCAAAGCTGCTCTAAAGCCTAAGAACTAGGTCAGCAGAGCTTCTCTAGAGCCAGAGAACCAGGCAGGTCAGCAGAGATGCTGTAGAGCCAGAGAAACCAGGTATGCAAAGCTGCTTTAGAGCCATAGAAACAGGTCAGCATAGCTGATTTAGAGCCATAGAACCAGGTCAGCAGAGCTGGTTTAGAGCCAGAGAACCAGGTCAGCAGAGCTTTAGAGGGAGAGAACCAGGTCATCAGAGCTGCTTTAGAGCCAGAGAACCAGGGCAGCAGAGCTGCTTTAGAGCCATAGAAACAGGTCAGCATAGCTGATTTAGAGCCATAGAACCAGGTCAGCAGAGCTGGTTTAGAGCCAGAGAACCAGGTCAGCAGAGCTGTTGTAGAGCCAGAGAAACCAGGTCAGTAGTGCTGCTTTAGAGGGAGAGAACCAGGTCAGCAGAGCTGCTCTAGAGCCAGAGAACCATGTCAGCAGAGCTGCTTTAGAGCCATACAACCGGGTCAGTAGAGCTGCTTTAGAGCCAGAGAACGAGGTCTGCAGAGTTGTTGTAGAGCCAGAGAAGCAGATCAGCAGAGCTGCTCTGCAGCCTAAGAACTAGGTCAGCAGAGCTGCTCTAGAGCCAGATAACCAGGTCAGCAGACCTGCTGTAGAGCCAGAGAAACCAGGTCATCAGAGCTGCTCTAGCTGACACTGACTGACTGACACTGACTGACTGACACTGACTGATTGACACTGACAGACACTGATTGACTGACACTGACACTGACTGACACTCACACTAACGGACACTAATTGACTGACACTGACTGACTGACAATGACTGACACTGATTAACTGACACTGACTGACTGACACTGTCTGACTGACTGACACTGACTGACACTGATTGACTAACACTGACTGACTGACACTGACTGACTGACACTGACTGACATTGACTGACTGACACTGACTGACTACTCTCTACTACGCTACTACTCACTCTCTACTACTCTCTACGATTCTCCCTCTACTACTCTCTCCCTACTACTCACTCTCAACTACTCTCTACTACTCACTCTCTGCTACTCACTCTCTACTACTCTCTACTATTCTCTACTACTACTCTCTACTACTCACTCAATACTACTCACTCTCTACTACTCTCTACTACTCTCTCTACTACTCTCTACCACTCACTCTCTACTACTCTACTACTCTCTCTCTACTACTCTGTACTACTCCCTACTACTCACTCTCTATAACTCACTCTACTATACTCACTCTACTACTCACTCTCTACTACTCACCATCTACTACTCTCTACTACTCACTCTCTACTACTCTCTCTACTACTCTCTACTACTCACGTTACTACTTACTCTCTACTACTCACTCTCTACTACTCTCTACTACTCTCAACTACTACTCTCAACTACTATTCTCAACTACTCCTTCAATACTGCTCACTCTCTACTACTCACCATACTACACTCTACCACTCACTCTCTACTACTCTACTACTCTCTACTACTCTCTCTCTACTACTCACCCTCTACTACTCACTCTCTACTACTCTCTCTCTACTATTCACTCTCTACTACTCACTATCTACTAGTCACTCTCTACTACTCACTCTCTACTATTAACTCTCTTCTACTCACTGTCTACTACTCACTCTCTACTACTCGCTCTCTACTACTCACTCTCCACTTCTCACTCTCTACTACTCGCTCTCTACTACTCTCTACTAATCACTCTACAACTCTTTCTCTACTTCTCTACTAGTCTACTACTCTCTACTACTCTCTCCACTTCTCACTCTTTACTACTCTCTCTACTACTCACTCTCTACTACTCACTCTCTATTACACCTTCAGAAGCTGTCCCCGGTGAGGGGAACTGGGGCTGCGAGCAGCGTACACAGCATATCGTGGTGTTTTACTCGTCATTGTGTTTTTCTATTGAGCATTTGGAACGCTTTTAAAATTGATTACTTTGTACTACATTGATCCGCTTTTTCTGGGGGGCTTCAAAAAGTTAAGGGGAATTATTTTAGGGAGGCACTCTGACACCTTGACACTTGCAGCAGGCTTTGACCGCCCACATTTGGCACAACCGCTTTTACCGACTCTCGGCGGCGGTGGGCGCCATCTTGAGTCAGGCGGGGACAGCGCTCTAGTCGCGCTGTCCTCCCGCCCTTTTCTCTTTCTATAACATGTGCATGCCAGCCAGACGGCGCAGCGGGCTGGCGCAGCGGGCGCGCCCGACGCGCGCCTAAGCCAAGCCCGTCTGCGCCCGTCCGCGACCGGACTGCGCCGGGCGCAGGGCATGCTGCCCAACTAGCCCCTAAAATCAGGTACGACAGCCGAAATGTACTCGCCCTACTTCCTAAAACAGTCAATCACTGCGCTGATTGCCCCCCTATTGATCCCCTCTCCAGCCCCTTCTTATGTTCACATTGCAAATGGGTACCCCCCCTCTTAACCTCGGAAGTACTTGACTCCCCTTCCCCTTTAAAGACTAATCCCACTTACTTTAAGGGAGGTCTCATTAATGCTAGATCCCTAGCCTGTCACAGCCAAGACATACTTGATTTAATAACAGGACATGATTTAGATGCTCTTCTTATTACCGAAACTTGGCTCAATGACTCGTCAAATCCCGACCTGGCTACTGCCCTTCCCCCTAATTTCACAATTTTTAGGCGGGACAGACCACTTGGGCGTGGCGGTGGGGTAGCTTTAGCTATTAAAAAAAAAAACCTTCCCCTGCCATATATTTGATCTAGGCCACCTCAAAGAAAGTGAGGGCATAGGCTTCTCAATTAAAATTAATGCCGCGACCTCCTTTTCAGGGGGACTCATATACCGCCCCCCTGGGAATGCCACCCCTTTTCTTGAGTCACTAGATGAGGTCTTGGGAGCACTTACACTGCACTATCCCAATTTTACCTTATTAGGAGATATGAATTTGCATTTAGAGTCTTGTATAGACCCCCATGCCATTTCTTTCCAACATTCATTAAATATCTTTGGATTGTCCCAACTTGTCACTGCGGCCACTCATATCGCGGGTCATACCCTTGACGGTATTTGCTCTAATCTTACAACTCTGACCACGTCCCTCTCGATACCTCAAATTTGGACTGACCATTCTTTCATTCCTTTTAATATCAAGACACAAGCCCCCACCTTGCCTAACAAGAAACGCCCCCCCCCTCCTTTATAGTGAATTGGAGGAAAGTGTCGGAACATATTAAATTGGCCTCTCAACCCCCACCTAAACCCCCGATACTAACTGGAGACGTAACTGCCGACTCCCATAATTTCCATGCTTGGATTGACCAAATTGTTTTGGAGAATTCCGCACCCAAAAATCAACATGGGAATCAACATAAAAGAAAACCTAACGCACCTTGGTTTACCCAGGCCCTATCCGATAGCCATCTTCTCTGTCGTAGACTAGAAAGAAAATGGAGAAAAACGTACGATGAGGCTGCAAGGGCGCTTTATGTCCAACAAAGGAAATCATACCTCTCTAACATAAAAAAGGCAAAAAAGGAATATTTCACGAAAGCCATAAATGATGCCCATCAAAAACAAAAAACTATCTTCACTATAGTTAAGTCCTTCACCCATCCCAAAACTCTTGCGCCGGAAATTCCTCCATCGGCAACCTTGTGCAATCAAATCGCTGACTTTTTCGTAGAGAAAATTGTTAATATTCAGAAAGACTTCCCTCCTTCCTTGACCACCTCTTGCAAGGTTACAGACAACCATGGTCTGCTCTCTAGTTTCAAACCTGTTTCCATTCAACAAACACGTAAGGCAATTTTGGCATGTAAATCAGGAGCCCCCACTGACTCCTGTCCACCTAGCATCCTGCACCATTTGATTGATACAGTGAATCCCTATATTAACACCATCATAAATGAATCTCTCGACTCCGGGATGGTGCCCAATGACTGGAAGAAGGCTATTGTGAAGCCTCTGATGAAGAAGCCAAACAAATCCCCCACTGATCTTACCAATATGCGCCCCATCTCATTACTACCTGTCCTTGGTAAAATCACGGAACAGCTGGTATATGAAGAGTTGAAAACCTTTGTAGAGACTGGTAACATCCTGCATCCGCAGCAGTCGGGATTTCGATCTGGTCACTCCACAGAAACAGCTCTGATCGAACTAGCTGATTCTATCAAGTTCCTGCAGGATGAGGGCAGGCAGGCCATCCTCATCCTGCTTGACCTAACAGCAGCGTTCGACACTATCTCGCATGTCATCCTGATCAACAGACTGCGAGAGATCGGCGTGACAGACACAGCTTTGGCATGGGTTAAATCTTTCCTATCTAATAGGTCCCAAACTGTGTCCTTGGGTCCCTATCTATCCAGCGAGAAACCCATAACATCAGGAGTGCCCCAGGGGTCCATATTAAGTCCCCTCTTTTTTAATATCTATATGGCCCCCCTCCTCGCTGTGATAGAATCCCATGGGATCCTCGTCACGTCATACGCTGACGACACACAGCTTGTCGTTACGATCGACAAAAAGTGTACGAGCGCAGATCTGCGTTTCCAAAATTGTCTTTCCGATGTCTTCCAGTGGCTTAACAACAATCATCTAAGATGCAATAGTGCCAAGACCGAAATCATACTGCTGAGCAAAGATATATCCTTCTGCCCGAAGGACTGGTGGCCCACAGGATCTGAGGCTCCACCTAGCGCTGTACATTCAGCGCGGAACCTGGGCGTGCAATTCGATTCATTCCTCTCTTTCGATGACCACGTCAGGATCACTGCTGGCCGCTGTTTTGGACTCATTAAGTCTTTGAAAAAATTCTTTGACTTCCTCCCCATTGCAGCCCGAAAATCAGTCGCGGTAGCTCTAATACTCTCCGACTTGATTATTGTAATGGTTTAATGGCGGGAGTAAAAAAGTCCACCCTTAAAAAGCTGCAGAGCACACAACATGCAGCCGCCAGATTGGTGTTGGGACTTCCTAGAAGGTCATCAGCTTCAACGGCGTTGAACACTCTCCATTGGCTACCGTTACACAAAAGGATTCTTTTTAAACTTCTCCTTACTGTTTTTAAAACTATGAAAAACTCAGGGCCCCATTACTTTGCAAAGAGCTTCATACGCTACAACCCTTCGCGAGATCTGAGATCATCTGGTACAAATCTTATTACCATTCCAAGATTCAAATACAAAACCAGGGGTGGGAGGACCTTTACCGTCCTGGCAGCTAGGGCATGGAACAATCTACCTGTCAATCTTAGATTCACCGACAAGGAGAGCACCTTTAGGAAACTCCTAAAGACCTGGGTTTACCAACAATCAGATACCTCTGTATTGGCAGCTATCTAGCTTTAGTCTCCTCACCACGTACCATCTCTTATGTACCCGCTGCTTGCTAACTTAGCGCCAAGATGCTCCTTCCGGAGCGTATGTCTGCGCTCTACAAATACCCAAAAATATCAAATATCAAATACACACTCTCTACTACTCGCTCTATACTACTCTTTACTACTCACTCTACTACTCACTCTCTACTACTCTCTACTACTCTCTCTCTTCTACTCACTCTCTACTACTCTCTACTTCTCACTCTCTACTACTCAATTTCTACTCCTCTCTACTACTCACTCTCTACTACTCTATAATAATCACTCTCTAGTACTCTCTCTACTACTCTCTACTACTCACTCTCTACTACTCACTCTACTATACTCACTCTACTGCTCACTCTCTACTACTCACTCTCTACTACTCACTCTCTACTACTCTCTATCTACTATTCTCTACTACTCACTCTACTACTCACTCTCTACTACTCTCTACTACTCTCTCTCTACTACTCACTCTCTACTACTCTCTACTACTCACTCTCTACTACTCTCTACATCTCTCTACTAGTCACTCTACTGCTCACTCTCTGCTACTCTCTACTACTTACTCTCTACTACTAACTCTCTACTACTCTCTAATACTCACTCTCTACTATTCACTCTACTACTCTCTACTACTCACTCTCTACTACTCACTCTCTACTACTCACTCTACTACTCTCTACTACTCACTCTCTACTACTCTCTCTACTACTCACTCTCTACTACTCTCTACTACTCACTCTCTACTACTCACTGTCTACAACTCGCTCTCTACTACTCTCTACTGCTCACTCTCCACTAATCACTCTCTACTACTCGCTCTCAACTACTATCTACTATTCGCTCTCAACTACTCTCTACTACTCTCTCTCTACTATTCACTCTCTACTACTTTCTACTACTCACTCTCTGCTACTCACTCTCTACTACTCTCTACTATTCTCTACTACTACTCTCTACTACTCTACTACTCACTCTCTACTACTCTCTTTCTACTACTCACCCTCTACTACTCACTTTCTACTACTCTCTCTCTACTATTCACTCTCTACTACTCACTATCTACTAGTCACTCTCTACTACTCACTCTCTACTATTAACTCTCTTCTACTTACTGTCAACTACTCACTCTCTACTACTCGCGCTCTACTACTCACTCTCCACTTCTCACTCTCTACTACTCGCTCTCTACTACTCTCTCCTAATCACTCTACAACTCTTTCTCTACTACTCTACTAGTCTACTACTCTCTACTACTCTCTCCACTTCTCACTCTCTACTACTCTCTCTACTACTCACTCTCTACTACTCACTCTCTATTACACACTCCCTACTACTTGCTCACTACTACTCGCTCTATACTACTCTCTACTACTCACTCTACTACTCACTCTCTACTACGCTCTACTACTCTCTCTCTACTTCTCACTCTCTACTACTCAATCTCTACTCCTCTCTACTACTCACTCTCTACTACTCTATAATACTCACTCTCTAGTACTCTCTCTACTACTCTCTACTACTCACTCTCTACTACTCACTCTACTATACTCACTCTACTGCTCACTCTCTACTACTCACTCTCTACTACTCACTCTCTAGTACTCTCTCTATACTGTTCCCTACTACTCACTCTACTACTCACTCTCTACTACTCTGTACTACTCTCTCTCTACTACTCACTCTCTACTACTCTCAACTACTCACTCTCTACTACTCTCTACTACTCTCTACTAGTCACTCTACTGCTCACTCTCTGCTACTCTCTACTACTCACTCTCTACTACTAACGCTCTACTACTCTCTAATACTCACTCTCTACTATTCACTCTACTACTCTCTACTACTCACTCTCTACTACTCACTCTCTACTACTCACTCTACTACTCTCTACTACTCACTCTCTACTACTCTCTCTACTACTCACTCTCTACTACTCTCTACTACTCACTCTCTACTACTCACTGTCTACAACTCGCTCTCTACTACTCTCTACTGCTCACTCTCCACTAATCACTCTCTACTACTCGCTCTCAACTACTCTCTACTATTCGCTCTCAACTACTCTCTACTACTCTCTCTCTACTATTCACTCTCTACTACTTTCTACTACTCACTCTCTGCTACTCACTCTCTACTACTCTCTACTATTCTCTACTACTACTCTCTACTACTCTACTACTCACTCTCTACTACTCTCTTTCTACTACTCACCCTCTACTACTCACTTTCTACTACTCTCTCTCTACTATTCACTCTCTACTACTCACTATCTACTAGTCACTCTCTACTACTCACTCTCTACTATTAACTCTCTTCTACTTACTGTCTACTACTCACTCTCTACTACTCGCGCTCTACTACTCACTCTCCACTTCTCACTCTCTACTACTCGCTCTCTACTACTCTCTCCTAATCACTCTACAACTCTTTCTCTACTACTCTACTAGTCTACTACTCTCTACTACTCTCTCCACTTCTCACTCTCTACTACTCACTCTCTATTACACACTCCCTACTACTTGCTCACTACTACTCGCTCTATACTACTCTTTACTACTCACTCTACTACTCACTCTCTACTACGCTCTACTACTCTCTCTCTACTTCTCACTCTCTACTACTCAATCTCTACTCCTCTCTACTACTCACTCTCTACTACTCTATACTACTCACTCTCTAGTACTCTCTCTACTACTCTCTACTACTCACTCTCTACTACTCACTCTACTATACTCATTCTACTGCTCACTCTCTACTACTCACTCTCTACTACTCACTCTCTAGTACTCTCTCTATACTGTTCCCTACTACTCACTCTACAACTCACTCTCTACTACTCTGTACTACTCTCTCTCTACTACTCACTCTCTACTACTCTCAACTACTCACTCTCTACTACTCACTCTACTACTCTCTACAACTCACTCTCTACTACTCACTCTCTACTACTCACTCTACCACTCTCTACTACTCACTCTCTACTACTCTCTCTCTACTACTCACTCTCTACTACTCTCTACTACTCGCTCTCTGCTACCCTCAACTGCTCACTCTCCATGAATCACTCTCTACTACTTGCTCTCAACTACTCTCTACTACTCACTCTCAACTACTCTCTACTACTCACTCTCTACTACTCTACTACTCTCTACTACTCTCTCGACTTCTCACTCTCTACTACTCTCTCTACTACTCACTCTCTACTACTCTCTACTACTCACTCTCAATACTCGCTCGCTACTTATCTTTACTAATAACTCTACTACTCACTCTCTGCTACTCTCTATTACTCACTCTACTACTCACTCTCTACTACTCTCTACTACTCACTCTCTACTACTCCACTACTCTATACTACTCACTCTCTACTACTCACTCTCTACTACTCACTCTCTACTACTCTCTACTACTCACTCTCTACTACTCATTCTACTATACTCACTCTACTACTCACTCTCTACTACTCACTCTCTACTACTCTTTACTACTCACTCTCTACTACTCTCTCTCTACTACTCTCTACTACTCACTCTACTATTCACTCTCTACTACTCTCTACTACTCTCTCTCTACTACTCACTCTCTACTACTCTCTACTACTCACTCTACTGCTCACTCTCTGCTACTCTCTACTACTCACTCTCTACTACACACTCTCTACTACTCTCTACTACTCACTCTCTACTACTCACTCTCTATGTCTCACTCTACTACTTTCTAATACTCACTCTCTGCTAATCTCTCTTCTACTCTCTACTACTCTCTACTACTCACACTCTACTCTCTATTACTCACTCTCTTCTCTACCTCTCTACATCCCTCTACCTTTCTCTCTTCTACTCTCTACCTCTCTACCTCTACCTCTCTACCTCTACACCTCCACCTCTACGCCTCTACCTCTCTACCTCTCTCTACCTCTCTCCCCACACACACATATACACATATATATATATGCATATATATACATATGCATTTATATATGTATATATTTATATATACATACATATACAAACATATATATAATATGCATATCTATATAAATATAAATATAAATGCATGCATACATATACATATACATATATGCATACATATGAATGTTATGTATATGAAAGTTTGAAAAAGAATAATACAAGCACAGCTAAAAAGCCATGCACATATATGCATTCATATGAATGTTATGTACATGAAAGTTTGAAAAAGAATAATACAAGCACAGCTAAAAAGCCACCGAATAACAAACAGAATTGCTTTAACTTAAACGAGCGCGAGATCTATTGCATTTTCAATGCTTCTTTACTTTGATTCCATCAAGAAGGCATTGAGAGTTGTGACACACTTTTGCCATAAATTCTGAATGGTAGCACTCTAGTTGCTCATTAGATCACTGTAGTAAAGCTACTGCTCACCAGGGAAGTCTGCTGCTGGTATTCAAAGTGCATTTTTCAGTCTGCATGTCAGAATTTTTTAATGAAATAGAAGAGGATTTGAGAAGTCAAAATGTGCCCTAATTTTTCTTTCTGCAGCACTAATCATAATTTCTATGGCAACATGAACCCCCTCATTTTGTTCCTTTGCAAATTAAATGTTTTAAGTGTTGCTACTTTATTCCAATCAAGATGGCTTCAGGTGTGCCATACTTTTGTCATAAGTAAGACTGTTAGCTCTCTAGTTGTTCTTTAGAACACTCTGGGACATTCTGTCATTGGGCTATACTTGGGCTACATCTGGGTGATAACAATGAGAAAAGTTCGAGCAGGGTATTCAACAGTTAGGAAGTAATGGCGCTCAGCAGGTAAACGTAGGTAATATGAACTCAGATGTATATTATGGTGCAAACAGGGAGGGGAAACCCCAAAAACCCCTCAAATCGTGTAGGAAAAACCTACAACCAAACAATAAGAACAATCCTGCGCACACATACAGTTTATCAAATCAAAGTTGACATGGGTGAGAACAGAAATGACAAAAGAAGCATCCGCATATGAACTGGTGATTCTGTTTAATAGGCGTAACCAGCCGACACGTGTTTCGTCATGGAAAGAGTAGACCACGACTCTTCAGGGCTGTAGCTTTAGCCAAAACGACAGTGGATGCCCTCAACCGGTCATAATTCCAACCCGGCTGGGTAAAGCTCTAGGTGAGAACGGTAGGTCAATCAGGCCAGACAAATCGGTTTAATCTCTTCAAATTCAAGCAAAGGTAGTCATCAAGATGCCAGCCGCCAGTAGCGTGAAATCAAGTCTAAAGTGCAACGTATTCAACATGTATTGGCTCAAGCCCGTGAGTATGGGGGAAAAGTTTCAGCACGAGAAAGTCTATGCGACCAAAAAGTATAGTGAAAAGTGTGTCAAGACATCCTGGCGGCATCCATTCGGTATACGAGTGACACCGAATGGATGCCGCCAGGACGTCTTGACACACTTTTCACTATACTTTTTGGTCGCATAGACTTTCTCGTGATGACTACCTTTGCTTGAATTTGAAGAGATTAAACCGATTTGTCTGGCCTGATTGACCTGCATCTGGGTGATATTTGTGCTACATTTGGGCTGTTTTGTCTCTGGTGGCCATCTTGGGAGACTTATTTGTTATGGAGTTTCCTAATTTCCTCATTTACTACAGTCTCCTCAGTAGGAAATACTTTCAGTTTTTTACTTTGATTCCATCAAGAAGGCATTCAGATGTGTCACATATTAACATTAAATTCGGAATGTTAGCACTCTAGTTGCTCATTTGATCACTGTAGTAAAGCTACTGCTCACCAGGGTAGTCTGCTGCTGGTATTGAAAGTGCATGTTTCAGTCTGCATGTCAGAATTTTTTTATGAAATAGAAGAGGATTTGAGAAGTAACTCAAAATGTGCCCTAATTTTTATTTTTTCAGCACTAATCATAATTTCTATAGCAAAATGAACCCGTTCATTGTGTTCCTTTTAAATTAAACTACTCACTCTCTCACTCTCTACTACTCACTCGCTACTACTCTCTACTACTAACTCTCTACTACTCACTCTCTACTACTCTCTACTACTACTATCTACTACTCACTCTCTACTACTCTCTACTACTCACTCTACTACTCTCTACTACTCTCTACCACTCACTCTTTACTACTCTACTACTCACTTTCTTCTAATCTCTACTATTCTCTCTCTACTACTCACTCTACTACTCTGCTACTCACTCTCTCCTACTCTCTCTCTAATACTCACTCTCTACTATTCACTCTATATTACTCACTCTTTACTACTCACTCTCTACTACTCTCTACTACTCACTCTCCACTACTCACTCTCTACTATTCACTCTCTACTACTCTACTACTCTCTACTACTCTCTCTACTACTCACTCTCTACTACTCTCTACTACTCACTCTACTACTCTCTACCACTCACTCTACTACTCTACTACTCACTCTCTAGTACTCTCTCTCTACTACTCACTCCCTACTACTCACTCTACTACTCTCTACTACTCACTCTCTACTACTCTCTCTCTACTACTCGCTGCTACTCACTCTACTACTCACTCTCTACTACTCTACTACTCTCTACTACTCTCTCTACTACTCACTATCTACTACACACTCTCTACTACTCTCTACTACTCACTCTACTAGTCACTCTCTTCTAATCCCTACTGTTCACTCTCTACTAATCCACGACTCTCTACTACTCTCTCTCTACTACTCACTCTCTACTACTCTACTACTCCCTACTACTCTCTCTCTACTACTCACTCTCTACTACTCACTCTCTACTACTCTCTACTACTCACTCTCTAGTACTCACTCTCTACTACTCACTCTCTACTACTCACTCTCTACTACTCTCTCTCTACTACTCTCTCTCTACAACTCTCTACTACTCTCTCTTCTAATCACTCTCAACTACTCTCTACTACTCTCTCTCTACTACTCACTCTCTACTACTCTCTAATACCCACTCTCTACTACCCACTCTCTACTACTCTCCACTACTCACTCTCTACTACTCTCTACTACTCACTCTCTACTACTCACTCTCTACTACTCACTCTACTACTCTCTACTACTCACTCTCTGCTACTCTCTCTACTACTCTCTACTACTCACTCTTTACTCTCTATTACACATCATCTACTCTCAACCTCTCTCTACCTCTCTACCTCTACCTCTCTACCTCTTCCTCTCTAGCTCTACACCTCTACCTCTCTACCTCTCTCTACCTCTCTCCAGACGCACACATATGCACATATATATATGCATATATATGCATTTATATATATGTATGTGTATATATATATATATACATACATATATAAACATATATAAATGCATGCATACATGCATATAAACATATAAATATAATCTGCATATCTATATAAATATAAATTCATGCAAACATATACATATATGCATACATATGCATGGTATGTACATGAAAGTTTGAAAAACACTAATAAAAGCAAAGCCAAAAAGCCACCTAATTACAAACAGAATTGCTTTAACTTACACGAGGGAGAGACATATTGCATTTTCAATGCTTGTTTACTTTGGTTCCATCAAGAAGGCATTCAGATGTGTCACACGTTTGGCATAAATTCAGAATTTTAGCACTCTAGTTGTTCATTAGATCACTGTAGTAAAGCTACTGCTAACCAGGGAAGTCTGCTGCCGGCATTGAAAGTGCATGATTCAGTCTTTAATGAGATAGAAGAGGATTTGAGAAGTCACTCAAAATGTGCCCTAAGTTTTCTTTCTGCAGCAGTAATCATACTTTCTATGGCAAAATGAACTCCCTCATTTTGTTTGTTTTTAAATTAAATGTTTGAAGAGTTACCACTGTATTCCAATCAAGATGGCTTCAGGTGTGCCATGCGTTTGTTATAAGTAGGACTGTTAGCGCTCTAGTTGTTCTTTAGAACACTCTGAGAAGCTGCAGTAGAACACAAAGGAATCAACTGACAGTCTCTGCCCTTGTTGGTTGTACATGTTCTACTGAGAATGTCAGACTTCATTCGCACATGACTGAGAATGATAATTTACAGAAAATATGCTCTCAGTTTAGCTAATAGATCACCTTCCAAACCTCTGTGGGAAAAGCATGAGAAAATAGTTTTCACTCAAACATGATTCATGATATCCAAGCAGAAGGTTTTTTCAAATGTTAAAATCACCTTAGAACACACTACAATTCCTAAAATGAGTATGGTACCATAAACAAATGATTTATAATTTAACTAAAGTCTTAAAACCTTCTATTAACTGCAATGCTTTTTAATGAGGTGCTATCATGTATATTGGTCCCAAGATGGCTGCCAACACTTCTTGGATGAAGTGCTGACAGCCAATCAGATCTCACAATGAGATGTGTGGTTAGGCTCTGCCCAGATATATATGTGAATTGATTTAGATTTTGTCAGGAACTACTGGACGAATTTACACCATTTAATCAAAAAGGCACGACTCTGAACCAAGGTCTACCTTTCTGCCAAATTTGGTGTAATTCTGTTCAGCAGTTAGGGCTGTAGCTGCGACTAAAGGTCCCTAAGGAAAATTGCATGGGAAAAACACATTTTGGGACCCCCCTTTTTTCTCGGGCCCCGCTTGATGAATCACCCCGAGACTTTCAGAATAGGAGCGGACCAGAGCAGGCCACGAGTTTCAAACATTTCGCGAAGATTCGTCAACCGGCGTCAAAGTTATTCCAAATAGAATGTTGCGGATTTCCTATGGATAATAGGTCCTAACTATAACTACCTACTGGCGACCGCCAGTAGGTAATATATATATATATATATATATATATATATATATATATATATATATATATATATATATATATATATATATATATGTATATATGTGTGTATATATATATATATATATATATATGAGCTTTGCTTCGCTCACACGTTTCTTCCAAGAGAAACAAGAACGAACGTGGACCTCGTTGTATAATTCAAAATTTTATTTCTCCTTGTCCGCCACTACGCGTTTCAGCCGTCAAAAGCGGCCTTGATCACATGACAATGTTCAGATATTTTTTCCATTATTTAAAGTGCTAGTGCTTCCAAAACCAACCTATCATACATGTAGAAATACGTGAACAGTGAAGAAAGACTGAACTAACATCCTATAATTGAGGATCCACATATGTAGTTCATGTACAATAAACTTGATTGCAAGAATGCAATTAAAAAACAATATATATATATAAAGTCCAACACTCATTCACTCCTTGGAATGAGCCCGACACATGCAGGGATTAAAACAATTTGGATTTTATTCAGCGAATTACTTACAGCGCGTAGGGATCAAAGTTCAAGAAACGCTGTGGCAGACGCGTTTCAGCCGTAAGGCTTTCCTCAGTGCCTGGTTTCAAACAGTTCGTTACAACTGTGGCAGGTTTAAATCTCCTGGTGTTACTGAAGCCACTCCCACAAGCTAGATGTTTCAGCTCCTCCTCTGTATACTGTGATACACCTCACGCTGGGCTTGGACCCGCTGCATGCTGGACGATGAAGTTCGGCGTGGTGACCACTTCAGTGAGCGGTTACAACCAGACTCCCAGTGGTGTCCCTCGTTGGCATCCGGACCTCATTCACCAAACTGCGGATCCAAGTAAGATGAAAGATTTCAGGCTGAGACCAATTGTATCCCCCGCAGTAAAAACTGCAGCCTCTCTCCCCGTGCAGTCAATATAAACACCGTGGTAGTGTAACCGCTTGGGGGGGGTGACACGTATTCAATACAAAGTCCAAAAGGTGCTGGCTTACGTGTCACACCTGACCGAAAGGGCGTGCCGGTTACCAGTGCCTGCTTACTGGTCTAAACATAAAGTCCAACACTCATTCACTCCTTGGAATGAGCCCGACACATGCAGGGATTAAAACAATTTGGAATTTATTCAGCGAATTACTTACAGCGCGTAGGGATCAAAGTTCAAGAAACGCTGTGGCAGACGCGTTTCAGCCGTAAGGCTTTCCTCAGTGCCTGGTTTCAAACAGTTCGTTACAACTGTGGCAGGTTTAAATCTCCTGGTGTTACTGAAGCCACTCCCACAAGCTAGATGTTTCAGCTCCTCCTCTGTATACTGTGATACACCTCGCGCTGGGCTTGGACCCGCTGCATGCTGGTCGATGAAGTTCGGCGTGGTGACCACTTCAGTAAGCGGTTACAACCAGACTCCCAGTGGTGTCCCTCGTTGGCATCCGGACCTCATTCACCAAACTGCGGATCCAAGTAAGATGAAAGATTTCAGGCTGAGACCAATTGTATCCCCCGCAGTAAAAACTGCAGCCTCTCTCCCCGTGCAGTCAATATAAACACCGTGGTAGTGTAACCGCTTGGGGGGGTGACACGTATTCAATACAAAGTCCAAAAGGTGCTGGCTTACGTGTCACACCTGACCGAAAGGGCGTGCCGGTTACCAGTGCCTGCTTACTGGTCTAAACATAAAGTCCAACACTCATTCACTCCTTGGAATGAGCCCGACACATGCAGGGATTAAAACAATTTGGATTTTATTCAGCGAATTACTTACAGCGCGTAGGGATCAAAGTTCAAGAAACGCTGTGGCAGACGCGTTTCAGCCGTAAGGCTTTCCTCAGTGCCTGGTTTCAAACAGTTCGTTACAACTGTGGCAGGTTTAAATCTCCTGGTGTTACTGAAGCCACTCCCACAAGCTAGATGTTTCAGCTCCTCCTCTGTATACTGTGATACACCTCGCGCTGGGCTTGGACCCGCTGCATGCTGGTCGATGAAGTTCGGCGTGGTGACCACTTCAGTAAGCGGTTACAACCAGACTCCCAGTGGTGTCCCTCGTTGGCATCCGGACCTCATTCACCAAACTGCGGATCCAAGTAAGATGAAAGATTTCAGGCTGAGACCCATTGTATCCCCCGCAGTAAAAACTGCAGCCTCTCTCCCCGTGCAGTCAATATAAACACCGTGGTAGTGTAACCGCTTGGGGGGGTGACACGTATTCAATACAAAGTCCAAAAGGTGCTGGCTTACGTGTCACACCTGACCGAAAGGGCGTGCCGGTTACCAGTGCCTGCTTACTGGTCTAAACATAAAGTCCAACACTCATTCACTCCTTGTAATTCTGTTCAGCAGTTAGGGCTGTAGCTGCGACTAAAGGTCCGTAAGGAAAATTGCATGGGAAAAACACGTTTTGGGACCCCCCTTTTTTCTCGGGCCCCGCTTGATGAATCACCCCGAGACTTTCAGAATAGGAGCGTACCAGAGCAGGCCACGAGTTTCAAACATTTCGCGAAGGTTCGTCAACCGGCGTCAAAGTTATTCCAAATAGAATGTTGCGGATTTCCTATGGATAATAGGTCCTAACTATAACTACCTACTGGCGACCGCCAGTAGGTAATATATATATATATATATATATATCAGAAACCGCAAAGGTAGCGAACTCGCTACCGTTAGCCCTCCCCCTACTTGAGAAAAATGAGTTTGATTTTTTGACATGCAGATATCCCAAATTACCAGCTCTATACCTTTTACCGAAGATCCATAAGAACCCAACAGACCCCCCAGGGAGACCGATTGTTTCTTCTAGAGGTAGCTGTATGGAAAACACTTCCAAATATGTCGATTTTTTCTTGCAACCCTTTGTCACCAAGCTCCCATCGTACATCAAGGACACAGGTCATTTTTTGAAAGTAATAGAGAATTTGGAGTGGAAGAGTGAATTTTCGCTCCTATCTTTAGATGTTGCAAGTCTTTACACGTGTATACCACATGAGTTGGGACTTGCAGCATGTAAACATTATCTTAATGAGAGATCCATCTCATACCTCAGGCACACTCAGATGCTTATAGAGATGATGACTTCCTGTCTTACACAAAACTTCTTCACTTTTGACGGCAAAATTTACAAACAATCTCTCGGTACTTCAATGGGGACTTGCTTTGCTCCTTGCTTTGCTTGTCTCTATTTGGGGTACTGGGAGGAAAAGGTTGTTAAAGAACATGATGCCTTTAAAAATAAAATAGTGAAGTGGGTGAGGTACATCGACGACATCCTATGTATCTGGAATGGCAGTGAGACCGAAGCAAATATGTTTGTAGAAAGCCTTAATGACAACATCTACAATCTTCAGTTTACAAGCCAATGGTCAAAGAGTACCATTGAGTTTCTTGATCTTTCCCTTACCATCCAAAATGATAAATTGAAAAGCTGCCTTTTTAGGAAGAAAACTGCTGGAAACAGCCTTTTGCATGCACGCAGCTGTCACCCAAAACCTCTGTTAGACAGTATTCCTTTGGGAGAACTCTTGCGAGCCAAGCGCAATTGCAGCTCCCCAGAGGATTACGCAAAGGAAGAAGGAGTTATGACTCTGAGATTTCTGGAAAGAGGGTATTCAGAGACTACTGTGAACAAAGCAAAGATAGAAGTAGCTAAAAGATCAAGGGAATCATTACTGACTGAAAAAGAAATAAAAGATGATGAGACAGAGAAAATAAGGTTCATTACTTCCTTTAATAATCAAGCCAGGGATGTGCGCAAGAGCCTCAACACTTTTTGGCCAGTGTTACACACTGACAGTGACCTTTCAAAAAGTGTGGAATTGTTTCCACAAATTACATATAGAAAGGCGAAATCATTAAAGGACACACTCTGCAGAACCATTGAACCTACACAGACCAACGTTCTAGGGGTACAAGGCTTTTACACATGCAGAAAGTGTAAGGCGTGCAAACACAGCAAAAACTGCAAGGAATGCATCCTTTCTCCAAATAACAAGCCCCACAAGATTTTAAAACATACATCATGCAACACAGATTATGCCGTCTATGCCCTGTTTTGTCCTTGTAAAAAAGCCTATATTGGCAGCACCATACATAAGGCTAAGATTAGAATTTTAGAACACCTTCGCGCCATCAAGCATGGTGATAAACAATACCCTGTTGCACGACATTTCCTGAGTCATCACAATCAAAACAGTGATTTACTGAGTTTTTGTGTCCTTGACACAATAAAGATGAATGAGAGGGGAGGAAATAGAGTACAGGACCTCAGACGATTGGAGTCAAAACTAATAATCCAGTATGGTACTTTGGCTCCGATAGGTCATAACTGTGACGAGGAGTTAGCGGTGCATTTGGGATGAATTTGAACAAGTTCATGTTGCATCTTCACAGGCCAGCATTTTTTGAAACGAGGGTCAGCAACTCGTGTATAAATGTCACTGCCAAAAATGTTTTTATGAATTTTAAATTGCATAGTTTCAGGAAGTATAGTCTTACTTTAATTCTTTCGATCAATTGTTGATTGATTTATTTGTTTTCTCTTGTAGATGCACACTCTGTCCTATTCGGGTGACATATGGAAGATTGAGTATCTCTGATAAGCCCACTGGGGCAAGAAGTGTTGACTGAAGATGCATATATGTGATCTAAATGTCAAGTATAATTAATTCTCGTTCAAACAAGTAATTTGGACATTTGTATACAATGCCCACTTGGGCTGGAGTGGTGAATGTTTTGAAATAATCACGAGCGAATCGGAATTTGATGAAATGCATACATTTTTATGGACGGGAATAGTCACTGATTAGCACATACTGCAATGAATGTTTAGATCACATCAAACGGGTTACTCAGTCCCACGAAATGCACTGTTATTGCAATCTTGTTAAAGTTGCTTTCAAGAGAAAAAAATGGCCTCGTGAAGTAACGAGTAGCCTAAGAGTCTGTTTTCTTTGTTTATCAAAAGAATCACATGACTATTTATTGCACTTCCTGTTTCACTTTGCTTTACTCGTGATCAAGGGAGTGTGATCCCGAAACGCGTTGAGTATTGTTTGCCTATTTTGCTCTCATTAAAAAAGATCGTTTTGAAGCTCAATTGGTGTCCGTGGTTGCTGGGGATTCGGAAAAGGAGGAATTACAGCGTTGTCGGAATATATATATATATATATATATATATATATATATATATATATATATATATATATATATGTATATATTATCTACTGGCGTTTGCCAGTAGATAGTTATAGTTAGGACCCTGTTTCCATAGGAAATCCGCAACATTCTATTTGGAATAACTTTGGCGCCGGTCGACGAATCCTCGCGAAATTTTCAAAATACGCTCCGCTCCTACCCTGAAAGTCTCGGGGGGATTCGTCAAGCGGGGGCAGAGAAAAAAGGGGGGTCCCAAAACGCGTTTTTCCCATGCATTTTTCCATAGGACCTTTAGACACAGCTACAGCACGAACGGCTGAACAGAGTTACTTGAAATTTGGCAGAGAGGTAGTCCTCAGGTCAAGGAAGTGCCTTTTGTAGGTCTGGTGTAAATCTGTTCAGTAGTTCCTGAGAAAATAGCATTTAAATCAATATATATATCTGAGCCAGCTTACGGTGCGCTTACCGTGCGCTTACGGTAAGCTTACCGTACGCGTACGGTGACGTGCGCGAGCGCGATTCTGATTGGCTGTTAGATCTTAGTAAACATTCGAATCGTTCGAAACCAGGAAGCGGCGGCCGCCATTTTCTCTCTCGCACTCTGAGAGCAGGAGGAAAAACATATATAAAAAACATCTAAAGGGACTGTTTAGACAGCTCCAAACCACCTAGCCTTGGTGAATGTGTCCCCAAAGAACCCCCAAGGCCAAAAATTCATTTTTAAGTTTTTTTGAAAAAGCGCCGATTACGCTTACCGTATGTGTACGGTAAAAATATATATATTTTTTTTTAAATTAGCCACACTCTCGCCACCCCGTGTGTAAATGGTGCCCAATGGCACCATTTGTGCATGGCATATTTCCACCAAAACAAAATGTAAAAGCTTACCTTTCACAACGAAGCGCATAATCTGTCCTCCATGTGCGCACGGTGCGCGAAGCGCACGGAACGAACTGCGTTAAGTGGGCGCGCACGCCACGAATGGCGTAAAGTAACTTAGCATTTAAAAAACCGTACAAATTCACTGAAAAAACCATAGGTTTCACACACGTTATAGTTAGGAATTAGCATTTAAAAAACCTTGAAAATTCAGTGAAAAAACCATAGGTTTCACACATGTTATAGTTAGCTGGACATTTTACTGATAAAAAACCAATGAAATTCCCCCGTTATAGTTAGTGCAGGCAACTATAACTCACGCGACCGCAATCCTCTGCTGATGCTAATACTGTATTTAGACACTTATTTGCCCATGTCTTCTTCCATTAAATTTCAGCTATACATATATTACAAATATTTTTTTTTCATAAAGACACATATGTCATCAGCAGAGGATTGCGGTCGCGTGAGTTATAGTTGCCTGCACTAACTATAACGGGGGAATTTCATTGGTTTTTTATCAGTAAAATGTCCAGCTAACTATAACATGTGTGAAACCTATGGTTTTTTCACTGAATATATATATATGTGTGTGTGTATATATATATATATTCACTGAAAAAACCATAGGTTTCAGGGGTGTTATAGTTAGCTGGACTTTTCACTTGTACAAAACCATTGAAATTCCCCCGTTATAGTTAGTTCAGCTAACTATAACTCGCGCGCCCGCAATGCACTGCTGATGACGTCACATATTACATCACTCATGACATGGTCAGTGACATCACTCATGACATCACTGATGACATCTCAAATGACATCACTGATGACATCATCCAGTGAATGTGTGTTTTTCTGAAAATTAAATATGTTTTATATATGTATATCTCAAGGTCGATGGAAGAATAAATGGGTATATAAGTGTCTAAATGGATGATTTGTTTTTGAAAAATTGATTGTGTAACTGACTGATTAAGTGTATCATAGTGAATACATGGCTTAGTGAGTAATGTTTAAATATGTAAATATCTGTATCAGTCTCTCACTTTGTGTATAAGTGGCTGCATGGGTTGGTGAGTAGCTACATGGGTGTCTATATAGGTTATTAGTTGGTTTTTTGAGTATCAGTCTGAGTGTCTGCATGGTTTGGTGGGGGGTATTACGTAGTGCATAGGTGCATGAATGAGTGACTCACTGTTTGTATGTGTTGAACACAGCATGTGTGCAGGACTGTATGGGTGGATGAGTGTGTGTATGGGTGTGTTAGATAGTGAATGACTGTCTCAATAGTGTCTTTATGAGTAACTACATATGTTTTAAACTAGTATATGTGACTATTGGTGTATATATGTGAGTATATGTGAGAGTGAGAGATTGAAAGAGTTCCTGTATGAATAAGTATGTGTTTCTATAAGTGATTGTTTAAAAGACTAAGTATGTGTAAGTTTCCGTAGAAGTAAGTATGGTGGTGTGTGTATAACTGTATATGCAAGTAAATGTATGTTTGATTCTTTATTAGCATGAGTGACTATGTGTGTGAGTAACTCTATGGATGAGTGGCATTGTGTAACAGGATGTATAGGTGTATGAGTACATATGATGAGTGAGTACATGTATGAGTGACTGTATAGGACTGTTGGTGAATGAGTGGATGTGTATGTAGATCTTAGAATTACTGAAGAGGTTGTTGTAACTGGTATTGGTATGTCCATTGTTTTGAAAATTTTAGTCTCTATTTTTGAATGTGTGTATCAAAGGTTATATTAGGGTGAGAGGAGGTCTGCCACTCTATCACAAGGATGATGTCATCAGTGATGTCATCAGTGATGTCATTTGAGATGTCATCAGTGATGTCATGAGTGATGTCACTGACCATGTCATGAGTGATGTAATATGTGACGTCATCAGCAGTGCATTGCGGGCGCGCGAGTTATAGTTAGCTGAACTAACTATAACGGGGGAATTTCAATGGTTTTGTACAAGTGAAAAGTCCAGCTAACTATAACACCCCTGAAACCTATGGTTTTTTCAGTGAATTTCTGAGGTTTTTTAAATGCTAATTCCTAACTATAACGTGCCTGAAACCTATGGTTTTTTCTGTGAATTTCAAAGGTTTTTTAAATGCTAATTTCTAAATATGCCTACAGAGAAAGGACATGTGAAGAAAGAAGAAAAAATGCACAGAAAGAAACAAAAGAATCCATGGACTAGCCTCCTCCCTCCTGCCATGCATGGTCTGATGTGCTGCCACTGCCCTCAATTTAGTATGATGTACCAGTCCACTCCTCCTGCCCTCCATTGCCCAATTCTATGCCCCATCATTGACCTCCTGCTTAAACTCTGTGCTTAGCTTGCTGCCCCTATTCTCCTTCCCCCTGCCCTCCGATGTCTTTGTGCATGCCCCTGCTCCATCCTTTTTGCCCACCATGTCCCATGGACCTGCCACTCCTATCTACTCTGAGTGTTCTGTTGAGCTGCCACTCCCCTCCCACCTGCCTAGCATTGTCAGATGACTGTAACCTGTCCCTGCCACCTCCACCCTGCCTGTCCACATGCCATGCCCCTATCCTCTTCCTCCTGTCCTACATGGTCCATTGTACTGCCACACCCTTCTGCCCTCCCTGGTCTGTTGTGCTGCAACTGCTCCTCCTGCCTGCCCCGTGTGGTCTGTTGTGAGGTCCCTTCCCCTGAACTTTCTTGTCTGTGCACAGGTCCTGACCCTCCCTTCTATCCTCCATCGTCCTTTGTGCATGCCCCTCCACCCTCCTTCTTGCCCATCATAGCCATTGTGCTGCCACTAACCCTCCCACTTGCCATGCATGGTCTTCTGTGCTGCCATGGCCCCTCCCACCTTCCCTGTGTGGTCAGTTAGCTGCCCCTGACCCCCTCCCACCTTCCCTCCATGGTCTGTGTGTATGCCATCTCAGTCTCACTGTTGCTCTTCATGGTGTGTCTTGCTTTTAGTGCCCGTCCTGCCTGACCTCCATGGCTATCTTGCTGCTCCTGCCCTGCCCCCTTGCCCCCAGCCCTACTCCCTCCCTCCTGGCTTGTCTGTTCCATTGTAATGCCCCTGATCCGTCCCTCCTGCCCTTTATGGTCTGTTATGCTGCAGCTTTCTCTCCTGTCTGTCCATTATGGTCAGCTAGCTACCATTGCCTCTTGCCCCTCTGTTCTCTGTTGTCCATGTGCATGGTCCTGTCCCCTCCCTCTTGCTTTCTATGGATTGTTGTGCTGCACTCCCGTCCTGCATGCCCTGTGTGGTGTATTGTGCTGCTGCAAACACTGATGCCTGCCCTGCAGGGTCAGTTTGGTGCACCTCTCCATGTCCCTCCTGTCCTCTGTTATCCAAGTCCATGTCCCTATCCCATTTCCTTCCATGATCCAATGTACCATACTTGCGAACATTTTGAACTTGGTAAGAGGGAGATTTTGAAAAAAAACTGGGGTATTGATTTTCCCCTTTGAGTTACATTGAAAAAGAGGATATTGTAGAGAGGAGACAGATCAAATAAAGCCCATTTGAGCTTAAAAACGTTGGACGTTTCCTGGCTGAATCGGGTCTGTTGGCATGTATGGTTGTACTACCATTGCTTCTTCCTTCTGCCCACAATGGTCTATTACATTGCCACAGCCTTGAAGGAGGGTAGATTTTGTATCACAGGGGGCCCCTGGCCCGTTCTGTCCACACCTGAAGTATGAGACCCTTGTCCTTGCCCTGCCAGCTGCATTTGTAGGCCGTATTAAATTGACCAGCGGGTCCTGTGTTGCTATATAATTATCCTGAGACATCCTTACCACTCAGCCAGCATAAAACCCCTGTGTAGGCCCTTCTGTTCAATATGTAGGCCTCTTTGTTAAATTGACCATAGCTCTGCAATTTTAGTGTATAGCAGTCTGAAGGCAGGTCTGCGAGGCCTTCTGATACAAACTAGTAGCCCCCACCCTACCCGAGTGCTCCGTGCTCGGTATCAAAGTTCAACATCCCCCTGAAGCTGTCGACATACAGTAGGCTGCATCCTGGACTGGTACTTGCTTCCTGGGCAGGTTTCCCGCTTTTAAGGAAGTGGCAACCGCAGAGCGTCAAGTTAGGAGAACTGAGGAGATTTTATACATGAATATATTGAATTCCCGTACAATACCCATTATTTTCTGCTTGCTCTATGGAACTTACGATAAGCGATTGGCCTGAGAGACTGACCTTTTCACCCAGTCCATTGTCAGCATTAAGTGGGTAAATGACGAAATGTCTGGTAAAATCTGCAGACGAAGCTTTTGGGTAGCATACGTAGGTAGATGTAGCGTGCACAGGAGCCCACAAAATGATATAAAAAGGGAGCACCCACAGATATCGATGGACTACCTCGCCGTCTGTATGTAGGTTAACAGGCAGTGCAGGTTTTCCCCAAGAGCTGGGAGCTCTTGTCTTCCTTTGCTTAAAATGTCTTGCTCTGCTTTGCTTGAAGTATCTTATTCTATTTTACCTATATGAAATGTCATGTTATGTTTAACCATTGTTCTCTTTACTTTTGCATTTAAAAGATTTTGTATTGTAATTGCAGGAATGCTTGCTCTAAGAGTAAACGTGAGTGTTCCTAGGTAACATTTTCCTTGGTGTAAATTGTTTCCCATGATGCATTTATAGATGTGTTTTCTCTCTCTCTCTGTCAGTACATTAATTGAGATACAGAGAATATTATGACAGCTGTATGATTATCTGGATTCTGTATTTTGTACTTTATGTCTCTATTCTGCGGTTTCTTTGAAGTTGCATCTTCTCATTAAACTGCCATTGTATTCTGCCTCCAATTCCATGTCTCATATGTCTGTTTTCTTCATTTTTGGAGCAAGCGTTCCTAGGCACCCCGGCTCAAATTAAGGTGCCCCTTTTGTCCCTGACTCACTCTCCTGCTCAGTTCTGTGGTGGCTCCCGGGGATCTGGGGACCGCCCCTAGCTTCCTTGACCCGTAATAGATCTTCCCTCCAACAGCCTCTCTTGCAAGTCCTGTATTGTTGGTTTGTTGCCCCTGCCCCCCTTTCCACTGCCCTCCATAGTCTGTTGTGCTTCCACGGCCCTTCCTGCCTGCTCAGTGTGGTTAAATTGTTGCCTTTGCACCCTCCTACCTGCCTTCAATTTTCAGAGTCCGTGCCCCTGGCCTCTGCCTCTCAACAGTATCCTAATGAACAACTAGATTGCTAACATTCTATATTTATTACAAAAGTGTGGAACGCCTGACATCATCTTGATGTAATCAAAACTGTAATACCTAGAGCATTTCCTTTAGAAATTACATATATGAGAGGGTCTTATTGGCATCAAAATTATGGTTAGTGCTCTAAAAGACTAAAATAAGGACATATTTTCTGAGTTTTCAAATAGCGACAAAGCACTTTTAAATTATTTGTTATCTTTATGTTTTTTTATCCAGTTGACCACTTGATTAAATGTTGCACTTAGGGGAGAGGATGTGGTGTTACTTCCAGAACTGCAGACTTTGCAACTGGGGAACCAGGTTGAAGTTTCTGCTTCAGCTCGACATTCTGTGATTCTGGTCAAATCACTTAGTCTCCCCATGTCTACAACCAAAATGAATTTGTTCTTGTGTGATGTAACCAATGCTCATGTAAAGCACTCCAATACCTGACAAGTCTGCACTATATAACACTGCAAAAACACAAAATAATAAGTGTTTTGCACACTTCTGTCATTGGGCTATATTTGGGCTACATCTGGGTGATTTTGGGCTACATTTGGGCTCTTTTGTCTCCGGTGGCCATCTTGGGAGATTTATTTGTTATGAAGTTTCCTAATTTCCTCATGTACTGCAGTCTCCTCAGTAGGAAATGCTTTCAGTTTTTTACTTTGATTCCATCATGAAGGTATTCAGATATGTCACACATTTGCCATACATTCTGAATGTTAGCACTCTAGTTGCTCATTAGATCACTGTAGTAAAACTACTGCACCATGGAAGTCTGCTCCTGGTATTAAAAGTGCATGTTTCAGTCTGCATGTCAGAATTTTTTAATGAAATAGAAGAGGATTTGAGAAGTCACTCAAAATGTGCCCTCATTTTCTTTCTTCAGCATTAATCATAATTTCTATGGCAAAATGAACCTCCTCATTGTGTTCCTTTTTAAATTAAATGTTTTAAGTGTTACCAGTTTATTCCAATCAAGATGGCTTCAGGTGTGCCATACTTTTGTCATAATGAAGATAGTAAGCGCTCTAGTTGTTTTTAAGAACATTCTGGGACATTCTGTCATTGGGCTATACTTGGGCTACATCTGGGTGATATTTGGGCTACATTTGGGCTCTTTTGTCTCTGGTGGCCATCTTGGGAGACTTATTTATTATGAAGTTTCCTAATTTCCTCATTTACTGCAGTCTCCTCAGTAGGAAATACTTTCAGTTTTTTACTTTGATTCCATCAAGAAGGCATTCAGATGTGTCACACATTTGCCATAAATTCAGAATGTTAGCACTCTTTTTGCTCATTAGATCACTGTAGTAAAGCTACTGCTCACCAGGGAAAACTGCTGCTGGTATTGAAAGTGCATGTTTCAGTCTGCATGTCAGAATTTTTTAATGAAATAGAAGAGGATTTGAGAAGTCACTCAAAATGTGCCCTAATTTTTCTTTCTGCAGCACTAATCATACTTTTTATGGAAAAATGAACCCCCTCATTTTGTTCCTTTTTAAATTAAATGTTTTAAGAGTTACCACTTTAATCCAAGCAAGATGGCTTCAGGTGTGCCATACGTTTATCATAAGTAGGACTGTTAGCGCTCTAGTAGTTCTTTGGAACACTCTGGGAAGCTGCAGTAGAACACAAAGGAATCAACTGACAGTCTCTGCCCTTGTTGGATGTACATGTTTTACTGAGAATGTCAGACTTCATTCTCACATGACTGAGAAAGATAATGTGAATTTACAGAAAATAAGCTCTCAGTTTAGCCTATAGATCACCTTCCAAACCTCTGTGGTAAAAGCATGAGAAAATATTTTTCTCTCAATCATGATATCCCAGCAGAAGGCTTTTTCACATGGTGAAATCACCTTAGAACATACCACAATTCCTAAAATGAGTATGGTACCATCAACAAATGATTTATAATGTAACTAAAGTCTTAAAACCTTCTATTAACTGCAATGCTTTTTAATGAGGTGCTATCATGTATATTGGTCCCAAGATGGCTGCCAACACTTCTTGGATGAAGTGCTGACAGCCAATCAGATCTCAGGATGAGATGTGTGGTTAGGCTCCGCCCACATATATATATGCTTTTAAATGCTATTTTCTCAGGAAATACTGAACAGATTTACACCAGACCTGCAAAAGGCACTTCCTTGACCTTATGGCTACCTCTCTGCCAAATTTCAAGTAATTCTGTTCAGCCATTCGGGCTGTAGCTGTGTCTAAAGGTCCTATGGAAAAATGCATGGGGAAAACGCGTTTTGGGACCCCCCTTTTTTCTCGGCCCCTGCTTGATGAATCCCCCCGAGACTTTCAGGGTAGGAGCGGAGCGGAGCGCCCCACCTATTTTGAAAATTTCGCGAGGATTCGTCGACCGGCGCCAAAGTTATTCCAAATAGAATGTTGCGGATTTCCTATGGAAACAGGGTCCTAACTATAACTACCTACTGGCGACCGCCAGTAGGTAATATATATATATATATATATATATATATATATATATATATATATATATATATATACACACACACACACAGTTTGTTTGAAAATAATGTGCATAATGATAGATTAGCATTTCGCTAAATTTCATGTAATTTTTCCCAAATTTTTCAATACGCGAAAGCAAATTACATAGATTTCACATACCTCAATTTAATATCCATTCCTCCTCATGTCCAATTTTAAAATTGAGAATTTGGAGAATTTTATTAATTGTAATCATTTTAATCAAACATACAATAACATTTGGTAACTGACTAACAATCAGATCTTTGGTGTTATTTAGTCTGCGTTTGGTGTAAAACAGAGCTGAGATTAGTTAAATAAATAAGATAATTTCCGATCTTGATCTTAAATTAAGAATATTAATGCCTTTTTTTTACCAGAGATTTATCTTGCAACAGGTGTCTGATTGCAAGTGTACTAACACCTGGACACCAGGCTTGAAAGACCTTCAGGGGAATCAAAGATAAATAATGACCTGTCACTTTTCAATTTTGTCAATAGACAACTTAATTTTATGCACCTTAAAATTCATAAACCGCTGCAAGAAAAGCAGATTAAAAGAAAGAGTGAAGAAAAGAGAGCCTGTTTTATTTTATGGAAATTATCATTTTGATTTAATAATTTTGACAGTATATTGTATATGTATATTTACGAACAATTGTGCTAATAGTGTCTCTGGCATAGATTTACTAAATGTTTGCATTATATTTTTATAGCAACCCGATGCAAAGTCTTGCGCTGGGATTTAGAAATGAACGCAAATCCTGATTTAAATTGGTTTGTATCCCAAAGTAGCGAAAGGCAGTGCAACGTGCTGCATTGTTTTTTTTTGCGTAACGGGGCGCTCAATGGTTGGGGCATTTGTGTTGTTATGTCACCACACATGGGTTTTGAGGCTAATCCCTATATACAGCAAATGTAAAGAGGAATGTTTGATAAAATCCTACGACTCTGTTAGGCAGAAATGAAAATTAAAAATATTTGAATTTCTCCTTGTTTTTCTTTTTTCATGTGTGCTGTATTCTGCAGCAGACATACATAGAAGAAAATGCCTTAAAGCATGAATTTCGTGAAGGAATGGAAACCTTTAAGCACAAAAAGTAGGCAAACTGCAAAGCAGACACCCTTGAACTATGGTGCCAGGGTGCTTTCATTGACGCATTGCAGCCAAACAGGCATCAGCACAAGCAGAAAGCAGAACTGCCCCATTTTTAAGTAGATATGGTACAATTCTGCTCTTTCCCGTTCATGCCATGCAGTGCAGCAACTTTGCTTGCTGTGTTGCGCAAACTCTTTGTAAATATGCCGCTATATGTATACCACACAATGCACAGTGAATTGTTTTGTACTTAATGTTTGTATCCAAATCAATTGCATTCATTTTAAGCCTGGGCGTTGAACTACGCTCCGTTCGCGGAGCTTGCGAAGTTTAAGTAACTTCACGATTCGCGTAGAGCGCACAGTTGCAGATTGCAACGCAATCTAGTGCGTAGCGTAGTAGTTTTTCTTCCTCGCACGCTCAATATTCAGTCTCGCGCACGCGGTAACCTCTTACCGTGATTCTGCGATCGCCAACTTGCTTTTTTGTTTGTTTGCGAGCGCCACGAGATTTGTAATATGGCTGCCCAAGCCCGCGAGAGTGTGCGAACGCGAACACGTCATTTGGGCACGCGAGCTGACTTCCGGCGTCTGTCTTGGTAAGATCGCGATCCCGAACATGCAAAAACTACAATCTGGCGAAGAATATCTCTCGAGCTTCATAAAACCTTCTCTAAAATGATCATTTTGCTCAGAAAAATTCCTCAGATTGTGATTTTGCTGTAGTCTTTTCTGCAAGGAGGAGTCCTTTAATTTTTTTAACTCTTTTTTTTTAGGAGTCCTAACTTCTGTGAATACCGAAATGAGTAAGTGCTTTCTGTGAATACCAAAATGAGTAAGTGCCTTCTGTGAATACCAAAATGTTAGTAAGTTTAGGATTTTGTCTTAAGTTAGTTCTGTGAATCGGGCCCGAAGTGTATATGTTCGTTGTTGTTGCTCCCTGATGCTGCATCCATCCCATAAGATGCACACATTTTTATTTAGGGCAAACAGGCTACACTACATTTATGTTTTTGTTCTTTGCTATTCTTCTTCCTGAGTGTACACAGTACAAGTACACCATGAGCCCTGGCCTTGTCAGTCTCTTAAATGGCTATACTGTTGTTGTTCACTGACTTCATAAAATTTAATAATTGTGACCACCCACCAGACACTAAGAAGTTATATATTATATTATTGATCTTTTGACTGATGTTCTTCTGGCTTTTTTGCATTTAGGTGCACAAAAGACAGAGGAGGTGTGTCATCATCATCGACCGTTGTGGTGCCAGACCGACGTCCTGCTGCTGTACACGACATGACGTGTGAGTGACCTGACCAGGCATCTCTGCAACTTGTGCAACTGAGTGCTGTTTTGACATCTGAAGAAGATGCCCCCAAAGAAAGCAGGTAGCAGGTCCTCCGGTACCAAGAAAGTTGCCATGGAGAAGAAGGAACAGAAGAAGAAGGAAGTGTTACTTAAGTCTGGTGTGCCTACCAAAACTGACGCCTGCAGCAGCGGTGTCGGGGGGACAAGCTGGGGGCAGCAATTCCACATCAGTTGGCCCAACCCACCAACCCAGGTCCAAGCAGATGAGTGTGGAAGAGGTAGCCAGCCTTATGGTGGAAAGCAGTGATGCTGAGCCTGAACTAAACTTATTGCTATCTCAAAGTAGTACACAATCATCGCAGGAGGGAACACAGCAGATAAGTGGTCAACAGCCGCAACCACCGCCCGCAATAGTAGCTGTAGTTCCACCCAAAGTAAGGGCAGTTTAGGAAATTGACCCTCATGCAGAGGACGAAGAGGAAGCCACTCCTTTAGAAGTTCCATTGGCTTCCAAATCCCCAGCAAGGAAAAGGAGGGTTAGTACATCAAGTTCTTCACCAAGCCCCCCTTCTGATGATCTAGATGCCACTTGGAAGCCACAAACTGAGTCTGAGAGGGAAACACATCACAAGAGCAGGCATGGGAAAGGGAAGGTTCCAGAAAGCATTACACTTATAGAGGTTGATGTAGAAGAGCAGGATTATGATGATGATGACGATGATGAGCCAGTCATCACGAACAACACTCCCGGGCCTGAGGAGATGGAGACCAACATTTTTACACTATCCAAAATGGCTGCGAGGGATGTAGCACGCATAATTCCAACACAGGTAACACCAACACGACCTCCAGCTTCCATATTTACATTAGCAAAGGGCCGGCAGCGTCCTACATCCAGCACAAGCACCACCTCAGCAGAAGTAGGTAGTGGTACTGCACAGAATCAAATTCAACACACACCCTCCAGTTCATCCGGCATTGGAAGTGAAAGTGGCACCTCCAGCAGGAGACAAAAGTTAAGCTCCCCAGTGTGGGACTTCTTTACGGTTAGCGGAAAGGAGGAGAACATTGCTATATGCTCCGTTTGTCATACCTCTGTTAGTCGTGGTAAGCTTGGTACAAACTATGGTACCGGAGGCCAAATGACCCATCTGAAAAAACACCACGCAATCTAGTGGGAGGAGCACCTTAGTCACATGAAAACTGGAACCATTGCTGTTGGGCATAAACGAGTAGAAAGTCCGCTCACGGTGGAACAGGAAGAAGAGGGAGACATTCTCTGTTGTAGTGGTACACAAAGTAGCCCTGTCCCCAGCTCTGCAGTGGTAACGCCCACATCCTCAGCCACATCTCATTGGCACAAGAGTAAGGGTCAGCCTGGGACACCAAGGAGTACTGCTGGCCCAAAAAGTGCGATGTTGACCACAGGAAGGAATACCATGCAGCCTACCATTCTTAACATGTTTACTGGGCCGGAGGGGCAGTACGAATGAAACCACCCAATAGCACGTTTGTACAATGCGAAGCTGGCTAAAATGTTAGCACTGGACCTTCTCCCTTTTTCTTTTGTTGAAGGGGTGGGTTTTCTTGAATTTGTGACCACCATCTGCCCAAAATGGAAAGTTCCCAGCCGCTACTATTTTGCAAGAGTTGCTGTTCCAGCACTACATCACGACGTGCTGGAATTGCTTGGAAAAGCCTTAAAACAGAGTGCTGTTCAGAGTATACACCTGACAACAGACATGTGGACCAGTTGCCAAGCCACTGATTACATGTGCTTCACTGCACACTGGGTGTCTTTTTCGGGTGTTAAAGATAAGATATCTGACGGTGTTGTTGACACCGCTGAGATTATTAAAGACACTCGCAAACATGCAACTGTAGCCATGTTTGCTATGGAGAAATCTCATACTGCTGCAAACATTTTGGATGACTTTAACAGCAAGGTGTTTGAGTGGCTGCGACCAAGAGGGCTTACCATTGGTTTTGTTGCCACGGACAATGGCAGTAATGTAGTTAGAGCCATGAAAGATGGTGGCTATTTCAGGGTCCCATGTTTGGCACACTGCATTAACATTGTTGTTCAAGACTTTCTGAAAAATGAAAGCAAAGTCAGCAGCTTACTGACTACCTACAGAAGAATATGCACACATTTCAACCATTCTTTTAAAGCCCATATGCAGCTGAGGGTCATTCAACGTGAGCATAAAATGCCAGTCAAAGAACTCATCCAGGAGGTGCCAACACGTTGGAACTCAACGTACTACATGCTTGAGCGTCTGTTTGAGCAGTACATACCACTTAATGCTTATGTCATGAAAAGGTCAGAAGATCCTACTGTGAAAGGCATGACCGTTGAGATGGCCCAATGGAACCTCGTCAAATGCCTGACAGAGATGCTACTTCCTTTTGAGGTCTTCACACGTGAAGTGAGCAGGGAGGACTGTACTATGGGCCAAGCTATCCCATTGTTGTACATGCTAGAGCAAGAGCTGAAGGAGGTGTCAGAAATGTACGCAGGTGTGGATGACAAAGTAGACGCATATTATTTGACAGACACCTTAGTCGCTCGCTTATCTGACAATACAAGGATTCAAAATAACATTGTGTCACATCCACATTACATTACTGCCTCAATTTTGGATCCACGTTACAAATTATTGCTGCGCAGTAATGAAGTAATTGCTTTTTCAGAAGTGGATGTTGCCAAGTACAAAACTTTGATAGCTGAGGAAGCCACTGACTTTGAAAATGAACGGATCTTAATTAGAGGCCCGCCTCCCCAGGGCAGAAAAAGTACTGCAGGTCACCCAGAGTCAAGTTCTACTTCAGAGACCGAGAGCAGTGCGTTTGCCTCCCAGCAGTCAACAACACTGCCAGCAATAACATCAACAGCACCAACAGGATCATCAGGCACATTTAAAAAACGGCAGGTGATTGGTTTCTACGAAAAGGGTTTTGTACGTCCATGGCTGATGCAAAGGCAAAAGAGGCCAAGCAAATCGGAGCACCCCTGAACATTGAGCGGATGGTTCAGGCCTATCTAGATGACACAACAGAGATCGTCATGGAGCAAAGCCCATTGGTGTATTGGTATGGGAAAAGAAGCCAATGGCCAGTGTTCAGCAGGCTGGCGATTAAGTTTGTGGCTTGCCCTGTTGCAAGTGTCTCTTCAGAGGGGGTTTTCAGTGCTGCGAGTGCCATTGTTACTGTCAAAAGGACCAGTCTTTCGCCCAAAAGCGTTGAGAGGTTAACCATGATCAAAATAAATCAACACTTTATACCACCGGAGTACAAAATACGTGAATCACAGCAGGAAGAGGAGAGCGACTTCGATGACATAAGTAGTGGGTTGTTAGACTTACTTCTGTCCGAACCACCAGAGTTTGAGGACGAGCTCCTCTTCCCTGACAACTAGGCTTTCAAATTGTTCTCCCTTCCTTTATTTGTGTGTGACTGTGTATCTGTTTTTCTGGTTCAAAATCTAATCACAACAAATCCATCAAGAGTCTCCTCTTTTTATTTCCCTATTGGAGATGCACGTCTGTGCATAACTGTGCCCTCCACTCCTCAGGGTCCTGCTCCATCTTCCTTACTCTCCCTAAATACATTTCAAGCAAGCCAGACATTGGATGGAGATGGAGAATAGTACAATACATGTTGCCTCTAACAGTCCCTCTATAAGAAGTGAAACGTGACTCCAGCTATATTCCGTTTTGTTTCCAAGCCGAAAGAAACTCATCACTGACTGTCAGAAGGCTAGGCAGGCATCAGATCTGACAGCCAAAGAGAACAGCAAGAAAGGTAATGAGTGATTATTGTGAATGATGGCATGCATTGCATTGGATGCTGGCTGACTACGAATGAATGTGCATGAAGTAGAACTATGCTAGTTTATCGACAAAGTAAAAGTGACTCAGGTGAGGTGACAATTAATGTTACCTTGTTGTTTAATAACCACATTGTACTCCTACCACTGAAGGTGCCGGCCAATATCCGTTGCAATTGTGTAATATGGAATATATTATAAACTAAATCAGTCACTACAGACTGAGTTGGTGTTGGAGAACACGTACCACACGATCATCATCATGATGCTGCTGAGCATACTATCTTTGCACACAGTCAGTCAGTTGGATCGGAGATAATTGATGGAATAACTGTGTTTCATGGGCTGACTTAAAAGGTAAACAGTTTGAACAAGAACCACAGCAGACCTAGGCTAGATGTCCGTGTAGTGGTGTGGACTGGAGTAGAGTGTAGTGGTAGGAGGGACAGTGGCGCATTGATTTAGTCACTTCATTTGGAAAATGCTAGGTTGCCGCAGTGCATATGACATTTGTCTGGCTCGGTCAAAATGTAAGTAAGGGGTAGGGTGCCTGGCCTGTGCTGCGGTTCTCCTGTTCTGTGGCTGTGCTGGCTCCTGAGTCCTGTCCCGTTGTTGTTGTAGATTAATGCTGTAGAGTAGACACTATGTATCCTATCCAAGCTGCCTCAGTCTGAAAGTGTTCTCTCCAGAGTCTTGTCTTCTCTTCTTGCACTCCACTGTAATTGAGTTTATTGTTTTAAATGCAGTAATTTTTCAATACCCCGTTTGTTTTTCCATCTACACTTACAGGCCGGCCTTTAACCTGTGCTATAGTGGGAGAAACAACTCACACTTACCTTACCAATCCGCATCAGGCAGGCAATGGTACCCAAGATTGATGTGCGGAGTGTCCATGGAAGGGAGGACCAAGAGGAATGACAAGAATGATGCAACTCCACATTTGGACCAGGATAATACAGTAACTTTAGTATCATTCATCATTCGTCTTTACATTTATTTGATTCCTTTTTTCTCTTCAATCATTACGACTGTGTGTTGTGGTTTGTTTGGTAATTGATCCCTACAACTATTTTTTCATTTCCTTTGCTAGCTTAAAAAATAAAAGTAAGCCCGGTACAGCATATAATTTGGTTCGGTCTGAGCTCTGAGGGCGGCAGACAGGCAAGGCAAATTTCATATTAATAATTTCTTCCCTGTACTGTCTAATTGGGTAATAGTAGTTAGTAAGTACAACTCATTATCATTAACCATCAAGTTCTCTTCCTCAGCATGCATGCATTTGCTTTTTCTCACTTCATACTTTGATTTCTTTGATAATGGATCATGTTTGTCTTACAAGATTGTGTTTTACTTTTGTTGTGTCCATGCATACTGTCTGTTTTTCTTTCTCAAAACCCCACTTCCCATCCATTCATCAATCCCTAACACTCTTCCCCCGGGCTGTGTGATTTATATTGGGGGTGATGTGACTACATTAAATGTACACCAACAATTGATCACACGCTTGCTGGGGCAGATGTGGTGAAAGCAACACTAATTGATTTTCAACTAAGGCAGGGCAAGGATCTTCTTCTGCTTGCTCACCAATGCTGTAGTTTACTTTGTTCTACTACTCCTCCCACAGTCTCACAGTCAAGTGACTTTCTCTTTCTTTTTTCAAATGCTACTGCCAGTGTCTACTACTACCACCACAATAATGGCATCTTCTCCGTTCATTTGGGAAACCAACCATGCAGCCATCAGTGTGCCGAACTTCATCATCAATCACAGGTAAGATAAGTTTGGTGGGAGGTATGGACTAGGAGGAGAGACTGACAGTACTATTATGACAATTAAAAATAACTCAGTGAGGGGTACTGCATCTATCGGTTTGTGTGTTACAAAATTGGCAGATCTTTTAAATCAAACACTGGCTGTGGGCATGCAGCAGCACGGAAACAAAGTAACAAACCATGTAACTTAGATTGAATTCGGAAAACAGTAACCCACTACAAAACATTAACATCATATAAGTAAATAGTATAAAATTGTATATCCCCTAACAAAAATAAACTATCCCACTCTGACCTAACCCACCCCCCTCCCTAAACCCAACCAAAGTCCACAATGAAACAAAACGAAAGTCCAAGAGTCCCAATGTTCGAACGAATCCCCAATGCCCAAAAACCCACCCACCAACAAAAGGAATTAAAAAAGGCGCAAATGACAAGGTCCTCTATAGTCGGCGGGCCTTCAGGTGTTTGTCCACATGGATTTTTACCCGCTCCTCCATGTTCTCCTCTAAGCGGGCCATCTGGCGGAGCAGCTGGTGGCGAAATGCGCTGCAGTTACATGCAGGGTGGGGGGCAGCAGTGGTTGACATGGAGGCGCGGCGGCGGGCGGCTGCCGGACCACGGCGCAGTGAAACTGGAGGCAGGGCCTGACTGGGGCCCGGGGAATTGGAGGAGGCTGCAGCTGTGTGGATGTGGAAGGAGTATCTATATCAAGAAAGAAAAAGAACATGTTGTAGCCAATACTCTTAGCAAAACAGAAACACTAAAATCATTCAACACAGTGTCACAGTATCACTAGCAAACACAGTTCATAACATTTGTGATTTAGTGGTAAGTATCTCTACTCCTATTTCCTTGGACTCTAACACTTGTGGGAGTTTCCGACATTATAATCGTACTATGTACTCCGGTACACCAGTCGTGTTGTTCTTATCTGTAGTTTAGCGCAATTACATAAACTTGTTGTAGCCGGCATGCCAGCTCAGTCAGCTAAGCTTGCACCCAAGAGAAACAGATATGAGCCTCATGATGCAGACTCATGTTAGTTTTATTTACTACTACTGTCTGCAGGAGGGGAAGCTCATATTTTTGTATGACGCCTTACGGCCGGTGGTGCTGGCCATACTCTGTCTGTTACATGAGGGCAAATGAATTATTTTAACTTACACCCTGCCCTGGGTACTACAAAAAGGCTGATTATTTATCTGATCCAATGATCATTGCTTATATTCATATTATAGATGGTAATACGACATCAGGTCAGTAGCGGTCGGTGGTGGGAGTGCTGCCGGGCGGTGACGTGGGAAGGTGCAGGGTGGGGATAGTAAACTATGGATTAAGGACAATCACAGGTAATTAAACAATACATAAAAAAAAAATTGTTGCACGCATTGCATCGCATTCGGTGGTGCAGTGCGCACAATGAAAATAATTTTATTTATTTTTATGTTGATTACCTGTATTTGGCCGTAATACACAGTTTACTCGCCAGTGCCACCCACCCTGCCCCTCCCCACGTCACCGCCCGCCAGCACTTTCACCACCAACCGCTACTGCAAAGGGTACTTTGCTTTCATTGATTGTGTTGGAATTGGCCCTTTTTGCAGGGTCATCCCTAAGGTTTTTGCCTTCCTCCTGGATTTTTCCTAACCTGTTTTTGTTGGCTTTATGACTCTGGGCACTTTACCACTGCTGATCAGTGCTAAAGTGCATATGCTCTCCCTTTGTAAATATGACTATGTGAATTGGTATATCCCTGATTGGCTTATTTGCGTGACCTGTGTGTGCCCAGGGCTGGTAACCCAAATGCTGCTGGTGGGCCTGCAGCATTGGTTTGCGCCATCCACAGAAGCAGCTTGTAAAGTGTGTCTCAGACCTGCCACTGCAGTGTCTGCGTGCACTCCAGAACTGCCATCTTGGCTGTGAAGTGCACCCACTTCCCAGCCCCTGAACCTTCCCTTGGCATCCTGTAAGCCACCCTTATGATAGGGTGCCTTGTATGTGTAAGGTAGGACATGCTCTGATGTGTGTAGCATGTCCTAGTAGTGAATTACACCCAATTTCGTTTTTCACTACTGTAAGGCTACCTGTTCTCCATAGGCCAGAATGGGAGGTCTGGGCTATTACATCCTATAGTCCTAACTGACCCACAGAACATGGTAGAAAAACGAATTCAGTATGCATGAGCTCAGAATATTAAAAAACATCTTTTAGTGAAGGTTATTTTTATATTCTGTGTTTGAAACTACCACTTTTAGAGTATAGGCACTTTCTTGCCTAAGCCTTCTAGTGTGCTCTGCTATTATGTGTATTAGCTGTCTGGTTTTGGAGGGACAGGGCAGGCTGAGTCAGACCTGGGTTGAATAGAGAGATCTGCCTTGGAGTGAGGGGACGGGTAGCTCCTGAACTTGAATAGGGCTGTGCCTGGCAAGGTGAATGCTGGCTCCACCTCCCACTGTGCGTCTGAAGGCAGACCCCCTCTTTCTGAAAGGAAGGATGCAGCCTGGTAAACAAAGTGCTCCAGGGCTGGGCAGAACTGGTTCTGGCTGGGTTCAGAGACTTGTGACTCCTAAGAACAAAGACTTTGGGGGTATAAATATTTGTGCCCAAACCCCTACAATTTGTATTGCTCCCGGACAACAAGAAGAACCTCTGTCCGTGTAACTACAGGAATCTGCAGGAGAAGGACTGTCCTTGTGCTTGTGTGCTGTTTCTTGGACTGGCCTGCAGTGGTTACTACTGGACTTGGAAGAAGAGGAAAAGGACTTTGAAGGAACTTTTATTTTGTGACTACAGCAATCACCCAAGGGCTAGAAGAGAGCTAGCCTCCTACAGGAGTCTCAAGCACACCAGACTCCACCCACCAGCCTCCTGTGTCCTCTCAGCGAGGATTTCTATCTGCAGGTGAGGCTCCTATGAGTTCCAGGGCCTCTAGTTCTACTGCTGAGAAAAGAGTGCTGAAAATCGTCGCTAAGCCCCGTTAGCGGCCTGCTGCAGCTGGTGAGCGTGAGAAAAATCGTCGCTCTGCTATCGCCGAGCGCTCGCTAAACCCGAAGATTATCGCATCACCCGTCAGCGGGCATGAAAATGGCCGCTATCCCGAAGATCGTCGCATCACCCGTCAGCGGGCCTGAAAACGCCCGCTATCCCGAAGATCGTCGCAGAGCCTGTCAGCGGGTCTGAAAACGCCCACTAACCCAAGGATTGTCGCATTGCTTGTTAGCGTGCCCCAAAGTGCTCGCTAACCCCAAATCATCGCATCAAGCTCATCGCAGCGCGGACGCCGAGCGTTCGTCATTTTCCCCGCATCGCATCCGGATCATCGCTCCCTCGTGGACCGCCATTTTTTTTCATCGCAGCAAGATCGCACACGCAACAGGCTCGGTGCATCATCCTCCCTTAGCGGCAAGGATATTATCGCATCACCGGCTTAGCGTGAAGAAGTTTGTCGCTTTATCCTGCCCACAACCCAGCGCATCATCCTCCCTTGCAGTAAGGATTCAACGCATCGCTGGTTAGTGTGAGGAAATGTATCGCACAACTCCTTAGCAACATTTTTGTTGCTTTGCTACAGAATCCAGATACTTTGTGAGTAAAAGGGTCGCAGAGACCACTGCATTGAACTGAACATCATTTTGTGCACCTTGAACTATTTTTGCAGCATTTTTAAAGTAACCATATTTTTCTAGTATTGTGGATTTTTACTGTTATTGGTCTTGTGATTAAGTCTATATAAATATACCTATTTTTTTATAACTACTTGAGTGGTGTCCATTTGTAGTGTTCCTCATTGTATTACTGTGTATTGTCATAAATGCTTCACACACTGCCTCTGAGATAAGCCTAGCTGCTCGTGCTACGTTGCCACAGGGTTGAGCAGGGGTTATCAAAGGGTGTAGGCTGCTTACTCTGACTTAGGAAGAAGGGTCCCTACTTGGACAGTGGCCATCCGTTGCCAACTAGAGACCCCCATTTCTAACATTATTGGTCAGCGGTGAGGATCTGGACTTGCATTTATGATTGCATACAGTAATTATAGTGTACACTACTAGGGAGTGCAGACCATAACATAACCACGTACGTTTTTTGATGTTTTGATTCTATTTTTGATTGATATTGCCAGTTATTGCTACAATGTGTCTTGCTGAAATGAGACCTACCTTTTACATAGATGACCTGTTGACCTACAGTCTAGAGGAGCTAAGGGGGTTCTGTGAGGATAGAGGTTTAGCAGTGAGTAGGAAGGAGACTCAGCTATCCTTGCAGACATCCCTGAGGCTTTGGCAACAAGACAGGTGGAGATTCTTGGAGCCCCAGTACACCTACCAAGAGGGTAGTTGGTCTGAGGGTGGCTCTGGAGAATTTGAAGAGGATGGAGAAAGTGTTATGCAATATCTCAGAGATGGGGAGTCCCTTGCTGAGTTTAGTGCCTATGGTAGTGACCGATTCCCTTTATGGTCCCCAGAGGAGTTGGTGGACAGGTGGGAGGGTCCCATAGGTAGGGAGTCCCTTGCGGGGTCTAGTGCCCAGAGTAGTGTCCATTCCCCTTCATGGTCCCCAGAGGAGTTGGACAGACAGAGGGAGAGGGAGAACCAGCTGGAATTAGAGAGGCTCCAAATGGAGATTGCAAAGCTGGAGGCACACCTAGCGCAGCTAGCAGTAAAGGAAAAGTTAGCTCTGGAGGGTAGGTTATCCCCTGAGCGCAGTGTTAATTGTCTGGATTCACCAGTGAGGGTGGGGTCCAGTGGTGGCAGCAAAGTTGAGTTATGTAGTAATGACAGTGTAGTACACCCACCCAGAGATGTGGCACCTGACTTGAAGGAGGGGGTTGATCTACACCAGGGGATTCAAGGATATGAGGTAGCTCTATTGGTGTGCAGTGTCCCTGAGGTGGATTGCGGAACTAGCGCAGGGGCCCATAGTCCTAGTGAGGGGAAGGACACCCAACTGACTCTAGATGTGAGGTGCAGGGCGAGGGGTTCCCCCGTGGTTGAAGTCCTGGTGTATGAGTGTGAGAACCACCCACAAGAGTGTGGGTTGAGTGATAGAGACAGTCATGTAATGTCTCGCCCATTTCAGGAGAGTGGTGTGGGGTACGTATGTGAGGACCTGGATTGTGAGGTGAAGGTTAGCACCTGCGTGGAACTGTGTAATCCAATTGTGGGAGAGCATATTGCGAGTTCCTGTTTTCCAGAGCTAAACCAACACCTGTTAGAGCGTAAGTTCTCTGGTCATAGGAAGCTTGCACAGGAGGCAGACCCCTGGGTGAGTGCCAGAGGCTCTGTAGAGGTATTAGGGAATGACCCTAATAGGAGTGGTTCAGAGGTCTTCCAACCCAGAGTGGTGGGACAGGTCCGGAGTGATGCAGCTAGGTCCCCTTGTTGTGAGGAGGTTGTAGGGCCTCACATCCTGTCTCGTGGGAGCAGGAGTGAGACTGGGATAGGTCCTGAAGTGCCCCCACCTCAGTCTCCAGTACTGGAAGGTTCCATGAGGGAACACCAGGTAGGGAATCTAGTCTGTCCGGATGGACCGTCAGTTGTGGGGAATCTCCCTGTGTTAGGTGAGCTGGGAGTGCCTGTAGTCAGGCCTCCATCAGTTCTTGTGTCTGGCAGTGCCATTCCTAGGGGGAGGGTGCAGAAGTCCAGCTTGAGGGGTGAGAGGGGGAAGGAGCCCCCAGTGGGAGAACCAGTGGGTCAGGGACCAGTCAGAGGGGCTGAGCACCAGAGGAGTGACCATGGTGACACCACTTCTGTCCGGGGAGATCTTCGCACCCTGTCAGGTGGACAGGGACCGGGAGATCTGCGCCAGGCAGACTGTCACGCAACACCGGAGTTATGTGTTACCCTCGGGGAGGGTGTTGGTACTCCCCAAAAAGTCCTGGTTTGCCGGGCAATTGCTCAACCGCAGGGGATGGTCCCTGAGTTGGGAGGCCAGGTACAGGCGATTCCTGACCTGGAGGGAAGGACATCGATGGGTGGTGTCCTGCCCGTGGGGTGATGTTGTGTGCACCCCTTGAAGTCCTGGTTGGCCAAGCAGTTGTTCTGCAGCAGGGGTTGGTCCCTGGGTTAGCAAGTCAGGTCCAGGTGTTGTCTGACCTGGAGGGAGGGACAACTGTAAGCAGTGTCCCAACCATTTTTTTTTCTAAGAGCACCACTCCAGGTGGGAGGGTGCAGTATGCTGGAAGGGGGTGCAGAGGGAGGGAGTCCTCGCCTCTGACCCCGGTGCCACCTGAGGGGTTTTACAGGTTGGTAGATCGGTTGCAGGATCAAGGTCCTGATTTCGTGGAGGGGTATGTATCCCTCAAGGGGGGCCTGTGTGCTCCCCAGGAAGTCCTGGTGTGCCAGGCAGACTGTTGTACAACACTAGAGGAGTGTGTTTTCCTTGGGGCAATTGGAATACTCCCCGCAGAAGTCCTGGGTTGCCAGGCACAGACCCAGCCTAAGGGTACAGGCCCTGGGTTGGAGGGCCAGGTTCAGGGTGTCCCCCCTGACCTGGAGGAAGGGGCCACTGCTAACAGTGCGCCTCCTGGTTTGTTGTTTTATGGGGGTACCTCTCCAGGTGGGAGGGTGCAGGGCCCCAGTAAAGGGGGCAGGGAGAGGGCAGCCTCACCCCTGACCTCTGCCCAGTCTAAGAGTACAGACCCTAGGCTGGGATGCCAGTTGCAGGATAGAACCCCTGAACTGGTGGGTGACTTGTGCAGGACACCCGCCACAGGTGCCCTGACAATTCTGGAAGGGGGTACCGCTCTAGGTGGGAGGGTACCTAGCCCCAAGGAGGAGGACCGGGTGTGGGAAAGCCCACCCCAGTCTCTCACCCAGCCGCTGGATACAGGCCCAGGGTGGTAGGTCAGAGTCAGGGTGGCGTGCCTGACCTGACAGAAGGGAGAGTGAGAAAAAGGTGCCAGGTACCTGGGGTTACTGTCCCCCACCCTCTGATGCCACAGAGGTTTGAGAACCCTGAGAGGCATAAGGCCTGGGTCTCCTCACTGACTACTGTCAGTGGCCACTGTGGCTTGTTGTCTGACTGGTGGGACACACCTGTGAGCCAGTTAAGGTTAGGTGCTGCACAAGTGGTGTCTACAGGTGAGGGGAAGAGTTCCCCATTGGTTGTCTTAGTGGGCCCTGAGAGTGTGGACAGAGGGATCCACCAGGATTCAGATTGGCGTAGAACTGGAAAAAGCCCCTGCAGTCGCGGGCCACTTCCGTGTTCTATCGCCCAAAGCAGGGAATCCCATCGAGATGGTGATTGGTCTCCCCTGCGTTTTGGCTGGAAGGGGGTTGTGTTGGAAATGGCCCTTTTTGCAGGGTCATCCCTAAGCTTTTTGCCTTCCTCCTTGATTTTTCCTAACCTGTTTTTGTTGGCTTTATGACTCTGGGCACTTTACCACTGCTGATCAGTGCTAAAGTGCAGATGCTCTCCCTTTGTAAATATGACTATGTGAATTGGTATATCCCTGATTGGCTTATTTTGTTTACCTGTTAGTCCCTAGTGGCGTGGCCTGTGTGTGCCCAGGGCTGGTAACCCAAATGCTGCTGGTGTGCCTGCAGTGCTGGTTTGCGCCACCCACAGAAGCAGCTTGTAAAGTGTGTCTCAGACCTGCCACTGCAGAGTCTGCGTGCAGTCCAGAACTGCCATCTTGGCTGTGAAGTGCACCCAGCCCCTGAACCTTCCCTTGGCATCCTGTAAGCCACCCTTATGATAGGGTGCCTTGTATGTGTAAGGTAGGACATGCTCTGATGTGTGTAGCATGTCCTAGTAGTGAATTACACCCAATTTCGTTTTTCACTACTGTAAGGCTACCTGTTCTCCATAGGCCAGAATGGGAGGTCTGGGCTATTACATCCTATAGTCCCATCTGACTCACAGAACATGGTAGAAAAACGAATTTAGTATGCCTGAGCTCAGAATATTAAAATACATCTTTTAATGAAGGTTATTTTTATATTCTGTTTCTGAAACTACCACTTTTAGAGTATAGGTACTTTCTTGCCTAAGCCTTCCAGCGTGCTCTGCTATTATGTATATTGGCTGTCTGGTTTTGGAGGGACAGGGCATGCTGAGCCAGATCACGCACGCAACCTAGGATTCATCCTCGACTCCTCCCTCTCCATGTCCAAGCATGTCAACGCCGTCTCCTCCTCCTGCTACAACACTCTACGCATGCTCCGCCGGATCTACAAATGGATCCCGACCGAAACAAGAAGAACAGTGACACAGGCCCTTGTCAGCAGCAGACTGGACTACGGCAACGCACTCTACGCAGGAATCCCAGCCAAACACCAACGGCGGCTACAACACATCCAAAACGCCTCCGCCCAACTGATCGTCAACGCCCCCCCGCCGCAGCCATATCACCCCCATCCTGAGAGACCTGCACTGGCTCCCCATCGACAAGAGGATCACCTTCAAGCTCCTCACCCACGCACACAAAGCACTCCACAACGCCGGACCAGCCTACCTGAACAGCAGACTCAGCTTCTACGCCCCCACCCGCCAGCTCCGCTCTGCCAACCTCGCCCTCGCAGATGTCCCCCGCATCCCACGTACGACCACCGTTGGCAGATCCTTCTCTTACCTCGGCGCCAAAACCTGGAACACCCTCCCAACCCACCTTCGACAGACCCAAGACCTACACGCCTTCAGAAGACTCCTCAAGACCTGGCTCTTCGAGCAGTAGTGGCACCCACCCCCCCCCCACCCCTCAGCGCCTTGGGTCCCTCACGGGTAAGTAGCGCGCTTTACAAGTACCCTGATTGATTGATTGATTGATTGATTGATTGATTGGGTTGAATAGAGAGATCTGCCTTGGAGTGAGGGGAGGGGTAGCTCCTGCACTTGAATAGGGCTGTGCCTGGCAAGGTGAATGCTGGCTCCACCTCCCACTGTGCGTCTGAAGGCAGACCCCCTCTTTCTGAAAGGAAGGATGCAGCCTGGTAAACAAAGTGCTCCAGGGCTGGGCAGAACTGGTTCTGGCTGGGTTCAGAGACTTGTGACTCCTAAGAACAAAGACTTTGGGGGTATAAATATTTGTGCCCAAACCCCTACAATTTGTATTGCTCCCGGACAACAAGAAGAACCTCTGTCCGTGTAACTACAGGAATCTGCAGGAGAAGGACTGTCCTTGTGCTTGTGTGCTGTTTCTTGGACTGGCCTGCAGTGGTTACTACTGGACTTGGAAGAAGAGGAAAAGGACTTTGAAGGAACTTTTATTTTGTGACTACAGCAATCACCCAAGGGCTAGAAGAGAGCTAGCCTCCTACAGGAGTCTCAAGCACACCAGACTCCACCCACCAGCCTCCTGTGTCCTCCCAGCGAGGATTTCTATCTGCAGGTGAGGCTCCTGTGAGTTCCAGGGCCTCTAGTTCTACTGTTGAGAAAAGAGTGCTGAAAATCGTCGCTAACCCTGTCGCCGAGCGCTCGCTAACCCCGAAGATTATTGCATCACCCGTCAGCGGGCCTGAAAACGTCCGCTATCCCGAAGATCGTCGCATCACCCGTCAGAGGGCCTGAAAACGCCCGCTATCCCGAAGATCGTCGCAGAGCCTGTCAGCGGGTCTGAAAACGCCCGCTAACCCAAGGATTGTCGCATTGCTTGTTAGCGTGCCCCAAAGTGCTCGCTAACCCCAATTCATCGCATCGAGCGCATCGCAGCGCGGGCGCCGAGCGTGCGCCATTTTCCCCGCATCGCATCTAGATCGTCGCTCCCTCGCGGAGTGCCATTTTCTTTAATCGCGGCAAGACGCAACAGGCAACAGGCTCGGTGCATCATCCTCCCTTAGCGGCAAGGATTTTATCGCATCACCGGCTTAGCGTGAAGAAGTTTGTCGCTTTATCCTGCCCGCAACCCAGCGCATCAGCCTCCCTTGCGGTAAGGATTCAACGCATCGCTGGTTAGCGTGAGGAAATTTATCGCTACAACTCCTTAGCGACATTTTTGTTGCTTTGCTACAGAATCCAGATACCTTGTGAGTAAAAGGGTTGCAGAGACCACTGCATTGAACTGAACATCATTTTGTGCACCTTGAACTATTTTTGAAGCATTTTTAAAGTAACCATATTTTTCTAGTATTGTGGATTTTTACTGTTATTTGTCTTGTGATTAAGTCTATATAAATATACCTATTTTTTTATAACTACTTGAGTGGTGTCCATTTGTAGTGGTCCTCATTGTATTACTGTGTATGGTCATAAATGCTTCACACACTGCCTCTGAGATAAGCCTAGCTGCTCGTGCTACGTGACCACAGGGTTGAGCAGGGGTTATCAAAGGGTGTAGGCTGCTTACTCTGACTTAGGAAGAAGGGTCCCTACTTGGACAGTGGCCAGCCATTGCCAACTAGAGACCCCCATTTCTAACAGATTGTGTAACCAATAACCATAAACAACAGATAGGCCACCCTTTGCAGGCTGGCTGACCCAATCGAAAATACATTAATTATAATAGGTAGGGAGTGGTCCCCAGTGTGGGAGGAAGGGGCTTCCGCTTGATAATATATATATATATATATATATGATGTGCTTGCAAACTACTGCAAGTCTACTGTATTCTAATAATACTACCTATATTCCCCTACGCTTTGCTACTGTGGCACAGTTTCTTTTACATTTTCTTCAAAGTAAGAATCTCCAGTGACACTTTCCACCTATACTGTCTATTGATGATAACACATCCAGGCATACATCCATTAAAGTAAACGTTTATCCTTCTTTTCTATATATCTCATACTTAGTTGGTTTCACCAACAACCACCCATGCTTCCGCTCCTTCCTTGCTTGCCCTGGCTTTGAGTTTGAATTCGAACCAAACACTGCTGATTCTTGCTATCTAGCACTATCCACCCATACTGTGTCGCCCACCCAGGCAGGCATTCTTTTTCACCTTCCACCCATCCTTCAACAACCCATGCATCTGATCTGATTACTATCAGCCACCTATGCATGCTTCCAACAACATATCCTTCTCTGCCAGTCAGTCATATTATTTATCTCGCCCGTCCTTCCACCCATAGTTCTTTCCCTCTTTGTTCAACATATCCATCAAGTTCATCTGATCTGAGTTTGTCTTCTCCATAAAACCTTCACAGCTGATTTTGGAGTAAAATAGAAGAAGCCATTGGTTACTCAACTCATGTTGCTAATGCTAAGTAAAGGGTGTCTTCTTCAACCGTTGTATAATGTTCACTACAACTTAATAAGTCACACAGTACAGTGAAATAGTGAACACACTTCCATCTAGTAGTAATGTCAAGAAGTAATGAATATAGCGTACCGCCGCCGGCCACTGCTGCTGGCTCCCCCCCTGTCTCTCCCACAGGTGCCGCCAGTTCTCCTGCCCCCTCCGGAATGGCCGCATCGCCACTGGCCCCGCCTGCACTGGTGGATGGTAGTGTGCCTAGAAAAAAATATCACACATTTTTAGATGCCTGGAAACCTCCCCCTATTTTATTAGTGTTCATTTGGAACATTGAAAAAAAAGTTAATCCAACACACATCAGTCAGTAGACAGACACTGGTAGTGATATGGTTCCTAGGGTCATCTAGTCCCAATCTACTCTTTTGAAAGTTAGCCTGAGCCATGTGCAACCCTTTTAGATTCATCATGTCGACTACTACTCTTTTGGCGCATATTTAATTATACCTGCCAGCTTATTGACATGTGCAGTAGACACCTTTGAGGCCACTTGACTGTTGCGTACAAGTGAAGAGGTCGATAAACAACCCACTTATTGAGTTTGTTTAGTCCATATTGCTTGGCCATCACATACATGTTACACTTTTTGCCATGACTGCAAAATGCTTGCATTCACCAGTATACTGTCTAACGGCTAACGCGCAGCATTTTTCTCATATAATAGGCGGAAGATTCCCTTCTACAAACCAGATATTTACAGAGCTTATTATGATGCAAGAAGATGTAACCAGTATTTCAACGTTCTACGGTGAGGGGTCTTCCAGAATTCAAAAGATCTTGGCTCTTGTTCTTGTTGTCATGCACTTGTAAATGTTTACTGTTTTAATCTTAGGTTTGCTGGCTTATTGACTATGGCTGTAGTAAATTAAATTTCATATTAACGATGTACAGAGTTTGTTACTTGTTTCAAATAAACCTTTTGAACTTACACATAGACTCTGTGGTATTTGGTGTGGTGGGGTGGACTTACACAAGTGAGTGAGCAAAATGGTGTTATTATGTTCTGGGTTGTCTGTCTCAGTCATCATCAACATTGTGTATCTTCTTCATGAGGGGGTCGGGAGAGGGACCCTAATGTGAGACACTATAGCTAGTCGGTCAGGGGATCGTGGGTTCTTCGGACAGAGGTGTGATCAGTAAGGTCCAACCTCCCATCAGCAACATCCTATTTTGTTGTGCATAGTTCTGTATGTGGCTCTGCAGAATCACTAGACAATAGTAGTATAATGTACTATCCAATCAAAATACTAGTCAAATATCTGGTTGGCCATTTTGTTTGTTGTAATTGTCAAAGCCTCAACATTGAGAAGACTAGAAGAGGACAACCCAAAGGACAGGACACGGTGGCTAGAGCTATTGGTCAATCAGAGTTTTATTATTCCAAAGAAAACCTTCAATAAAGAGTGGGCAACTGTGCAAGCTTCGCTACAGACAGAGTAATAATTGTAATAGTAGTAGTAGTAGTACAGAGAGTTATAGCAGAGGTAGTTAGAAGCAACTTAGTTAGAGGCAGGGATAAACAGAATTTCGAAACAGAGAGTCAAGGTCAAAGAAGTAAGCTTTTGTAAAAAATATAATTAGAAAGTGGAACCATAATTTATAGTTCGGAAAAAAAAGATGCAGTAAAAGTTAGGGAAATATAAATGTCAAAATAACCACTGGAGGACTTACTGGGGCCAGCAGCAGGAGCCTCGGTAGAGGAGCGGTCCTGTGGTTCCCCCGCCGACTCGGACCCTATCTTCTTTCCCCTGGGTGGTGCTGATGATCATGTGAAATATAATAAAGAAAGAGACAAACATTAAGGGGTGCTGTGAAACAAATAATAATAAATCATTTGGAAAAATAAGTCAAACAACATTTTAGGAAACAACAATTGCAATAAAATTGACCTATCTAATCAGATGGATCGACTACTGGCTTCATCCCGCATTTACGGATCGTCTACTTATTTATGAACACTCCAGTGTTCCATAATCATTCTGATTACTATACGAAGCCTAGTAAGTACCACCTGACCCACACCACCTATTCCAGACGGGCCAATTGTTCACTAAGTCGGCATTTCCATTTTTTTCAGCCATCAAATGCATAGATGAGATGGAGAACACATGCATACATTTGTGCATACATACATACAACAAATTGTGGGTTGGTTGCATGATTCTGATCTAGTTCTGCTACTGACTGACCATGCTAAGCCTACCACTCACTAAACAAAGTACAAAAGGTTCTACGGAGGACTGGGGTAAGCAGCACTCAGTGACAGAGGAGGCGTCTCGCAGACCGCATAAAACAATTATTAACTAATACTAACAAACTAAACCTAGTATCCAATATCCATCCACCACTATTTCACAGTAGGACAATGGAAGGACTACAGTCTCTCTAGCAAATCACATTACCTAACTTCAGTTCTGTAAAATAAACTCTTACATAATAAGCACAAGCTAGCGCAAACTAAGTTGCAAACAAGTAAGAGTACCACCGAGCACCTGGGTCCTTAAATCAAAGAAGATTTTGCTTTTTGGAACGTAATTTACCAGCAATGCTTGGCACGCAGCAGTAATCTTGTTGTTCGTCAAATTTAATTTATACACAATAAGTTACTCACCAAGCCCGATGACCTCTACACCTAGCAGGTCCAACAGGTCCTGCTCCAGGTCCAGGATGTCGGACCACCGGTGGGCTAGCTGATTGTGGGTGTGCCAGACCCCAGAGCACCGGAACACTGCCAGGTGCACCTTCGCCCACCGACGGTGCCGCTCCTGGGTAGCGTACCCGGAGCCGGGCCTGCCGCCTGCTGCCAAGGTCAAGGGGAGGTGGCGTTGGATGAAAAAAACAAGGGCGGCCACCTCCTCCTCCCCAAACAGTTACCGGGCCTGCAGCCCTGCAGGACGCATTCTGCCGCAAGGCAGGCGGCCCATGTCTGCTGCTCCTGCAGGTCCCTTGCCCTTGGCACAAGCTGTGCCCTTGGCCATGGTTCTGGGGTGGGTGGGAGGCAGAAAAGAAAAGTTAGAAGGGGAAAAACAAGTTAGGGGGAAGAAGAAAGCAAGAACTTTATAAAAAAAAAAAAACACAGTAAAAGTAGATATAAAATGCAAAATATAAACTTAGGCAAAGAGAGAGATAGATGATAACTAAAAAAAGTCAGAAAAAATGCTTTAAAGACAAAGGATTGCAAAGATAAAGGGAGGATAGAAAAGTAGGCCCAGAACCATAGCATAGAGTGAAAAACAAGATGGCCGCGCCCATTGGCGACCGCGTGGGTAAGTTTGCGCGATATTTCTCGCGAACATGCACTATCCATCGCGAACAAGTAAAATGCGCTCCTGAACACGTCGATGCACATTGCGAACACGCTATCTGCGACCCGGAACAGGAAATAAGGCATCGCGAGCGGGCGGGACAATTGAAAAACAAGATGGCCACGCCCATTCGCGACCGCATGGGTAAGATCGCGAGATATATCCCCCGAGCATGCAAACAGCTCCCCGAACACGCTCACCGCGCTCCCGAACAAGAAAAAGCCATCGCGAACGGGCGTCCCAAGCAACTACGCAAGCTTGCGAAGCTACGCGTAGCTCGCGTAGTGCAAGTACATCTTCGCGAAGCTTCGCGAACTACGCCCAGGGTTAATTCATTTTTCAGTGTCCAAAGGAATGACATATGACTTTTCTGTGCAAAGATTCAAGCCTACGCCAATCAAATTGCATTCAGATATTTGTAGCATTCAGAACCCATAACTCATGATCTATGGATTAGGTTATAAAATGATCTTGTTAGTAATCACATGAATGTACTGAGCTCTCCTATCCTTTTTCTTGGATTTAGAACTGGAGAGCTTGAAGTTTTAGTAAAAGGTTTCTAAGGGTATTATAGTGTCCCAGAGAGATGGGGCAGGAGGGATTGGTGGGGTAGACAAAGTGTTTTGGGGATAGCTGGCCCTACAGAGGTCTGATGGCTGGCTGAGGGTTTTTAAACATTCTGGATATCATTAATAGAGCCAATAGAGGTGGACTATGGGGCACTAGGAAGCAAGCACAGTACAGATGAGACTCTGTAAGAGCTTCATCAAGAGATATGAGAGACACAAGATTATGAGTCATGACTCAGCGAAAGGAGGCGGCATCTAAGGGGTACTGAGACTTACATGCGTTAATAGGGGCTAGGGTAAAGTTTAATTCCTGCAGACCATTAAAGAATGTCCTATGATGGGCTGAGATTAGGTTGGGTAGTGCTGAGAAAAAATGTAATCAACTTGAGAGAGTTTGACAGATTTTGAGTACTAGGGTATTGGAGCTAAACATTGCAGCACGTCAGAGGATAGGTTGAACAATAGTGGCAGTCTGATTGCCAACTGAAGCTTGTTGATGGTCATTATTTATCACTGAAGATTGTCTGAGGGCTGGGTGAGGGTGACTAAGGAATGACAGAAGTTATAATAAAGTAGATAAAGACTAGAAAATGGTTGGCATTAATGTCAAATGAGAGTCAGTCGGGGCTATCCTAATTACTGTGATAGACAAATGTCACCCATGATTTTAAGCTGATGTGCATGTTAAGAGCCAACTGAGAGCACCCAAGTGCCATCAAAGAGTCTCTCAGTGATCATTTGATGAGAATTATTGGTTAAAAGAAGAGTTGTAAAGAGCTGCATAACCTGCAGTCATGCTCTGAGGTGTGGCTGAGGAGTTCCGTTGGGTGACAGAGGCCCCACCAGTAGGATGCTGCAGAGAGGCTTCAAATAAGCCACAAACCATGTTTTCCACTGCTGTGTAAACTATTGGAAGTACGAAGGTCCCAGAATTGGTCCCTGCTCTATTTCTTTCCCTCTATCACACACCTTCAGGGACAGGAGAATTCCATAGCAGATCCCTGCCCCTGTAACAGCCTGCAATACACTTGCCAATATCTGTTTTGTTAGAGAGTAAATCATATACTGCTGCTACATTTCCTGTTCCTGTTTTCTGTACCAGTTAAAATCTGCACTGTTACTACCCATGCTGTACCTTTTCTATTTATTTTTTTAACAGTGCTTTGTAATGTGGAGATGGCCATATGGTGCTAAAGCCTTCGCACCAGTTACAAGGTCAAATTATTAGCATGCATGAGTCAAAATCTATTATTAGGAGAGAAACATGTTTCAGTATTAACAGGGCAAACAACATCTATCTGTGGTGGAGCTTAACAAGTAACATAGTGGTAAGATTGCTGTTAGCATCTGTTAGAAATTGGGTGTCTGGTTGGCAGAGATATGCACCCTGTCCAAGCAGGGACAGCAATCCAATTCAGGGTAAGTCAGATATACCATAAATTAACCTGTGCTCTGGCAGCTTGGCACAGAGCAGACAGGCTTAACTTAAGAGGCTATGTGTAAAGTATTTGTGCAACAGTAACAGAGTGAAAACACAACAAAAGACTCAAAACCACGTTATAAATAGCTAATATTTTTATAAAAATAACTACAACAAAAATCCAAAAATTATAACCAGATATTCGTATTTACCTTGATTTCACTGTGGCCCAAGTATTGATGTTGTGCATATTTGCATGTATGTCGAGATTGTTTAATAAAAAGATTTATAAAAAAGAAAAAATTATAACCAGAGTAATACTTTTTTTTTTTTAAATGAACATATAGGGCCAGATGTACGACCATATTTTGCAGTCGCAAAAGGGAAATCGGCCCGTGTGCGACTGCAAAATTGGTCTGCCCTACGTACAAACCCTATTTAGTGAGTCATTAACCTACTACCAAGGGTGTCCCTTCCTAATAGCGAGCCTCAATTAATTGTATGATTGCTTTTGCAACTGCAATTGCGGTCACAAAACTCTTGCAGTTTTCCACCTACTTCAAGTAGGTGGTAAGCCACTCGCAAATGGGGAGGGGTCCCAGGGGGACCCCTTGCCCTTTGTGAGTGAGTGAGTGAGTTTGTATGAAAATGTTTTTTAAGAGCAGGCAGTGGTCCCACGGACTACTGCCTACTCTTAAAAAATGAAACAGAAACATTTCATTTTTCTTTTCTAAATGCATTCCTTTCAGGAAAACCGGCTTCATTTAAAACAAACTGCTTTATTCAAAAAGCCTTCACAGACATGGTGGTCTGCTGACACCAGCAGGCCACCATCCCGGGGAGTGCTAGCTATTCCGATTGGGCTCACAAGTTGCACCTACCTCGTGAATATTAATGAGGCAAGCAATTTGCAACCCCTTTAGGAATCGCTAACAGTGTCAATTTGCGACTCGCAAATTGTAAGGGTTGTACTTCTGGCCCATAGTGCTTAAAAGTTTAAAGTGCCAATCAGGGACATCCAACCACCTTTGAATGGGGTGCATCCAAAAGTTCAGGCTGATGATAATGGAGCACAGGACGGATACAGGAACCAGCCTTCGCCCACTGAAAAGTACCTGGGATGCGTCATTGATGGAGTCGAGATGCGAAAAGCAAAAGGGAGATGCGTTGGCATTGAACCACTGGATCAAAGGTGAAGCTTCATCGCCGAGCCATGCAAAATAGAAATGCAACATCATAGAGGTCTAGTACTGTGAAATCATCAATGCGAGGTCCGGGGTCTGTTCAGCAGCAGTAATGCACTGCAATTGAGGGAGATGCGCCTGCTCTAATTGGTGCTACATTGTCAATGTGTGGGTTTACAATGGTTACATCACTACATATCCACTTCCAACGGTCAAGGACTGTATTGGCACCACTTGGCAGGGCAAGACTTGGAGTAAGCACAGTCCAGGATCTTTTGCAGGTGAAAGAGAAGTCTTTGATGCCCATGAGACTTAGAACAGGAGTAAGTCAGCATGCCCTTGGACTCACTCTGCGTTCAGGTGAGATAGGTTCAGTCCTTCCTCAGCAGGGCAGAGGGTAGCAGGCAGCAGGGCACCACAGCAGAAAAGCAGTTCTCCCAGAGCAACAGTCCAGCAGAATGGAAGTCCTTGTAGCAGCACAGCAGTCCATCTTCCTGACAGAGTTTGTTCACAGGTCCAGTAGTGTGTGAGTTCATGGTGTCAGAGGTCCAGTACTTATGCCCAGTTGTACCTTTGAAGTGGAGGATATTTCAAAGAGAAGCCTTTAAAGTGCTCATAGTCCCTGCCCTTCATGCTCCGGCTCCAGACTCACTATGGGGGTATGCAGCCCCTTGTGTGGGGACGGGACACAGCATATTCAGGTGTGCCAGTTCCTCCCTCCTATCCTGCCCAGGATGGCCTATCCTGATGTGGATGGCCCATTGTCAAACCTAAGCCCTTTCTGTGTGTGGCTGTCTAGAGGGAATGCACAAAGCCCACCAGTCACCCACCACAAATGTGTAATGAGAGAGAGGCAAAAGGCCCCAAATCGCTAACATAAACAAATGTCAACTTTTGAAAAGTGGCAATTTCAGAATTACAATTGAAATTCTAACTTTAACATAAATTGTGATTGTAAATTGTGAATCCAGAAACACCAAACGTGGTGGTCCAATCCCTTCCCAATTGGAAATTACACTTATAACATGTAATGAGGTAATCCCAATGTTAACCTATGGGGGAAATAAGCCTTGGATTAGTGAAACATTAATTTAAGAGTTTTTCACTACTATGACATAAAACTTAAATGTACCTTAGCTGTGACTTACGTGTATTAAAAAGCAAGGTGTGGACCTGACAGGAGGGTTAATTTGGCAGGTTAACATAGCAGTTTAAACCTGCACACTCAGGCTCTGCAATGGCAGGTCTGATATATGTATAAACGGCTACTTAATTGGGTGGCACAATCAGTGCTGCTGGCCCACTAGTAGCATATAATTTACAGGCCCAGTGACATGTAGTGCACTCTACTATTTTGATTAGTAGGTACTACTCTACTAATCTACTAGGTAGATTTGTAAGTAGATAAGATATCTGCTAGGTAGATAAGCATATTAAATATTTGAAAATGTTGCCATGAGATCGTGGAGGCAGCGAGACAAGATGGCTGCCCTTTAGTTCCCCTCTGTAACATCAAGAAACCAATATTTAGGGAAAGATGGCTATTCGACACACTGCAGCCGCATAAACATGTGATATGCTCCTGGAAACTCCTGGGAGCAGCGAGGTAGGTTTTCAAACCTTTAATTGGTCTGACTGCTTCGTTATGGCTCTTTCCTTGCTGCTCCTGGTGTGCTCTGCCATTTTCTGAGATCTGAAAATAATATTTCCTCAGGAGCCAGCACGTGTATGTTTATTTTTTTACATTCCATACAGATATGCAAGTTTAGTAGCGATAATAATATTATACAAGCTGTAGGAACTTACTCTTATTCTTATCGTTCCTGTCCTCTCTGGAGTGTTACTATTTTTTGGTGCAATTTTTAAAAGTTCTCACAACAGAATTATTTCAAGTGGCTCCTACATGAGTGAACTGGTTGTTACTGGCTGACTTTTATGGTGACTTCTTATATTGCCGAGCGATGCTCAGGATGTTGTCGCTAAGGTGGATATTTATCAAAGAAGTTACACAGATTAAGAAGTTAACAAGGGATTTGGAGAATCATAAAAGATATAATAAACTAATAATTTATGGTACACTGGAGGGTTCTGAGGGCCCGACATGATCAACTTCCTGAAGACTCACATACAGAAATGAGTTGACTTGCCGAAACCTGTAAATCTCAATATCCAGAGGGCACACAGGATTGGTCCTCCCTATGCCTCGATCTCAAACAAGCTACAAGGAATTATTGCCTATTTTCTTCAGTACACTGATTTAATGATGATTCTCACTGCAGCCAAGCAGCGTAAACAATTATTATGGTCTGGCCGTAAGAATTTATTTAGTCAAGATGTTTCAAAGACTACTGCTAACCTCCGGAAGGAGTTTTTAGATCTCAGGCCTATGCTTTGATCCATGAACGCTCATTATGGTCTGATTCACCTTTGTTTCTTTAAAGTTACTTATAAAGACAGGAGAATTTCAAGTGGCTCCTACATGAGTGAACTGGTTGTTACTGGCTGACTTTTATGGTGACTTCTTATATTGCCGAGCGATGCTCAGGATGTTGTCGCTAAGGTGGATATTTATCAAAGAAGTTACACAGATTAAGAAGTTAACAAGGGATTTGGAGAATCATAAAAGATATAATAAACTAATAATTTATGGTACACTGGAGGGTTCTGAGGGCCCGACATGATCAACTTCCTGAAGACTCACATACAGAAATGAGTTGACTTGCCGAAACCTGCAAATCTCAATATCCAGAGGGCACACAGGATTGGTCCTCCCTATGCCTCGATCTCAAACAAGCTACAAGGAATTATTGCCTATTTTCTTCAGTACACTGATTTAATGATGATTCTCACTGCAGCCAAGCAGCGTAAACAATTATTATGGTCTGGCCGTAAGAATTTATTTAGTCAAGATGTTTCAAAGACTACTGCTAACCTCCGGAAGGAGTTTTTAGATCTCAGGCCTATGCTTTGATCCATGAACGCTCATTATGGTCTGATTCACCTTTGTTTCTTTAAAGTTACTTATAAAGACAGGAGAAATATTTTTGAGGATCCTGCAGAGCCTATGAAAAGTATGCATGTGCATAAAGGAAAAGACATGGAACTTAGTAAATCTTGAATGTTTCTCATTTGATTATTTCACAGGTGGTCTCTCTCTTTTTTCTTTTTTGCAGCACCCTAACTCGCTCTTGTATTAATGAAGATGTATCTGTCCATTTATCCAATGTCCACATTTTGTTCAGATGGGATGTCTCCTTAATGTATGGGAAGTCCCTATGGTGCCGTGTTAAGTTTTACTTTTCTTTTACATTGTCTTTCCACTATTGGTTGCTATCATATTTACCTAATCTCGGTATTTCTGTTTTGAGCAGTATCTGTTTTTCTCATTGCCACCTCTCAATGTCATTATCTCTTATGTTCTTTACTCTAATCGCTAAAGCTCTTTGGCTTTTTGTCATCTCTCTTTTATGCGTACTTGGGGAGCTTGTGTTCTCTCCATGCTCCTACTGTCTCTTCTTCATCTTTTTTTTCACTTTCCCTTTTAACATATTTCTATTCCTTTTTTCATTGTTATGCAGCAAACTTTTCTGTAAACAAGTTTGTTTTTGTGGTTCAGCAAACCACGCAGAAACGAGAAAGATGCTTCGGTGCAGACCAGCAAGGTCTGTGGGACTCACCACTTGGTAAGTCATTGGGGCACGTCTAGAGCAACCAGAAAAGCCCAAAGAAATGCAAAGTTACCCCCTCAGGGACCCACCAGTCAATGGACCAGGGATCGCAAAGGGACCTCGAGGCAAAACACAAAATGTCAGCCCACGGGTCACTCGGAATGACCAGGCTGACAATCTTCGGTGTATTCAGTGCTCAAGGCGGGGGCTACAAGTCAGTCCAAGCACAAGTTCAAGAGATGTCGAGAAGTCAATGCACTTGCAGAAATGCAGGTTGACCAGGAATTCCAGTTCCACGCTACTCACGAGGGCTGCGGGTCTCAGCTTTGCTGGGGACTCGGGTCGGCCTCTGAGAAGTCTGGAAATTCTCTTCCTGAGCTTCAAATTCTTCGGAGTCCAGCAGGAGCTTCAATAATGCAGACCGGCAATTTGCTTTGTTGGTGCCTTCCAAGCAGGGGAGTCACTCCTTGACCCCAAGGAAGATTTCTTCAGTCCTCTGGTCTTGAGCAGAGTGTTGAAGCTCCAGGATTCAGCTTCAAAGTTTCGTCCAGGGTAATCTAAAGTCTTAAGGACAGGGGTCCCATACTTATACTAAGGTAGGGGGTTGGACATACTCTGGGGACCCACCTATGGGAGGGTTTGGAAAGATGGGTGGCTACACCCATTTACTTTGTCCAGTTTCATGCCAGAGCAAGTGCTCGAAGCCCCTGAACCGGTTTGAGCTGGACTATGTACAGGGACACCAAATGTGCCCCGAATGCAGGACTTCAAAGCACTCAGAGAGTGCTCCCTCCCAGCCCCAATACACATAAGCTTGTCTGGGATGTGGTTACACCTCCCTGTGACAGGAAACCTATTGTCCAGGCCTCCCCTGCTGGAGTTTCGGTCAGCAGCAGGAGGCCAGACCCGTGTCTGTGGTTGCAGCATCCATTTTTGTGATGCCAGTGCTCTATTAAGTTTCTTCCGGGTATACCAGTGCTGTCATGTCTCTCCCTCTAGAAGGATGGGATCATGTGTGGGGGTATGATTCCAAGGTGTTTGACACCAAACACGACATGTTTCCGTGCAGCCAGTCCAAAGTTAGCATTTAACGTTTGGTTATAATGCACTTAAGAGTATATGGTCAGGCTGCACTACAAACAGCATCCGACAAGGGTTTCCGAACACTGCAGAGGGGTTCTGCTCATGCACAGGCACCCTCTCACATAAGAACCAAGCACTCTGCCTTCAGGATTGATAAGGCCTGCCGTAGGAGTGACTAATAGGTTTATATGTGTGTGTGTATATATATATATATATATTCACTGAAAAAACCATGGGTTTCACAGACGTTATAGTTAGGAATTAGCATTTAAAAAACCTTAGAAATTCAATGAAAAAACCAAAGGTTTCACACATGTTAAGTTAGCTGGACATTTCACTCGTAAAAAACCAATGAAATTCCCCCGTTATAGTTAGTTAAGCTAACTATAACTCGCGCGCCCGCAATGCACTACTGATGACGTCACATATTACATCATTCATGACATGGTCAGTGACATCACTCATGACATCACTGATTACATCTTAAATGACATCACTGATGACATCATCCAGTGAATGTGTGTTTTTCTGAAAATTAAATATGTTTTATATATGTATATCTCAAGGTCGATGGAAGAATAAATGAGTATATAAGTGTCTAAATTGATGATTTGTTTCTGAAAAATTGATTGTATAACTGACTGATTAAGTGTATCTTTTTGAATACATGGCTTAGTGAGTAATGTTTAAATGTGTAAATACCTGTATCAGTCTCTCACTTTGTATATAAGTGGCTGCATGGGTTGGTGAGTAGCTACATGAGTGTCTATATAGGTTAATAGTTGGTTTTTTGAGTATCAGTATGAGTGTCTGAGTGTCTTCATGGTGCGGTGGGGGGTATTACGTAGTGCATAGATGCATGAATGAGTGACTCACTGTTTGTATGTGTTGAAGACAGCATGTGTGCAGGACTGTATGGGTGGATGAGTGTGTGCATGGGTGTGTTAGTGAGTGAATGACTGTCTCAATAGTGTCTTCATAAGTAACTACATATGTTTTAAACTAGTATATGTGAGTATTGGTGTTTATAAGTGAGTATATGTGAGAGTGAGAGATTGGTAGACTTCCTGTATGAATAAGTATGTGTTTCTATAAGTGATTGTTTAAAAGACTAAGTATGTGTAAGTTTCTGTAAAAGTAAGTGTGGTGGTGTGTGTATAACTGTATATGCAAGTAAATGGATGTTTGATTCTTTATTAGCATGAGTGACTATGTGTGAGTAACTCTATGGATGAGTGGCATTGTGTAACAGGATGTATAGGTGTATGAGTACATATGATGTGTGAGTACATGTATGAGTGACTGTATAGGATTGTTGGTGGATGAGTGGATGTGTATGTGGATCTTAGAATTACTGAATAGGTTGTTGTAACTGTTATTGGTATGTCCATTTTTTTGAAAATTTTAGTCTCTATTTTTGAATGTTTGTATCAAAGGTTCTATTAGGGTGAGAGGAGGTCTACCACTCTGTCACAAGGATAATGTCATCAGTGATGTCATTTGAGATGTCATCAGTGATGTCATGAGTGATGTCACTGACCATGTCATGAGTGATGTAATATGTGACGTCATCAGTAGTGCATTGCGGGCGCGCGAGTTATAGTTAGCTGAACTAACTATAACGGGGGAATTTCATTGGTTTTTTACGAGTGAAATGTCCAGCTAACTATAACATGTGTGAAACCTTTGGTTTTTTCATTGAATTTCTAAGGTTTTTTAAATGCTAATTCCTAACTATAACGTGTGTGAAACCCATGGTTTTTTCAGTGAATTTGCAAGGTTTTTTAAATGCTAATTTTTTTTTTTTCTTCTTTTTTTTTTTTACATATTTTTATTTTAATTTTCTATCCTTTTTTAAAGACTATGGTTAAATTTTTAAAATTCTACAATATGTTTTTTTTTACATTTTTTATAAAATAAACAGGTAAAATTTATTAGCAATACATTTTTTCCTTTTTTTAAAATTTTTTTTAGTGCGCGTACGGTAAGCTTACGGTAAGCGTACGGTTTACGCAATGTCCGTAATTTATCTACGCTGTTTGCGTATAGTTACGCAATTTGCGTAGCCGCGCATACTCCGCGTGGGGCGCGTACGCGTGTACGCTACACGCGCACGTTACGCGGAAGTGTCGGGGAGTGACTGTTATGCGCATTCGCGCGAGCGCGTGTCTTTTTTACACGCATGCGTACTTTTGCCGTAAGCGTACCGTAAGCGTACGGTAGGTCATGTGATCATGAAACACAACTTTTGATTGGTTGAACTACTTTCAGTTCTAGAACTCTCCTACACCACACCCATTCCCCTCATTTCTGCTTGTGATCCCTTAGGAGAAGGAGCTGGGTTGTCTTTGTGATACGATGGCAGAACAGCAGAGCTCTTCTGAGAGTGAGGCTAGCAGCACTACCTTGAGGCAGAGAGCGAGGAAACAAAAGACCTCTGACGTATGGGAGTATTTTACTTTTCCAGAAGGCCAGCAAAAGGTAAATGCACCCTTAGTGACTTGCAAGCTGTGTAAGCGTGTACTTTCAAGAGGTAATCCTGACAGGAAGTATTCCTTTGGGAATCACACCATGATGAGACACCTTAAGGATGTACACAGAAGGACACATGCTCGACTTACTGAAGGTAACCCTTCAGTAAATCAACCAAGCACATCCACAGCAGCTCAGCCTGGACCATCATCTGCAGAGCCGAGTCCTTCTTCTGCAGGTCAGGTGAGCCCTTCATCTGTGGGGGGAGCATCTCCTTTTTCTGGTCCTCTGGAAATTAACCCTCGGTTTGCGAGGGTTGAAGTACGGTGCGCCAATTGTCACGATCTAATTACTTATAGGGAGACCAGTATTTCCCTAGTGAACATTAAAATAGATCAGCACACTTGTCGTACCGTCTAATATTCCCAATATTTCTTTCCTCTGTCCCTGCATGAACACAACGGCTCTTTTAAGAGCCAACCTTACATTTCATCTATTTTTTATATATTTTTTTAAAAACTTTTTTTTTTTTTTTTTACCGTACGCGTACGGTACGCGTAATGATTTATTTTTATTTTTAAAAAACACTAAAAATCAATTATCATTTTACAAGGTCCTTGAGAGACTACAATTAAAAACTGAAAATGTGATTGTAGAGAAGTGGAAAAAAGGGACCATGACATTATTGACTTACCATACCCACTCAAAAAAAGATTTATTCATTTAATTTTTTTTTTAATTGCTTTAAAAATGGTTCTAGTTTTCGAAAATTTTCTATCTCAATCTGAAAAAAAAGAAAAAAGTATTAATATTTAATAAAACATTTTATAATACAGTACACATATTTACATATTTTTCAAAAAATATTTTTGCCTTTTTTTTGCTGTTTTCAGAAAATATTGCATTTCACTATAAATTGTAAAAGCAATTGCATTCATCATTTAACAGCAGGCAAAAAAAAATTAACAATCTCAAAGATTGTTTTAAAAAAGCCCACAATCTCTTTTTGCATAAACATAACTTTATAGAAATGCATAATATTCTTAAAAAATATCATCTAATATCAATACTTATTTCTTTAAAATACCGTCTGATATTTTTGTTTCAGAAGTATAATCACAATAATATATCTCAAATAACTCCACAATACATCTGGTTCCATTTCCTTTAGACCAAATAGTAATTTTAAAATTCATTTTGTTTAATTTCCAATGGTAATCCAATAAAAATCTAAAGTTTAAATTGTACAGATGTCACCGATTCTCTGTAACATTTTGGTTTCCGAAAGATTAATTAATATTAAATAAGTCCACAATAGAATTGTTTACTTTTCCGCATGGCCAAATAGTAATTTTAAAAATCTTTTTTGAAAAAATTTCTAATGGCAATCCAATAACATTCCAAAATTTAAATTGTGCAGATGTTACCGATTTTTTCTAAATTTTTGGTTTTCCAAAGTTTCCTTAAAAAATGGAAAAATTCCACATTACAATTGGTTACCTTTCCATTAGGCCAAATGATAATTTGTTAAATCTTTTTATTTGTAAATTCCAAATGGTAATCCAATAAAATGGTAAAATTGTTTTGTCCAGATGTTGCCAAATCTCTCTAAAATTTAGGTTTCAGGAAGATTAGATAGGAATTTGCTAAATCAAAAGGCAAACGTTGCTTAAAAATCAATTGGGAATCATTACACAGTGTCCAGCCTTTTTCACATTTAAGATAAACTGTGTAATGACCAGAAGTTACAGTAGGTCCATCATGGAAAATTATTGCAACTGTTACAAAAGTTTTTCCTGAAATTGATAATTGCTGTCCTGTAAACTTCTTTATTAAAGTATCCAATTTTGAACCATCAGCTCTACATCGTTGCATCATTAAAATTACATACTGTCTGTATTCCTTTAAAGTTAATGTTGAAAACATGTCAGATTTACACTCACCGCATTGCATGCTATGATTAGCATCTTTAACTAATTTAGCAAAAGTGACTGTTTTACTCTCTGGCATTACTGACAGTTTTCTCGTGAGAAATCTCTTCCCACATTTCCTTCAATTCTGTTTTTTCTGATTTTGTAATGTAAGACGTTACATATCGAGCAACAGCAATGGAATTGTCAGCTACATACTGTATATCCATGTTAGCGTTCCACATGGATAAAATCACTGGGTTGTAGTCATTTATATTTTTTGATTCTTCTTTTCTTTTAAGGTTGTAGGTATTCTTAGGTGATTTTCTTGTGATAGTATGTCTCACAGATGACATAAAACTGTTAACTCTTCCATTTGAAAGAACAGGTCTAGGAAATCCAAATCGACATTTAGTGTAGTATTTATCTTTGCTCTTGTATTTCCGTCGACAGTATTTTCCACACCGATGACTTTGGAAACGTAAAACTTGCTCCTTTAACTTTTTCTCTTCTGTGCTTTTTGGTATAGCACATGTTGCATATTCTTCAATGTAAGATAACACTGCTTCATCAGTATCTGTTCCAAACTTTGGGGCATCCTTAATCCACAACAGCATATGAATATGAGGAGCACCTCTTGCCTGGTACTCTTTTCTCCAAAAGAAATCCACTACTTCTCCTAGAGGTGGATTTTTTTTATTGCAGATGAAGGACATCATAGCCTCAAATCTATGATTGAAATATCTGCAAACATTAACCGGATCCAATGAGCACAGTTCTCCTGCTGTCTTGTATTCGATGTTTTTAATGTTTGAATTTGCCTCTCGTAGAAAATCCAGTAAATCATCCCAAGCATACTCCGCACAGCTTAGGGTAAGGAACCATGTTGGTGTTCCTAAATTCCGTAACATGCATTTTAATTCACCATGGCGTCGGTACCAATATTCATTTGTCCCACGCTGACAAGCCATCAGATTGATCAGTTGTGTTTCCAAATGATCATCTCGGTGCTGCACTTTCTCCATAAAATCCTTAGCAGACACATTTTGTAAATGTACTCCACTGTTTAAAATGTGATTTACTGCATAAGACAGTGCAGACAAGGTGCTTTCAAATAAAAGATGGAACAAATAAGGAATACTTTGTCGAAATCTGGGATCTTCAGCATATAGTCTTGTAGTCCGATACTCAGAAGCTGGAATCTGTTCCGGACGTTCATCGTATCGTCCTCCTTTTCCTTTAGGAAACAGCTGGGCAAAACATCGAGCTTCCAAGCTCTCCTCCCATACACTCACGGGAGTTCCTTTTGCTTTCTTCATCTGAAATAGATCAATATTGTCTCCCATAACTTCTTTTGAATGAAGAGGATGTATGCTAAAATGTTCATAAATTTCTTCTTCCTTTGACTTGTCCACTTTTTCAATTTGTCCAGTTGGTGTTTCTGTGTCTTCTTGTAAATCTTCTTCTTCTTCTTCTTCTATATAAATTGATTCATACCATTTGTTATTCCTTTTCAAATACAAATTTGCTCTTTGTACTTTCCGTACATCTACCAGCTCCTGCCAAATCTTCTTATTCTTTGTAGGTACACCATTAACCAGAATAATTAATGGTTCAGTTTCCAAAGTATCCGCATCAATAGTTTCCATATTTTTTTTAAAATCCAAGGGCAAATACACCACTCTACCTTTTAAACCTCTCAGTAAATCTGAAGGAGGTAATTTACCCGTTTTGGGCTCCATACGTACTATGGTCTGGAACAGATGAACACATTGAATGAGTATAGACTCATATGTATTTAATTCAGAAAGTTCAGCAGGAATAGCATCCAATTCTAAATTATTATGTACAGCTCTGGTCGGCATTCTATTTTCCTCTAACTTGTTGTAACAGTATTTAAAAATACGCTGAACTTCACCCAATACAAAACAATTTTCAAGAAATATATATGTGGCAAAATCCTTCCACTTATAATTATCTTCATTTTCACTCTTTCTGCAGAGATCAACATACCTGGTTTGTTTTCTATAATGAGTTCTGCGGCAACAAATACAAGTAACATTTGGTCTTTCATTAGAGATTATTGCAAATTTTGTTATGTGATTATTAAATCTCTTACTTACAGAGGGTTCTACATTCTCTTCCACTTCTTCCTCATTTACTGTGTCCTTCTCTGCACTGTTTTGTTCAGGACCAAAGTAACAAAACTGAATTTCATCAACAACCTTCTCTACATCTGATACCGTTCCACGGAACAGAGCCCTATTCAATTCATCTAACTTTATTGCTGGACTTTTAGCAAAATACAACCGTCTCACAAACTTTCTCATTTCAGTATGATGAACAGCCAGCATCCTAAAATGATGGAAAACACTATTACACACTTTTCTAGATAGACAAGCCAGAGAATGACCCTGCAAACCAGTATTCTCTCTCACTCTGCATGGATCCAAACTTTGAAGCACCTTAATCTTCTGTTTTACACTTTTTTTGCTATATTCTCTTAGAAACTCACGAAATTTATCAATAGATTCCTGACGCACAGTGCAAATACTACTACAATTCCAAGTGTACACTGGGGCTTTAGGACGTCTCCCCATAGCCTCATCCGCCATCACTTGCACCTCATCTCTTGGAACCATTATCTCCTTCTCCATTATGCAACCATTTTTCACTTCATAAGCACGACCTCTGGTGTCAACTGCATGCAGCAAACTATTACTTTGAAAATAACTCTCTTCATTAAAAAAAGGTTCACTACTTGAACTATGCATCCATTTTCCTAAAAACACTTTACAAAAGTTTGTTCTGTTCACTACTCTTTTCCTTTTGCTATGTGATTTCAGTACATTAACCATTTTGTCTAATGCACGCATCCTATTCAAAATTAAAATGAATAGTTTCCTTTTTAATTCTAATGCCTTTGCTGCAATGGCTTCAATTTCTTTTTTTCTCTTATAAAACTTAGCCTTTTGCTTATATTTCTTCACATCCTTTATCAAATTGGACATAACTCTTCTCTGAAACATTTTTCTACGTATCTCTTTAAACGCTGTTTTTCTGTTTAAGTTTATCTTTTTAGTTGCAGAAGCTATATTTGCATTAACTAAATTCTCAATTTTTTCCTGTGCTTTTCGATTGAAATCATTCTTTCCAGTACAGACATTTTGTACATTTTTCCTTTTTTTGAATATGTTCTTTAGAACATTTTTTGTCTGCTTACCAGAAGATTTTTTCTTCTTCCCAACATGAGCATCTTCAACTAACTTAGGTCCTCCAGTTGTCTTCAAATATAGGTTTTTTTTGTGGTCTTTTTTTACTCTGGATTTTGTAGGCATCTTAAATGTTGTTCACTGCTCTTCAGCAATACCTGAAAAAAACTAAAAAAAAAATCCTTTATTTTAATTAAATATATTACTACATTTGTTTTCACATTAGTCACAAAACGAAATTTCTTTGCCAATTTGAAAGCACACTTACTGCTCTTTTTTTTGGCAAGTGATAATCACTTTTACAGACTGACACATTATGAATCCACTTTTCAGATTTTTTAAAAAGCACATGTCCAAACTGCTTTTTCAGACCAGCACCATTTGTAACCTGGGTGACTGCCTACACTCCAGCAAGGGCAACCAGCCATAGTGATGCTGAATGTATTTGCATTACTGACTGAAACCTCAAACCCCACTCGCTTGTGAATACTGTGCATGATTCCACATGGTAAGCAGCTGGGTGTGTGCTAAGAGTCTGCTTCTGCACCAAAAAATGGCTCCCCCTTTCCATCTAAAGCAACTGTGAAATCACCAGAGCAATACGCAATAAATCTCTGCCTGTAATTCCTATTTGCACACAGAGTCATGTTTTCACATTAGGCCCTTAAACGAAATTTCTTTGCCAATTTAAAAGCACACTTACTGCTCTTTTTTTGGGCAAGTGATAAACACTTTTACAGACTGACACATTATGAATCCACTTTTCAGATTTTTTAAAAAGCACATGTCCAAACTGCTTTTTCAGACCAGCACCATTTGTAACCTGGGTGACTGCCTACACTCCAGCAAGGGCAAACAGCCTTAGTGATGCTGAATGTATTTGCATTACTGACTGAAACCTCAAACCCCACTCGCTTGTGAATACTGTCCATGATTCCACATGGTAAGCAGCTGGGTGTGTGCTAAGAGTCTGCTTCTGCACCAAAAAATGGCTCCCCCTTTCCATCTAATGCAACTGTGAAATCACCAGAGCAATACGCAATAAATCTCTGTCTGTAATTCCTATTTGCACACAGAGTCATGTTTTCACATTAGGCCCTTAAACGAAATTTCTTTGCAAATTTGAAAGCACACTTACTGCTCTTTTTTTTGGCAAGTGATAAACACTTTTACAGACTGACACATTATGAATCCACTTTTCAGATTTTTTAAAAAGCACATGTCCAAACTGCTTTTTCAGACCAGCACCATTTGTAACCTGGGTGACTGCCTACACTCCAGCAAGGGCAACCAGCCTTAGTGATGCTGAATGTATTTGCATTACTGACTGAAACCTCAAACCCCACTCGCTTGTGAATACTGTGCATGATTCCACATGGTAAGCAGCTAGGTGTGTGCTAAGAGTCTGCTTCTCCACCAAAAAATGGCTCCCCCTTTCCATCTAATGCAACTGTGAAATCACCAGAGCAATACGCAATAAATCTCTGCCTGTAATTCCTATTTGCACACAGAGTCATGTTTTCACATTAGTCACAAAACGAAATTTCTTTGCCAATTTGAAAGCACACTATGGGCCTCATGTAGGTAGCCAAATACCGGTCGGTAACGGCCGATTTTCGGTAATTATACCGTTACCGACCGGTATTTTGGCCATTGGTATGTAGGGGGACATATTTTGCTTTCGGAATTTACCGAATCGGTAAAATTACCGATTCGGTAATAATACCGAATCGGTAATGTTACCGAATCGGTAACTTTTCCGAATCGGTAATTTTACCGATTCGGTAAATTCCGAAAGCAAAATCGAGATGTAGGGGGAGTGTGTGTGTGTGTTTATGAGTCGGTATTTACCACCAACTTATAGTTGGTGGTAAATAATGAATGTATGTGTAAATGCATTTTTACGCGCGTAGCAGTGTGCAATGTGGCATACATACATGCCCTTAGGGCATGTATGTGTGCCACATGTGCACACATGGCCGAATCAGGGGTGCAACAGGGTGTCAATGTGACACCCTGCCACCCTTGTATGTGTTCCCCCCATTACCGAATCGGTATTTACCGATTCGGTAATGAGGCATACCTTCCCATCAATGGGAAGGTATGCCTCATTATCGAATCGGTAAATACCGATTCGGTAATTACCGACTAGTAACGATTCGGTAAAAAATACAGACTCATTACCTACATACCAGTTACCACTTCTAAAATACCGATTCGGTATCGTTCGGTATTTTAGAAGTGGTAACTGGTATGCTACCTACATGAGGCCCTAAGTGCTCTTTTTTTTGGCAAGTGATAATCACTTTTACAGACTGACACATTATGAATCCACTTTTCAGATTTTTTGAAAAGCACATGTCCAAACTGCTTTTTCAGACCAGCACCATTTATAACCTGGGTGACTGCCTACACTCCAGCAAGGGCAACCAGCCTTAGTGATGCTGAATGTATTTGCATTACTGACTGAAACCTCAAACCCCACTCGCTTGTGAATACTGTGCATGATTCCACAGGGTAAGCAGCTGGGTGTGTGCTAAGAGTCTGCTTCTGCACCAAAAAATGGCTCCCCCTTTCCATCTAAAGCAACTGTGAAATCACCAGAGCAATACGCAATAAATCTCTGCCTGTAATTCCTATTTGCACACAGAGTCATGTTTTCACATTAGGCCCTTAAACGAAATTTCTTTGCCAATTTAAAAGCACACTTACTGCTCTTTTTTTTGGCAAGTGATAAACACTTTTACAGACTGACACATTATGAATCCACTTTTCAGATTTTTTAAAAAGCACATGTCCAAACTGCTTTTTCAGACCAGCACCATTTGTAACCTGGGTGACTGCCTACACTCCAGCAAGGGCAAACAGCCTTAGTGATGCTGAATGTATTTGCATTACTGACTGAAACCTCAAACCCCACTCGCTTGTGAATACTGTCCATGATTCCACATGGTAAGCAGCTGGGTGTGTGCTAAGAGTCTGCTTCTGCACCAAAAAATGGCTCCCCCTTTCCATCTAATGCAACTGTGAAATCACCAGAGCAATACGCAATAAATCTCTGTCTGTAATTCCTATTTGCACACAGAGTCATGTTTTCACATTAATCACAAAACGAAATTTCTTTGCCAATTTGAAAGCACACTTACTGCTCTTTTTTTTGGCAAGTGATAAACACTTTTACAGACTGATACATTATGAATCCACTTTTCAGATTTTTTAAAAAGCACATGTCCAAACTGCTTTTTCAGACCAGCACCATTTGTAACCTGGGTGACTGCCTACACTCCAGCAAGGGCAAACAGCCTTAGTGATGCTGAATGTATTTGCATTACTGACTGAAACCTCAAACCCCACTCGCTTGTGAATACTGTGCATGATTCCACATGGTAAGCAGCTAGGTGTGTGCTAAGAGTCTGCTTCTCCACCAAAAAATGGCTCCCCCTTTCCATCTAATGCAACTGTGAAATCACCAGAGCAATACGCAATAAATCTCTGCCTATAATTCCTATTTGCACACAGAGTCATGTTTTCACATTAGTCACAAAACGAAATTTCTTTGCCAATTTGAAAGCACACTTAGTGCTCTTTTTTTTGGCAAGTGATAATCACTTTTACAGACTGACACATTATGAATCCACTTTTCAGATTTTTTAAAAAGCACATGTCCAAACTGCTTTTTCAGACCAGCACCATTTGTAACCTGGGTGACTGCCTACACTCCAGCAAGGGCAACCAGCCTTAGTGATGCTGAATGTATTTGCATTACTGACTGAAACCTCAAACCCCACTCGCTTGTGAATACTGTGCATGATTCCACAGGGTAAGCAGCTGGGTGTGTGCTAAGAGTCTGCTTCTGCACCAAAAAATGGCTCCCCCTTTCCATCTAAAGCAACTGTGAAATCACCAGAGCAATACGCAATAAATCTCTGCCTGTAATTCCTATTTGCACGCAGAGTCATGTTTTCACATTAGGCCCTTAAACGAAATTTCTTTGCCAATTTAAAAGCACACTTACTGCTCTTTTTTTTGGCAAGTGATAAACACTTTTACAGACTGACACATTATGAATCCACTTTTCAGATTTTTTAAAAAGCACATGTCCAAACTGCTTTTTCAGACCAGCACCATTTGTAACCTGGGTGACTGCCTACACTCCAGCAAGGGCAACCAGCCTTAGTGATGCTGAATGTATTTGCATTACTGACTGAAACCTCAAACCCCACTCGCTTGTGAATACTGTCCATGATTCCACATGGTAAGCAGCTGGGTGTGTGCTAAGAGTCTGCTTCTGCACCAAAAAATGGCTCCCCCTTTCCATGTAATGCAACTGTGAAATCACCAGAGCAATACGCAATAAATCTCTGTCTGTAATTCCTATTTGCACACAGAGTCATGTTTTCACATTAGGCCCTTAAACGGAATTTCTTTGCCAATTTAAAAGCACACTTACTGCTCTTTTTTTTGGCAAGTGATAAACACTTTTACAGACTGACACATTATGAATCCACTTTTCAGATTTTTTAAAAAGCACATGTCCAAACTGCTTTTTCAGACCAGCACCATTTGTAACCTGGGTGACTGCCTACACTCCAGCAAGGGCAAACAGCCTTAGTGATGCTGAATGTATTTGCATTACTGACTGAAACCTCAAACCCCACTCGCTTGTGAATACTGTCCATGATTCCACATGGTAAGCAGCTGGGTGTGTGCTAAGAGTCTGCTTCTGCACCAAAAAATGGCTCCCCCTTTCCATCTAAAGCAACTGTGAAATCACCAGAGCAATACGCAATAAATCTCTGCCTGTAATTCCTCTTTGCACACAGAGTCATGTTTTCACATTAGTCACAAAACGAAATTTCTTTGCCAATTTGAAAGCACACTTACTGCTCTTTTTTTTGGCAAGTGATAAACACTTTTACAGACTGACACATTATGAATCCACTTTTCAGATTTTTTAAAAAGCACATGTCCAAACTGCTTTTTCAGACCAGCACCATTTGTAACCTGGGTGACTGCCTACACTCCAGCAAGGGCAACCAGCCTTAGTGATGCTGAATGTATTTGCATTACTGACTGAAACCTCAAACCCCACTCGCTTGTGAATACTGTGCATGATTCCACATGGTAAGCAGCTGGGTGTGTGCTAAGAGTCTGCTTCTGCACCAAAAAATGGCTCCCCCTTTCCATCTAATGCAACTGTGAAATCACCAGAGCAATACGCAATAAATCTCTGCCTGTAATTCCTATTTGCACACAGAGTCATGTTTTCACATTAGTCACAAAACGAAATTTCTTTGCCAATTTGAAAGCACACTTACTGCTCTTTTTTTTGGCAAGTGATAAACACTTTTACAGACTGACACATTATGAATCCACTTTTCAGATTTTTTAAAAAGCACATGTCCAAACTGCTTTTTCAGACCAGCACCATTTGTAACCTGGGTGACTGCCTACACTCCAGCAAGGGCAACCAGCCTTAGTGATGCTGAATGTATTTGCATTACTGACTGAAACCTCAAACCCCACTCGCTTGTGAATACTGTGCATGATTCCACATGGTAAGCAGCTGGGTGTGTGCTAAGAGTCTGCTTCTGCACCAAAAAACTGGCTCCCCCTTTCCTTCTAATGCAACTGTGAAATCACCACAGCAATACGCAATAAATCTCTGCCTGTAATTCCTATTTGCACACAGAGTCATGTTTTCACATTAATCACAAAACGAAATTTCTTTGCCAATTTGAAAGCACACTTACTGCTCTTTTTTTTGGCAAGTGATAAACACTTTTACAGACTGATACATTATGAATCCACTTTTCAGATTTTTTAAAAAGCACATGTCCAAACTGCTTTTTCAGACCAGCACCATTTGTAACCTGGGTGACTGCCTACACTCCAGCAAGGGCAAACAGCCTTAGTGATGCTGAATGTATTTGCATTACTGACTGAAACCTCAAACCCCACTCGCTTGTGAATACTGTGCATGATTCCACATGGTAAGCAGCTGGGTGTGTGCTAAGAGTCTGCTTCTGCACCAAAAAATGGCTCCCCCTTTCCATCTAATGCAACTGTGAAATCACCAGAGCAATACGCAATAAATCTCTGCCTATAATTCCTCTTTGCACACAGAGTCATGTTTTCACATTAGTCACAAAACGAAATTTCTTTGCCAATTTGAAAGCACACTTACTGCTCTTTTTTTTGGCAAGTGATAAACATTTTTACAGACTGACACATTATGAATCCACTTTTCAGATTTTTTAAAAAGCACATGTCCAAACTGCTTTTTCAGACCAGCGCCATTTGTAACCTGGGTGACTGCCTACACTCCAGCAAGGGCAAACAGCCTTAGTGATGCTGAATGTATTTGCATTACTGACTGAAACCTCAAACCCCACTCGCTTGTGAATACTGTGCATGATTCCACATAGTAAGCAGCTAGGTGTGTGCTAAGAGTCTGCTTCTCCACCAAAAAATGGCTCCCCCTTTCCATCTAATGCAACTGTGAAATCACCAGAGCAATACGCAATAAATCTCTGCCTATAATTCCTCTTTGCACACAGAGTCATGTTTTCACATTAGTCACAAAACGAAATTTCTTTGCCAATTTGAAAGCACACTTACTGCTCTTTTTTTTTGCAAGTGATAAACATTTTTACAGACTGACACATTGTGAATCCACTTTTCAGATTTTTTAAAAAGCACATGTCCAAACTGCTTTTTCAGACCAGCACCATTTGTAACCTGGGTGACTGCCTACACTCCAGCAAGGGCAACCAGCCTTAGTGATGCTGAATGTATTTGCATTACTGAGTCCAACCTCAAACCCTTAAACTATTCTTTTTTTTTACCAGTACACCTTAATTTATTGTGAAAACATAGTCCATATTATTTTACTTGTTCCTCACATTTAAATTTCTCCCAAAACAGAAAATAATAAACACAACTTCAACAAAAAGAATTGCATTTCTATTATTCATTTCTTAATTTACCATACATCCCCTCTCAAACTCTAAACTCACCTTTAAAATTAGTTAGTTGTGAAAGAAATGTGTCTCTCAAACAGGATCTCTGTTCTTTACACCTCTCTCCTCTCAGCAGAACCAGATAATGGCAAACTTTCCCTCTCTTTTTCCACACATATACATGTTAGTTTCAAATCTCAGTGCTTGCCCCTTTTTTTCAAATGTAATCACACATTTCTATTGGTTGAAAACCAACCCTTTTCCAAAAGTACCCTTCCCCCAACTTGACTTCTGCCTAGTACCCTTCCCCCAACTTGACTTCTGCCTGCTACCATAGCAACAGCTCATGGAACACTGCTGTGTGGAGTTAGGTCAGAAGTTCACCAAACAATGTTTCAATTCCACAGAGCAAGAGTGCTTGACTTTTCAAACCTAACAGCAAATCCATAGTACTGTTCTTTGGTAACACATTTTTCTGTACCAATACAAAACATGCTTCTATTAATTTACACATACAGCCTAGTTTTTATTCTGGAATGGTATGAAACAGCCAATCAGTTCTTTTTTTTTTTGAAAAAAATATGTATGCCTCCATTTCCAAACTGTCTTTCTTTTCATATTGCCATTCTACTGAAAGACACCTCCTGAGTGCATCCAGTTCTCCTTTGAAGATGTTCACAGTGTGGATTGTAGGGCACAGCTATGTCTTCTGGAGTGAAAAGTATGCAGAGAAAACAGATATGGTGAGAGACCTTGCTTTGCCAAATGTAGACATTAAATGGATTGGTCAGAGATGGTTAAAGTGGCACCAATTGATGCCATTGGTGAAATCCTTCATGCACATCCAACACCCTGACCTCATAATAGTGCACTGTGGTGGCAATGACCTAGGCACTTTGACTGGGGTAGGTCTGGAAATGCTTATGAAGGACACCTTTGCACAACTGTTTTCACTTTTCCCTAAAACTGCCTTTGTGTTTTCTAACATATGCCAAAGGCAAAAATGGAACTGGTCCAATCATTTCTGTCCGCAGATTGACAAAGCAAGAAAACACGTCAACAAATCTGTTTCTGCTTTCCTCCGTGACTATGGTATGGGTTCCATTTACCACAACAACTTGCGTTACGACATGCAAGACATTTATAGAGGAGATGGTGTGCACTTCAATGATGAAGGGAACAGAGTCTTCCTCTTGAACCTTAGACTCTGCATCGGTACTTACTTGTAGGTACCACTAAAAAATCACTTCATAAACACAACGGCTCTTTTTAGAGCCCCCTAATATCTAAACACTTAAATCTGATTTTCATTTCTTTTTTTATTTTTTTTTTACCGTACGCGTACCCCGCGATTTTTTTTAAAATCAATAAATGTTTTCTTTGTACTTTTCTGTCCTTCTTTGACCCCCTTACAAATGTTATGGGGTCTGTAACTCTCCTCCTTGCCCCCTTTTCAAGATATCACTCTTTTTTTTCTGAGTGAAACACACGAAATGGCTGCCGCCGCTTCCTGGTTTCGACCGATTCGAATGTTTACTAAGATCTAAGAGCCAATCAGAATCGCGCTCGCGCACGCCACCGTACGCGTACGGTAAGCGTACCGTAAGCGCACCGTAAGCTGGCTCAGATATAAATATTGATTTAAAGGCTATTTTCTCAGAATCTACTGAACAGATTTACACCAAACCTACAAAAGGCACTTCCTTGACCTGAGGACTACCTCTCTGCCAAATTTCTAGTAATTCTGTTCAGCCGTTCGGGCTGTAGCCCTGTCTAAAGGTCCTATGGAAAAACGCATGGGAAAAACGCGTTTTGGGACCCCCCTTTTATCTCAGCCCCCGCTTGACGAATCCCCCCGAGACTTTCAGGGAAGGAGCGGAGCGGAGCGCCCCACCTATTTTGAAAAATTCGCGAGGATTCGTCGACCGGCGCCAAAGTTATTCAAAATAGAATGTTGCGGATTTCCTATGGAAACGTGGTCCTAACTATAACTACCTACTGGCGACCGCCAGTAGGTAATATATATATATAGTGATATAGGTAACCTATATCACAAAAAGGGGTGCATGCACCACCTTACCCAGGCTGCAGTAGCAGACCTGTGGTGTCATTTTGGGTGGCTTTCCAGGGGTGGCATAATACATGTTTCAGCCCTTGGTAGGCCTCTGGGTTACCTATGCCCTGGGTTACCTATGCCCTGGGTATATAGTATACCATATACTAGGAACTTATAAAGCCACCTGAGATCCAATCTGAACTGAACCTAAAGTACATGGAATCATTTTAGAGAGGACGCAGCTAGGCTGGGGCCTTGATTAGCAGGGTCCCAGACAGATTAAAGATGAAAAACAGTGAAACACCAGCACAAAGTGGGGTTAAACATGTGAAGCAGATCCTACTCTCCTACACCATCATTGGGAAAGTACACAATGCCAAGAGAGGCGGAGATGTGCTGGACAGACCGCAGTATGCAGCACACACCCATATCCATGATGACATACACCTCTGGTGTATGGAGTGTAGTGGAAAGTGGACGCAACCATGTCACCACAGCCAGTGGAGGACCTAGCGGGAATCTTGCCTGTTAGGCCCCCCATAAGCATGACCGGAGTGGGATGGCCCGGCAAACGCCACGCCAGCTTAGGGGTGTGAAAAAGTAGCACATAGCCCTGGGCGTGGTCCTCTCCAGGAAAGCCCAATGTCTCTGCCAGGGCGGTGCCTCTCACCCCATCACGAGGCCGACGCCAACCTCTAGAGCAGAGTTACCTGTGACGCTGTGTGCCTGACAGACCACAAACCCATCAGGCCCACCCCTGCGCAGCCAGCCCTCACTGATCACCTGCCGACACCGGCGTGTGTCAAGGAGGGCCGACCACGTTCTGGCTCAAACTCCAGGCCAGAGTCCCGCGACCTTGGCAGCCTCCTCAGACCATCACGGCCTCCATGACATGGGCCTGCTTGAGTCCTTTTTCATTGATGTACTCTACTGCCCCCTCAGGCCTACTCCTCAGCCCAGTAGGTCCGATGTGTGAAACTGTGTCCTGAGTCATGAATGGCAGTGACTCCCAATCCAGGCCACCGGCAACAGCACCAGACTCCCTTTGATCAGTTTGGCAGTTCCACATGGGCTTCTTGCGACACGTGGTGCTCCTAACCCTGTTCAACACCAGCCGGCAATACGTGGATGAGGGATCAGGACTACCCTGCAGACCAGTAGGTCCCACATCCAGCACCTAGGCGCAAATCATGAATGGCAGAGTCCACACCAGTGGTTGAACGGAGAGGAGTAAGAGGAAGGTGCAGCTGAGTCTGGATGAAACCTGGGTCACATACACAGAGGTGTCCCAACATGTGGTGCCACTGAACCTGAACTACGCAGGCCGGTGGGGCCATCCAAACTATGCCGGCGACACTCGGTGAATGGGCCGTGCTGAACGCTGCCTAAGGCCTACACCACAGTCAGGTAGGGCACACATTTGAAACTCAACATCGGTCATTGAAAAGGCAGAATACATGTCTTCGCACGCACGGAAAGGCGTAAGAGGAAGACGCGTTGCAGTCCGGAGGGAACAAGATCATCGTTACGGAGGTGATCGACACTACCGACAACTGCCATTGTGTCACTAACTGCCTCGCCAGCCAACGACACATGGCTGTGGGCCACTGCTGACCGCTGCCTCCGGCCTACACTGCAGTCCAGTAGGTCACAGACTCTTCATTTTGCATTGGCTGAGTTCATATCAGCGTACCAGCATCATCGCAGACTGGATCCTCTCTCAGCCCTGGTGCCACTAAGTCTGTTCCCCGACAATCATGGACAGTCTCTGGTCTAACTTTGGTGGTATATGGACCAGGGGGCAGTTTCCATCCTCATGTAGCTGATACCGAATTAGTGGTGGCAACGAGGCTATTGCATTCCACTCCTCCATTTGCTGCTTCCGGATATAATCAAACGTTTCGGCATCATGCCCTGGAGGACAGCTTCCACTGTCCCCCAATACCCTCCGCAACATACACCTCGGACATTGATGGTGACCCGCTCAGGTCGCATGGCCCATCTGACCGCACCGCAAGTCAACGTCCAATGTCTGGGTGCCTGTGCTGGCAGCAGTGCACCCGGGGCCACTAACTCTCTGCTGGTCTGGTCCAGGACCCCTTCCGAGAAATAGGATGGCCACTGAAGCATTGGCCTTGGGGGTCATCAACACCATGTCTCTGTGGCCCAGGGCTGTATGCAGCCTCCAGCCCCCACTGCGTCCCACTAGGGCTCACTCACCAAATCAAGTCCTGAACGGCGAGGACGTGGCATCACCGCAGGAGGCACACGCCACAACCGCAAGGACCTCCTCCAACAGCCATCTGCCACAGTCGACACGGTGGTCCTGACAGACTTAAGGAGTTTGCTCAGATCTGTCGTGGATGCCATCATCGGCCTGATCCCCTGCTACGCACTCCAGGTGCCAGTACCTCAGTGCACCGTAAGCCATTGTCCGTTACTGATTGACTTTTGTGCTGTGGAGATGTTGCGCAGCAATGTCATCTCATGCAGTGGGTGAGACCAGGGACTATGATTAGGAAGATGTATCAAGTGTGCGGACGGGAGATGGCACAGACAATGGGAGGGCAGGAGGCAACATCTCCAAGGCAGGAATGCAGACTGGAGGTGGTACTCAAGCTACACGCCTGCTACCATTACTGGGTATTGCGCTGTGGACTGCACATGCAACTGTTACCTCAGACTTTGTGGGAGTCCTGGGACATTGATGAGGAAGTTGATGCAGGTGTAACACACCCCAATGCATCTGCATCAGGACTAACACAGAAGGACACAATCCTAGCATTTCCTTCACATGAGCTCACTCATATTTAGTGCCCCTACCTCAGTGCACTGCAACTCACTGAGCCTCCTGACTGAATTTTGGGTGCCCTCTGTCCCTACTCCGGTTTCCTATATGTTGCTGTGCAGTTGACTCTGTTATGCATGTGTTTGCTGTTTCCGTTGCACTGGTGTCCAATGTTCAAGTTGTTGCCAGCACCAAGCATTCCATGCAGGCTGGCTTACACTCACCCCACACACATCCAGCAAAGGTGTCACTGTACATGTGGCCCTGCCAATAAAGGGGCCGGGCGCATGTACCCGTAGCCAGTTCAACATGCTATCGGCGTGTGTCCCTGTGGTCTTGTTGTATGTATGAGGGTCCTGGGCTCTACGACATTACATTGTGCTGTGTACATCAGATGCAGACGTATCACAGCAGGCAGGGGTTTGTAGCTTGGACATGTAGCTTTTTCATCACCCACTTATTTAATAAGGGGAGTGTCCAGGGCTATCAGACGCAGGGCCAACATGGGTGTGTGACTGCTATTTGAACTTGGCATTGGGGTGCGATTTGTGGGTGGGTGAAGTGTTGTGAGACAGCTGTGCTTGTGGGTGTTTCCTGCTGTGTGGTCTGTTGCAGGCTGGCTGTTCTCCTCTGAATAGCTTGGCTGTCTGGGTCCTGGTGGGGGTTGCGTGGGATATTCATGTGCTGTTGTTAGGTATTGGTTTCAACAGTGTGGTGGTCCTCTCAGGCATCACTGATGTGTTGTATTCTGTGCTCTGCTGAATGTGTTGTGGGCCCCTCTGCGATGTGAAGGGGAGTTGCGTTTTGACTTTGTGTTGGCATATATGATGGCTCATTGTGCAGGTTTGCATGTAGACTGTATGGCAATGTACATTGTGACTGGGGGTGCTGGATTCTTCTGCGGGACAGTGTACATTTGGTCTACATGACAGATGTGAGGTCGTACACGTACATTTCCATTTCACAGTTTCCGGCTCAGTCAGATGTAGTAGGCATGTTTCTGTACATGTGCGGAGCCAGTTGTGTCCTCTGTTCTGCAGTGTCGGATATGCGCGTTGTTCCTCTTTGTTGTCAATGTGGGTGTGCTGTTCATGCTACGTGTGTGTGCTGCTTTGCCAAGGGGATCTGGGCCATGGGCCTGGGTGATTGTGGGTGTGCAGTGTGGTACACCTCGTTGTGCAAGTATGTCTTTGTGCCCACTCCCCCCCGTCCCCCAGTCCCTGTTCGTTGTGTCAGGTCCTCTTGAGCTGTGTCCATTCTCTATACTCCTTGCACTGTCTCCACACTGATGACTGTGGCATGGGTTTCCTTCAGCTCATCCGGTGGCACCGTACTGCCACCTCCTGTTGCTGTTGCTGCCTTCCTGTTGGCATCGGGTTTGTGCCTGGTTTAGGTAGTCACGTCATGCTGGCACCTATTGGCCTCCTGAATTGGCCACCTTGGCACTCCGCCTGCAATACAGGTGGTCTACTTGTGGGTCAGTTGCTGGGAGTGTTCTGTCACCTCCGTGACGCTGGTCATGTTTTCCTGCGGTCTGCACTCCGTCTTCCACTCCCTCTTCTCCTTGGCCTTCCCGGCCCCATGGTTCCTTGCTGGTAGTCTGTGGAGGTTGTGGAGCTCGGGTTGGCCCTGGCGCTGTGTCAGGTGTATCCATGTTGCTACGCACTTTGGAGTGTTTTTGGTGTATTTTTCTGTGGTTTTTATAGTGCATAGTTCTACCAGACGCGTGGAATTTGCAGGTCTGTGGCTGGTTTTTGCTACTTTTTGTACCGCGGTTGGCCTCATCACATTTTCTTTGCATTTGCGTATCACATTTTTGCTGCGAGGCGTTGATTTTGACGCGGACATGTGTCCCGTTATCTGGTGACTATCGCATGCTACCCCCTTTTTGTGAATCCCACGTTGTCACAGGGTTATTTTCCCGCGGTAGGCTGCAATATTGAAAGTTGTGTTACGCTACTCTTACGGTAGTTATCACACGTTCTTGGAAAGACACCACTTATATTCCTATTTACTTGTTGGTGGAATTTATTATGTCATCCTCATAGATTGGACTGTGCACATGCAACCTCTATTCCTTTATTAATTAATTAATTAAAATATTTATTATGGTCACCACTTACATCTTTCTTATCCAGACAATATGCTCAATCTACATCCATTTTTACCAATTACAAACCACCATAAATGTTGGAAAACTTTATTAGGTTAAGACTGTTATTTCTTCAGTGCTGCCGTTGCTTATTATATGTTCTCCCTCTTTTCTCTTCCCATTCCCATTCTTCTCTTCTTCCCTCAATTCTTCTTCTTCTTTTCATGAAATTTTAAAATGCATTTGGTTTGGAAAGTGTTTATATTTTTCAATTCAAGCTCTCTGTTTTTTTTAAATACACCAGTTTATATATTGTTAACTTTAATTGTTTTTTCTTTTTGGTATTTGTGCTTTATTGTGTTTCAATCTCATGAATGTTCTTACTTCATTCTTTATTTCATTTTCCTTGGAAACAATTATTTGAATATTATGTTTAATATCTGTATCTATATAATCTTAATAAAGCATTCTAAACAAAAAAAAGAAAATGTTACCATGTTTAGAGGAGAGAGCACATGCACTTTGTCTCTGGTTACAAGCTGTATAGTGCTCAGAGACCGAACGCCAACAAAAAAAAGGTCAGAAAAAAAAGAGGAGTAAGACAACAAGTTGGGGTGACTCTTTAGAGAGGGACAACAACATCACTTTGTTGTTTCTTACTCTGGTGTTACATCTGCTAAAAAAGACTTTCTGAAATTTAATCTTGTTTCGATTAGGACTTGAAAGGTCATTTTCAGGTGAAATGGAGAGACTAGATGTTTTCATGTTTTGAGTGAATGAATGAGGGAATTTTAAAATCTGGCAACTTGATTGATGTGAGATATAAGGGTCAGGGTATAAGACACAACCAGAGTTGGTGTGATGATTTGAAAACTTCCACACCCAGGACTTTCTAAACAAAAAGGGTGCATTTGAATCTGTATTGAGATTAAATGAGTCAGATTTGCATTTCTTAAGATTAAGATATGAGATATTTATTCATATTCAAGGGATATTATTTACAATAAAGGTCTTGGAGCCCGCCTATTGCTTACCATTCTTTGGCTTCATTGTCCAACTTATACTAGGCATTATTTCCTGTTTCTTCTCGGGAGCATGGACCGAGCACAGATTGATTTATCCTGATTAGTACCCATCTGCTACTCATGCCGTGATTGAGGTACTAGTTCTCTTTCCCCGTGTTTCTTTTTCCACCCGAACTCACCCCTTCTCTGTGTTTCTGGCCGTCTCCTACCCCATCATCATTGTTTGCCCGTACCCTCACCCCCTTGCCCCATCTTTGCTTGCCTGTCCCGCATGATTGCTTGTTCACCTCAGATCAAAAACAAGCATTTGCTTTCTGCAGAAATTGTAAAGGTCCGAAAACCAACCCATTGTTTGGTGCCAGGGTTATCTTTGTTCCAGGTAATGTTAGATATTGCAGAGGATGCAGAAGGTTCAGTTGCGGGGTCCTCAAAGTTGAAGAAGCCACTGTCCACCCAACTTCTACCTTCTGAATCCACTCAGAAGAGTATCTTCCACCTCAGGGGGGTGACACCATTGCAAGGCTGGGTTAATCACGAGCACATTATAACAATTATCTGTTATAGGGGATCCATCTATGTTGTATACCTGTTGGCCCCAAATTCTATAATCACCTACTTATTCCCTTGGTGAGCCCTTCAACAGTCTTTCTACATACTTGATTTCCGCTAACATATATCACAGCTGGTCCATGATGCATTTTACTGTTCTACAGTGGCCACACAGATTTAGATCATCATACGGCAAGCACAGTTTACCCAATACCATTTGAAGACAATGTGCCCAATTCAGTATTAAAAAGCATAGAGTATTGTGCTTTTATTTGCAGTGTTACATTGTAACGGTGTTCGTAGTATTCAAGCTGTCAACACAGTACTTAGCTACATGGATGTCTGCTTTCTGTCCTGATGACCTAAAGCACTCATGTTGTTGCATCCTACATATTTCAGCCATCACAGCTGCTATCCAAATGACAGCCTATTTCAGCTATTGAGATTTACAGTCACTCTTTGAGACTGCATGATTTTTTTCCACATTTCCACACGACACAAACATATTTCATGCAGATTGTGCATTTAAGCTTGAGATAGACAGTCCGGATTGTAATCAGACTTCTGCTCATTTTCTATATTTATTTTATTTATAAAGTTTTATATAGCGCGAACATGACCCTCGGGGGTATTAGAGCACTTTACAATATAACGTTGTTGAGCACTAGATGGTTGAGGTAGTATACATAGATTCGGTATTCACCATTCAATACAAAAGAGCCAGATAGGAGTATATGTGACTAGTAGTCATCAAGGAATGATCCATGAGGGAATCAGAGCGCTTTACAATACACAGTTATTACATATTAGGTGGTTGAGGTAGTATACATACATTCGATGTTCGTCATTCAGTACAAAAGAGGTAGACAGTAGTATAAGGGTAGCATTGGAGACTCGTAGTCATCATAGAGTTAAAGTCTTAGGATGTGAATTTGGTCATTAGGAGCCGTTTCACTTCCTTTTTGAAGGAGGTAAAGGAAGTGATTCCGCGTACCACTGGAGGTAGGGGGTTCCAAATCTTCAGAGCGATCCTTGAAAATGCTCTGCAACCAGTTCTCTTTTTGTGGAAGGATTGTGGTTTCAGTAGTAGTGAACTCACACTACGCAATTGTCTGCTTCCTCCTGATCGCTCAAGCTTTCGTGCTAAGTAAATTGGGGTATTGCTATGCAGGGCTTTGTGGGTCATGCAGGTGATCTTTAGGTGTATTCTTGCCTCTTAGGGTAGCCAGTTCAGAGCTTTCAAGGTTGGAGAAATGTGGTTATTTCTTTTAGTTCCTGAGACCAATCTGGCCGCAGCGTTAAGCGAAGCCCTCAGCGGGGCAAGCTTGTATTTGGGGAGACCACATAGTGCAATCTTGGTAGCAATAGGGCTTGTACTGCCATTTATAAGTCGTTCCGTGGGAGGAAGGGTTTAAGTTTCCTTAGGATGCTCATCTGATGATTAGCTCCCTCGGTGGCAATATTGATTTGCGCCTGCATGTTCAAGTGTTTGTCTATGGTTACTCCCAAGGATTTCGCAGAGTCAATGATGTGGGAAGCATAGTCAAAGGAAGTAAGATGCGTCAACCATAAGTCTATCTTGGATGTGTGATTGGGAGGGTAGATGAGAAGGAATTCTGTTTTTTGGGTGTTACGTATGAGGTGGTTGTCAGTGAGCCAACTTTGAGTATTCTGTTGAATAGCGTTGAGGGAGATGAAGTCTTCTGGTTGGAAGATTTTCATATACAGTTGAGTGTCATCCGCATATAGGTGATATAGAATGTTCACAGAGCAAAGTGCGTTTGCCAGGGGTTCCATGAGTAAATTGAAAAGGATGGGTGAGAGTGCTGAGCCATTTGGAACCCCTATGGTGACCATGGAGGGTTGAGAGAGTGAATGCTTCGTCTTAATTCTTTGTGATCTGTTATTTCGGAAGAAGGAGACCCATTGTAGCACTGAGCCAGCTAGGCCTATCCTTCTTTCCAGTAAGGACAGTAGGTTGTCATGCTTAACCATATCGAAAGCGGAGGATAAGTCAAGAAGCATCAATAGGCATGATCCATTGTGGTCTAGCATTTTTAGTATGTCGTCCATTATGTGGTTGAGTGCAGATTTAGTGCTGTGACCTTGACGGAAGCCAGATTGGTGTTTGTCTAGGAGGTTGTAATTCTCAATGTGGTTGCATAGTTGTATTTGTACACATTTTTCCAGCAATTTCGCCAAAGTGGAGATGTTGGATATAGGGCGGTAGGTGTTGAGATCAGTGGGGATGGAGTCGGATTTCTTTAGTATTGGTGTGACCTGTCCTATTTTAAGACATTCCGGTATGGACCCTTTTCTCAGAGAGGTGTTTACAATCTTTGACCATAGGGGCAGAATAGAGGTTTTTATCAATTTGAATAAAGAAGGAGGTAAGGGGTCTTAGAAGTGATTTGAGGGGTTAATCAATAGAAGAGTGTTATGGATTTCTTGTTCAGGGATGGGCGAGAAGGTGTGCCAAGAAGCATTGTTTTTTGGGATTTCCGTCGGAGTACTAAAATGGACCTTGATCTGAGAGTGAAATTTAGCATCAAGGGCCATAGTTTGTGGAAGGGCCTTCTTAAATTGGATGTCAAGTTTGTAGGAGAGTAGAATCTGTTTCACATGTTTACCCCACTTTTTGCTGGTGTTTCATTGTTTTTCGACTTTAGTCTGGCTGGGACCTTGCTATTCAGGGCCCCAGCCTAGCTACTTCCTCTCTAAAATGATTCCATGTACTTTAGGTACATTACATATTGGATCTGAGGTGCCCTTATAAGTCCCTAGTATATGGTATACTATGTACCCAGGGTATAGGTACCCCAGAGGCCTACCAGGGGCTGAAGCATGTATTATGGCACCCTTGGAAGGCCACCCAAAATGACACCACAGGTCTGCTATTGCAGCCTGGGTAAAGTGCAGGCACCACTTACTGTGATATAGGTTACCTATACCCCTATATATATACACACATATAAACCTATAAGTTACTCCTATGGCAGGCGTTATCAATCCTGAAGGCAGAGTGCTTGGTTCTTATATGAGAGGGTGCCCCTGCATGAGCAGAGCCCCTCTGCAGCATTCGGAGGCCCTTCTCTGATGCTGTTTGTAGTGCAGCCTGACCATATATTCTTAAGTGCATTATAACCAAACGGTAAATGCTAACTTTGGACTGGCTGCACGCAAACATGTCATGTTTGGTGTCAAACACCTTGAAATCATACCCCTACACCAGTAACTGGTGTGGGAGTATGATCCCACCCTTCTAGAGGGAGAGACATGGCAGCACTGCTATACCCGGTAGAAACTTAATAGAGCCTTGGCATCACAAAATGGATGCTGCAGCCACAGACACAAGTCTGGCCTCCTACTGCTGACTGAAACTGAGTGCTTTGAAGTCCTGCACTGGGGGCACATTTGGTGTCCCTGTGCATAGTCCAGCTCAGACAGGTTCAGGGGCTTCCAGCCCCTGCTCTGGCATGAAACTAGACAAAGGAAATGGGTGTAGCCACCCCTCTTTGAAAACCCTTCCATAGGTGGGTCCCCAGAGCTAGTCCAACCCCTTCTTTAGGTATATGTAAAGAACCTCTGTAACCAGAGCTTTAGATTACCCTGGACGAAACTCTGAAGCCAAATCCTGGACCTTCAACGCTCTGCTCAAGACCAGAGGACTGAAGAAATCACCCTTGGGGTCAAGGAGTGACTCCTCTGCTTGGCACGCACCAACAAAGCAATTTGCTGGTCTGCATTTCTGAAGCTCCCGCTGGACTCTGAAGTATTTGCAGCCCAGGAAGAGGATTTCCAGACATCTCAGAGGCTGACCCGAGTCTCCAGTAAAGCTGATACCCACAACCCTTGTGAGTAGCATGGAATCAGAACTCCTGGTCACTGTGCATTTCTGCAAGTGCATTGACTTCTCGATGTCTCTTGAAATCTTGCTTGGGCTGACTTGTAGCCCCCACCTCGAGTACTCAATCCACTGAAGATTGTCTGCCTGGTCATTCCGAGTGACCCGTGGGTTGCCATTTTGTGTTTTGTCTTGAGGTCCCTTCACGATCCCTGGTCCCTTGACTGGTGGGTCCCTGAGTGGGTAACTTTGAATATCCTTGGGCTTCTCTGATTGCCCCGACTCCCTACCAAGTGGTGAGTCCCTCAGACCTTGCTGGTCTGCACCGAAGCTTCTTTCTTGTTTCTGCATGGGTTGCTGTTGCCAATGCTTGTTGTATCCAATCTGGACACTGACACTGCAGCACTCGACATCATTCATGAGACAGCTAGAATCCAGCTCCTGGTCATCCTCGATGCCTCTGGGTCCTCGTGGCTGAAGAGTCAAGCTTCAACTTTTTCACCTAAAATCACCCGACATCGGTGGGCATCTGTCCATCGCCTTCCTGGTCACTGGCTAGTGACCCAGACTCTGTCCCCTCTGCTTTCAGCTTCTTTTCATCTGTGATCCAGGCTTGGATCTCTTTGGGCACTTTGCATCTTCACGACAGCAGCACTTCTTCACCAGCTCCAATTGAAATCGACGATACGAACTGACACCAAAAGACACCTATGCACCCGGCTTCCCTGGGTGAGGTAACATGAGTACTCCGGTGCCTCTGTGGGTGCTGGCCCTAGAACTTCCTAAGTCCAAAAGGGTTTGGTCCTGACTCATTTCTAAGTGTCCCTAATCTTTCAAAATCTAACCGCGACATTCCCCGTAGAAGTTAACGGGAGCTCGCGGATGTGTTCTCACACTACACATGGCCACTGTGGTTCCCCTGTGTCACTACTTTTGGTGGTTCCTTGGGGTCCCAGCAATTCTACAGGCTCTAGGCCTTGTGTCTAGTTAAGTCTTGGTTCTTATACAACTATTTTAGTTTATGGTTTGGCTTGCCCCTAGGGCCTGATGTGTATTTGGGCTATTTTACTGTGATTATTGAAATGTAACTTATGTGTTTTGACCTCTACTCATAAAGAGACTAGGAGGGTGTGTTTAGTAATAAATACGTATATTTTATATATATACCTGGTGTGGATATATTTCATTTAGGAACTCAAGAGATTATAGACTGGTAAAACAAGCTGCTTTACATTCCTTCAAGGCTTAGCCTGAAGGCTGCTCTCCATAGCTACCACTAGGATAGCTTTCAATAAATGTTGTCTTTAACCTATAACCAATAAGGGGTTATTTGGACTGATACAAGCTGTCCACTATAACTAGTGGACAGCATATATCAGGCCAACTTCTCACATTGGTGTGCAGCGTGTGTGATTCCAGCTTGCTATGGTTTTACCAGATGATCTCAATTGAGTGACTAACTGAAAACCACTAAAGGTACCCTAGGTACATATAATACAAACTTTAGAATACAGTAAGTTCTACTGAACTTAGACTTGTGTGTTAAGGGCTAGCACACCCTTTCTACAACCCAAGAGAGTTTTGTAGGCCACACTAGAGTAGGTAGTGCAACACACCACGCCACAATAGTGATGTCTTCAAGGCCAGGAACCAGTAGGTCTTTGCCAGAAGCCAATGGGCTTCAAGATTCCCAGTATGATAGCCTCCCATTCATGGAACTGAGAGCATTATGTACAGCTAGGAAACAGAAGACAGGCAAAAGTCCAACCACTCAGCATCTCATAGAGGTACTCAGGCTGGATGACTTTAGCAGATCTTTTGGATCTGAAGGGTTAGGCCGTGTGGGTGGGACAGCACCTGAGGGAAGGCCTAGGGGTGTAACTCCCCATGACCTGACCTCTGAGGCTGGCCAGGCTGATATAAATGATCTGGACCTGGAAAATCCAATTCCCCTAGAAAGTGATGGAGAGGACCAAAGTGGACCCCTCTTTGTCCCTCCTGGGAGAGTTGGTGGTAGGCCTAGAAGGTCAAGATCTCCCTCTGTGGAGTCTAAACATTCTGGTTCATCTATAGGGACCTTAATCTCCTCTCATAGGAGGGAAACCTCTCAGGAGAGAAGGGAAAGACTGCTTAAGTATGAAGAATCTCAGCTTGAAATCAGAAGAAAGCAGGTAGCCCTAGATAGGAAGGCCCTAGAGCTCAAGAGAGCTAGAAAAAATGTGTGACTAGAGTCCCATGGTGGCAGCAACATCCCTAGAGATAGGGAGAGGTCTTATGACCATAGAAACCTGAATAAGATTGCCCCTCCCTTCCAGAGTGGGGATGACATCCACAAATGGATAACTGCACTGGGAAGGGCCTGTAAAGTACAAAGGGTCCCCCAGGAGCAGTGGGCAGCAATCTTATGGCTCTCCTTTGCAGACAAAGGTAGAGATAAGCTCCTCACTGTTAGAGAGGAGAAGACCGATGATTACAACAGTCTGAAGAGTGCCTTAATTGATGGGTTTGGCCTAACCACTACAGCAATACAGGTTAAAGTGCAGGGATACCCAAAAGGCACAGACTCAGGAGTGGGTAGACGTTGTAGATTGTGATACTAAGGCTCTGGAAGGTTGATTACTTGGCAGTAAAGTGCATGATTATCAAGGATTGTACAATTTGATTATGAGGGAGCAAATCCTTAATAATTGTCAGAATCAGCTGTTGCACCAGTACCTGGTAGACTCAGATCTGACCTCTCCCCAAGAATTGGGAAAGAAGACAGACAAGTGGGTCAGAACCAGTGTGAGGCAGTGGGTACAGAACCAAGGTGGTGAACCCAAGAAGCAAGATCCTAAAAACTCTGACAAGGGTGGGGAGAAAGGTAAAGACCAGAAGTCTTCACAAGGGCCCCAAAAATCTTCTTCAGGTGGGGATTCACAGTCTAACAAGGGAAAAGGCCTAAAGAAACCATGGTGCAAAATATGTAAACAGAAAACTCACTGGACCAGTGATTGCAACAAGTCTAAAGAATCTACTCCAGCCACCATTGCCCCTAAGTCAATTGTTCCCCCTAGTACAGCTACAATTGGTGGTGGAAATGTTCAGAATAAGGGTGTAGTAGGGTTAACCCTGGGTTCTGAGATGGACTCTGGCCTTGTCAGAGTTTCAACTCAGCCTGTTCTAGTCTGTGATGGTGTAGAAATCAAAACCTTCTCAGGGGTTTCACTGATACACCTGGCCCTTTTAAACCAACAAAGAAGAGATTGGCACAGAAGCTGTAATATAACATTTTTTATTTAACCTCAGAAGAGGGAAAAATGTGTCATACAGTATTCTCAAATCACTGTAGGAGACATTTCTAAGGAATACAGAGAACAGGGGCCTTATATACCCACACAGGAGCTTAAAAGAAGGCGGTACAAGTACACATGAGAAGAGTTATCCACATAGATGGTCATACAGAAAATGCACAGTCAACAAGTAGGTGGAGTAATAAGTAAGGGTGGGCGTAGTGGGCGTAGTGGGGCTACGTGAAGCAGCACGTAGTGTGCCCGAATCTACGTGCACTACGCGCTTCGCGTAGCCCCACTACGCGCCACCAGCCACCCACCCACCCTACTTTTAAAAGATAAAATGAATTTGTAATAAAGCAAATTGAAGGCACTTACGGACGCCCGCGCATGTGCATTTCTTGCGAGAAATGCGCATGCGCGGGCGTCCGCGCATGCGCATTTGTCAGGAAAATTGAAAAACAGGAAGAGGGAGCCCCGGGAGACGCCGCGCGTCAGGTAAGTGCCTAATTTGCTTTATTACAAATTTATTTTACCTTTTAAAAGTACGGCGGGCGGGAGGCGGGTGGTGGGCGGCAGGCAGCTACGCTTCGCCCACGTAGTGTACGTAGGCGCTGCCTGCTTCGCCTACTTCGAAAACTGCGAAGCAGGCAGCGCTACGTACACTACGTGGGCGAAGCGTAGTGTCGCGCCCAGGGTTAGTAATAAGTTGCTGACATCAGTTAGAACAGCCTGACAGTTCTATACTAGGAACAGGTGCATTCTACTAGCTAGGCACTTCTGAGCATGTGCAAGACTCTGGGAGAGGGAAACAGCAAATGGCCAGCACATAGCTAACTAAAATTGCTGCCAAGTACAAAATGGCTTTCAGCTCATGCTACGAGATTAATGCAATCTTTAACAATGGGGACATGGATAAGTCCCCCTTTGTGAGTCCCAGTAATCTGGGCAAATACAGACAACAGCCATTAATAAATGGAAAAGAGGCGTTGGCATTCAGGGACACAGGAGCAAGTGTCACAATGGTGACAAAAGATTTTGAGGATCCTGGGCAGATTATACTTGGTGAAATGTACCAAGTGACCAATGCAAGCAACGTCAGAACAGACCATTCTCTGGCAGTTGTTAACTTCTCCTGGGGAGGGGTAACTGGCCTTAAGAAGGTTGTGGTAAGTGCAGACCTACCAGTACAGTGCTTGCTTGGCAATGATCTAGATACTTCAGCTTGGGCTGAAGTGGAGCTCAGGAAACATGCAGAAATGTTAGGGATCCCTGCTCATGTCTTTGCTGTGACTAGGTCACAGGCCACAATGTCTAAAACTGAACAGGCCCTGGATTCTGGAATAATGTACCACGTGCCTCCCAAGAAGAGGAGCAGTAGGGTTAAGGCAGTGCCTTCCCACCTGTCTCAGAATGCAGATCAGTCTGCTCAGGGAGATGATCTTGAGCCTGAAGAAGGAACTGTTCCAGAGGAGCTTGAACCTGACCAGGTTGAGTTCTTGGGGACAGGACAGGGGGCCCTTCCAGGTCTGATCTGAGCCAGGAGCAGAAAACCTACCCCTCTCTTGAACCCCTCAGAAAGCAAGCTGCAGATGAGGCTGCTGGGAATGCTAGTGGCACCCATAAAGTCCAAAAGATGTTGGATTTGGGAGTCATTGAACCCTCAGATAGCCCTTGGGCTAGTCCAGTAGTCCTGGTACCTAAACCTCACACCACAGATGGGAAGAGATAGATAAGGTTTTGTGTGGATTACAGGGGTCTCAATGCCATCACTAGGACTGATGCCCATCCCATCCCCAGGGCAGATGAGCTAATAGATACTTTGGCCTCAGCCAAGTTTCTAAGCACATTTTACCTGACAGCTGGCTACTGGCAGATCAGACTAGCTGATGATGCAAAGCCAAAGACAGCATTTTCTACCCCTAGTGGGCACTATCAATTTGTGGTAATGCCCTTTGGTTTGAAGAATGCACCTGTCACTTTCCAAAGGTTGGTGAATCAAGTCCTTACAGGCCTGGAAGACTATAGTGCAGCATAAAAAAGCAGGCCTAACTACCAAGGCTACTAATTGCCAGATAGGGCAGAGTCAGGTTGTGTACCTGGTACACCTTGTAGGTGGAGGCCAGGTTCAACCATTGCAGAGCAAAATCCAGACCATAATGGACTGGGTTGCTCCAACTACCCAGACTCAGGTGAGAGCCGTATAAGGCCTGACTAGGAACTATAGGAGATTTGCCAAGGGGTATGGATCAATAGTGACACCCCTGAATGACTTCAACTCTAAAACAATGCCCAAAATGGTTCAGTGGACAGCAAGCTGTCGAAAGGCATTTGATGACCTGAAGCAGGCCATGTGCACTGCTCCCATTCTGAAAAGTCCTGACTACTCCAAAAAGTTCATTGTCCAAACAGATGCATCTGATTTGGGGGTAGGGGCTGTACTGTCACAGTTGAATGATGAAGGTCAGGATCAACCAGTAGCTTTCATAAGCAGAAGGTTGACCCCTAGAGAGAAATGTTGGTCAGCCATTGAAAGGGAGGCCGTTGCTGTGGTTTGGGCTCTGAAAAAGTTGAGGCCATACTTATTTGGTACTCACTTCATTGTTCAGACAGACCATAAGCCCCTCTTATGGCTAAAACAAATGGAGGGTGAAACCCCCAAACTGACCAGGAGTTCCGGTTCCACGCGACTCAAAAGGGCTGCGGGTCCCAGCTTTGCTGACCATTTTTGGGCATTTTCTTAGAGGTTAAGTCATTCAGGGGTGTCACTATTGATTCATCCCCTTGAAAAATCTCCTATAGTACCCAGTCAGGCCTAAGACGTCTCTCTCCTGAGTCTGGGTGGTTGGAGCAACCCAGTCCATGATGGTCTGGAGTGGTTGAACCTGGCCTCCACCTACAAGGTGGCCCAAGTATACAACCTGACTCTGCCCTATCTGGCACTTGGTGGCCTTGATAGTGAGGCCTGCCTTTTGCAGGGCCTCCAAAACATTTCTTAGGTGGACCAGGTGATCCTCCCAGGTGGATCTAAAGACAGCAATATCATCTAGATAAGCTGCACTGTAGGCTTCCAGGCCTAAGAGAACTGTATTCACCAACCTTTGGAAAGTGACAGGTACATTCTTCAAACCAAAGGGCATCACCACAAATTGGTAGTGCCCACTTGGGGTTGAAAATGCTGTTTTTGGCTTTGCATCATCAGCTAGTCTGATCTGCCAGTAGCGAGCTGTCAAGTCAAATGTGCTAAGGTGCTTGGCTGAGGCCAAAGTATCTATAAGCTCATCTGCCCTGGGAATTGGATGGGCATCAGTCCTAGTGACTGCATTGAGACCCCTGTAATCCACACAAAACCTCATCTCTCTTTTCCCACCACTGGTGTGAGGTTTTGGCACAAGGACCACTGGACTAGCCCAAAGGCTATCTGAGGGTTCAATAACTTCCAAATCCAACATTTTCTGAACTTCTATCCTGATACAGTCCCTGACATGGTCAGGTTGCCTATAAATCTTATTTTTAATAGGCAGACTGTCCCCAGTGTCCTCTTCATGAGTGCACCACGTAGTCTGACTTGGAGAGAAAACATGTTTCTGAACTGATTGAGCACCTGTCTGCAATCAGTTTGCTGCTGGGCAGTGAGGCTGCCTGCCAAGGCCACACCATCAACTGAACCATCATCAGGGTTCTGTGAGAGGAGGTCAGGTAGTGGGTCACTCTCTTCCTCCTGTCCCTCATCAGTAGCCATAAGCAAGCCCATGTCAGCCCTGTCTACATATGACTTTAGCCTGTTGACATGGAGAACCCTGTGGGGACTCCTGGGAGTTCCTAGGTCTACTGAGTAAGTAACCTCTACCTTCTGTTCAACAATAGTGTGGGGTCCACTCCACTTGTCTTGGAGAGCTGTTGGGGCCACAGGCTCCAACACCCACACTTTCTGTCCTGGCTGGTAAACAGTCAGTATAGCCTTTTGAGCAAGCCAAGCTTTTTGCAGTTCCTGGCTAGCCTCAAGGTTTTTAGTTGCCTTTTTCATGTACTCAGCCATCCTCTAGCGGAGACCAAGTACATCGTCTACTATGTCTTGCTTTGGGGGCTTGAGAGGTAACTCCCATCCTTCCTTCACCAAACACAATGGACCCCTGACAGGGTGACAAAACAAATGTTCAAAGGGGCTGTAGCCAACCCCCTTTTGTGGCACCTCCCTGTATGCAAACAAAAGGCAGGGCAAGAGAATGTCCCATCTTCGCCTAAGCTTTTCCGGGAGCGCTTTAATCATGCCCTTTAAGACTTTGTTGAACCTTTCAACCAAACCATTACATTGTGGGTGATAGGGTGTGGTTAACTTATAAGTCACCCCACACTCCTTCCACATTGCTCTTAAGTAACCAGACATAAAGTTGGTACCTCTGTCTGATACCACCTCCTTAGGAAAACCCACTCTTGAGAAAATTCCCAAGAGGGCTCTTGCCACCACAGGTGCTGTAGTGGTCCTAAGGGGAATAGCTTCTGGGTACCTGGTAGCATGATCCACTACCACCAGGATAAATCTGTGCCCACATGCTGTTTGGGGATCCATGAGACCAAAAATGTCAATCGCTACCCTTTCAAAGGGCACCCCCACCACAGGTAGTGGTATCAGGGGGGCCTTTGTAGTGCCACCTGCTTTGCCACTGGCTTGGCAGGTTACACAGGAGCAACAAAACTCCTTTGTGTCTTCAGACATGTGGGGCCAGTGAAAATGAGGGACAAGTCTGTCCCATGTCTGGTTCTGGCCCAGGTGACCTGCTAAAGGGATATCATGGGCTAGGGTCGATAGGAAGCCCCTGAACTTCAGAGGTATAACCAACCTCCTGGTGGCACCAGGCTTGGGGTCTCTACACTCTGAGTACAGGAGTCCATCATCCCAATACACCTTATGGGGACCACTAGCACTCCCCGCAGCAGCTTGCTGTCTGAGGGGTTCAAGAGAGGGGCAGCTCTGCAGCTCCTGGCTCACATCTACACTGAAAGCGCCCCCTGTCCCCAAGAACTCAACTTGATAAGGCTCAAGATCCTCTGGGACAGTTCCTTCTTCAGGTCTGTGATCATCTCCCTCAGGAGACTGATACTCCTTCTGAGTCAGGGGGGAAGGCACTGCCTTAACCCTTCTGCTCCTCCTCCTGGATGGCACTTGGTCCATTTTTCCAGAATCCAAGGCCTGTTCAGTTTCAGACATTTTGGCCTGTGACCTGGTCACAGCAAACACATCTGCAGGGATGCCCAGCATTTCTGCATGAGTCCTGAGCTCTACTTCTGCCCAAGCTGAAGTCTCTAGATCATTGCCAAGCAAGTATTCAACACTCACCACAACCTTCTTAAGGCCAGCTACCCCTCCCCAGGAGAAGCTAACAACTGCCAGAGCATTGTCAGTTCTGACATTGCTAGCCTTGGTCACTTGGTACATTTCACCAAGTATAATCTGCCCAGGATTCACAAAGATCTTTTGTCACCATAGTGACACTTGCTTCTGTATCCCTGAATGCCAAAGCCTGTACTCCATTTCTTAAAGGCTGTTGCCTATACTTGCCCAAGTTACTGGAATCACAGAGGGGGTCATATCCATGCCCCATCACGGACAAGAACAGCCTGAGTGGTTTCTCTGACTAGGGCAGAGCCCAACTCTGTACCCAGGGTCAACCCTACTAAATCCTTGGCTTGTTTACTCCCCACCACTAATTGTAACTGTACTAGGGGGAGTAGGTGCCTTAGGGGCATTGGTGGGGGCTAGAGTATTTCTCTTTGGACTTGGTGCAATCACTGTTCCAGTGTGTCTTTTGCTTACAGACTTTGCACTATGGTTTCTTTTGGCCTTTCCCTTTATTAGACTGTGAATCTCCACCTGAAGTAGATTTTGGGGCCCTTGTGAAGACTTCTGGTCTTTACCCTTGTCCCCACCCTTGTAAGAGTTCTTAGAATCTTGCTTCTTAGGGTCACCACCTTGGTTCTGTACCTTCTGCCTTACCCTGGTTCTGACCCATTTGTCTGCCTGTTTTCCCCAATTCTTGGGGAAAGGTCAGATCAGAGTCTACCAGGTACTGGCGCAACAGCTGATTTTGACATTTATTAAGAATCTGCTCCCTCATTATCAGATT